>NC_139385.1:137420000-138620000 GCF_054392235.1 Sus scrofa | reverse complement strand
AGAGTAGGGAGGTAGGACCGCAAAACACAGGGAGGGGTCCTGTATCACAAAAACAGCAGTGAGGGCACTCGCGGGAACTGTGGGTAAAGCCTGCAGTCTAGTTAGTAGCCTTGCACCAAAGTTAGTGTCTTGTTTTCCGAGACACCCAGGGTACTGTGGTCATGCCAGGCCTTATAAGCAGGGGAAGTTGGGTGGGGTATGGAAACTCGGCCCTGACTCCTAGAAAGCCGGAATTATTTCAAAAGAAAACAGTATTAAAATTTTGTATTTTTCTTTGTAAAAGAATGTCATGGCCACACCCAGGGCCTATGGGAGTTCCTGGACCAGGGATTGAATCCGAGCCACAGCTGCTGTAACGCTGGATCCTTTTAACCCACCGTGCCGATCTGGGGATTGAACCTGCACCTCCACAGCCACTCGAGCCATCGCAGTCAGATTCTAGCTGTTGGGTCACAGCGGGAACTCCAAAATTGTGTATTTTTCTTCGTGAAAATTAAAGGAGGCTCTGGCTTTCATATCCTGATATATCATAGAGTAATTTTGTCATCCTGCCTCATGTCTTTGTCCCTCCCACTCGGGCACAGGCGTGCCACACAGACCACTGAGTGAAGGTCCACGGGGCCAGGCGCAGCAGAGGAGGGAACAGCTGGCCTCTTAGTGCTCCAGCTTCGTCCTGACATCTCTGCCATCCCACTTCCCCAGTCCCCAGGAGTCCTCCTTGGCTCCTCTCATATCCCGCCTTTAAACCTTCCAACCACATGTCTAGAAGACGGCCTCTTCCGAGCACCTCCACGGCCCCTTTTCATCCCTCTGCATCTTCCCTGGACCCCAGGCTCAGCCTCAGCTGTGCCAGACACACAGTCACCTCAGGGCCTTTGCACGGACTGTGTCTGCGTCCCTCTTCCGGAAAGCTGCCCAGGTCTCATCTGTCCACGTCTCACCCCCTCCCATTCCATCAAGGAAGGAAGGCTGATTTTATTTTATTGTTATTTAAATGTTTTTTTGTGTGTGTGTCTTTTTGCCTTTTCTAGGGCCGCTCCTGTGGCATATGGAGATTCCCAGGCTAGGGGTCGAATTGGAGCTGGAGCCACCAGCCTACGCCACAGCCACAGCAACGCGGGATCTGAGCTGTGTCTGTGACCTACACCACAGCTCAGGCTACGCTGGCTCCTTAACCCACTGAGCAAGGCCAGGGATCGAACCCTCATCCTCATGGATCCTAGTTGGGTTCGTTAACCCCTGAGCCACAAAGGGAACTCCTAGGGAGTCTTATTTTAAATTAAACCTCTGCTCCTACACTTCAGCTCCTCTTTAGATTCCTGTGTTCTTCCCACAGGCCTCTCTCCTTCTAAGACACAATGTAATATACTTATTAATTATGGTGATAATTTGCCTCTATTTTCCTTCTGCTAGAAGACAGGCTCCCAGGGCAGGAATTTTTCTGTGTTGTACCCAGCAATGACCCCAGCATCTCCGCTAGTAGTCAGTTGGAGTTCCCTGGTGGCCTAGCAGTTAAGGATTCAGTCACTGCTGTGGCTCAGGTTCAACCCCTGGCCTAAGAATGTCCACATGCCTCAGGTGCGGCCAAAAAAAAAGCGGGGCGGGGGGGATTGTACTTGCTCCTTGGTAACCATTCGTGCAGTCGCTGTTTGGTGTGAGGGGAGGGGTACAGGACGGCCACTTTCTCTCCAGGGACAAGAACGGGCAGACTGTCCACAGAACTGTTCTTTCGTGGGTGTTTTCCCAGAGCAAAAATACGTCTGGTCATAGGCACATCCCCCAGCCCAGGACACCTAACAGTGGGGTCTGTTGTCATGTGCAGCTTTACGGAGCAGAGGCCTCTGGGAAATGGAGGCTCTCAGGTCAAGCTGGTCGGCACCATCCAGGTAGCTTAAGCTCACGGTGCCTCAGTTTCCCCATCTGTCCAATGGGAACTCTGAAAACACCTACCTCACCCTGTTGTGAGACGTGAATAAAATTAAGGTGGCGATGCATGTCAAGCCATTGGCACATAACAAGCGCTCAAAGAGTGTGAGCTGCAAGTGCATCTGTAAAAAGAGACTTTAAAATCCAAAATACACTTTTCCAGAGAACAAATGGAAACAGCGAATTATTCCGGGGAGCTCCTTGGAGAAGTTTGATAATTGAACTGGGAACATACAATCAGCTCAAGTTAATATGAAGTTGGTGAACATTTTTGGGGGGGGACTCGATGGCCCCCGTAGCAGTGACAGTCAGGACTTACTTCTGAAGCACCCCACAACTTGGTTTTACCCCCTGGCTCTGGACTCATTGGTAGGATTAGAAAGCGGAGTGGGGAGTTCCCTTGGGGTGCCGCGGGTTTAGGATCCAACATTGTCACTGCAGGGGCTTGGGTCGCTGGTGTGGTGTCAGTTTGATCCCTGGCCTGGGAACTCCCACGTGCCATGGATGCCGCCAAAAAAAGGACAGAAAGTAGGATGGGACAGAGCGCAAAGGACATGGTGATGCCACACTCTATGCCGCCCTCTGGGATGAGCGACCTGAGGCCCGGAGAGGATGTAAATTCCTTGCCCAGAGTCACGCAGCTGGCAGGTGCCACATAGCACTGCCCTCCTCCGTCCTGCATCTTGGCCAGGTGGCTGTTACACTGAGCGCCAAGCTGCCCAGGGGCACAAGCACCAGCCGATGGAGAAGAGGAACTCAACCCAGGTTGGCCTGCTTCCAAAATCATGCCTTATTTTTTTGCTCTCTTTCTGTCCCACCCACCGCATTTGAATATTCCCAGGCCAGAGATAGAACCTGAGCTACAGCTGCGACCTATACCACAGCTGCAGCAACACCAGATCCTTAACCTACTGCATCACAGCAAGAACTCCCATGTTGGGGGAGTTCCCATCGTGGCGCAGCAGAAACGAATCCGCCTAGGAACCATCAGATCGCAGGTTCAATCCGTGGCCTTGCTCAGTGGGTTAAGGATCCGGTGTTGCCATGAGCTGTGGTGTAGGTCGCAGACACAGCTCAGAGCCTGTGGGCGGGCAGCTGTATCTGCGATTGGACACCTAGCCTGGGAACCTCCATATGCCGCGGGTGTGGCCCTAAAAAGCAAAATAAAAAAAAAAGCACACAAAAAACCTCCCATGTTGAACCATTTTGATGCTCAACATGACTGTATCAATAACTGACTATTATATTCATTAAAATGTCTTTGTAGTAAACCCGTGGCCTGGGTCTTCTATGTCTGAAACACCTGTGCCACTGCTCTCAGCCTCGATGCGTGAGGCCTCAGCTTCCTCCTCCATCACCTCCTTCTTTCTGTCACCGTTGCTCTCAGTTCCCAGAGAAGGAAGGGTGCCTTCTGCTTGGCTTCCAGCCTTGAGGGAACGAGCTCGTTCAGGACCCAAAGGCCAAGCACGCCCCCTGCTGACCACTGGTGGTATACAGCTTCCAGGACCACAATCCAGTTCAAGCTGGGGGGCAGGGTGAGGCTCCCGACCCCCTTCCTAGCAGGGGCTGAAGGGCAGTCACCTGCCTTTGAGTTCAGGGAGTGAGAGTGGCCATGGGCCTTCGCCGATGCCCTTTGGAAAGTGCAGTGTTTGATTCGAGCTGTATGTTTATCTGGGGAGATGTGCCCCACCCCCAATGACACGCTTGTTCCTTCAATGTCACTTCGCTAAATTTCATATTTATCTCGTGCTACCACGGGCAAGACGCGGTGCTCAGGGCGGCAGGAAACACAGAGATTCATCCGATGTCTATTCACAAAGGTGAAAACGCAGCACGGTGGTCCATCAGCCAGCGGAGCACCTGTTACCATGGGCCGAGGTGTGGGCAATGCCATTGTTTAAAGAAAGTAAACGTTGGAAACTTGGCCATGAGACAGACGGGGCGCACACACCACACAGCCTGCGCTCAGGAAATGTGTGCCATGGTCCGAAGTACCACTGGTCAAGGATAAATGACGTGTCAGAGGTGCCAGAGTGAGGGATGGGGCTTTTACTGGAATGAAGGGTATGTACACACACACACACACACACACACACACACACACACGCACACATATGTCTGTATATACCTGCTTTGGTTCAAATGTTTTTTTTCTCTTGATGCATCCATGGTGCTAGAAAAAAGAAGCTGAATTTAAACGGTTTCACCCTCTTCCTGGAAGGACCAGCACAAGTGGAGTGGGCTCTTCTGCCCGCACCTCCTCCGATAGCTGGGGAAGGTCCAGAGGGTGACGCCCAGGGTGGCCCAGGAGTCCGGGCTCCAGGCCACCTGTTCCGCTTTTAGTCTCGGTCAGTGAGGTTAACAGAGTCTTTCCTGCAGGATTCTCAGCCCTTCGATCTGCTAACATGTCCTCCAAGGGAGAGGTGGGGGGCAACATTTCCCAGAATCCTTTGCCGGGGAACATTTCTCAGGGGCAAGTGTTCAGAAGGGGAAATAAGTGTCCCCATGGCCTTGTGGGGACCCTGTATGGCCAACCAGGCGGGCTGCCATCCTCAGTGCTCCCAGCATTCAGCCCTGGCCCTGTGCAAGCTGCTCGAGTCTCAGACAAAAATCAATTCATGGGGGAATTTCCGTTGTGGCTCAGCGGTAATGAACCCGGCTAGTATCCATGAGGATGCGGGTTCTATCCTGGGCCTCACTCAGTGGGTTAGTGATCCGGTGTTGTCATGAGCTGTGGCGTAGGTCACAGACATGGCTCGGATCCCGCACTGCTGTGGCTATGGTTTAGGCCAGCAGCTGTAGCTCCAGTCCCACTCCTAGGCTGGGAACTTTCATATGCCATGGGTGCGACCCTAAAAGTGTCTAAAAGACAAACAATCAAAAAATCAGTCCATGGGTCCTGGGGAATTAAAGGTGACCAAGGGGTGTCCCTGAGAGCAGGGTGGACTGTCAGGTCCCTTTGTCAGGCAGCTCTGACGGTCCGCTGAAATCTCAGGGCCCTGGGTTCCTACACAGCCCTGGGATGCATCCAGGGCCCGATGGACGGATCTGTTTCTTCCTTTGACAAAAAGCTCAGAAGAAGCACTGGAAATAGACACAGTGGGACAACCCATGCCATCTGCTGAGGGCAGCCTCCCCAGACAGCGGGGGCCGAGGGGGCGGGGGACCCTGCAGCACCTGCAGGAGGACTTAGGTTGTGTTGGCCACCTCGGCTTAAATCCCTTCTGGGAATTTAAATGCATGGGCACTAAAACGTCCTAAGAAGTCAAATGATTAAGAACGTATGGTTTCAGAGTTCTTGCTGTGCTGCCACAGGGTCGTCAGTGTCTCTGTGGTGCCGGGACACAGATTCGAGCCCTGCCCGGCACAGTGGGTTCAAGGACCTGGCGTTGCAACTGATGTGGCGTAGGTTGCCGCTGCGTCTGGGATCTGATCCCTGGCCGGGAAGTCCATAGGCAGCAGGGTGGCCCAAAACAAACAGCAGCAAAAAAGAATGTATGATTTTTAAGATTTTGTTTTGGACGTGCAATGTATACATACATACATATATATTTTTTTACATATATGAGTGTGTATATGCACATATGTGTTTTTTAAGGGAACATTGTCTAAATAACAGGAAGATGTCATCTCTTGCCAAGCCCTAATTTAATTACTAGGCTCTTATGAGGAAGTAAGTAAAAAGTTCAGCTTTCAAAGAATGAAATATCAGGAGTTCCTGTTGTGGCACAGCGAAAATGAATCCGACTAGGAACCATGAGGATGCAAGTTCGATCCCTGGCCTCGCTCAGTGGGTTAAGGATCCGGCGTTGCCATGAGCTGTGGTGTAGGTCACAGACGTGGCTCGGATCCCCTGTTGCTGTGGCTGTGGTGTAGACCGGCAGCTGTAGCTCCCATTTGACTCCTAGCCTGGGAACTTCCAAATGCCACGGGTGCGACCCTAAAAAGCAAAAATTAATTAATTAATTAATAAAACAAAACAAAATAAAACAAAAAATAAAACAGAGGAAAATAGCAGTTGAAATTCTTTTCCTATTCAAACTAACAGTAAGTGATGTTTACACCTTTCCCGCCCTGTTTTTCAGCTCTCCTCGAATCGTTTCCTTGTCTAGGCGGAACTGGAGGGTCGCACCCACACACCCTTGTCTTGGGAGGGGCAGGAGGCGAGAAAGGGGGGGCCGCCACTCGTGGGAAGATGCTTGGAATGAAGCCAATGGGTGGGGGGGGGGGGCAGGAGCACGGCCAAATGAGGCGGAGTGGAGGTCGAAGGGGCAGCCAGGCTGATGGCACAGCGGGTGCTGGGGGCAGGCGTGGTGGGAGCTCTTCTCTGGGCTGTTCAGGCACATAAACTGGTGACAGCCTTTGTGCTTAAGTGTCTCTCACATGCCACCAAAAGAGTCTAAGGGTTCCCCTCTTCATCTCTGTTCTGCTTCCCTCTATGTTGATGCCGTGTCCCGCTCTGTGCTCCCAAGAGTCTCAGGCTTAATTTTCAAAGCTCCACATGCAGCAAAATCAGGGTTTCTCTTAGCTCTCCTCTCACCCCCCAGGGCCAGCAAATGGCCTGAAATCAGGCTTTTTAAGAAAGGCTTGAGTCCACTGCCCATTCCTAGTGGGTCAAGAGACTAGAAATTGCCAGGGTCACGTCCCTCCCTGCACCTTCGGGGGCAGGCAGGCAGGGCAGGCGGAGAGCTGACCCGCTTGAATCGCATGAGCCCGGTGGGCCTTGGATGGACTTGAACTTGGGCTTTGCATGAGACAGGGGGAGGCGAAGTGGGACCAGGGGCGGAGGGTAGAACCCGGGCATCCTGGCCCCACCCACACTCTCTCTACTTCCTCAGCCTGTCCCTCTACTTCCTGGAACATGCTCTTGCCACTTTGGGGGATGGCAACCCACCCGAAGTGTGATTCTGCAGGTTTTTAAAAAGCGCATCTGCCCGGCCCAGTGGCGGCCTCATCCATCTCCCGGCACCGCCCGGGGCTGAGCCAAGATAAGCCGCCCATCATCAGACACAGGCAGGGAGAACAGGAGGAGCCGCCTTGGCTGTCTGGCTCCAAAAGCCTGCGCTAAAGTCACGGCTCCTCCGCTTCCATGTCCCACCTCAAATGAATCTCATCTCTTGTCAAACTTTTCCAACCTTTCTCACTAAGCAGGGTTATGTGATATGCAGCAGAAAATAGCATCAATTTTACTCCAAATGCTACATGGCCCACCTGGTAAAATGCTCCTGTAAAGCTGGAGTTCCCGTTGTGGCCCAGTGAAAAGGAATCTGAGTAGAATCCATGAGGATGGGAGTTCAATCCCTGGCCTCACTCAGTGGGTTAGGGATCTGCCATTGCCATGAGCTGTAGTGTAGGTTGCAGACGTGGCTCAGATCCTGAGCTGCTGTGGCTGTGGTGTAAAAAGACAAAAAAATATTAAAAATTATTCTCCATACTTATTATTATTATTATTATGTTAGCTTTTTAGGGCTGCACCTGTTGCATATGGAAGTTTCCAGGCTAGGGGTCAAATCAGAGCTGTAGCTGCCAGCCTACACCACAGCCACAGCCACACAGGATCTGAGCCACATCTTCAACCTACACCACAGCTCAGAGTACCGCCTGATCCTTAACCCACTGAGTGAGGCCACGGATCGAACCCACATCCTCATGGATACCAGTTGGATTCGTTTCTGCTGGGCCACAATGGGAACTCCTTAAACATATTTTTTAATGAGAAAAAGAATGAAAAGTATATGGCACATTTTCTGATGACAATGCAGTAAAAACAGAGTGAAAAGAAGAAGATAACCCAAACTGAAATCAAACCAACATGGATAATTAGCATTTTTGATCTTCTAAATAACTCAGATTGGAATTTCCATAGTGGTTCAGCAGGTTAAGGACCCCACATGGTCTCCGTGAGGATTGGGGTTCCATCCCTGGCCCCGCCCAGTGATTAAGGATCCAGCGTTGCCACAAGCTGCCGTGTAGGTCACAGATGTGGCTTGGGTCTGAGTTGCCTCTACTCTGGCGTAGACTACAGCTGCAGCTCCGATTCAACCCCTAGCCCAGGAACTTCCATACGCTGCGGGTGCAGCTGTAAAAAGGAAAAAGTAACAATAACTTAAATAAATAATAACTCAGATCAAGGTGGAAATCAAACCCAAAAAACTCTATTTAGAAAAAAATGCAAAAGTGAGCTCCTCCCTATTAAAACCTGTGGGACTTGCCCAAAGCTCACTCCAAAGAGCATGCAACTGGCATTAATGATTTGGTTTTTAAAAAATGCTGACTGCAATGTGGGACCCAGGTTTAGACCCTGGAATAGAGAAAGGACACTGGGGAGAAATCTAGCGGAATCTGCTACATGCCTATCAGAAGCACTGGAATAACAAAACGCTAGTCCTAACAAGGGCTCGTGAGGAAGGGGGGCAACTGGAGCTCCTGCTCGTAGCTGGTGAGGACGCAAATGGCACGACGACGCCACACAGCGGTGTGGCAGGTTCTTGCAAAGTTAAACCTACACCCCCGGCGTGATGCAGCCATAACACCCCGGGTAGTTCTCCTGGAAAAAACGGAACGTGTGTTCACACCGAAACCGGTCCAGGAACATTCGCAGCAGCTCGAGCTCTCCTCTCTGCTCGCCAAGACCCGAAACCCAGACGTCCGGCCCCAGGGGGCACATCCATCCCGTGGAGAGCCCTCAGCAACGAAAAGCAACTAACTGCTCATCCAGTCAGCACCCTGGATCATCTCAAGGGCACCAGGTTGAGTGAAAAAAAGCCAGTTTCTAAGGGCACACGCTGTGATTCCATCTCCGACCTCTAAGTGACAAAACTGTGAGATGGAGACCAGGCTGGCGGTTGCCAGGAGTCAGCACTGGCAGAGGGTGTGACTATTCAGGAATTTTCTTTTTTTTTCTTTTTTAGGGCCACATCCTTGGCATATGGAGGTTCCCAGGCTAGGGGTCGAATCGGAGCTACAGCTGCCAGTCTACACCACAGCCACAGCAATGCCAGATCCAAGCCAAGTCTGCAACCTACACCACAGCTCACGGCAATGCCGGATCCTGAACCCACTGAGCGAAGCCAGGGATGGAACCCACAATTTCATGGTTACTAGTCGGATTTGCTTCTACTGCGCCACAGCGGGAACTCCAGGGATTTTCTTTCTGGTGATGAAACCATTCTGCCTCCTGATTGGTGATGAATATTCAAATCTATACCTGTGACAGTATTTCTAAGGACCACACATGCGCATGCACACATACACACACACAGACACACACACACACAGAGGAGTGCATGTGGAAACTGGTGAAATCCACCTCAGATTCACCATTTACTTAACAGGATGGCACAGGGTCAGCTTCCTGATTTTAACAACGTGTGATGGTTGCATAAGGTGTTGAGGGAACCTGGGTTAAAAGTCCACAGGAACTCTCGGTACTAATTTTGCAACTCATTCTCTGTCTTAAACTCTTTCAAAGTAAAAAGTGATCATTTAGAAAAGAAGAAAAAAAAAAAGACACAAATGAAAAATGAGGAAATACAACTGCAACATATCTGATAGAAAAAGAGGTGCCTTCCCAAACCTATACAGCTCCTATAAATCACTATGAAAATAAATAATCCAGGGAGTTCCTGCTGTGGCGCAGCAGATATGCATCTGGCTAGTGTCCGTGAGAATGCGGGTTCGATCCCTGGCCTCGAGTAATGGGTCGGGATCTGGCATTGCTATGCGCTGTGTGGCTTAGGTCATAGGCAAGGCTCGGATTCTGCACTGGTGCGGCTGTGGTGTAGGTCGGCAGCTGCAGGTCTGATTCGACCCCTAGCCTGGGAACCTCCATATGCCGCAGGTGCAGCTCTAAAAATAGCAGCTTTCTATTATAGCTGCTTTACAGTGTGCTGCCCATTTTCCACTGCACGGCAAAGTCACCCAGTCACACATACATACGTATCTTCTTTTTCGCACATTACCCTCCCTCATAAGTGACTGGATACAGTCCCCAGCGCTGTTCAGCAGGACCTGACCCAGTCACTCCACGCCTAGACATAGAGCTACTGGGTGAAACGGTGTGAACAGACTTAGGTCGCAGCACTGGTGTCATTTATATTTCTCTTACACCAAGTATGCCATTCGTGTTATACCATTAACACTGCAGCAAATGGAGTAACAGCTGTATATTGCAGCGTTGTTTTAACAGTGCAACACTGGCGGTGGCCTGCAGGTTTGTTAGCAGCGTGGGCGGCTGCTGGTTAGACAAAGTATAACAATGTCAACGAATATTTATCTGTGGCAAGAGCATGTTCCAGGTGTTTTCATGAGGGTTTTTCATGTCATCACTCCATTTAATCCTCACGACCGTCCCAGGAAGGAGGTTCTAGGTACGATTATTGTGTCTGTTTTACAACTCGGAGACTGACGTTCATGAGCCAGTGGGGAAGCTGGGATTCACCTCCAGGCGGCCTGGGTCTAGGCACCCTTAACCACATGCCACTTTCCCAGGTGCCACCACGGAGGGACATGTAAGGCAAGTTCCTTGAGAAGCGCAAGCGACACAGCAGCGTGTATAAAAAGAACCCCAGAGGAGCTCCTGCTGTGGCACAGTGGCTTAAATAACTGATGTTGTCACAACAGCGACCTGGGTTGCTGCTGTGGCATGGGTTTGATCCCTGGCCTGGGAACTTCCACATGCCACGAGCATGGCTTTTTTTTTTTTTTTTTTTTAAAAAAAAAAGAGTTCCCATTGTGGCTCAGTGGTAATGAACCCAACTAGAATCCATGAGGGTGTGGGTTTGATCCCTGGCCTTGCTCAGTGGGTTAAGGATCTGGCGTTGCCCTGAGCTGTGGTGTAGGCTGGCAGCTGCAGCTCTGATTTGACCCCTGGCCTGGGAACTTCCATATGCTGCAGGTGCAGCCCTAAAAAGCAAAAAACAAACAAACAAACAAACAAAAAAACAACCCTAGAAAGTGTACATATCAAAAGAAAGGTCTGACAGATTCTCTATTGAACTTGATATTGTAGAAAACATTTACTCTTTTATTATATACTTTTATAATGTTTGACTTTTTACCAAAAAATGCATCTCTTTTTTTTTTTTTTTGTCTTTCTTTAGGGCTGCACACACGGCATATGGAGGTTCCCAGGCTAGGGGTCCAGTCAGAGCTGTAGCCACCGGCCTACACCACAGCCACAACAACGAAGGATACGAGCCGCCTCTGTGACCTACACTACTGCTCACGGCAATGCTGGATCCTGAACCCACTGAGCGAGGCCAGGGATTGAACCTGAGTCCTCGTGGATGCTAGTCGGAGTCGTTAACCACTGAGCCATGACCGGAAGTCCCATCATTTTTATAATTAGGAGGATAACAAGGATATTTAAAGGTAACAGACCAAACATTTAAAAGAGAGAGAGAGGAGTTCCCGTCGTGGCGCAGTGGTCAACGAATCCGACTAGGAACCATGAGGTTGTGGGTTCCATCCCTGCCCTTGCTCAGTGGGTTAACGATCCGGCGTTGCCGTGAGCTGTGGTGTAGGTCGCAGACGAGGCTCGGATCCCGCGTGGCTGTGGCTCTGGTGTAGGCCGGTGGCTACAGCTCCGATTCGAACCCTAGCCTGGGAACCTCCATATGCCGTGGGAGCGGCCCAAAGAAATGGCAAAAAGACAAAAATAAATAAATAAATAAATAGAATAATACTTAAAAAAAAAAAAAAAAGAGAGAGAGAGAGAGAGAAGAAAGAAAAAATACCACACAGACTGGTAACTAGACTTACCGTGGCGATCACTTTGAAATGTATAGAAATATCGAGTAACTATATTGTACACCAGGAAATATCATAGTCAGTTACACCTCAAAGCCAAAGATGAGGAGTTCCCGTTGTGCCTCAGTGGGTTAAGAGTCCGACACAGAGTCTGTGAGGATGTGGGTTTGAACCTTGGTCACCCTCAGTGGGTTAAGGATCCGGTGTTGCCGTGAGCTGACCTACACCAGTAGGTCACAGACGTGGCTCGGATCCTGTGTTGCTGTGGCTGTGGCGTAGGCTGGCAGCTACAGCTCCGATTCGACCCCTAGCCTGGGAACCTCCATATGCTGCGGGAGCGGCCCTAGAAAAGGCAAAAAGACAAAAAAAAAAAGCTCCACCTGTTTGAGGAGAGGAGGGACGTGGGGGGGTGGGGAAAACTTCCTGCTTAACCATTTCCTGTCCACTTCTGGGTGAGCTGTATGTAAACTAATTACACAGTTTTAACTGAAAGGACTGGAGCAAAGTGGGGAGCTGCTCCCTGGACTTAAGGATGTGCAGCTGCCAGGCTGATGGCCCCCGACTATGTCTGAGCCCAGTAACAATCAATTTGCTACCAATACTCACCAGATTTTTTTGTTTTCTTTTTATGGCCAGACCTGCCACAATGGGAACTCCAAAACAGCTTTTTAAAGAGCTAACATTTAATCTAAGAAGAGACACTCTTTTTAGCAAATGCTAGTACCCTTCCAACAATGAAAAGGTGGATTTCAAAGACATTCTCCTTTCTGCACTGCAAAGGAAACCCTAAACAACACAAAAAGACAACCCACAGAGTGGGAGAAAATATTTGCAAATGAATCGACTGACAAGGGATGAATCGCCAAAATTTATAAAAACCTCCTACTGCTCAACACCAAAAAAAACCAAAGAACCCCATCAAAAAATGGGCAGAAGATCTAAACAGACAATTCTCCAAAGAAGACATACAGATGGCCAAAAAACACATGAAAAGATGTTCAACATCACTCATGATTAGAGAAACGCAAATCAAAACCACGATGAGATACCACCTTACAGCAGCCAGAATGGCCATCATCAAAAAGTCCACAAACAGTAAGTGCTGGAGAGGGTGTGGAGAAAAAGGAACCCTATGACACTGTTGGTGGGATTGTAAATTGGTGCAACCACTGTGGAAAGCAGTAGGGAGATTCCTCAGAAAACTAAACATAGAACTCCCATTTGATCCAGCAGTCCCACTCCTGGGCATCTATCTAGAGAAAACCAGGACTCGCAAAGACACATGTACTCCAGTGTTCACTGCAGCACTATTTGCAATAGCCAAGACATGGAAACAACCTAAATGTCCATCGACAGAGGAGTGGCTCACAAAGATGTGGTCCATACACACTATGGAATATTACTCGGCCATTAAAAAGAACGAAATACCGGCCTTTTTAGCCAGATGGATTCACCTAGAAATTATCATGCTAAGTGAAGTCAGCCATACAATGAGACACCAACATCAAATGCTTTCACTGACATGTGGAATCTGAAAAAAGAACACAATGAACTTCTTTGCAGAACAGATACTAACTCACAGACTTTGAAAAACTTATGGTTTCCAAAGGAGACAGTTTGGGAGTGGAGGGATGTGCTGGGGTGGGGGATGGAAGTCCTGTAAAATTAGGTTGTGATGATCATTGTACACCTATAAATGTAACAAACTCATTGAGTAATAAAAAATAATAATAATTTGAAAAAAAAACAGAAAATGCCAAGTAAAATAAATATCCAGCTTCTCGTCTGGGGGAAAAAAAAAAGACGTCCTCCTGCTCATTAAATGGGAGAAAGTCTGGGCTTTTGACCCCAGCTCCTCCATGAATCCCTTTATTGTTGGGGGCCAAGGCTGTGCTTGACTCTGGTCCATGCAAGGCCATGTTTAAGTTGGCAGGATGATCTGAGAGTTCTCTGGAAATGCTTCCCGGTGCAGCTGGGATGCAGTCTAGGTTCGAGACTTTTATGCTGCGATGCCTCTTCTTCCAACCTCTCTTATTTCAACACTCAGCCACACTGCCAACTTTCTCCCCCTCCCCATGCTGCCCTGACCGCCAGATGGCTACTCAAGCGGAATGGACCATGACAAGCCACGGAGCAAGGAGACAGCCCCCTGACACAGTGGCAGCACCAGGTGTGGACCAAAGAGTCAAGATGCCCCTCGGGGCCAGGCACGCAGCATGTAGCTGGTGTGTCAGGAGGTGCCGCCCTTTGGCACGGATGTTATCAGACCTGGCTCCTTGGCACAGGCCTCAGGCCAGAGTATCCAGGGACTGATGCTTCAGAGGGAAGAGGAATTAGGCCAGGAGGCATGGGGGCTTTGTGGAATTGGGACTCTGGGGCCTGGTCCCCTCTTCCTGATGAGTCACCCCTGCATTTCCTTGGAGGGAGCCTGGCTCCCACCGGTGATGGCCAACAGGTGCAGCACGGGCCCTGGGCTTGGGAGCTGCCTCTGCTTTGCCTTCCTGCACCGAGGACCATGGGGGGTGATGGGGAGGAGACAGAAAGGCAATGGCGACAGAGGAGCTGGATTTGTGACTCCGGGGCTCTGGTTAACTGAGGACCGGAAATGAACTTCAGTGGGAAACTAAGAGGAACACATTGGACTAACTCGTGCGCGTTCCATTCCGAGGGACTAAGAGAGCTGAGCCAGGCTAGTTAAATGGAAAGGAGTGAACTAAATACCCTGCCCCGTTTAGTCTCTGGGCTCATGCCAGGACGTGGAAATGATCATATGCCCACTTTTTTGGCGATGCTTGTAGCATGAGGAAGTTCCCAGGCTAGGGATCAAAACAGCGTCGCAGCAGTGACCTGGGCCACTGCAAGGACAACGCGACGTCCTTAACCTGCTGTGTCACAAGAGAACTCCTATCGCGCCCACTGTATCAGTAAAGGAACAGGCTCAGAAATATCAAGTGACTTGTCCAAGGTCATCGAATACATACGAAGTGACACGCATTCAGCCCTGAATCCAACGCTGGTCCCTTTATGCTACTTCACTGATCCAGTCGAAAAAGAGCTGAACTTCTAGGAAGTAAATCAACAGGGCTTTGCGGGGTTGATTCTGCAAAAATTCCAGGATTTTGCCTTTCCCTCACCTAAAGCTGTTATTCAGCTAGGACTGTGGGCGGGGACAGTGGCCTGGGGAGTTATCTCTGCTGGGGTCGGCCTTGTTTTTTTGCTCCTTCCCAACCCCCCAACTCATTCACTAAAGGCAGGAATTGCTGCGTCCTATTTGCATAGGTTGCTCTGTACTTACCAGTTCAGATAAACATTAAAACTGGCCAAACCCCCATCCCCCCAAACACACACACATCGCTGTACTCAGAAAGAAGTCAATAACATGGATTTGCATCCAGGGAAGGAGCCTATTAACGAAGAAATTATTCAAGGAGTTCCCGTTGTGGCAAAGAGATTGGCAGCATCTCTGGAGCCCTGGGACACAGGCCGGGGATGGCCTGGCACAGTGGGTTAAGAATTCAGTGCTGGAGTTCCCATCGTGGTGCAGTGGTTAACGAATCCGACTAGGAACCATGAGGTTGCGGGTTCGGTCCCTGTCCTTGCTCAGTGGGTTAACGATCCGGCGTTGCCGTGAGCTGTGATGTAGGTTGCAGACGCGGCTCGGATCCTGCGTTGCTGTGCCTCTGGCGTAGGCCGGTGGCTCCAGCTCTGATTCAACCCCTAGCCTGGGAACCTCCATATGCCGCGGGAGCGGCCCAAGAAATAGCAACAACAACAACAACAACAACAAAAGACAAAAAGACAAAAGACAAAAAAAAAAAAAGAATTCAGTGTTGCTGCAGCTGTGGCTTAGGTCACAGCTGCGGTTCGGATCTGATCTCTGGCCTGGGAACTTCCACGTGCCTTGGGGTGGCCAAAAAATAAAAGAAGAAGAAATTTTTCAGTAAGAGCCAATAGGAAGCTAAGTTGGTCAGGAAATAAACTAAATTTAGGCCTGCAAAACTGTGGCCTTCCATTCTTATTATTCTTTTTCAGGTCAATCCATGGGAAACCCTCTCCTTCAGACTCAGCCTGCAGGGGAGGCACGCTGGAAGACTCCAGGCCCAGGAAGACCAGGGCAGGTCTGCCTGGAGGAGGGAGGGATGAAGGCCCTGGGGAAGGTGGGGGGCTATTTTCAAAGGGGGAGAGAGACGTGGGCAGGGGCAGGTCCTTGGCAGGTTTGGGGGGTCCTCAGAGAGTCTGCAGGGCAGAGGAAGGCAGACCCAACCCCCACCTCAGCCCACTGCCTGTTCTTGGACTTCCGCTGCTAACGAGTCACTTTTTTTTTTAGGGCTGCACCTGCTGCACATGGATGTTCCCAGGCTACAGGTCGAATCAGAGCTGCCAGATCCTTTGACCCACTGAGTAAGGACAGGGATCGAACCCACATCTTATTGACACTAGTCGGGTTTGTTACCACTGAGCCACAAAAGGAACTCCTAACAAGTCACTCCTGAGATGGAGTATTCCGTCTGTCTGCTTCCCGAGAATGCTTTTTCCTCAACAGAGGATCTGAGGATCCTGAAGTTCTGAGAGCAGAATGTCAAGTTCAGAAAGAAGAAGGAGGTCCCCTGGAGCCAGCAGCTCAGCTTTGAGGAGGGTTGACCTTGCTCCTAGTCCTAGTGGCTGGGAAACTAAAGGACTCCCCGGAGGGAAGGGGCCAACGGGTTGCAGAGAGGGAATCATTACGAAATGAGATCATATGAAATATGGGATAGGAGTTCCTGTCGTGGCTCAGTGGTTAACGAATCCGACTAGGAACCATGAGGTTGCCAGTTTGATCCCTGGCCTCGCTCAGTGGGTTAAGGATCCTGTGTTGCTGTGGCTGTGGTGTAGGCTGGCAGCTGTAGCTCCGATTTGACTCCTAGCCTGGGAACCTCCATATGCCACGGGTGTGGCCCTAAAAAGAAAAGAAAAAAAGAATGAGGAGTTCCCATTGTAGCTCAGTGGTAACAAACCTGACTAGTATCCATGAGGATGCGGGTTCTATCCCTGGCCCCAATCAGTGGGTTAGGATCCAGCATCGCGGTAAGTGGCAGTGTAGTTCACAGATGCTGCTCGGATCCCGAGTTGCTGTGGCTGCAGTATAAGACCGCAGCTGCAGCTCCGATTCAACCCCTAGCCTGGGAACTTCCATATGCCGTGGAATGCAGCCCTAAAAAAAAAAAAAAAAAGAATGAAATTCTGACACCAGGTACAACATGGATGAATGTTGAAAACTTTACACCAACTGAAAAAAAAGCTGGACACAAAAGAACAGATACTGTAAGACTGCACTTGCATGAGGTACTTATATTCATATAGACAGGAAGCAGAATGGTGGTCATGAGATTGATGGGAGGGCGTAATGGGGAGTTAGGGTTTCATGGGGACAGTTTCAGTTTAGGATAAAAAGTTCTGGAGATGATGGTGGTGATGTTTGCATAACACTGTCACTGTGCTTAATGCCACTGAAGGGCACACTTGAAAAATGGTTCAAATGGGAGTTCCCGTCGTGGCGCAGTGGTTAACAAATCTGACTAGGAACCATGAGGTTGCGGGTTCAGTCCCTGCCCTTGCTCAGTGTGTTAAGGATCCAGCATTGCCGTGAGCTGTGGTGTAGGTTGCAGACATGGCTCGGATCCTGTGTTGCTGTGGCTCTGGCGTAGGCCGGAGGCTACAGCTCCAATTTGACCCCTAGCCTGGGAACCTCCATATGCTTCGGGAGCGGCCCAAGAAACAGCAAAAAGACAAAAAAAAAAAAGGTTCAAATGGTAAATTTTAGCTTATGTATTTTTTTTAGCTTATGTATATTTTAACCACATGCAAAAAATATAAGCCCAATGTAATAAAACCTTTAGATCCAACTTCTAGTTTACAGTAAATACAGTGATCAGAAAGACAAGTTAAATGACACTCTGAAGACACATCAGGCAAATGTAGAACGTGAGACAGTCCACAAGAAAAGTGGCCTGAACATCACACAGCCAATATCATGGGCTAAAAACAAAGTACGGTTGTTCAAATTCAAGAGACTAATGGAGTTCCCGTTGTGGCTCAGTGGTAAGGAACCCAACTAGTGTCCATGAGGATGCAGGTTCGGTCCCTGGCCTCGCTCAGTGGGTTAAGGATCTGGTGTTACTGTGAGCTGTGGTATAGGTCGTAGATGTGGCTCAGATCCCGTGTTGCTGTGGCTGTGGTGTAGACTGGCAGCTGCAGCTCTGATTTGAACCCTAGCCTGGGAACTTCCATATGCCTTGAATACAGCCCTAAAAAGCAAAAAACAAAAACAAAAACAAAAAAGCGACAGACGGGGGGGGGGGCCTAAGAACAACTATACAAACAACCACTGTCTTGATGCCACTGCATGTAACTGACTTTGTTGTCACGTCCACCACTCTGCAGATTAAAAAAAAAAAAAAAATCAAAGAACAAAAAATAAAGCTCATTTGATATGATTTTAAAGAGACTAAAAAGATACAGTGGACAAATGTAATGCATGTGCTAAACAGGATCCTGAATAAAAAGTGAATGAATTAAAAGACACATTTGAAACGACTGGGGAAAATTTGCTTATGGACTAGAAGCTATTAGGTGATGTTAGAGAATTAATGCTGGTTTTCTTAGGTCTGAATATGATGTTGTGGTTACGTTAGTGGATGTTTTTATTTTTAAGAGTTATATGCCGCAACATGCTGAAATATCTGGGGATGAAGTGTCCTTTCTACAACCCACTTTCAAATGATCCAGAAAAAACTAAAGCCTCCCACGTCCAGAAAGAGAAAGCAATAAGGCAAAATGGAAACAACCACTGAATCCCAGGTGGTGGGTGAAGACTGTAGGATTCTTTTGTTTTTCTGTTTGTTGAAAACTTTATTTATTTATTTTTTTGCTTTTGCTTTTTAGGGTTGCACCTGTAGCATATGGAGTTTCCCCGGCTAGGGGTCAAATCAGATCTCCAGCTGCTGGCCTGCCCCACAGACACAGCAATGCCAGACCCCAGCGGTGTCTGTGATCTACACGGCAACGCTGGATCCTTAACGCATTGAGCAAGGTCAGGGATGGAACCCACATCCTCATGGATACTAGTCGTTACTGCTGAGTCACAAGGGGAACTCCGAAAACATTATTAACAAAAATTGGGAGAGGAAAGTTCTAGCTGGGCAGTTTTAGGAACCGTATAACCTTGGACATTCTCCTTGCCTCTCAGACCTTGATCTCAAGAGAACCTCACACTGTCCTTTGCATTTTAAGTGTTAATCACGTGGTCCAGGGGCCCAGGGGCTGTGGAGTTACCGACGTCAGTGTCATTACCAGCGCGGTGTCCCGTATATAGGTGATGAGTGCTGGGGTAGGGTGAGGCGCCTCTTAAGAGGCCACCAAACCCGCCCGCCCTAGATGCTAAAAGTACAACTTCTCCCCGCGCGACCGCAGGACCGGAAGCGGGGGCGGGGCTTACGGTGGCCTGGCGTGGGATCCCGAAGGCTCGAATGAGCGCCTCCTCTCGGAGGTTGGGGGCGGAGTCTCTGTCCTACTGGCCAATCGTGGAGCAGCTGTCAAACAGGCGCAGAGGGAAGCCAGGAAGATTCCTGGTCAGATTCCAGCGCCCGGCCCTAGGCAGCAGCGGAGGGCGCTCTCTCTTCCGGGGAATGGGCCGCCACGTCCCGCCCGGCCTTTTCCTCTCCGGGACCCAGGCGAGAGAGGAGGCCCTGCCTACCAGAAGCCAGGCCCCGCTGCCTCCTCCCGGCTTGACCTCCCCGCAGAGTCACGTAGCCTTCTGCCCCTGCTTCCTCCTTTGTAAAGCGAGAGCGGTAAAAACCCGACCTGGGGGGGAGGGGATGGGACCTCCCAAATGACTCAGAGGTGGGAGGAGGTGAAGGAGAGGATGGCGACTTTTCCCCCTGCCTCGTGGCAGTTCAACCGAAAAAGAAGTCACGGTTTCTGGCTAGTTCACCGAGTTATACTTTATGGTTCCTGTACACACGGAATATAACAGGAGCTAAAAAGCACATGGTGCCTGGAACAGCAACCCAAAGGAGGACTTCAGGTATTAATTACCCGACATTGAGGATTAGAGAAGGACAGAGAATCACTGATAATTGCGATCGTTTTATGGTGGCTGATAAAACCATCACACCTCTATCAATAAAAATATCCATTTTCTGAAAGTGCATGCTGAAGTAAGGGGAAATCGACAATGTCTGTGAGCTGCTTTAAAACAGATAGACCAGAGTCTTAGTTGTTTTGTCTAAGAGATGCGAAGCTCTTTTTTTTTGCTTTTTAGGGCCGTACCCGTGGCATATGGAGGGTCCCAGGCCAGGGGTCTAATTGGAGCTGCTGCAGCTGCCGGCCGACACCACAGCCACAGCAACGCAGGATCCAAGCCACGTCTGGGGACCTACACCACAGCTCATCGCAGCGCCAGATCCTTACCCTACTGAGCGAGGCCAGGGATCGAACCCGTGTCCTTATGGATACTAGTCGGGTTCGTTACCAGGGAGCCACGATGGGAACTCCTTAACACTGCTTCCTCTGCAATCATTTCTTGAATTTTGCCACATTCAGGGCAAAATCTATGGCAAATCTGAAAGATCATGTACAAAGTAAAATGGACACTTTTACTTAGTTCGAATCCCCCCCTCCCCCATGGAGGTTTTCAACCCCCTCTCCAGGATCTTGGATGCCCAATAAGCAGTACATGAATTTCTAGTTCTTCAAGCACACACTGGACTCTTTCCCAGGAGGTTTTGCTTAGTTTGCCATTTTTAAAACAATATTGACACAGAGGACAGTGGTCTGAAAGCAGACACGATTTCAGCGGGAAACTGCACCAAAGGCCCTTCCTGTTAATGTGAAGGTTTCCAAAGAGCTTCCCATTTTACATGAATGGTCTCACTTAATCCTCTCATTTTCTTAGGAATCCCACAGGTTAGGTAGAGCTACCAGCGCACCAATTCTTTAAGTCGGGTGACCTGTCCTAGTGACACAGCAACTGCACCCCGGGACTCTGAAGCCAGCGGCCCTAAATGCTAGGCGCCACGGTCCCCGCTGAGCACCCCACACCTCAGGGACCTTGTACCCCTCCCCCAAGTACACGTATGTAAATCGTCGCAGCCATGGCGCTTCCCTCGCTGCCGGGGCCGTTTTACTGGCCTTTGCACCAACCTCATTTGCAAAACCTCTCGCCCAGAACCGCGAAACCGGTCCGAGAGACGTTTTCGGAGAGGTGGGGCTCTGTGGGGTGGGGTGTCAGCTCCCGCTCTCCGGCGCCTGGCGGGCTCCAATCGCGTTGTTTCATTCAATCCCAAACCGTCCGGCCCCAGCGAGTGCCCGCGCGCGCCAGGCCACCGAGACGCGCAGGGGCTGCAGCCTTTGTCCAGTGGGGCCCTCGGGGAGCCGGGCAGTGGCTCCCCCTGCCCACCCGGCGGCCCCCGGAGGCCTGGGAGGGGTCGGTCCCGAGGGTCCCCGGCGGGCAGGGGCGGCCTGAGATCCCGCGCGGCGCTTGAATCGCGAGGGGCGTGGCCAGCGGCGGCTCCGCCCAATGAGCGCTCAGGATGCTTTAAATTCCCCTGCGGGCCGGGCTGGGGCTCGCATCCCAGGACCTGCGCCTTCGCCTCACCTGCCCCTCCGCGCGTCGCCATGCTCTCCGTCCGCGTCCCTCTCGCCACCATCGCCGACCCGCAGCAGCTCCAGCTCTCGCCCCTGAAAGGGCTCAGCCTGGCGGACAAGGAGAACACTGTGAGCGCGCGGGCGCGGGGGCCGGGGGTCGGGACGGGGCGGTGGGGTCCTGTGGGACGCGGGCGGGCCCCTCACCACGCGTCTCCCTGCAGCCCCCGACCCTCAGCGGGACCCGCGTGCTGGCCAGCAAGACCGCCAGGAGGATCTTCCAGGAGCCCGCCGAGCCGGTGCGTAGGCGAACGGGGGGCGCCCGGAGAGGGGGCGCTGCAGGAAGGCGGAGCCGGGAGGAGCCTGCGCTTGGCGCCAAAGCCTCATTGTCTCCTTTCAAAGCCTGCCCCCACCCACCCGGGCCCGCTCTCCTTTCCCGCCAAGTCTCTTCCCGATCATTCACCCAGGGGGGGCATGGCCTATTTCCCCACATATAGTCCTGCTGTTTCGTGTATAGGCCACATACCTGACAGCGACCCTAGATTCAACCCCATGAAATTCCCGATCATTGGGTGTACGTGACCTGACTGGAAAAATGACAATTTCATCGTCTGCCCGCTCCTTAATGTTTTCACTGCTTTCCCCCCGACAGAACCCTAAGCTCTCGGCCCCCAGCGTGGAGGACGAGCCGCTCCTGAGAGAAAACCCCCGGCGCTTTGTCATCTTTCCTATAGAATACCATGACATCTGGCAGATGTATAAGAAGGCAGAGGCTTCCTTCTGGACAGCTGAGGAGGTAACTCCGTCCAGAACCCGGGAGACTTAAAGGAGTGCCCCTTACTCTAGGGGAAGACCCCTGCCCAGAGGCGGTTAGACTAGGCTGGTCTGAAAGAGGCTTGGCTTGGCTTTGCCTCTTGTTCCCAGTGGGGCCCACTGCGGGTGTCCTCCCTGGTGAGGGCTATACACTCACCAAGAGATGCTAACAGGCTGGAAGTGTAAGAGTTGTGCATGTGTCACGTCCAGCCCTCTTGAACCCCCTGTGAATGTCTCGACCTCAGGTGGACCTCTCCAAGGACATTCAGCACTGGGAGACCCTGAAGCCGGAGGAGAGATATTTTATTTCACATGTCCTGGCTTTCTTCGCAGCAAGTGATGGCATCGTGAATGAAAACTTGGTGAGTCATTGTCGTGTCCATTTCCACCCCAGCCCTGCCGCCCTCAAAAGTCACTTCAAGACTTGAGAGAGGACAAATTGACAAAGTATCTTTCCTCATCTTTTAAATTTTTCCCATACTGCATGTATATATATCTGGAAGCTAGTATATCTGTTACATGGCATTTCTTGTTCTATAATATATACTTGGCTTATTTCTTCCTGATGGTATTTCCCCCCCCCAATTATGTAGAGAAGCTCAATGACAATGGTAAGCAGTAGTCATAGGTATACCACTCTTGCAGCTATTGGCTCTCCTTTTTGGGGCTTTGCTGTTTTAATAATTTGGTTGCCTATGTCTTGTTGAGTGGATCCTTCTTGCAATGAATTCAAAAAGAATGATCTGCTCTTTTTATGTATAGAAACAAACCTTATAATGGTACAAAAGAGTGGCTGTGAGGCCACCAGGGTTCCTTGAGTTGCTGCTGGTTGGTTTCCCTTGAGCTGAATTTTGCGTTTCACCACTAGGTGGAGCGGTTTAGCCAAGAAGTTCAGATTACCGAAGCTCGTTGTTTCTATGGCTTCCAAATTGCCATGGAAAACATACATTCTGAAATGTATAGCCTCCTCATCGACACTTACATCAAAGATTCCAAAGAAAGGTGAGTATTTGGGGGATAGATCATCATGTTCAGGACTTTCTGGGTGTTACTTTTTGAAATCAGGCAGGCATGGGAAAATGACTCTAAAATGACCAAGTCCAGGAAATTGCTAGCACCTATGGTGATGTCTGCTCTGAAGAAGAGGGTAAATTCACTTTATTAGCCATCATTTAAAAACAAAGATTACTCTATTGTGAGTGCTGGAAGTGTACTCTTGAATGTCCAATCAGTGCCTTCTGGGAGAAAAGGAAAAAAAAATCCCTGTTGACCACAAGCAAAAAACCTAGGTCTGGGAGCTCCCTTGTGGCACAGCGTATTAAGGATGGGACGTTGCCACTGCAGTGGTTTGGGTTGCTGTTGTGGCGCAAGTTCAATCCCTGGTCCGGGAACGTCCACTGCCATGGGTGTGGACCCCATCCCCCCCAAAAAAGGTGGGGTGAAAAAACCCATCTAGGTCTGAGTGTTTTTAGGTCTGGCACATCTGTCAGTCTACATCGTGAGGCTGGGCAGAGAATAATACAAAGTAGAACAGAACTGGCCTCTTAAGGGGCTTATAATATAACATAGAAGATAAGACTAAGTGAGGAATTGCACAGAACTGCAGAGGCAGCCGTGAGCTATGAGGCTAATTTCACACACACTGGTAACAAAGTCTATCCTGGGGGGACATAGAGGTAACCGAGGGTCTGTATTGCATTTTGAATATTGACTGGAGGGAGGGGAACGTTAGAAATGGGCAGTAGCCTTGCTACTAAGGGCAGGTTCAGGACAAGGGCCTGTGTGGGACAGAAGCGGTGAAGCTGGGAGTAGCCTCTTATGTGGGACTTGGAAGAGCGGGAAGAGGGAAGGTGAGCGGTGCCTTGCAAGGCTAGCAGGTTGCAGAAACTTTGGGGCAAAAAGATTTGAACGCGTTTGTAGACAAATGAAAAAAGAAGGTAAAGGTGGGGGGATAATTGGGCTACATGACCGGAAGGGGTAGGATGGGGAAGGCCTGGTGCTTCAGTCACCAGCTGACCCGGGCAGCCGTGGAAAGAGAATGAGAGGAGCCCCATGGGGCTGGTGACCTTGGCTTCAGAAAACAAGGTCATCGGGGCAAGAGGCTGGGGAATCAGTGGACTCCGAAGGTGGACACAGGATAGGCTGGAGGTGGAGGAGGGTCATAAGCTCGGGTGAGTGTAGGGCCAGTGGATGGGGTCTTCGGGCCGGGGATCGATGCTGTAGCACAGCAGGCAGCAATCTCGGGTTGTTTACTTAATTGCCTTTACTGACTATAAATGCATGTGGCATTTGGGGCCCAGATGGCCCCCAATGATAATGATGTGGGGGGGGGACACCTAGTGAGGGGAGATGATGGGTCAGCATTGTTTCAACAGCCCCAGCAGTTCAGATTTTCTCCTTTTATGAATTTAAAAAAGATAGGGCCTGTCAACCTTGGCCTGACCTGGACTTGAAGTAGTTACTTAAGCCAATACAGGCTCTCGGTGTCGTAGACTTGAGTTCTCGTGTTCGTGGATCTTGGGGCTCAACATGAACTAATGAATACCCACGTTTGTACCAACATAAACCAAATGAATGTTGAGATTTTTAAAAACAACACTGGGGGACAGGAGTTCCCATCGTGGCTCAGTGGTTAACGAATCTGACTAGGAACCATGAGGTTGTGGGTTCGATCCCTGGCCTTGCTCAGTGGGTTAAGGATCCGGCGTTGCCGTGCGCTGTGGAGTAGGTCGCAGATGCAGCTCAGATCCTGCATTGCTGTGGCTGTGGTGTAGGCTGGCAGCTCCAGCTCCGATTCAACCCCTAGCCTGGGAACCTCCATATGCTGCGGGAGCGGCCCCAGAAAAGGCAAAAAGACAAAAAAAAAAAAAAAAAAAAAGAGCAGTGGAGGACCAAGCAAACCAGTAAAAAGAAAGTGCCCTTGGAGTCCCGGTGGGCCTTGGTCCCTGAGCTCTTAGCCAGAAGCTTGGGGCAGGAAGTCTTTGCCAGGATGGCTGACGCTCTGTGTGCCTACCAGGGAATTCCTCTTCAATGCCATCGAGACAATGCCTTGCGTAAAGAAGAAGGCAGACTGGGCCTTGCGCTGGATCGGGGACAAGGAGGCGACGTACGGTAAGGAGCCCTCAGCCCCGCTTCGCCGGGAGTTGCATTTTCCGAGTGACGTCACTGGCTTGTTCTTGAGCCCACAGGCCCTCACTGGAAATGTTTTGGGGTTCCCTCTAGGAGAACGGGTCGTAGCCTTTGCCGCCGTGGAAGGCATCTTCTTTTCTGGGTCTTTTGCATCCATATTCTGGCTCAAGAAACGAGGACTGATGCCTGGCCTGACCTTTTCCAACGAACTTATTAGCAGAGATGAGGTGAGTCTCGATCAGATAAGAGGCTAACCTACGCCCCGAAAGCCTGCAAAGCTTGTGTTCTCCGGAGGGATCCCTTTTAGGCACGTGGAACCTGTGGGTTCAACCCTGTGTGTGCTTGGCAGAAAATGAAATGCTTTAGGTGACTTACTGAAATGACTCATATTCTCCGTATGCATAGGTACCCCCCTATAGGGGATGGGCTTTTTATTATTTCTGGTCTTTTGTGTGCTCCTTCTGTCCTTCAAAGTGAGTTGGTGAGCGTCCCGTGAATGAGAGCCCCTGATGGTCTAGCCCAGGGCCCATCAGCGTTACTTGGGGTTCAACGCACCAAGACTGCAGACTTGCTTGAAATTGCATTCTTTTTTGTTTGTTTGTTTGTTTTGTTTTTGTTTTTGTCTTTTTGCCTTCTCTAGGGCCGTTCCCGCGGCATATGGAGGTTCCCAGGCTAGGGGTCGAATTGGAGCTGTAGCCGCCGGCCTACGCCAGAGCCACAGCAAGGGGGGGATCCGAGCCACGTCTGCAACCCACACCATAGCTCACGGCAACGCCGGATGGATCCTTAACCCACTGAGCAAGGCCAGGGACCGAACCTGCAACCTCATGGTTCCTAGTCGGATTTGTTAACCACTGAGCCACGACAGGAACTCCCTGAAATTGTATTCTTGATTTCCAAACGTGAGGTTATAAACCTAGAAACTAACTCACCTCGTGATTTTTTTGCCTTTCCTGCTAGAAGCAGTGGCAACAGCAGGCCACCGGGCTGTAAAAGAAAGGAGGCTCAGGAGTTCCCGTCGTGGCGCAGTGGTTAACGAATCCGACTGGGAACCATGAGGTTGCGGGTTCGGTCCCTGCCCCTGCTCAGTGGGTTAACGATCCGGCGTTGCCGTGAGCTGTGGTGTAGGTTGCAGACGCGGCTCGGATCCCGCGTTGCTGTGGCTCTGGCATAGGCCGGTGGCTACAGCTCCGATTCAACCCCTAGCCTGGGAACCTCCATATGCCGCGGGAGCGGCCCAAGAAATAGCAATAACAACAACAACAACAAAAAGACAAAAGACAAAAAAAAAAAAAGAAAGGAGGCTCAGAGTGCACGTGGTGCCCAGTCCTCGGCCACCACGCAGGGCCACGGGGAGCAGATCTGGGCTTCTGTCCTCTAGGGGGCAGCACGGAGGGCCCTGGGGGGACGAGCATGTCTAGGCCGTGCAGCCGTTGAGTCACCTTCCCTTTGGCCACCGCCCTGCTTTTAGCCCGGGCCTGCACGATGCCTAAGGCCACGGTGGCACGGCCGAAAGCCCGTTTCCTGCCCCGCGTTCCTGGGAGCAGGCAGCCGGCTGGTTTGACGGCGGTCGTCTCCTTCTCTTCCAGGGTTTACACTGCGACTTCGCCTGCCTGATGTTCAAACACCTGTTACACAAGCCTTCGGAGCAGAGAGTGAAAGAAATCATCGTCAACGCCGTGCGGATAGAACAGGTGGGCGCCGGGGGCCGGGGAGGGGTCTGGCGCTCGCTCGGGGGGCTCCCGGGGCTGCCGTTTCACTGAGATGCTGCCCTCGGGTCCCCAGGAGTTCCTCACGGAGGCCCTGCCCGTGAAGCTCATCGGGATGAACTGCACTTTAATGAAACAGTACATCGAGTTCGTGGCAGACAGGCTCATGCTGGAGCTGGGCTTTGGCAAGGTACAGTCGGCGGGGTCGGGCCCCCTGCGCCCCCCGGGTCCTCTCGGCAGCAGGGTGGTCTCTATTTATGTCTTGCTGTGGACCTTTTCAGGTCTTCAGAGTAGAGAATCCCTTTGACTTTATGGAGAATATTTCCCTGGAGGGGAAGACAAACTTCTTTGAGAAGAGAGTAGGCGAGTATCAGAGGATGGGCGTGATGTCAAGTCCGACCGAGAATTCTTTTACCCTGGATGCCGACTTCTAAGGGCGCTGACGAGGCGCTCTCCGTCTGCTGATTTTTTCCCCCCCTTTCTCATCAAAAGAGGAAAAAAAAAAAAAATCAGCTACTCAAACTGTCAGCCAGCTACACCAGGAATTACCCGTAACGTGCATCAGTGGCTGTGTAGCTACCTCAACTCCTGTAAACGCGCGCGGGGTCACCTAGGTTGAAAGCATAGACAAAAGCTACTCGGATGTTTAGGAACGACCTTCTCCGTGTTCGGCTTGGCCGTGCACGACTTCACCCTGGCTCTTAACAGCGCCTCTCTCGGCCTCAAAGTGTGGGGATTAGGTGCGTTGGATCCCCCGGGACCCGACAGGCAACCACCATGAGGCCGAAGGGAGACAGACTCACTGCTTCAGAGCAGATTTTAAAGTTTACTTATGCTTTGTATATAAAACTGGCACTTTACACCCAAATAAACATAGTTTATGCTGTGGGGCCTCAAAACCTTGATTTCACCTAAATATGTTAGTTTCGGCACCAGATCCAAAGTATTCTATTTACCACTAATGGGAGCCAATTCCAAATATGCTGGGTGACCCAAGCAAGTTAAGCCTGTGCAAACCAAGCATGTTATGTTTTATTCTTTCTTTAATGAATTGATGGCGCTTTCTAATTCAGTCCTTTGCACACCGAGCTGTTAGTATCAGCCAGGTGGTGCCACGTAGAACACAGGTGGGTTTTGTGCTAAGAGGAGAGAAGATTCGAACTTGCATCACTAGAGACAAACGATCCAGGCTCACTGCGGGCAACCTGGGTGGGCCTGAGGGGCGGGAGCAATGAATTCCCCACACTGTCTGTCCTCCGGCCTCGAATTAATAGGCAAGATCCTTGAAGAGTCTTCTTTGCTGGGATCTGAAATATTTGCCTGATAAATTGGTTTTCAAGTCATCCTTGAACAAAATGACCCACCTAGGAACTTTCTCCCCCTGAGTGGTAAAACCTGGGCTGAAGTTGCCTCTCCTTAAAGCTGAGTGTTTATTCTGATTTTGTTTCATTTGTGTGTAAGTAGGTACTGTTGACTTAACCATTTGTACTTTCTAAGTTAGAGAATTTTTCTACTATACATGTCTTTTAATATTGTAGCTATAGCTCATACTTTGAAATAATTACCCAGTATTATTTTGCAGTTGAGAATTGAGATATTGTTCAGTGCAATTACTTCTAGGATTTGCCTAAATCTGAGCATCACCTGCTGAATCCCTAAAGTTCAGTAAAAGACTAGTGTTATGCGAGTGATAAATACGCGTTCCACTCAGATGTTAATTTCAGACAAAGGCATGAACTTAGCAGATATGTTTAATAGGGCTAGTTTGAATCCCTCTGTTTTTATGTTCCCTCCCCACCCACCCCCTTCAAAAAAAGCCGAGAAGTGACCACACAACAGGTAATGCACGATGCTCATTCATCCTTGGGCCAAGTTGTTAAAACACGTTGTGTTGTGTGTTGACTGACCCCTGGCCTGTTCTGTTGTCAGTTTTCTTCACTGATTGCATAAATGGTATAATAGTCAATTTAAAATTTTCTGTCATAGGAGGCCCTTTTCTGTCTTTTAAATTATTGTTCCATAGAGTTGATCCAGGTTATATAGTCCTGAAACTCGTGCAACACAAAAATAAAAGACACCCTTTGCCTTGAATTGTCAGGTACAGGTGGGTGCTGGAATCAGATTTTAGAATTCTACCTCCTGTTAGCTGTGTGATGTAAGAATTAGCTTCTGCCAACGAGGATTCGGTTTCTTAATCTGTTTAAAGCGTAACAGATTTTTGTTTAAAGTGTTTCAACATCTTAATATGGAGTACTGCACAAGTGTTAAACGATTTAAATAAAACTATTCTTATGTCAGTCCCTTGATTAAAATTTGCATTCCAATTCAGGAAGGGAAAAAAACACAACTATTTCATAGATACTGAATATGAGTTTGCTTCATATTCGGGGTGGGGGGGTGCTTTCCTCATGCCTGTTCTGGCGCAAAGGTATGTGGGAAACAGGTATACCCGGAAGGCAAGCCTCAGAGCATCCACTGCGCTGGGGTTTGTGGAGCCGCGGTCGAGTGAGTTCCGCTTCCTGCAACCTGCCTGGCTGGGATTTGGCTTTGCTCTCCCTTCTCCCACTGAACCTGGGGGCTGAGGGTGGTCCCTCTTGTCTATAAGGGCCCTCCCGGAGCCATCCCACCTGCCTGCATAAGACCTGTTAGAAGTCACGAGACCTGTCCCCTGGCAAATCAATGTACTGCATATCACCACTTCTCTTGTGCCAACACTCGCTGAGCAAACAGCAGCTACCTTGTCGGGCACTGCCCGTGCCCTTGAGATTTTCTCCAGGAGGATGCTGGATGCCTAACTACAGCCCAGTGTTAGGGATGCAGTTACAGAGCCAAACAGGGAAGGTACTGCAGGGGTTCGAGGATGGGACTGCTTAGGAGCCTGCGGTGACTGCTTTTCCCTGGGGAGGTCGGGGTTGGGGGCGGATCTTACTGATGGTGCTGCTCCTGCTTTGTTGTCTTAAGATCTGTTCCCCGGGGGAGCTACCTGGTGGCTTAGTGGTTAGGGCACTGTCACTGCTTTGGCCTGGGCTCAGTCCCTGGTCTGGGGACTGAGATGGCACATCAAGCCACCCCATGCTGCAGCCAAAAAGAGAAGGATCTTCCCTGCTCCTCCAGTGAAGGAGGATATGCTCGCTTAGAAGGCACGCAGCCCGCAAAGATCCGCCCTCAGGGAGGGGCTGGGGGAGGAGATAAAACCGAGCTGATAGTTGGGGTAGTGTCTCCAGTACTAGTGTGTTCTGCGTCCTGGAGGAGTCGCGGGGAGCTTTGCATGTTGCACCCCAAAGGCACTCGTATCATTCAATTCCCAGTGTCAGGGTCTGGCCCTTGGGTACCTTCCAGGCAGCCATGCTCTAAGGCTCATCAGCTAGCAGGTCAGCCTCCCTGCGGGCAGCCCAGGGCCATGGCCTTTTCTGCCCTCCCCCCCCCCCCCCCCCCCTGCGCGCCAGCTGCCCGTGCTCTAACTCAGACTCCGCCCTCCTGTGCTTCACTCGAGGACCTGCCCCAGGGTTGGTGTGGCCAGACCACCGAGTCCGAATCGCCTCTGGAATTAAAGGCGGGGGCCCCATCCCAGACTTGCTGACTCAGTCTTGGGGTGAAACCAGGGAGCCTGCAGCTTGAACAAGTTCACCTTGGGAGATGCTCACACGGGACGGGCTCCTTATAGGGTCCAAACCAGTGGATTTAATGGTGGGCCCCCCTGTGAGTTTTTAAAAACCCAGTGCCTGGGAGTTCCTGTTGTGGCTCAGCAGGTTAAGAACCCAGCACAGTATCTGCAAAGGTGCGGGTTTGATTCCTGGCCTTGCTCAGTGGGTTAAAGATCCAGCATTGCCACAAGCTGTGGCATAGGTCACAGATGCAGCTCAGATCCTTTGCGGCTGTGGTGTAGACCGGCAGCTGCAGCTCCAGTTTGACTCCTAGCCTGGGAACTTCCATATGCTGCAGGTGTGGCCCTAAAAGGAAAAACAAGACAAAACCCAGTCAATGCCTGGACCCCACTTCTCAGTTTTAATTGGATGTGCTTTCTGATTTGGGCTTGATGCGCCGAGCTCTGGCATGTATTCAGGGGGCAGCTTTCATTACACCTGAGCCCTGGGGTTCTGCTCGCTTGGTGTAGCCAAGCCTGGCTGCAGAGTGCAGAGCTGCGAGAGCCTACCTTTGGCTGCCAGGCACCACCTGGCCTGGTCCAGCCCGAAGTTGGGCTCTCTCTCGCACAGCCGGAACAGGGAACTAGATGGGTGTTTGTAAATGCCATCTGGCCAGGGAGCTGACTGGCTGTTAATAGGATCCATCGCCCTGCCAATGTTAGCTTGGTTCTGAAGATCAGAGTGTGGTTCCAGCAAGACGTCGGGCTAGGGTGCCCTAGAAACCGCCCGCTTCAGACACCTGCGAAGGAGGAATTCCCAGACGCTGGGAACAGCCACTGTGACCTCGGGAGCCTGTGATTGTGCAGCCCCTGGGGTGGTGATTAGCCCCTTAGAGAAATCAGAGGGTGAAGGACCAAACCCGCTGGGATGGGAGGGAGGGACTGGCCCGCCCTAGGGGACGAGGGGGAACCAAGACACCCGCATAAAGCAGGACCCTCCTTGAAATGGAAACTAAAATGGTCCCACCAGCGCGGGGGGGAGGGGTTGGGGGGGTGTCACTCCCCGAAAGTGGCCTTGAGCTGCAGTGTGAGTTGAAGATGTGGCTTGGGGAGTTCCCATTGTGGCGCAGTGGTTAACAAATCCGACTAGGAACCATGAGGTTGCAGGTTCGATCCCTGGCCTTGCTCGGTGGGTTAAAGATCCAGTGTTGCCATGAGCTGTGGTGTAGGTCACAGACACAGCTTGGATCCTGCGTTGCTGTGGCTGTGGTGTAGGCCAGTAGCTACAGCTCCGATTTGAACCTCCATATGCCACAGGAGCAGCCCAAGAAAAGGCAAAAAGACAAAAAAAAAAAAAAAAAAAAGATGTGGCTTGGATCTGGTGTGGCTGTAGTGTAGACCAGCAGCTGCCGCTCCAGTCTGACCCCTAGCCTGGGAGCTTCCATATGCTGCGGGTGCGGCCCTAAAAAAGACAAAAAAAAAAAAAAAAAAATCAAAACCGTAGGCCTACACCAACCTCTCAGATTCGTGATCTCGGAACTCGTGTAAGATACATACCCCCGACCCAGTGACATGATTCCCACATCACAAAACCCACAAGCAAACAAACCCCACAGTGTTAGGAGCGACGGGTAGAACCATTGCAAGGCCTTCAGGTTACTGAGAAGATGGGTCACATGTGATCAAAGGAGAAAATTGAGTCACAACCCGAAGAACAGAAGTGTACAGACCAAACAGGCAGGTTTCTAAAAGAACCAGCTAGAATTTCCAGGGATACGCAACCCGTGGCATTCAAGCTTTCGGAGCTTTCGAAAGCATCCTGCTTAATGGGTCAGACACAGCCGAGGAGTTTGTGATCTGAAGGGCTGTCGCTGCAGGGAGTGCGCAAAAGCGGGTGGGAACTCGGAAAGCACAGGAGACGGGGATGGTAAAATTGCGAGCGGGGAGTTTTAATTCAGGAGCGTGGACAGCCGAGGTTGAGGAGGAAGAACCGGTAATTCCCTCCCTCGGGCGGACTCATCCTCCCGCGTTGGTCCGGGGCTGGGGGTGCCATCGGGGCGAGGTTCTGGGGCCAGTGGGGGCTGGGCCGGGGGGACCTAGTGGCCGCCCTTGACGTGGACACTTTTGCAATTTGGCAGCCGTGACCTGGGGTCAGACCAGGTGAGGGGTGGTGGTCCGGGTGGTACCAGGGGGAGAAACATGTGGGCGCTGCTTCTGGACACAGGTGGACAGAGAGCAGAACCCTCCTGGTTGGGGGCTGGGGGCTGGGGGCTCAGCCTTGCCCAGTGTGGCTCGAGCTGAGGGTTCAGAGGTTGCCTGTGACCCAGAGAAGGCCTCCACGTCTGGACCCTCTGAATCGGGCGGAGGTGGCGGGAGGGGAGCCGTGGTCCCTCCGGGCTCTGGCGGGATGGGACCTGCTTCGGGAGTGGGGAGGGCCTTGGAAAGGCTGGCTAGCCCTCCTCCCGCCAGAGGCCACTGACTGAGCCCATGACCACAGTTCCAGTCTGCCAGGCTGCTCGCAGGGAGGACCTGGCTGCTGCCAGCGGAACTGGGCTTAGGACCTGGGTTTGGTCTGGGCTAGGGGAGACCCTGTTTTTCCCCTGGCCTTGGAGTTTAGGGCCCAGAGGCTCTGGGGCTGTTGCAGCCACCTTGCAGCCCTGGAGGCAGGCCTGTGTTGAGAGTGGGGGTGGCACCCAGGAAAAGAGCTGATGTACAGACTTCATTTTCTGGATTCAGCCATGCCTGAAGTCCAGGTCTCAAACTGCTCCCTTAAGTAAGCCAGTGAATTCACCCCAACTCAGGGACCTGAGTTCATTTGATCTGCAATCACCCCGGGGCAGGGATAATGAGACCCATTTTACAGATGTGGCCAAGAGGCACGGGGAGGTCACGTGCCTTGCTGAGGCCAGCCTGTACATAAACAGTGGCTGACACCAGAGCTCAAGTGCCCTGGCCCCACGGCCACACTCTTGTCCCTTTAGTGCTTTGGAGCTCTCGTTCCTCTTTGCAGAGGTCAGGCACTCCACTCTGGTCCCCAGGAAGTTGATGCAGGGACCCTTGTCCAGGGGACTGTGACCTGCTCCCCTCGTCCTGCTTTCCCTGCGTGCGAAGCCCCGGGGGGAGGCAGCGCTCTGCCTTGTCCCTGTCATCGTGGCCCTGTGGCCTGCCTGGGCAAGAGCCTCCCCGCTGTCTGTAAATCAGAATGTCACCACAGGCCCTGGAACCTCTCCTGACTTGCTTCTGCCTGAGTCTCCAAAGTGAGGTCCCAGGGACAGGCCTCTGGGAGGGCCAAGAAGAGAGCCCGGCACTCAGGGAACTAACTGGAATCGCAGGCCCCATGACTGGGTGAGGTGGAAAAGGGGAAGGTTCGAGCTGTTTCCAGAAGGTGCCTGGAGCCCTGGCTGGGTACCTGTTCCTCCCCTCCCTTGGGGTGGGGCGGCTACGCCTGCAGCCCCAGCCCCAGACGTGCTCCTGCTTTGGAAAGTGTGGGGGTGGGCTGGGGTGGGGGGTGCCTGAGGCTGGCCCAGCCTCCCGTGGGCTAATTCCACCCACTTTCAGTTGCTGAGCTGCATTTTCTCCTCAGCGAGCCTGTTTCTGTCGGCACAGAGACAGCAGCAGCAAAGGCTGGCTTTAGACATTTTCACCGTGAGGAGTTCCCACGGTGGCTCAGTGGGTTAAGAACCTGACTAGTATCCCTGAGGATGCGGGTTTGATCCCTGGCCTTGCTCAGTGGGTGAAGGATCCGGCATTGCTGCAAGCTGCAGCGTAGGTCCCAGATGTGGCTGGGATCTGGCGTTGCTGTGGCTGTGGTGTATGTGGTGATTCATATCCAAGCCTGGGAACTTCCACAGGCTGAGGGTGCAGCCCTAAAAAGAAAAAAAAAGAAGGAAATTGTCACTGAGAGAAGTGCCTGGTGTATTTTTATACAGCTTTATGGAGGAGTTCCTGTCGCGGCTCAGTGGTCAACGAATCCGACTAGGAACCATGAGGTTCCGGGTTTGATCCCTGGCCTTGCTCAGTGGGTTAAGGATCTGGCGTTGCCCTGAGCTGTGGTGTAGGTCACAGATGCAGCTCGGATCCCTCGTTGCTGTTGCTGTGGCTGTGGCATAGGCCAGTGGCCACAGCTCTGATTAAACCCCTAGTCTGGGAGCCTCCATATGCTGTGGGAGCAGCCCTAGAAAAGGCAAAAAGACAAAAAAAAAAAAAAAAAAAAAACCAAAACAACCCACCTTTCTGGAGATATAATTTCAATGGCTTTTAGTATAGTCACAGGGTTGTGTAACCACCCCCACAATCCCCTACAGAAAGAGAAACCCCCTACCCATCAACCGTCCCCCACCCCCCAGCCCCTGGGAACCAATGAATAGTTCTGTCTCCAGAGGTTGTTCCTGTTGTTGTTATTTTTTGTTTGTTTGTTTGTCTTGGAGCCTTTGGCAGGTGGAAGGTCCCCAGTCAGAGATCGAACCCGAGCCACTGCAGTGACCTGAGCCACCGCAGTGACAACTCAGGGTCTTAACCCACGGCGCCACAGGGCGCTCCTTCGTAGGTTTGATGTAGCACATTTTTGAGACATCAGTAAACAGAAGTTATCAATGGAGACGCGCTGGGTTTTATGTCTAAAAGCTCATTGAGAATGTTAGCGGCAGCAGAGAGGACGGCCTGGCCTCACACGCGGAGATTTGATTTACATTTCAGAAAGCTCTTTTCCCTTGGCTTATTAGAAAGACATTTCACATTAAAAATGAAAAGATTCCTGACTGCCCGGAAGGGGACTTTGCCAGCGGAGGTGGAGAGCCTGCGAGCTGGCTGGTCGCCCCGCGTCCCGCGCTCCCTGGATCTGCAACCTTGAACCAGTGCTCCTCCCTCTGTGCTGGGGAGGGAGGTGGGGTCGGCTCAGGAAAGCAGAGCCCCCAGGCCAAATCTGATGGGGCGCCAGTTTTGTACTGACTCTCAGCTAAAAACGCTTTAAAATGTACCTAAGGAATATTTTCTTTTTTTCTTTTTTTCTTTTTGCTTTTTAGGACCACTTTCATGGCATGTGGAGGTTCCCAGGCTAGGGGTTGAATTGGAGCTACAGCTGCCGGCCTACACCACAGCCACAGCAACGCCGGATCCGAGCCACGTCTGGGACCTGCACCACCGCTCACGGCAATGCTGGATCCTTAACCCACTGAGCGGGGCCGGGGAGCGAAGCTGCCGCCTCATGGATCCTAGTCGGGTTCGATACTGCTGAGCCCCGACAGGAACCCCTGTGTGTGTGTCTTAATCTCAGGACACCAGTCAGACGAAGCCGGGGTCCATCCAGCTGATCTTGTTTTCACCTTAATTACTTCTGAGATGTGGGGGGGTTAGGACTTCAACGGATACATTTGGGGCTCAGTTCAACCCATAACACTGAGCTAGTTTAGCCACTGCTAAAAAGTAAATTACATAAACTTAGAATAAAATCAATTCTATCAAAGAGAGTACGAGAAACACTCCAAAGCCTGCCTTACTGTGTGATACTGTTACCCATGCTTCTCAGGCTGTTTGTGTCTGTTGTCTGTCTTTGGTGGAATAACTGTATAACAGTGCTTTCTCTCCAGTTCCACACCCAGTAATGTCACTTTGGTAGCTCAGGATCGGCTTCAGTGGGAGTATTTACACCCCGGAAATTGATAAACGCTGCAATTCAGGGTCCCCTCCCAGAGAGCCGGGTCTTACCTTTCCCAGCACAGCGCTGGCGCAGGATGCTAAGCGCTGAGGCAGAGGTCAGCGTGGGCACGGGGGCTCGGAGGAGGATGCCAGGGGCCTGGGGGAGTCAGGAAAGGTGTCAGACCAGGAGATGCCAAGGGGCCCCTTGGAGCAGGTAGGGGTGGACCAGTCATGGGGGCAGAAGGGACAACAAGGGTTTGCAAAGCCCTGGGGCGGGAGAGGGCACATGCCTTTAGGGAGTGGGGGGTGATGGCGGGGGTGGGGCATGAACCACCTGGTGGGAGAGAAGAGAGGGTGGTGGGAAGGGCAGGACCTGGAGCCCCAGGCTAAGGAGGTTCTCCTTGGCCCTGGTCATGGGGAGCCATAGAAGGATGCAGAGCCAGCGGGAGGGGGAGGGACCAGGGTGCTGGGGGGAATCGCTGGCCGTCAGTGGGTTTGCGGTTGTGCCGTGTGTGGAGAGGGGGTGCAGGGCCCTGTGACTTGCTTTCTCCATCCTCCACGGTGGAAGGTTCTCCATGAACACTGGCTGAATGGCTGAGTCATCCCGTTCATTCTGAAACCTCTTAACGGGGGACTCCGCCTTCCATCCGCAATTAGAGCTGGAGCCGGAAATGCCTGAATGTCAAGCAGAAGGCGAATGGTTAAAATAAATTACGGGGTATCTGCCCAGTGGAATACTCACCAGTCATTGTAAATGGCAAATGTGAAGGCTGTGTAGCAACACGGAAAGCTGCTTACAGAGCGATGCCAAACGAAATAGCAGAACATAAAACTGCATGTGCACCGTGTCTAGCGTGACATAAGCGCTGTGGAAATACATGCGCATCTGGATGCAGACGGTCAGTATCACAAAGAGGAATTAAGGCAGTTGTCTCAGGGTGGTGGGAGTCAGAACAATTTTTCTTTCTTTTCTTTTTTTTTTTTTTCTTCTTCGGGCCAAACCTGCAGCACATGAAAGTTCCCAGGCTAGGAGTTGGAACTGGAGCCCCAGCTGCCGGCCTACGGCAACCTGGGATCCGAGCGTCTGCGACCTACACTGCAGCTCAGGGCAATGCCGGACCCTTAACCCACTGAGCAAGGCTAGGGATCGAACCCGCATCCTCATGGATACCAGTCAGGTTCGTTACTGCTGAGCCACAAGGGAAACTCCCAATTTTTCTTCCTATTCTGTTTTTCTGTTTTGACTTTTCTTTAATAAATATTGAAGGGCAATTTCAGCAGCTAAGGGCAGGTACCTACCTGGCTGATGGCTGTTCTGGCCCCTGGAGGACTTCAAGACAGAGGAACAGGCCCCGGGCCTGGAGTTATGGCCGGAAGTGCAGGGCGGTGGAGGCGGAGGAGCCGGGGCTGCATCCGGCAGACGTCAAACCATTTGCTGGGCCGCGCTGGTGACAGGTGTGCGCCCACTCCTCTGCAGTGGCCTCCGCGGGTGGCTCAGAAGGCTTGCGATCTAGCAGAGAGTCGGGATCCAGTTGCTTCTGTCTTGAGGGCTGGCCAGGGGACAGTTTTGAAGCTGCTTTCAGTTCTGAGGACTGAGCTCAGCTACGTCCTGCTCCGCTGTGTATGGGCCAGGCTCAGAGGGGTTAAGTCTGCACGTGGCAGGAGTTCCCGTTGTGGCTCAGCAGGTTAAGAACCTGACTAGTAACTATGAGGATTGCGGATTTGAACCCTGGCCTTGTTCAGTGGGGTAAGGATCCGGCGTCACCGTGAGCTGTGGTGTAGGCCAGCAGCTGCAGCTCCAATTCGACCCCTAGCCTGGGAACTTCCCTATGCTGCAGGTGCAGCTGTAAAAAGAAAACAGAAAAAACAAAAAAACAAGTCTGCAGGTGGCAGAGCTCAGAAGTCAGGTGGCATGTCGGGCCCTCTGCCTCTCCACCCCCACTGTGTCCCCAGGGCTTCAGGGAGCTAGTGCCACCCAGCCATGCTCAGTGACACGTGTCTTGGCTGTATTAGGATGATGTCCCTTCGTGCTGGCTCCCCAGGACGACTGTCAGCCCCTCCTAGGCAGGCCTGGTCTCCTCTGCCTCCCCGTGGCTACCAGCAGAGGCAGCCAGAGGATAACCACTTGTGACGTGGTTGAATGGAGGGAGCCTGGTGCCTGCTGTCTGGTGACTGGCTCCAGGGAGGGAGGGAGCGGGAGCAGGGGAAGAACTCCCTTGCTGGCTGCTCTTGGGAAGGAAGGAGCAGGAGAGGGAGTGGGGGAGCTGTTCCGGGGTCAGGGGTCAGAAGCTGGGGGCACAGGTGAGCACACAGAGCCGTGGGGAGGAGGGTGAGGTGCGGGCTGGGAGGCCACTGAGTCAGCCCTACTCTGTACCCTCTCTGCTCCAGGTGCTGGCGAGACAAGGAAGCACAAAGCAGATGAGCCCAGGCCCTTGCGGAGACTGCAAACCAGCCTGATGTGCAGTAAGTCAGGTGCTCCGGAGGAAACAGAACGGGGGGCGGGGGGCACCCGCTCTTTCCTGTGGGTGGTCAGCAAAGGGCTATCTGAGGAACTGGAGCAGAAAGTGGGCACAGACCACATCATGGGCGGAGGCAAGGCCGTTTCCAGCAAGGGAAGTGCAAGTGCAAAGGCCCTGTGGCAGGAACCTCTTGTTTTCATGTGGTCAGAGTCTGGGCAGGAGACAGGGGCAGCTCTGCGGCGTTTGTCTGTGCGTGGGGTTCTCCTGGGGTCTCGTAGGCCCAGGCAGAGAGCTTGGCTTTTGTTCTAGGGGGAGAAGATGCCTGGGAAGTTTGGAATCAGCCTTCCTTTTTTTTTTTTTTCCTTGGCTGCTCCCACAGCATGTGGAAGTTCCCAGTGACCAGAGCCATAGCCGTGACAATCCTTCATCTGCTGAGCCACCAGGGAAATCCCTAAGCGCTTTTCATAGGCTGACTCATTCACTGCTCGCAATCCCTTTACAGGGAGGAACTGAAGGCACAGAGAGGTTAACTGACCTGCTCAAGGTCACACAGCCAATAAGAGGAAGAGCTGCTGGTACGTGAGCCTGGGGCAGCCTGGTTCCGGAGTCTTGCACTGAACCTTCGCGTCTGTTGTGCTGCCCCCTTGTGGCCCCTTCGGTTCTCACCAGTGTCCCCTTGGCTCTGTGAACCCACACCTGCTGCTCTGGAGGCTTCTTCTCAGTCCCCTTCGCCTCCCCCTGGCCCCCTACCTCCTCCTGCAGCGTTGCTCCCTGGGGCCTCTGCACACTTGTCTGGAATCGCAGCCCTCTCCGGACTTCAGAGACCTCTCCATGGGGACTCCCACCAACACTAGCCAAACTGCACCCCTAAGACGCTTGCCATTTTCTGTTTCCGGTGACGGGCACCTCCCCCCTACCCCGGCCTCTCTAGGTCATAAATCCAGGCCCTGGGTGCAGGGAGGCAGGAAGGCCTGCTATCCCTCGTGTGGCCAGAAGAGGGAGCCTCCTCCCCTCCCCTCTCCCTCGCTGCACCCCCCCACACCCCGGCCCCTGCCCCCAAAAGAGGTCTTCCCTCCTCTGACCTCCCCAGCTCCCCCGCCAGGGGCAGTGAGTCCCCTGAGGGCAGGAATGGGGTCTAATTGTCCCCTTGTTATCATCAGCTAGCATCTGGCACAGGCCTGGCAGTCTGGATTCTTTCAAATGCTTGGGTTTTGTTTGTTTGTTTCTTTTTTTCTTTTTAGGGCCACACCTGCGGCATCTGGAAGTTCTCAGGCTGGGATGGAATCAGAGCTGCAGCTGCCGGCTTACACCACAGCTCCCGGCAATGCCGGATCCTTAATCCCCTGAGCCAGGCCAGGGATCAAACCTGTATCCTCCGGAAATTTTTTTTTTTTTTTTTTTTTTGCTCGTTTGTCTTTTTAGGGCCACACCTGAGGCATGTGGAGATTCCCAGGCTAGGGGTTGAATTGGAACGACAGCTGCCGGCCTGCACCACAGCCACAGCAACACCAGATCTGAGCCTCGTCTGCGACCTACACCACAGCTCACGGCAACACTGGATCCTTAACCCCTTGAGCCAGGCCAGGGATCGAACCTGTATCCTCATGAATACTAGTCAGAATCTTAACCTGCTGAGCCACTGCAGGAGCTCCTGGATTCTTTCCAGTGTTAATTGAATGAGTGAGGGAGGGAATGGCCTGGGGGAGGCCTCTGTCTCTGACACAGGAGCAGGGGGTCACAGGGCTGGGGATTAATGACGGTGGATAATGCTGTGGAGGCCCTGACCGCCCCGAGGGGGTGGCCACTTCCTCCCCCCCCCCCTCCCCTCTAACCTGTGGCTGCAGAGGCTCTGCTTGCTCACAGGGCCTCCTGGAGACTGTCCTGTGACCGGAGCTTCAGGCCTTCAGAGCCAGACACCCGAACGGAGGCGGGCTTCCTTCCACAAGTGTCGCCAAGCTCAGGGCCGGGCCAGCTGGCCAGCTGGCGCCAGAGATCTTGGGTTCTTCCCAGGTCGGTGCCGAGGTCTCCCCTCTGCTCGTTAATGCACAATTGATTTCTTTTGCAATTTTCTTTGGAACCTGTGCTTGTCCAAATGCTCACATGATGTGGCGGGAACTGGGTTTTATGAAGCCGTTGGCAGGGCAGCGTGTGGCATCCCTGTGGTTCTGGGGGTTTCTGGGCCTTGGGGCTGTGGCTCCAGCTGCCGACAGCTGCCTGCCTCCGCAACAGTCAGCTCATGAGCCCAGCAGCTTCCTCTCCCCAAACACACAGGTGACCTTGTGACTCTGGCCCTTCCGTGGTCCACAACAAACTCTTCCTGCGTGTGGGTGCAATTCCTATTTTTAATAGCCAAGCTACAGAGCAATTGTGGGGCTTCTACTTCCTTTTGGATGGAAGGCTTCCAGAAATATATCTTTGCTTCTGTAGAATCCAGGAAGTTGGCTTAGCCGAGAAGGGGTCAGCAGGTGGTGTGGACCCCCCTAGGAGATGGCCTGTGACGTCACACGTCACTTACGGGGTCCTGCCCTTGAGTCCTGGCCATAAACTGAGTGCCAAGGGGGCAGGGCGGTCCGGACCCCCCTGCCATCTAGCAGGGGTGGGGGTGGGATGAGAGGGACAGGGGACAGGTTTCCAGGGGCTTTCTGTGCCCCCCCACCCCGGAGGGATGTGAATTCTGTCCCCAAAGCCGCTGAGGTCTAGCTGGGGAGCGACCCGATCAGGTGTGCCTTCTGGAAGCTCGAAGGTCCTGGGCGGGAGCGGCATCTTTTGGTCTTCCGTTCCCGGCACAGGGCCTGGTGGCCACCGCGGCCTGTGTGTCCTGAAACAGCCGTCGCTTGTCCCACGCCGGATGCTTTCCAGCACCTTCCAGTCCCTGCTCTCTCATTTGTTTTCCTGAAAATGCTGTTTGCCACCCTCCCCATTGATTTCCTGTCTCCGGGAATGCTTTTGATCCGCAGCATGAACAGCACTGGATGGGAGAGAGGGCGACAGTGGGCAGGAGGCTGCCGGAGGCTGCTGTCACAGTCCGGCCAGAAGCGGCGGGGCGCGGGCCCTGGGTGGAGGGAGCGGAGCTTCCACGCTGTGGCCTGGGCCCCCAGGGGATGCTCGGCACCTCAAAACCCTGGGCTCAGCACCCCCGCCTCGGGAGGGAGACGCCAGGCGACTCCCGAAACAAGAGGGGGCCGGTTACTGTGCTGCCTCGAGGATCCAGAAGATGTGGTTTCATAACTCAGACCCACGGCGTGGTGTCTGAAAGTCATTTCATTAAGTGTCGAGTGGAATCAAAATAGAAATTACATCCTTGGGACAAAAAGCCCATTGCGCCCGGAGCCAGGCATTCTGAATTGGAACGAGAATAGTCTCCCGGAGGCTGGAACTCTGGATGCAAGGCAGCCCTGTCTACACAGCCAGCTTCTCCACGCTCCGGCTCACATGGGAATCAAGATGTGGCAGGTGGTCCTGGAGACCATTCTGCTTGCGGGAATCAGAGGCGGCCCCAGGGAGAGGGTGACGACAGCCCCCTTGTCACACACTTGTAGGTGCCTTTGCTGAGCTAATAGTTCCGGGTGTCATTGCTGATGCCCACTCATCATCGGGAGAGGCAGTTCTACTGAGAACGGGGAGGCTCAGGGAGGGCAGCTAAGGCGGTGGGTGTGATTGTTACTGTTGTCGTTTTCTCTTTTGCTTTTTAGAGCCGCACCTGTGGCATATGGAGGTTCCCAGGCTAAGGGCTGAATTGGAGCTACCGCTGCCGGCCTGCACCACGGCCACAGCCATGCGGGGTCCAAGCCGCTTCTGCAACCTACACCACAGCTCACAGCAACGCTGGATCCTTAACCCACCAGGCGAGGCCAGGAATCGAACCCTCATCCTTGAGGACACTATGTCAGGTTCTTAACCCACTGAGCCACAACAGGAACTCCTGGATGTAAGCTTTCATTCCTCTCGGGCAGACAACCCACATGCAGACTGGCTGGTGCTGTGGTAGGTATGCGGGTAACTTTGAAGAAACTGCCAAACTCTTCCCCAAAGGCACTGTCCCTTTTACCTGCCCGCGAGCACGTGAAAGCCATGTGAGAGCTCTTGGTTGCTCACATCCTCGAATGGCCAGTCTTCCGGATTTTAGCCTCCTAAGTGGGGGTCACATGCATCCCCCATAGTTTTCTTTCCCTTTTTTTTAGGGCCGCACCCACGGCATCTGGGTGTTCCCAGGCTAGGGGTCCAACCAGAGCTGCAGCTACTAGTCTACACCACAGCCACAGCAACGCCAGATCTGAGCCGCATCTGTGACCTACACTGCAGCTCACGGCAATGCCAGATCCTTAACCCACTGAGCAAGGCCAGGGATCGAACCCAAGTCCTCATGGATCCTATTCAGGTTCTTTACCGCTGAGCCACGATGGGAACTCCCCCCTTAGAGTCTTACTATACATTTCTCTAATGACCCATGACCTTGTGCGTCTTTGCTAATTGTCTTTTCAAACTCCATCTTATTAAGTTGTAAGTGTCCTTTATATGTTCTAGACATCAGTCTTTTCTGGAAATATGATTCGTGACTATTTTCTCCAGTCTCTGCCTTCCCTTTTCATTTTCTTCAGTGTCTTGAAAATCAAAGTGTTTTTTTTTTTTAATTTTAATTGTTTTATTTTTAGGGCCGCACCACAGCATGTGGAAGTTGCAGACACAGGGGTTGAATCAAAGCTGCAGCTGCCATGCCACAGCCTCAGCCATGCAGGATCTGAGCCGCGTCTGCAACCTACACCACTGCTCACGGCAACGCCAGATCCTTAACCCACTGAGTGAGGCCAGGGATCGAACTGCATCCTCAGATACTAGTCAGGTTCTTAACCTGCTGAGCCACAACGGGAACTCCTTGGTTTTTAATTTGAGTGAAGTTGAACTTCTTCCTTTCTTTCTGCCTTTTTTGTGTTTTTTGTGTCTTGTTTAAGAAATTCTTCCCAACGCCCAAGATCATGAGTATTTTCTCCTATATTTTCTTCTAGAAGCTTAGTAGCTTTAGATTTTATTGGGGGGGCTGCACCTACGGCCTGTGCGAGTTCTCACACTAGGGATCAAACTCGCCATAGCAGTGACCAGAGCTGCTATAGTGACAACGCCAGGTCCTTAACCCACTGCACCACAGGGGAACTCCAGCTTTAGCTTTTATATTTAGGCCCATGATTTACTTTTTAGTTATTTTTTTGTGTAGGATGTAGGTGGGGGTCGTGGCTTTTGCTCCTGGCTATCTTTGAGGTAGTTTCTTTTCTTTTTTTCTTTGTCTTTTGTCTTTTCAGGGTCACACCTGTGGCATATGGAAGTGCCCAGGCTAGGGCTCAAATTAGAGCTACACCTGCCGGCCTACACCATAACCACAGCAAGGCCAGATCCAAGCTGTGTCTGCGACCTACACCACAGCCCATGGCAACGCCGGATCCTTAACCCAATGACGAGGCCAGGGATCGAACTCAAGTCCTTATGGATACTAGTCGGGTTCCTTAACCACTGAGCCATGATGGGAAATCCTGAGGCAGTTTCTGGAAGGAAACATGGGCTATGCCAGTTCCTCTTCTGTGTTCAGGCTGCAAGGCTCATGCCAGTGGGGTATCTTTAGTTGGCGTGTTTAAATTCTCCAATGGGGTGGAGTCTCGCGAAGATAAGATAAGTTACAGAGAAATCAATAAGCTAAATATTTGGCACATCTGTGTGTGTTAAATTTCAACCCGGCTTCCGGGGCAGAGTTTTCTCCTCCCTGTGTCTTTATTCTGCAGGCAGAAGGATCCCCCCCCATCCTGCCAGTGAGTCAGCTCAGAGGGGTGGGGTGGACCCGGGCCTTCTTACCCCGAGCTCCGTTTGTCCTTCCTGCCACGCCTGGGACTCCTTACCGTCGAGTGAGGGGCTGGGCAGAAGGCCTGGTCTCCTGCGCCACACTGGCAGCCCAGTTCTAGAGATTTCCTCCACTTTTTCAGACCCCCTGCCCTCTTCTATTTCAGGCTGAGGTGTTTCCTTTCTGCCTCAACACCCCTGATTTTCATTTGACTGGCAGCAGCCCCAGAGCAGGGCGCTGCGAGCCATTGGCCCGCCCTGGGGGACACCTGCTCTCTTTACTGTCCCTCCAGCCCGTGGGACCTCCTGCAGGACCCTGCAGAATTCTCAGAGTCAGTCCCCCAGCTGGGGGAGTGATGCTGAGCCAGGGCAAGGGACCCCCCGTGCCCCCTGGGAGGTGTCATTATGCCGTCAATTCTCACTGGTTCTGCTTTAAGGAGAAGGGGGCTGTGGCCCAGAGAGGCTGTGCAACTTGTGCAAAGTCACACAGGTCGTCTCCTAAACCAGATCATCTGCATCCAAAGAATCCATCCCAAAGGGCCGGGGATCGCCTGGGTCTGTAGGGAGATCCCGGGAGCCACCCCAGCGCCTAGACCTTGGAAATACAGCGGCTCTCGAAGCTCAATTTCAAGTCAGTCTATTTTGTAGCAGAGACATGTGCAGTCCGCTTAGAGGGGGGACAGCTGCCAGGCCTGTGAGACCTACGGGAAGCTGGGTGAAGGCTCTGGGCAAAGAAAGGGGCACACTGGGTGGTCCTTGATGGTGGGAGGGGCACGGTCCAGCCGAGTTTCCTCTGGAATGAGGGGCATTCGAATCATCCCTGCAGGGCTGAGGACACCCCGCCCCCCCGGTCTATTTGCCGCCTGGAAGTGCTCACCTGCAGGAGGAGAGAAGGGAGGTAGAGAGGCCCGCCCCTCCCTTCATTCAGTAACCAGTTCCAGAGCCTTCCCTAAGTGGGAGGGGAGGGAGCACTCTGGATTCTGGAGCAGACTTCCGAGCCCACAGCCCCAGGGGGAGGGGCTGCAATGGAAGAGAAGTGAAAGGGCAGTGATCTTGGCCCCAGGGATAGGAGGTGGGGCCTGAGCTTCAGCTTGGAGGACTAGGAAGCCTCCACCATTGCAGGGAGCAAGAGACGAGAGCTGCACAGGGGCCCGGCGAGGTCCCCTGGGATCACCTGGCCCTGTGACCCTGTCCAGAGAGAGGACTGGGAAGACTGCGTCTCTAGGAGAAAGTAGCCCAGTCCTTGTCACACCTCAGTTGTTCATTGTCAATAAAAGATGTGGCTTCAGGTTTATACATCAGCCACTTGAGCCTGGCTAATGTGAGTCTTCCCTGCAAGCTGATCTGTGCTCTGCTTCTGGCACAGCAGTGAGGTCTCTGAGCTGGGTCAGCCAAGGAATAAAGGCTGCCTTAGGAGGTTCTTGGAGGACAGCTAGCCAGTGTCAGCCACCAGCAACATAGCAAGCAAGAAGTCACATTTGGTTCAAGCACAAAGATTGTGAACCCCCGTGGTGAGAAGCCAGATGAATTCTTTTCAGCCCAGGCTTCCCCCCAGCTTTTCTCCAGCCTTTGCAGCCTAGGCTGGGACTGGGCTCATGGCGTGAGCTGGAGAGAGCCTCACGTTACCTGTCCCTGCTGGGGGCGGAAAGAAGAGCTGCTGGGGGCTGCGTCATTTCTTCCTTCCTGGGCTACTGTTCCACCACTTTTCGAGCACCGCCATGCTGTGTGCTGTATCGTCTGAGCCCTGCGAGGGAAGAGAGATGAATCCCACCCAATTCTTGCCCTTGAGGTCCTTGGGGTTGGGAGGGGCTGAGGGACCCTGAGAACCAGCTCCTCGCGTGACAGGCAGAGAGCGTCGGCTCTGCCCTGGACTCACCTGTCCACCTGCTGTCTTTGGATTTCCTCACTCCAGAGGGCGGTCACTGCAGGAAGATTTCCATAAATTCCATAAATTTGATATTCAGTCTGTTCTGAAACGAGGTTCTGGGTTACATTATTTCTGGAGGTTTTGACAGACTGCGGAAGGAGCTAGATTAAATTAAAGCACAATTGCAGTCGCTGAGTTAATGACTGTGACAATACAAATAATTCACAACCAAATTAATGCAATATTAGGGCTCATCATTATGCTAATAATCTTCGCACAGCAATACAGAAACAATTGTTTGGGGAGGAATAATTCATTAAGTGGGAGAACAGAGTTTTGGGGAAGGTCTCAGAATTTCCTTCTGTGATTGGAGGAGGGAGAGAGAAGAGCTAAGGTTTCCAAAGTGCCTACTGGGTGCTAGGATGCTGGGGTGACAAAGAGTCCCCACTCTCAGGGGGCACCCAGCTCACAGGGTGGGGGCAGCCAGCGAGACTGTGAGGTGAAGTAGCCTTGAGAGGAAGAGGGCCATACGGAAGGCTTCCTAGAGGCGGCAGCATTGAGCTGAGCCTGGAAAGACGGTAACATCGTTTGGGTCTTGTCCCCTCCTAGCCTCCCTTTTCTCTGCAGCTGGCTGCAATCCGGCTTTTGTCATCGCTTCACCTCCAAAACGCTTTTTTTTTCTTTTTCCTTTTTGCTTTTTCTAGGGCTGCTCCCGCGGCATAGGGATGTTCCCAGGCTAGGAGTCCAATTGGAGCTATAGCCACTGGCCTACGCCAGAGCCACAGCAACGAGGGATCTGAGCTGCATCTGCAACCCATACTACAGGTCACGGCAACGCCGGATCCTCAACCCACTGAGCAAGGCCAGGGATCAAACCCGCAACCCCATGGTTCCTAGTCGGATTCGTTAACCACTGAGCCACGATGGGAATGCCCCAAAATGCTCTTATCACATGACCTGCACATGGGCAGATCCAAACTTGGGCCCTCAGTCCTCCTCATCCCTGATTCCCAAAGCTTGAGCTTGGGAAGGGTGAGATGTTGCAGCAGCCCCCTGGGGTCCCTCGGGTGTCCCCTGGGTCCATGGGGCTAAGCCAGAGATGCCCAAGGAGCCACATTCGTTGTCTTGGCACCAGGGGAGGGCACATGGTGACCACTGCACCCAGCTCTTCAACCACTCAAGCCTGAATTGAGAGCATCACTCAGCAAGAAAGTGGGTCTTGTCCTATTTGGAGCCATAGACCTCTTTGAAGATGTCACCCACCCCCACTCACCTCTTAGTCGTAGATATGACTAGAGAGTAGGGCCAGGGGTTCCCGTCGTGGCTCAGTGGTTAACAAATCTGACTAGCATCCATGAGGACACAGGTTCGATCCCTGGCCTCGCTCAGTGGGTTAAGGGTCCAGTGTTGCCGTGAGCTGTGGTGTAGTTTGCAGATGTGGCTTGGATCCTGGGTTGCTGTGGCTGTGATGTAGGCCAGCGGCTACAGCTCCAATTGGACCCCTAGCCTGGGAACCTCCATATGCCGTGGGTGCGGCCCTAAAAAGACAGAAAAAAAAAAAGAAAGAAAGAAAATGTTGGGCCAGATTTGGTCTTCATTTAAAACTGACATCCGTCTCTTGGGCTAAGAGTGTGATGATGCAAATGAGGAATTAATGAAAGAAGCCAAGATCCTGCCCCATCCGAAGGACTAACACTCCCACCAGGCCCCAGGGGCACCAGTCTTTATGGGTCACTGTTCTAAATACTAGTCAGTTCTCTAGAGGTGAAGCTGCCCAAGAAGGGCCAGCCCAGGTTGGGTCAGTGTGGTTTCAGCCTGGTCACAGCTGAATGACCTGGTGCTGGAGGCTGCGCCCCTGGAAGCCGAGAGCTCATCTCTGGGCTGAGCAGCCAGGCGGTGCTCAGAGCAGGGGTTCTGCCCCAACTCCACTCACACGCTAAGCTGGTTGTTATTTGAATTTAAATTAGCATGATAGTTCAAGAGGCCCTATTACTCCAGACACAGAAAATGAAATTCGTAGGCAGATACCACAATTGCATGCTAATCTCACCCTCTGGATAAGTTGAAGGGAGGGAGGCCCCCAGATCCCAAGGCTGAGTCTAAATGATCTGTTTAATCATCACCCAGGTTACGGGCAGGATTGGGACCCGGGTGGCTTGGGAACAAGCCGCCTTCATGTCCCAAAGCTCAAGGAGAAAGGAGGATAGGCAGGGGCTGGAAAACATAGCTGAGACCCCTCCTTCACTCTTGCATATCCCCAGTGGGGGATATGAGGCTGTAAGATGATGCAAGGTTCATAGGTTCAAATCCTGGGTTGGCCACCACTTAAAAAGCCACATGAACTTGAGCCGGACGATGAGCAAGGGTGATGAAGCCCTTTTGCTGTGCCAGGACTCCGCTAACTGTTTTACGTATATCACACCCTTACTCTCTTAACGACCTGCGAAGATCTATTGCTACCATTTTGCAGATGGGGAAACTGAGCCCAGAAAAGTTAAATGACTTGGATGCGCTAAGCCTTGAAATTTGTTTTCATCTATAAAATCAAGGTAATCACCCATCTCCAAGAATTAAATATAGTAACATTTACGAAAACGGTCAGCACAGTATTTGATACAAGGTGACATGTAATAACTGTCTTTACTTTTCTTTCTTTCTTTTTTTTTTTTTTTTTTTTTTTGTCTTCTTGTCTTTTCTAGGGCCGCACCTGCAGCACATGGAGGTTCCCAGGCTAGGGGTCGAATCGGAGCTACAGCTGCCGGCCTACGCCACAGCCACAGCAACACAAGATCCTTAACCTACTGAGTGAGGCTACTGAGATTGAATCTGCATCCTCATGGATACTAGTCAGGGTCTTACCTGCTGAGCCACACCGGGAACTCCAGTGATGTTTTCCAAGGCAGGCTCTTACTGGTGCAACCAGAAAAAAGAGCTCTGGGCAGAATGAGCTTTAGGGATCGCTGGAGTGAACGGGTTCAGCGGGTCTCCTTACAAGACTGCTCGGGGCCTTTATTGGTCGCTGAGAGGTGGGCAGTGGGCGTCTCCCGAAGGCACAAGAGCATGACCCTTGCTGCACACAGCCCAGACCAGACACTCTCCCAGCCCTGGAGGCGGGTGGCACCATCGCTGTTTTACAGACAAGGGACGGAGGTGCGAAGAGGCGAGAGCCTCACCCAGGTGCAGGTTCAAAAAGAAGCCCACTTCTGGAATTCCTCTGTGGCACAGCAGGTTAAGGATCTGGCGTTGTCACTGTAGCAGCTCGGGTTGCTTCTGTGGTGTGGGTTCAGTCCCTGGCTGGGGAATGTGCACAAGCCGGCTGCAGGTGCACCCCACCCCACCCCCAAGAAGAGCCGAATGATAGCCAGGGATCCTTCTCTTGGACCGGTCTCTCTCAAGCGGCTGAGCCTCAAAGTTGGTGGCTAGTGGAATGATCTGGAACCGCCCCCGTCTGCGGCATGGGCTCTCCACCCAATCAGGGTGCCGCCTCCTTAGCTACAGCGTGTGGGGGTTGGGGTTGCTGATATCAGAGTGAGCCCTGGTCCAGGAATCAGGGAACACAGGCTGAGTCGTGGCTCTGCCATTTATTGGCTTTCTGAGTTGACCCGGTTCCTCCTGGATCTTGGTTCCTTCCGCTGGGGATAAAGGACCCCCTCTCTGTCCCCAGGAAAAGTAGGGGCCACAGTTTCCTCGGCCTGTCAACGATCTGATGCACGCACCAGTTTAGGAGAGGAAACAATTTCCTTGAGTTGGCTGGAAGCCTCTACTTTTTTGTGGCCAAGATGACTGTGCGTCTCCAACCAGCCGTATGGTCAGCACGAGGCAGGCACACCTGCTGGGAGGCTCGGTGCTGTGTGGGGGCTCTGCCTGGACTTGCTACGTGAACTTGGGCGGGATGCCTCCCCTCTCCGACTGCAGATGCTCCACCTTTACAAGGAGGCGACTGGGCCTGCTGCTCTGGAGCGGTCCGCTGCTCCAGCATGTCACAGCTGGGCCTCTCTAGGTCCTCACGAATGGCCTGTGGCTGCAGCTGGCCCGGCCTGACCAGGGGAAGGGACCAGGGGCATCGCCACCCCATGGCACATCCTAGAGCCAGGTGTGCTGCCAGCTGCTTTCAGGCGCAGCTGCCAACAGGGCGGGCGGGGTGGCGGAAGGATGGGGGCTTGAGGGGGTCGGGGTGGGGGTGGGTTGGCGGGCTGGCTCTCCTGCGAGCAGGGCTCTGGGGTCCAGTGCTCATCAGCTAAGCAGGTAATTATGTGTGCGCTTTGTTCCCCACACAAAGGAGCTCTCAGAGAACTTCCGAGAGGCTCCACTTCCTGGCTGATTTGATTTTTGCAGAACTGGAGTGTGAAAGCCAGGCTGAACCTGCCTAATTGTGCCTGCGAAGGCTATTCAGAGAGACCATTCTTGGAAGGAAATCAGGACAATTAGCTCTTGGCTGCAGGAAGAGGGGGAAGCGAGCTAATCATGGTGAATGTCAGCCTGTTCCCAGGGGGACCAAAGGGCACAGAATCGGGAGAAGCGAGACGAAGAAAGTGCTCATCTGCCCGCCCGCCTCCGGGGACTGGCGCGTCTATCAGGCGGGAGCAGAGCCCGGGCCAGGATCGGGGAGCGGGGGGTGCTCACCTCGAGCTGCTGGGATTGCTTGTGTGACCTTGGGCCAGTCACCGAGCCCCCCCGGGGTCCCAGTGTCTCTGAGTCTGCAACCCAAGTGCTGTGCGAACTGACCAGATGGAGCCCGTCCATCACGGGAACGGCAGGTGGGAGATGCAGGGTCCAGAGCAGATGGTGCCGGAAGAGCCTGGAAAGAGGGCTCCTGCCGCCAAGCACACACCCTGCTTCTCTGGCCCCTTCTCAGTCTCTGCGCCCTCCCCTGCCCAGTTTTCTGCCTGAAAACCAGAGGGAAAATTTAATTCCAACGTGAGGGTCTCCTTGGGCTTCCAAGTCAGAGAGGTGGCAGTTCAAATCTCAGCTTTGCCTCCTCTTAGCTCTGTGGCATCAGGGACGCTCCTTAGCCTCTCTGCACCATTTCTTAGCTAGATACCTGACAGTGGGCAGTGGTCTGACACCCCGTAGGTGACGAATGCTCGTCGTCACCGCTGCAGCATCTGGAGACGAGGGGCCACGACAGGCTTATTTTCCCCGTAACGAAAGCTTGTGCGCACATGTGGCTATTCGTTTAGACAGAAGCGTTTCTAAATAGAATATGTGCTTTTCTATCTTTTTTGAATGGAGTCCAGGGTGCATATTCCAATTTTTTTTTCTTTTAAAGAGAAACAACAGAAGGTTAGAGCACCAGCCTCATGATGGGGCGCCCGGGTCTGCATCCCGGCTCCCCCCTCACCGTGTGTGTGACAGTCACTTTGATCCCCACTTCCGTTACGTCTCAGTGGAAATAGTGATTACACCCATCGGTGCGTTACGGGCCCCAAAGTCGTTCATAGGCTCAGCACTTAGTAAGTGCTCAATAAATTTTTTTTAGGTTTTTTTTTATTACTCCATGAATTTATCACATCCGTAGTTGTATAATGACTGCTCAATAAATGTTAACAACAACGTCATGATTATGTGATGGCTCTGAGTTGCACTGTGAAATCCACACGTCCCAGCAGGTGACGCGGGAATGAGCCTGTCCTCACGTGGCTGACGGAGAGATTCAGGGCGTAGGTTCAGCCACTGCTCACTGGCAAAGCCGGCCGGCTGGCACCTGTTCCTCCTGGTCTATGCTGGACCACATCAGCCTTTAACTATTTTGCAGACGGCTCCTGGATAGAAGAGATAGACACCCAGGAATACTTCAAATGCAGGATCAAGGGGACAGGGTGGGTGTGGCCCCCACAGCCACGCCTCTGTTCCCCAGCAGGTGCAAACGATGCTGCTACGCCAGCCTCAGCTTTTTCAGCACCGCTGCCCCGGACACGAGAGGAAGCTTCCTTGTTTTACTTCTTCAATCCTTAGGCTGCTCCTCGAATAAAAGGCTTTGCCTTCTCCCCACTCAGAGGGCAGCCACTCGACTCTCTTGGTTATCTTCATCTCAGCACTTTGGAGGAAATGATGGCGTTCCCCGTCCATGTTTCTCAGGGACACCTTCACGGAATCCTGGGGGATGAAGGTTCCAGCTTCGAGCGGCCATGGTGGCAGCTGTGGATTCGTGGCCCCGTAGCGGACGTCCTGGGACCCTGTTCTAGGTAGGGGGAAGGGTGTGTGAGGCTGATGGGGCCACCAGTCCCACACAGGGGACCAGCTGTTGTGGATACAAGGGGAATAAAGTGTCCACTGCCTATGTGAAATAGAGGTTTTAACAAGCTCTGTGGGAGTTCCCACTGTGGTGCAGTGGGTTAAGGATCAGGCTTGTCTCTGTGGAGGTGCCTGGCCCCGTGCAGTGGGTTAAGGATCTGGCATTGCTGCAGCTGTGGTGTAGGCTGCAGCTCTGCCTCGGATTCTATCCCTGGCCCAGGAACTTCATATGCTGCAGGTGCAGCTGAAAAGAAGAAAAAAAAAACAAAACCCAACCATAAAAAAGCTCTGTAAATGGCAATGTGCCAACAGCCACTCGTGCTTATATGACTAGTGTCCTGGCCTTGGGGGACCAGGATGGCGACAGAGCCGAAGATACAGCCTATGAGGGATGGTGAAGCTCTCAGGGAGAATTCTTCCCCCGAAGTGTTCCTGAAAAGATGCTCGGGACCGATTCGGTCCAGGGCTTGGTTGAGTCACTGTTCCCTGCGGGCCGTGGGTCACGCGACTCCTTGCGGGTTTTCTCTCCCATTTTGGCGGCTCCGGTGCAGGAGCCCTTCCCCAGGCCGTGGTGTCGAGGATGGGGAGGGCGGGGGGCCGCTCGGAGGGAGAGGGACAGCTGGTGGCGTTTGCTGGGTTGGCTCAGGGGCCTGTTGGTCCTTCCATCCTCGGGCTGAGTCGGTGGGGAGGCCTGGAGCAGACGGAGCCCCGCTGGGGGAGCCCGGTCCACCCAGCCTCTCCCCGCAGCCCCTCCCTGCTGCCCACCTGGAAACACACCACTCGATCTCAGTGCCCTTTTATTATTATTATTATTATTATTTTGTCTTTTTGCCTTTTCTAGGGCCGCTCCCACAGCATATGGAGGTTCCCAGGCTAGGGGTCCAATTGGAGCTGTAGCCGCTGGCCTACACCACAGCCACAGCAACATGGGATCCGAGCCGCCTCTGTGACCTACACCACAGGTCACGGCAACGCCGGATCCTCAACCCACTGAACACGGCCCGGGATCGAACCGGCAACCTCATGGTTCCTAGTCGGGTTCGTTATCCAGTGCACCACGACGGGAACTCCTCAGTGCATTTTCAATAAAGCCTTGAAGATGACAAGCCCCGTTTCCCGAGCAGAGCAGAACCGTTATTTTACACTTCATCTAACTGATTAAAATTGCTCCTCTAATGTAGCCAGGCTCGGCAGAGCCGACAGTGGGGTTGTGAGACCCAAGACGGAGTGGCTTGCCCCTGAGAGAGATGCTGGGAGTGGGGGGGGGGAACGGTGGGGGCTGGATGGAGCCCCGAGGTGGGGGCCGCCTCTCCTTGGCCCTGCTCTCCTCCTTCCCCCCCAACCACCCTGATGACCCGCAAACTTATGTTGGCCCCTCGCTCCTAAGAGGCTCTGTCCCTTGCTGGACTCCAGGCTGTGACAGGTCAGGGCTTCCCTTTTGGGGCTGGCACGGGTCGGGGACACATCTGCTCACTGCGTGGCAAGCCGGTGAAATGCTTGGCCTCCAGCATCCCCTTGAATCTGCAAATGGCCCCAAGAGGTAGATAATGACGATCCCATTTTATAGCTGAAGAAACTGAGGCCTGGTAGCAGGTGCTGGGGACCAAGGCTCCCCCCGGTGACTCTGAGCCCAAGCCTGTTCGCTGCCACGCTCCTGCCCCGTGGGGCCAGGGAGGCCCCCTGCTCTTATGTGTCATCTCGAAAACCCTGACACAGGGCAAGCCACACCCCGTGGGGTTCTGAGCGGGTTTTCCCATGTGGGCACGGTTGGGAGAAGCCAGTTGGCTCAAGTCCCCCTCCCGCAAGGGGAAGCCCTTCCCCACCTGTGAGGGCTGGGGGCCTGGGAGGGGGCAGCTTGCCCTCACGTCAGCACCTCCCTCTGCTGGGGCCCGTGTAGGCAGAAAGGGGGCCTGTGCCTTCGGGTTGGATATGAAATTCTGTTTGATGCACACGTAGGGACACCTGTCAAAGAGGCCCGTCACAGCCTCTTTCCAGCAGGACTCAGGTGCCGCCTCCTCGGTGAGGTCTCCCTGTCCTCCGGCCTGGCATTCAGCACCCCTGGAGCATCACCCTGACTGTGAACTTGGTTACAAGGAGATGCCTCCCCTGAACCCACCCCCAGGGCCTTGGTTTCCCCAGGTCTGTCCACAGGACGCACTCGGCCCATGGTCGTTGGACCAAAGAGTAGGCAGATGAAGGACTGAATTAGCAAGTGTGCGAGAAACCAGTGCCTGGGTGTGACGGGATCCCTGAGATGGAGTTGGGAGGAGCCCCATCTAGGCATCGCCCCCTCGCCACCACCAGAACTTCACTGCTCAGCTCGGAGGCACCTTTCTGCCCTGCTGGCCACGGGCGGGTGACTGACCCTCCTCCTTATCCAGGCAGAAATCAGTGCCCACGCCCCACAGTGGTGGCGGCAAAACCGGGCAGGGTCTGGCAATCCTTCTAACACTGGGCACCTCCTGGCCAGCGCCTGGCGGGGGCGTGTCTGCGGGCTTGTGTTCAGGGGATGGGGCGTGTCAGGGCGTCAAGGCAGTGGTCCTGTCTTGCTGATCTACAGCTCCGGGCTGTGCCCAGCCCTGGGCAGGTGCAGACACAAGACACAGCAGCTGGTGAAAGGCCTCCTTTTTTTTTTTTTTTTTTGCTTTTTAGGGCCACATTCTCAGCATATGAAGGTTCCCAGGCTAGGGGTCGAATCGGAGCTACAGCTGCTGGCCTATGCCACAGCCACAGCAAGGCCAGATCTGAGCCACATCGGCAACCTACCCCACAGTCACGGATCCTTAATCCACTGAGCGAGGCCAGGGATCGAACCTGCATTCTCATGGATCCTAGTCGGGTTTGTTAACCATTGGGCCACGACGGGAATTCCTTGAAGGGCCTCTTTTCCTTGGCTTTCCTGCCCTCCTGTCTCTGCCCCTCCCTGCTCTCCTCTCTGGGGCAGGAGGAAGCAGAGACAGAACGGAATCCCAGAGCCTGGGCAGGGGGCCTGGGAAGCATGAGATGGTCAAGCTGGTTCTCCTGCTGCAGCCAGAGTCCTCCCCGAGGGAGCCGAGACCGGGTCCCCAGACCACAGCAGCTCAAGCCGGGCTGTGCATTACAGGGGCTGGGGGCAGGATGGGCACGGAATGGCCGTGCTGGCCAGGACAAGAGAAGGCACGTGGGCTGGTTATGGGTGAGACTGGACAGAAATGGGAGGGGTGGGATGGAGCCCGTGTCCCCAGCCCCAGAGGCCCTGTCCTCCCAGATACTCCCAATGTACTCCGCGGCCTGTGTTTACGGCCAGCCCTTTCCCGTGTTCCGAATCAAAGGGGGTTGTGGCTGTTCTGATTTCTCTTCCTGTGCGAGGCCCTGTCTCTGCGCATGGGCGAAGCCTTTTGGCCAAATGTCTGCTTGCAGAGGAATGATCTCCAGGGCGTCTTGGAGGCAGCTTTCAAAACAACACAACAGAGGAAAAAATTTACTCTACGGATCCGGGGTCATCTTTGGGCCTGTGAACGTTACTGACAATGGGCAGATTGACGGAGAAAAGATGGCTGTGTTTGTAGCATATGCATGCACAAAAGAAGTGGCTTAATAACTGGAGATGGGGGAGTTCCCACTGTGGCTCAGAGGGTTAAGAACCTGACTAGTATCCATGAGGATGAGGGTTCCATCCCTGGCCTCACTCAGTGGGTTAAGGATCCGGTGCTCCTGTGAGCTGCGGTGTAGGTCACAGATGCCTCTCAGATTCCGTGTGGCTGTGGTGTAAGAGCAGCTACAGCTCCGATTTGACCTCTAGCCTGGAACTTCCATATGCCACAGGGGCGGCCCTAAAAAAATAAAATAAAATAACTTAATAGGGGAAGGGGAGGGGCAGAAAGAAAACATGCATTTGTTTTAGGAAAGACCCAAGACTGTCTTTAAGAGATAAGACAGTTGTAATGAGGTTTGTTTGCACAGGGGGTCTTCTGTCTTCTTCTGGAAGGAAAAACTCCCCCAGGGTGTTGATTTATGGCAGCCTCCCTTCCAGAAACATCTGTCTTTAGTCAGATAACAGAAGCGCCCAACAGACTTCTTTCTGCACCTGTTTATCTCTTTCATTCATTAGTAAGCAGTCGATGCGCTTGGCCCCGGGGCGCTGGCTTCTCTATAAATTCTCAAGCTGAAATCCCCCTTTTAGGTATAATTTTTCCTATGCAACAAGAGGAAGAGACATTCCTAGATGAACTACTGGGTCCAGAATTGCTCTTAAGAAAGGGAAGGTCTTGGAGTTCCCCCTGTGGCGCAACAGGATCAGTGGCATCGCTGCAGCCCCAGGATGCAGGTTCGATCCCCAGCCCCGGCTCAGCGAGTTAAAGGATTTGGCGGCCACAGTTGCGTCGGTTCAACTGTGGCTTCGCGCGTCTAATCCCTGGCCTGGGACCTCCAGATGTGGAGGAGTGGCCAAAAAACAAAGAAAGAAAGAGAGGAACTGTCTTTGTTCCCAAGAATGGCCTCATGGGCCCTGTGGAAGCCTGGATGTCCTTGGCATCCATGCTCGGCAGGACACCACTTCTGGGTGTTGGGCCGAGGCAGCACCAGTTGAGAAGGCGCCATGGTGGGGGTAGGCCGGGCGGGGGGCAGTGGGGTGCAGGCCAAGGCCCTCCCAGCAGAGGGCATGGAGTCAAGCAGGGCCTGCTGCTCCTTTGAAGCTTGCTGGCTTGGCCCCGGTGCACATGGCCTTGGTGTCCACTAGCTCCCGGAGAGTGTGTAAATGAACTCGAAATTCAAGTGCCCTGACCCCGAAGGAGAGCTGCGTTTCACACCCGGATTCTTGACAGGTGGAAGCAGGATCCTGGCGGCCCCAGGGATGAGAAGTCGTGAAGAGGGTTTGACTTGGGAGAAGAGAGAGATGACAGCCAGTTTTTCCAGGCTCCCGAGGGCCCCGGAGGCCTTGGCTGCCTCCCGCTTACAGGGGGTGAGAGGTCCCGCCTGCTGGGTGGAATCCCATTTCTGGTCCCCAGGTCAGGGAGACCAGGGGAGCGGCCTCAGGCCCGCCCTGCAGGCTGCCTGCCCAGCTCTGTCTTACTGGACACGGGAGCCCCCCTCCTGCCCTAAAGCCCCCTCAGGAGAGCGCCCCGAGTCCCACGCCCAGACAGCGTTTCTGGAGGGGGACGGATGAGGACTGCCGGTAATGCGCACTCAGAAACCCCCCGGGCCCCCCAGCCTGCCAGGAATGCACCCCCTGCCCCTCGGTCACGTGGTCCACCCTCCAGAATGACCCATTTGCCCGTTCCCTGGTTCAGCATCACATTTCCTCCCAGGCTGGAACCTGGAACTGGTTTTTGAGGCTGAGACCTGGAGCATGAAGACACCACGACCGGCCGCAGGTCACGCAAACCCGCGGCCTCTGTCCCCAGAAGGGGTCTCCGGGCCAGGGTGCGGAATAATCCCTTGGCTGGCTTTGACCTCGGCGGGTGGGGGACCTGGGTTGCCCCCGGCCCAGCCCGTGGGCGCTGGAACCAGAGGAGGGTTCCAGCATGAGCCACAGATGCAGGAAAGGGGAGCCCGATGGGCTGCGGTGTTGCCAGTCTTGTTTCCCTGTCTGGGATGTGTGTGTGTGTGTGTGTGTGTGTGTGTGTGTGTGTGTGTGTGTGTGTGTGTGAGGGGGCAGGGGAGAGGAAGAAGGAGAGGGAGAGACACGAGGCGGTGTCTGGGTGGCTGATTAGCTCAGCTGCCCTCCGTGGCTGCAGTCAAGTCGGGCCTGAGACGCAGACACAGCCCCCCCCCCCCGCCCCCGCCCCCTGGAAGTGGGTCATTTCAGCCTGGGTCTCTCTCCTCTCCCTGCTCCTTCCCTCCCCCCTGCCTTCCTTTCCCCTGTGTCTCTGAGCAGCCAGAGAGTGGGAGCCTCCGGCCTCTGCTCCCTCCCACGGCCCCTTGAAAGCCCTGAGCTGAAGGCCTGATTAGAAATCAGATGCCAGAAAGACACGCTTCTTAAAAGCCAGTGCAAAGCAGAGGCCAGGAGATCCGGCCGAGCCATCAAAAAGCCCCCTAGCCAGGGGCCCCCCTCAGGGCCAGGGCTCTGCTTTGAGAGGCAGGGCCCAGGCCTCATGGGGGAAAATAAGTCACCTGGGGGGGAGCCCTCTGCCTCCAGCAGGCTCAGGGCCCAGGCAGTGTTGGCAGGGGGCGCTGCGGGGCACCCGGCCCAACCCCTCCATGCTTCAGGCTGCTGACTCCCCTTCGCCACAGGGAACCACAGTGCTGCACCCCCCTACCCCCCCGCACCAGGGCTGATCAAGGAGCAAACCAAAAATCCAGGATAGAGCCCAGGGAAGAGTGAAAAGTACCCTTTGCGGAGCTTCCTGCAAAATTAGGGACGATGCACCAAGGAGAGAAGAGACACTGGCTGGGGGGTAACTCTGCACTGGGGGCTGGGGGACCCCCACAGGCTTACGTCCAGCTCAGATCCCAAGCCTCTCTTGCCGGCCTTTGGTATTTCTGCAAATGCTCATAAAGGGGAGCCTGTCCGTGAAGTGGGCAGTGGCTGGGCAGGGTGCGGGGCCTGGCTGGCACCAAGGCTCTCCTACTGTGGCTTCCAACACTGGACGGGCCTGAGCAGAGGGGTGATTTGGGAGCCACAGAGGAGCTGTCCTGGGCTTCTTGTCAGGGACAGGGCTTCTTGTGACGTCCTGGGTCCCTGCTGGATGCTCTCCTTGCCTGGGGGTGAGAGGAGGTCTGTGGTCAGAGCCTGGAGTGGCCGCAGACGCTGCCCCCAGGCCGACATCACTTGAATAGTGCTTCTCATTCAAAAGTATTGAGTGTCACATGCACCCGCATGTTCATTGCAGCACTATTCACAATAGCCAGGACATGGAAACAACCCAAATGTCCATCGACAGATGATTGGATTCGGAAGAGGTGGTATATATACACAATGGAATACTACTCAGCCATAAAAAAGGATGACATCATGCCATTTGCAGCAACATGGATGGAACTAGAGAATCTCATCCTGAGTGAAATGAGCCAGAAAGACAAAGACAAATACCATATGATATCACTTATAACTGGAATCTAATATCCAGCCCAAATGAACATCTCCTCAGAAAAGAAAATCATGGACTTGGAGAAGAGACTTGTGGCTGCCTGATGGGAGGGGGAGGGAGTGGGAGGGATCGGGAGCTTGGGCTTATCAGACACAACTTAGAATAGATTTACAAGGAGATCCCGCTGAATAGCATTGAGAACTATGTCTAGATACTCATGTCGCAACAGAAGAAAGGGTGGGGGAAAAACTGTAATTGCAATGTATACATGTAAGGATAACCTGACCCCCTTGCTGTACAGTGGGAAAAAAAAACAAAAAAAAAACAGAAAAAAAAAAAAGTATTGAGTGTCAGCTGTGTGTCAGGCTATCTGCACAAAAGAGTAAATTTTTTTATTTATTTATTTATTTTTTTTTTAGGGCCATACCTGCAGTATCTGGAGGTTCCCAGGCTAGGGGTGGAATTGGAGCTGCCGCTGCCGGCCTACACCACAGCCACAGCAACGTGGGATCCAAACCGCGTCTACAACCGACACCACAGCTCACGGCAGCACCAGATCCTTAACCCACTAAGCCAGGCTAGGGATTGAACCTGCATCCTCATGAATGCTAGTCAGGTTCTTAACCCACTGAGCCACAACGGGAACTCCTGGACATGGAGTCTTGGTGGCAAGTGAAATGGACAGAAACCCTGGCCCTGTGGACTTTAGATGAAAGGAAGACACCCCCTGTGGGGGTGTCCCCCACGTGGTGGGGCCTGGGGGGCCTCGGGAGAGAGTCCTCCTTCAGGAGTGTCCACTGTCTTGGAAGAAGACCTGGACGGGGACACGGGGTGGGGCAGGGACCCCGCCCCTCCAGGCTCCAGAGAGGCCAGTGCCCAATGCCCCACCTGCCAGTGCCCAAGGATAAGAGGCAGCGCGGCTCCATTGAGGGATTAAAATGTATTTTATTGAGTTCCTGCTGTGGCTCAGTGGGTTAATGACCTGGCTTGTCTCCATGGCACTGCCTGTTTGATCCCTGGCCCAGCACAGTGGGTTAAGCATCCATCGTTGCCGCAGCCGTGGTGTAGGTTGCAGATGAGGCTCAGATTCGACTCCTAGCTTGGGAATGTCCATGTTCCGTGGGTGCGGCCAGAAATGGCGGTTGGGGGGGGGGGGGGGAAGGTGGCCTCTTTGACCAATAAAAAAATAAGCTGCTGACAAACCCCTAAAAAAAAAAAAAATTTCCTTGTGACTAGATTGAGAGAGGGGACAAGGTGAGTTTACAGGCCCGAAGTCTGGAGCCAGACAAACCTGGCTTAGATCCTGGCCTGACTGCTCACTAGCTGTGTGACCTTGGACAAGTTGCTTGCCTTTTCTGGGCTCCTCGTGGGGGAGGCTGATCCCTCCCTCGCACCATTCTGGGGAGGGTCAGAGATGCCGAGCCTGCGCTGGCCCCAAGGGCCCTGCTTCCCCCTCAACTTCCAGCATCTCCAGCGCTGGGGCCGTGGGAGCAGGAGGGCGCGGTCCTCTCTCCCTTGTCAGTGATTTATGCGAATCCGGCTCAGCTTGGACCTTGAGGAAGATGCGGTGAAGGTCCTTTTGTTTTTATTTGTTCAATTTTGTGAGCAGGATGCTCCTGGGGCTGATAGATTTTCCCAGTAATGAAATTGTAAGAAGAATTGAGTTATGCCTCTGGAGCCTTAAAGGACAGTGGGTGCCCTTTCCCCAGCTCCCTGCCAGACCTGCACCCACTCCCTCCCTCCCTGTGGTCAGGCCCCGTCCCCTCTTTCTTCTGAGCCACGGGCAGGCCTCTAGGACAGAATTCCATGGTGTCTGCCTCATTACCACACCCAGGACTGGAGACTTAGTTTGCCAAATGAAACGTGGGGCCCCCTGTTCCACAGTTATTAAGGATTTCAGGAGTTCCCGCTGTGGCACGGAGGGTTAAGAAACCGATCCCAGCGGCTCAGGTTGCTGTAGAGGTGCAGGTTCGATCCTGGGCCTGGCGCAGTGGGTTAAAGGATCCAGCGATGCCGCAGCTGTATCTCGGATCAGTCCCTGGCCAGGAACTTCCACGTGCCACAGATGTGACCATGAAAAAACCCAAACAAAAACAACAACAAATCCAAGTTACTAAGGATTTCAAGACAGTGGCAGCCAAGTGTTAAACCAACTGCTGAGTCCTTCTGCCTGTGCCTGGCTTTATTTTTACCTTTTTTTTTTTTTTTGTCTTCTGCCTTTTTTCAGGGCCGCACCCACGACACATGGAGGTTCCCAGGCTAGGGATCAGATCGGAGCTACAGCTACTGGCCTACACCACAGCCACAACAATGCCAGATCGAGTCGTGTCTGCAACCTACACCACAGCTCACAGCAATGCCAGATCCTTAACCCACTGAGTGAGGCCAGGGATTGAACCCGCAACCTCATGGTTCCTAGTCAGATTTGTTTCCGCTGTGCCACAACGGGAACACCTGTGCCTGGGTTTATTATTATTATTATTATTTTATTTTTTTGTCTTTTTGCCTTTGTTAGGGCTGCTCCCGCGGCATATGGAGGTTCCTAGGCTAGGGGTCTAATTGGAGCTGTAGATACTGGCCTACACCACAGCCACAGCAAGAGGGGTGGGGATCCGAGCCACGTCTGCAAGCTACACCACAGCTCATGGGAATTTGGGATCCTTAACCCACTGAGCAAGGCCAGGGATCAAACCCTCAACCTCATTGTTCCTAGTCGGATTCATTAACCACTGAGCCACGATGGGAACTCCTGTGCATGGGTTTAAAGCCAGCTCTGCCCTTCCCAGACTTAGGTCCTGAGTGGGTAAGCCCTCTGGGAGGTTTCCCAGCTGCAAAGTTGGGGAAAACAGCAGCAGGAGCCCCTCCCCCTGCAGGGGTCCTTGGAGAGTCACCTGGACCCTGGGTGCCGCTGTGTGACTCTGACTCTTTCACCTCCTCTCCCTCCCTCCTTGAGCCCCTCTTTTACTTCCTTCCTCTTTCCGGGATCCCTGTCTCCGCATCCCCTCCCCATCTGACCCGTGGGCACGGCCAAAATCTGATTTCTGGGTCAGGGAGTGAGTGGGAGCGCCCTGGCCTTCCCTTTGGGGGAGGGGGGCCCAGCCCCCATGCTCCAAGCTGAAGCCACCCCCCTGGGAACCCCTCCCCACTGGCTGGGAGTGGCCCTTCTCCCCATCCCCAGGCTCAGGACTCTGGAGCACCTGAGAGTTTCACCCAGAATCTCAGGTACGGAAGGAATGAGGAGGCAGGGGATGGAGGCCCCCCTGTGTCCCCACTTTGGGAGGAGGGAGAAATAGAGGAAACACGCCCAGACCCCAAAGAGAAACAAACAGAAGCCCCGCTCACAAGCTGTCGTGCTGCCTTCCGTTCTTCCACTGAGGCATAAGTGCTTTTTTCTCTTATTTAAAAGTGTTTACTGGGGAGTTCCCGTCGTGGCGCAGTGGTTAAAGAATCTGACTAGGAACCACGAGGTTTCGGGTTCGATCCCTGGCCTTGCCCAGTGGGTTAAGGATCTGGCGTTGCCATGAGCTGTGATGTAGGTTGCAGATGCGGCTCGGATCCCGAGTTGCTGTGGCCCTGGTGCAGGCTGGTGGCTCCAGCTCCGATTCGACCCCTAGCCTGGGAACCTCCATGTGCTGCGGGAGCAGCCCACGAAAAGGCAAAAAGACAAGAAAAAATAAATAAATAAAAGTGTTTACTGAGGTGTAACACAACAGAGTGCACAAGTCTTATGGGTAGTTCAATTCAGTTTTCTTTTTTTTTCTTTTCAGCTACAGCATTCAGAGGCTTGATGTGAGATCTCAGGTCCCAGACCAGGAATTGAACCCGGGCTACAGCAGTGAAAGCACCGAATCCTATCCACTGGGCCACCAGGGAGCTCCCTCTATGAAGTTTTATAAACACACACACACCCATGTGTCCCCACCCAGAGCAGGACACAGAGCATCGCCAGTGCCTGCAGGCCCCTCCCCGGCTGTCCTTCCACCACCTCAACGAACTGCTGTTCTGACCCATCAGCGTAGACGTGTTCTGCTTGTTCTTGAACTTCGGATAAATGAAGCTATGGTCTGTGGGCTCCGTGTCTGGCTTCTTTGCTCATCACACGTGGGGAGACTCAGAATGTGCGTACAGTAGGGGGCTGTGCTTTTCGATTTCGCCGCATTAAGGATTCCACTGAATGAACACCACCCACTCTGTCGGCTCCACTGTGGATGGACAGCTGGACGGTTGCTGACTGTTGGCTCTTACGAACAGAGCTGCTATTCGACTTGCCCAAGCTTCCTGGCGGTCACGTGCACCCAGCTCTCTTGGGAATATGTTCAGGGCTGGGATCGCTGGGTCGTGGGGTAGGCACTTGTTCAGCTTTAGCAGATGGGTGGAGGGGAGTTCCCATCGTGGCGCAGCGGAAACGAATCCGACTAGGAACCACTAGGCATTGTCCCTGCCGCGGCAAGGGTTCGATCCCTGGCCCGGGAACTTCTGCATGCCCTGGGCACAGCCAAAACAAAGAAAAACAAACAAAAAATGGTGAGTGTTGGGAGTTCCCGTCATGGCTCAGTGGAAATGAATCTGACAAGTATTGATGAGGATGAAGTTTCGATCCCTGGCCTCGCTCAGTGGTTAAGGATCCAGCATTGCTACGAGCTGTGGCGTAGGTCACAGACGCAGTTTGGATCTGACACGGTGGGGTAGGCCAGCAGCTGCAGCTCCGATGAGACGCCTAGCCTGGAACTTCCATATGCCTCAGGTGCGGCCCTAAAAAGAAAAAAAAAAAAAAAAGAATGGAAATTTCAAAATCTTAAAATAGTACCGAAAAGCATGCACATCAAGTTTTGCGGTCTGCCCTTTTCTTTTTTTCTTTTCTTTTTTTTTTTGCCATTTCTTGGGCCACTTCCCGCAGCATATGGAGGTTCCCAGGCTAGGGGTCGAATTGGAGCTGGGGCCACCGGCCTACACCAGAGCCACAGCAACGCGGGATCCGAGTTGTGTCTGCAACCTACACCACAGCTCATAGCAACGCCAGATCCTTCACCCACTGAGCCAGGCCAGGGCTCGAACCCACAACCTCATGGTTCCTGGTCGGATTCGTTAACCACTGCGCCACGACGGGAACTCCTATGGTCTGCCCTTTTCACTCCGCGTGATTTCCTAACTACTTTTTGAGTTTAAATCTTTGATTTTGAGATAATTGTAGAGTCACATGCAGTTGTAAGAAATAAACCAGAGAGGGGTCCCCCTGTGGCCCAGTGGGGTTAAGGATCCAGTGTGGTCACTGCAGTGGCTCGAGTCAGTGCTGTGATGTAGGTTCGATCCCTGGCCTGGGGAACTTCCACATGCCATGGGCGTGGCCAAAAAAAGAAAAGAAACCAGAGAGATTCGGGGGTACCTTCACTGGGTCCCCCCATAGTAACAGCTTGCAAAACACCAGTACCGCGTCACAGTTATCAGTATATTGACCTGCATACAATCCTCCCATCTCATTCAGATTTGCCCAGGTTTATTTGTACTTGAGTGTGTGTGTTGGGGGGTTACTCAGTTCTAGGCACTTGACCACCTGTGCAGGTTTGTGGCTCCGACACCACAGGGCAGGCCCTGGGCAGTTCCAGCCTCCCTGGATCCTTCCAGCAGCTCTTTCGTAACTAACGGCAACCCTATCCCTCCCACCAATTCCTCCCCCACCTCTCCGACGACCCCTACTCTGGTCCCCACCCTTCCACATTGTCATCACAGGGTTCATGTCAATGAGCTGAGACCGTGTGTAGCCTCTGGGGATGGGCTTTTTGCGGTCCGCACGGCTCTCAGAGATCTGCCCAGGTTGCTGCAGCCGGCGGGGTTGGTGGCACAGGTGTGTCGCGGTGTGCTCACCATTCAGCCTTTAAAGGACACTTGGCTATTTCCAGTTTGGGCCTGCCTGCGGTAAATGAAGCTGCCATGAGCATCTGGGTGCAGATTTTTTGTGTGAAACTAAGTTCACACAGGAGTGGAATTGTTGGGTCGGAGGGTGACCCCCTCATGACTCTTTTTAGAGGCGTCCAAGGTCATAGGTGACTCTGCTGATATCATATTTGAATGCCAACTTTTTCTGTGACCTTGATGTCTTTATGATGACGCCTTGGCAAACTATCCCCCCAACCCCTCCTTTTGGGGGCTTAGAGCCCCGTGTATCTAACCCAGATCTGGAGGCATCTTCTCAGGCAGAGAGCTGCTTCACCCCATCAGCCTCCCCCCGAGAGGGTCCCCACTGTCCACCCTCCTTGGGCAGAGGACACAGTGGGTTGAACCCCCTTTATCCCAGAGGCAGGACCCATGAGCTTTAGAGGCTAATGCATCCAGCTGCAGGCTGTTTTCTGTACCTGGGGAAAGGCAAAGTGATCACCTGTCGTGCAGGTGGCCTGGAGGGCATGGTCATTCCGATCGTCCCCTAGCTCTCCGGACGGGCGGGGTAAGGCATCGGGCTCTCAGCATCCTGGAGAGAAACCCGGAACCAAATGGCGAAAAAGAAAATTCCACGTCATTCATGATTTCCTCCTGCCACAAAGGCCAGCCCAGTGACACTTCCACCCCGGCCTCGAATGTCAGCCCACCCCGCACGTGGCCGCCCTTGGAAGGGGGTTGACCCCCTGGGTTGGCCTTTCTTCCCCTCAAGATGGATTTTATGGGAAAGTGACCAACCTCAGGCCACGAGGCTGCCTGTGTCCTGCGGGCTCTGCTCTTTCTGGATGCTCCACCCTCTACTCCTGAATTCCTAGCCTCAGAGGCTTAGCCTGGAAACCCCTCCTCCAGAAAAGCTGCCCCCCATCCCCCCGCCACCTCCCTGTAGCACTCTGGGGCTGAGAGAGAGAGAGAGAGCCAGCACGCGTATTTACGACCGCCTTCGCCACCAAGACAGCAGCTATTATGATTTATTTAGTTTCTAATACCTGCCAGACACTTCAACACATTATTGCACTGAATTCTCATAATAGCTGGTGAGGCAGATACTGAGTTTTCAACTTTAAGAAGAAGCAAGTTTGTTTTTTGTTTTTTTTTTTTTTAGGGCCATGCCTGCAGCATATGCAAGTTTCCAGGCCAGGGGTGGAATCCGAGCTGCAGCTGCTGGCCTACACCACAGCCACAGCAATGTGGGATCCGAGCCGAGTCTGCGACCTACATCACAGCTCACAGCAACGCTGGAACCTCAACCCACTGAGGGAGGCCAGGCATCGAACTCGCAACCTCATGGATACTGGTCGGGTTCATTACCACTGAGTCACAACAGGAACTCCTCGAAATATTTTCTTTTCTTTTTTTTTAAGGGCCACACCCATGGCATATGGAAGTTCCCAGGCTAGGGGTCGAATCGGCGCTGCAGCTGCCAGCCTACACCACAGCCACCGCAATGCAGGATCTGAGTTGCGTCTGTGACTTACACCACAGCTCACGGCAACACTAGATCCTTAACCCACTGGGCGAGGCCAGGAATTGAACCCGCATCCTCATGGATCCTAATTGGATTCATTAACTGCTTAGCCACAGAAGGGAATTCCTTTGAAATATTTTCTAATATTCATTGTGATCTTGAGCTGGGACTGTGCTGACACTGGATGGACGCCTCAGACTACTTTCCATGAGACGGTTTTTAGGCATCGAGTAACGCATTTTCATGTCTGTCCCTCCCTCTGGATCCACGGTTCTGTCTCCGTCCCATGACAGGGTTGCTCCCAGTTGTCAAGTCCCACCCCTGTCGGTGCATCCAAGCTAGAAGCTGTGACATGGTTGGTGGGGTCAGGCTATGTGCCTCTGTGCCACCTGTAACTTCTCTCCTACTCAGAGGACCCAGGGACAGCTGGGGGGGGGGCAGCGTCGCTGCAGGAATATCATGCAGGCTGTTCTGATCCAACACAAAACCAAGCCATTCATAGGTTTGGTGTTTTGGCCATCACGGGTCATCCCTTTGGACCAGGGACTACTTAATTTGAGACGCTCCAGCAGCTTACCTCCTATGCATTCCCCTTTTCCAGGGGAAAAAAAGGAAGTGGTGACATCAGAGGGAATTGTTTGAATCACCTGGTCTCTGGGACAGAAGATAGGCTTTCACATAAGCACACAGATGCAGCCCCTTTCAAAAGCGGGGAGGGGGAGTGCCCGTTGGGGCGCAGAGGAAACAAATCCGACAAGGGACCATGAGGTTGCGGGTTCCATCCCTGGCCTCGCTCAGTGGGTTAAGGATCTGGCATTGCTGTGAGCTGTGGTGTAGGTTGCAGACGTGGCTCAGATCCTGTATGGTTGTGGCTGTGGCTGTGGTGTAGGCCGGCAGCTGTAGCTCTGTTTCAACCCCTAGTCTGGGAACCTCCATATGCTGTGGGTGTGGCCCTAAAAAGAAAGAAAAAAAAAAAAGTGGGGGAGGGCTGTGTTTTGAGTATAGAGGGCAGGTGATGGGGCTGTACCACCTCCCCCCCACCTTGTCATTCTGTGTCTGGGTCCAAGGATTTCAGGTCCTAGCAGCGCCCTGGGAAAGGATGGGGCCAACTGGCCTCCGACGGTGACCGCTGGAAGCTGGAGGGGCCGAGGCAGGCCTCCAGGCAGCACTGACAGTGGTGGACCCCTCTGGGCCAGGGTCCCCTTGTCCCCGCCCCTCCCTGGTTAAGTCGCTTTTCTTGTTCCACAGGCAGAGCAAAGCCCTACTTCTCATCAGCTGCTTGACTCAGAGAAGGGGAATTCTTGCTATTGGCTCCGCTGCCTTTTCTGGCTGAGAGAGACAACGTGTGGCCACCTCAGGAGAGCTACATTGGTTGGGTCTTGCTGACCAGCACAGCCCTGGTATTTTGCTATTTTAATCACAGGACTCACAGGTCATAAACAGCCTCTGTTTTCCTCCCCAAAGGTAGGCGATCTCAATAACACTGGCACTGCCTCCCCTTCTAGCACGCCTCTTTTCTAGTAATTTCCCGGCCAGCTTGCCTGGAGTAGGGGGGTCGGCTTTTCCAGGCTGCCTGGAACTGTCTTGGTTTTAGCACTGAGAGTCCAGCATCATGGGAACTCCTCTGTCCGGGCAAACTGGGACAGCTGGTCACCCTGCCTGGGGGGCGGACCTTCGAGAATGCTCGGCTATGGCCTGAGGCTGATGGGAGTGAGAGGGATGCAGACAGAGGGCTGCGCTGAAGGAGGTTTGGTCTCTAGGCACCAGCCTGGCGAGGGCTGAGGCCTCCCGTCTCTCCTTGGCTCCGGGCAGTAGGCTGGGAGGAGCTGGAGGGGAGTCCAAGCTCTCTCTCTTCCAGAAGAGACCTCCAGGCCAGGAATGCCAACTGTCCCTGAAAGGCTAGTAGGGGTAGCATCACATCCCGGGGCTAAGCAGGGACTCAGTGACCTTCTCAGGCTCCTAATTTTTTTTTTATGGCCACACCCACAGCGTATGGAAGATCCCTGGGCCAGGGATTGAATCCGAGCCTCAGCTGCAACCTACATGACAGCTGTGGCAATGTGGGATCCTTTAACCCGCTGCACCAAGGCTGGGAATTGAACCTGTGCCCCCACAGTGACCCGAGCCACTGCCTTCGGATTCTAACTCACTGGACCAGAGCGGGAACTCCCTCCCACTTTTACAGACGGGGAGACTGAGCCATGAAAGGGAGGAGACTTTCCCAGTAATATTACTGGCAACTTGACTTTGCTTCGCAGCATTTGGGGTGTTGGGAGAGCCCAGGTCTCCTGGCAGGAGCTGAGGTTCAGCCCTGTCTCTGCCATGAGAACCAGCACTGGAGTGGCCAGTGTGCCCAGAGGGGGCTGGCCCAAACCCACTGGACAAATGGCCAAATTGTCAAAAGTCTAACATTTGTAGCCAAAGGTCCATGATGGGCTAGATTTGGAAGGGTTCTGGGATGTTTTGTTTGACTGATTTTTATTTTTCCTCTGAGCCAGTACTTTAGCAAGTGTTTTGGAGCAAAGACAGAGGCGAATCGACCTGCAAGTGCTGATCTTGACTGCTGACTCCTGGATGAGAGACAGAGAGGGGGGTGGGGTGGGGGTGGGGGAGGGGAACAGAGCGAGAGGAGGGGGACAGAGACAGACAGGAGGGAGAGGAAAACGGCCAGAGAAGGAGAGGCCGAGGGTGGACAATTAATTCATGAATCTACTCTTCTTACAAAAAAAACTGATGTGAGAATCTGTTCGATAAAAAAATTCTGGGAGTTCCCTGGTGGCCCAGTTGTTAAGGGTCTGGCATTTTCACTGCTGTGGCTCTGGTTACTGCTGTGGCATAGTTTTGATCCCTTGCCCAGGAATTTCTGCATGCCTCAGGTGTGCCCCCTGCCCCCCCAAAAAATTCTAGAATATATTGGCTAATGCTTTTATTCCCCCAGGCCAGGGATCAAACCAGAGCCATAGCAGGGATGACGCTGGATTGAGCCACCAGGGAACTCATTGACTCCATACTTTTTTTTTCCTTTAGAGCTGCACCTGCATCATATGGAAGTTCCCAGGCTAGATCCGACACGCCAGATCCGAGCTGTGTCTGCAACCTACACCACAGCTCACGGCAATGCTGGATCCTTAACCCACTGAGCGAGTCTAAGGATCAAACCTGCAACCTCATGGATGCTAGTCAGATTCGTTTCCGCTGCGCCACGACGGGAGCTTCCTTGATTATATACTTTTAAAAGGCTTTTTCTGATGGGAACTTTCAGACACATGTACCAATAGAGAGGATAATAGATGAGCCCAGTGTACTATGTGCTTTGCAGCAGGAATCAGGGATGACCTGTCCCAGCTCATCCGTAACCCCATCCATTCTTTCCTCTCCCAAAGCTGGATTATTGTAAAGTAATTCCAGCGCTATCTTTTCATCTGTAAATGTGATTGACTGATATTCTTGAGTCAACTGGACACATTGAAAAACACCTTTTTTTTTTTTGTCTTTTTGCCATTTCTTGGGCCGCTCCTGTGGCATATGGAAGTTCCCAGGCTAGGGGCTAATCGGAGCTGTAGCCACCGGCCTACGCCAGAGCCACAGCAACGCGGGATCTGAGCCGAGTCTGCAAGCTACACCACAGCTCACGGCAACGCCGGATCCTTAACCCACTGAGCGAGGGCAGGGACCGAACCCGCAACCTCATGGTTCCTAGTCGGATTCGTTAACCACTGCGCCACGATGGGAACTCCTGAAAAACATCTTTGAATAGATCCTCCAGGATGAGAAATTCCTATAGACACCCTGTCCCCGTGCCTGCGGCTTCCTTCCTCGGCTTTCGACCTCATCTCTCTGGCCCTTGTCTCCTCTCCCTCGCCCCGACCCTCGCTGTCCTCCCCAGGCCCCCCTGGCCTGCAGACGCCACCCTGACCTTCAGTCTCACCTTCTGGGGGGAGAGCTGTCTCTCCCATCCATCCTGTCTCTCAGACTCAGGTTTCTCAGCTGCAGTGGTGGGGAGCTGGACAGAGACACGTGCTGAACACACCCCGACTCGCTGTGAAGTCAAATGAAGAAGCGTTAGCAGACATCTTCATGCCCTTACATTTAAAAAAATCCTACCATCGCAGTTCCTGTCGTGGCTCTGCAGTTACAAACCCAACGAATAACCCCAAGGATGCAGGTTCCGTCCCTGGCCTCGCTCAGTGGGTTGAGGATCCTGCGTTGCCGTGAGCTGTGGTGTAGGCCGGCGGCTGCAGCTCCCATTCGACCCCTAGGCTGGGAACCTCCGTGTGCTGTGGGTGTGGCCCTAAAAAGACAAAAAGCACAAATAAAAATAAGTGAATAATTATTTCTTGTGCCCTGAGTGAGGCAGGATGGAGTCAGCGGGATTGGCTATCCTTGGCCACTGCCCTTCTCCTCACCTGGTGGCCACACCTCCGCAGGGGCTTGGGGACACCTGCCTCCTGTGTTCTCTGTTTCCAGGCGCCAGCGAGGCTGTGCTCTGACTGCCAGATCAGGCAGGCCCAGGACAAGGACCAGGCGTCTGGTGTCCACCAAGGTACCCCTGGCTCCCAGACCTCAAGAGAGGAACTTGGGTGGCAGGGCAGCTAACAAGGTCCCCATATGCAGCCCTCCCCTGGCAGCGGGGTGGGGGCGGGGGGTGCCCTTGTCCTGCTTGGCGGTGTCCTCTGGTTTTGCATGGCTTGTTTTTCTTTTCTTTTCTTTTTAGGGCCACACCCATGGCATATGGAAGTTCCCAGGCTAGGGGTCCCATCAGAGCTATAGCTGCCAGTCTACACCACAGCCATAGCAATGCAAAATCCGAGCCATGTCTGCAACCTACACCACAGCTCACGGCAACGCCAGATTCTCAACCCACTGAGTGAGGCCGGGGACTGAACCCAAGTCCTTACGGATACTAGTCAGATTCGTTTAGCGAACTCCCGGGATTGTCCCTCTTGAGTCTCATTCCTTGAAGGCTCCCAAACCAGGGGGGACCCAGAGGCTCAGGATCCTTCCTTCTCACTGCTGTCGAGTGTGGCTTCCTCGCCTCCCACTGCCAGGGTCCCGGAGAACCATCAGGTCTGAAGTTAATTATGCTTATGGACCGCGGCAGCTCCGTTGTCATAGAAACCCGCTGCACACGGCGCGTCTGGGGGACCGCAGCTGCGAGACCTGGCAGCCGCAGCCCGGGCTGCACCCCTTCCTCCCTTCCTGCCTGGATTTTGACCTTCTTCAGGGAGGGTTCGGGAGGAGATACCAGAGCCATAGACTCCTCTCGACCCCAGTCATTTGCAACCCGCAGGAAATAACAGAGCCCAAAGCCATCAGAGAGAAAGGCTTCTCTGCGTCTGGGGACACGTGGGGACTCCGAGGCTGCCTCTGTGTGTCTCAGGTCGCAAGGGTGGGGATCACAGAGAGCGCTGGGGCGGGGGTGGGGAAGCAGGTGCTCTGGCCTCTTGTGTGTCTCTGGGACCCTAAGCACGTCCCTCCCCCTCTCTGCGCCAGGGTTTCTGTCTGTCCGATGGGGATGGTAACACCCACCTCCTCGGTTTATCCTGATGAGTAAATGGGCTAATGCCCGGGCCAGCCCATCGCAGGGGCTTGACACATGCCAGCCTCCTTCCCATGCCACTGCTATCCCAGCCTCGTGAGCACATTCGGGGGTGGAGAAGGGGGAGCAGGCCCTTTGCTCCCTGCCTCTGACTTTGACCTTTGCCTCACCACCCCCTGCTGCGGCGGCTCTCACAGTGGGCTCCCTGGAGCAGCAGCCTCTCAGCACCCGGGATCTTGCTGGAAATGAAAATTCTCAGGATCCACTCCAGACCCACGGAATCAGAGACTCCAGAGCTCACACCCAGCCTCCTCTAGGGGGTCCTGCTGCCCCCTCAAGTCTGAGAATCGCTGACCTGGGGGTCTGCGCCTCTGTCCCTGAAGACCGGCCCCTCCCCCACCATCTCCTCTCCCCGAGGACAAGCCCTCTCCTCGGATGAGGATGCAGTGCCCGAGGCGGTGGGACCGACGCAGACCCAGGCACCGCTCCAGGGCACAGGCCGCCCCCAGCCCTCGGGGAAAGATAGGAGCCCCTTTGGGGCATCTCCCGAGGTGGTGCCAGCCCCTCCCTCTGGCCCTAGCCGCCCACTCCCCGGGGTAGTTGGACTCTGCAGGGGGGAGAGCAGGCTGAGAGGAAGGGGGTGTGCGGAACCCGTCTCGGAGGAGGGACTCGGCCCCGTGAGCAGGAGACCAGAGCTGAGCATGTCGGGCAGGGCAAGAAGGGACAGCTCCCACTGAGGAGGAGAGGGGACCACATGAGATGATTGCGAGCCTGGAGGCAGGGAAGGGCACGTGGGCTTCCCGAAGGCCGGGCTGGGGCTGTTCACCCCCATGCCTCCAGCCCTTACCTTTGGGGGGCTTCCGGAGAGCAGCATCTCCCCCCAGGAGGGGAGCGGGTTCTATTTATTGAGATGACAGGAAGTCGGGGCCACGCTGGTTCCCCTGGACTCTACCTCGATGTCAGATCTGAGCTCCACACCTCCTCCTGGCTCTGGGTTTTCGTGAATGATGATGCCAGAGGGACTCAGTGGGTCCACGGTGATAGCTGAAGGCCAGTGGCAGAGGGGGTGTGGTGATGGTTCTGTGGTCAAGGGAGTGGGATGATGGTGCTGGTGGTGGTGGGGTGATGGGGTGGGGATGGAGATGACGGTGGGGATGGCGGTGGTGGTGGTCACAGCGACGACGGGGACACAATCCCCACGCGTGGCGCCTGTTCTCTGCAGGTCTCTCTCTCGCCTGCGCTGGCCAGAGCAATGCCGCAGACCCTGGTCACCCGCCCATGGCCACGAGGCCTGTTTCTGACTGTGGAGGGAAAGCAGTTCTGACCTTTCCCTACAAAGAACAAGCCACTGGGTTTCCCTGCACACACAGGCGTGGAGAGGCGAGCAGTCGCCTCCCAGGACCCTGGCGCCCTCCGATCTTCTTCCCAGCTCTGCTGGAGGGCAGAGAAGGCGGGGACGTGTCTCACTTTCCATCCCTTCAGATGCTGCCTGTGCTTGTCAGCCCTGTGAGGTAAGCTCTCATCAGTGCGCCCAGACTCTCCAGGGTCAGAGTGGCCTTGATGAAGGCTGGACCCTGGGCTCTGCCATTTACAAGCTGTGTGACCTCAGTCATGTTCCTTAACCTCTCTGAACCTTCCACGCTGCTGTGAAAGATTAATAAGATCATATCTGTAAGAGGTCATGGTGCTATAGCCATCATTGTCAGTGATGGAGGTTTAGCCTGGTGGCCTGTGACACACTGGTGGCATTGTGTAGACAGGGAGTTAGACCCAGACAGGCTGAGGCTGAGAGGGGCTGAGCAGAGCAGGAAGGGGTGTGGTTGGCAAGGCGCACGAGAAGGGGAGGGTCACTGCCCACAGAGGGGGGCTGAGTCCCACCACTGGGAAGGGGGCCAGGAGGGAAGGCAGCAGGCCTTCTTGGCTTATGGGCTTCTGAGCCCTGGGGAGACCCTGGTCGTACACACTGGGCAGGGATCAGCTCACCGCTGGACCCTGGTTCTACTGACCAGGCTTCCTTGGCTGGTCTGGAGGGAAAACAGGAAACCAGGATGCTTAGGAATAAGTAGGAGGCTGGAGTTCCCATAATGGCTCAGTGGGTTAAGAACCCGACTCGTAACCATGAGGAAGCGGGTTCTATCCCTGGCCTTGCTCAGTGGGGTAAGGATCCAGCATTGCGGTGAGCTGTGGGATGGGTCGTGGATGCAGCTCGGATATGGCGTTGCTGTGGCTGTGGCGTAGGCTGGCAGCTAAAGCTCTGATTTGACCCCTAGCCTGGGAACCTTCATATGCTGTGGATGCAGCCCTAAAAAATAATAATAACAAATAAATAAGTAGGAGGCCATGTATGTGAGCTACTGAACCCAGGGCCTGGTTGCTGCTGGGGTTGGGTGGCTCCTGTAACCTCCTTGGCCTAGGACTGCAGGTGGCGTGGGGGACTTGGTGTTGACAGCAGGGAGACCGGCAGGATACACCCTTAGCGTGGAGGCCTGACAAGGTGGAGGCAGGAGGATGGCGGAAATGACCTTTTAGGACCAGGGAGCCCCGAGGGGTCCACCTACCACTTTTCGCTCTCTTGCCGTCTAGTGTCCGGCCGGAGAATTGCATCCTCGGAGGAGCTCACTGAAGCCAGAGTGGACACACCTGGAGGCACCCCCCGCCCCCCGCAGGATAGAGGTGGGCGTGGCCCAGAACCCCCAAGGCTGCAGCTGCCAGAACGGCTGGGGGGTAGGGTCCGGGATGAGGCTGCTCAGCTGAGGTTCTCCTCCCATCCTTTGGATGCCCCAGGCAGAGTGGGCGGGCCAGGGGCTGACCAAGGCCTTGACCGGCCCGCATTTTTGGAGCCACATGTACATGAGCTGAACTGAAACAGCGCTAACAGCCTGAACCCTATCCAGAGCCCAGACTGGGATTTGAACCCATGTGTCTGGACTCACTGACGTTCAGGTTCTTCATGTCTCTGTGCAGAAGGAATTCAGTGAGAGACAAAGGGATAGGCAAGAAATAGCTTTATTGAGATGGGACCCTTGTGAGAGATGCCAGCGGGCAGGCACGGACGGGATACTTTGCCCCAGGAGTTGGTGGGCTAAGGTTTTACCATCCAAGGGGAGTGGGGGTTTGAAAAGTCCGCCTCTTCCCTTTCTGGGAGTATCAGCTCCTCTGAGAAGGGATAAGGTGTGTATTCAAATCAGCAGAAGGGCGGTCCTCAAACTCCGGCCCTTGGTCTGAGTCTGAATGCAGGTCTCATCCCACCTACCCAACAATCCGAGGCAAATCTCAAGCCTCCACTAGTCAAGCAAGCCTGCCTCGGCTGATGCCTTTCTTGAGTCGTCGTCTCCCAATGTCCCTTCCCTTTCCCTCTTTACCTACGGTCCTTTAAGGGGACTTTTGTAACCACGGTGGCTCCTCCATCCCCATCAGAACCAGCACCTCCCTTGGCACAGAATCCTTCCATCTGTATCGGGAGTCGTTGGGAGGAAGGAGAGAGAAGCACAAGGTGGGCGCCGTCCCCACTGCAAGGGGAGGGGAGGCGAGGGAATTTCAAGTTAGGGGACGGGGCTCCCCCTCCCCCAATCTCAGAGGCTTGTGCCAAGGCCCCAAGTCACTGCTCCTTCCCAGATCCCAGGGACCGCTCCCTGTGGGCTCCCAGCCTGCTGGGGGCAGGGGGGGGGGCAAAGAGGCAGAACCCATAAGGGCTTTGGGGGCCCCACCCCAGCCATCCTCAGTCCCCTGCCCCCTAAGTCTTAGAGGCACCATCAGTCTCCCGCCTGGGTTGGTCACTTGGGAGGTGGTGCTGATGCTGCAGAGATGGTCCCAGAATCCGGGTTCTTGTTCACGGCGGTCGAAGAATGAACTCCGCGAACACACAGGCAGCAAGCAAGCCAAGTTTTTATTGAAGAAAAGCAGATGGCTCCCAGGGTTACTGGGAGCGGGGAGAAGAGCCCCCCCTTTTCTGTTGTCCTATAGGGGTTTTTATCCCTTAAAGATGGAGGGGGGTACCAACGCGGGACCCAGAGGGATGCGGTCTTCTCCCATTGGCCTTGCTTAGTTACCCACGTCAGGCCTTGTCCAATAGGGTCCCAGGGTGGACATGTCCTCTGAGTCTCATAGTTTCTCTGTCCTTTTCGTCCCGTAAACTGAGTCGCGGGGGAGCAGCGATGAAAGTCCATCTGGGCGGAGCCACACTCCTTATAGTAAACAAGGCCTGTGGGGATGCTACTCCCTGGAACCCTTAAGCCACAAACGTTAATCCACGGCCACATCAAAGAAAGCATCGAAGCCCCACACGCCTGCACTGCTGACCTGAGTTAATATTCTGCCTCAGGAGTTCCCGTGGTGGCTCAGTGGTTAACGAATCTGACTAGGAACCATGATGTTGTGGGTTCGATCCCTGGCCCCGCTCAGTGGGTTAAGGATCCTGAGTTTCTGTGGCTGTAGGTCACAGACGCCGCTTGAATTCCGCGTGGCTGTGGCTGTGGTGTAGGCCGGTGGCTATAGCTCTGATTCGACCCCTAACCTGGGGACCTCCATATGCCACAGGGGTGGCCCTAGAAAAGGCAAAAAGACAAACAAACAAACAAGAAAACAAAAAAAAACCCCAAACAAACCAAAAAACCCCACAAAACCCTCTCTCCCCACAGCAACCTGCGGTACTGCAGGTCAGGGGACCACGCTTTGGGAAACCCGACCACTCCCCATCCGGCTCCTGCCCTTGCCCACTTGTGGCCAAGGGTCTTAATAGGAGCAAACTCTGGAAGCCCAAGCCTGGGTGGGAGAGACCTAAGGAGCCAGACACCCTCCTCCGGCCCCTTGGGCGGGTCCGCTGGGTCAGAGGATCTGAGAGGAGACCCAGGTGCGGCCTCTCGGCAGGGGAAGGCTGGGAGGGTGATGGAGCCTGCCTGGGGTGGGGGGCCCTGGCGGGAGGTGCCCAGAGGTGGTGCATGCCGACCCTGAACCCAGCTTCTCAGCTCCTGGGCCTTCCTCTGTGACTCACTTCCAACTCAAAGACCCTTCCCACCAATAGCCTGCATCCTCCTGCTTGAGGCGGCTGGCCTCTCGCCCCTGTCCCCAAACCCTCTGCAGTGCAGCTCCTCTCAAGCTGATCTGCTCCAGGCTCCGCTCACTGCCCTGACAGCCCTTAGACTTGCGGGGGCTCCAGCTGAAGCCCTTGAGCCAGAGGTCTCGGGTTTGGGATCCGCCCAGGCCTTCTTCTTCTTCTTCAGCCTGCCCTCGCCCGTCCATTCTCTGCCTGAATGGGTCCCAGGGAGCCTGAATGGAGTTGGCAAGGACTCACCTGTCCCCCAACACCCCTTGGGCTGGGCCGGTGGGAAGCCCTGGGCTGAGATACAGGTGCAGGGGGAGAGGCTGGCTCTGGGTTCGTGCTTCTTCCTGCCTCCAGCTGCCTCCAGAGGTGCTTCTCCCTCCCCTTGGCCTGGGGCGGAGCCAGCTTCCCACAGGGCTGCATGCAGCTGCCTCCCCCTGTCTGTGGCTCCCTGCCTCTGCCACCCCCTCCCGCGGGCTCTTCAGAATGCCAGCCAAGCGTGCCTTCGGGAGCCTGTCCTCCCGCCCAGGGCCACCAAGACCGTCCTTCCAGCAGATGTTACCGCGTGCCGGGGCCAGAGACCTCGCGGGCCCTGTGAGTCATGCTCACGACAGAGTCTGACTCCCTTCTTTGCGCCCAAGTTCCGCTTACACAAGTCGCATGCCCTCACTGGAGGGTTTTGGTGGGCAGCGACGGACCTGGAGCTTCATGATCTCTCGGCAAACAGGCAACAGTTGCAAAGCAGTCCCTCTTGGAGTTCCCACTGTGGCTCAGAGGAAATGAATCCAACTAGTATCCATGAGGATGTGGGTTCAATCCTTGGCCCCACTCAGTGGGTTAAGGATCCTGAGTTTCTGTGGCTGTGGTGTAGGTCACAGACGCGGCTTGAATTCCAAGTTGCTGTGGCTGCGGTGTAGGCTGGCGGCTACAGCTCCGATTAGACCCCTAGCCTGGGAACCTCCATATGCTGTGGGTGTGGCCCTAAAAAGCAGAAAGAAAAAAAAAAAAAGGAGCCCCTCTTTCTGCCCGAGGGGAAACTCAGCTTTATCAGGGCAGACGTGAGATTGCAGCGACAAAGCCAGAGCTGTCAAGGAAGGCATGGGGGTGGGGGTGGGGGTGGGGGTGGAGATTAGCTGGGAGGAGGGCACCGCTTTGGATGTGCCCTAGACATTGACCCACGGCCAGTCCCGGGCTGGAGCATGACCGAGAGGCATTTCACCAATTAAGATAAATCCTGTGACCCCTCGGCCCATTTCAGGGCTTAATGCAAAACATAAACACATTAAAGTCATTTCAGAATCTGGAGGAGTTTGAATAATTCAGCCCCATCATCACTTACTCCAAAACACCTCATTTCATCTTATGAGTCATCTTTGAAAGGAAGAGGAGAGCGCGAGAGAGATGGCACGGCGGCAGATCGCTAGGGGTTGGGACCGGGAGAGCTGGACAAGGCACGAAGAGGCTGGGGGCGGTTTCTGGAATCAGTCCTGGACAACAGCCGCCCGGGCAGGTGTAGCAAAGGCTCCAAGGGGAGGGTAGCCCTGAGGCCAGCTTCTGGAACCTTCTAGCAAAGCCCTTGAACTCCTAGGACCTCAGCTTGCTCATCTGGGGAACAGAAAAGATTCCAGTCCCTGGTGCTGTGAGGCTGAAACTGTTCGGTGTGTGTGGCACACAGAGCAGCTGATATTAGTGACATCCAGGGTGGCCACGTCCTCCTGCAGCTCCTGGAGCAAGCGGCACACCTCTTTGTCCTGCTTCATTGTTTATATAGTTTGAGATTTTTTTGGCTGCGTCCATGACATAAGGAAGTTCCCAGGCCAGGGATTGAACCTGCTCCACAGCAGTGACAATGCTGGATCCTTAAGCTACTGAGCCACCAGGGAACTCCTTATTGTTTACAGCTTTTTTTTTTTTTTTTTTTTTAAAGGGCTGTACCTGGAGTTCCCGTCGTGGCGCAGTGGTTAACGAATCCGACTAGGAACCATGAGGTTGCGGGTTCAGTCCCTGCCCTTGCTCAGTGGGTTTATTTTATTTTATTTTATTTTATTTTTTTTGTCTTTTTGCTATTTCTTTGGGCCGCTCCCACGGCATATGGAGGTTCCCGGGCAAGGGGTCTAATCGGTTCTGTAGCGGCTGGCCTACTCCACAGCCACAGCAACTCGGGGTCCGAGCCGAGTCGGCAACCTACACCACAGCTCACAGCAACGCTGGATCCTTAACTCCCAAGCAAGACCAGGGATTGAACCTACGTCCTCATGGATGCTGCTCAGATTCATTTCTGCTGAGCGATGTTGGAAGCTCCTGTGCTTAGTTTTCGTTGCATATGGACATGTTCCCATCCAACCGTGGGCCCCAGTGCGTGAGGACCGTGGCTTTGCCCCCGTGCCCAGCGTGGCTCTGGCCCAAGTTCATACTTGTGGCCTCAGTGCTCTCTGTTCTGATCACCTCTGCCCTGAGCAGGGTTAGCAGGGGTTTCTGCTCAGGGGCTGGGGCTGGTCCCCACTCCCCATGCCCTCCTCCCACACCCACCTCCTCGCTTTCCTCCCTGCCTCCCTGGCATGGTGGGAAGACCTCCAGCCTTAGAGTCAGAAAAGAAATCCAAGTTCAAGTTCTGGTTCTTCCCCAAGCATGACCTTGGATGAGCTATTGATGTAACCGCTTGGCATCCGTCACCAACGGTGAGGTAGTGATAACGTTACAGCGTTGTCCGTGGGGAAGATTAGAGCTGATGTCTGAGCCCACGTCCCACCAGAAACCCTCCCAAGGTGGCGGCGGCGGTTATTGTCTCCATCTGCCATCTATTTCCACTCCTTCAGCCTCCAAACACCTGCTGAGCCTGGCAGTGGGGAAGGCACTTGGGGCGATGGCGGGGGCTTTGGAGAAGAATGAGACATGGTTTGAGCTTCCAGGGAGCTTGCCAGGTGTGACAGGCGTGCACTGAAATAGCTGCGATTCGGGGGACCTTTGCCAGGTGGGCATGGAGGAGGAACATAGGAACTGTAGCTGCGCGGGTCAAGGAAGTCTACGTGGAGGAGGGAGCATACAGATGGTGCTAGAAGGATGGGGGGGCGATGTGGAGGTGGAAGGTTGGATGTGGGAGGAAGGAAGAGGATGAGCAGGGACTCTGAGAGGGGACAAGAAGAGGAGTCCTGAGCAAGCCTGAGTCTTGGCTGTCTTGGGTGCGGTGAGCACACGAAGGGCGGTAGAAGCGAGTTGCGGGGAGAATTTGACCCTGTGGGGAAGTCAAGCAGGAGCAGAGACACCTTAGTTCAGACCTGAAGGGTGAGTGAGGCACCTGCACGTGGGTAAATGCGTGAGGGAGGAAGGGCATTCCAGGCAGAAGGAAGCTTATTTACCTGGAGAGAGAGGATGGGACGTGAGGGAGAAGCTGATCCGAGTGGAGGCTTGGGTGGACTAGCGTGTGGACGCATTGGCTACTCCGCAATTGTTGTCTCCTTCCTCCCTGACTTTGCCCAATAGCAACGTGCTCAGGTCCAGGGGATGAACTGTGATTGGTCCAAGGCCATCATGGTAGTCCTGGGCCAGGTGACCGGTTTAGAAATAAGTAGATGACCTGGTTTGGCCAATGAGATATTAAGGAAAACCCGTGAAGGAAGTTCTAGAAGGTGGTTTTCCTGCTTGATTAAAACAGATAGTTATGGGAGTTCCCGTTGTGGCACAGTGGTTGACAAGTCCGACTAGGAGCCATGAGGTTGCTGGTTTGATCCCTCGCCTTGCTGAGGGGGTTGAGGATCCGGCTTTGCCATGAGCTGTGGTGTAGGTCGCAGACGCGGCTTGGATCCTGTGTTGCTGTGGCTGTGGTGGAGGCCGGCAGCTGTAGCTCCAATTAGACTCCTAGCCTGGGAACCTCCAAATGCCACAGGAGTGGCCCTAGAAAAGACAAAAACAAAAACAATAGATAGTTATGAAGGGAATCCTGTTGTTTCCACTCTCCCTTCAAGTTTTGGACACAGTTTGTACAGAGTTGTGCTAGAAAATGATGCCTGGAACTGCTGCAGCCACCTTGCAACCATGAGGGCAAGGCAGAGATGCCAACCTGGTGACCCAATAATGCACCAGCATTTGAACTACAGACTATTAAATGCTATTGTTAAATGGCTATGTTATTTGGGTAATTAATTAGATCTGCGCTTCTCATAGGCATACATATTTGTAATTGATTCATTGTGTTAAGGATTTTGATTTTTTCCCCTGGAGCAATGGGAAATTATTCGTGGGTTTAAACACTTGAAGAAGGCTGTGGCATGATTATATTTGTGCTTTCTCAAAGCCACTGAAAATAAAGTGATGTACTTTATCACATGAATAAACTAAAGAAGAAAATCATATGATGATCTCAATAGGTGCAGAAGAAATATCTGGCAAAATTCAACAGTAATTCATCATTAAAACTCATCAAATTAGGAAGAGAAGTGAATGTCCATAACCTGATAAAAAGGCACCTACAACCCCTCCCACAGCTATTATGATACCTAAAAGTGAAAGACTGACTGTTTCGCTCCAAGATAAAAGCAAGACACAGGTGTTGGCTCTCATCACTCCTGCCCAGCATCAGCCTTGTGATCCTGGGCAATGCAGTAGGGTAAGAAAAAAAAATTGTCCACGTTGGAAAGGACACAATAAAACTTTCTGTCCACAGATGACAGGATTATCTTTGTAAAAAATCCCAAATGACCTATAGAAAAGACCCTACTAGAACCAATAAATGAGTTTAGCAAAGTTGCAGGATAAAGTCAATCTACAAAAATTAGTTGTATTCCATTCTGTATCCTGAAAGGGGTGGCTCTACAGATCTACATACATGATGAAATGATACTGACCTAAGCACACAGGTTGTATCACAGTTTCCTAGTTTGAGATTGGTGCTATATTTATATAAGGCACAATCATTGGGGAAAATTGAGTGAAGGGTCCATAGGACCTCTCTGTACTAGCTTTGCAAATTTTTATGAAGCTATAATTATTTCAAAAGAAGAAAATTACATCAATTTTATTTCAATGTACTAGCAATGAGCGATTAAAAACTGAATGAAACACTATTTACAATAGTTCCCCAAACATGAACCACCTCGGTAACAATGGATGTGTAGGATTCGTATGTTGGAAACTGTAAAACAATCATGAACAAAATTAAAAACCTGAATGAATGGGGAACTAGACTGTCTTCGTGAATTGGAAAACTCAATATTCTGATGGTATCCATTCTGTACAAACTGATGGATAAATGCAACCCAATCCAGGTCAATCAGAGCCTGAGGAACCGATTAGAAGGGGGCGGGAGAGGAGGTGAGGCGTCTGCTGGGGGGGAGGGGCTGAGACTGGAGGTAAATGCGGACCAGGATGGCTGGGGGTGATGGGGAGAGAAGGGCGGATCTGAGAGACCCTGGACACGACAGAGCGTGGTGATGGCAGGCTCCGCAGAGCCAAGGAGAGGGAGATGCCAGCCTGGCACATGCCTCGGTTCCTGCTTTCTCCATTGTGTGATCAGAGGAGGCGTTCAGGACCCAGGTCAGCAGGGGACCACCAGTGGCCATGGCTGTGTGCAGCCCACCCCAGTGACCAGCAGCCGGCGGGGACAGGGACAGGCTCAGGAAGGGCTGTGTCCTCAGAGGAGCAGGCGGCCCTACTCCCGCCCCCTCCCCCTTGGCGTGTAACCTCTGGAGGTTAAGTTCTCGGAATGTTCATTGTTTCTCAATTGCCAAAAGGTTCTAAAAGGCCACCTCCTGGTGGGGGCGCCCTGAGGCCTTTCTTCTGATGCCGCGTGGCCTGGGCAGGATCTGCCGCGGCTGGACCACATTCTCATCGGAAGCTCCAACAGCAAGGCCCCTTGGGAGGAAGAGGGCTGGGGGGAGGGAGGGGGCCAAGGGGGGCCTGCATGGGCCCCGGTCCCCCGCTGATGGCAGACCCATGGCTTTGGGAGCAAGGGGGAGTCTTCTTCCTTCCACGGTTCTCCTGGCCCCTGGGAAAGAACAGCATTTATTCCCGGGGAGCAATCATGTCAGGCATTGGCACAGACTGAGAGGCGGCCCAGGGCCCCTCTGCGAGGCTGTTTCTATGGCAACCAGCCTCTGGGAGAGGGGCCTGGTGCGGTGCCCGGGGGGTGGAAATTCGGGTAGCTGTGACCAGAGGTAAGACGGCCCAGCCCGGGGCCCCTGCTGGGGTACCTGGCTGCCCCGTGGGTTGGAGAAACGTGGAACTGGCCATGATCCCAGGCAGCAGGGCTTCACGGGGCAGGGCCCTGCGAGGACGCTGAGGGTCTAAGAATGAACAGATCACAGCCCCGGCCGAGGGGCTCACCATCCAGGGCGAGGGTCGGGGCAGGCCAGTCCCTGGCAATGACCTTACGTGGCATGAGCCGGGCCGGACGGGGTGGCGCTACAGAGCCAGGAGGCTGGGGAAGTAAAAGATGCCAAGAGCAGGGAGGGCAGCCCCCGCAGGGCCTGGGCCTGGATGGGATCCAAGGCCAGGGTCCCACCAAGACCACGGGATTATGGAGCAGATCTGACAGAATTGGGGTCTCCAGGAGAGCACCTGTTCCATCACCACATCCCCCAGGACCCCGCACCCCCCACCCGTCCCTCTCTCAAGCACTGACCCCACCATCAGCCTTTTGGCTGCTTGAGAAGAGGCTTGGGATCCAGGGGGACAGTTCAGCTTGCCCTGGAAATCAAGAGAAGTTGGGGAGGGAGGGCCCCTCTTCCGGAGATGGTCTGCCGTCGACTCTGGCCCAGTCCCAGCTCGGCCTGACCTGTGCTCTGGACCCAGCATCTCTCCTCTGGGCCTCTGAGGTCCACGGTCATGTAATGTGGGCTCTGGCTTCCCTCGGTCTCTGACCCTCAATCTCCTTTTTCAAATGGGATGTGGAGTTCTCATCGTGGCTCAGCAGGTTAAGAACCTGACATACTATCTATGAGGTTGCAGGTTCGATCCCTGGCCTCGCTCAGTGGGTTAAGGATCCGGCATGGCCACAAGCTGCAGGGTAGGTCACAGATGCGATTCGGATCCCACGTTGCTGTGGCTGTGGTGTAGGGTGACAGCTGCAGTTCTGATTTGACCCCTAGCCTGGGAACCTCCATATGCTGTGGGAGCAGCCCTAGAAAAGGCAAAAAGACCTTTTTCGTGACCCCATGTGGCCCAGGCAGTCCTGTGAAGGCCTGACTCCTGGCTGTGACCTTCTCCAGCTGAGGGTGTGGGTCGGGGCAGGAGGGGTTCTCCTCATGCCATTGCTGTCCCTGCCTCTCCTGTCCTGTATTCTTCAGTTTGTCGTCCCCTCCCCTGTCCAGCCAGTTTGGGGGACAAGGTGACTCCTGGGAATGGGGCTCCTCCAACCATTGGGAGAGGACATGGCAGTGCTGGGTGGGGAGCAGGTGTGAGAGACTCCAGGGAGGGTGGGTCTCAGCCAGGGGCTGGAGAGGCAGGAGAATGCGGGTCAGACCCAGGAGAGGGCCAAGGACGTGGCGGCCACCCAGGTGGAGAGCAGGGATCAGAGTCTGGCAGAGTCTGGCAGCTCCCAGCCCTCTCAACCTGGGGGCTGAGATGAAGTTACAGCTGTGATGCTAAAATTCGAGTTTCCCTTCCACAGGGGAACTAAGTGCCAGGACTGTGGAGGAAGGAGGGGGTGTGGGAATGTAAATTGGTACAACCACGATGGAGAGCAGTATGGAGAGTGCTCGGAAAACGAAATATATTATGATCCAGCCATCTCACTCCTGGGCATATATCCAGACAAAACATTCATTCGGAAAGATCCATGCACCCCCATGTTCACTCCAGCACCATTCACAGTAGCCAAGACATGGAAACAACCTAAATGTCCATCAACAGATGAACGGATAAAGAAGATGTGGTACTTATACACTGTGGAATACTACTCAGCCATGAAAAAGGAAAACAGTGCCATTTGTACACACATGGATGCAACTAGAGATTCCCATACGAAGTGAAGTAAGTAGAAAGAGAAAGACAAATACCATATGATGCCACCTATATGTGGAGTCTAAAATATGGCACAAATATACCCATCTGCAAAACAGAAACAGATCACAGACATGGAGAGCAGACTTGTGGTTGCCGGGGGGAGGAGGAGAGGGAGTGGGATGGATGGGGAGTTTGGGGTGGGTAGATGCAAACTATTCCATTTAGAATGCATCAGCAACAGGGTCCTACTGTACAGCACAGGGGACTCGATCCAATCACTTGGGATAGAACATGATGGAAGAAAATATGAGAAAAAGAATGTAGATTTATGTATGACTGGGTCACCATACTGTGCAGCAGAAATTGACAGAACATGGTACATCAACTATACTTTAATAAAAAGCAAAAAAGGACTGCCACCCCACAGCCCCGGGTGGGCTGCGCCCGGGTGGACCCTGGAAGTCTGGAGCACATCTGCTCTGTCATGGGTGTGGACCCCTCCACCTGCTCTCCCCCCACCCCCGCCCTCTTCCTGTCTCTGGCCCTGCCTCGTCACCATGTGTGTCCCACACATCCCCTGGGAGGACCCTACAGTCACATCTGAGCATCGTGGTCCAGGACCAGGCAGTTCTCAGCCTCTGGTGCCCCCCCCCCCACCACCACACTAACGGCTTGTCCACCATCCTCCTCCGACATGTGCGGTTCCTCAGCCAAAGAGCAACGGGAATCCGCCTCACCAGCTCCCCCCGCATCTTCCTGGGTCTTAGGAGCTGGCTGGTTGGCACCCCTCAAAACAGAGCAGCCCAGACAGTGGGGGACCTGCCGCAAAGCTGGGTCTCACCACTGTTCTGGACCATTTTCTGAAGCTGCCGTCTCCCTTCCAGAGGAGGCGAAACAACCCAGGTTTCCCATCTCCTCGTTTCCCGAGCTTTCCTTTGCCTCTTGCTGTGAATACCGGAGAAAGAGCGATGGCTTTTCAGGGCTGCAGCTTGGCCAAAAGGCCGGCGAGGGACAAGTAATTACCTCGGCAGTGACAGGTGTGCGTCCTGTCGCTGCCCCAGGAAATATCACCCATCCATCAGGAAGGGCCAGACACCCGCCCACAGCTGCCTCGGGAAGCAGGCTGGCCCGGGAGAAGGCAGCTCCGTGTGGTTTTAAGGCATTTGCTCACTCATTCCACACCCACATAATTATTCTGTAAGCCTGGGGGCCCAGGGGCCAGCCTGGCTGCTCTCTTTTCCCAGAGGCCACCCACTGGCCCGTGCCTCAGTTTCCCCAGTGTAACATGGGGGACCACAGTAGTATCTGTTCATAGATTGTCAAGAAGTAATAATTTGAGTCTGCCAACCATGGAGCCCTACTCAACCCTGGTCAAGGGCTGGAGCCTGTGGCCCAAGTCAGACCCATCAGGCTGGTCCTCCAGGGACACAAAGCCTCCCAATGGCAGATGCTCCTCCCCTCCAGGTGCAGCCTGAGTGACTGGGCATTAGCATCCCCATCTGGACCCTAAAGACGCCTGGAGCACCTGCTCCTGTTGTTGCCGGGGTCACTGGCTTTTCCTGCGATTCTAAAGTTAGCCAGAGTGGGTTTCTGTTGCACCCCAAGAACCCTAACTGATACAGTCTCCTGGCGCTGAGACAAGCGGGACTGGACGTCTTTCGTCTGGGATTTGGCCTCCTCCTCTGGCCACAGAGCACAGCCTCTAGGGGGCACTGACCAGTGATGGCTGTGGGAGCCCGGAAGATGCGCCCTCATCTAGCCTGTGGAATCAGAGAAGGCTTCCTGGAGGAGGTGATGCCTGAAAGAGTCTTAAAGGATAAAAAACCCTTAGCGGGGTGAAGAGAACATTGAAAGAGGAGTTTCCACTGTGGCTAAGAACTGGACGTAGTCTCCATGAGGATGCGGGTTCCATCCCTGGCCTTCCTCCGTGGGTCAAGGATCTGGCGTTGACACAAGCTGCAGCATAGGTCGCAGAGGTGGCTCGGATCCTGTGTGGTTGTGGCTGTGGCTGTGGTGTAGGCCTTGGAGCTGCAGCTCCAATTCAACCCCTACTTCCGAAATTTCCATACGCCACTGGTGTGGCCATTAAAAAAATAATAATAATAAAACAAAAAAGAGAGAACCTCGAAGGAGACTCCAGGCTGAGGGCACCCAGAAGAGGATAGGGCAGAAGGAGAGGGACTGGTGGCTGGGCAGGTAGTGAGTCAGGCTCTAGCCGACCCGGTCTGGCTGCGGGATTGCTCTCAGAGGAGCCCCGGAGGCTATTAGGAACAGGGTGCTAATGCATCGCGCCCCTTGGATTCTTCCTGGCTTTTGTGAACGCGTCTGCAACGGCTACATTGTTTAATTACCACCGATGCACCGGTTCTGGGTTCTGTGCAGATAACCGGCCTGTGGCTGGAAGTCAGACCAGGGTCCTCTCTCCTGCTCCAGAGCAGAAGGTCCTGGAAACAGAGGCTGCAGCCCCTCCTGCTCAGCGCAGAGATGTCACACATGCTGCTGACAGTCACCGATATTGCAGAGCCCAGCAGGTGCAGGCTTGGGACGACCCACCGTAGGGTCGTAGAGGAGGCAGAGCCCCGGTCCTGCAGGAGGAGGCGTAGCCGGAGCCCGGTCAGATCCAGGGCTGGAAGGAGGCGGGGGTCCAGGGCACTTCCTGTCCTCAGTGCCTTGTTCTGCCTCCCCTTCGGGGCTCTCTGCTCCGCCTGAGTTTCAGCTTTGGTTCCCACCCGTTCAGGCTGGTGGCCAGGAGTCAGAGACATGGATGGGAGGTGGCTGAGGCCTGAGCTGCGAGGAGAGGGCTCGGTACCGACTGTTGTTCAACAGTCAAACCAGTGGGGAGGACACTGCAGAAGGGCTTATGGTGTCCTTAGCCACTGTCCCCAGACATTCTGTTCAATCGGCCTTTCCCGGCTGGGAACAGCGTTTTGAGCAAACCCAGCGCTTTCTCATCACTTTCAGACCCTGAGGTCCAAGGCGCTCAGATCCAGCTTGGCGCTGTCATCCTGCAGGGTCTTAGGGACCATCTTTCCTCTTCTTCCTGCGCCCCTGGACCGGGTCTGGGAGATGTGACGGGGAGGGGTGGGGTCCGATCTCTTCCTTTTCTGGTTCTAGCTTCCCAGGGAGAAGAAAGACAGGTGCGCACCTTCCGTTTTCAGGAACATGGGCGCTTGGATGCCTGGGGAGAGCTTCTGGCACCCATGTTAGATGAAACCCAAAGAAACGGTTCAGGAGTAGCGTGTAAAGTTAAATGCATAGCCGACTGGGACCCAGAAATCCTCCTCCTAGATATCTATCCACGAGAAATGAAAGCATGTTCACACAAATGCCTTACAGGAGTTCCCATCGTGGCGCAGTGGTTAACGAATCCAAGAACCATGAGGTTGCAGGTTCGATCCCTGGCCTTGCTCAGTGGGTTAAGGATCCAACGTTGCTGTGAGCTGTGGTGTAGGTTGCAGATGTGGCTCGGATCCTGCGTTGCTGTGGCTCTGGTGTAGGCCGGTGGCTACAGCTTCAATTGGACCCCCAGCCTGGGAACTCTCATATGCCGCGGGAGCGGCCAAAGAAATGGCCAAAAAAAAAAAAAAAAAAAGAAAAGAAAAAAGAAAATGACTTACATAAGATTGTTCATAACAGGAGTTCTGTTGTGGCTCAGAGGGTTAAGAACCTGCCATAGTGTCTGCGAGGAAGCGGGTTTGATCCCTGGGTCTGCTCAGTGGGTCAAGGATCTTTTGTTGCTGTGAGCTGTGGTGTGGGTGGAAGACGTGGCTCGGATCCCGAGTGGCTGTGGCTGTGGTTTTGTGCCGCAGTGACTGACAACTGGGATCGCATAGACCTCACCGGCCGGCCCCTTCTCCCTCCCCTCCCCCATGGCCCATCTCCCCAAGACCAGTCATCTCCCAGGCATCTCTCTATTTTTTCCTTTTTCTTTTTAGGACATGCGGCATATGGAGGTTCTTGGGCTAGGGGTCGAGTCAGAGCAGTGGCCGAGGCCCACCCAGTCATGGCAACGCTGGATGCAGCGGCATCTGCGACCTCTGCCTCAGCTTTTGGCAACACCAGATCCTTAACCCACTGAGGGAGGCCAGGGATGGAACCCACATCCTCATGGAGAATATGTTGGGTTCTTAACCCACCGAGCCACCACAGGAACTCTTCAAGCAACTAAGAATCCATCCTCTCTCTCTCCACCTCCATGGCTGCCAAGCCCCCTGTGTTCCAACCTGCAGCCAGCCAGCCTCCGGGGATCCAGATGTCTGGTTCTGATTTGTTTTCCGCGCTGCAGCCTGGCTGATCTCTCTGAAATGCAATTCCGACATTGTCTTCCCTATGTTTAAAGCGCAAATCGGCCTCCCCTTACTCTTGAGATTAAAAAGCAAAAGTCTTGGGAGTTCCCACTGTGGCGCAGAGGAGACGGGTTCGACCCCTGGTCTCGCTCGTTGGATTAAGGATCCGGCATCGCCGTGAGCTGTGGTGTAGGTCGCAGACACAGCTCGGATCTGGCATGGCTGTGGCTGTGGCTGTGGTATAGGCCGGCAGCTGTAGCTCTGATTTGAACTGTAGCCTGGGAACCTCCCTGTTCGGCAGGTGCAGCCCTAAAAAAGCATAAAGAAAACAGCAAACGAACAAACAAAAACCAAAAAAACAAACGTCTTCACAAAGTCTGTGGAGTCTGGTGCCTTCCTGCTTCTCAGACTCCCCTGTGCCTCCTTCTGCAGCCCCCCTGACTCTCTTGGTGGTCTCTCCTGAGGGCCGTCGATTTTGGCCGCATAGGTTGTTATCTGTGGGTTTCCGCTGCAAGGAGGGTCCTTCTCACCCTTTTTGGCCGCGTTAATGACATTCATCCTTCAGATCTCTGTTCAACTGGCACTTCCTCCAGGGAGTCGGCCTTGATTTCCCTCACGAGATCCACTCGACACCACTAAACGCACTGCAGTGCCCTCCTCGGTGACCCTTGTCACAGGAGCAACGTCACACTTATTCCTGTAATTAACTAAGGTCTGACCGCCCCCCCCCCCGCCCCCCGACTTCAGGTTCCAAGAGGCAAAAGCCATCCTCTCCTTTGCGCATCCGTGTATCTCCAGGACTAAAGTGACAATGGAATGGACACCCTGTGAATGTCCCCCCAGGGGCTGCTGAATTTCTGAATGCCCTCCTAGAGTCTTTCTCATGCAAAATTCTAGAATATGCAGGTTGGCCTCTTTTTCATATCCGTGAGCATCTTGGTTCTTGCATAAGTGAGGCAGGGTGAGGAAAGAAGTGGAAAAAGAATCGGGAAAAAGGAAAGGGAGAAAATTTAGCAGAGCCAGAGCCGTGGCTTCGGCAGTGAAGCCTGGGGAGACAAAGGAAGCCACGGGGAGCGTGAGGGGGTGGATGGCAGGTGTTTGGGTTCTGAGGTTATCCGAGCCCAGCCCCCGCAGGACCGGGAAAGGGAGCCGCTCAGCACTGCCAAGCAGGTTAAATAAAGATCAGCAGAGGCCTTTCCCATTTCGAAAATGTACATTCTTGATGTTGCTGGGACTGTGGTGAGACCCAGGAGGCAGGAATAAACAATTCTGAGTCATAAAATCATTAAGGCGTCGTACATTTGGGTAAATGAACAGGCACGCACAAAAAATATGCTTCCTGTACACATGTCACTTGCAACAGCCTAATTCTGTTCCTAAGATTCTCACTGACCTTCTCGGGGAGAGGGTTTCTGGAATGGGAGGTGATGCTGCGATACTCGTCTTTGTTAACTCAAGATGCGTGAAGGCTGGTTGACTCACTCTTTATTTCATAAGAGGCTTTAATATTTAATTTTGGTGAAACAAAGAAAAAAAATACATATTTTTTTCTTTTGATGGCCTCACCTGTGGCCTATGGAAGTTCCTGGGCCAGGGATTGAAGTCAGCCACAGCTGCGACCCCAGCCACAGCAAAGCTGGATCCTTTAACCCACTGTGCTGAGCCAGAAATCGAACCTGAACCTCCACAAGGACCCAAGCTGCTGCTGCTGGATTTTTTAAAATTTTTTTATTTTTTTTGCTTTTTAGGGCTACACTCCCAGCATATGGTAGGTTCCCAGGCTAGGGGTCTAATCAGAGCTGTTGCTGCCGGCCTATGCCACAGCCACAGCAATGCCAGATCCGAGCTGTGTCTTCAACCCACACCACAGCTCATGACAACGCCGGATCCTTAACCCACTGAGCCAGGCCAGGGATTGAACCTGCCTCCTCATGGATACCAGCAGGATTCTGAACCTGCTGAGCCATGACGGTCACTCCCTGTGGCTGGATTCTTAACCCACTGTACCGCAGTGGGAACTCTGCAACAAAAATATTTGCATAAGGGTTTTCATAGGTTCACCTGCAACCTTAAGTCCCCTGAGCTGCAGAGCAGTATATCCGACCTCCTGTTGGATGTCTCTATGTCAGTGGACCCCAGACCCGCAAACTCAATTCACCACTGCCCCCCCCGCCCCCTCCCATCACCAAGTGCCCCTACAGCTATGTCCCCATCTCAGGATCTAGCCCTGGTGCCAAGCCAGAAACCCAAGCATCATCCTTCATGGCCTGTAGTTGAGCCCCTAACACCTCTCCAACCCGAGACCTCTTCTCCCGCCCCTCTGGTCTCCCCAACCTGGTCCTGCCCCTCCCGTCTGTCTTTCCCACTGGGAGGAAGGGCAGGGGCTCTGGGCAGAGCTGCTCTGGGCAGGCGATCAGAGACCCAGGGAAGCGAGAGATTAGGCTGGCAAGCTCAGGGGCAGCCTGGTGACCCCTAAGGCCAGACCCGCTGGGAGCTGTCTTTATCCTTCTGTCCCAGGCTGGGTGAACCTGCTCTGTCTCATGGTACGGGGAAGTTATCACGTTTATTCGCTCAACAAGTATTTATTGAGCACCTGCTATATGTTCCAGGCCCGATCCTGCACTCTGGGGGCATAGCAACAAACCAGTCAGAAAAGGTTCTGTCATGCTTGGTCCTGCAGGTCAGTGAGTAAACCTATTGTCATTTTGGACCTTGGTAAGCGAGATGAAGAAAGCAAAGCAGGAGTTCCCTGGTGGCTCAGCAGGTTAAGGGCCTGATGTGGTCATTGTTGTGGCTTGGGTTTGACCCCCGGCCCAGGAATTTCCTCATGCTGTGGATGTGGCCAAAAAAAGAAAAATGAAAAGAAGGAAAAAGAAAAGAAAAGGAAAAGCAGAGTGGGAAGAGTGAGAGAAGAGGGAGCAGAGGGATAGGTGGGTTTTTTGTTTTTTTGTGTCTTGTCTTTTTAGGGCTGCACCCAGGGCATGTGGAGGTTCCCAGGCTGGGGGTCTAATCAGAGCTGTAGCCGTTGGCCTACACCACAGCCACAGCAATGCCAGATCCGAGCCATGTCTGCAACCTACACCATAGCTCACGGCAACCCCGGATCCCCAACCCACTGAGCGAGGCCAAGGATTGCACTCATGTCCTTATGGATACGAATCGGGTTCATTACCACGGAACCACAGCAGGACCTCCAGGGGATGGGTATTTTTGATGCATAGTGAGGTGAGCCCTTTCGCTGGAGCAGAAGGAACAGCAGGTGCAAAGGTCCTGGGACAGGAAGGAGACGGGAAAGAGTATGAATGTGGCTGAGGCTGAGCTGGAGCAGACGAGGCTGGGGACAAGCAGGGGCCGGGTCAGGAACAGCTTATTCCCCACCAAACAGAGGCAGCATTACAGAAATTCTACGCCTTGACACAAAACCCCAAGTCCTTACAGAGACCCCATGTTGCAGGGAGTCCGTCACGGTTGGTGGGGGCCCCCTGGGGTCCACTGTGGGGGCAGAAGTTCAGGGGACGCCCAGGGCTGGGTTGCCATCTGCCACTCTTGGCTTTCTCCTTTCTCTTCTGGGCTGCGGGGCAGGAAGCCTGTTACCCACACGGCCCAGGGTCCCTCGGGGCTGAGTTCTGAAAGGACTTGGTCCACGCGAGCCCCTGGCACCAGCTTAGAAGGCAGGTGTGTTAGCGGGTGGGCAGGGAGGGGCCCGCGGAACCGAGCACCACACACGGGGCACTTTCACAGCAGATGCTGGGGTCGATGGCCCTGCAGGCCCAAGTCCAGGCAGGGCTGGCGCCTACTGGGGGTTGGGAGGCTCCCCCTCGTATCGGGGTTAGCGGGCGTCTTTGGCTTGTAGCAGCGTCACCCCAATCTCCTGCTTCATCTTCACACGCACTCTCCCAGGGCGTGAGTCTAGGACTCACAGGGCGTGTGTCCAGGTCGCTCCTTTTATTTATTCATTTCATCTGGGGGCTTCCCTTGCAGCATGAGGAAGTTCCTGGGCCAGGGATCGAACATGTCACAGCAGCGACCTGAGCCACGTCCTGGTGATGCTGGCTCCTCTGGCATAGACTGTCAACAGTAGTTCCTACTCGACCCCTAGCCTGGGAACTTCCATATGCTGCAAGTGCATATTTATTTTATTTATTTTTTTGGCCCTAAAAAGCAAAACATAAATAAAATAAAATAACAATAAGGACACATTTGTACGGAGTAGGGCCCACCTGATTCCAATGTGACTTTACCTTGACTTCATATCACAACGACCCTATTTCCTAATAAAATCACATTCTCACTGGGGGTTAGGATCTCAACACATTTGGTGGGAACCCATGCAACGTTAACAGTGGGGAAAGGGCAGGGTTCCCTATGTGGCTCAGCGGGTTACGAACCCAACTAACAGCCACGAGGATGCAGGTTCAATCCCCGGCCTTGCTGGGTGGGTTAAGGATCAGGTCTTGCTGTGAGCTGTGGTGTAGGTCACAGATGTGGCTCGGATCTGGCTGTGGCTGTGGCTCTGGTGTAGGCCGGCAGCTCCAGCTCCAGTTTGACCCCTAGCCTGGGAACCTCCATATGCTTCAGGTGCAGCCTGGAAAAGCAAAACCAAACCAAAACAAAACAGTGGGCAGAGGTATAAGCCCACCTGCTGCTGCCAGTGGCCTAGGGTCCAGCAGCATCAGGCTGAGCGTGGCCGTGGCCCCAGCGTGGGGCTGGCGCTTCGCTTCCTCGTCTCCATAGCAGCCCTGCCTGAAAATGGTAGCAGCTCCCTGGTCTCCAAGTTACAAGCTTCCCTTCTCTCCATTATTCCTTCCCACACCTTTGTCCTTTGTCATAGCTCCTTGAAATAAATTCCTCTTTGCTTGAAATATTTAGTGGGGTTTCTATTTCCTGACTGGCTAGTGATCGATGCGTCCACTATGCAGGAGTTGGAAGTTACAGACACAATGTTCACAAAGCAACATGAATAGATCTAGAAGGCAGCACGGGAAGGGTGTGTGTGTGTGTGTGTGTGTGCGCGCGCGCGCAAAAACTGACACGTTGATTCTGAACTGCACGGAAATGCAAAGGGCTGAGAAAAATTAGACCATCACGAACAGGAAAAACGGAGTTCCCGTCGTGGCTCAGTGGTGAAGGAACCCAACTAGGATCCATGAGGACGTGGGTTCGATCTCTGGCCTCACTCAGTAGGTTCAGGATCCGGTGTTGCTGTGACCTGTGGTGTAGGTCACAGATGCAGCTTGGATCACCCATAGCTGTGGCTGTGGCGTAGGCCGGTGGCTACAGCTTGGACTCAATCCCTAGCCTGGGAACCTCCATATGCTGCAGGAGCGGCCCAAGAAATGGAAAAAGGACAAAACAACAACAACAACAACAAAAACCAACCAAAAAACCAAGGCCCCCCCCCCAAAAAAAAAACCCAGGAGAAACAAAACTAGAGGATTTGTATTACCAGACTCCAAGATTTATTACGATGCCACAGTGATTAAGACAGTGTGGAAATTGCCAAGGATAGACAAATAGAGCCTTTGGGGGGAACAGGAGTCTCTTGCGCCTTAGGGGGTTAAAGATCCAGCAGTACCACTGAAGTGGCTCAGGTCCTTGCTGTGGTGTGGGTTCGATCCCTGGCCTAGGAACTTTCAGATACCATGGGCGCAGCCAAAAGGGGGGGGTGCACAGAACAGAGGGTCCAGACACAGGCTTGTACACACAACGTCACCTGATTTTAGCAAAGTGAAAGCCTAGTGCTGTGCGGGCAAGGACGAGCTTTTCAATAAAAGGCGTTGAGGTAATTGGATCTCCATGTGGAAGAGGAGTGGATTTTGATCCCTATGTCATGCCATACACAAATGCCACTTCCAGGAGTTCCTATTATGGCTCAGTGGTAACAACCCGACAAGAATCCACGAGGACGCAGGTTCGATACCTGGCTTCACTCAATGGGTTAAGAACGCAGTGTTGCCGTGAGCTGTGGTGTGAGTCAAAGACTTGGCTCAGATCCTGTGTTGCTGTGGCTGTGGTGTAGGCAGGCAGCTGTAACTCCGATTCAACCCCTAGCCTGGCAACTTCCATATGCCACAGGCGTGGCTTTAAAAAGCAAGAAAAAGAAAAAAACAAAGAGCAATTCCAGATGAGTTGCAGACACACAGTTTCAAAGCAAAACAAAAAGTTTCTTCAAAGAGGAGTTCCCTGGGGGCCTAGCAGTTAAGGATCTGGCATTGTCACTCCCTTTGCTTCACTTCAAATCTGGACAACTGCTGTGGCTTGGGTCACTGCTGTGGCATGGGTTCGATCCCTGGCCTGGGAACTTCTGCCGTGCCGTGTGTGCAGTAAAAAAGGAAAAAAGTTAGTAGGAGAATATATCTTCATGGCATTGGGGTAGGCAAATATCTTAAGACAAAAAAAGCACTAACTGGGAGTTCCCATCGTGGTGCAGCGGAAACGAATCTGACTAGTAACCGTGAGGGTGCGGGTTTGATCCCTGGCCTCACTCAGTGGGTTAAGGATCTGGTGTTGCCGTGAGCTGTGGTGTAGGTTGTAGACACGGCTCAGATCCCACGTGGCTGTGGCTGTGGCGTAAGTCGGCACAGTAGCCACTATCTGACCCTTAGCCTGGGAACCTCCATGTGCTGCGGGTGTGGCTCTAACAAGCCAAAAAAAAAAAAAAAAAAAAACCCAAAACCCAAAAAACAAAACAAAACCACTAACCGCAAAAGAAACAGTGATAAATTGGACTCATTACATTTAAGAACATCTATTCAACAAAAGACACCACAGTGATAAGAAAGCAAACCACAGAATAGGAGAAGAAATTTGCCATACGAATGTTTGACCTAAGATTTGAAATCAGAATGTTTACAGAACACTTTACAAAAGATCACAAACCCGTGTGAATGTTCCGCTTTATGAGTTACCGGGAAATCGAAGTAAAAGCCACAGTGAGCTCCTGCTACACACCCATGGGAACGGCCGAGGGGAAAAAGTCAGCCAGGCCCAGGGCCGGAAGGGTGTGGAGTGATTGCAACTCACCTGCATTGCTGGTGGGAGTTTCTGGCAGCATAAGTCAAGCTGGGGAAAAAAAAAAAAAAAAAAAAAAAAAAAAAAAGGAGTTCCCAATTAGGAACCATGAGGATGTGGGTTTGATCCCTGGCCTTGCTTGGTGGGTTAAGGAGCTGGCATTGCTGTGAGCCGTTGTGAAGGCCACAGACATGGCTTGGATCTGGCGTGGCTGTGGCTGTGGTGGAGGCTGGCAGCTGTAGCTCTGATTCGATCCCTAGCCTGGGAACCTCCTTATGCTGCAGATGAGGCCCTAAAAGATAAAAAAAAAAAAAAAAAAAGTTAAGCTGGATATAAATGCCCCCTCCCCATGGTGTAGCCAGATGACTCCTGGGCACACAGTCAACAGCTCTGCACGCCCGAGTTCACCAAAACACACCTGCAGGAAGGCACAGAGCAGCCGCGTTCACGACAGCCAGGCGGCGAGGCGTCCAAATGTGCACGGCCGGAGCGGGCGGGTCGTGGGGGGTTCACACGATGGAACATTCCACAGCAGCAGGAACCGGTGAACAGCCACGACAGGCCACAATGCAGACAAGTTCCAAAAGGGGCAAGGCTGAATTGTCGTATCAGAAATCGGGAGAGCGGTTCCCCTGGAAAGCGACGCAAGGGGCGTTCTGGCGGGTCTGGGAAGGTTTTATTTCTTGATGGGGCGAGGGGTTCTAACATGTGTTCACTTTGTGAAAATTCACTGAGCCGAACTACATTTTGTTCTTTTCAAACCCAAAATACGCCTTTCAGTTGATGCTCTGTTAAACTCTTTTGCTGTTTTATACACAAAATAAAATTTCGAGTGGTTGCGTGAGTGACAGAATTGAAGTGACTTAAATTCTGCAGTCAAATGCTCTATCCCTGAGCTACACCCCCTGAGCTACACCCCCTGAAGTGACTCAAATTCTGTTTCTTGCTTTTGAAAATCACCTGGGGCCAGCCCGCTCTGACACACACACACACCCACACCCCCCCACACACACCCACTCCCACCCCCATCCCAGGCCGGCTCATCCACGCGCTGCACCTGCCCTTCCTACACAGCTCCACCTAGACAGGGAGTTCCGGTGCCCTGGGGCCCCAGGGTATGGGAGGGCCGGGGGCACAGACCCTAAGCAGATAGCCCCCACATCCCTGCACTGCAGGAGGAGACCCAGAGCGGGAGCGTCCCCGGCCGCCTGGGTTTCGGGGCAGTCGTGAGGGCTGGGGACCTGGGATTGCTGCCCTGGGAACAGAGCAGGCACTAATTCCTTCTTCCTAGAGGGAGGCTCCATCCCCTCAAAGGAGCCATAGAACAGGAGGCAGCCCCTCCCTGGAGGAATTCTGACCTTGACTTTGTCCGGGAGGGGCTGTGCATCTAAGCGCAGGCGTGCTGGCCAGGCGTCCTGGCTCTGTCTGCTTTGGAGGCGGGTGAATTCCCTTGACCCTTGTGGCACCACGTGGCGTCCTGGTCCCGGGCAGGCCTCTGTGGGGTCTCCACGGCTCTCTGCCTCTCAGCACATGACCTTGAGCTTCGGGTCCTTATCACTCATCACAGAAACATCTTCGTCTTTGCTCATGGGTCTTTGCTCATGGGTGGGGTCCAACCCAGAGTCTCCAGGACAGGGCTGGGTCCCACGTGGCTTCTTTGCTGCGGGGGCCCAGGACGTGCAATTCTGTTTGGGCCCCAAGGATGTGCAGGTCCTGTTTGGGCCGCAAGGGGAGAGAGCCCCTCACTGTGCAGGATCCAGCCAGGGCCCTTTCTCTGCGCCGAGATAAGGTCCCCCAGAGACAACATGAGACAGAGACAGGCCGGTCCCCCACAGTCATCTGAGCTGGGGAACAGTTTTGCGCTGGGCAAGAAACATTGCCTGTAATCAAAACCCTGCTGAGTTGTTCTCCAAATCGTCATCTCTTTCTGAGCAACCTGGGAAAACGTACTTATTTCCTTTGGGCTTTGGTTCCCGCACCTGTCAAAGAAGATGGTGAAACTGCGCTGCCTCCCTCCTGTGTTGCTGGAGAGATCTTAGGGGAGAAGAACCCAGCCAAGGCCAAGACACACAGTTTTCCTTATCCATAAACACACAGTTTTGTTTAGGTATTTTGTGACATGTAGGCATTTCCATATAGGACTAGATCTTAATTTTTTTTTCCTTTTTTTGCTTTTTAGGGCCACACCTGCGGCGTATGGAAGGTCACAGACCGGGGTGGATTTGGAGCTACAACTGCCAGCCTGCACCACAGCCACAGCAACGAGGGATCCAAACTGTGTCTGCGACCTACACCATAGCTCACGGCAACGCCAGACCCTTAACCCACTGAGTGAGGCCTGGGATTGAACCCTCATCCTCATGGATGCTAGTCAGATGCGTTTCTGCCGAGGCTCGATGAGAACTCCCTAGATCTTAATACTTTTTAAAAAAATCTCCTGGGTAAATTAAGCTCATGAAACACTAGGCTGAACAAAGTTAAGCAAGCGTCCCTGTTGCAGGACATGTCAGGGCCTTTAAAATGTTAATATGTGTTATAATTTGCAAGGAGAGAGGTGGGCTATGTGTATCTCGAGTATAATTAATCCAAGCGGTGTGTGCGCGTGTGCACGGCACACACGTGCACATGTGCAGGTGTTACCTCTCACAGCGTTAGTTCAGAAAAATCCTGTGGTGATTTCCAATGGAAAGTGAAGAAAGCTGTTCTGACGTGAATACCAGTATTACTTTCCCAATGCAATTTTGTTTTTGTTTGTTTGTTTGTTTGTTTTGGCTGCACCTGTGGCAGGTGGAAGTTCCCAACCCAGGAACTGAACCCATGCCACTGCAGGGACAACACCAGATCCTTAACCTGCTGTGCCACAATTTCCCAGTGCAAATTTGACAGTGCAAACTGAATAGGTTAAGAGCCCTCCATTCAGGACTAGGCATTGTTCTGCTCTGACAGGTACCGCATATACACTGGCATATATGCTGGCATTTTCATTGGCATATACGCTACCCAGGTGATGGGCGGAAGGTTGTGGCTTGCAGAGCTTCACGTGCATGGCTGTTTTGACGATTCTTTGCTCAAAGGGCTTGGGGGGAGGGTAGTTCTTCTTTTGCTTGCGTTGGGCTTAGAGCAACCAACCTTACAGCAAAAGTGACGGAGGCTCCTTGGCCCATGGCTTGAAACGGGGCCAATGGGAAACAGGTCGGTTTGGGTGAGTCTGGGGGTTTGTTTTTCTTTCGGGTGAGTTTGGATCCACCACTGTGCTTTTTCTAGAATGCAATTTTAAAATGCTTTTATAGAAAACATTTCAATTATTTAAATCCCTGCAAGGAAGAGAAGGTGTCTTTGAGACTCTGAAACAGCCAGCTCTTAACTCCTGGAGAAACAGTTGTTCTCCTCAGCTGCGTTGTGATCACAGGAGGTTTCCTGGGTGCGGACCTGTCTACTATCCTGCGTGACAGCAGAGCTGACCGGGACAGTCACCCCGCCCGGCTGGTGGGGACACTCACGCTTTCATTCAGGGCACGTTGCACGTGGCTCTGTGTGTGCTCTCTCAGCACCGTTCCGTCTGCTGCTTCATCTGAAGGAGCGAAGGCTTTCATCTAATTTTGTCACCCATACTAAATGGCCTTTCTATATTTTGACCCACTGAATCACCGTGCCCGAATGTGTTCCATTATTTATGACGGCTCATGTTCAGTCCTGATGAATCATGGCTTTTTTTTTTTTGAGCCCCAGCCTCCCAGGGAGGGGCCCTCTTTCCTCTCCAGCTCACCCTTTTTGAAGCCGGACCCCTGGGCGTGGGGTTGTGCTAGGAGGTGGCACTGCCGGCTGGGAGCCCTGTGAGGGGTGGAAATGCAGATGAAAGGCACGTTCTGGAATCTCCCACGCCTGGGAGCCCGCAAATCCCCACGCAGCTGACAAGCAGCCGAATGAATGACAGAACGGTTCTGCAGGAAAGCCGCATCCTTCCGCTCGGGTCTCCATGGCAGCTGGGACCAAAGCTAAATAAGCTTGCTGGGCGTCGAGCCCTGACCCTGAGAGACAGAGGGCAGGGCCCGGCGGCAGCCGCACATCTGGCCTGTGGCTGCCTAGGTCCACCCTGGGGCCCGGAGCCGTGAGACGATGCTCCAGAAAGCCGCGACCTTCACACGGTTCAGGGCCCGTCCCTCACCTTCCAGCCCCGCTGCACTGGGGCAGCTTTCAGGAGGTCCTAGACCTTTGACCGTTCCACTGCCTCCATCTGGAGACCTGGCCAGTCTGGGAGGCAGGGCCAGGGCCCAGCACACTCTGAACCTCTCTGAGCCTTGGTTGGACACTGACTGGCCTTCCTTTTTTTTTTTTTTAAAGGCCACATCCACAACATATGGAAGTTTCCAGACTAGGGGTCAAACCGGAGCTGCAGCTGCTGGCCTAAACCACAGCCACAGCCACTCCAGATCCAAGCTGTGTCTGCGACCTACACCACCGTGCGTGGCAACGAGGGATCCTTAATCCACTGATCTAGGCCAGGGATTGAACCTGCATCCTCATGGATACTAGTCGGATTTTTAACCTGCTGAGCCATGACAGGAATCCGAGAAGCTCATCCTGAGGCGAAGGGTGGCCCTGGCTGGGTAGCCTGCTGCCGGCATGCCTGCCACACTGGCCCCTCCGTGCAGGTGCCCAGCTCCCCCGGCCAAACACCCCAGGCAGCCTCTTAGCCAAGGGCCTGGGCCTGGCAACAATGAGACAGAAGGATGCGCTCAGGAGCTCAGACGCTGGGCACGGCCATGGCCACCTGCCTGGTGTCCCCCAGGGTGCTCGTATTTTGGTGAGCCTTTGCTAAGCACTGACCCCTCCTCTTAAGTGCACTGGGGGCTCAGGCATCTCCCACAACCCCTGCTGCTTATGGCCCCTCCTTGGTGACTGTGAACTTGGGTCTTCTTCCACAGCGTCTCATGCAATCCTTGCAAAACTGCAGTGAAATGGGTGTGGTGTTCCTGTTCCCAGAGGAGGAAGCTGAGACCCGGGGAAGTTCAGAACCCAGCATCCCCGAGGCAGCGGGTGGCCAAGCTGGTCCTCAACCCACATCCATCTGGCTCCTGACCGAGGCACGTGTCGGGCTCCAGCAGAAGCTCCTGGTGGGTCTGTCTCTCTGATGCAGCCTCAGGAAGCGCTGGGAGAGAGCTTCGCGCTATCTCTGTTTCACGGGTGGGGACGTTGAAGTCTGAGAGGCTGAGGGACTCGTTCAAGGTCACACAGCCAGGAAGTGGCAGGGACAGGGCACCCTCCCAGCCTGTCTGGCTGGAACTCTGGCCACATTCCCTGCTGCCTCCAGCTGGCCAAGTAGCCCTCAGGGGTCATCCTTGGGTACCAGCCCTTAGGCCAGCCTCACCTCCAGCCGCGGGCCTTGGCTCAATATGATGGGCTGTATTTCCCTTCAGAGGGAACCCTCCTCCCTCCCCACAGACACCCAGCCCTCTCCTTCATGAATCCTGGTTTTTTTTTTTTTTGGCTTTTTAGGGCCGCACCCACGGCATATGGAGGTTCCCAGGCAAGGGGTCCAATCGGACCTGTAGCCGCTTGGCCTACACCACAGCCACAGCAACACAGGATCCGAGCCCTGTCTGTGACCTACACCAAGCTCACGGCAACACCAGATCCTTCACCCACTGAGCGAGGCCAGGGATCGAACCCGAGTCTTCATGGATACCAGTTGGGTTCGTTACCACTGAGCCACGACGGGACCTTCTCCTTGATGAATCTTGAGGACAGTCCCCTGCCTCCCCGTGGCAGGCAGAGGCCAGGCGGTGTCCAGCGTGGGCAGGACAGTGATTAGGCCTCGGAGTCGTTTGCGCTGATTTTTCTATTAAGTTCACATCGGGGTGAGGCGGCCGTGCTTGGGATAATTACTGGGTTTGCAGATCCGCAAAGAGGAATGGAGTGACGGCTGTTGGTAAACAGTTTGGCAATTTGAAGGGCAAATTGTGGCTTACAGGAGCTGGGAGAATGCCAGGCTACTCCGCAGGAAACGCCGGGGAAAGAAGCGATTGTCTGGAGTCGGAGGGGGCTGGCAGGGAAGCGGGGGCAGTGGCAGAGCTGGGCTCCGTATGGCCTGACCTTCACGGCCATAAACCCCACGGCAGGTGCCCCCCTGGGTAGGGAAGGACCTTGCCCTCCGGGATTCTGGTCCAACAGGACCAGGCATGTAAGCAGGCCCTCAAAACAGAGTGCAATGCCACCTGGCACCCTCTAGAATGGCCATCAGCCAAAAAAGGGAAAACAGGAGTTCCTTGGTGGCACAGTGGGTTCAGGGTCTGGCGTTGTCACTGCTGTGCCACGGGTACCATCTCTGGCCTGAGAACTTCTGCGTGCCATGGACGTGGCCAAAAAGAAGGGAAATGAGTGAGGAGTGGCCAGGATGTGGAGAAACTGGAACCCTTGTGCTGGTGAGAATGTCACCTGGTGCGACCACCACGGAAAGCAGAGTGGGGAATCCTCAAAATGTCAAATGGAGCATTAGCGTCAGATCCAGAGATTCCACCTTCGAATCCATACCCCAAAGAACAGAAAGCAGAGACTGGGAGTGGACATCCGTACACCTGTGTTCCTAGCAGCATCATTCACAACAGTCAAAAGGCAGAAGCACCCCCCAGAGTCCATCAACAGGTAAAGAGCTAAACAACATGTGACATATACATGGGCTCTGATTCAGCCGTAAAGAGGAGGAAAATTCTGGCACCTGCTGCAACCTGAATGACCCTCGAGGACATCATGCTAAATGAAACTATCCAGGCACAAAAAGACACATACTGGGAGCTCCCCTTGTGGCTCAGCGGGTTAAGAGTTAGACTAGGGGAGTTCCCGTCGTGGCGCAGTGGTTAACGAATCCGACTAGGAACCATGAGGTTGCGGGTTCGATCCCTGGCCTTGCTCAGTGGGTCAAGGTTCCGGCGTTGCCGTGAGCTGTGGTGTAGGTCACAGACGCGGCTCGGATCCCATGTTGCTGTGGCCCTGGCGTAGGCTGGCAGCTACACCTCCGATTCGACCCCTAGCCTGGGAACCTCCATATGCCGCAAGAATGGCCCAAGAAATGGCAAAAAGACAACAAAAAAAAAAGAGTTAGACTAGGATCCATGCGGGTTCGATCCCTGGCCTCACTCAGTGGGTTAAGGATCTGGCAGTGTTGGTCACGGATGCGGCTTATCTGGTGTTGCTGTGACTGTGGTGTAGGCGGGCAGCTACAGCTCCGATTGGACCCCTAGTCTGGGAACCTCCATAGGCCACGGCCCTTAAAAAATAAGAAAGACAAACGCTGTCTGCTCCTTCTTCTATGGGGTACCTGGAGGGGTCGCGTTCACAGAGACAGAAAGTAGCAGGGTGGTTGCCAGGGGCTGGAGCGATGGGGACGTGGGGTGTTGTTTAACGCAGAGTTTCCGCTGGTGACAATAAAGTTCTGGAAATAGATGCTGGTGATGGTACAGCAATGTGAATGCACACTTACTACCACTGAAATGTGTGCTTAAAAATGACTCAGATGGTCAATTTTATGTCAGGTATATTTCACCACAATAAAAACAAAACACAGCAATGCTTGGGCAGGGATCTGAGGGCGCAAACCTGCTGTGGAAACAGAGCAACTAGGCAGCAGCGATTCCCTCCCCACGCCAGAGGGCACGCGGGGGGCTCGGGGGCGGGGGGGTGTGAGGGATGACAGGTCCTAGTCACCAATACTGATAGTGAGAACCGGTTAATTCATTAATAATCCAGCATGCATTGGTGGCACCTTATCACGCATTGGCTGCCTGTGAGACCCAGGACACGGACCCCCCTCCGGGCGCCCCCCTGACCCCGGGAGATGTGCAGGCAAGGATGTACCAGGCTGTGGGGGCCAGCGGGCCCTGCCTGCCTTTGGGGACACGGCGGGGCTCCCGGCAGGGGATTTTCGCCTTTCCCTTTAAGCCCCCATCAATAGCGCAAGTAATTTCGGGTTGGGCTGAGAAGAATGCACTCAATCCACCAGCCTCTGTCATTCCAGTAATGACTCCGGTCTGCTCTGGCTGCGAGATGCCCTCAAGCACTTATTTCCCTGAGCTGGCGAGCGGCTGCCAGCTGCATGGATCCCCTTCCCAGGGTCGCGGTTCAGGCTTTTCTCCTGCAGGAGCTTTGCACCAGCAGCAGGTGAATTGGCTGGGCTCTGGCTCCTGAGACACCTGCTCGGCCATCAGGTCAGAGGCTGGCTGTCACCCGTTGGCCTCCCTCTGAGGAGGAGCCGTTCATCAGAGTGCTGACCTTGAAGATGGCGTTGACCCCCTCCGGAGGCACAGCACTTTACAGTTTACGCTCCACGTTCCCAGTCGATACCTCATTTCATCTCTACAGCCACACTGGGCTGGGCGGGGTGGGGGGGGGATCAGGGGTTGCCCTGATTTTCCAGGTGAAGCTCAGAGATAGTCAAGAAATCTGCCATCCAGTTGGTCACCCAGTGTAGACCACACTCCAATCCTGAAGGAACTGATTCCAGGAGGGAGCTCAACCCACCCACCACGATGGGGTTTAGGGATTTGGGGACTTGATGCCATGCCTTTTGTCCTCCGGAAAACGGTGAGACTCCCACAGGCGTGGTGAGGGGCCCCGGGGTATGGAGGGCGGGATGTGGTGGAAACCGGGGAGGGTCCTGAGTGTCAGAGAAAGTCGAGGCTGGGGGCGGGTGGCCCTCTCCACCTCCTCGCAGGACGCATCCGGGGCCCGGAGTCCTTCTCATACAGAGAAGGGGGGCTGGGGGCCCAGGGTCGCGACAGCGATGGGTCAACTCGAGTTCACTCTGAAGGGCTGGAAACGAGTGCCTCCTTCTGAGACACAATCAAGTGAGTTTAAAGTAGAAGCTGATATCACAGAGGGGGGCTGAGCGGAGTCAGCGCCTCGGACACTGATTGGGGCTCTTGGGGAAGAGGCTGGATGAAGCGTGTGGGTGGCCCCCACTGGCCGAGGGGGACTGGCCGCCAGCTCGGCCTGCGCCGTCCTGGGGGGCTGGGGTCGGGAGAGCTGAGGACTTTTGATTGCACAGAACAGGGCAACCTGGAGTGGTTTCCCAGGCCCCCTCGGCTTCCAGGAACCGGGTGAAGTATGACTAAGGCATGGCCCTTGGCTCACACCCGAGAGATGCAGGGGGTGGTAAGTTGAGGGGAGAGCTGCTACAGCTTCCCAGCTGGACTGGACCAGAGCCCCCTCTGTCTTTGGGGGACTCGCCCTCACCTGCCTGCCGTCCTTATGTTATATTCCGAGTGGATCCCACGCCCCCCGGCCCTGATGGGTTCCAGAGGTGGGCTGGGACCAGGTCTGGCCAACCAGTGCCCACTTTCTCTGGGGCAGGATGGCAGAGTTCCAAGGCAGAGATCCGTCCTCTCGCTGGGGCTGGGGGCGGTGCCCGTCTCTCCCCCCAGGGTTGTCAAGGTGCTACCTGATCAGGAGTTGCCAGCAGAAGCTTTCACCATCACAAAGAATGGAAGCTGGAGCTCCTGCTGTGGCTCAGTGGGAACGAACGCCACCAGTATCCATGAGGACGTGGGTTCGAGCCCTGGCCTCGCTCAGTGGGTTAAGGATCTGACGTTGCCATGAGCTGCTGTGTAGGTCATAGACGTGGCTTGGATCCTGTGTTGCTGCGGCTGTGGTGTAGGCCGGCAGCTGCCGCTCCAATTCAACCTCTAGCCTGGGAACTCCCATATGCCAAGGGAGCGGCCCTAAAAAGATAAAGAAAGAAAGAAAGAAGAAAATTAACAAATAAAGACTAGCAGCAACAGCCAGGAGAGTGGCTGACAGAGAAATGTGAATCTAAGGCTACCTACCCCTCGTTAGAGCCCCGGTCCAGCCGTGTCTGCAGCCAAAGTCCCCCACCGGACTGATAAATTCCTTTTTCTGCTTTAACTTGAAGGAGCTGGGTTCCTGTCTTTAGCTCCAACTACAAATACAACTAAAAATACACTAGATATTTTAACTTCTTTAAACCTTGTTCTAAATTATGCATTGCTCTTTTAAATATAATCATTAGTGGTTGGTAATAATTTATCTTCAGGTCTTTTAATAAAATGTTCTGCTTCATAGAAAACCCTAATTGAGTAGAGCAGCATTTAATAAAGGTAGCTTTGCTTCAACATGCCCCCGGGGAGGCCCAGCTGCTGGAGGAGAAGGCTCTCCAGCCCCCTTGTAGCCATCAAAGCGCCGTGGACAAGTGAGGCGCCCTTGGGTGGCCCCTTCACAGGCTGGTGATGACAAAGGACCAAGGATGATGGAAGCTCACGAGGAGGGGCCGTGGGGTAGGTGGTCCTGGTCCAGGAGGAGGGGAGGAACGGGCTCAGCTCTGCATCTCAAGCATCCCTCCCGGTCACGCACTTGCTGGGTCCCTTAGATACATCAGGTCTTTTCACGCTCAAGGGCTAGACTGCAGGTAGGTGTTCTTGTCCCCGTCTTCCTGCCGAGAACAAAGGCTCTGACCCCACTGATGTCTTCAGCCCCCTCTCTCTATGCCCTTTCATGTCCCTTTATGGCTTAAAGGGACAGAGTCATCCGCTCTGGTCTTTACAACATCCCTCCAGTGGCTGAGTGGGGGTGAGCCCTCAATGCATCGAGGAAGAGGTGGTCACCAGCCGCCCTCTGTCTGCTGCCACTGCTGCCAGCCCCGAGCCCCCAGGGCACCTTCCCGAGCTGGCCCTCGAATCAGGAAACCGTGCACCCCAGCAGCAGCCCCCGGACATTCTTTCAGAAGCGAGGAGGTTGTGACCCCAAGAGATCCTTGGATGTTCATTCAGCAGGTGCCTTGCACCTGGGCTGCAGGTGGGGTCCCCGCTTCCAGGGAGGACTGCGGTCAGGGCCCCTGACAGTGAGACAGAGGCCCCTCCCTGGGGAAGCGGGCCCGACAGGACCTCTCTCCGCAGCTTTGCTCTGAGGTGTGCAAGGCGACCAGCCCAGCCCCGCCAGTCCCGAATCCGCATTTTAAGCCGTTCTGCACAGTTGAGAGGCCACTCACTAGAGATGTGGTGGGAATGAGGGCAGTTCCTTCTTTACAGCTGCGCCCCAACCTTCGGATGTCCTGGGTAAGGGAGGGGACACATCCATGTCCAGTTCTCACAGCTCCGTGGGGGAGGCTATACCCCCCGACCTCCCCTCCCATCAGCGGATGAGGAAATTGGGGAGTTCCCTTGGTGGCTCAGCCATTAACGAACCCGACTAGGATCCATGAGGACATGGGTTCGATCCCTGACCTCGCTCTGTGGGTTAAGGATCGGGTGTTTCCGTGAGCTGTGGAGGAGGTCGCAGATGCAGCTCGGGTCCCGTGAGGCTGTGGCTGTGGCCGGCAGCTGTAGCTCCGATTCGACCCCTAGCCTGGAAACTGCCATATGCCTCGGGTGTGGCCCTAAAAAGAATTAAAAAAAAAAACAACAAAAAAACCCTGAGGAAATTGGACCCTGAGAGGGGAAGGAAGGGGTGAGCTTCACAGCAGCAAATGATGGGGTCCAGATTCAGGCCAGCCTGCCTGACCCTGGAGCTTGGTGGCCTCCTCCCCCCGCCCCCTGTGTTCTGCCTCCCCCGTGTTGTCCCCACCGCCACCTCTGGGCCCTCAGCAGGGCTGGGGCCCGTGGTCCTTTCACAGCGAGCCTCCTGCATCGAGGGAGCCGAGTGCAGGAGGGCACAGGATCTTCCACGCTGCTGCGTCGCCCTGGGGCCCACCCACCTTCATTGCACTGCGTCCTGTTCTCTTGCTCTCTCTCTGCGACATTAAGCATTTTTTTTTTAAAGTCAGTGTTGCCAGTTTGAAGTGTGTGTCTGAACATGGCATCATGTAGGAGGGCTTGTTTTCCTGAAGACTCCTCTTGCCCTGGTCCCAGGATCTGGATCCATCTTCCACCCCCTCGCCTCCCCCTGGGGTGGCTGGCAGCGGCTTGATTCCAAGGCCAAACCTCCCTGTCCCCAGCCCCGCTCCAGCCGTCCCCCTGCACCCAGACTCCCACTCCCATCGTCCCTGCTGGCCCGGGTCCTGTCTCCTTGCTCCAGGGGGCCCCTCTCCCTAAGCCACCTCTCTGCCCCCGGCGAGGACAGCCAGGACCCAACCAGGCTTGCTGGACCTTGCCCCCTAGGCATCCCCAATGCAGGAGGGTCAGGGGGCTCTCCTGAACTTAACCCCAGGGCCCCATCTGTGCTTCTAGAACACATGGCCGGGTGATGCCAAGCAAGGCCCAGGGCTTTGCAGGCCTCTGAAACACCATTTCAGCTCTGAGCTGGAAGCTTCTGAAATATTAAACATCTCATCAGCTCCTGAGCTCATCCAGGGCTGCAAAGTCCAGCGGCTTCCTCTGGTGTCACAAGTCGATTTCAGACCCCGGCTGCTCACCTGCCTTTCCCGAGTGAGTCTGGGGCGGGAGGGGACGCCCAGCCCGGCCTCCCTCCCTCTCCCTTTGCTCCCGGCTGCTGCCTCTTCTGACCACCTCGCCGCTCACTCGGCTGTAACACTGCACAGTTCGGAAGCAGCAGTGACCCACACAGCCCAGCTCTGATCCCCGGCCTTCCCTGGGGGTCCGGCATGGGTAGGGCTTGCCCCTCTTTCGCTCAAAGCCCTCTGACTTGGGGTTTCTGCCAGCCTGGCACAAGCCACTCAGACAAGGCGTTCCAGTTACCTATGGTGCAAAAGAAATCACCCCAAGAGGATTTCCTGCCGTGGCTCAGAGGCAACAAACCCAGCTAGCATCATCCAGGAGGACGTGGGTTCGATTCCTGGTCCTGCTCAGAGGGTTAAGGATCCGGCGTTGCCGTGAGCTGTGGTGTAGGTCGCAGGTGTGGCTTGGATCCTGCGTTGCCGTGGCTGTGCCAGGTTTTGCTGAGAATTTTTGCATCAGGGTTCACACGGGATATCTTTTCTAGTAATGTCTTTGGCTTTGGTAGCAGGGCCGTAGTGGCCTCAGTGTTCCCTCCCCTTCAATTTTTGAGGAAGGTTTGAGAAAGATTGGTATCGTTCTTCTCTAAATATTTGGTAGAATTCACCAGGGAAGCCATTTTTGTTGTTGATTTTAAGTTGTTTTAAGCTCTTCATTAATTATAAATCTTTGCATATTTTCCATTTTTTTATGACTCAGTGTTGGTAGGTTTTGTGTTTCTAGAAATTTGTCCATGTCACCTAGGCTATCCAATTTGTGTACAATTGTTCACAGTATTCTCTTATACTCTTCTTATTTCTATAGAATTAGTAATAATAGCCCCACTTTTGTTTCTGATTTTAGTAATTTGAGAGTTCTCATTCTCACGCTCTCTTTTTTTTAAGCCAATCTAGCTAAAAGTTTGTCAATTTTCTTGACATTTTCAAAGAATCAACTTTTTTTTTTGTCTTTTTAGGGCTGTACCTGCAGCATGTGGAAGTTCCCAGGCTAGGGGTCAAATCAGAACTGCAGCTGCCGGCCTACCCCAGAGCCACAGCAACGCAGGATCCAAGACTCGTCTTCAGCCTGCACCATAGCTCACAGCAAAGGCGGATCCTTAACCCACTGAGTGATGCCATGTCCTCGCAGACACTAGTCGGATTTGTTACTGCTGAACCGCAGCAGGAACTCCCAAAGAATCAACTTTTGATTTCATTGATTTTTCTCTATTTTTTCTATTCTCTATTTCATTGATCTCTGCTCTAATCTTTACTATTTCTTCCTTTCGCTAGCATTGGTTTAGTTTGTTCTTTTTCTAGTTCCTTCAGTTGTAAAGCCAGGTTGTTGATTTGAGATCTTTGTTCTTTTTTCTGGTAAGCATTTATAGCTCCCAATAGCCCCCTTCGCATTGCCTTCCCCACATTCTGGAAGCTTTGGTTTGTCGTATTTTTGTTTTCACTTGTTTTTAAGTCTTCTTTAATTTCCTTTATGAGTTCTTGTTTGACTAGTTAGCTGTTTAAGACTGTGTTATTTAATTTCCAGACATTTGTGAATGTTCTGGTTTTCTTTCTGTTATTGATTTCCAGTGTCATCCTGTTGAGGTCAGAGAAGATATTTTGTACAATATTTATCTTTGAAAATCTATCGAGACTGAATTTGTGGCCTGGATTGTGGTCTATCCTGTAGAACATCTCATGGGCGCTTTAGAAGAATATGTGTCCGTGAGTTGCCGTGGTGGCACAGTGGTTAGCGAATCCGACTAGGAACCATGAGGTGTGGGTTCGATCCCTGGCCTCACTCAGTGGGTTAAGGATCTGTGTTGCCGTGAGCTGTGGTGTAGGTCGCAGACGTGGTTCAGATCCTGTGTTGTTGTGGCTGTGGTGTAGGCTGGCAGCTGTAGCTCTGATTTGACCCCTAGCCTGGGAACCTCCACCTGCCATGGGTGCCGCCCTAAAAAAGCAGCAACAACAACAGCAAAAAAGAATGTGTGTTCTGCTAGTGTTCCCTATGGTGCTTGTATATGTTTGTTAGAGTTAATTTATTTTGTTATTCAAGTTCTCTTTTTTCCTTCTTTTCTCTTCTTTCTTTCTTTCTTTCTCTCTTTTTTTTTTTGTCTTCTTGCCATTTCTTAGGCCACTCCTGCGGGATATGGAGGTTCCCAGGCTAGGGGTCCAATCAGAGCTGTAGCCGCCGGCCTACGCCAGAGCCACAGCAATACGGGATTCGAGCCGCATCTTCAACCTACACCACAGCTCAGGGCAACGCCGGATCCTTAATTCACTGAGCAAGGCCAGGGGTCGAACCCCCAACCTCATGGTTCTGAGTCGGATTCGTTAACCACTGCGCCACGACGGGAACTCCTCTTTTTCCTTATTTTCTGTAGGGTTGTTCTATTCATTACTGAGAGAAGGAACTGAAGTCTCCAACTATGATTGTAGAGTAAACATTTGAGGAGACATAATTCAGCCCATAACACCCTCCAAAGATACCCCTGTCCAAAATCCTTAAAACCTGACATGGTGGAGTTCCCACTGTGACTCAGCAGGTTAAGAAGTCAACATAGTGTCTGTGAGGACGCAGGTTCAATCCCTGGCCTCGCTCCGTGAGTTAAGACCGCCATTGCTGCAAGCCGAGGTGTAGGTCAAAGACGGGCTCAGGTCTGGCGTGGCTGTGGCTGTGGCGTAGGCTGGCAGCAACAGCTCCGATTCGACCCCTAGCCTGGGAACCTCCATATGCCACAGGTGCGACCATAAAAAAAGAAACCCAACCTGGTGAAAGGGACCGGGCAGAGGTGGTTAGAGTAAGGAGTGGCAGATTACCCTGGATTATGCAGGTGGGTTCAAGGTAATCATGAGGCTTCTTATAAAGAAAAGGGGGCAGGAAGCTCAGAGCCAGAGCCAGAGATGTGAGGACCGAAGCTGAGGTCGGAGTGAGGCAGGGTGTGAGCCCAGCAGCAGGGCAAACACTGGAATCTGGAAAAGACCAGGAAATAGTTCCTCCAGGAGCCCCGCCTGCCAACCCACTTGAGATTTCTGCCTTCCAGAACCCTGAGAGAGTCAAGGTGGTGGTTAGAAGCCACGGGGTTGGGGTTCACCTGTCATGGCAGCCTGTGGAACCTGTTACAATGCCAGGCCTCAGGGGCATCTCAGATGAGGAGCCAGAGCCTGGGGGAGGCCCTTCCTTCTTGGACCCAGATTCCAGACTCTGCGGAGTTCTCCGCAGGACCTCAGGAAGCGCCCCTTCTTCTCCGCACCTCAGTTATCCCACCTGTAAACCAGGAGTTAGGCCACATCCATCATTTCCAGATTCCAGCATCCCTGCCATCCCCTCTCCCAGCCCATCAGAGCCCTCAGAGAGGCACCAATGTCTTCTTACGCCGGGGGGTGGGGGGGCATTCTAAAAAACAAGCCACACCATCCCCTCATAAAAGAAAGGAGACATGTGTCTATCGCAGCCAAAGCCCAGAACTTCACACTGGACACACTTAGCCTTGGGAAAGTCGCCCGCGAACATGGCTGTCACTCTGTCGCAGGTCACCCAAGCTGCTCTTCCGCTGAGGCGAGCGGGACTCCAGGATCAGGCTCGGGTTCAGCCTGACCCAGCTCCTGCCTCCAGGAGGGAGACGTCTGCCTCTTAACGTCCCCTCGCCCTTTGCCCTCGGGGTCATTTGCTCCCTCCAGACTGGAATCCAGTCAATCCCGCCAAGGTGAACTGGGGACACGGGAACAAACCTGACGGTGGAAGAAAGGAAGCCGCGTGCTGGGACCGGGCCCCGGGACCTTTGGGGGCCTGAGAAGAAGGTTGCTATTTTGTCTCCTGAGAGTCTCTCCTTAGACTCATCATCTTCATTTGCCCCCTCCCCACCCCCACGCCCCCCAGGCCCCCCGCCTTCACTGGCTCTGCAGAGCCTTCCGTCTGCTCTCCAGCTGAGCCCCTTCCGCTAAAGGACCCCAACCGACCACACTGTGGTTTTTCCCCTCGTCTCCCATTGTCAAGACAACTTTGGCTTTTTCTGTCTCTGATCTCACTTTAGGGACACCGGTGTGAGACCTTTTGTTTTGCTGGCTGGGAGCGTCCCTTCTTGTCGTACCACGTGCCGACCAGGAGAGGTCGCTGTCAAGCGCGGCCCGAGCCCATGTGAAGCTGCAGGGATGTTTGCAAGCTGGTTGTTCCAACGTGGTAGCTGGGTGGGAGCGCTGACACCGTGGAAATCGGGGACACTTCTCGTGGGGTGCCTGGCCCCGTTTACAGAGATGGGGCCTCAGTGGCCCTGGGCCTTCCTGATTAGCTCCGGGGCTCTTGACCTGGGCTCACACGGGAGTTCCCGGGGGGTCTTTGAAGTGAGTCCCCTGGGCCCCACTGCAAACCAACTAAATCGAGGTCTCTGGGACCAGGGCCTACGCATCAGCCTTTCTAATTTCCTGGAGATGTTTAACGTGTAGTCAAGGCTAAGAGCCAAGACCAGAACCTTCTCTTTAAGAGCCACTCCCTGTGGACTAGGTGGGCCGCCCACTCTAACTCGGGTCCCAGAGGCTCCTTAATTGGAGAAAGTGTCTTGGAGCCACAGACCAGCCCCTGATTCCAAGGCAGGTGTTTACCAAGATTTAACAGGCTCCTTATCTCCCAGTCGGTAGAAAGCGCCTTGGAAACTCTGCCGGGGGTGGGGACACCTTTCCTGGGAAGAACAAACAGCTCCTTCGTTAACCTGCCTGCTGACCTTGGGCGAGCCCTTCCCCTCCCTGGGCCCCTGCCCTTGGGGGGTGGGGGGGAGGATGGGGTGGGGGTGGGACCTTGCAGATCCGCCCCTGTTGCCAGCTCAGGCTGCAATCTTCTTCCTTTCCAGTGGATGCACTCAGAGGCGAGGAGTCCCCTAGGCTTCCAAACAGTGGGCAGCGGGGCTGGGCCCGGGGCTGCGTCTCTTCTGGACACTTCGCTGCCGCTGAAGTGCGGGCCCCAGGGTCTGTCTCCGGCTCTGCAGGCCTGGAGGGCGAGGATGAACGGGGGAGGATGGATGGGGCTCCGTGGGGGTTCTGGGGGCAGGAGGTTCGGCAGAGTATTTGGGGAGACTGCCTTTTCGGATGCCTTCGCCCCCTCTCATGGGCAGAACCTCAAAGGTCTGAGTCGGACCAGCTCCATCTTCCTCTTCGAATTGGCCTGATTGAGGAGGGGGATCCTGCTGGAGAAACGGGGTGGGGGGGCGGCTGACCGCAAGCAGGCAGTGCCTCCCCCAGTTGGCTCCTAGAAAAGAGCTGCACGCACATGGGTATCAAGGCCCGTCCTCACTGCTACTTCTTACCTCTGGGATGATGCAAAGATGTGAGCGCAAGCTTTACCGCCAGAGTCCAGCCAGGGCACTGGCTGTGTCGCGCCCCACGGGAGCACCATGTCACCATCTGTCCTCTCTGCAGGACCTGCTGACTGGCCCGGCCACCCCTCGCCCTCTGACCTCTCTCACTGCTCCCTCCCCGTGTCCAGGTTGTCCCTACAGGATGCAAGCCCCATAAAGAGACCACTGCGGTTCCCCTAATCACTGACTCAGGGGCAGGGGAAAGGGTGAGTGGGGGTGGGGGGTGGGCTCAGACAGACCCAACCCTAAATCCCGACTCGGTCCCTCACCGCCAGGTCTCTCATTCATCTTAGAGCAGATAACACGGCTGTAGGAGACACTGCAGGCTGTTCCCTGGTCCCCTTCCTCCAGGCTGTCTTCCCAGATACACTTCCTAGTTATCATTCACTTGTGGTCTATGTGGGTTTTTGTTTTTGTTTTTTTTAAGGACTGTACCCGTGGCGTATGGCAGTTCCCGGACTAGGGTTCAAATTGGAGCTACAGCTGCTGGCTTACACCACAGCTATAGCAACACGGGATCCAAGCCTCATCTACGACCCATGCCATAGCTCACAGCAATGCTGGATCCTTTAACCCACTGAGTGAGGCCAGGGATCAAACTAGCCTCCTTGTGGGTATGGGTCGGGTTGGTTTCCATTGAGCCACAGGAACTCTGTGGTCTATTCGTTATAGCAACTAGAGTTACTGCCTCCCGGTTGGTGGGGGGATAAAATGAAGCATGTGAAGGGGTCTGGCACAGTGCCTGGAACACAGAAGGTGGGGAGTCCTTGCTAGATGTCAGTTTCTTTCTCTCCTAATTAACATACCAAGCACATGGCCTTGGATCCTGTCTATGACTCTGGTTTGATGATTTAGCTTATTTTATTTTATTTGTATTTATTTATTTTTGTCTTTTCTAGGGCCACACCCATGGCATATGGAGGTTCCCAGGCTAGGGGTCCAATCGGAGCTGTAGCTACCGGCCTCCACCACAGCCACAGCCACGCCAGATCCGAGCCACATCTGCAACCTACACCACAGCTCACGGCAATGCCAGATCCTTAACCCACTGAGCAAGGCTAGGGATGGAACCCGCAACCTCATGGTTCCTAGTTGGATTCGTTAGCCACTGAGCTATGAGGGGAACTCCTGATTTAGCTTATTTTAAATTTATATTAACTAATACAAATTATACATGATTACAATTATTTTATAATTACTATAAGCTTGGGCATTGTTAGAAACCCAGTTTTTAAGGTGCCACCATAGGATTCTTGGTGCTCACCAAGTGGTCCCAGTCAAAAAGCTTTGGGTTGCAAGCAACAAAAAACAATTTCAAATTGCCTTGAGCAAAATAAATGGTTGAATGATGAGGAAACCACTGGTAGTGATTGATAGGCTCACAGAGTATCATGCAGGTATGGCTGTATCCAGCACTCGGATGATGCCTCAGAGCACTCTTCCGTCTGTTGCAGGTTACGCTGCAGAAAAGTTCTCACATGAGGTTGGCAAGACGGTCCCCAGCAGTCTTACTGCCACACTCTCCCAACTCAGCACCCAGCCCAAAAGAAGTCGTCTGTCTCCCAACTATTGCAGTTTGGGGGCTCTATATCTGTGTGTTGAGCATCAGGAGTTCTCGTCATGGCTCAGTGGTAGCGAACACGATGAGTATCCACGAGGACACGGGTTCAATCCCGTCCTTGCTCAGTAGGTCGGGGGTCTGGCATTGCCATAACCTGTGGTGTAGGTGGCAGATACAGGTGCAATTCGACCCCCAGCCTGAGAAATTTCCATATGCCGAGGGTGCGGACCCTAAAAAGAAAATAAATTAATTAATTAAGATAAATTTATTTTGAGTATCAAACATTTGGCTGCACAGATTAAGGTTCTGCCACTACTGTCAAGAGGCAGTTTTACCGACGTCTCTGGGCCCTTCCTACAAAGGCCAGAAACACCCTCTTATTCCTGTCCTGCCTGCAAACAACAGGGAAATCCAGGTCACAGGAAACGAGCTGAAGGGACCGGGAAAGTTTTAGGCCAGAGAAGGGACATTTGAGGAGGTTGTGAGAGCCGTCGTCGCGCCTGCAGACGGGGCCGTGTCCCCGTGCAGTGCGGTTCTGGAAGGGAGCAGCGGGATGGGCACGAGGGAGCTGGCTGCGCTCAGACCAAGGGCGCTCCTCTCGCAAGCCAGGGCCCTGGTGCTCGAAGGGCTGGGAGGGTCCGCAGCTTGGCGGGGACACTGCCGCAGGAGCCAGGGACCTGGCGTGGGATCCGAACTGAGACTCTGCTGTGGACCTGGCTGGTGGCAGGCCTCCCGAGCCCAGCATTGTCTTCTGTCCAGAACAGGGGCTGACGCCCTCCTTCCAGGAGCTCAGCTGAAAATAACTGGGACGGAGCTTCGCCAACAGTAGCACGTGGAACAAACTGGACCATGTTCAGCTCAGGAAGCCGAGGGGGCAAAGCGTGAAGGGAGCTTCATGGCAAAGGGGCAGATGGCGGAGCAAGATGCTCCTTGCGGGGAGGAGTCAAGGCCCCCCTCCCAAGGCCAAGGAGCGGTGTGCCCTTGGTTGGAGCTCTGCAGAGGCCTCCAGTGAGTGTCTTCAGATTCCTACAAAATGCCAGGGCTGGCACCCTCCCCTCCTGGGCCCACGGGGTCATGGAGAGCATGGCAGAGACTGAACAATGGGCATGATAAATGGGTAAGGTGATCAGAGCTATGGAAGAAAGGGGGCAGGAAAAAGCGACTGAGCAGCTGTGCCTGGGGCCTTGAGGCTCAGCCCAAGAAGGCGTTTCAGCAGGAACGCAGGATGCGAAAGGCACAGTCAGAATCCCAGCTGCTTCTTTTTTTTTGCTTTTTTATGGCCACACCTGCGGCATAGATAAGGTCCCAGGCTAGGGGTGGAATTGGAGCTGCAGCTGCTGGCCTGTACCACAGCCACAGCAACACAGGATCAAGCCGCCTCTGCGAGCTACACCCATAGTTCACAGCAACACTGGATCCCTGACCCACTGGGCGAGGCCAGGGGTCGAACCTGCACCCTCATGGATACTAGTCAGATTCGTTTCGGCTGCACCACAGCGGGAACTCCCCAGAATCTCAGCTTCTGATGGAAGCTGGTGTCTCGGCCACTCCTAGTCGTGGGGCCCCTCGCCTGATATGAACTGGGTTCAGGGGCCTCTTGGACGAGCAGAGGTGGGGGTGGGGGGCTCTGACCCCAGGAGGGTCAAGGCTAAGCTGTGCCAGGAGAGACATCTCTGCCTGATGGATCCGACTGAGCCACACCCTCGTGGGCAGGAACCAGGCCCCCCTGCCACCCGGTCCCCCGGGAAGGGTGGCTTCTCCGACCCAGCCTGCGGGGCCTGCGGACTTCGTTTTATCAAATCTCAGGAAACACAGATCCACGTCGGCGTCCCTCTGGCTGCTTCCTGTCAGCTGGGCTCCAGGCCAGACCTTGTCTGCTTTCCTGGGAAGGTCCTGGAGGGAGGCTGTAGGCGGCAGCGTCAGGCAGAAGAGGGCTCTGATTCCACTTGACCTTGAAGATGGGATGCAACTTTGGGGGCTTTCAAGTCCTTCTCTGAAAATGGAGAAAACGATTTCTCCTCTTAGGGGCAAACGGGACGCGGTAACTACGGGTCTGGCTGGTAGGAAGCGCTCGGTGATTCCCAGCGTCCGGGGTTGTGGGGGGAGCGGGTAGACCTTGAAGCGACCTGGCAGGTCTGCGTTCCAGGCATGGGACTGCCGGCCGGCCTGGTGATCTCCTGTGGAACCGTGTTTCCTCGTCTGCAGTGGGAGAGGGGACTGTCAGCGCCCCCCAGCAGGACAGGAGATGGTGATGGGACAAGATTCCCCTGGGAAAGATGGGAATTTCCCAGAGGGCTCCGCGTTAGCTCACCAGCCTCAGAAATGTCCCCTTTCATCCCAAGACCGTTCCTGAAAGGGCAAGGAGGTCACCCCATGACCACCTGCCTATCTTTGCCACCTGGCAGCACCTGGTCAAGAGGACATGGCGGTGACTTGGGACATTTGATTCGAGCAGTGATGTCTACAGATTGAAGCCACATCTGGGAGTTCCCGTCGTGGCGCAGTGGTTAATGAATCCGACTAGGAACCATGAGGTTGCCGGTTCGATCCCTGGCCTTGCTCAGTGGGTTGAGGATCCGGCGTGGCCGTGAGCTGTGGTGTAGGTCGCAGACACTGCTCAGATCCTGCATTGCTGTGGCTCTGGTGTAGGCTGGTGGCTACAGCTCCGATTAGACCCCTAGCCTGAGAACCTCCATGTGCCGTGGGAGCGACTCAAGAATAGGCAAAAAGACAAAAAAAAAAAAAAAAAAAAAAAAGCCACATGTGTTCTCTCTTCTTGCCCTTGGACTCCCAGGAGTGACGTCTCACTGCACCCACTTCCCACATGGGAAGACTGAGGCTGGGAGAGAGCCCGAGTTGTGCTCAGGGGCACATAGCCAGCCAGTGCCGAGTCTGTGCTAGGCCAGGTGTTCTAGAACCGGGCAGGCGCCTGCCCGATGCCTGGGATGTTCTGGTGTATGTCTGTCAACAGTTAAGAGTCCTCTCTTTCTCTTCTCTTTTTTGTCTTTGTAGGGCCACACCCTGGGCATATGGAGGTTCCCAGGGCAAGGGTCCAATTGGAGCTGTAGCCGCCGCCCTACACCACAGCCACAGCAACGCTAGATTGAGGCAACAGTGGATCCTTAACCCACTGAGCGAAGCCAGGGATCGAACCCTGAGTGCTCGCGGATGCTAGTCGGGTTCACTCCTGCTGCGCCACAACAGCAACTCCAAGAGCACCCTCTTTTGGACTTCCCATTGGGCGTCCACGGGTGAGGAACCCAAATAGTATCCATGAGGTTGCGGCTTTGATCACTGGCCTTGCTCAGCGGGTTAAGGATCCAGCGTTGCTGTGGCTGTGGCGAAGGCCAACAGCTGCATCTCTGATTAGACCCCTGGCTGGGAACCTCCATATGCTGCAGGTGCAGCCGTAAAAAGGAAAAAGAAAAAGAGTTCCCTTCATGGCTCAGCGGAAATGAGCCCGACTAGCATCCATGAGGACGCAGGGTCGATTCCTGGCCTTGCTCAGTGGGTTAAGGATCTGGCATTGCCATGAGCTGTGGTGTAGGTCACAGATGTGGCTCGGATCTGGTGTTGCTGTGGCTGTGGTGTAGGCTGGCAGCTGCAGCTGGGATTACATCCCTAGCCCGGGGAACCTCCAGATGCTGCAGGTGCACTGACCACCCCCCCCCCGGAATAAAGGAAAAAAAGAAAAAAGGAAAGAAGCAGGAGCATCCTCTTGTGCTCTCCAAGGCACCTTCTGAGCCTAAAGGACACAGTCTACAGCAAAGGTCATGCTGGCTTCTACCGCCTCCCAGCTGACTTGAAGGAGTTCAGCCTAAATGGGGAGTCATGGCCCCCCCGTAGAACTGGGGGTGGGAAAGGAAGGGGCTTCTGCCCTCCGCCTCTGCCGCAGGTGGGTTGCTCTGTCTTTTCCGACGCTGGATGGGCGCTCCCTGTATTTCTACTCTCCCCTCTGCTCCGTCTCGTCTCCTCCCCCATCTTCCTGGGGGCTCCCTGCAGGTCTGGCCATCTGCTCCCCACAGCTCCCCAGGGTCCACAGGCAGGCACAGGGGCAGGTGCCCCCCTCCCTGGGCATTCACTAGGGACAGCCCTGTCTAAAGCTATCGATATGGTCCCTCTGGTCCTGACCTGCCTGAATCCCCCATCGCTGGGGCCCCAACTTCATCCACTGGGGGGAGGGGAATCCATCTCCACCCCCACCCTCACTACTGGGGACCCAGCTCCATCCAGAAGCAGGGCCCCAGGACCCCCAAGCACGTCATCTAGACATCACCACGTGCCACTCCCTTCCCTCCTCTCCAGCCGTGTCCCCCTCGTTGGCTCCATAGCATCCATGGACCATTAGACAGATGTTCTCGGTCCAGGGGGCGCGGGGGGAAGAGGGTGGTCACCCCTCAGGTTGCAGCGCAAGCCCGTGGCGGGTGTAAGGGAGCTTGAGACCCAGACGTTCATGGAAGCTGGGTCTCGAATCCACAGAGGACAATGTTCACAAACAGGAAGCGTCCTGTGGATGGCGCGGCTCCTGGCTGAGCTCAGGTGACAGGCTGACGCGGATGCGGGTGAGTCACGCGTGGCTCTGGAATGGATCCTGGGAGTGTCTTGGAAAAGCACAAGCCCTTATTTACAGAGCAGCAGGATGCTGGCTTTCTTTGACATCGTTTGTGGCTGGGCTGCTGCTGCTGCTGCATACATTTCTGAAAATGCCTCTGGTGGGTGACATTTATCAAATCAAGTGCTTTCTCCTGCTCTTCCCCAAATACATAGACAATTCTCTTTGCAGATAATGTTGCCAGCCCGCCAGGGCCTGCGCAGTTGAGTGATCTGATTGGGGAAGAGGCGGTATCTCCTGCCTGCAGAAGGAAGGGAGAGAGAGGCGAGGGCTCTGGAGACCTGCGTGATATAAAGCCGGGTCCAGTCCATCCTCGTCCACGTTCCTCCTTTTCTAAATGTCGCCGTGTCAGCGGTGATGGATGCGGGCATGGGGCACTGATCTATGAAAACACCCCGGCCACCGCGTGCCTTCCTGCAGCTGTCCCTGGGTGCTGGGCACCAGCTGGGAGATGCTGGGAGGCGCTGGGATGTGTGGGCTGAGGCTGCCTGGGGGGTAAATGGCTACCAGCTGTCCACAGCAGCCCGAGACTTGGTCAACCCTGTGACGCCACCCAGAACCGCCGTCTCCCTTGGCACCTGTTTGGGGAAGAGCTGGCCGGAGCGACTGCTGGGGAACCAGCTTGCTGTCGCCTAGGCCCTGGGCAAGATGTCGGAAGAATGTCACCCGCACTCTTTCTACGAGCCAGGCCCTGTGCCAGGCTTTATATGGTTGTACTGTTTACCCCAAAGGGGTAGATCTTGGTTTCCTTCCATTTTATAGGCAAGAGTGTTGCGTGGACCATCTGGTGTTGGGCAGAGCTGGGGCTGCAGCCCTCTGCCCTCCTGTGTGGAGCACTTGACCTTGAAGTCTACGCCTGCTCTTCCTCGATGCGCACAAGGGGCTTCTCCGCTGACCACCCCTGGGCCGGGCTCCTCCCAGGGCTGTGCCTGCATCTCAGGACAGGTGGAAGGGCTCTCAGTGATTGAGGGCCCTTCACCAATCTTGAGATGCAGGGAACCAGCCTGTCTGAGACGTGGCTCTCAAATACGTTCGTTGCCCCTGACGTTCTGGAAGGCACCCCCTTCTCTGGGTCCCCCTGTAGGAAGGGTACGGAGAGGGCGAAATGGTCTCTGTATTCCAAAGGCCCTGGTTCCTGCAGCTGGAGCATCTCGCGATGTTTCAGGAGAGGCAGGAGGCCAGGGCTTCGAATCGACACCAGCAGCTCAGCCCTCCACCCCTCTGGCCACACGGCCTCTCATCCACTGGCTACTCCTCACCTGTGCTCTCTGAGGCTGCCCGGAGGTGGAGCCTTAGGCAAGTGCCAGGTAAGGTGATGGAGGCCAGACGCGGGAGCCATCCCACTGCCCTCTCCCTGGAAGTGAGAGCTCCTCTCCCTTCCTCTGTGTGAGCCTGGAGGGCACGAGAGCTGTGGCAGCTCAGATGCTTGAGGTCTCATTCCACCCCTTTCTCTACTGGTGAGAGAAGGAGGCCCAGGCTGGCGGCGCCTTGCCCGAGCTCTCCCAGAGTTGGTGGCAGAAGCCATCCGGACGCTCTGCCCTCTTGGACGTGTGCGTCCGTGGCCGGGGCCGTGATGGAGCTGTCCTCTGGGCTGTTGATGGCCCTGCCGCCCTGGCATCCTCTCACCCTGGACGGCATTGCTGCCCTTGGTTTTCCTAAGGCCCCCTCATCGGTCCTGAGCTCAAGAGAGGCCTGCGTGTCCGGACTTCCTCGGGCCGCTGTGCCAGCTGCTTACAGAGGGAGGGCCAAGGGCCTGGTGCTCTGGACCAATGGGAGGCCTGGAACGAGGCGAGGCAGGAAGCAGCAGGCGTTCCGTGGCAGCCCCCACCCAGGCCTTGGGACCCGGCCTTTCCACACCCCTCCACTGGGGACAATTTGCTGGAGCTGCCTGATGAGACATCCTTGGTCGTTCCCACAAAGTCCCGTAAAGCCCCCTTCCTCCACGGCCCTGCTCTGTGCACGGGCCCCCAGGTAACGTGGGAAGCAGGGGGGGCGCCTCCTTGGCCATGAGGCTGGGGGCGGGGGTGCAGTGCCTCCTTGGGCTTCCACCCCACCCCCACCCCTAGGTGCTCGGGTTGCATTCTCCACACCTACTTAATTCTCCTTCAAATGGAAGAGAAAAAATAGCCAAGAGAAGGTCCCAGAAGCTCTAAAAGCTTTCACAGGCTCTGAGCAATTAGGCAGCTGAGCTGTGAGAATCGGCCGGTGGCCGGCGTGCTGGGGGGAGGTTATGGGGGAAGCAAAGTCACAGGCAGAATTTTCCATCACGCCCTCCCCCCCACAAGGCTGTGCATCCACGTCGGCGGGGGAGGGGGGCTCTTTGGAGAGGGGTTCGCACCGGCCCCTCTGAAGGCGCCCGGGGCCACAGAAGGAGGAGCCCCCCGCCTGGCTGTCTTCGGGGGTCCTTCAGAGCCTCCCTCCGTTTCCTTCAGTGAGAGCCCCGACCACCTGCCAGGGGGGCAAGGGGACCCCCGACACAGAATGAATCAGAGGTGTGCGGGGCTGGGTGCTGGGGGTGGGTGCCCATGAGCCTAGACCCACTCCAGCTGTCAGGGCCTGCCTGGGGCTCAGAGGTGGCGGCCTGCTCCCCCTCCCCACCCCCCAAGGATCACTTTCTCCCTTGAGGAGTAGCCCCCTGGGGTCCCCTCAACTCCCAGGCAGGCAGGTTTCCCAGCCCAGGAGAGACCCAGGCAGGGCCAGCCTGGCCGAGAACAGCACGCTCACACCCGCCCTCACCCACACAACCCTCACTGACACCCCCCGGAGCACCCCTCCCCCCGCCGTATTCAAGAGACGAGGATCAGGTCCAGAGGGAGCAGAGAACAAGCTGTCCCCAGCAAGCTGTCCCCAGCAAAGCCATCCCCAGTGCCTGGCCCTCCCCGCCTCAGCTCCGAGGTTCAGAGGAGACGGACCACCGGGCGGGGCTGGCACAGAGGGGCCGGGGGAGGCCAGTCCCTTCCTGGGGTGGCTCGGTGCCTCCGCCCTGTCCTCTGCTCCCCTAAGTGTGCTTTTCAGTCTGTGCCTGGGACTGCCCTGCCCCACAGACCCAGCACGGGGTGAGCAGGTGACAAGTCTCATGACCAGGGTCCTGAGCCCAGGGTGCTCCCAGGACTGGCTTCCTCCTCCCTCTTTAACATCTCCAGTAATCAAAAGCCAGGGACCAAGAGTTCCCGTTGTGGCTCAGTGGTAACAAACCCATCTAGTATCCAGGAGGATGCGGGTTCGATCCCTGGGCTCGCTCAGTGGGTTAAGGATCTGGCGTTGCCGTGAGCTGTGGTGCAGGTCACAGATGCAGCTTGGATCTGGCGTTGCCGTGGCTGTGGTGTAGGCCGGCAGCTACAGTTCCGATTTGACCCCAGCCCAAGAATTTCCATAAGCCGTGGGTGTGGCCCTAAAAAGACTAAATAAATAAATAAATAAGTAAAATAAAAGCCCCGACCTGTCGGCTGCAGTTTTTGAATGATTATTTGCAGACCTTACCTGCTCACGCTCATGGTGGGTGCACCTTGCAGCTGGCGGAGCCGAAGGAATCAGGCTGAGGCCGCAAGGACCAGCAGCCTCTGCCCGGGCAGGAGGCAAGCGCTCTGGGCTGTGGGCCCCGAGCAGGCTGCCTGCGGCCACTAAAAGTGCCAGAGCTGGGCTGGGAGGAGACTGGGGACAGCCCCGGGGTCCCTGTGACCTTAGGGGCTGTGACTCCTCACGCCATCCTCGGGCCGGGGCTCCCCACGGACCCAGGAGGAGCCTAGATTGCAGGTGAGCAGAGCTGCATTCCAACCCCATTGGCCACTTGATGGAACCAGGGCCCTCTACACCCTCCCCTGGCCCCTGACCTTCACCCCGGCAAGGGTCTCTGCATCCACTCAGGGGCCTCTTCTTGAGGCCCTCAGGGATCTTGGCAACCGCACAGAGGGGGACACTTCTGACTTGACCTTGGATTTCTAAGAATGACTCAGATTCAAGTGCAGCACTGCCAGCCTGTGCTGCTCAACACGCTGCCGCTCACCTCTGTGCTCTGTGTCCACGGGCGACGCTGCCCGCCTTCCGTCCTCCTTGGCTCTGAATCGTGGGATGGATTTTAGCCAGATCTTGGCCTGTGGTGCAGGCCCCTCTCTGAGCCTCAGCTCCTGTGCTGCATGTGAGAAGCCAGCAGCAGAGGCTGCCCAGGCCTCCTGCAGCTCTGGACCTTTTTATTTGTTTGTTTTCTTCTTAGGTTAGCCCATCTGCATATGAAGGTCCCAGGCAAGGGGTTGAATAGGAAGGAGCTGCGGCTGCTGGCCTACACCACAGCCACAGCAACAGGGATCAGATCCGCATCTGTGACCTACGCCAGAGCCGGTGGCAACACCAGATCCTTAACCCACTGAGTGGGGCCAGGGATCGAACCAGCATCCTCATGGATACTAGTTGGGCTCTAAACCTGCTGAGCCACAATGGGAACTCCAGCTCTGGGCCTTTTGAAGGACACTGGCCAGCGTTTGCCAGCCCGAACTCCTTACTAGGGGAGAGACCCCTGCCCAGCCCGAGCCTGGCTGCCCCTGCCGCTGAGCCAGGCAGCAGGAAGGCCTAAAGCACGGGCAGCTGCCCTGCTCTGCAGGGGGAGGGGTGTCCGGAGGGGGCAGCCCGAGAAATTGCATTTGACCTTCGCTAAAATTAGGTCGCAAAGTCCCGGGGGGCAACAGAAATGAGGCTGGAAATGAGAAAGCAAATTGAGGGCTTTGGTGGATGTTAAAAATATGTGCATATATTAATGGAAGCGGGGACAACGAGGCTCCAATAGGTAAGGCAAGCCTTTGTGTGCCTGTGCCATTATTTCAGGCACAGAATCAGAGGGTGTGGGGCTGGAGGGGCCCGAGGGGGCCCCTGTGCCCCTCGTCCGACAGACAGAAAAGCTGCCCACGGAGGGCGGCGACATCCAAGCCAAGTGCAGAGCAGTAGCTGAGCCGCGACAAGCACCTGGGCACATACAACCCTCTGGGGAATGGCGCGGCAGGAAGGACCCGGGCCGGCCCGGCCCTCACTGTCAGGGCTGCACGGGGCAGGGAGGGCTGTCCCCTCCGTCCCTCGTACGAAGTGCTTATCACATTGCCTGGTGTACAAGGTCCCCAGTAAACCTCCTTTATTACCTGCGTTATTCACATTGACCGGCCGGCTGGAGTGACGGCAGAACCATGTTTGCGGGAGATGACTTGTCTGTCCTCGGGCGGGCTGAGCAGGGAGAGGAAGCCGGGCTGGCCTCCCAGGGCAGACGGGCACTGGGTAGGGGGCGTGGGGGGATGTGGCCAAGCGAGGCCAGGGCCCCCCCCCGACACAGGAAGGCACAGCAGACAAAGGGCCACTCACGGAGCACGACAAGCCGGCCAGCATCCCCGTCTCACAGACAGGATCCGAACCTGGGGGTCCAGCCACCCCTACTTTCCTGAACTTGGCCCTGGAGCTCCCACCCTGCCCTCCCCACCTGCCGCAGGGCTGAGCCCCTCCAGCCAAGGCCCCAGCCTGTCCTTCCCCCTCAGCTTGTCTGCAGAACCTTCCCCGAATCAGTCCAACTTCAGGAGCCCGCCTGGTGCCCAGCCTCGGCGAGGGGCTCACGGGCCCAAGAGTGGGACTGGGCCTCAGTGGCCTTGTCCACAAACCCTCCTTAGTGGCCCCAGCTGGAACAAGACCAGGGGCTCTCCCGGGCACATGTCCCAGGCCCGGTGCAGGCTCTGATGCCCTGGGGGGTTGGGGGACAGGGGTGTCCTCCTGCAGCTGGGGCCCTGCGGGGTGGAAAAGGGAAGGCCTCACGCTGGCCCCCAGTAACCACACATGGGAGAAACCAGGAGGGGAGGTGAGAGGCCTCCAGGGGACCCCAAGTGCTGGCCCAGGACCCCAGCCCCCAGGGCGGTGGGGAGGGGCAGAGCAGTGGCGGTCAGAAGAGAAAAGGGGGAGATGAAGGGGGTGCACTTTCCCCTCCGGGCTCCAGCTGAGGCGTCTGTACAGCCAGCTGCGGGGAGGGGGTGATTTTTATTAAAAATACCCAAATAATGCTGACTCACACGGTAAAGTCCGTTCACTGTATTGGTCTCTACATGGAATATTCCCTAATCCATCTAGAAATACAAACATGAATGCCGAAGGGCAGAGCCACTTCACAGAGCCCTCAAGGAGGTGTGATGAAAGCCCAGGTGCAGCCATGCCAGGTCTGGTTGGAGGTTCTAGGTGTTTCTCTGCAGGTCTCCGGGCTCTACCCTCCCCGTGCGCTGACACAGGAGCACTGCTCTCAGCTGCCAGGGAGAACACATCCTCGCCCTCTCTCTGGGGACAGAAGGGCTTTCCCAACCCTGATTTTGGGAAGAGCCATCGGGAGGGATGTCCCAGGGGCCGAGGATACCCCCCTACCCCGGACTTGGACAGGCTGACGGAAGCTGGGCTGGGCTCCCAGGCGGCCCTTGCACCCTTGGCTTCAAGAAAGTACAGGAAGTCCTGGTTCTGCTATTCCCACAGTGGTGATGACACACGAGCTTGGCCACTCCTGGGTGCCCAAAGATGTTCTCCCAGCTAGGACCTGGGGGGAGCGACAGACAGGCTGGTGAGATGCTTGGCGTGTTTGTTGATCCCGCAAGCCGACTATCCGACTCCACGCTGGTGCCTGGGAGAGGCAGACGCAAGCAGACACTGGCTGGGGTTACGGCAAGTCCCCTCCCACAGCCCGGTAGGGGACTCTCAGCAGAAGCTGTGACTGAAGGCGGCCTTCTGGAGGGGGAGGCACCCAGGGCTCAGGTAGCCAGGAAGGGGGCGGGGAGGGCTTCCTTGGGCACCCTCTCCTTGTGTGATTTTGGCTGCTGCTCCTGTGCCTGGAGGTTCTCCAGCTCCAGTGTGTGTGACAGTGACCTGGGCATCTGGGCCCCAGCTCCAGGGATTCTGATCCAGGACGTCTGTGTAAGCTCAGGACTCTGCACGCTTAACTGGCTTAAAGGCGAGTCCAGTGCAGTTGGGCCTCAGTGGGGTCTGAGTCTTCCTGCGTAGTCTCGGCTGGCTGCGAGGTTGACGGGGGGAGCACCCCATGTGGCCCCAGTTTCTGAGAAGCACCCCCAGGGGTGGGGGTGGCTCTTGGAGGCAGACGGGGTCCCAGGTCCATCCTTAGTGGAGATGCGCCTCACTTGGTGGTATGGAGACCTTAGCCCCCCGGGAGGATGAGAGCCAGGAGGGAGCGGGCAGCGGGCTCATTCCCCTAAAAGGCCTCGCAGGGCTCCAGTGTGGCCACCACCAGGGCGCTTTTCTCACCCTGGTGGGAGGAGGGCTGAGGGGTTGACTTCCAATTTCTGGGATTTTGTTACCAGTGACTTCATCAGCCTCTGCTCTCGAAGCCTCTAACAGATCAGCCAGCATCCCACATTCCAAGCAGGGTGACAATGCTGGGGACAGCTGCAGGGCTGCCTGCGGGACACGAGCCCGCTGGGCACGAGGAGGCAGAGTGCTGGGATCACCCAGGCCCCAGAGGGCAGCCCAGGGCATCGATTCCCAGCACCTCCTCTGGGGGCACTGCTCTTCCCATCAGAGCTTCTCAGCCCTGGGTCACCGCGGGTCACAGGGGACAGAGAGAAAGGCAGTGAGGCAGAGGTCAAAGCAGGAGGCCACACCGCTGAGGAAACCCAATTCAGTCTGAATTTCAGATAAACACCGAATAATTTTTTGTATCTGTCCCTGGTAATGCTTAGAGCCTGTATTTTTATTTGCTGTATCTGGCAACCGTATGCGCAGGCGTCAGCCGGGCATCAATTGATTGCCTTTTATATGCCAGGTTCCCTGCTGTGTAGACACTTTCTCTGCGCCTTGTTCTATTAATAAATAGTGATTGGACACCTATTGCATGCGAGGACAGTTCTAGGAGATAGGGATTCTGCCAGGAGCAAAGCAGACATAAACCCTGCCCCCTCCCCCACCGGCACTTGCATTTGGGAGAGGGGGCAAGAAGTAAATAGAATAAAACGTCAGATGAGAAAGGGCTAAGTAGAAAATAAAGCAGGCAGGGGTGGGGGCAGGAGGAGGTCCTCTGAGCAGAGACAGGCTCGGGGGAAGCACTGCAGCAGAAGGAAGAGCACATGCAAAGGCCCAGAGGAGGCCACTGGGAGAGGTCGAGGCACAGAGAGGCAGGAGCAGTGGGGACCAGGGGTCTGGGCCAGGGAACGAAGTCAGAGCGGGAGCCGGTCTTGGCAGACCGTGCCAGCCACGGCAGGGAGTTTGATCTGAGTGCGACAGGAGCCACCAGAGGGTTTTGGGTTTTTTTTTTTTTTTTTTTTTTTTTGGTTTTGGTTTTTTTTGCTTTTTAGGCCACACCCACGGCATATGGAGATTCCCAGACTAGAGGTCAAATCGGAGCTGTAGCTGCCAGCCTATACCACAGCCATAGCAACGCAGGATCCGAGCCACGTCTGCGACCCACACCACAGTTGACGGCAACACCAGATCCTTAATCCACTGAGCGAGGCCAGGGATCGAACCTGCAACCTCATGGTCCCTAGTCGGATTCGTTTCTGCTGCAACATGACGGGAACTCCTCTTTCTTCCTTCCCTCCTTTCCTTCTGGCCGCACCTACAGCACTCAGAAGTTCCCAGGCCAGGAATCAAACCTGCTTCACATCAGTGGCAACACTGGATCCTTAACCACTAGGCCACCAGGGAACTCCACCCATTTTTTCCATTTATTTCCCCATGGTTGTTCGCTGAGGGCCTGGGAGGGCGAACCAGATGGCACATGAGTGAGCACGCTAATTACAGGCTGCGGCAGAAGCTGCGAGGCAATGGACAGGATGGAGCGAGAGGGCGGATGGTGGGGGTCGGGGAAGCCCTCCTGAGAAGGTGGCATCCGGAACACAGAAGGAAAGCGTGGACAGGGCTGCAGGGAGCCTGTCGTCTGTACTCGAGTCCCAGGGGAGGCGGTCCTGACAGCCCTCGGGGCCTCCCTCCCAGATGTCAGCCCAGCCTCTGCTTTCTGGGCCCTGTCCAGGCTCAGCAGAGCCTTGGCAGAGTCCCTGAGCCCTGATGAGCGTTTGACCAGGCTCTGCCCAGTGTCCCCTCCTGGGCAGGGCGGTGCTGCCCCACAGGGTGGGGTGTGGGCTTGGAATGGCCTCTAGACACCCCCGCACCCCCTGTCTTGGCCAGGTTGACGCTGTGGCTTCCAGGATGGCTTTCCTCTCCCTTAACGGGCAGGGCCGCTGCCAAGCGCAATGGGATGAGTCACAGCTGGGCCATGGGGAGCCGGGCATCCACCAGCCACCTGCCAACAGCCCTAATGCCAGCTGCGCTGGGACACTGAACAGACGCGGGGAGGAGCTGTGGGGAACTGCCTGGGTTTTCTCAAAAACTTCTCCAGCAGGGAGGTCTCTGCTGGGCTGTGTGTGCAGGCGTGCGGTGTATATACATGTGTGTATGATGCAGTGCGTTACGTGATATGTGTTTGGTGTGTGCGGCGAGGGTTTGTGAGCACCTGCTGGTGGGTGCTTTGCCTGTGTGACCATGGAGCTGGTAAACACACCCAGAGCTGCCGGCCTGCAGAGCCCAGGGGTGGAATGGGGGTCCGAGCTGGTGGGAGAGGCTGGGAATGCGCTCTGGGGTCTGCAGGCTCTGAGCCCCGCTCCTGACCTCTGTCCTCTGCCCTCTGCCCCCCAGCCCCCTCACATTCATCCCCTGGCGGGAGAGAGTGTTGGGGACAGCCTGTGGCTGGGAACGATGGTAAGAACCCCAGGGGATTAACCACGCTGGTGAACTCCTGATGAGCTGCACACATGGTGGTGTCAGCATGGCTCCCCAGCCCCAGCTGCCACATTCGCTTAGACTCTCCGGTCCCCCCATGATGACAGCCACCTGCCAGTGGGTGCCTTTCAGCATCCAGCCTATCCCTTTTCTTGGTGTCACGTGGATCTGTCTCCCCTTGGGCAGATTTCCATCGTGGAGCAAAGACCCCAAGCAGTACCGTGTTCTTTCTAGAGTTTTGTTTGCTTGCTTATTTCCCTTTTGCAGCTGCCCTCACGCCCAGCATGTGGCCAGGGATGGAGCCGGAGCTGCAACCTCCACCACAGCTGCAGCAACACGGGCTCCTTAAACCACTGTGCCAGCCTGGGGATCGAACCGTTGCCACCCTAGAGATAAGCCGGACCATTAACCTGCTACGCCGCAGCGGGAACTCCTCTTCGTAGAGTTTTATTTGTATGATCATGTGCAGCATTTGATGGCAGATGGACTGTGCCAGGCCGAGACCCACAAAACCAAGAGCAGACCCTCCTGGGTCCCTCGGCAGCCCTTGGCTTCTCGGAGCTGGGACATCCACTTAGGAGCAGAACCGGCACCCCACCTCCCCAGCCGCCTTCCAAGAGCAGGAGGATCAGGTGAAGACGTAACACAAAGGAGGTTTGCAAACTGCAGCTCAACGAGAAACAGGCCTCATTGTATCGGAGTCTGTTAAATCAGACGGTATTAAAGTTAACTAAATGGTGTTTATTCAAGCCGTAAGGATTCACGGAATGTCTACTCCATGTGTGTTTTGCGCTGACCCATCAGCCAGCCATCCTGGTTTGCCCGGGACAGTCCCAGGCAAACTGGGACCGCTGGTCACTCTGGACAAGGCTGAGATCTCCCTCCGAGTGGAGTTTCCCCAGGACGGAAAGGTGAACGGGAAGAAAGTCGCCCTGGCCGCCACCACCAGCCCCTCTGTCAGCGACCCACATGCTCTTATTTATTTATTTACTCATTTGGCTTTTTAGGGCCACACCCGCGGCAGCCCATGGACGTTTCCAGGCGAGGGGTGGGATCGGAGTTGCGGTTGCCAGTCTACACCACAGCCATGGCGTCGTGGGATCCCAGCCTTGTCTGTGACCTACACCACAGCTCACAGCACTCCCAGATCCTTGACCCACTGAGCGAGGCCAGGGATCAAAACCGCGTCCTCATGGATACCGGTCATGTTTGTTTCCGCTGCGCCGCAACAGGAACTCCCATTTCCTCTTTTTTCAATGTGGCTGGTGAGAGAAAGTCATCCTTCTGGACTTTGCCAGCCCTTTGCCACACTGTGTGAGCTCTGGAGGAAACAGGACTTCAGCTGCTAAGTTGGTCCGTAATTCCTGTTCCTTAAAGGGTCGCAGTAAACACATCTGTGTCCGACTTGAACCAGCTGGTCCTCCAAGGTCACACGCACCTGCAAGACAGCCAAGCTCGGCGGTGAACCCGCTCCCAGCCAGAGGCTTGCAGAACCCACCCACTGTGATCAGAGTTCACACTGGGCGAGTGAGGGGACGGATTTGCCTGGGACCCTGGAAACTCCTTGATGGACAAGAGCTCAACCATCTTTAGTCTGGGCGTGGAGGCAGGGCTGGACCTTGGGGGGCCCGGGATGGAGCCAATCACTGCTTCTGCTGGGACCTCTGTCTCAATCTCCTTTTGGGTCAACTTCGCTTCCTGGGTTCCTACTTTGAGGCTTGGGAGAAGCAGCTGGTGAAGAAAGACTCCAGCAGACAAACAGGTGCCCTAAGAATGGCCTCTCCCGGGCTCAGGTGCCTGCGCGCTGAAGTCTCAGAGCACGTGAGGCCCGTGCTGGGCCCATTGTGTCTGGGTGTGCGGGGAGGGGAAGCCCTTGCAGGGCTGTCTCCCGAGACCCTCCCAGCAGCACCCGTGAAGGAGTCACCACGAGCTCCGTTTTCTAGAGGAAACAGAGTCTCAGCCATCTTTCCACCTGCCCGCGGTGACAGCGTGGGCAACGAGAGAGCCAGCATCTGGACCAGCTCATTCCTGAGTCCAGAGGGCTTCTTGCCTGAGGCTGTCATTAAAGAGGCACCTGGGGTCAGAAGAGGGGCCAGGACCTCTGAGAATCAGCCCTGCCTCGGTTCACCGAGTTTGGGGCCACCACTGGAAAATGGAAGGGAACCTTCTGAGCCTCAGGGCACAGCCTCACTCTAGGATGCTTGGTGCTCATTTTTCAGGGAGCGCCTTGACTGTCTGGCACCCAGGGGTGGGGCCCACAGTCTCGGGAGGGGTGTTATTAAAACTGTTACTGCTCTATTAGATGTCTCTCGGAACACAAAGAGCTTCCATCCGTGGAGAGAGCTGCAATTACAGCGGAACAAGTTATCGCCTCTTAAACAAACCTCCGTTGCGGCACAGCCCCACGCAATGCTTTCCCCATGGGTGAACCGCACCCTGCCTGGCGTTGCCCCTCCCCCACTCCTCCTTTCTTTTGCCATGTCCCCCCACCACCACCCCGGTCGCCTGTGGGCATTTTGATCGATATTGTAGTCAAGCCTCAGTGAACGGCACTGCGCTGAGCATGCAGGTTAGGGGCTTATTGATCAAAAACTACAGCCTAGTGGAAAGCAAATTGGACTGGGATGAGAATCAAGAGACCTATTGAGGCCTGGATTTTTCTAGAAAAATGCTCTTCCACCATCCATCATAGGATCCCGAGACTTTTCTGGTTAAATTGGATAATGCTGGACCATTCTTTCTCTCTGGACACTTCTTGTGGAAAATTTACAAACACCGATTGAGCACGAGCTCTGTGGCAGCCCCAGGCTATGCTCTGGGGACGCGAGTTAAACCAAGTCATTGCCATAACCAACCAGCACCTGCTGCACAGCACAGGGAACTCTACTCACTATCTGGTGATAAACCGTAATGGACAGGACTACTGCAAACACAGCCCTGTAGACAAAACAGATAGTCAGCAGGCACCTGCTCTGCAGTGCAGGCAACTCTACTCGATATCCCTTTTTTTGGTCTTTTTTTAGGGCTGCACCTGAGGCATATGGAGGTTCCCAGGCTAGGGGTTCAATTGCAGCCGTAGCCACCGGCCTACACCAGAGGCACAGCAATGCGGGATCCGAGCCACATCTGCAACCTACACCATAGCTCAGGGCAACGCCGGATCCTTAACCCACTTGAGCAAGGCCAGGGATCGAACCCGAAACCTTATGGTTCCAAGTTAGATTCATTAACCACTGAGCTGCAACGGGAACTCCTCTACTCAATATTCTGTAATAACCTATATGGGAAAAGAATCTGAAAAAGAGCAGATATGCGCATGTGCATAACTGAATCACTTTGCTCTACACCTGAAACTAACACAACACCCGAAATCAACTAGACTTCAATAAAAAATAAGAATTGAAAAAATTAATGGAAAAGAATATATATATATATGTATGTATAACTGAATCACTTTTCTGTAAAGCAGAAATTTATTTATGTATTTTTTGTCTTTTCTGGGGCCACACCTGCAGCATATGGAGGTTCCCAGTCTTGGGGTCTAATTGGAGCTGTAGCCGCCGGGCTACACCACAGCCACAGACACGTGGGATCTGAGCCACGTCTACAACCCACACCCCAGCTCACGGCAATGCCTGATCCTTAACCCACCGAGCGAGGCCAGGGATCGAACCCGCAACCTCATTGTTTCTAGTCAGATTCGGTAAACACTGAGCCACGATGGGAGTGCCTATAAAGCAGAAATTTAAATAAAAATTAAAAAAATAAACCAAGTCATTGTCCCCAAGAAGTTAAGGACATAGGGAGATGGCTTAAGAAATAAAAAAATGTAATTCCCATTGTGGCTCAGTGGGTTAAGAACCTGACTAGTATCCATGAGGATGCAGGTTTGATCCCTGGCCTCGCTCAGTGGGTTAAAGGATCCAGCGAAGCTGTGAGCTGTGGTGTAGGTCACAGATGTGGTTTGGATCTGGCATTGCTGTGGCTCTGGTGTAGACCGGCAATTGCCACTCAATTTGACCTCTAGACTGGGAACCTCCCTGTGCCACAGGTGCAGCCCTAAAAAGAAATACAGAAATGTCTTAAAAGCCAGGAGCCTTTCATGTGCCTATGGGAGAAATTCAGACCCCCAAAAGGCTTGTCTTGGCCTATCTCGAGTGGGGAGTCCAGAGGCTGGGTGCAGGCCCGGAATGGTCCAGCTTGGGCTCTCTGTCCCCTCCTGCCCCGGTTCTGGTTCTGAGTGTCTCTGCTGCCCTTTGTGTGTCAGCTCCCACCCTCCTGCCGCAAACACGCCCCTGCCAGCCCCTAGACCTGCTGGTGCCCTGATCTTAGACTCCCCAGACTTCAGAGCTGTGGGAAATAGGTTTCCTTTTTTCCCTTCTTTTTTTTTTAGGGCCGCACTCATGGTCTATGGAGGTACCCAGGCTCGGGGTCTAATCAGAGTTGCAACTGCCAGCCTACACCAGAGCCACAGCAATGCGGGATTCTTAACCTACTGAGCAGGGCCAAGGATCGAACCCGCATCCTCACGGATATTCGTTGGGTTCATTGAGACACAATGGGAACTCAAGAGAAATATAGTTCTGCTGTCTTTAAGCCCCCCTTCTATGGTATTTCTGTTATAGCAGCTCCAACAGACTAAGCACAAGGCCAAATTCAAAGCGCTCAGGTGATGGGTGAACCCGCAAGGTCATATGGCAAAGGTGTGAATGGAGCAGGGGGCTGGGGCCAGTCACACACTCACCACTGATTGGGCCAGATGGACACAGGACGTCCCACTGGGTGGGTCAGGTCTGGGTGACAAACCCACCCCAAGGCCAGGGGAGAGCCAGACCATCTGGCAGACATACCCCAGAACCATCTGGAATACCAGGGGGAGGGGACAGCTCCCCCTGGGAGAAGGGTTCAAAACCCCACAAACATTCGCTACAGATGGGCAGGCAAGTCATGGCTTCCTTGGGACAAAGGCCACTGAGGCGCCTGAACGTGGCTTTGGGAATTCAGAGGTGGCCATGCAGCCTGGAGCGGCCAGGAAAGGCCTGTCTGGAGTGAGGCCCGCACTCTGGGCCCCAAGTGGGAGGAGGGGCATTGCAGAGAGGGGACCCGCTGTCCCCAGGCGTGAGGCTGACCTCTGTTCAGGGCAATGGGTGGCTGCAGCCGGGGGTGGTGGGGGCAGTAAGGAAGCAGACAGACAGGAGAGACAGGCAGCGGGCAGACGGCGGGGGGCTGGGAGCAGGGGCCGGGGTCTGGCAATGGAAGGCCCTGGAAGGCTTTAAGGTCCCGTGTGATGGGACCCCACCTACCTCTAGGTGAGCGGTACTAGGATTGAAATGGGGGGTGAGCGGGGGTGGGGGCGCAGGTGTGAAACCCGGAGACCTTTAGGGGAAGAGGAGGCTGCGGCTAGAACTGGAAGAGGGTCATGGAGGGTCAAGAGGAAGCTCAGCTCTGGCTCCTGCAGGGCTTCATCGTGGGTGTCTGGAGAGGCAGCTCCCCGGGCAGCTAGCTGCAAGCAGAGACTCAGGATCCAGCTTCTTCCATCTTAAAGAGTCCCCCCCCCCTTTATTTTTGGTCTTTTTAGGGCCACACCTGCTGCATATGGAAGTTCCCAGGCTAGGGATTTAATCAGAACTGCAGCTGCCGGCCTACACCACAGCTCACGGCAATGCCGGATCCTTAACCCACTGAGCAGGGCCAGGGATCCAGCCCTCATCCTCATTGATGCTAGTCAGATTGGTTTCCACTGCCCACGACAGGAACTCCTTTATATGCCTTTTCTTGAAGCAACTTTTTTTCATGATTAAAGCAAATCCACAGAAAGGATTCTTATTTAGAGAAAGCTGAAGCCGGGTGCTTTTCAGGGGAGAGGAAGAATGGTCTGGACTCAGGTAAATGGAGCTTTTCTGGTTTTAGGTTTCTTTACCTTTTCTATAAAATCTGTGACTGCTGATGTTTTGGCTTCAGTGACAGCAGAGAAGAAGAGATAAAAAAAAATTGGGAAATTAACCTTCCTTTCCTCTATTGTGGCCTCACCCATTTTCCTCTCCTCTGGAGTCCCTCATTTGCCACATCCGCCTTTATTCTATTTTCAGATCCTCTGGTGTGTCCTTTACAAAGCTTTCTGGGTTTCTTCTCGCTTTTATGTCTCCGGTTCTCTCTTGTCGGGCCTTGTTTGGGGCCTCTTCAAGGAAGGAGCGGGGAGTCAGCTTGGACCCCAAGCCAGCCTCGTGGGACCTTCCGAGGAAGCTGGGTTTGGCCCCTGGACCTGCAGCTATGGACAAAGGAGGTTGTGGGATCGTGGCACCCATAGGCGTTTAAAGCGATGCTGGCCTAAGTTTTGAAGGCGTCTGGGCAGGACGGGGTGGGAGACCAGAGCTTCCAAAGCTACGGGGTGTCTACAACCAGCGGCAGGGGCATCCGTGCTGCTTCAGCTCGGCCCCGTTCCAAGGGCTCCGGGGTTGGGCCCTCTTTGCTCGGCACTGCAAGCTGATTCCAAAGGCTGAGCTTGTCCGAGGCCCTCTTGGTGCAGGTGGGGAGCGGGTGGGGTGTCAGCGCCTCCACCCTTCTCGGTCCCCCCAGCACCACCAGCTCCAGAGGCACAGGAAACCGCCTCGCCTTTGCCTTTGGGAGCTCTTGGCTTCACCCTTACCTGATCCTGGCTTCAGCACACCTTCACCGGCTCATCCGCTCCGGCGCTCAGCGAGGTGTGGGCACCTTTGGGCTCTGGTTAAGCTCATTGCACTTGAGGATAACGTCTCTCGTGAAGTGTGTGTTCATCTCCTGTAGCTGCAGTGACAAATTACCACGACCTTGGTGGCTTAACACAAGTCACATACGAGATAATGAGAAGATGAGCCACAGACGGGGAGAAGGTATTTGCCAGAGATAGTGTTGAGAGAGGGCTGTTATCCAAAATAGACAAATAACTTTCAAAACAATAACAAAACAAACGAATTGATTGAAAAATGGACCAATGGGAGTTTCTGTGGTGGCTAAGCAGTAACAAATCTGACTAGTCCCCTCGAGGACACGGGTTCGATCCCTGGCCTCGCTCAGTGGGGTAAGCATCTGATGGTGCCGTGAGCTGTGGTGTAGGTTGCAGACACGGCTCGGATCTGGCATTGCTGTGGCTGTGGTGTAGGCGGGCAGCTACAGCTCCGAATGGACCCCTAGCCTGGGAACCTCCGTGTGCCGAGGGTGTGGCCCTAAAAAGACAAAAAGAAAAAAAAAGCAGAAAAAAAAAAGAAAAGAAAAATGGGCCAAGGAACTTAACAGACACCTCAACAAAGATGGACAGGTGTAGGCACACATATGAAAATATGCTCCGCATCGTAGGTCATTAGGGAATTGCCATTTAAAACCTCAATGAGATACTGCTATAGAGCGGTTAGCATGGCTAAAAGCAAAAACATGGACCACAGCAAATGCTGGAGAGCATGGGAAGTAGCAGAAACCCTCACGCGTTGCTGGTGAAAACGCGAAGTGTGCAAAAACTAAACATACAATCCAGTAATCGTGCTCCTTGGTATTTACCCAAAGGAGCTAAGAACTTGTGTCCACACAAGACCTGCCCCTGCTGACAACAGCTCTATTCATGATTGCCAAGACTCGGAAGCAACTGAGACGTCCTTCAGTAGGTGAGTGGGTAGATAAGCTGTGGTCCATTCAGACAATGGGGTGTTATTGTTCAGCGCTAAAGAGAAATGAGTGATCAAGCCACCAAACACACGGAGGAACACTAAAGGCATATTAGTAAGTGAAAGAAGCTGATCTGAAAAGGCTGCTTGTTGTATGAGTCCTATCATGGGACATTCTAGAAAAGGCAAAACTAGAGACAGTAAAAAGATCAGCGGTTCGAGTGCCCACTGTGGCACAACAGGCTAGGTGGCATCCTGCTTTGGTGTCTCTGCTGCACCAAGACACAGGTTCAATTCCTGGCCCTGCACAGTGGGTTAAAGGATCTGCTGTTGGTGCAGCTTCGGCGTAGGTCGCAACCGTGGCTCAAATCTGCTCCCTGGCCCGGGAACTTCCACATGTCCTGGGTGCAGCCAAAAATGCAAAAACAGGAGTTCCCATCGTGGCTCAGTGGTTAATGAATCCGGCTAGGAACCATGAGTCTGTGGGTTCAATCCCTGGCCTCGATGAGTGGGTTAAGGATCTGGCCTTGCTGTGAGCCTTGGTATAGATTGCAAACGTGGCTCGGATCCTGTGTTGCTGTGGCTGTGGTGTAGGTTGGCAGCTGTAGCTCTGATTCGACCCCTAGCCTAGGAACTTCCATATGCCGCAGGTGTGGCCCTAAAAAGACAAAAAAAAAAAAAAAAAAAAAAAAAAAAAAAAAAAAAAGAAAGAAAAAAGAAAAAACAAGCAAACAAACATACAGATGGGTGGTTGCCAGGAAGGGAGGGATAAGTAGGCAGTGCCCGGAGGATTTTTAGGGCAGTAAAATTACTCTGTATAATGTTATAAAGCTGGATACATGTCAGACATTTGTGCAAACCATAGACTGTGGGTCACAACATCGAGAGTGAACCTGAATGTAAACCGGAAACATTGGCTGAAAAGGATAACAGTGTGTCTAGGTAGGCGTATCAGCTTCAGCAAGTGTCCGCTCCAGTAGGAGCCCTTGATGATGGGAGGCCGCGTGTGCGTGGGGGGAGGGGGATATGGGACATCGCCATACCTTCTGCTCAATTTTGCTGTGAATCCAAAACTGCTCTTAAAACAGCAACAGCCAAAACTATCAAAAACCAGGCATTCCCTGGTGCACTGGGGTTAAGGACCCGGCATTGTCAACGCTGTAGTGCAAGTTCGATCCTTGGCCCTGGAACTTGTGTGAGCCAGGGGAGTGCCAAAACAAATCAATTTTGGGGCTGTGCTGGCAGGATGCAGAAGGTCCCAGGCCAGGGATCGAACCTGTGCCACAGCAGCGACCCAAGCCGCAATAGTGAGAATGCTGGATCCTTAACCCGAGGCACCACCACGGAATTCCTAAAATAATTTGTTTATGTAAAAATTTAATCAAAAACACCACACAAAGTCTGAGATCAGCTGCAGGAGGCTAAAACCAAGGTGCCCCGCGGGGCTGTGGGGAGACCCCGTTCCCTGCGTCTCCATGGTCGGCAGCTGCACCCTTTGGCTCAGGGCTCCTTCCTCCATGTTCAAGGTCAGCAGAGAAGCATCTGCAAACCTCTCTCTGCTCTGGCGTCATGTCGCTTTCTCCTCTCCGGTAAATGTGCCCTTTCCCTCCCTCACATAAGGACCGCTGTGGTTGTGTTTAGGGCCCGCCCGGTAATCCGCCCGGTAATCCGCGATATTGCCCCATCCCGAGACGCTTAACCGAATCACACCTGACCCTTTACTCCCATAAGGTAAGATTCGTAGGTTGCAGGGGGCTGTTAGCTGACCCAGGTGGACAGGGGTCCTGGGCCACGCACAAGCCTGACAGCAGCCTGGGCAGCCCAGAGGCCGTCCCAGTGGCAAGGACCCCATGCTGAGGCTCCCTGGGGTGGCTTCAGGCTGACTGCTTCCAGGACCCTGCTCTGCCCGTCCTCGTTCTGGCAGAGCTGGGTCTGCTGTGCAGGGTTCCAGGGCTGGGAGGGACTGCGTGACCCCTCACCCACAGGGGACACAGAGAGGCTCATGGTGGGCTGGATGTGCTCAAAAGCCCTCAGCCGCAGGGGCAAACGTGCCCTCAGGACACCTGCACCCAGCCTGGGGCTCTCCACTCACACCCGCACCTCCAAGTCCAAGGGCGGGCAGGGTTTCTCCCTGAGAGGCTCGGACACGGCTCCCCAACCTCCCCAGCTTCTGTGGGAGGTGGCCCTGGAGACCCCTGGGGTTCTGGAGTGTCTCAGAGTGGGGGCGTCTCCCTCTTTAGCACTAGCTGTGGTCGGTCCTGGACCTGACTGTCTTTCCCAGCTGTTCCAGGTAAGCGTCCAGGTGGAATCAGCGGACTCGGGGCCAAGCTTTACATCCTTGGAAGAGTTGCTGCCTCTCCCTGGGCTCAGGTGTGAAGTCCCATGTCCCACCAGTGCAGTCCCCCACGCCCAGTGACTGGCCAGCTCTGAACCTGATCAAGCCTGGGACACCAACGTGTTCTCTGCCTTCATAAAGGTGCCCCCTCAGACCTCCCACTCACAGAACCCTGGGTGGCAAAAGTTGGAGAACGGGTGTGCCAGGAGGGTGGCAGTGTCTTTGTGGAGCCCCTGAGGTCAGCCCACAAGCCAGAATTGTCCCCCAAGATTGCTGGTTCTAATCTGAAGCCCATGCCGCCCCCTCCCCATGTACATACCCCCCCCATTCGCTCCCATAAGATATCCGCTTTCCTTTTCTGTTTTTCTTTTTACGGCTGCACCTGCGGCATATCGAAGTTTCCAGGCTAGGGGTCAAATCGGAGCTGCAGCTGCTGGCTTACGCCACAGCCATAGCAAAGCTGAACCTGAGCTGCATCCGTGACCTACACCGCAGCCCACGGCAACACCAGATGCTCAACCCACTGAGTGAGGTCAGGGATCAAACCCACAACCTCATGGATACTAATTGGGTTCTTAACCCCCAAGCCACAACGGGAACTCCTCCACATTTGTTTTAACATGCAAAGCAGGCTTTCCCTCCCAGTCTGTGAGCAAAGCTGCCCCAGGAGGACGTGACTCCAATGCCTGGCAGGTGGCTTTGTGGACAGCCTGGCACCCCATGGCCCCCCCTGCCAGGCCACTCACACTCTGACTTGAAAAGCCCGGATTTCTCACACGCAGACCTTAGTGTTTCTAGAACAGATCTTCATTGACCTCATCCGCAAAGTGAGCTGTTGACATGGGGCTCTGAGAAACGATTCCAGGAGGATGGTAGAAAAATGTGGGGGGCGGGACTTGTCTTTCCTTTGCCCCTCACGCCACCTCCTTCCTCCACCCTCCGCACCCTCAGCCCTGCCTAGAATGAGGGTGAAGAGCTCACCCTGCAAGGAGACCCCCCCTTGCTTTGCTGGGTTCTGAGCATGTTAGAATTACCGAGGGGGCGCCCTGGTGTTTGGCCTTGTGCTCTTTCACCTTTCTTAAAGCCTGTGAGCTTTCTAGAAGTTTCTAAGTCACAGCTGGTATCTGTGAGAGAAAACTTTCTAAGGGCTGCAGGCTCAGAGAGCTGGGCTTCTGCTCACACCGTCCCCCCCAAACATGCACTGGAGGTGCGGGCTTTGCTCAGGGGTCGTCCCTCTGGGGTTTCAGAGCCTTCGTCATGGGATCCCCTCCTCTGGAGGAAGAATCCAGTTCACCTCTCTGAAGACATCCTGCCCAGATGAGCGGAGAATTCCCGAACATTCCAGCTGCCTCAGTTACAAGTACCCAGAGGCTCCATTTAAAGAAACCCCAGTACAGAAAACCCCATGTGTGTCAGTGACCCCCAACTATTCCCAGTTCAGATGGAAAGTTGCTCGGCAGCTAAGTCATCCTGTGGTTTCTTTCAATCCGGGAGTTCCCCTTGTGGCTCAGAGGGTTAAGAACCCGACTAGCATCTATGAGGATGTGCATTCGATCCCTGGCCTTGCTCAGTGGGTTAAGGATCCGGCACTGCCGTGAGCTGTGGTGTAGGCCGGCAGCTGTAGCTCTGATTCGACCTCTAGCCTGGGAACCTCCATATGCCGCAGGTGCGGCCATAAAAAAAATAAGACAAATAAAGTATTCAGTTCCACAAATGCTTATGAGGTGCCAAGCCCTGTGATGGGTGCCTTGCTGAGGGCCTAAGAGGCGACACCCATGAGGAGAACGCCCCAGTGACTCTGAGGATGCAGGGAGCCCCGTCTGTGCCGGGAGAAGCCAGTTCAGTGCCACTTGAGGAGGAGACATCCTTGCCTGCCCCAGAGCCGCAATCTCCCAGCTGGCTTAACGCAACAGGGTTTCCAAACAGCCCCTCGGTGTGGAGCGGGGCTCCCCGCCTGCTGGCACCACGTGCCTGGCTTATCTTCAGAGGGTGGAGGAGCTGCCAAAACAGCACTTCCCTCCGTGTCGAGTTACACCCTGGCTTTGCCGGTCAACAGCTGCCCTGCGTGAACCAAGCCCTCTCCTGGCTCTGCCCTCCATCTGCTCCCGGGAATGGGTCCTTGGGAACTAAGGTTTCCTTAGCTGTCAGGGCAGAACCTGGCAGCCTCCTTCCTCCTGCATCTGCGAGGCGGCTCGGTGCCAGGACCCGAGCTTAGGGTCAGGGCTCTAAGGATGGAAATGACACAACTGGGTGGCGGGGCAGGCTCCTGTCCCTGGAAAGTCATGCACGCTGGAGGGGCGGTGGTGGCAGGGGCTTCCTGGGGAGACGGTGAAGCAAGCTGGGGCTGGGCTGCCCCCCTGCAGGTCTGCACATGCCCCTGACCTGTCAGGCGTCTGCCTCTAGGGGCCTCTACCCCACTACCTGGCCCTGGCTGTGGCTCCATTTAGGTTCCAGCTAATTGCGCCAGCCCTTGACAGCAGGGTCTCCCGTTCTCTGTATTATGTCTCCTGTCTCATTATAATGGTTATTACAACACAGGCCCCGGATTCTAAGAGGTCACCTACTGAGAGATGCACCTGCTATTACAAAAGAGCTTCTGGGGGAGTTCCCGCTGTGGCTCAGTGGGTTACAAACCCGACTAGTATCCATGAGGATGTGCATTCGATCCCTGGCCTCACTCAGTGGGTTAAGGATCCAGCGTTGCTGTGAGCTTCGGTATCGGTTGCAAAGAGTTGCTGTGGTTGGGGCTGTGGCTGGCAGCTGCAGCTCCCATTTGACCCCTAGCGTGGAACTTCCATGTGCCATGGGTGTGGCATTTAAAAAAAAAAAAAGAGCCTGAGGGGAGGGGATAAAATGAAAAGCAAAGCCAAGATTCATTAGGATTTCACAAATATTATGATGTTGGGGGTGCAGCTTAGAATCAAGGGCTGTGGTTCAGAGAGACTCGTACAGACAGCAATTCCCAATGTGGGATCCAAAGGCACCCCAGATGTTCCCCAGGCCCTTTCAGGGGATCTGCAGATCAAAACTATTTCCATGATGCTGGTCAGACATCACTTGCTTCCGTCATTCTAGGTCGCTCATGAAAGTACAGTGGGGTTTTTCAGACGTGTGCACAGTTATAACAGATCCGATGCAGAAGCAGGTATGCAAATCTGCTATCAAGCTAGACTTTTATTTTTATTTTTTATGTTTTGGTCTTTTTAGGGCTGCACCCACAGCACATGGAAGTTCCTAGACTAAGGGTCAAATCTCAGCCATATCTGTGACCTACGCTGCAGCTCGTGTCAATGCCAGATCTTTAACCCACCGAGTGAGGCTGAGGATTGAAACTGCATCCTCATGAATACTAACTAGTTGGGTTCTTAACCTACTGAACTACAGTGGGAACTCCTATCAAGCTAGACATTAAAGATATTTGCAAAACTGTAAAAGAACGCCTGCCATTCTTCTCGCTAAATTTGTTTTATTTTAGAAAATAGTTTCTTTCCTTTGAAATGTTATTCTGTAATGGACTAATTATTTTTAAGTTAGCTAATAAAAATTTCTGAAATTTTGCATTTTTGTTTCTAATACAATAGATTGATCAATATAATCGCCATATACAGAGTATCTTTGGGGCCCCTCAGTAATTTTTAATTAATTAATTTATTTGGCTCAATGGTTTTTAAGAGTGGAAGGAGTCCTGAGACCCAAAAGTTTGAGAACACTGGCCGCATTCTCAAACCAGCCGCAGCATAAAAGCTATTGAGACAACACGTGGGGACGCTGCGGACACCCGTGACCTTGGCGCAGGACCCCGGGTCCGTGGGCAGCTCTGCAGCCCCAGGCCCCCGTGGCTCTTGGTTTCTCTGGATGCCCGTCTCCTCCTCCCCCCCGGAGAAGGTAAACCAGATTGGCTCCTGAGCCAGAGAGGACCCGAGAAGGGACCGAGGGTGGCGGCAACGTGGCCTTGAAGCTGTAATCGCTGTGCAAATATCGGCTTTGTCACTTTTCACCGTGCTCCCTGGGTGTCCCCAACATGACGCCCAAACTACAGAAACTGGAAATGGCAGGCGGGGAGTGGTTTTGTGCACCCACATGTGCACACGTGCGCGCACACACACACACACACACACACACACACACACACACACCCCTGCTGTGTGTGTGGGGGGGCCTTGGATGCTGGCCTGTTCCTGGCCCCCCGGCTCTGGCATAAGTCAGGGGAGCCTGACGTTGAAGGTGGAAGGGTGGGAGGGAAGGCGGGCCGGGGGCTTCTCCTCAGCGGGTCCTCAGTCCCGCAAAGCTTCCCGAGTGGGCGGAGCCGGGACAGGCCTGGTGACAAGAAGGACCCCCACCCCGTCCGCTCCTGCGGTGGCTGGGCTTAGCGGGGGCCAGCCCCTTCGTACCCACAAGTCCCATGGACACCGGAGGCTGGACACACAGGCAGGGAGGGCTGAGGGTGGGCCTGGAGAGCCCATGGAAGCAGCTGTGGCCGAGTGGCTCAGTGACCTGGGCCTCTCCTTTCTTCTGCTAAGGCCTCAGCCCACCAGCCATGAAACGAGAGGGCTGAAGTCTGCTGCAGGATCCAGAACTTTCCATGGGGGGTCTTGCCCCAGTTTCCGAGGGGCTTTCCAAGGGGAAGGTGCCCAGGGACCAGGCCCATGAGGGCTGCCTGGCTCCACCTGGCAGATGGGCCAAGGATGCTACCTGCCTGGTACCAACCCTCTTCCTCAGGCCGGCAAGGGGCATTATCAGGCCAGCCCTGCCCAAGACACGCAAGCAGATCTTGCAAGCCGGGCATCCCAGGCTGGGTGGGATGTGTGCGCGTGTGTATGTGTGTGTGTGTGTCCTGCCTCTGTATACACTAGAAGGACTCTTCTTTTGGCTGTACCTGCAGCAAGCAGACGTTCCTGGGATTGAACCCAAGTCACAGCAGTGACAGTACTGAGTCCTTAACCACTAGGCCACCAGGGAACTCCTAGAAGGACCTATCTGATTGGCTCCTCCAGGGCCTCAGGAAAAAGGCAGAGCCAGACCCCTCCCACATCCCATCAGCTCCTGCCCCCCGGGGAGGGCTCACCTGGAGACCTCGCAGGAAGGAGGGGGGAAGGGCCCTGAATGGTGGGGGGATTGGGGGGGCTGTTGGGGGGCTCCAGGTGTTGTGACCAGGCTCCCCTGCAGGAAAGAGGTTCCAGTCTGCTCCCTGCTGTGAGCACGTTTACGCGTTCACACGATGCGTTCACACGATGCAGGACGGTCCCTGCGCTGATGTGCCTGCAAATGATGCAGCAGCCCCCATAGAAACCTTGCAAGGATGCGTGGAACTGCGCCAAAGCAGCCACACTCTCCAACCCCCAGCGGGCCGTCCAGTGGGCCCACACGCTGCTTCGGAGAACCTCCGAGGGGTCCATCCTCTGAGGACCCCCGAGCCCAGTCTCTGTGGGGACTCCCTGGCAGAGCCCGGTCGGCCCTCCCTGGCCTGTGTCCTGGCTGTCCCTGAGGGCTGTCCCTGGGGCTCGGCAGTCCCTCCTCAAGTCCCTGAAGGCGCTCCCGGCTCAGGCGTCAATGGTCCAGCCCCACCTTAGAGGGGAGGGGTCCAGGCACGCAGGGGATCTGGGGATGATGGAGCCTGACTGGGACTCTGAACCTGCTCTTCAGAGGGGGTGGTATACGCGCGTGTGTGTACATGTGTGTGTACGTATATGTACATATGTGCACGCGTGTGTACATGTGTGTACTGTACATGTGCGTGTATACATATATGTACTGTGTGTACATGTGTTTGTGTCTGTAGGTGTCTTTTTGTGTGTGTGTGCATGTATGTGTGGATACGTGTGTACATGTGCATGTGTGCGCGTGTGTATACACATGTGTACTGTTCACACGTGTTTTCATACATGCATGTGTTTGTGCATATATGTATGTGTATACGTGTGTACATGCGTGTACACGTGTTTTTCATGTATACAGTGTGTTTGTGTGTACAGGTATGTGTGCATACGTGTGTGTGTGTACACACGCTCACCGACGCGCCCTCTGCTTCCTGAAGGCCCTTGCTTCGCTGGGAGGCTTCGATCAGAAGGATTGCATCGGACCCAGCTTCTCTCTCCCAGACACTGGAGTCAAACAGCCCCTGGCAGCAGGGCTGGCAAAGGACACACCGCTTGACGGGAAGCTCCTTTCGAAGGGGGACACTGTCTCGCAGGGCCGGACCCCACACTCGCCAGGCAGCAGGCCCCCCCTAGCCCGGGCTGCACGCACAGGCAGGGAGGGACCCGCCAGGCCCAGCTTTTCTCTTTTTCCTTCAGACCGTCTGGCCGATTCATATTTTCCAGAAGGCCCGTGACCTCAGCATCTCTTTATCGCTGCTGTGCTTGTGGCTGAGTTGAAATTTGTTTTTTCCCAGCTTCCTTTTGCTCTTCCCAGCTGAGTTAACTTTCCACGCTCAAGGCCAAATTACACACCAGCGACTCCCTCCAGATTGTGGTGGTGACACTGGTTGAGGCCTCCGTCTGTGTGTGTGTGTGTGTGTGTGTGTGTGGCTGTGTGGCGCTGTGCTCTGGGGTGGGGGTGGGGGGCTCCCCATCCTCTTTCCCAAGAGGCGGGAGCTGGGCCCAGAAAAGGAGAAGGCAGGGCAGGGAGGGGACCCCAGGGACCTGATCTAAATTAAGGAGGGCTGGAGTTCCCGTTGTGGCTCAGCGGTAACGAATCTGACTAGCATCCATGAGGATGCAGGTTCGATCCCTGGCCTCGCTTAGTGGGTTAAGGATCCGGCGTTGCTGTGCGCTGTGGTGTAGGTCACAGGTGAGGCTCAGATCCCGTGTTGCTGTGGCTGTGGTGTAGGTCGGCAGCTGCAGCTTGGAAACCTCCATATGCCACAGGTGCGGCCCTAAAAAGCAAAAAATAAAGATAAAATAAATGAAAGAGGGCTTCTGCTAGACCCGCATCCCACCCCAATTGCTGTGATCCCCCCCCCCCCGCCACTGTTCACCCCCAGACGATCTCACCGCCTGCCGCCTCCTTGCCAAGAGAACTCCTACTCATCCGTCAGGACTCCACTGGGGCCGTGCCTGCGCCGGAAGCCCATCTGGATGTCCTGGTTTGGAATGGACGCCCTTCCCTCCCAGTTAGGGCTGAATTGTGTGCCCTCCAAATTCCTACAGTGAAGTCCTACCCCCGGTAACTGAGAATGTGACTGTGTTTGGAGAAAGGGCCCTCAAGAGGTAATTTAGGGTGACATGAAGTCATGCGAATGGGCCCCCATCCAACATGAAGCGGAGTTCAGGACACAAGGACCCAGATGGAGGGGCGACCGCGTGGAGGCACAGGGAGAAGAGGGCCATCTACCAGCCAGGGAGCAAGGCTGCAGGAGAAAGCACCCTGCCACACCTTCGTCTCAGACTTGCGGCCCCCAGAGCTGTTTCAGCGCCACCCCCCACCCCACCCCCACCCGCAAGGCAGCCCCAGAACCAAGGCAGCCCTGCGCTCTCCTGCCTCCCCATCCTCCGAGCCAGCGAGCACCCTGTGGAAAGGCTCTCTTGACCTTGACGTCCCCCATCCCTGGAGAAGAAGTCACCTTGACATCAGTGCTGGGTGTTTCGGGGTTCAGGGAACACTTATTGGTGTGAACTCACCTTTTGTTCAACTTTATGCTGCCCTCAGAAGAGATCAGCAGCAGGCCAACCACACAGACTCCAGGCGCACCTGACGGGTCCATCCTCCTTTAACTGATGCTCTGCAGCCTCCGGTCCTGGCCGCCCCGCCTCCCCTGTGTGCCCATGTGCCTGGGCGGCCACAGCGGCTGTCCGTCTGTCTGTCCAGTACCTTCCCGAATCCACATATGTCAGTTATGCTTGTTATTAAAATGACATTGCAGGGAGTTCCCATGGTGGCTCGGCGGGTTGCAAACCCAACTAGTATCCATGGGGCCTCGGGTTCAATCCCTGACCTTGCTCAGTGGGTTAAGGATCTGGCGCTGCTGTGAGCCGTGGTGTAGGTTGCAGATGCGGCTCAGATCCTGAGGGACTGTGGCTGTGGGGTAGGCCAGCAGCTGCAGCTCAGGTTCGACCCCTAGCCTGGGAACTTCCATATGCTGCAGGTATGACCCTACAAAAGAAAAAAGAGAAAAAAAATAAAATGACATTGCATGTGAAACACACATAAAACGGTAAACTGTGAAATACAAGATTTGCTCCTCTGAAGCCTAAATTAAATGCTTTGAAAAAGATTAATTCTAGATGAGTTGTTTTAAATATACTGCTGTCGAAGAGTTCCTGTTGTGGCTCCCGACTGGCATCCATGAGGCTGTGGGTTCGATCCCTGGCCTCGCTTAGTGGGTTAAGGATCTGGCGTTGCCTTGAGCTGTGATGTAGCCTGGCGGCTGCAGCTCTGATGGGACCCCCTAGCGTGGGAACCTCCATATGCTGCTGGTGCAGCCCTAAGAAGACAAAAAGACTGTATGTATACACACACACACACACACACACACACACACACACACACACACACAGAGGTGCTCTCTCTGAGGCCCGGGGCTACTCCTGGGGTCCACACCTCATGCGGCCCCCACCCACAGGCATCCAGACTGCCCCGTGTGGCTGAGAGAATACGGTGGAAGTGATACCGAGCATCTTCCAAGAGGAGGTCACAGAAGGCTTTGCATCTTCCGCCTGCTTCTCTTGGGCTGCTTGCTCTGGCGGACCCTTAGGCCCCTTGGAGCGGCCTCCCGCCACCTGCCGGCACCAGCCCCGTGAGGGAGCAGGTATGCAAGTGGATGCTGCCTCGCCCGGTCCTTCACAGGAGGGCAACCTGGGCCGCCAGCCGAAGGCAGCTTTATGGGAAACTCTGAGCAGACTGGTGTGGACCAAACAAATCTTGCCTGCCGTTTCAGTGCATAAAGAATGCTGCCTTCCATCAAGCCATCCACCGCTGCCGCCGCCCCCATGAGAATTCAGGATGGGGGCGTGGGGACAGGATCCCGGCCCCGGATGGCTAAGGTGTATATCCGAACAATCATTTCAATGAGCCCAGACTCTTGTGTCTGCCCATACATGGAAAAGTACGAAAATCATTAACTTAAGATATTTGTGATTAGTAATAATCTTTTTTTTTTTCTTTTCAGGGCTGTACTTGCAGCATATGGGGGTTCCCAGGCTAGGGAAGGAATCGGAGCTGTTGCTACCGGCCTACACCACAACCACGGCAATGCCACATCTGAGCTGCTTCTGCGACCTACACCATGGCTCATGGCAACGCCGGATCCTTGACCCACTGAGCGAGCCCAGGGATCAAACCTGAGCCCTCATGGATGCTAGTCAGATTCGTTAACCACTGAGCCATGATGGGAACTCCAGTAATCTTTTGATTACGTTTATCTTATTTTATTTTTTTCTTTCTCAGCTGCACCCTCAGCATATGGAATTTCCTGGTCCAGGAATCGAATCCGAGCTGCAGCTTTGACCTACACCACACCTGCAGCAATGCAGGCTCTTTAACCTGCCATCCCACGGTGGAAAATCCATGTTTATTTTTTTAAGCCCCAAATTCCTATATATCCTGACTCTTCCTTTACCTCTTTGAAACAGGTCCTCAGAACATCTGAGAGGCTGCCTCCAGGGCTATGTCCTCAGTAAGATCTTCAACATTTTTTTTCTTTCTTTTTTTTTTTTTTTTTTTAAGAGCTGCACCCATGGGGTATGGAAGTTCCCAGGCTTGGGGTAGAATTGGAGCTGCAGCTGCCTGTCTACACCACAGCCATAGCAACTCAGAATCTGAGCCTCGTCTGCGACCTATACCAGAGCTCGTGGCCATGCCGAATCCTTAACCCAGTGATGGAGGCCAGAGATCGAACCGGGGTCCTCGTGGATACTAGTCAGGTTTGTTTGAGCCACAATGGGAACTCCAACTCCAGTGACTTTTAAGAAGGACTGTATATCTGATCTCCATGCCCACGCTCCACCCCCACTTCCTTCCACTGAGCTCCTAAAATCCTTGGAATTTCCTACAGGGTGCGAGAGATAAAGGTATCTTTTGTTTTTCATAACAAGTCCCTTAGAACCACAGCTGCGTATACACGTGAATGAGTGACTTTTTGAAAGCTCCCAGGGGCGGGGCTGGTGGTCTTGGAAACCAGCAAAGTGACCTGAGAGTTGGCCCTTGCAGTCTCAGCCCCTGACCTGAGTGGAGCAGGCTGGAGAGCGGGTTCGGTCTGCAGTGGCCGATGACTTGATCAATCCTGTCTCCACAAGGAAGCTCCAGAACAATCCCCAAAGGACCGGGTTTGGAGAGCTTCCTAGGCAGGTGCTGGGAGGTGGCCCGCCTGGAGGAGGCAGGGTCCCTTGCCCTTGGCGTCCCCTACACCAGCTGTCCCGGAGTTAGAGCCTTTGTTAATGAACTGGTGGTCTGATAGGTAAACTGGTTTCCTGAGTTCGGCGAGCCCTTCTAGCAAATTAATCCTATGGTGAGAGCGTCCAATCTCTAGGCGGTTGGTCAGAAGCGCAGGTGGCAACTTGGACTTGTGGTGGGGGTGAGAAGAGCCCCGAGCCTGTGCCATCTGCCCCTCTAGGTAGATGGTGTCAGACCTGAGTGGTAGGTGGGGCACCCAGTCGGGGTTGTAGAGTTGCTTGATGTGGGGGGAGCCGTGCACCAGAACATTCTGTGGGCAGCAGGACACAGCAGGTGTCCTAGTTGTGTCTGGAGCCTTTTTACACACCTGGTTTGTGCCCCAAACCATGAGCAACCAGTCGCATTCACCTCTGCTTCCTGTGTAGTCGCCGACTGGGTATCTGGCCCCAAAGCCCACAGGGTAAGTGTCCCCAGGAGAGGCAGGGATGGGGCAGCAGGGGAGGAGGTGGCCGTGTGGGCAGCGAGGGCTGGGGGGACCCTCTCCGTGTTCTCAATCCCACACCAGCTGGGACAGGGGACCTGGGGAAGACAGGGGTGTCACAGCTGTGGCCTTGAAGGCGACAGAGCCTTGGGCGGCCCTCCAAGGGTGTCACGTGGGCCTCTCTAGGCCCTTCTTTGCCCATGGATCCAGTCATTGGAGGGGTTCCCGAGCACCGCCCAGCTCAGAGGCTTCCCGGTCATGGCCCCGCAGGCCCCTTCTTTGGCTGCTGTACCCTGAGCATCACGGAGAGGCTTCCAGAAGCTGTCTGTGGGGAGGGGTTTGTTCAACGAGGGTTTACTCCTTCCAGGGAGCTGGGGGCGCCCCCTCCCTCCTCTTTCGCCCTCTCACCCTCTTTATTCTTCCGCCCCAAACAAAAGCGCTATCTCATTTTCTTTCATGTTAGAGCCTTTCTGCAAAGGCCAGCCTGGTTTAACGTCCAGATACTTCCTGGATGTAAAGGAAAATATTTGCATTTTTCTCCTGGGAGGTGCGTTCAACACTGGAATGTTCTGGATCCTCTTTAGGCCACAAGAAAAAGAAGAGGAAAAAAGTGCAGTTTCCATATCAAATCACGTTGTACCTTTATTTCCTGTCTCACATCAGGCAGTTTGCTGTTTAGGCCCCAAGAATAAGCCCAGGATGGGAGTTCCCGTTGTGGCTCAGTGGTTAATGAACCCAACTAGGATCCATGAGGATGCGGGTTCGATCCCTGGCCTCACTCAGTGGGGTGAGGATCCGGTGTTGGTGTGAGCTGTGGTGTGGGTTGCAGACACGGCTCGGATCCTGTGTTGCTGTGGCTGTGGTGTAGGCCGGCGGCTACAGCTCTGATTGGACCCCTAGCCTGGGAACCTCCATATGCTGCAGGTGCAGTCCTCAAAACACAAAAGACAAAAAAAAAAAAAAAAAAAACCCTGGATGCAGAGGAGAATGAGATGGTTCCTGCCCTCAGCACCCTTTGGGCGGGGTCTGAGCAAAGACTTGTCACAGAGGCAAAGCCTTGTCACAGATCAGAGGCCCTGTCGGCTGGAAAGATGCTCCAGTGACTCCAGAGCAAGGACGGCAGCTGGTCGCAGGGGGAGGGGGAGGCCGTGCAGGTGTAGCTGCACCACCCGGGCCTTGAGGCCTCGAGGCACAGAATCTGGGATGGGGGGTGGGATAATGGGTGGGGGGCGGGGTTCAGCGCTGTGGGAGAAGGGAGATCTTGGAGATACAAGGTGCCACCTGAGCACCCTCTTCAGGAGCACCCAGGGCTCCCCCACCGCTGCAGCTCAGAGACAGGAGCTGAACGGGTTGGTGATGGTCTCAAGGGTCAGAGGCTGGCACAGATGCCAGGTTGAGTAGGAAGGCACAGCATGGCGCTGATGGACCCTGCGAAGCCAGCGGAAAACAAATGGAGCCCCGAGGGGACCGGGCACCCAATGGAGGAGGCCTCCCCAGCCTCCACTCCCCCTCCTTGCACGCCCAGCAGACGCACCCACCGCGGTCCGAAGTTCCCGGGATAGGGGTCTCACGGGAGCCACATCTGTCCCAGCCTACGCCACAGCCACAGCAAGGCCAGATCGGAGCCGCATCTGCGACCTACACCACAGCTCACGGCAATGCCGGATCTTTAACCCGAGGCCGGGGATGGAACCTGTGTCCTCATGGCTACTAGTTGGGTTCATTATGACAGAGCCACAATGGGAACTGCTTTTTTTTTTGTGGATGTCTTGATTTTTGGTTTGGAAAATACGACCACTGATCCTGTGCCAGCTCGCACCCTAAGACTTCTGCGGGGACATACATCCAGAGGGACATTCGTGACCTGTCCCATCCCAGCCGCACTAATATCTGGAAACTTCCATCCACAGATAGGCTCATTCCCTCCCTAAGACACCCAGCGGTGAAGCCCAGACAGGGGACCTGCCTTCTGAGTCTGGTGACAGGCGTCAGAGGAGTGAGGAGCGGCTTCAGGGCACACAGGACGCGCAGGAATCTGTGCTTGTGTCTGAACTTCAGGCAGGGATCTGAGTCCATCGCTTTGCCTTCCCCTCTGCTGTGATTCTCTTGCAAGAAGCAAGGAAGGCTGAGCCCCTGCCCCGGCCATCGAAGGGGACCGTGCAAGGACCTCCTGGGGCAGAAGGGGAAGAGCACATGGAGAGCCACCGTGCGTGCCTTACGTGCGTCACAGAGCGGGATGCACAGGCCTATGGGGCCAGACCTCTTCCCGCGGGGCCCTGAGCCGGGAGGAGGCACCTGGAGCCAGAAGGGCTGCCGGCCCGCTACCAGGAGGGACGGCTCTGAGAGGTGAGGGGCAGGGCGTGCCCACCAGGGACCGGATGTCTGGGGAGGGAAGTCACTTTATTTCATTCTGGAATCAGCCTCTGGAGGAGGGATGCGCTCTAATCCCTGCTTCTCAGAGATGAGGAAATCCAGGCTCAGAGAAGCTGAGCAACACGCCCAAGGCTACACAGCGGCAAATGGATTGTCAGAAGCTCAAGTCCGAAGGTCTGACCCCTGGTCAGGGATGGCATTTCAGGAACGCAGGCCCCAGGCCCTGGCAGGCACCGAGCTCCCTGCTGGCTGGCCGGCTGGCGGAAGTGGCTCTGCTCTGGGCAGGAAGCCTGCCTCCAATGCTGAGTCACTCTGACCCCCGGCTGGTGCAGCAGGAGGAAGGTGGCTGCCCAGGCTGTGGTGACTGCTTGGCCCTTTGCTCCCCAGGGCTCCCAGCAGCCCCCAGTGGCCCGTCCAGTTACGGACAGGCCAAGACCCTGGCCACTGCAGGGCCTGGTGAGGCCCCGATGTGCCCTCATCCACGGCGTGTTTTCTGGGCTGGGGCTGCCCCATGGTGAAGTGGAGCCCTCACTCCAGCTTGGGGGTTGCTGGCAGGTACCCCATCATTGCGAAGCCCAGCCATGGCACTGTGAGGAAGATCCAGGGGAGCTGGTGCTGGCGGCCAGAGGGGCGTCAGGGAGGTGACATTTGAGCTTTGAGATGAGTCTGAAGCGTGAAAAGTGCTTGATAAGCCGAGAAAGGGCAGAGGGGCCTCTCCTGAACAGAAAGTCTTTGGCAGATACCCCGTTTCACTCCGGTCTCTGCCTCCAGCCCTAGGAAACCAGCAATCGACGAAGAAATAAAATGATTTTTACATTGGGTGTTAGGTCTCTGCAGATCCCTGCCTCAACTGTTTGGATAATGGATGTGTGCTGACTTTTGCTGTTTGGCTGTGCCCACGGCAAGTGAAAATTCCCGGGCCGGGGATTGAACCCATGCCATAGCAGTGACAATACCAAATCCTTAATTGCTAGGCCAGCAGGGCACTCCTGTGCGGACCTTTTGATCCAGTGCCTTCCCTGGGGAAGCCCTAAGACACCCCTAGGTAGTCAATGTTCCAGTCTGATGCCCTCCCTTTAAAGTCTACAAAGTCTATTTTACTCCAACTCCTTTTTCATGGGCATCTTTCTAAGATACTACGAGGCGTGCCCCCAACAGTCATTCTTCTCCTGTTCCTTAACACCAGTATCCCGAATTGTATTTACTTATTTATTTATTTATGTTTGCTTTGGGGGGCTTCACCCGCCGCATGTGGAGGTTCCCAGGCTAGGAGTTGAATCGGAGCTATAGCTGCCGGCCTCCACCACAGCCACAGCAACGCCACATCCGAGCCTCATCTTCCACCTACACCACAGCTCATGGCAATGCCAGATCCTTAACCCATGGAGCGAGGCCAGGGATCGAACCCGCGTCCTCATGGTTCCTAGTCAGATTTGTTTCTGCTGCGCCATGACGGGAACGCCAACAGTATCCCAGATTTCTTTGGAGTTGCAGAGGTCTCATTTAGGGACCACGCATTTTCTAGCTTCCTGATTGGCAAGGGTGACCACATAACAAAGTTCTGGCCCATGAAATGTGAGCAGAAGGGTTGTGTGGCACTGCTTTCTCTTTAGAAACAAGTGAGATGACTTTTTCCCCTTTTGTCATCCTTCTGCTAGAACAAGTATGTAAGTGCTGGAGCTTTTGCAGCCATTCTGGGCCAGAAGTGACTTTGAGAGTAAAGGTGATGCAAGGAGGGGAAACACAAGAAAAGAAGCCGGAGTTCCTGGCACCGGGACCACTTAAATTCCTGTCTCTGGGCTACTTGGAAAAGAAATTTTAAATCAACTTTGAGTTAAAATTTACATGAAATAAAATGTACCAGTTTTAAATGTATAGTTGAATGAGATTTGACGTATGTATATACCCATGCAACAATCATCGCCATCAAGATATAGAATCTTCCTGTTACCTCCAAAAGTTTCCTGCTCTTTTTTGTATTCAGTCCACACCTTAGTTTTGCCATGGACTCTTTTTTTTTTTTTCTTTTTGGCTCCCCTGGCATATGCAGTTCCCGGGCCAGGGATCAGATCTGAGCAGCTGGCAATGCTGGATCCGTTAACCCACTGTGCAGGGCCAGGGATCACACTGTATCCTGGTGTTGCAGTGACACTGCCGATCCCATCGGGCCACAGCAGGAACTCCTTGGGCTCCTTTTACATAAGAAAGACCTAAATATCTATTTTGCTGAAGCCAATATTTGGGGGGGGGGGCTTTATTATGTGCAGTTGATTCTCATGCAGAAGAGAAGGTAGATGTATCATACAGTGGCTCAAACAGGGGTTCCGAAAGACACTCATGTGTTTTGATCACTTCAGACCATGGCTAGCTGTCCTGTGTCTTGGATTGTTCCCTGGGAAACAGATTTGGAGATGAGATTTCCAGGCAGGATGTTTATTAGGCAGTGCCCTTGGGGACACACCTCTGCAGTGAGAGACACAGAACGAGGCAGCCACAACAGAGCCTCAGCCATCCCCGCAGGGAGCGCTGGTGCTGAGGAGACCTTCGGAGATGTCCGAGGCTGGGTCCCCAGGTTACCACTTGCTGGATGTGGGCTGTCCCTGGGGCACAGTGAACCTTAGACTGCACGGCTCTTTTCTTTTTCCTTTTTAAAAAAAAATTTAAGCCCACACCTGCAGCATATGGAGGTTCCCAAGCTAGGGGTCGAATCAGAGCTGTAGCTGCCAGCCTACACCACAGCCACAGCCATGCTGGATCCTTAACCCACCCAGCAGGGCCAGGGATTGAACCTGAAATCTCATGGATACTAGTTGGGTTTGTTACCCCTGAGCCAAAATGGGAACTCCCTTCTTCCTCTCTCTTTTTTTTTTTTTTTTCTTTTTAGGGCAGCACCTGCAGCAAATGGAAGTTCCCAGGCTAGGGGCTGAATCAGAGCTGCAGCTGCTGGCCTACACCACAGCTCACCGCAATGCTGGATCTTTAACCTACTGGTTCTTAAGCCGCTGAGCCACAACAGGAATTCTAGGCAGTTCTGTTCACTCTAGGCAAATCTCAGGGAGGTATCAGCCAAGAGCCATTACTAGCCAATACTCCCAGCAGGTGAGATGTGCTCGTCCTGGGTCTGATGGGGAATCAGGGAGAGCATCACAGCAGCCATGATGCCCTGGGTTCTGGGTGGTGTCCCCAGGGTGACTCAGCAGTGTGGGAGCAGCTTTCACCTGCCTGTCAAGACCTCATGTCCCTCATGGGCCGGATGCCTGGCTCTGAGGGCCCAGAAGCTCCCAGAACGACAGAAGGCTGCTCTTGGTTTCAAGGCCATGAGTTGTCAGAAGAAGCTGAGCCCTCCAAAGAGCTGCGTGCTCAGCTTCTGCGGGACCGTCTGTACGCTCCTCCTGGATTCTCTCTGGACTGGCTCTCCCACCTGGCAGCCTGTGCTCTCAGATGCTTCTTTCCTGGTCCCTCAAGGTGCCCCTCTGTCTTTGCACACCCTGACCTTGGCAATGCCTCCCCGTGTCCCAGCCCTTCTTACTTTTAGTGTCAAGGCAACTTCACGGACTCTGCTCAAAAAACATGACATTGCACATCCTTCCGAGTTATTCGCATTCCTCCGCTGTGCAAACAGCCCTCTGTTTCCAATGGCTGCCTTATTTTACCAACCGAGGCAAAGGCTTCTGCAGAATTCGGTACCAGGGCTTTATAACAACTGTCTCCTCCGGGCCAAGAGTTCTTCCCCGGACTTGGTCTGAGGGCAATTTTCTAAGAGGTTGAGGTTCCCGGCACTTTGACGTTTAGATTTGCCAGGCGTGACCCTAAATCAGAATGGAGACATAATGACGCATAAAATGAGGATCAAGGGATCCTGTGACTTTTTGAGGAGAACTAATTTATTTTACTTTATTTAATTTTTTTGGGGGGGGGGCGCACCTGTGGCATATGGAAGTTCCCAGGCTAGGGGTCCAATTGGAGCTGCAGCTGCCAACCTACACCACAGCCACAGCAATGCAGGATCTGAGCCTTGTCATAACCTACACCGCAGCTCAGGGCAATGCCGGATCCTTTAACCTACTGAGTGAGGCCAAGGATCGAACCTGCATCCTAGTTGGGTTCGTAACCCACTGAGCCACGACAGGAACTCCTAGGAGAACTGTTTTCAAATACAGGTAAATGCAGAGAATATCAGACACTTCTGCCTCCACAACAGAGCGGCTATCAGGACATAGCAGTGTCATACTTTTATTTTACTTAATTGTTATTTTATATGGCCATGCCCTTGGCATATGGACTTTCCTGGGCCAGGGACTGAATCCGTGCCTCTGCAGTGACCTGAGCCACTGCAGTTGGATTCTTTTTTTTTTTTTTTTTTGTCTTTTGTCTTTTTTTTGTTGTTGTTGTTATTGTTGCTATTTCTTGGGCCGCTCCCGCGGCATATGGAGGTTCCCAGACTAGGGGTTGAATCGGAGCTGTAGCCACCGGCCTACACCAGAGCCACAGCAACGCGGGATCCAAGCCGCGTCTGCAACCTACACCACAGCTCACGGCAACGCCGGATCGTTAACCCACTGAGCAAGGGCAGGGATCGAACCTGCAACCTCATGGTTCCTAGTCGGATTCGTTAACCACTGCGCCACGACGGGAACTCCTGCAGTTGGATTCTTAACCACTGAGCCATCACGGAAACTCCAGGGGCATCATAGTTTTAGAAATAATGCATGTCAGGTGCAGGGGAAGCCTTCCTCCACCCCTCCAATCTTCTCCCGACCTGGCATTCTCCCAGAAGCAATCCTTAACGGGAGTTAGCGGAGTTCTCCTTCAGTCCATTTGGATACTTTTGCTAAACGTGTATACATTTAAACAGAGGTATATTGCATCATGTTTTATTTTGGCCCCGCCTACGATACGCAGAAGTTCCTGGGCCAGGGATCGAACCTGAGGCATAGCAGGGACCCGAATGGCTGCAGTGACAATGCTGGCTCCTTAACCGGCTGAGCCACAAGAGGACTCCTGTATTGTATGTTTTAAATAAACTTAAACGGTAACGTACCATAGAGTTTTCTTTCCTTGCCTTTAAAAAAAAAGTCAGCGCTGTTTTTGAGATCCGTGCACGTTCATTCGGCTATATCCAGTCATTTGATTTTAACTATCATTTACAGGAGTCCATCAAACGGCTATGACGGGCTTTATCTCCTCCCTCCCCAAATGCTAGACATGAAGGCTGTTTGCAATTTTGACTCATCCTATTTGCAGTCGTGCTGCACCTGGCTTTCTGGCTTTCGCACAGCGGTGTTCTTGGGGTGTATGACTGGAGGGGGGGCAGTTGCTGGTGGAAGGGTATTTGCCACTTGGCTTTGCTGGATGTTGCCAAATGGCTCTCCAGAGCGACTGGTGCCATCTCCCCCTTGCCCTCCGTGGGCTCCAGCTGCCCTCACCCACGTCCTCTTCAGAGTGTGCTTCTTGCGAGCGGGTGATGCTCTCTCGCTGCTGCTTTATTTTATCTCAGCTGCTGAGACGCTTGGACATCTTTCATGTTCAGAGGCCACTTGGGTTATTTATTCAGTACAATTTCTTTATCACTTTTAAAATTGTCTTGCTCGTCAAGTTTCTTTTAATGTCATGTCTTTGCAATACTAAGGGAAAAAAGTGGGAGTTCCGAGTGCCCGTCGTGGCTTAGTGGTTAACGAACCCGACCAGCATCCATGAGGATGCGGGTTTGATCTCTGGCCTCGCTCAGTGGGTTGAGGATCTGGCGTTGCTGTGAGCTGTGGGGTAGGCCAGCAGCTACAGCTCTGATTCAGCCCCAGCCTGGGAACCTCCATATGCCATGGGTGCGGCCCTAAGGAGACAAAAGATTTAAAAAAAAAAAAGTGGGAGTTCCCTGGTGGCTCAGCGGATTGAGGAGCCAGCATTGTCACTGCTCTGGCTGTGGTTCAGGTTTGATCCCTGGCCTGGGAACTTCCCCATGATGTGGGAGCAGCCCAAACAAACACAGAAACAAACAGTGTAGACCCACAGGTGAGGCGGGGCTGTGGGGGGAGAAATCTAGTCCAAGGCCTAGCTCCCACCTCGATGTTATTATCTATATGATCTGGGGCAAATACCTTCTTCCCTGATTTATTCTTGGCCACACCCACAGCATGTGGAAGTTCCCAGGCTAGGGATCGAACCTGCGCCACAGCAGTCATAACGCTGGATTTTGACATGCTGAGCCAGTGGGGGAACATCTCTCTGTAGGTTTTCTAAAGTTTATTTATTTATTTTTCAGGTGTAAAATTCACTGGGTTTTTGTTTTTGTTTTGTTTTTTAGGGCTGCCCCCAGGGCATATGGAAGGTCCCAGGCCAGGTGTCGAATCAGATTGAGTTGCATCTGCAGCCTACGCTGCAGCCTGTGGCGACGCCAGGTCCTTCACCCACCGAGTGAGGTCAGGGATTGAACCTGCATCCTCATGGATACTAGTCAGATTCTTAACCCACTGAGCCTACTAAGCACTTGAATTGCGGCTGGTCTGAATTGAGATGTGCTATGTGTGTAGAATACAGGCTGCATATCAAAGACTTTGTATGAAACAAGATGCAAAACATTCATAATTTCTAGGCTGATTACATGTTGAAGTAATATTGTCTATAGATTCGATTAAATGAAATGTATCATTAAAATGAATTGCATCTACCTTTTTACTTTTAAAAACGTGCCTCCGTGTGTGGACTGAGCTTTCTTTCTGTTGGGATTGGGATGATGGAAGAAGAAATAGGAGACAAGCCTGCCGGCTGGAGGGGTGCTACTTCCACCCCACGCTGGTGGTGGAACTGTTTCAGACAGACACCTGCTTGTGGTCCTGCTTAGGGCATGGACCAGCTTCTCCAGCACCAGGAACTTTATTTCACCGAAAGGAAGCCACTGGAGAGAGAGAGAGCTGGCAAGGCAAGCAGCCTTTTCCGGTTCGAACTGGTTTGAAACAGCGGTCCAAGCCTCGGTTTGCGTTTGGCTTTGGGTTTGGTGCTTTCGCTAGATCGTGATGCAGCCAAGCAGACTCCGGGCTGTTCCCTGCATCATTCACCGACACAGGAAAGAGGCCAGGCCTGGCAGGCAGAGCCCTTGGTTGGGGGCTTCGGCTTTACACGTGGGGGCTGGCAGGCTTGGCGCCCCCTCCTGCACTGGGTGACCACGTTATCCGTGGGTGGGGTGGCACATGGACACATGTCCTGGTCCATCCTGCGGTGCAAACCTACGATGTGCACCTGCACTGCGGACTCTAGTGCAACCGTCCTGCCTCTCCTTGTGGAGCCAATTTCATGCCCAACACACACGGCCCCTGCCTGCCCTGCACCAGGGGGCAAAGCCATTCCCATTCTGTGGTGCATCTGACCCCTCTCCCTGAGGCCACCTGAGGGCAGAGAGAGGCCAGTGACACAGCTAAAACGTGTTGGGGCTGGGACCAGAACCCAGGTCTCCTGACACATCCGTTGTGATGGTTTTCTTTCCTGTCTTTTTATTTTTTTTTCTGGCAGCGGAGATGTTGGCAAGATGCCCTAACAATCACCTTCTTCGCTTCTGACCATCTACTCACCAGAGGCAGGATCCAGGGATTCTTACTGCTGGTGCTGCCAGCGAGTTCCCTGCCTGTTTCCTGCCTTGAGCATCTGGGGTCAGGAGCAGGGCGGGCAGCCGAGGAGTCCCCGTTGCCTACTCTATTCCTGGCAGGCACACTGGAATCAAATGAAACGGTGCCATTTGTATCACGATCAGAAGGGGCCCTGGGGGAGTGATCCTGTAGCGCAGTGGGTTAAGGACCTGGAGATGTTGCTGCAGAGGCGCTGCAGTGGCATGGGTTTGATCTTTGGCCCAGGAACTTCTGCATGCTGTGCCTGTGGCCGTGGCCAAAAAAAAAAAAGAGCCCCCTAGAGACAAGCTGGCTCCACTTCCTCAAATATTCAGGCGAAGAGGTCTCTGAGCCTCTTTATTTGAAAGGACCTTCCTAGTAAGATATACGCTTAAGTTCCTCAACATACTATTATATATATATATATATTTTTTTTTTTTTTTTGCTCTTTTTTAGGGCCATTCTCATGGCATATGGAGGTTCCCGGACTAGGAATTGAATCAGAGCTTCACCTGAGGCCAACCCCACAGCCTCAGCAATGCAGCATCTGAGCTGCATCTATGACCTACACCACAGCTCACGGCAATGCCGGATCATTAACCCACTGAGCGAGGCCAGGAATTGAACCCGCAACCTCAGGGTTCCTAGTTGGTTTTGTTTCCACTGTGCTACAATGGGAACTTCTTGTTTGTTTGTTTGTTTGTTTTAATAATATTTTCCACTGCCTGATTGGGCCCAGCGCAGTGTCACCGAGTCTGGCTTTTTGTTTTGTTTGGTCTGGCCACACCTGAAGCACATGGAAAGCCCTGGGCCAGGGCACTGAACCCATGCCACAGCAGCGACCTGAGCTGCTGTAGTGACAACGCCCGATCCTTAACCCACTCCACCACAGGAGAACTCAGGGTCTTGCTTTAAACCTGGCTGTCAGTGATTCTAACATGCAACCTTGGATACCTCAATTTTCTTTCTTTCCTTCCTTCCTTCCTTCTTTCTTTCTTTCTAGGGCCGCATAAGGGGCACATGGAAGTTCCCAGGCTAGGGGTCCAATCGGAGCTGCAGCTGCCGGCCTACACCACAGCCACAGCCACGCCAGATCGAAGCTGCGTCTGCAACCTACACTGCAGCTGGTGGCAACACCGTATCATTAACCCACTGAGGGAGACCAGGGATGGAACCCGCCTCCTCGTGGATATTAGTTGGGGTCTTAACCCGTTGAGCCATAAAGGGAATTCCAACACCTCATTTTTCTAAGTAGAGGTCCTCATTATCGAATGGGAAGATAATCTCAAGACCGTTGGAGATATGATACGTAAAAATGCTTCAAAAGGCATAAAATTAAGATATTATTAAGAATAATCAGACTCATCCCTGCCTTTAAGTGGTCTCAGCTACCTACTGCAGGGAAGACGGATTGGATGACACCTGTTATGTGTTGAATTGTTCCCCCATAAAGATGCTGATGTCCTAACCCCTGGTACCTGTGAATGTGGCCTTCTTTGGAAACAGGGTTTTTGCCACTGATTGAATTAAACTGGGGTTATTAAGGTGGGCTCGAACCCCATTTGACGGGTGCCGTGTCAAAAGGGGAACTTTGGACACAGACAGACCCACACAAAGGGAAGACGACGTGAAGACACAGGGAAAAGACAGCCACCGACAAGCCAACAAACTCCCAAGGCTACAGACACTGGAGGAGAGGCCCAGACAGACACTCCCGCTCAGTCCTCAGAGGGAACCAACCGTGCTGACACCTTGATCTTGCACACGCAGCCTCCAGAACACAGAGACAAGACATGTCTGTGGTTTAAGCCATCCACGTGGCGATACTTTGTTATGGCAGCCCCAGGAAACTAATATAACACTCTGCCCTGAATTTGCTTTCCTTCCTGCTCTAGTTTATTAAATCCACAAGTACTTATTGAGTGGCAACTACGTGCCACCCTCCCCTAAGCTTCACAAGGGGTGTTGAAGGAGCCCTAGACACAGAAAGGAAGATTCCAGGTTGTACTTCACTCGGGGGAGACACAAGCCTGCCTTAGAAGTTCCGAGGAGTTCCCTGGTGGCCTAATGGGTTAAGGACCTGGTGTTTTCACTGCCGTGGCTCGGGTCACTGTTGTGGCGCAGGATCCATGCCTGGCCCAAGAACTTCTGAAAGCCTCAGGCACAGCAGTAAAAAATAAATAATTTTCAAAAAATTTAAAAAAAGAGGGAGTTCCTGTGGTGGCTCAGTGGTAATGAACCTGACTTGTATCCATGAGGACAGAGGTTCCATCCCCGGCCTTGCTCAGTGGGTAAAGGACCCAGCATTGCCGTGAGCTGTGGTGTCGGTTGCAGACTCAGCTCAGATCTCCGAGTTGCTGTGGCTGTGGTGTAGGCCGGCGGCTGCAGCTCCAGTTCGACCCCTAGCCTGGGAACCTCCATATGCCGCAGGTGCGGCCCTAAAAAAGACAACAACAACAACCGAAAGACTTTCCGGGTCTGAGAAGGGAGAAGTACATCTGAGCTGAAGGATGGAGGCCAGGTGGGAGCTGAACGGAGCCCCGAGGGACAGGTAGGTTCCAGACGAGCGGGGAGGAAGGGGAGCCGTGCTGGGGGAGACAAGGGCCTGGTCCAGGGCAAGGGCGTCTGGGAACCAGCGCATCTGCTGGTGCGCTTTCCCTGGGGCTTCCTCCTCCTCTGCCAGCCTCTCCCCTCCGTCTGCATGCTCCCTCCTCTCTCTGGTCCCAGCAACACTGTCGCCTGCTCTATGACCCTCTTTTGAGCTGGTTTTTTTCTGTGTGGTTTTTTTGTTTGTTGTTTAAGCTGGGAGAGACAAGAGTATGTGTTTGTTTTGCTTTTTAGGGTGCACCCGCAGCATATGGAGGTCCCCAGGCTAGGGGTCCAATTGGAGCTATAGCCGCCGGCCTACACCACAGCCACAGCCACGCCAGATCCGAGCCGTGTCTGTGACCGACACCACAGCTCACGGCAACGCTGGATCCTTAACGCACTGAGTGAGGCCAGGGATCGAACCTGGGTCGTCATGGATACTAGTCAGGTTTGTAACCCACTGAGCCATGACGGGAACACCTCTAAGCTGGTTTTGTGTGTGGCCATAGTTGGTCATAGCTCGGGCCTTGATGCGGGTGATTCCTGAGCTGTGGTGGACATCTGGGGTCCTGTGACCCAGCTGTGGAGCAATATGCTCTGATTTTGTAGCAGAGACTTTGCAAGGAGCTCAGCAAAGTGACTGTGTCCTCCTGGGCACACAGGGAGACCAGAAGGCCCAGACCCCTGGCATTCACGTGGGACCGTGTGGCTATTTCTGGCCAGTGAAGTGTGCTTCCTCCAGGCCTGGCTCCTGAGGGCCCCCGAGACCCGCAGCGGGCACTCTCTCCTCTCTCGTTGCTGGCTAATAGTCAAGGGTGGGGAATCTCTAGATAGAAGGGGCTAGGGTTCCTCCAACCTGCACTAAACTGCACGGCGTGAGAAGGGGTCCTATGTGTCAAGGCAGCAGATCAAACTCGCCCCCACTAACCCGGGCTGATAGGCCTGAGCTGGGCATCTGACCTATAACCCTACCCTCTGCATGGATACGCTCCCTGAAGCCTCTGCAATGACCTTGGCCGCTGGGCTCTGCTGAGAAGGAAAGGTGGAGCCCCTAGGTATCAGAGCTGTGACTCCCTACGACGTCACCACGGTCTGGGACCATTCCTGCTGACAGTCATTACTGCAGCTGATGCTTGAAGCTGGGCGGCCTAGGAGACTCCCTCCCTCTGGGCTTAGTTTTCTCATTTGCCTGGAAAGAGAGAGGCCTGGGCTCAGACCACCTTGCCTGCCAGCTCCAGCCAATTCCCCCCAGAGCCGCCCACCACCGGTTCTCGGTTCTCCGCAGCCTCCTGCGGAGGGGAGTTCACTCCCCGAGCTTTTGTGGAGGAGGATCTGACGGGAGGATTTGAGTTTTCCCCTGGAGACGCTGGAAAGACAGTTTGTCTCAGCCTAACACTAACGCCCAGCTCCACATTTCTGGCTGTTTCTGTGGTTACCTTTCTTCGGGGGATGCTTGGGGTGGGTGGTGACGGTCGTGATGGGGGCGTGTACAGATTTGCTCTTCTAGGACCCAGCTTTTCCGGGGCCGCCGGCAAGGGGCCCTGGGAAGCACAGACCCTGATTCTCACACCAGCGCCATCCCAGGGGGGACAGAAGTCTGCAACAAACACAGGTCCGCCTCCCCCAGACCCAGGCCTGGGGACCGAGGTGGCCCCCAAGCCCCTCCCTCAGCAGATTTCTGTCCCGCCGCAGGACAGCGAGGGAAGGGCCTGAAGAAGCCCGCTCCTCCTCGCGTGCCTTTTATAGGTGGGGAAACCTAGGCTGGCGACTCTCAGGGACCTGTCGAAATGGCCTGGAGTTAACAAAACAACCGGAACTGGAAACCCGGCCACCCTCCTCCCGGCCCCGGGCGGCTTCCCTGAACGAGGCGCGGGAAGGTTGGTGGTTATCTGTTTGGCACGGGCAGTGGCGGGTACTAGAGGCGCTGGGCAGGTGGCCTGGGGCGACTGTGGCCGCTTCCCCTTCTGGGCCACCCGGGCCGCACTTCCTGCGGAGGACAGACGAGGCGGGGCAGAGGGCACAGGGCCTGCCCCTCCCAGGCGCCGCCTCTAGGCTTCTCCCACACCCTCCGGCCAGAGGCCAAAGGTTAGGGAGGCGGACCCGGTGCTTGGCTCCGCCCCTGCCCCAAATCCACGCGGGGCTGGGACCGGGTCAAGGCCTCTGCTGGGCGGGGAGCGCGCGAGAGGAGCAAGGCTCCCGCGTGGAAAGGGCGGAGGCCGCGCGCCGGGGAGCCAGCAGGGGGCGTGGCTAGAGACGGGGGCGTGACCGGAGGGGTGGGCAGTGGGCGGGTCTAAGTTTGGGGGCGGGGTCGAGCGGGGGCGGGCCCGTCGGAAACTTGAGTGCCCGCCCCCGCCGCGGGCCCCTCCTCCGGCCCCCGCCTCCCAGCCCCGCCTTCGCGTCCCTTCCTTCTCCGGGCTGGCAGGCGGGCCGCGGCGACTGCAGGCGGCGGTCTGGCCGACCGGCGGACAGGCAGGCGCTTCCACCTCGCTCCCTCCCTCACTGCCGACTTCCTTTTGTCTTTCTGGGAGGCGATGAGCGTAGGGCCAGCGCGGCGGCTGCGGGAGCTCAGAGGCCCGCGCTCCTAGCCACCCTTCCTGTCCTCGGCGCGCTTGTCCCTGGCAGCGGCCCGCGCCCGCCCCAGCGCCGGCGGCGCGGAACTTGGGCTTCGGGAGCCGGCGGATCGCGTCCTGCGCCGGAGCAGGTAGAGAAGGGGCGGGCTGCGGAGCTGCGGGGAGTGCGGGAGTGTGCACCGGCGTGCGCTGCGATCCGGCTCTCTGCGCGTGTGTGCGTGTGCGTGTGTGTGTGTGTGTGTGTGTACGTGTGTGTGTCGGAGGGGGGGACTGCGCTGTAGAGTTATGGGTGACCGATTACAGTGGTGTATCCCTGGAATGGCGTGTCCTCGTGGGGATCCGTGTTTGCAGTTAGATGTGCACATTTTGGGCTGCGTTTGTGGAATTGTGTGTCGGGGCGCAGTTACCGGTGGGGACCGGTGAGGGGAGGGTGTCGTGTGTGAGCGGCTGTGCGTGGGGTGCGGCTGGCAGGGTGGGCGTGGGCGGTCCGACCCCAGTCGTGGAGCCTTGGGTCCCGGCCTGCCGGCCGGCGCAACACAAAACTCCAGACTCCTGGAGGACATCTGGGATCCGAGCGGTCTGGGATCCGGGCTTCAGGGGCAGCCTGGGCTAGCCCTATCGGGGACAGGTCCACGCGGCCCACGTGAGTGGCCGGTGCGCTCTGGCCAGGGGAGGGGGCCCGCGCGGCGGCCATCTGTTCCCTCTTTCCCAGGCCGAGGGGCGACGGACAGAGCCCTGCTGCGGAGTTAGGAGCCTGGCAACGCCGTGCCCCGCACTGCGACCTGGGCCCGACACGCCACCTTTCCGGGTCACGGTTTTCTTCGCTATCAAATGGGAACAGTTTCTCCCTGAGGGTATGTTGTGACAGTTAAAATGCGAACCACCAAAGAGAGCTCCCGGTCCAGTGCCTGGCACATAGTAGGTAGGTGTTAGGTTCATTGGACTAGTGTCTTTTAAAAAATTGTTTTTTCTTCATCGTTGGTGGGACTCTTATAACACACCCCTACCCTCGCGCATATTTTGTGCCTCTCTCACGGCCCTAACTTGACCGCGAAGCAGCGAGATTCCAGAAAGTTTAGGCTGCCGGGTGCGCAGCCTCCCCGCCGCACCTCCCGGGCGGCGCCGCCTCGAATGTGCAGGAGCGCGCAGCGCCGGGCGCCCGCCCTTCTCCAGCCGCGAAGGCTCCCGCGCCCGAGCGGGGGTCCCTCTCCTGGCCGAAGGCGGAGGCTGCGGGAGTCGGGAGCCCTTTGTTCAACAAGTGCCTAGTCCCCCGGGGGCGTGCAGCCCTGCAGTCGGAGAGCCTCGGTGTGAGAGTGGGGCTCCGGGCGGAGACGCATCTTGGGCTCCCAGGGCGCGCCGGCCGGGCTTGGCCACGCTGAAAGCCGCCCCCTTTGCTTCCCGGCCAACACCGAACCCCCCCCTCCCCGGAGGAGCCTGTTTGGCAGGACAGCGAGTCCCGCCTTTTGCCTCGACACCGAACGCCCTCCGACGGCCCCCAACCCCCCTCCCTTTGATCAGCCTGACGCAGGAGGTGGGGGGGGGGGTCCATGTGGGACTCTTCCTCCTCGTCCCACCCCTTAATTTTTATATGTTAGTTTCAAACCCACTTCTCATGGAACTGCAGTGAATGTGCACACAGCTCTAAGCACGACTCACTCGCAGGTGGAGTCGTGCCAGCCGCACCAGAGCGCTTGCTCAGACCCAGCAGGGCGAGCTGGCCAGGGCCGCCTGCGCCTCTGCCACAGTCATTGATTCTTCCCTCCATCTCTGGCTTCATCCTCTCAGGACCCTTCCCAGTGGGGTGGGGGTGGGGGTGGGGGGAGAACCTTTCACCAAGGGAGCGGCTAAGCCAAGGGAACAGCTGCTCGCCGGAATGGTTCACAAGGTCCTCAAAATGACGCGCTGGCATGGAGTGGGCAGGGACCTTAGGGATATAGATCGGGCTGCATGTGGGTATGGGGTACCTTTCCAGGTATCAGATCCCTCCCCTGGGTGGGTATTCTCAAGGAAGCCGGGAACCTTTATGACACAGGAGCAGAAACCTCTGGTTGGGTTCCTTTGGTCTGTCTTCCGCCAGGGTGGATGCCCTGAGATCTCAACGGTGGTGGCAGGGCAGGGAACCGAATAAGCTAATTTGTCATCCTGTTTTGGCGTCAGGAGCACACTTAGAACGCAACCTACTTTTCCTCTTTCATAAAATGATTTTATATCCTAGAGGAGAAAAGGGCTTTTGATCTGAATCCTATTCTCTTCTCCATAATCAGATTCAATAGTAATATTAAAAAAAAAAAAAATCGGTCTGGCTTTCTCTGCTCAGAAGATAGACCAAAAGCTGGGATTTTTTTTTTTCCCCCTCCTCTAGTGAAAACCAGCTCTTTGTCTCAAGGAAACCAGTGTTTTGGCCCTGGCGCTATTTCTGTTTCACTTTTGAAAGCGCCTGTAATTACCAAGCTCTTGAGGTTTTATTGGATAATGTGCCTCAGGGAAGGGCCAGGGTCTCTGCCTTCTGCGTTCTGGCCCTGGAGGTGGTGCCGCTTCTTGCCTTTCCTGCTCCATTTGGGGTTCTGATTTGGGGAAAATTGAGGTGCACGTGCAGGAATAATGTGGGGGACTTGGCGTTGGGAATCGGAAGCCTGGAAGGACATCTTCTTGTGGAGAAAAAAAGATGAAGTCAGACCCCCAGAAGCACAGAGATTTGCCCCACGCTAGCCAATGGCCCGTTCATTTCCCCAAGAGGCTTGGACCCATTCCTTCAGAACTTATCCAGGGGTCCATTTCTGGCCACCCAGCTGGACGGATTAGACATACAAGGGCCGGGAGGGCAAGGAGTGGGCTCCCCATGGCCCACACTCTCCAGCCCCGGCTTTATGCTCCCCAGGCCCCCTTTCTACCTGGAGCTGCTGTGGAGTTTCATCCGGGGTCTGCAGCCTCCCCTCCCCCTTTCGGGGCTCGGTGTGCAGAGTTCCAAGGTCACTTTTGCCTAAAATGCCATGGTGAGGTCTATGCACAGGGCAGTCTGCTTTCCCTTGATGCCAGCCGGCCTTCCCCTAACTTACTCTAAGGCCTTGCAATGCCGCTTGAAAGCAGTGAAGGGCCGAGGTCTGATCATCCAGGATGCGAATAAGGCGCCCCAGAGTTTATTTGGCACCAAAGAGCGAGCTTCTTGGCAGCCGCAATTTTATCTAGGTTGGGGATCAGGTTTGTATTAGAATTTCGCATTCCAGCAAGCCCTGAACCCTGCTTGTTTGTAGTGGGATAATGCTTCCAATTTAGGAGTTGCCAGCCCAGACATGATGGGGGATTATGTGTATTTTGCTAGTTTGCCACCCCCTGGTGTCACTGTGTTGGGTGGGGTGGCTCTTTAGACTTGAATCACACTCTCCTTCGGGACCTGCCATTCTCCCCCAGTCCTGTTGGGTTTCTTTCATGTTTTCGTGCCCCCACGCGAGGCTGCGCACCTGTGCCTCTCCTGTGGCTCCTGGCGCTTGTCCTCTTCCCTCTGAGTTGAGTGTCTAATCAGGGGATGACACAGGGCATTATATATGGACATGGCACAGCGGGCTTAGGGGCTCTAGGTGCCACTTGCCCCATGGGGGGTGTGTGTGTGTGTTACTTTCCTCAGGGGGGGGAAAAAAAAAAGTCCATTGCGATATAGTCCCGTGGGTTTAATGCAACTTCAGATAACCAGTACAGTTTGACAGGTGGAACATTTCTTAGGCACTGAGCAAGGTGCACGTCTAAAGAACTTTAAAGAAATAAAACATCTGAAAAGCACAGTAAATCCTTTAAGAGAGCTCAGCCTCTGAATTACAGAGGCAAAACTTCGTATCTTTGCGTTCAGGAGATGTGACTAACTCAGAACACCTTCCAAGAGACCTCGGGCTCCCTCCCCTGCCCTCATCAGGGCTGCAAAGATGTCTTTTTCTCTTTCCTTTATAAGCCCGGTGTACCCCGCCCCACCCTGGCTAAAACAGTGGCTGTGTTTTCTGGGGATTTGTTTCTTTTTAGAGTTTGAGGTGCAACCCAGGTTGGCAGGAAGCTGGGGGACTGGGGGGGCGGTCCTGGGGTCCTTGCCCACCCCCATGCCTCATTAGATGAAAAGTCTCCTTTGCGGAGTTAGCGATGGCTCTCGGACCCTGGGCTGAGAAGCGCTCAGGGTCATTGAATTCTTCCTCGTTGGAGAAAACTGCCATAATCCTGGGCCAGAGCAGGAAGAAAGCTGTTGGGGTGTGTAGTTCCCCTCTTGGAAGCCTTCCCCGATTGCCTAACGCCCTGTGCCCCAACCAAAGTCTTCCCTCACTCGGGTCCGCTTTAGCAAGGGAGGCGTCCCCTTGGCCAGGCACCTGCTCGCCGGCTGTGATTGGCAGCGAGCTCTCCCAGTGCCGAGTGTGGGCTCCGAGCTGCACACATCAAAGCAGAGCCGGAGTTCGCCTCTCCCCTCTCCCTCTCCCTCCCCCTCCCCAGGGTTCTGGGCCCTTTCCCCTGTTTCTGCAGCCATCCCCTGGGTCCGTCCTCTGTTGCCCCACTCCCCTCGCCATCCCCCCCAGCAGAGCCCAGCAAAGCCTCATCCCTTAGCCTGGAGCTTGGCTTCCCTTCCTTCCCCGCTGCTGTCCATGCCGACAGCAGGGCAGTGTTTAAAGTGTTTTCCTCCAGCCTCTCCCTTTCCTCCCTCACCACCTCCCATGTTCGTTCTTTTCCTCCTCAGTTCCTCCGAACACCTGCATGGTCCTGGGCTTCATCCTTGCCTGTTGGAGCTTGGTTTTGGCCCGTGGATGGGGAGACCCTCAGACTTGCTGGGGGAGTTGCCACCAGCCTGGAGGGCAGCCTCCCACCCTGACCCCTGGCTCTGGCCCGGCCTGGGGAGAGGGACTTTGAGGGGCAGGCCAGGAGGGTGGTCTCAGCATCTTGCTTTTCTCCCATCCGCTGATCTCCTACTAAGTCTTTAAAAAACGCAATTAAATCCCCAGCGTTTATATAGCATCAAGTGTACCCATTTCAAGGGTGCTATTCCATACTTTCCAATAAACGGTAAGCATTGCGCAACCTTCACCACAATCCAGTTTTAGAGTGGTTCCCTCCTTCCGGAAGCTCTCCTCATGCCCATGAGCTGTCCCTCTGTCCCCGCCCCTGGCCCCAGGCAGCCACCAGCTGGCTATCTGTCTCGAGCTCTGCCTTTTCTTCCTACCTCTCGTTTTATAAATGTGGCCCGAGGGTCTCCTCCTCTGGAGTCTTCCAGTTGGAATTGGTTTCTCCCTCAGGCTGATGCCGTAGCCAGGGCTCCTCTCTCTCTGGCTCAGGGAGCTCTTGGAAGAAGCCAGCAGGTCTTCCTGGCCCCGCACCTGTCACCCAGCCCCTGGGCCAACCAGAGCACATCAGCCAGACTAACTGAAGTTGCGTGCCTCCCCTTTCATGGCCTCTCTTGAGTATTCAGCAAAGTGTGTGGTTGAGTTGTGAGGCCCTGCTCTCAACAAAGCAAAACACTATTTGGTTTCAGCAGTGATGCGCGAGCCAAATGGGATGGGCCCTTTTTTTTTTTTTTTTTTTTTCTAGTGGAAACGTGGAGGATGCCCAGGGCAAGAGAAGTAGCCCAGAGCCATCGGCAGGAAGTAGAGGACCCTAGAATTCAATCCTGTCACTTTCTCTTCCACCCCTACTTGGTGGTAGGGTTCTGCCCTTCTGTGGCTTTTCCTGCCGTTGCCTTCTGCGTTTCCGAGGTCTTTTCTTGCATCGTTTTTGTTCTTTGAGGAAAGTGGCAGAGGGGGAGACCCATTTTACAGATGTGCCACCTGAGGCCTGGAAATGGTACACCCAGCGTATACAGGCAGGCCTGGGTCTGGTGCCTAGACCCCTGGACCACAAATGGTCTCTCGCCCACGGATGCAGTGAACTTCACGGTGGACAGAGAGTGTCTTGTTCCTCCCTGAAGGATGGGGATTGTTAGATCCTGTTTTGCAAAACATCCCTGGACAAAGACGCGGGGTGGGGGCAGGGAGATGCGGGTTCCAGGTGGTCTCTGCTGTGTCGTTTACTGGCTCAGTGATGCTGTCTGACTCTGAGCTTGCTCACGTGCAGAAAGGGGTTCCGAGCCCCTTAGACAGCCTCCTGAAACCTGGACCTAGGGGACGCAGTTGAGTCTGGCTGGTCGTACGTCTGCTGAGATGGAAGAGGCTTCTGTGCTGCCTCTGCCACTGAGTATTTCTTTTCAAAGTCAGATTTATTAGGCATCAGTTGACCCAGACTTGTAGAGCCGCTGCATGTGCCAGTGAGCCAGTGAGGGTCACGATTGGGGTTTGGGGAGCTGCTGTGTTGGATTTTCCCAGCTCACATCTTCCACCACGCGTCTCTCGGGGTCCCTGATGCAGCCACCGTGACCTTGAAGTTGGGGGGCCGCACAAAGAGACCTGCGGGTTATTCCTCAGACCACCCCACCTTGGGCACTTGGAAAGCATTGAGTTTGGGGGTGTGTGTGTGGGCCAGTGGGCTGAAAGGGGACTTCTGGGAGCATTGGCAGAATTTTGATTCTGAGCAGCTGTGTGTGTGTGTGTGTGTGAAAGAGAGAGAGACAGCCCCGTTTTCCCTCCAGCAGTAAAATGCTCAGGTCTCTGCTTCCTTCCTGTGCATTTAACAGATGCTTCCAGAAAGCAGAGTTGACCACAGCTTCCCCACTCTCCCCGTCACTCCCATCCTTTCTCTCTGCTGGGCTGGAAGTCACTTTTGGAGGGAAGTGAGAACCTCTCCAAATGCATCACCTGCATTTAAAGGCAATCATTTCCAACGTCGTGCAATTTTCTGTATTTACACATGTGGCTGAGTGAGGGCGGGGGGGCGGGGGGTCTGGAGAAGCCAAGGGGCAGGACTGCGGACGAGCCCAGCTTCTCTGCGGCTCTCACCCTCTCCAGTGTGGGGCCGAGGCAGGCGTGAGGTTTTAGTAAAAATCCCTCAGACATGTGGCATCAGTGCCATGCTTGGTGGCAGCCTGGGCATCCGGCTCAGCTTCCAGGGGCGGGAGGGGGACATGGTGGCTGCTCTGGCTGGTCTGGGTGTCTTTCTTTTCCCGATAAGATGAGATCCACTCTGCCTTCATTCTTATTCTCTAGGGATTGCTTGTTCCTCTCCTGTCTCTCTAAAGACAGGACAAGGAAGTGCTCCTTTTATTAGCATCTGTTCTCGGTGATGGGCTATTACCTGACCCGGTAAAACCATATGGCCTGGCTGATTGGTCTCAGAGCGAGCGGGAAAGGGAGCGCTTTGGCCATTATTTTCACCATTGCTGCTGCAAGTGGGGGAAGGGGCAGGCCTAGCGCAGGGAAGGGCTCCCAGCTTCTCTGGGCCAGACCTGTGTTCCGGAGCTGCTTCCCCCTGTGGGTGGGCCTGGGCCAGCTGCTGGCTTCCTGGTACACCTGCATCATCGTCAGTTTCGTCCTCCTTCTCACCATCACGCGGCACTCTTAGCATCACGGTCGCCATCATCACCTCCTCACCGTCAGTGTCATTGTCACCGTCGGCATCACCCTCCTCATGCTCTGATACCACCCTCCTCATGCCACCATCACTCTCATCACTAGAACCATCCCCCTGGTCACCGCCATCATCATTCGGTCTCAGCAGTGCCTCCCAACCCTTGGGGCCACTACGTTAAATAGGCCACTGGACTTCTTTTCACCCCTGCTGTTGGCGGTGATGAGGGGAGATATGACAGGATGGTGCCAGGCATAAAGAAGCCAAATGGGTGGATGGGGGACTGCTCCTCTGAAAGTAGCCCATGAGAATAATCTGGAAGAGTCTTGGAAACAAATCTCACTTGCGATGGTTAGTTGTACGTGTCCCCTTGACAGGGCTAAGGGGTAGCCAGGTCGCTGGTGAAACTTTAGGTACGGGTATGTCTGTGAGGGCGTCTCTGGAAGAAACTAGCCTTTGGTTCAGTAGCCCGAGTAAAGAAGACTGATCGCCCTCACTGATGCCAGGCGGGCATCATCTAATCCACTGAGGGTCTGGAGAGAACCAAAGCCCGAGGAAAGGCGGGGCTGGCTCTCCTCTAGAGCGAGGACCCCTGTCTTCACCTGTCTTGGACATCAATGTTCCTGGTTCTTAGGCCTTTGAACGTGCACTTGGGCCTTACACGACTAGCCTTTTTGGTTCTCCAGCTCGTACGTGGCAGAGGGTGGGACTACGTGGCCTCATATTACGTGAGCCAATTCCTATAGTAAATCAACCCATTTGCATATATGCAGTAGCTCCCCACCCCCATCCGTGGGTTTGCTTTCCACGATTTCAGTTGTCTGCTCTCAACCGTGGTCCAGAAATGTTGAATGGAAACTTCTAGAAATAAGCAATTCATATGTTTTAAAGTTCAAGACGTTCTGAGTACCGTGATGAAATCTCATGCTGTCCCGGTCTGCCCCCCCTGGGACCCCAGGCATCAGCATCGTCTGCTCCTGACATCCAGCCGTCAGCTCTTGCTGGCTCAGTGATCCAGGGTCCCCCAACGCAGGAGAGCCCCAGAAGGGCAGCAGAAGCCTAACACAGCATCGAGACGCCTGCGTCACTCGCCTCGCTTTAGCTCGTGCAGTGGGCATTCAGATAGCTCACAACATTATAAGAAGGGTGAGGACAGGACAGTATGATATTTTGCAAGAAAGACCATAATCACATAACTAAAAAATTTTTTTTCTTTATTAATTTTTTATTAAAGCAGAGTTGATTTACAATCTGGTGCCAATTTCTTTAATCCCATAACTTTTATTTCTGGAAATTGTAATTGTTCTATTCTAGTATTAGTCATTATTGCTAATCTCCTCTGTGCCTCATTTATAAATTAAACTGTCACAGGTGCATATGTAGAAGAAAAAATATAGTATATAATAGGGTCCAGTACTATTTGTGGTTTTGGGGGGGCACTCCACACACACACACACACACACACACACACACACGGATATAAGATATATACGTGTCCGTGATATGCGTGTGTCTGTCTGTCTGGAGAACCCTGGCTGAGTCACCCCTCATTCTTTCAGGCCCAGGGAGGAGCCAGCTGGGCTCCCGGCTCTATTCTCCAGGCCCTTTGCTGACGCGCCTCTCCAGGGCCTGACCTTGCAGGCTGGGGACCTAGCTTGCCCCCTTCTCCCGGGCCGTGGGCCTCTTTGCGCGCAGGGCCCTGTGGCCCTCTCCTCCACGGCCCCCATTCCCGGCACTGAGTCCGGGATGCGGTAGATGTCCAGCCGTGTGGCCGCACTGCCACCCTCTTCTTTCAAGTGGAGGACCCTGGGGGATTTGAATTATTTAAAAGTGAACACAGAGTTTCCGTCACGGCTCAGTGGTTAACGAATCCGACGAGGAACCATGAGGTTGCGGGTTCGATCCCTGGCCTTGCTCCGTGGGTTAAGGATCCGGCGTTGCCGTGAGCTGTGGTGTAGGTGGCAGACGCAGCTCGGATCCTGCGTGGCTGTGGTGTAGACTGGCAGCTGTAGCTCTGATTCGACCCCTAGCCTTGGTACTTCCCTATGCTGCGGGTGCAGCCCTAGAAAAGGCAAAAAAAAAAAAAAAAAAAGAATTCTTTGAAATGAACACACTTGTGGTAGTTAGCTAGTAGGTTTTTTCAAAAGGGTTGAAAATAAGCGATTGAAACGTGTCTCCTAAAGATGCAGAATGATGTAGACAATTTCATTTCCATCGCGTTTGGGAGAGGCGGAAAGGTCAGAGAAAATGGCTGGGAAGGAGATGTGCCAGCCGGATGGCAGTAGTTGAGTCTGACAGGGTCCTGAATGCTTTCCCTTTGCTGCTTTTTTCATGTCTCTCCCTTCTCAGGTTTCCCCCCTGGGCATGTATTCGTTTTCCAATTAGGAGAAAAGAAAAGGGTTTTAAAAAGGAACCCCAAGAACCCATTCCTCTGATAACCGTATTTATCCTTGTCATTTGCTTAGCAAACTTTCTTTCTATAGTCGCACTGGCTGGAACCCACACGGTGCATCCTGTGATGATTTGAATTAATGGAAATTTATCATACTACGTTATTCGAATTTGTTCCTAAAATTGACAGATTCCATACCGAGTAACTCTGTGAACTTGGATATAAAGAAAAGTGTTCCAGGGCCTCTGAGACTTCACCGCTTCCACACGGCGGGGGCAGAGTTAGTTCACGGTCTCAGACGCGTGTCTTTTCCGCTTGCTTGCATTTGGGTGTTCACTGCGTGTCTTGACGTGGAAGTGAGGCTCCTGCTGTGTTGACCTTGGGTTTGTTTGGTTTTTTTTTCCTTTTTCAGCTGCACCCTCAGCATATGGAAGTTCCCAGTCTGGGGATCAAATCTGGGCCACCTCTGCGACCTATACCACAGCTGTGGCAGCGCCAGATCCCTAACCCACTGTGTCAGGCTGGAGGATGGAACGGGCAATGCCGCAGAGACACGCCAGATCACTAACCCATAGCACCACAGCGGGAACTCCGGGTCTTTGGGTATTTTAATGAGGTGGCTTTTTTTTTTTTTAATTACTCCATGACTTTTATTACATTTATAGCTGTACAACAACCATCACAACCCTATCGTATAGCATGTCCATCCCAAAGCCCCAGCCCATCCCCTCCCACCCGCCACAACCTGTCTCATTTGGAAACCGTGAGTTTTTGAGTCTGTGAGTCAGTATCAGTTCTGCAAAGTTCATTGTGTCCTTTTTTTAGATTCCACATGTCAGTGGTAGCATTGGATGTTGGTGTCTCACTGTCTGACTGACTTTGCTTAGCATGGTCATTTCTTGGTCCACCCAGGTTGCTGCAAATGCTGTTATTTCTCTCCTTTTCATGGCTGAGTAATATTCCATTGTGTATATGGACCACATCTTCTTCATCTTCACTCCTTGATGCTGTGGTTGGATGTCCTTGGACCAGCTGCCCCTGCTTTTCCTTCTCTCCTTTCATCTCCAGGTATCCTCACAGTGGCCCTCTTCCAGGAATAATCTCCTTCCTGTGCGTCTATCCAGCGGATGTTTTTCAGCTCCCTTTTTGAAAGTAACTTCTTGAGTTCCCCATCCTGACCCCCCGCCAGGGCGAAACTGCTGGTCTTTGCATCCTGTGGATGGAGCCTCCTTCCCCAGGCCTGTGTGCCTCCTGCCATGGACCCCGGGTGGAGGTTGGGTTGACTTGGGTTGATCTTGGGCCCATGTTGGGTTGACGGTCTTCACTGACTGGCTGGCGAGTAGGGCCACCTCAGCCCTTCTTAGGGCCATACCTGACTTCCTGCGGCATCCCTCCAGAGGCTTCTTAGGCTGTTATGCCCGTCGTTTTTCAGAGACTTAATCTGTCTGAGTCCAGGATATTGAGTCAGCAGTGGAAAGTTATGAAGGCGAAGCCAGCCATCAGAGAAATTGGCTAATATGAAAGATTAATTTCAGAGTGAATGAAGGAGAGGCATGCCTGGGGGCTGGGCCGTCTCTCCAGGCAAATAATATTGCTATAAAATGTGAGAAGCTGGAGGCTGCCTTTGCTGCTAGCTCAGTGCCTGCTTGTAGATGCTTGGATTAGGAATATTTTTTAAAAATCGTATCTTTATAGTCTGATGTATATAACTGTCAGCAAAATTACATACATATCTGGAAAATTATTTCAGGATCTTCACTATAAGGACACCGTATTAAAAAAAAAAAAAAACAAACTTACCAGGGTGTCTGTGTTCAGAAATTGTTATTTTTGGAGCTGTCGTTGTGGCTCAGTGGAAACGAATCTGACGAGCATCCATGATGACAGGTTCGATCCCGGGCCTCGCTCAGTGGGTTAAGCATCCAGCGTTGCCCTGAGCTGGGGTGTAGGTCACAGTCGTGGCTCGGATCTGGCGTGGCTGTGGCTGTGGTGTAGACTGGCAGCTGTAGCTCTGATTCCACCCCTAGCCTGGGAACCTCCATATGCCATGGGCGTGACCCTAAAAAGACACACACACAAAATCGTTATTTTTGAAATCTGGGTCCTTAGGTATTGCAGGCTTCCACATAGAGGCAGGCAGGAAGCTCTCCTATCACTGAAGACAGGTAAGTTACCATGGAGACCAGGTGTGTCCCTCTGGTTTCCTGGGTAGCCCAGTCATCCTGGAGAGGGAATAACCCTCCCTTGCTGTGGTATTTTCGGAAATTGGATGTGCATTACAGTTTTCTAAACCAAGGCCCTACGTTTGATGAACTCACACAGCCATGTCTGAGATAATTTGCTTTGTTATTAGTCTGTTTTTAAGTTTTGTTGACGTCTGGGTGATTTACCACGTGATAAGGTAAATACACATACACACACATCCATTCTTTTTCAGACTCTTTTTCGACGTGGATTATCACAGAATATTGGGTAGAGTGCCCTGTGCTCTCCAGCAGGTCCCACTGGCCCGTCGTCCCATAGACCTCGGTGTGCCCATGCCAATCCCGAACCCCCAGTTGATCCCTCCCCCCCCACCTGTCCCCTTTGGGGACCAGAGGTTTGTTTTCAAAAATCTGTGAGTCTCTTTCTCTCCTTGTTTGCTTAAGAATTAACGCTGCATAACCCTCCCTTTCCTGCCAAAACACTTGAACTGCATCGAAGGAACACTTAGCCCAGCACAACACCCAGAACAAAATCTTTTAATAAAGCCAGGAATGCTCTCTTTAGTGTGAATAATGATTATCCTGTACAATTCAACAAATTAATTCAATAATTCTAGATCGTACGCCAAGCCTGGCTCGAGGCCCAGGGCGCAAGATGTTGGGGGGCCCTTCCCCCGCGGGGCGTATCATTTGGTCGACCCAAGGTCAAGGAGTGGCCCCGGGCTTACCCGCCCTGGCTCACGCCATCCGCCACCGCCAAACAGCAGGGCCGTGGCCCCCTCACTGTCCTGTGGGGTGAGTGAGCTCAGGTCTCGTTGGAGGGGTGCCACTGATGTGTTTGAGCTATTCCTATGCAGAGGCGTTTTCCAGGATATAAAACAGTGCCTAATCCGTCTGCTTATCACGATTTTCTACATTCAAAAAAAAAAATCCTGTTCCGGCCTACTCTTGGGTGACCCTCCAGCTAATAGTTTCTAAAGGCAGCACCTTGATGTCTAACCCTTTGCCCTTCCCGGGTCTTGTCAAACACCTAGCAGTTTCCTCTCTCCCTTCCTCCAGTTCGGCCTCAGCATCCTCCGCCCCCATGGAAACAGAGGGTCCCAGCATCAGCAGCCAGAGGCCTGTGGTGGGCACCCCTGCTTCTCTCTCTCCCATCATCTTCTTCTTTGCAGCCCCTTCATCAGCAGAAGGCATGTCCCCGCTGTTTCTTCCCTTCTGCCAGTTGGTGGGAGTGAGCGAAGGCCTCCTGCAGCCCCGCCCTGGACGGCCGTTCTGTACGAGCTTGTTAGCCGGTGGGAACCTCAGGTGGGCTCCTCACAGCCTAATGAGGCTGCGTGTGGGCCTGGAACCGAGTTGGTGTCTGCGTTAGACATTGGCGACCTTGAGGAAAGTGGCAGACTCCAGCCTCTGTGCACCTGTGATCTGACCGGAGACCTCGGTCTCGTAAGCACAGAGGATGCTTCGATCTGAACCAGAAAATGACCTTCAGGCCCCAAGTGCCCTGCGCTTAGGGACCTCCTGCCTCGTGGAACTCCAGTTTAGAGGCAACTGCAGACTGGAGATGTTTCTTCCTGCCTACACTGACTTTCTTACCATCTATTGGACAGTGAGCGGATTTTTTTTTTTCCCCTCCGGCTGTGCCCTAGGTTTGTAGAAGTTCCCAGGCCAGGGATTGAACCTATACCCCAGCAGTACCCTAGCTGCCACAGTGACAACACTGGATCCTTAACCCACGGAGCCACTGGGGAACTCCCAGATCATTCTTTTCTTTTTTCTTTTTAGGGCCCCCCTTGTGGCATAGGGAAGTTCCCAGCCTAGGGGTTGAATCGGAGCTACAGCTGCCAGCCTACACCACAGCCACAGCAATGCCAGATCTGAGCCTCATCTGTGACCTACCCCGCAACTCACGGCAACAACTGTATCCTTAACCCACTGAGCGAGGCCAGGGATTGAACCCGCATCCTGGTGGGTACTAGTCAGATTCTTAACCCAATGAGCCACAAGAGGAATTCCCCAGGTCATTCTTTTTAAAGGACAAAGAGCACCTCTGTCACTCTGTCCCTATCCTGCTCTCCTCCCCGAGGCTCAAACAGCACCTGCCTTCACCTTCTCGTGGCAGGTCCCTTGGGTCTGCCAGGCACTGCCCTGGAGCTTCCGTTTCCTCATCCGTGAGATGGGAATTATAAAACCTTCCTCCCAGGATTGTTGTGAAAATAGCCTTTCGACCTCTTATAAACTCTCAAGTGCACACGAGCGTGGGGACCGTAACGCCATGTACCTGCAAGGACTGTCGCTGTCAGTGCCATCGCCGCCCCCCATCTTTTTATTCCCATGCTGCTCCCCGACAAGACTGTCTAAAACAGCAGGGCCTCTCTGGCTCCCTGCATGGGATTTGACTTCGCCGTCTTCTGCCCTTTTCCTTGTTCCGGACTGGCCTCAACCTGCGGTTTCCTTTTCTTCCCGCGAGATGCGAACCCAGAGAAGGGTGAATGTACCGTCCCAGCCTCACGAAGGACATGGACCTTTGCATCTGCCCCTCCGTCCTCCCAGAACTCAGATCTGCTCCATCTTTCTTTCCGCCAGGCGGGGAGTCCTGGCTGTCGGTGTGCTGGGCAGCCTGGGAACTCCCTGCTCAGAGTGAAGACACTTGTTCAGATACAGGCAGTCAGCTCGGCTCCGATCAGAGCATATATTTAGCAGGCAGCTCCCCTTAAACCTGCTCCCAGGCTGTAGCCAGCTGTGTGGTCACCTTTGTCAGGGGCAGAGGGGCAGGGTGGGGTGCAGACTTGGTGTAAAACTCTCAGGGACTTTTGTCACGTCTGACTTTCGCTTTGCTAAGGGAGCTGGCCCTGGGGCCTCCCTGTCGTGGCTTTGAGTTTGGGGTTGTGATTCTCAGCGCCGTCATTTGAGCAGAGGAACCCTCGCTACACACTTCCCCTCCTGCTCGGGAGCCTCCCGTGCTCCTTTGCACCCTCCCAGATCGCCTTCACAGCTCCTGGCTTTGCTCAGGGGCCACCTCCTCCAAGAAGCCTCCTGGGCTTGCTCAGGTGCCCTGCCATTCCTTGGGCACTGCTGCTCTGGCTCCCACGGCCCCACCATCCACAGGCTCTGGTCCTGACCAGTCACCTCCCAGATGTGGGGGTCATCTTTCCTCCAGCCCAGGGCCTCCTAAGGGCAGGGACCATGGACAGAGACCAGGCTTGGAAGGATCCCTGGGTAGGGAGAGGGGCTCCCTCATTGGTCAGGCCTCACTCATGCATTCATTCACAGCTCCCACTCTGTGCCGGACTCTGCACGGGGAGAAGAGCCAGCAGAAATCCTGCCCTCTCAGAGCTTCCACGTCCAGCTGAGAACAGGCAGGAAACTAAATTAGTCAATGTATAGTATAATATAGTGCTCCTTAGAAGGTCATAGATGAGACTGTGGAAAAAAAATAAGTTAATGAAGGGCTGGAGGTATTGGATAGGGAGTGAGTGAGAAATTTTATTTTATTTTATTTTATTTTGTCTTTTTAGGGTCGCATCTGCAGCATCTGGAGGTTCCCAGATTAGGGGTCAAATCGGAGCTGGAGCTACTGACCTACACCACAGCCACAGCAACGCTGGATCCAGGTTGTGTCTGTGACCTACACCACAGCTCACGGCACCTTAACCCACTGAGCAAGGCCAGGGATCGAACCTGTGTCCTCTTGGGTGCTAGTCAGATTGGTTTCTGCAGAGCCACGATGGGAACTCCTGCAATTTTAAATAGAGGGGTCAGAGAAGCTCGCATGAGTGGGTAATAACAGAGCAAGGAAAAGACCGAGGGAGTTGGCCAACTGGGAGCTGGGCCTGGCAGCAGGCACAGGGAACAGCAAGTGCGAAGGGTCCTGTGCTCAGAGGCTGGAGAACTAAAGGTGCCACCTTCCAGTGAGAAGCCAGTGACTTTTGGCCAGTGAGATGTCCGTTCATGGCGGCTGGCATGCCCTCCTTATTCTTGCTCCCTTCCCGAATAAAAAGCCAGAGTCCCAAGACAAAAAGCTTTTGGCCCACCCATCTTCTTTCTGCCTGGAAAGCAGATGTAATTTGTGGAAGTGGGGCAGCCATCCTGTGTGATCACGAGGCTGAAATCCATATGCGAAGAGTGGCAGAGCAGAAAAAGACTCGAGGTCCTCGATGGCATTCTTGATGGCATTCTGCCCAAGTGCTGGACACAAAGAAAGCCCTTTCTTGTTTCAGCCACTGCCTGCGGGTTTTAGGTTATTTGATGGCATGTCAAAAACAGAATATACTTGAGTTCCTGTTGTGGCTCAGCAGGTTAAGAACCTGACGTGGTGTCCGTGAGGAAGAGGGCATGATTCCTGGCCTTGCTCAGTGGATTCAGGATCCAGTGTTGTCACAAGCTGCATCGTAGGTGACAGATGCGGCTTGGATCCTGCGTTGCTATGGCTGTGGTATAGGCTGGCAGCTGCAGCTCCGATTCGACCCCTAGCCCGGGAATTTCCATGTGCTACGGGAAGGAAAATACAAAACTAAGAACCGGAATACGCTCTGTCCAAGTCCCCGAGATGGACCACTGCCTGCTCGGATACGCAGGTAGGCCCAAGAGGAATTCTAGCCCCTTCTCAGTTTTCCGTTCCCTCCATCCCATCAAGCTGGTCTCTGAGTTAGTCCTCAGAACCTAGATCCCCCAGATTCACCCCCGTCTATCTGTGCTGCACCCACATGGCTGCCTGCTTTCTGGTCAGTTTCCGGCCCATCTCCTGCCCCAGCCCCAGCCGGCAGGAGCCCGCTCTACTCTGCGAGGGTCACATTGCCCCAGGTGCTTAAATTCTTGATTGCAGAGCAAAGTCCAAACGCCAAGTATGGCCTGAAAACCCTCCTTGTGACCCTCGACCCTGCCTGACCTCTCGACCAACCCTTCACCGGCTCCACGCGGCATCTTGAACTCCAGTGGCTGGCAGTTCCTTGTCACCCTTTCATTCCGCTGAGCCTTTGCACCTGCTGTTCCTTCTGCTGAGAATCCCTGCAGAAAAGCACCCACACACCCTTCAAGAACTGCCCAGGGCCTTTCCTGCCCTTTTCCTGTGCGCTTCACCCTGTCGTCCCGTTCGAGCGCCTCTAATGGCTCTTTTAAAAATTGGTCTTTCTCCCCAGTGGACAGAATCCCCCGGAGAGCAGAAATCAAACACCCATCCTGCCATCATCTCTCTAGTCTGTGCTGGGCTTCGCTTCAGGCCGTAAGCAGCCCTGGTGGCAGATGGGGCTCAGTGGAATTGTTGGGGGTGGCAGTTACAGGTGTGGCCCCCGGCTGAGGTCCCCCCTCCCCATCTGGGCTCCTCTCCTTCTGGGGCCTGAGCCTCACGCACTTGTCATGATAATGAAAAGAGTAGACTCTCAAATAACTAGCATGGTGCTAAGTGCTATACACACTTTATCTCAGGTGATAACAACGGCTCGTTTAGCAAATGGGTATTTAGGGCCTACTATGTGTCAGGGATTCTTCTAGGTGCAAGTGATGCATTGATGGGAAAAAAAAGACCCCCCCCCCACCAGAAAACCCTTCTGTCCTCATGGAACTGACATACACTTGGTAAACGCATGCCACTTACTAATGCGCCAAAAGTATTCTAAACATTTTTTTTTTTTTTTTTTAGGGCCCCACCTGTGGCCTATGGAGGTTCCCAGGCTAGGGGTCAAATTGAAGGTACAGCTGCCAGCCTACACCACGGCCACAGAGACGCCTGATCCGAGCCTTGTCTGTGACCTACACCACAGCCTATGGCAAGGCCAGATCCTTAACCCACTGAGCGAGGCCAGGATCGAACCTGCATCCTCATGGATCCTAGTCAGATTCATTTCTGCTGCGCCACGACGGGAACGCCTCTAGTCATTAATTTCTAAATGCAGTGCAGAAATAGTCTGAATTTCAGTTGAGGAATTTCAGCGTGCTGTCCTCTCAGAAAAAGGAGAATTAAGCAAAATGGGCTTCCAGCAAGTCAGTAAGAATTTTTCCCAAACACGAAAATTTTAAATTATTAGCTTTCATCTTGCTGTCGCAAGGGTCCCGTTGTGGAGGACTCACTCGCGCGCTGTTGTTATGAAGGTTGAAACCCGGAGGCTTAGGTATGTAAAAGCCAATTAAAATAAATTAAATGCAAATACAGCTTCATTGTAATGGTAATGCTGAGAGCCAGATCAATCAAAGGTTGTGGAAACGCCGAAGTTGTTAAGGCTTTGGTTGCCATGGCAACAGCCCTCCGCCTCCGGTGTCTGGTCTTCCGTGGATGGCGTGGCTCCCTGCGGTCAGGTCTGGGTTCAGCAGGCCACGGCTCCTGACCTTGACCTTGAACTTGACCTCAACCTTGACCTCGACCTCTCTTGGCCTCAGTTTTCTCAGTTCAGGGATGGCCCCCAACAGTTGTCCTGGTGACGGAGCCATCCCTTGCTTCTCAGAAACCTCCGCATCAGGTTTTGGGATTCCTCACGGGCCCTGCTGGTTTTCAGGCCGCCTTTTAGGGAAATTTGCATGACGGAAAGGGGGGACCTGAAGAAACCCTTCTGTCTACTACCAGAGCTTTGGTGGAATTGGAGTTCTCTATCTTCTCGGCCGGGGCCTAGTGAATAACCGCCCTGTTGTCTGTTCCTGGGTGTGTGTGTGTGTGTGTGTGTGTGTGTGTTTAGGGGAGACAGTTGTTGGGTTGAGGGCGGTGCTTTTAACCCATTGACTGCCAGAATCACTTTTTCTCTGGGCTCACCCTTGCCTTACAGATGAGGGCACTGGGAGGCGGAGGGCGGCTTGTGCAGACGCTCTGGGGCGGACCTCGTTGAACGAGACCCGACTGGCCTGTCCCTGTTCACAGGGGCCGTGACTGGGAAATGATGAAGCACTTGATGGGCCGTGAGCGAGTGCTGCCCGCCCGGCCTGGCACGGGGAAGGTAGTAGGTTGATTTCAGTGTGTGCTGAAGGAGGCTGGCACGTCACCCTCGTCGTCGTCCTTGGGCTTGGAAAGCAGACGGTGGGGAGTTCCCATTGTGGCTCAGCGGGTTCAGAGCCCAACATAGGGTCCACGAGGGTGTGGGCTTGATCCCTCCCTGGCCTCCCTCAATGGGTTAAGGATCCAGCATTGATGCAAGCTGCAGGGTAGGTCGCAGACACAGCTCTGATCCCGTGTTGCTGTGACTCTGGTGTAGGCCGGTAGCTGCAGCTCTCATTCAGCCCCTAATGCTGGAACTTCCATGTGCGGCCTCAAAAAAAGAAGGGAGAAAAAAAGAAAAAGATGGTGGGAAGCCTGCGGTTGGTCCTGGCCCCGCTTTGGGGGTCAGGTAGTGTTGGCTGGACGCTGGGGGCGGGGGGAGGAATGGGCTGTGTGTGCGGGCCCTGCCCTCTGCCTCTGCCCCGAGCCCAGCTGTCCTCACCTGCGAAGTTAGGTAAGGCCACCCGCCCTGGCACCTCGCTGGTTAGGGTGAGTATCAAAGGGGAGAATGAGAGAGGCTGGCTGGAAGCCTGTGGAGTCCTATGTGGGGGACTCCTTCTTAGCAGCAGCGCTGATACATTTAGGAGACGTGCGGTTTCTCCCTTTGGGGAGAACTGGGGCCGTGTCATACTCTGTCTTTTAGAAAGCACCTGCCGCCCCCCTGCCCCTCACCCTCCGCCCTGTGAAATTGGCCGAGGCGTTCTGACAGATGCTCCAGGCTTCCAGTCTGGGCCACTGGCTCCCGTGGCCTCTCGCCCCCATCCACGCTGTGCTCCCAGCTGGGCCGGACCATCGCCGTCCTCCGAGTGCACCCCTCTGGCCTCTGGCTCTTTGTCTTTGCTGTCCCTTTGGCTCAGCCCCAGCCGCTGGCTCCTCTGGGAAGCCCTCCTTTCCAGGCTGGAGTGAGCTCTCTGTCTGGGTGGCCTGGCGCCTGCCTCAGTGCGTGGACCCCACATCTTAAAGGGACAGAGGGCCAGGGCCTCCCCACGGCAGCACCCTCCTGGGAGGTGAGCCGGGCCAGTGCATGAGCCGGGGCCCAGCTTCTCCGTCGCCCAGGGCCCCGTGCAGCACGAAGAGGGGCTCCTGTCTCCAATATCCCCACAGAAGCCAGCTTCGCCTTTGCCACTCCTGGGGTTGGCAGCCACGGCCAAGAGCTAGAGGAATCCTTGCTATTGTTCTAGATCACGTGAGACAGAACTTCAAAATGTGCATTTTGTGCACGGGAGTTCTGTCACCCCAACATGTGTAAAGCAGCTCCAGGCAGCTCCTGGGGGTGAGGTGGCGGAGAGTGGGGGGGACTGGGCCAGTTGCTTCTCTTGAGCCCACGCTCTGGCTCTGGTGGCTTAGAGCCTGGCTCTTCGCCTCCGGGCCCCGTGAGCCCCAAGCCGGTCAGTCCCTTGTCTGCTCTGAGGCCCCGTTTTTTCCACATGCAAATGTGGTCACCTGGATTGCTGTCGTGGGGATTATATGCGCTCGTGTTCATTAAAGGGCTATTATATTCATATTACTTATTTTGGTAACATTGGGGCTCAATTGGTTTTTTCTTTCCTGATTTATTTTTGTTTTGAGATTGGACAGGAACCAGTTTACCAGAGTCATCTGTGGGTGTAAGAATTCTCACCATCAGCCGAGACTTAATTTTGGCCCAGAGCTTCGTCTTATTCTGGCCGCGAATGGTGTTATTCAGAGCCGAACTGTACGCGGCTTGCGTCTCCGGGTGGCGTTCTCTGCAGATGGCGTTGCGCTAATGACTTACTATATGTGTGTTCACAAGTGGGTGATTTCTGGTGACACTAGACCCGTAACTTTTCATTTCCTGCCCGATGTATCAGAAGCTTCACTTGCAATGGCTTGCGGGATTTCATAAGTGTAAAAAGACTTCCGTTGGGGCCATGTCTGTCCTTAGCTGTTCCCGGGGGTGCTGAGGTGGCCTGGCCTGATGGGATGGGCAGGACAGCCACGGGGCATACCATGAACTTGGCCCCTGGCTCCTTGTGTCTCCTTAGGTACCCTCTGCAGTAGGTGGGTGCTGGCGGTAGGGGTCCCATTTCACAGGGGAAGATACTGCGAGGCCCAGAGAGGTTGAGTAACTTCTCCCAGAGGGTGTGGGGGAAAGGCGAGCCCCCTTCCACGGGACGGGCATGCAAGTTGGTGCAGCCGCTATGGAGAACGGTCTGGAAGTTTCTCAAAAAACTAAAAATGGAGTTGCCATATGATTCAGCAGTGCCACTCCTGGGCATATAGTCAGACCAAACTCTAATTCAAAAAGATACACGCAACTCCCGTGTACATAGCAGCACTATGCACAATAGCCAAGACATGGAAACAACCTAAATGTCCATGGACCGATGAATGGATAGATAAATCGACGTGGTATATATACACAGTGGAATACTACTCAGCCATTAAAAAGAATAATGCCATTTGCCGCAACATGGATGGAACTAGAGATTGTCATACTAAGTAAGCCGGAAAGAGAAAGACAAATACCATGCGATGCCACTTATACGTGGAATCTAAAACATGACACAGATGAACTGGAAGCTCTCGTGTGGTGTACTAGGTTAAGGATCCAGTGTGGCCACAGCTGTGGTACAGGCTGCACCTGTCCTGTGTCTTGGGTTCGATCCCTGGCCTGGGAACCTCCACATGCCACGGGCTCGGCCAAAAAAGAGAGAAAATAATAACATAAATGAACCCATCTATGAAATAGAAAGAGCCTCACAGATGTAGAGAACAGACCTAGAGCACAGACTTGTGGTTGCTGAGGGGTTGGGGAGATGGGTTGGGAGTTTGAGGTTAGCAGATGCAAACGATTATACACAGAATGGGTTCACAACGAGGTCCTACTGTATAGCACGGAGCTATATTCAGTAGCCTGTGATAAACCGTCATGGAAATCAATATTCTTAAATATGTATATATATATAGGTATGTATACGTAATTGAATCACTTTGCGGTACAGCAGAAATTAACACAACATTTGTAAATCAACTATACTTCATTTTTTTTTTTTTTTAAAGGTAACTTCTGGGAAGGGTCACAGCTCCGCATGGGCGCTCGGGCATGTCTGGCTGCAGCCGGGAACAGTGCCCGGTGCTGAGCAGGTGCTCATGTGACATTCACTGCCATCCAGGTTATTCCCCCACCTGAATGCTCTGCCCTCGAGGTCCTGGCCTATGGGGGCTGTTCAGGAAGACTGTTAAACACAGCTTCCCCCCACCCCAGCTCTCCTCCTCTGAGCTGCCCCCAGGGGTTTCTGCACCCAGAAGTTAGAACCCACGGCTCCAGCTTCGTGGAATCCAGCCTCTTAGCCTTCTTGTGGTGGGCAGGGTATTGGCCCCAAGGGCGCCATGTGCTTGAAAGTGAGTGCCCATCGTGGCTCGGCATCGGCAGAACTAAATCTGACTAGAAACCATGAGGTTGCGGGTTCAATCCCGGGCCTCGCTCAGTGGGTGAAGGATCTGGCATTGCTGTGAGCAGTGGTGTAGGTCACAGACACGGCTTGGATCTGACATGGCTGTGGCTTCGGTATAGACTGGCAGCTGTAGTTCCGATCTGACCCTAGCCTGGGAACCTCCATATGCCATGGGTGTGGCCCTAAGAAGAAGAAAAAAAAAAAAAAAAAAAAAAGAGGGCCTTGCCAGCAGGAAATTGTCCTGTAAGACTAGGGTAGACCCAGGGCCACCCTGTGAGTTCTTCAGATGGAGGCGCCTTTCCCAGCCGCAGTCAGCCGGATGGCAGTGTGACTTGAGAATGGGCAGCGATGCAGAGCAGCGCCGCCGCTGCTCTGCAGATGGAGGAAGGGGCCCCGAGCCAGGAGACGTGGGTGGCAGCTAGAAGCTGGAAAAGGCAAGGAAACGGCTCTCCCTTAGCCTCCAGCTCCCATGCGGCCAGCAGCCCCTGCGTCTCAGGGAGACCCGTCTGGCCTGCATCGCTTCTCACTTGCCCTCCAGCACGTCCCCCTTCCCAGCATCCGGGACCATCGGATCCTGGGCTCCAGGGTGCTCCTGGGCTGGCATGGTTCCTGACTGCAGGAGCTCTGGGCAAACAATCCCTCTAACCAAGTGCATTTGAAGCGATCCTGGCCCCATCTGCTAGGCCTCCGATTTGCCATATTTTGGTAATAAAGTAGCAGCAATGGGCCCTGTCTCCCTGCGTGGGAGTGCAGGCTTGGTTACACCGGGCGGGGGGATGGGGTGTCGCAGGCTTGGTTACACGGAGCCGAAGCGCACATGGTTCCAGGAGTCTGGCTGTAGGATTAGCCGAGGTCCGCAGGGTCTCTGACCTTCAGAACATTTCCTGTTATTTAAATCTTGGTTCTTTTGATTTTGATTTTTCCTTTTAAACGAAAGACCCTGTGCAGTTTCTGCGGTGCGCTAGAGAGGTTTTCCTGTTTAGAGTGGCCCCGAGATCTCTGAGAGTGTAAGGGGGAGCCTGGTTAATGGGACTCAGTGAGGCCCGAGGGTCCCAGTGTAGACGCTTCTGATGAGGAGGAAAGCTGATGAATCCGGAACTTTGGGGTTGTTTTTCACCATTTTATAAGGTACTTTCCCCGGCAGATCTTACTTAGTCTTCTAAGGGCAGGGCTTGGGGTGGGGTGGGGGGCAGTAGCTTGGCTCCCATGCTGTCCCTCCCACCTCTGGCTGGAGCAGTACCTTTTTTTATTTCTTTCTAGGGCCGAACCCTCGGAAGTTCCCAGGCTAGGGGTCGAATCAGAGCCACAACCACAGCAACGCCAGATCTGTGACCTACACTGCAGCTTGTGGCAACGCTGGTCCTTAAACCCGCTGGGTGAGGCCAGGGATCAAACCCGTGTCCTCATGGATACTAGTTGGGTTCGTTACCCCTGAGCCACGACGGGAACTCCTGGGGCGGTGACTTCGCCACACCGCTCTCGGTGTGTCCTCTGTCTGGGATGCCTGCGCTGCAGCCTGATGCTGTCACGGACCTGGAGGCTGGAAATCTGGGAGCAGCGTCGGCTCCTTCTGAGGGCTCGCTCCTTGGCTTGTGGACGGCCCCTCCATCCTGGGTCCTCATGGGCTCTCGTCCCTCTGCACCCGTGCGTGTCTGTGTCCCATCGCCTCTTCTTCTAAGGACGCCAGTCGGATTAGATCAGCCCCACCCACGTGACCTCACTTGAACTTAATCACCACTTTAAGAGGCCTGTGGCCAGACACAGTCACATTTGGGGTCCTGGGGGTTAGGATGTCAGCATGTCCATTGGGGGGACATAATAGCCTATAGCTCGTGGGAAAGATCGTGTTTGCCTGATAAGGTTGGCGGGGGATTCATTCCAATGATGATGTTGTCTTTTTTTTGTTTTTTTTTTTTTTTTTTTTTTTGACTTTCATCTCTTTAGGACTGCACCTAAAAAGGTTCCCAGGCTAGGGGTTGAATCGGAGCTATAGCTGCTGGCCTATGCCACAGCCACAGCAACGCCGGATCCTTAACCCACTGAGCAAGGCCAGGGACCGAACCCGCACTCTCGTGGTTCCTAGTCGGATTCGGTTCTGCTGTGCCATGACAGGAGCTCCCCGTTGATGATGTATTTAGGTGCTGAGCACACTCGGGACGGGGTAGCCACACTAACATCAGAAAAGGGGAAAGACTGTGTCTTAGTGCCTCTAATGGACCGGGTCTGGGTTCTTGCTGGACTGTCCCACGCTGGCTGCTCTCCACATTGGTTCTCAAAGGGTGGACCCTGAGAACGCAGATTCGTGGGCCCCACGCCGGGCTTTTGGAGTCTGCAGCTGCTGGGTGGGGGCCCGGAAATTGGCATTTTGAAGAAGTATTGCAAGCCCGAGAACCATGGCTCCAAGCCCTGTTGACTCCGCCTCCCCAGCATGTTCCCGCCCATGCCCGCCCGCGCCCTCTGTCCCGTGATCTTGGCCAGTTCCTTGCCCCGCCCGAGGACCAGGCTGTCCCACTCCCCTAGTCGGCTCTGTTTCCATCCATGCCTCCCATCTAGTCTCCCAGCTGCAGGAGTGTCAGAAATAAGCCAACACGACTGCTCCGTCCTCCCCATCCATCCTTTGGGGACATGCCAATAGTTGGCAGAGAGCAGCTCCAGCTCCGGGGACTGCCTGGTATCTAGCCTGTCCCACCTGGGCTCCTGCCCACCCCTCCACCACTCCCCAGGTGCCCTGGCTCCAGCCTTCAGGAGCGGCTGCATCTGCAGAACCTTACACGTGCCCTTCCTGCCACCCAAGGACCTGCCTGTCCTCCTCCGGTCTGAGTTCTTAAGCCCGGGCTGGACCTCCTTCCTGTCCTTTGGGGCTCCGAGCACCATCCCTGAACCCAGGGACACTCAGGAAATCTCCGTTGGCCGCTGGATGCAGGAAGTGACTCCCCAGGGTAGGAAGCAGACTTGCAGTTCCTGTTTGAAGGCTGCAGCATGGCCGGTGGAAAAGCTGGGCTGGGCGTCCTTCCTTGGAAGGCGTGTCCTCGGCGAGTGGGAGACGCATCACATCTGAGAGCACGTGGGCTCCCCGCCTGGTCCGCCTCCTCCTTGTTTCAGCCAGGCTCTCCGCTGCTCCTGCCTCCCTCTCTCACGTGGTGTTTCTGAACTTCTTGGACTTGGAAACAAATAAGCCACCATCACTTGCTCAGCCACACTGGCCACGCTGTGGCAGCCCCTAGCTGAGCCCGCCCCCCGGGCTGGTTACGTGCCCTTGGCAGGGCTTGGGGTGGAAGCCCTGTGTCACCTGCTCTCATCTCCCTAGGAACCCTGTGTCACCTGTTGTTGTGTCACGAGGAGCCCTGTGTACCTGTCATCATCTCTCTAGGAGCCCTGTGTCACCTGTGGTCATCACACTGGGAGCCCTGTGTCACCTGTCATTGTCTCACTAGGAGCCCTGTGTAACTGTCATCATCTCACTGGGAGCCCTGTGTCACCTGTTGTCATGTCACAAGGAAGACCTTTGTCATCTGTTGTCACCTTAGGGGGGTTCCCTGTGTCCCCTGTAGTCATTTCACGCCCTTGGACTGCTGGCTGTGCTGTAGCCTGCCACACACCTGCACTCACTGCAGTGGGTAACCGGTTGGGCTGAGCCCTCTCTGTCTTTTTCTTTTCTTTTCTTTTCTTTTCTTTTCTTTTCTTTTCTTTTCTTTTCTTTTCTTTCCTTTCCTTTTCTTTTCTTTTCTTTTCTTTTCGGGGCGCACCTGCAGTATATGGAAGTTCCCAGGCTAGGGGTCCAATTGGAGCTGCAGCTGCAGGCTTACACCACAGCCACAGCAACGCAGGATCTGAGCTGCATCTGTGACCTACACTGCAGCTCACGGCAATGCCAGATCCTTAACCCACTGAACGAGGCCAGGGATGGAACCCGCATCCTCATGGACACCAGTCAGGTTTGTTTCTGTTGCGCCACAACGGGAACGCCCAGGCTTCTCTGTTAACTGCTCTGCAGAGGAGCCGCTGGGGTACAAGGGGCCGAGAGTGACTGAGCCCTGCTGAGCCGCCCATCTGCTCCCCAGCCTCCTTAGCCTGCATCTGCCTTTTATCCAGGTTCTAGGTGAGATTTATTTTAAAATCCTTAGCTAAAAATGTTTGAAAACACCCACCTAGAGCATCTCCAAGGTCCTTTCAGCGCTCACCTCCTTTGGCTCCTAAAGCACATCCCTTCAGGACTTTAGCTTCACTCACTGGAGGTCACTAAGGTCAGGGGGCCTGTCCCCACTGTCGCTAAGAGCTGTTGTGGCTGCCCAGACCAGATGAATGAGAAAGGCCTAGAAAAAAAGCCCTTGGGATGTGGCAGGGGGGTCCCCCCCTGCCCGGGTGTGAGGGGGGACGAGCACCTGTCCTGACCTTCGCATCCACGGCGTCCCCTGAGGGTCATGTCACAGGCAGACTCCAGGCCACGTGGCCGACCCTTGAGCTGCAGCCGTCCCCTCCCTGCCGCCTGGCCGATGTGGCCTACGCTTCAGGGGACTGAACACAGCTTTGGGGAGCAGGGTCCTCAGCTGAGGGGAGGTGACAGGGGCACCGGGCGGGGGAGAAGCACTCAGCTGTGGTCCCACCGCGGGACCCGAGAGGGGGCCGCCTGCCCATGGGCCGTAGGGCTTTCTAAAGAGGGGCTTGCGGCTTCGAGCCTGGTTGAACTCGGGGTGGTTGTGAGTGTGGATTTGCACTGCAGGGTGTGGAGACAGGCTGCCGCGTGCCGGTTTTCCTGCGAGGGGTTTCCTTGTCCTGCCCTTAGCATCCAGCCTGGAGCGGGTCTCCTTCCCAGGCCATCAAGTGCCCCCCCGCCCCCGCCCCTGAACAGAATCGCACCTGCCTCCCTTCCCACGTCTACGGAAGATGACCGAAGGGAAGGTCTTTTGCTTTTGAACTTGACTCAAGTTTTGAAGAAGTTATTTTTTCCCGCAAAAAGTCTTGAGTAAGATGGGAAAACACGGAAAAGCAGAGAAGCCAAACGTTTCCTGTAACTACCCTGCCCCGCATGTAACTTGCTAGCGTGCTGTTTTGTGCCCCTTAAGAGTCACTCTTGTCTAAAGGGTCACTCCTTTATCTAAAGGTCTGGAGACACGGGCAGGTAGGTACATACGTCATCAAGAACGGCTCCCGTCTGCAAAGGAACAAAAGAATGTTCTCTGTGTCAGACACGGTCTCGTAGATACTTGTCATAGAAATGTATATATTTGGAGTTCCCGTCGTGGCTCAGTGGTTAACGAATCCGACTAGGAACCAGGAGGTTGCGGGTTCGATCCCTGGCCTTGCTCAGTGGGTTAAGGATCCGGCGTTGCCGTGAGCTGTGGTGTAGGTGGCAGACGCGGCTCGGATCCCGCGTTTCTGTGGCTCTGGTGTAGGCCGGTGGCTGCAGCTCCGATTGGACCCCTAGCCTGGGAACCTTTATATGCTGCGGGAGCGGCCCAAGAAATAGCAAAAAAAAAAAAGACAAAAGAAATGTATATATTTAGTGAAAATAACATCATATTTTCATTTTCTTTATTTTTTTTTTTTGTCTTTTTTTTTTGCCTTTTCTAGGGCCGTACCCGAGGCATATGGAGGTTCCCAGGCTAGGGGTCGAATCGGAGCTGCAGCTGCCGGCCTACACCGCAGTCATAGCAACGCAGGATCCAAGCCGAGTCTGCGACCCACACCACAGCTCATGGCAATGCCGGATCCTTAACCCACGGAGCAAGGCCAGGGATCGAACCCGCAACCTCCTGGTTCCTAGTCGGATTTGTTAACCACTGCGCCACGGTGGGAACTCCTATTTTCATTCATTTTGGTTGACGGTTCTGCAAAGCTCTGTAAGCATGACATGTGGGCGCAACATAGTGTCTCACCTTTGTTTCCAGTTGCCTGAGTTCTAAGGAGGCTGAACACCTTTTCAGTATGTTTATCGTCCTTTCTGGTTTGCTCTGCTCTGCACCGTGGGTTCGTTTCCTTTACCCAATTGCTCTTTCTGATTGATTTAAACCATATTTTTATGGTTCGGAGGGCATTCCTTCGTCAGTAGCACTATTTTATATTCTGCTTTTTAAATAACGTATGCGAGTGTTCTTCTGTGCCGTGTACATCATTTTCTTGGCCTTCCATTGTGGAGAGATGCATGCGTGTATATTTAGGTGGATAGGGTTTGATTAGCTGGCCACTTAGGTCTATGCAGTTTTGCATTCACAGGAACGGGAATCTGTGACAGTCAGCAAAGTTATGTTCCAGTAACAAATGACTCTCCAAACCTCCACGGTTTATAGCATCATAGGTTTGTTTCTTGCTCAGGTTATACGCCCACCCCCTGTTGCTATGGCTCTGCTTGCTGCCCTCATCCCTCTGGGACCCAGGCTGCCGGAGCAGCCCTGCTGAGACATTGCTGGTCTCCTGGCGGAGAGAAGATGCTGGAACATGATGGTTCTTTAAGCTTCTGCTCAGAAGCAGGAAGTGCCATATATCATGGGTCCGTTCCCCTCACCTGGCATTGGCTCAAGCAAACACTATGGCCAGGCCTGCAGTGGGTTGGTGGGGTGGGAAGTATGCCCTCCCCCCACCGCACAGCCCTCCCCCCGACCGGGGCGGGGGGACAATAAGTATTTTGCACAGTGCAATTTACTACGTGGCCTGGTGGCCACTCCTCCGCCTCCTCCCTCCCTTTGGATGGTTATGCCTCAGGATACATAATTAGAAGTTGAGCTGCTGGGATAGGAACAGGCACATTTGTAAAGCTTCTGCTGTTGCTTACATGAGCTAGGTTTTAACTGTTGCCGTATGTCTCCTGTGAAACGATAAATAATTAGTAGTCCTGATGACTTATTTATTTATTTACCATCCCCAAGGCAGGTGGAAGTTCCCTGGCCAGGAACTCTGTAACCACAGCACTGACAACACCAGATCCTTAACCCACTGAGCCACGAGGAAACTCCGTGATGAACCTTTTTTAAGCAAAAATTATTATTACATGGAAATACATCACTGCAGCCCCCTCCCCCCCCCCACCCCCCCGCCATGGCTGTAAGAACTTGTCTAACCTGATAGTTGTCCTCAGATGGCTTTGATACTTTCCTTCTTGGAGGTTTGGTGTACAGGTGTTTCCTTGCTATTGACAGGCGAGGTGCCTGAGGCTCAGAGAGGTTGAGAAATTTGCTCAGGGCTGCAGGGCTGGTAATGAGGTGAGGCCCTGATGCCAGCCCAGTCCTGGGCTCTTTCTGTGCCCTTCTGGCCTTTGGAAGCGGTGACCAAGATCCGGCCACCCACTCACGCCCTTGTCCCCGCCACGACGGCCTCTTCCCCGCCCCCGCATCCCAATCCCAGTGGCTGGGTGTGCAGAGCCCTGGGGAGGAAGCACCTGGCCGGCCCCTCGCTTAGGAAGGCCGTGTCCCCGAGGTGTCCCCGGGGGCGCTGTAGAGCACGCCCTCTGAGGTCGAGCCGCTGCTGTTGCATTGGCTTAATCTGTATCGCTGACTATCTTTGGATTTGGGGAGGGGATTTACTATGTTTAGAAGAAGTTCAGGGAGCTTTACCAGTCCTTTTAGTGGGCAGATCTGAAAAGACAGGACCGTTTATTAACGAGGGTGACTTTTTCTTACCTGTGGCGCATTTTAGATCAAGGGGACGGGTACGAGTGAAGCTGAGGGGCTGAAACCTGTGTGACCCTCACAGTGGGGTCACAGGAATGGCAGGATTGCCTCTGCAGCCCCTGGGGGACCTGCCCGTGTTGGGCGGGCCTCTTGCTGCTCGTTTCTGGGAGGTGCAGGTGGCATTTTCTGTCAGGTTATTCATTTCCTCTGAGTTTGCAGTTGATTCATCCGTAAGATGTAAAAACTTTCCCTGCCTACTTTTGCGTGGTTGCTGAGAAGAGCCCGTGAGATGTCACAGAAGTTTAGGGCAAACTGGAAATGCCTGTAATATAATGTAAACGAATACCCTTGCCGGGATGCTAGAATGAAAAAGCTGGACAATAACAGGTGTTGGCAAAGATGTGGAAAAATAGAAGCATTGCTGGTGGGGGCATAAGATAGAGCAGCCGCTTTGGAAAAACAATTCGGCATCTACAAACATTTAAATGTACAGCTACCACGCTGTAGAAGACACATGTTCAGGAGTTCCCGCTGTGGCTCAGCGAGTTCAGAATCTGACTAGTATCCATGAGGAGGTGGGTTGGATCCCTGGCCTCGCTCAGAGGGCTAAGGATCTGGCGTTGCCGTGAGCTGTTGGGTAGGTCACAGATGCAGCTAGGATCCCACCATGCTGTGGCTGTGGTGTAGGCCGGCAGCTGTAGCTCCAATTCGACCCCTTGCCTGGGAGCTTCCATATGCTGCAGGTGCAGCCCTAAAAAGACAAAAAAAAAAAAAAAAAAAAAAAAAGAACAAGAAGAAGAAGAAAAAGAAAACACAGGTTCACAGAAACGTGTACACAAATGTTCATGGCAGCATTACTCATAATAGCCCGAATATGGAAGCAACTCAAAGGTCCATCAGGTGATAAATGGATTAAAAAAACCATGATCTATCTGTGCTGTGGAATATTAGTCAGTCATGAAAAGGGGTGAAGTATTGACACATGCTTCATTGTGGCTGAACCTTGAAAACACGATGCTCAGTGAAAGAAGCCAGACATAAGAGGCCAGCTGGTGTTTGACTCTCTTCATAGGAAATGGCCAGAATGGGCACATCTAAAGAGACAGAAAATAAATCAGTGGTTGCCAGGGCTAGGAGTAAGGGGGGATGGGGGGACTGCCAGAGTGCAGGGTGTCTTTCAGGGGACGATGGAAATGTCCTGAACGCGATAGTGGTGATGGTTGTACAACCCGATGAACGTACGAGAATCCACGGAATCGTAAACTTTAAAAACGAAACAAAGCAAATATTGTTGGACAAAAGTAACAGATTATTGGGAGGTGACGTAAGGGAAAGGGGTGTGAACTTTGGAACCAGACAGACCTGGATATTAGTTGTGTGGTTTTGAAAACAGATGGCTTACTCGTTTTGAGCCTCAGTCTCCCCATCTGTAAAGTGGGGATAATTCCCACTTTGTAGGGTTGGGGTGCAGACGTGGATGTTTGCCTCGCTCGGCACTAGCAGGCGCTCACAGGGTGGCGGCCCTGATTGTTTAGCTACCTCTCTGCCAGCCGTGGCATCGTGGTCCCCTTGGCTCGTTGATTTAATAAATGGGAAGGAATGCCAGCTTACATTTATTGAGTACTTACTGCATACCTCTGGCTGAGAATTTATGTGTACCATCTCGCATTCTCAAAGCGACCTTGTGGCTCTTTGAGATAGCTAGCGATGGACCGGGGATGGGCTTCCCAGGAGACCCGGGGTTGGGGTGTCCTGCCAGTTGGGCATCAGAAGCTGGGTGTTGGGTACCCCCCATTCATTATGCTAGTCTCTCTGTTTTGTGTACATTGGAATTTCTTTGCGATAAAAAGTTTAAAAACCAACAACGCCTCGAGATAGGTGCTGTGATCTATGTCTTACAGGTGGCGAAATTGAGGTACAGAGCCTGCTAGGTTAGACAGCAAGGCTCAGAGACAGCTCGCTGCAGTCTTGTGGATGCTGGGGCTTAGCAACCAGACGGGCAAAACAGGTCCCCGGGGCCAGCGGGCCTCCCGGGGATACCTGAGACCCGTTCTCACCACTGCCAGAGCCGCCAAGGGCCTGGGGCTCCAGGGCCACCCAACTCTGGCTGATACCCTCCCGTTCTTTCTTATCCCGTGAGATCCAGACTTGACAGGTGGAGATTACAGGCTGGGCATTAAAGAGGGAAGACATTTTCCTTCTGCCCCTAAACGCAGGGGATTCTTGGATAATCTGGGCTTCTTGACGTTAGGATGGACTTCTTTTTTTTTTCTTTTTGCCTTTTCTAGGGCTGCACCCAAGGCATAGGGAGGTTCCCAGGCTAAGGCGCTGAGCGAAGCTGTAGCCGCTGGCCTACGCCAGAGCCACAGCAACGCGGGATCCGAGCTGCATCTGCGACCTACACCATAGCTCACGGCAATGCCGGATCCTTCACCCATTGAGCAAGGCCAGGGATCGAACCCGCAACCTCATAGTTCCTAGTCAGATTTGTTAACCACTGCGCCACGACGGGAACTCCGGGATGAAGTTCTTTCTCTTGATTATGTTGATCTGGTAAAGTCTGTGGGCACGTGACATCACTTCGTTTCTCATACCGTGACCCCCGAGAGCAGAAGGAAGCCCCAGACCTGGGTGTGAAGTTTAGCCCCTAAAGGCTGCGTGACCTTGGAGAGGTGGTTTAACCTGTCTGGCCCAGGTTCCTCACCTGAACAGGAAGGCAATTAATGCTTCCTTGGCTGGTCACTGGAACCCCTGGGTCCGGCTCTCCAGGCTGCTCCAACCACGCGAGGCGCACCACTTATGCTACAGGGCCTGTTGCTAAAAACTGCACCCCAGTCTTGCCAAGGATGTTTTCCCAGGACTGGCAGAGATATGTTCTTGTTATTCAAGTTTCTTTGATGTTGGGTTACTCGGCATGTCGCCTGCAGTCGGAAGGGACGTGCCTTGGAGAGGCCAGCTTTAAGTGGGTGTGGGGTCACTCCTGGGGGAGTGGCACCCTTCATCCCACGGGGACGCAGGCTCACAGGGGGAGCTGAACTGGCTGGGCCACCAGATCTGTAAGCGGCAGAGCTGGGCTCCAGCCCCAGGCTTGTCCCTCCCAAAGCTTTGCTTTTCTGCTGTTGCTTAGATGCCAGGGGAGTTTCCTCTGGGACTCAGTCTGCTCTCTGAAGAGCCCCTGAGAAGAAACTGCAGCCTGCAGGCCCCGCACGTTTACAAAGCCTTGTGTCCATGGCCAGCTCCGTGTCCAGAGCGCCTTCCCTCCCCTGTCCCCGAGATCCTGTCCTGTTGACCCTCCTCTGAGTGAGAAAGAGCTCTTGGAGTTCCCATCATGGCTCAGCGGTTAACGAACCCGACTAGCATTCATAAGGACGAGGGTTCGATCCCTGGCCTCGCTCCGTGGGTTAAGGATCCGGCGTTGCCATGAGCTGTGGTAGGTCACAGATATGGCTCAGATCTGGCATTGCTGTGGCTGTGGTGTAGGCCGGCAGCTACAGCTCTGATTCGACCCCTAGCCTGGGAACCTCCATATGCTGCAGGTGCGGACCTAAAAAGGCAAAAAGACCAAAGGAAAAAAAAAAAGAAAAGAAAGAGAAAGAAAGAGCTCTTATAATCATGATGATTTTATGAAATTAACCCTCAGACTTCTCTGGACTGAGTCGCCCCTTCCTCCCAACCTCCAACATCTGTCATAAAGTCTAGATACGGAATTGGGTATGCAGTAAATCCAGATCAATTCCGTGGCAGCCCCTAAACCAAGCCTAGATAATGCATCTAGAGGGAGGTTGACAGCAGAGCCGAGCTTTAAATTGGCTGTCCAGGCGCCGTTTCTTGAAAGCCTGGGCTGACTACTCAAGGGTCTAGATGCAAAATGGAAATTGTGGCAGCAGCGTAACTGCAGGGGTGTTTCTCTTTCAGGCACGGCTGTGACCGCAGCTCGGGAGCTGGGCCTTTAAGCAAAACTCTCCCCTAGAGGCGTGGAAGCTGCCCAAAGCCCTTAGAACCTTACAAAATCGGGAAGTGATTCCAAGGCTGCTGAGGCCCTGTCGTAAGATGGCCCAAGGGAGGTGGGGGAGGGCCGAAAGGGCAGGAGCTGGCAGCCAAGTGCTTCCAGAAGGAGGTGGCCCTGTGAAGGCGACGCCTGCCTCTTCAGTGACCCTCGGGAACCTTCAGATCGTCTGAAAAGATCCAGGAGCCTGGAGCTTCAGGGGTCCCTCCTTGAGCCCTGCATTTCACTTGGACAGGGGTTTTCTGAGATTGAAGACAGATTTGTCATTGCTGGTGAGTAATGGATGCCTCGTCCTGGAATGAACTTGGGGGTGGGGTTGCTGCCCTGCTCAGCTACAAGGGGCACCCCACCTTCTCTGCGCAGGCACAGACTGCAGGGCTGGGCAGCTCGGGGTCCTGGGATCTGGCGATAAATCCTAAAGAGGAGAATGAACGTGGATAATACAGCCCGCAGGGACAAGGGCCCAGGAGCTCTAGGAGGAACTGATTGACACAGCCCCTGAGGGGGAGGGGGAGGACTGGGGTGGTGCTCTTGCCTGGCTTTTAGAGATGCCAGACTTTTGGCGTGGGAAGGAATTGGCATGAGTGTGTTCCAGGCATAAGGAATAGCATGTGCTAAGGCCTCTGGGCTGCAAGGTGCCAGATGTGTTGAAGCTCTTCCTGTGCCTCCACCTCTCTCTCTGGTGGAGTTTCATTCTGTTGGAGGGCAAGGAGAGGCACAGTCTGTTCCTGGGCTGGGTTGGGCTGGCTGCCCTCTGGAGACGGGCCAGAACATTCCAGCCTGGCCTCTGAGGATTCTCTCAGTCTGTCTGTCCTGTGGCCTGAGTCCAAAGCTGTGGCATGTAAGTGGCAGTTTGCATCTCCCCCTGAGTGCCCCCTGTCCTCCTCACGGGCCGATGCTCCAGCCAGCACGTGGCTGAGCCATGCGGTGGAAACGCTGGCTTTGGAGGCGGCCAGCTCCTGATCAGGGCCCGTGTGGGGCACGAGGAAGCAGGAGAACCGCTTCCTTCTCTAAGGTCAGGTTGAGCTTGGCAGTTTTAAAATAAGGGAAACAGGAGTTCCCGTCGTGGCTCAGTGGTTAACGAATCCGACTAGGAACTATGAGGTTTAGGGTTCGATCCCCGGCCTGGCTTAGTGGGTTAAGGATCCGGCATTGCCGGGAGCTGTGGTGTAGGTTGCAGACACAGCTCGGATCCTGCGTGCCTGTGGCTGTGATATAGGCTGGCAGCTATAAGCTCCGATTGGACCCCTGGCCTGGGAACCTCCATATGCAGCAGGAGCGGCCCAAGAAATGGCAAAATAAATAAATAAATTAATAATAATAATAAAATAAAATAAGGTCCTTTCCGTTCCTCTTTGCATCCCCTTCCCCTTTGCCCCTGTGGCTGAACCCCCTCGCCCGAAAACACACCACCCTCTTAACTGATGCCTCTTCCTGGGCCCTCTGCTGAGAAGGTCCATCCTGAGTAGTGACCCTCTCCTGGGCGAGAAACATGCAACCTGGTGGTAATTCACACGAGTGTGTGAAGGACTCGTGGAATCACATCTCCTCCAGGACACCTGGGCTGTGTGTGTGTCGGGGGCCGGGGGGTTTAGACGGTGGGCTGCCAGGGGGACAGGTGAGCCAGCCTGATGTCTGTCGGCAGACATTCACTATTCCTGCTGTTCCCAGGGTCCTCCTTTCTTTGGCTTCTCAATTTGGAAGCTCTTTGAAGCCTGCAGCGTTTTCAGGGTGGGGAGGGCCTTTGGCGGCAGGGTGGGGGCGGGGGGGCCCTGGTGTGCGGGTTTATAAGCTACAGCTCCTTTGACTGCAGACCCTGGATCGAGCGCGGCCGGGGCCGGCTCGGAGTGAGCCCGCAGGAACCCACTGAAACCAAGTTTGAAGGTCAGAAGCAAAATGCATCCTTGCAGGGGTGGGGTGGGGGTTGCATTGGCCACTGATGGCACATAAAGGCCTTCTGTTGTCCTCTGATTGGGGTGGGGGATGGCTGCAGGGTAAGGGGAGAGAGGAGCGGCCAGCGCAGAAAGGAAAGAGGGAGAGGCTGGGCAGAGGGCCCAGGGCTGCAGTCTTCCTCCGCAGGTAATTCCAGAACAAGCCTCGGGCAGGTCCGCGCTTCCCCAGTTATTGAGGCCCCTGGCGCCCCAGCTCTTTGAAGTACAGACCCAGCAGCACTCGGAATCTGCACGGAGCCTGACCTATTGCTTTTTAACTAGGTTACTGAGCTATTGAAGGACCAGGGATGCAGGGTCCCTTATTAAAAACTAAACAAAACACAAGAAAGGCCGAGCAAGCCACACCGGAGACTGAGTGCTCCGGTGACCTCATCCACCCCGCGGCTTTGATCTTGGAGGTTGAGGAAGATGTGTCTTTGATGTGCGCTCTCCCCACGGCCGTCACCGCCGAGGCCAGCCGTCTGCAAAGGCCGTGCTGCTCCTCTGGGCCAAGGATTAATTATGTAACAGAGCCCAGATCCCCAGGGCAGGTGGCCGCTTCACGAAGGGGCCCTGAAAGGCTCCTGCCTGAACGCCCCCGGGTGCCTTAGGATTAGCCCAAGGCCCGTTTATGGGGAAGCACGAATGAAGAAGCCGCATCTGTCATGCAGGTGCATTGAGCGGTGTTTCTTAAATGGAACAGTTATTGTCTTTATGGAGTCCGGAACCGCTTCTTAGATGACACTCTGCAGGTCCCTGAAATGGAGCCCCGAGCAGAGAAATGAAGAAACGCTATCAGGCATCTGCAGCCGCTATTATACCATCTGGCGGCTCAGAAATATTTTATAATCAAGTGAGTAAGACAGGTTTCTCGCACGCCACGGTGCACGGCGCCCGTGCCACCCTCTCCTCCCCACTCTCTCTCTCTCTCTCCCTCTCTCTGTCTTTGGAGAGGTCCTTCTCCAGCAGGAAGATACCATCTACGAGCTGGACCGACCTTGGGCAGCTCGGTCCGTTTTCTCCTCCTTGATTTGTTCTTTCCGATGGGGTGGGGGGGGGTACCTGTGCTCCGTGCGGGTCTGTGCATCCGCGTGAGGTCAATACGTGTGTGTCCTCCTCTGATGCTCCTTACGACGCGTCTCGGAGAGACTAGGAAATTGCACACTTGAGCTTTTTCTGAGTACAAGTGCGATACACACATCTTCACTGTAGCATAATCAGAAAATATAAAGAGACTAGAAACCAGCTGAATACTGCCTCCAAAGGGGCGACCGCTGAGAACAGCTGGCCACTTGGAGGGAGATTTTCCAAGTAGCTCGAGCACCCAGATGGCCTGGTCCGCGTTGAGGAGGTGAGATCATGGGCACAAGTGGCCCGTGAGTCTGTGGGCACGTCTGAGTGTGCTCCCGGGGGCGGGCTGCATCTGTGTACGTGCGTGTGCTCGCGTGTGTGCGACGCCCTGGGACCCTCAGGCCTCCCTTGGTCAGAGCAGGGGCCCACAGCCTCCCTGCAGGACACCGGCTCCGTCGCGTTGGTGCTTTTCTCTGAGGGGAATGGGGGGTGCCTGTGGTCCAGGGGGAGCCGGCGGGTTGGGGGGGGGGCGGACACGGCTGGCCTCGCCTGGTGTTTGTTCTCAGCTGTGCTGCAGACGAGGCGTTGGGCCCCGGGGCCAGGCCCGGAAGCTCTGGGATGTAGGAAGGAATTCTTGTCGCAAGATGCCCCGTCCTCGCGCATCCTTGACCCCATCACTGCCCGTGCCTCGTTCAGGACAGGCCATCGCAGCCCCCAGTGCTCGCTTTGCTGGCCTGGCCCCCACCCGATGCCCCCAAGAGGCTTTTTTCCTTTTTGGATCAGGAGGCTTTTCTGTCTTCTTAAACAAAACAAACCAAACCTCCAGATTCTCTTTTTTTTTTTTGCTTTTTAGGGCCTCACCTGCCGCATGGAGGTTCCCAGGCTAAGGGTCCAATCCGTGCCACAGCTGCCGGCCTACACCACAGCCAGAGAAACACAAGATCCGAGCCGTGTCTGTGACCTACACCACAGCTCACAGCAACGCTGGATCCTTAACCCACGGAGCGAGGCCAGGGATCAAACTCACATCCTCATGGATCCTAGTCGAATTTGTTAACTGATGAGCCGTGAAGGGAACTCCGAGCGTTTGTATCTTAAGTTGTGAGCTGGTTGGTGTAAAGATCAGTTGAGTGTCCCCCCGCCCCTGCCCTGACTGGGGAACTGAACCGAGGACCCCAGAGCCAAGACAGGTGTTTGTTTTCGTTATTTGTTGGGAGAGCGTTTAGCGTGGTCACCATCGAGCAGAACTAAAAGTACCGTGTTTTCAGCACAATAGTATAAACCCGCCCCACAGCCTGTCACTCGCTCCCTCCCCTCTGTCTCCCGTGTCTTTGAAAGCCCCCAAATCCCCCAGCACGGACGCTGGCCCTCCTCCCTCAGCCTCTTGCCCCCCCTCTATCACCCCACCCACCGCCCAGACTCGTTTCTAAGGGATTTGTATTTATTTGCTTTGAGGGGGAGGGGGCGTGGGCTGGGGGCATCTGCTTTCAGCCTCAAAGGTACATGGGCTCCCAGATAAGCTTGAGTGTTGCCTGCCTGGGATTCACTTTCAGAAGTCGCTGGAGGAGTTCCCGTCGTGGCGCAGTGGTTAACGAATCCGACTAGGAACCATGAGGTGGCGGGTTCGATCCCTGCCCTTGCTCAGTGGGTTAACGATCCGGCGTTGCCGTGAGCTGTGGTGTAGGTTGCAGACGCGGCTCGGATCCCGTGTTGCTGTGGCCCTGGCGTGGGCCGGTGGCTACAGCTCCGATTCGGCCCCTAGCCTGGGAACCTCCATATGCCGCGGGAGCGGCCCAAGAAATAGCAACAATAACAACAACAACAACAACAACAAAAAGACAATAGACAAAAGACAAAAAAAAAAAAAAAAAAAAAAAAAAAAAAAAAAAAAAAAAAGAAGTCGCTGGAACACCTGCCCCAGGTGTGGCTGCTGGTAGAAGCTGGTTACATGGGTTCGGCCTGCCTTGTGGGCCAAAAGGAACATGTCTGACCACCTGGGCTCTGGGGTCTAAGGCTGGGTCCGGATCTTTAGAAGGACTTGCTCACAGGGTCATTGGTTTGGTCTTTGAACCACCAGCCCTGCTCTCTGAGCGCGTCCCTAGTACCAGATGAGGCCCAGATGCAGGGCGTCCGGGGGGAGCTTCCTCACCAGCTGGCAGCTGGTGGCTGGCTTGGATCACAGTGGTTTCATGTTAGGTAAAAAATGTGCCTCTGGGAGTTCCCGCTGTGGCTCAGCAGGTGAAGAACCCAACCAGAATCCATGAGCAAGTGGCTTCGATCCCTGCCCTCACTCGGTGGGTTAAGGATCTGGGGTTGCTGTGAGCTGAGTCGCAGATGCGGCTCAGATCTGGTGTTGCTTTGGCTGTGGTGTAGGCCGGCAGCTATAGCTCCAACTCGGCCCCCAGCCTGGGAACCACCATATGCCCTAAAAGGGGAAAAAAAGCGCCTCTCCGTGCCTGATAAGGGTCATTTCTGCTCGGTTCCAGCACAGGTATAGATGGCAGAGGTGGAGGAGGAAGCCAGCTTTCAAACGGCCACATCTACTGCCCTTCATTCAGAGGTGCCTCCTGCATCCCTGGGGCTCCAGCATCTGATGTGGGGTCTCATTGTCTTCCTTCAAGCCCAGCTCAAGGCCCCTGGTCCCTGTAGTTTAGACACACCTGGGTTACCCCCTCTTTCCAGGGGAGGCTGAGAATTCCCAGAGTCCCCCTTCGTGTCCCCAGGATCCACTGTGTGCCTGGAAACCCATTCGGCTTCCGCTCCCCAGTCCCTTCGGTTCTGCGTCTTCATTGATTCAGACGGGGTCCTGGCTGAGCGGACTGAAGGCCAAATGGAATTACGAAAATGGAACTTTTGAGCCTGAAAATGGAATTACAAGCCTGTGGGGAGGGCGTGGGGCAAAAGGTGAAGGACGTGTCACTGGCCTGTTTCCAGAAGCCCTGGTCCACAAGAGAAGGACCCGTGTCCTGGGAAGCTGCTCTTCAGGGCATCATGCATTCTTTCATTCCGTTATTAGGCACCTGCTGTAAACCCGGCTTGATGCGGGCAAGGTCGACGCGAGGTCAGCAGTGGAGGAAGTTAGGTGCAGTGAGAGACACCGCTGAACCCACTTATGTTGCATGTATCAAAGCAGAAGCCCTGTGTTCCTTGAAAAATATGCTCCGGCCAGCATCCTTCTCCCAGGATGTCCAGATCTGCCTGGTGTGATGTTTCTCAAACCCGTCTGATCGGGCAGCGTTGCCGTATTTCTAAAAGCGAGTCTGCCGCTTCAGCAACTGACCCAGCGTGCGTAGCGGAGGGGCCTTAGTTTCCACCCAGTTAAGGAATGTGTTTCCGCGGTTCTTAGCGCTCAGTGAAAACAGCCGCGGTCTCGGCCGGGGAGTCCTGGGCTGTTCAGTGTCCTGTGCTGTTCCCCTACCCTGTGTCCTTGTTATTTACCTGGACAGGTGGCCCTGGGGTGCTTTTTGGCTCCGAGGACCATGCTGGCGGAGATAGTGTGGCATTCCTGAATTTCTTCCCACTGTTACCAGGAAGTAATCGAATCTGCATCTTAAAAAGGAAATTTTATTGCACATCTCCTCTACTCTAAAAACAATATAGGAATTCCCCAGAGGCCTAGTTAAGGATTTGGCGTTGTCACTGTGGGGCTCAGGTTTGATCCCTGGCCCAGGAACTTCCGCATGGCAGGGTGTGGCCAAAAAAAGAAAAAAAAAGCAATATATACTTATTAGAACATCTTGGAAATACTAGATGATAAAAAGGAGAGAGGAAAAATGACATCTTGACACGCCTGCCCAGGTAATCCTTGTATATTTGTGTCCAGAAAAAGCCCTCTTCTGCTACCTTCAGCCTTGGCAGTGAGTTGCTTAAAAAAAATTATTATATTATTTGGTCACCCTGTGGCATATGGAGTTTCTGGGCCAGGGATCAGATCTGAGCCACAGTTGTGACCTACACTGCATCTGTGGTTCGTGAGATCCTTTAACCCACTGTACCAAGCCAGCGATCAAACCTGCGTCCCAGGGCTCCAGGGTTGCCGCCGATCCTGTTGAGCCACAGCAGGAACTCCTGGAAAAGATTATTAAAGAAAGGATCATAAAAATGAAAAAAAATAATACAACATACCTTGAGCATTTTATTTTATTCTATTTTTTTTTTTATCTTTTTAGGGCTACACCTGTAGGATATGGAGGTTTCCAGGCTAGGGGTCAAATTGGAGCTGCAGCTCCCAGCTTACACCACAGCCACAGCAACGCCAGATCTGAGCCTCGTCTGCAGCCTACACCACAGCACACAGCAATGCCAGATCCTTAACCCACTGAGCGAGGGCAGGGATCGAACCTGCGTCCTCATGGGTACCAGTCGGATTCATTTCCAATGATCCGTGATGGGAACTCCTGAGCATTTTGTTTTAACATGAAACATTTCATTTTAACGTAAAGCATGTGTTCATTCTCCCACCTCCCGATTTAAGGCCCAGGCCTTTCTGGGATTCAGGATCCACTGGGTGATGTGCACAGCCTCTTTCTCGTCGGAGGTCCTTTAATGCGTTTTCTGTGATTCTTGGTTCCTGTTTCTGTCAAGTGATGTAGGAACTGAGTGCCCGGTACATGCAGATTTTTATACATCCTTGATACACAGCTGTTTTGTCCATGCCTGATATAACGGGAACTTTCACAAATAGTCAACTCTTATTTCATTAAAACCATTCCTTTTTAACTCCTATTCCAGTGGTTTACGCGAAATGTGATTAAGTGATGTAACTGGCTAAGTACAACTGGTATAAGCAGTTTGAGGACAAACACAGCTGTCTTATGGAGCTCAGAGTGCAGCACTTCCACCCCCCCCGCCCCCGCCAAGGATCTGGCAGGTCTGTGCCTACGGAGGGGGCTGAGCACATCCCGCAATCCAGGGGCATCTCGGGGACACAGTTAAGGAAGCTCCGGGTTTTTTTCTGGTCTTTTTTTTTTCTATCTATGCTCATTTTTATATATGGAACATTTTGTATGCTTTCCCTGCTTAACTATTTGGTGAAGTCTCATAAAGTTATCAATTCCAGGGTGACGTTTTTAAACTTAAACACACGACAGCTAACATCATGCTTGTGGTAAAAGACTGAACGCTTTCTCTCTAAGATCAGGAACAAGACAAGGATGTCCACTATTCAACAGTGTCCTGGAGGTTCGAGCCACAGCAGTTAGGAAAGACATCTAGATTGGGAAGTAAGAAGTAAAACTATTTATAGATGAGATGATTTTGTGTATAGAATATCCTATGGAATCCACCAAAAAGCTATCAGAGTTTATTAGTGATTTCAGCAAGTTCATGGGATATGACCAATACAGAAAAATGAATTGCATTTCTAGACACTTGCAGTGAACAATCTAAAAATTAAATTAAGAAAATGCTTCTATTTACAATAGCCTCAAAGTGAATACCAATGCTTAGAAATACATTTCGCAAAAGTACAAGACTTACACTCTGAAAATGACAAAATATTTTGAAACAAATTAAAGACCTCATTAAACGGAAAGACATCCTATGTTCATGGATTGGAGGGCTTGCTGTTGTGAAGATGACATTGCTCCCAAATTTAATCTGCAAACCCACTATGGAAATTCTAGCTGGCGTCTTTATAGAAATTGACAAGCCCATTCTGAAATTCGTATGAAACTTCAGAGACGCAGCATAGCCAGAACAGCTTGAAAAAGAAGAACTAAGTAGAACGGCTCACACTTCCTGATTTCAAAACTTCTTACAAAGCAGGAGTTATCAAGACACTGTGGCTCTGACGCAGGACAGACTTTTAGGTCCATGGACTAGAACTGAAAGTACAGAAGTAAACCCTCGCATTTACAGTCCATTGATTTTTTTTAAAGAGAGCCAATAATTCAATAGGGAAAGAATAGTCTTTTCAACAAATGGTGCTGGAACAAGTGGATAACCAATGAAATTGGACCTCTACCTCACCCCATTTATAAATATTAACTCAAAATGGATCAAAGACCCAAATGTCAGAGCTAAAACCAGAAAACTCTTAGAAGAAAAGCAGGCCTAAATCTTCTCGGCTTTGAATCAGGCATTTGTCTCTTGTACTCGATAAAGCATAAGGTTTAGATAAGTTGGACTTCATCGAAATGAAAATCTTATTGTACCGCAAAGGACACCATCAAGAGAGTGACAAGAAAACCCACAAGATAGAACAAAGTATTTGCAAATCATAAACAGTCTAGAATTTTATCTGGACTATATAACGAACTCTAACAACCCCGTAATAAAAGACAAACCAAAAAGACAAAACGAAACAAAACAAAAACCCCAAAACCAAAAACCAAAACACAACAAAAAAAGACAAGCCAACTCGATTTTCTAGGGACCAGAAGTAGAGGAAGGGATTAATTGCAAAGTGGCATGAAGGGTCTATATGTCAGTTGTTAAGGGAGTTACATAAATAAACACGTTTGTCAAAACTCGTTGACTCGAATACTTAAGATCAGTGAATTATCCTGTGTGGCAATTATGTCACAACAAAGCTGATTTTACAAAAATTGGATTTGGCCTTTCCTGCAATCCATACTCTCTGTACGCTGATAATCTTAACATAGTCATATCATTAGTCATGTCCTAAAATGTGCAAAAAATAATTTGTGTGTAATTATAGTATCTGAGGGTTTGTGGACACACTACCCACAAACTTAATTAGAAAACGAATGCTTTGCGTGTATTTTTCCAGCACAAATATTTCCTTATCCTCATCTACCTTGCATATCTTGTAAATAACGTAGGAAGTGCAGCGTAGCACTGTTTCTTGGTCAGCCACAGGTCATCTTTACATTAAATGGGTCTTGAGATATAATGGGACATATATCTCAAGATATAATTATGAGTTAAACCTGATGGAAGATTTTATTTTTAAACATGGGCAAAGGCTTTGAGGAGACATTTCTCCAGAGATGATCCACGAAGGGCCAGCAGGCCTGCGAAAGGATGCAGAGTATATCCTCAGTCATTCGGGAGACGCAGGTCACAGCCACCACGAGGGGAGTTCCCTCTGTGGCTCAGCAGTGGTGAACCCGACTAGTATCCATGAGGGCGAGGGTTTGCTCCCTGGCCCCACTCAGTGGGTTAAGGATCCAGCGTTGCCGTGAGCTGTGGTGTAGGTCTGAGACGCGGCTTGGATTCTGAGTTGCTAGGGCCGGGGTGTAGGCGGGCAGCTGCAGCTCCAATTCAACCCCTAGCCTGGGGATTCCACATGCCACAGGTGCAGCCTTCAAAGGAAAAACAGCAAAACCCCCCCAAAAAGTCAGAGCAGTATAAGGGTTGGCAAGGACTTGAAGAAACGGGTGCCTTCATACGCTGCTGGGAAGGATGAAAATGGTGCCGCTGCTTTAGAAAAGAGTCCAGTGACTCTTGGCAAGGTGAGATGGAGCGTTGCCATAGGACGCAGCAATGCCATTCGCAGGGACATGTCTCAGAGAAATGAAAACGTGTGCACGTGTGAAAATGCATGCACAAATGTGGAAAGAACCCAGATGTCCGTCCGCTGATGAAGGATAAACAGAATCGGCGTGTCCATACGGTGGACTATTATTTGGCAATAAAAAAGAGAGAAGCCCTTCTTGCTCCGGCACAGGTGGGGCTTGAAAGCAACAGGCTGAGTGAATGAAGTGAGTCGCCAAAGACCACCTATCGTGTGATGGCCTGTATGTGACAAGTCCAGGATGGCCCATCTACAGAGACAGAAAGTAGATTCGTGGTTGCCTAGGGCTGGGGTTGGGAGGTTGGGAAAAAAATGGTGCTAATAGGTATAGGATTTCTTAGAATTGATTGTGGTGATGGTTGCCCAACTCTGTGCAACTCTTTTTTTTTTTTTTTTTTGGTCTTTTTTTCAGGGCCGCACCCATGGCATATGGAGGTTTCCAGGCGAGGGGTCCAATCCGAGCTGTAGCCGCCGGCCTACACCACAGCCACAGCCACGCCAGATCCGAGCCGCATCCGAGACCTATATCACAGCCCACGGCAAAGCCAGATCCTTAACCCACCGAGAGAGGCTAGGGATCGAACCTGCAACCTCAGGGTTCCTAGTCAGATTCGTTTCTGCTGCACCATGATGGGAACTCCTGTGCAACTCTGGAGTTAAAATTTTAACTTAAAATTTGTGCGTTGTATGGTATGTAGATGATACCTCAAAAAGCTCTTATTTTAAAAAACAAACCAAATACCCGGAGCACTGCTGCCTTCCTCTCTCCCCATGTCAAATTTCTAGCAGAAGGAGGGTCGCCTTTGGAGGTGTTGGGACCCTCCTTTCCTCCCCCCAGTCCCTTTAAGCCCTTCGTAGACTGTGGCACGCACCACCTTGGCCCCCACCCATAGATCACCAAAACGTCCCCTCCTAGTCTTGAATCCCCTTTTCTCGGTTGCAATCGGCTGCTTCCCCAGGAGGTTTGTGTCCGGATCTAAATTCATTATCCTGGAAGCCATCGACCCCATCCCCCATCAGCCAGTTGCCTTGGCACAGGTCCCGCGTGCTGGCCTGGCCCTTCCTCTGTCGCCCTCTGGGGACATCTGGGATCTGGTCTCCCTGCCAAGGGGTCAGGAGAGCCAGCAGCAGCCAGCCCAGGCCTCCGGGGAGAGGTGGGGAGAGGCGGGGTGTGTGCTTCCAGAAGGAGGCATCTTGGGAGCATCTCAGTTCTGCCGGGGTCGATTTGCAATGTTGTGTTGGTTGCGGGTGTACATCAAAGTGATTTTGTTGTGTACATATGCATATTCATATATATGCGTATGTACATATATGTGTGTGTGTATATATATTCTATTCAGATTCTTTCCCATTATAGACTCTTACAAAATATCAAATACGGTTCCCTGTGCTGGACAGTAAATCTTCGCTCTTTATCCGCTTTTACATAGAGCGCTGCGTATCTGCTAATCCCAGACTCTTAATTTATCCCTTCCCCCTCGGGGAACCATAAGTTTGTTTTCCGTGTCTTTGAGTCTGTTGTGTAAGTAAGTTCCTTTGTATTATTTTTTAGAATCCACATATAAGTGATATCTCATATTTGTTTTGGACTCAAGAAGGGGCGTTTTTGAGTTCCTGTTGTGGCGCAGCAGGAACGAATCTGACGCGTATCCGTGAGGATGCAGGTTCGATCTCTGGCCTCACTCGGTGGGTCAGGGATCCGGTGTTGCTGTGAACTGTGGTGTAGGTCTCAGACACAGCTCGGATTCAGGGTTGCCGTGGCTGTGGGATAGACGGGCACCCGTAGCTCTGATTGGACCTCTAGCCTGGAAACTTCCATATGCCACAGGTACAGTCTTAAAAAAAGGAGGGGAAAAAAAAAAAGAAGGGGCATTTTAATAGCAACAATTACAAGGAAAAGTGTAATCTCCAAAGAAAAGGCAGTTCCCTGAATGGATGCGTTTAATTGCAGAGAACACCCCACCACTGTCGCTAGTCTTCTCTTTGCCAACGTGAGTGTCAGGGACCCTGGTGTGGGGACACTGTTCAGAACCCTGTGGCCTGGGCGATCTATAGAAGGCGGGATCCACTTTCTAAGTAGGTCCAGATTCTGGGAAGTTTTCTTTTATTTCACTTTTTATTGTAGAAAAATTCAAACACACACCGTTGCAGCAAGAATGGTAAAATGCATGGTGGGAGATTAAAGGCCTGGGGCTGCTGGGGATGGGTTACCTTGAAGGCAAAGACGTGGGTTTGTCACCTGCCAGAGGCTCAGGATGGACAGTGGAACCAACACTAGCAATTACCTATGGCTTCCCTGAAGAAGCCCCACTGCCCTGGAACTACAGGGCCAAGCCCGGCCCCCTGCTTGGTTTTGCAAATAAAGCTTTATTGGAATAGGTACCTTCATGAACACCATGATGCCATCACCTTTGGCTGCTCTGGCTCAGCAGGCAGAGTTGAGGAGTGGGGCGGAGACCCTACAGGCTGCAAAGCCTCCAACTTAGACTCTTTGGCTCTTGACTGAAGAAGTTTGTTGACCCCTGGCCTGGGACGTGGAATCCTGGGACCCAGGGCTTGGTGAGAGAGTGTTTATTCTAAGCATCCCACCCCTATGCTTGGATCCTTTTTACTGTAGTTTTTGTGAAGCGATTCCCTCATCTGCTCTGGGCTTGCATTCTCCCAGTGACGGGGAGCTCACCCCCCAGCAGCAGTGCATCTCAATGTGGTGCAGTTCTAAGGCTGACGCACTCCTCAGCTCGCTTTCCTGAAGCTTCCACGCACAGGTCTTCGGAATCAGCCCTTCAGGCCCAGTGGAAGTCTGTTCCCCTTCCTCACGCACAGCCGCTCGGCCCCACACGTACCTGTTCCCTCTTTCCTTCATTCCACAAGTGTTTTCCGAGGGCCTCCCACCCCTCAGGCAGTTGAAAAAGTCCTCTCAGGAGCCTCTGACGCCTTCGCTTTCCCCTTAAAGTAAGTGGCCACTTCACTCGGCTGCTCGCTTGAAACGGAAGCTCTCGTTTCTTCTCAGAACTTCTGGGCTGAAACCAGGCCCGCTTGACCAAATGGAGGCCATGGCCAGGGTCAGCCACCTTACAAGTTCACGTGCCAGGGTGTCCTGAGGACCCTTGTTCTTGTGCTGAGAGTGAACCTGGCTCCCAGACTCTTTGCGCAGCTGAAGGCGGAGGCCCCGGCCTCAAAGCCACGTCTGTTGGCTTTGAATCTCACCTTCTTTTCATTGTTCCCAGGGTCAAGGCAGGGTCCGGGGTTCTAGCTACTTAAACTTCCTTTTTGCTCCTTTCTGGTTCTTGTACAGGCTCTAGGGATGGGCTGTGTGGATGCGGGCTTCTTGTCCAATCACCCCAACTTTCCAAGAGCACCGGATCCTCCTGTGCAGCCTATGGAAGGGTCTAGTGCGAGAACGTGGGGTGCAGCCTTGGCCATCTCCTCACGGGTCCTCTGACCGACAAGCCCACTGAGCCTCCTCCATGTGCCCAGCTCTGCGTTAGGTGCTGGGGAGACGAAGATGGGGGAGACGGTGTCCTTGTGCCTGGGAGCTCGCAGACGAGTGGAAGGTCAGGAGACAAAGCGGGCACATGTGCCCAGCCTTCTGAAGGCCCCCGGGCACAACAGGCGGGACCTTCCTGCATGGGCGGCAGCTGCAAAGAGAGAGGTTATTTGGACTGGGCTTTGATGGGTGCATCAGAGTTTGCCAGGATGGTCACACAATCAACTGCCTGCTAAAAAGTAGGTGAGGAACAGCCTTGGTGTTCAGTCGTGACAACTTCTCCCGGGGACAGTCTGTGTTCCTTTATGTGGTGACACTTTAGAACTGGCTGAGAAAATCAATAGCTGTGTGACTTCCTTTATCTGCTTACCGCCTGGGGCTTGAGGAGGCTGAGAAGATAGTTTTCCGAAGACATTGGAAGAGTGCTCCATGCAGACGTGTGCATTTTCCTTCCTGAAAGATCTTATTAAAGTTTCTTTTGGCTCCGTGCGGGGGGGCCCCCGAAGGCTTTGCTCTGAGGTCTCAGAAGTCGGTACCTGTTTTCTCTTATTTGGCGATGGGGCCCCTGGCAGGGGTGGGGGGCCCTGCCTTGGAAAGTGTCTCCTTGCCCCTGAGAACATGAGTCATGTAGCAGTAATTTACCTCCGGACGTGTGCAGAATGGGACGCTGTTGATTTGTGGGCCTTTTGGCAAAACATGTTCATTTGTAGCTGCTAAGAGAACCGGCCTGAAGACATTCCAAGGGAAGCCCGAGTCGGTGGTCACGGGGGAGGCTCTTCCCCGCTCTCCACACGTCGGGGAGACAGGGGGAGAGGGATGCAGGGCCGGTGACAGAGCTAAGGAAGGCAGGAGAGACAGAGGGACGCACAGAAGGAGAGACAGAAAGAAATAGACATGGGGGGAGGGGGACAGAGATGGGACAGAGAAAGACAGAGAGATGTGGGGACAGGGAGTTGCCACTGTGGCTCAGCTGATTAAGATCCTGACTGGTATCCATGAGGACACGGGTTCGATCCCTAGTCTTGCTCAGTGGGTTGAGGATCCGGCGTTGCCTTGAGCTGCGGTGTAGGTTGCTGATTCGGCTTGATCTGGTATTGCTGTGGGTGTGGGGTAGACCGGCAGCTGCAGCTCCCATTCGACCCCTAGCCTGGGAACCTCCATATGCCGTGGGCGCGGCCCTAAAAAATAATAATAATTTTTAAAAAGGGATGTGGGGACAGACAGGGAGAGAGATGCAGAGACACGGTGGCAGAGATGGAGAGATAGGGAGGGAAAGAGATACGTACGCACAGGGGGAGGCGAGCGGAGACAAGGTGGGAGGGACACGGGGAGACGCAGGGCCCGAGAACGGGGGAGGGGAGGCAGGGAGAGCCTGCACCCCCGAGTTCCCTGCACCCCGGCCTCCCCCCTCCTTGGGAAGCTCAAGGGCTTCTAAGCTGCCGGTGAGCCCCTGCCTCCTGCTGGAGCGGGGACAGCGCCGCCCCATCCTCCCGCCCCCGTGGGAGGAGCCTGGCTGGGAGGCCCCGCCCCCACCTGCTCTCAGCTCCACCCAGAGCCCCACGTGGATCGGAGCCCTGAGGGCTGGACCGGAAAGACCTGGCCAGTCCCGGGCTGACTCGCTGGCTTCTGTGGGACCCGGCGTGCGCTTTGTACTCCCGCTCAAGGATCCTGCACCGAACCCCGGGGTAGGTTCCGTGGGCGAGGGTGGGCGAGCTGCTGACCCCTCTGACACGCCCACCGGTGCCAGGCCTCTTCTGTGCTTGTCGGGGGTGCGTATTCACTCACTCATTACTTTGCTCTTCTGATTCTAGCCATAACCCTGTGAGCCAGGTGTTTGTATTATCTCTGTTTTAGACGTAAATTGATGCCCAGCAAGGTTCGGTAACCTGCTTCAGGACACTCAGCTCCCAAGCCCAAAGGCCTGGGGGGTGGCGGCTTTGAATTAGGCCTCAAAGGAGAGGCTTGAAGTGGGACAGTGGGGGCGCGCCAGACCATGTCGGTGGAGACAGGGTGCTCCGTGCTGGAGACCCAGGTGCAGTGTCACACGCACTCGGTCCCACAGCCACTCTGAAAGGCTAAGAGGCAGTGCTCTTGTGGCTCAGCGGGTTAAGGGTCTGGCATTGTCACTGCAGCGGCTCAGGTCGCTGTCGCTCAGGGTTGATCTCAGGCACTTCCACATGCCTCAGGCACAGGAGAAAGAAATGAAGGAAGGGAGAGAGGCAGGCAGGCTAAGAAGCTGGGCAGGATGCTCCCCAGGTCTAGCCCTCAGCAAGCCTATACAGCACCAAAGAGCGCCCCGGCGTTGATGGCACTAAGCGAATGGCCATGGTCCTGAGAGGCCTCTGCCTTTATTCTCCAGGCGCCTCCCTTGGGTGCTAGGCCTGGCCCTGCCCCGGCCTCCCCAAGGTCTCGGTCCACCCACCTCCTCCAGGTCCAGCTCTCACCCCGGGCTCCTGTGAGCGTCTCAGGCTGGATCCCGTTTGGGGGCTCACACCGTGGCTGGCTACCCATCCTCCAAATCCTAGCTGTAAATCTTCCTCTTGAAAGCTGTTTAGACAGTGATGCTCTCCATGCGTGGAATGGGTGCCTCTTGCACCCACCACGAGCCCACAGCGTCCATTCAGGTGACTGCGTCCTTTTAGAAAAGGTCCGGTGCCCGAGTGGGATGGAGGAGGAGTGCTCGGTGCATGAGGGGCCGGGTAGCTGGAGGTGGCCGGGGAGGCGGGTAGGGAGAGCCTGCAGGTAAGGCCTCGAGAGCGAGTTGACACACCGGGGTCTGGCATACACCGTCTCCGCTTTCCTTCCTTCCTTCCTTCCTTCCTGTACTAGCGTTTTCCTTATTCATTTGCAGCATCTCCTCATCTTCCTCCATATATGGTGTGAGCTGTGCCATGCAAGGCCCGCGTCTCCTACCTTCCGTGGTGCTGATGCGGGCCGGGAGGCTGAGCAGGTGTGGATAACACCCCAGATGGATGCGGGAAGGAGAGGCCCCTTGTGGGCTTGGCGCCGGCAGAATTCTGCCCTGATGGGTTTCACGGCATCGCCGGGGATGCGTTTCCCCCAAGGAGTGTATTAGAAAGAGCAGAAATTTCTCTCGCATCGTTATTAGATTACCCTAAATTGAGCGTAGAGCCAGGATGTTCTTTTAAACATCACGACTCTGCCTCCCCGTGAGGTGTTTGCGAAACGATGTTATTTACTCCTGTTGTTTTCCCCGCTTGCCGTTTAGAGAAGAAAATCCAGAAATCATGTCTCTCGCGCCCACACAAGCCCCTCCCCAACAGCAATAACAACGAGCCGGTCTTCCCGTTAGGAAACGGCGCAACTTCTTATGCAGAAAGGATGTGTTCCCACCGGGAAGGAGGAGGCCTGAGGAGCAGCGGGGGCAGGAGCGTGGCCACGCCTTCCCAGGTGTACCCGCCCCCAGGGGCGCTGCCCCCGCAGGACCCCAGCCGTGACCTTGAGCTGTACCTGCCCATCGTCTTCCTCCAAGCCAGCTGCCTTGCACGTTCCCCAGAAGCCTTCCTCCTGGTCCATGGCGAATTTGCTGGAAGGAGGAAGAGCGTTTTCGGCTCAACGTGGCCATGACAGCGATGACATGGCCTCCCTTTATAAGCAGGGGACAGATGTCATGTCCGGATGTCAGGATAGCTGGGTCAGGCGCTACTTTCTTTTCTCTTTTTCCCAGAAAAGGATATTTATTATTCAAGTAACTGCAAAGAGAAAACCAGATGGTGGTGGTGGTAGCGGGGGCCAGGCTGGGACAAATAATGGCTGCCTCCTCCCTGACAGAACAGGGGGAGAAGGTGGCCCCTACACCTGACAGTCAGCATAGCCCCATGTCCTTACTCTGCTGCAGCATCCTAGGGGCAGGGCCTGGACCTGGGACGGTCTGGGACCCAGCCTGCTTTGCCCCCAGCCCTTCCCCCAAGAGGGCCCTGGGGGAGGAGAAGGCGGGCGGAATAGGAGGCAGTGAGGATGAAACACGTGACCCTGGCGGCAGCAGCAATAACTGGTGTCTAAGAATGAAACGTGGAACAAAAACCACACACCTGGAGTTCCCGCTGTGGCTCAGCAGGTTAAGAACCTGACATGGCATCCATGAGGATGCGGGCTTGATCCCTGGTCTCGCTCAGTAGGTTAAGGATCTGGCATTGCCGGGAGCTGTGGTGTAGAGCGCAGATGAGGCTTGATTTCCACATTGCTGGGGCTGTGGGTGTCGGCCAGCAGCTGCAGCTCCGATTCAAACCCTAGCCTAGGAAGCTCCCTATGCCGCCGGTGCAGCACTAAAAAGCACAAAGCAAAAACAAAAAAACAAAAAAACCCCCAAACCCAAAAAACAAATTGCAATGTCATCACACATTCCTTTGGAAGACAAGTCCCCTGTGACAGGAAACCAGCCACCTTCCTAGTACGAGGGCTGAGCCCCATGCCCCGTCTGGAACGGTCTGTCCCTTGTTCCAGGGTGGTTTGTCGGGAGCCTCACCTCTCCCCTCTTTTCCTCCCTGCCCCTCCCTCCCTCTCTCTTTTCATCACATTTTTTGCTTCTTGGCCAACAGCCTTCTGTCGCTAGATCTTATGTGCTGTGCACCTGCGAGGGGCTGGGCCTCTGCGGGAACGAGAGGGCTGGGGGCTCCTCTTTCCATACGTCTTAGGTCAGGACAGGTGAGACTCCCCTACAAACCCTGGGGTGTATGGGCATCAGGGCATGGTCACAGGTGGTGCAAGAGCTCCGTCCCCTGCTGGACAGGGCTTGGGTGGGTGGGTCCGAGAGAGACCAAGATGGTTTCACTTTCTGTCCCGCATCTAGCCAGGGAAGTGTGCAAGCTAACTCTCATTTTGCTCTGACTCTGAAATGGACTGTTCTCCTTGCCCTCCCAGTGTTGGAAGGAGAACTCCCAGCCAAGGATCTTGGCCAACCCCCTGTGCTGGGGTCTTCCCTCCCTCTCCTCAACGGTTTGTGACTCTTTGGACACTTGAGACGGTTAATTCCTCAATGGCTCGGTAGCTGATTTCCTAAGATCTGAACAGAATGCTTCACGTTATGCTTACAGCCCCTCTTACAGTGTAAATGCTACTCCATTATCTATAAGCATTTCAGGCTGGGATCTCTTATGGTGACTATTGTCTTTGGCTAATAACGTTAATAACATTTCCATAGCTCTTGAAAGCTTACCAAGTGCTTTCATCTACATCAGCTAATTGGATTCTCGCAGAATCCCTAGGCGCTGGGGCGATCAGCTCTCATCATGAGGAACCGGAGACTCTCAGAGAGGCTGACCGAGGCTCCGATGGTCACGCAGCTAATCCTCGGTGCATCAGGACCTTGGTGCTGGTGCACCCTGACCCCGCGGTCCTTGAATTTGGGTGGCTCAGCCAGCCCGTCTTCATTTGTTTATTTTTTTAATTTTAATCAAGGTGTAGTTGGTAGACAATGTTGTGCCAATTTCTGCTGCTCTAAGTGACATATACATATGTATATATACAGTCTTTTTCTCATATTATCTTCCATCATGTTCTATCCCAAGAGGCTGGATCGAGTTCCCTGTGCTGTACAGCAGGACCTCACTGCTTGTCCCTCCTAAATGCAACAGTTTGCATCTATGAACCCCAGACTCCCCGTCCATCCCACTCCCTCCGCCTCCCCCTTGGCAACCACACATCTGTTCTCTATGTCTGAAAGTCTGCTTCTGTTTGGCAGACAGGTTCATTTGCGCCATATTTTAGGTTCCGGTCAGTGTGTATTGAGCGCTTGCTGTATGCCGCACCGTGGAGGAGGCTGCAGCAGAGGCACTGGTGGTCGGCTTGGGGGGTGGCATTGGGCGAGGGTGGCGGGCACGGACTGGGGAGCCTCGGGCGGGAGGAAGAGCCCAAAGAGCCCACAGCAGGTGTGTGGGTGGCCCCTCTACTGTCAGGTGGGGACAGCACCCGTGGGAGGGCAGTGTAACCACAGGCAGAGCCCTGCTCCCTGAGAGGTCAGACCAAGTTCCCAGGGGGTTCTTTCTGCAGAGAGATATCCAGGGAGTGTGGAGAGAACAGGGGAGTAACATTTCTGCTGGTCCCTTGACTTCCTTATTTAGATGAGCCCCATTCCTTCAGGAAAGAAAGGCGAGGGAGTTCCCGCTGTGGCTCAGGGGGTTAAGAACCTGACGAGTATCCATGAGGATGCAGGTTTGATCCCTGGCCTCGCTCAGTGGGTTAAGGAACCAGCATTGGCGTCAGCTGAGGTGTAGGTTGCAGATGCGCCTCGGGTCCGGCATTGCTGTGGCTGTGGTGCAGACTGGTAGCTGCGGCTCTGATTCAGCCCCTAGCCTGGAAACTTCCATATGCCACTGGTGCGGCCCTAAAAAGACAAAAAAGAAAAAAAAGAAAAAGAAAAAGGAAAGACGGGCCTCGGGGCTGGAAGGAGGCGGAGGCTTTCGCAAGGTGTACTTGTGGGGTTCTGCCAGTGGGCAGCCTGACGGGGGGCGTACAGTCCCCATATGCTTATCTGCAGACACGGGATCCCATTTCTGCTGCTGCAGAGAGAGGGAGGCTGGCCCCGAGACTCTCAAGGTGCACACTTGTTTATGGAGGAGTCCACGTGGCACCTGCCTGTTCTTTCCCCAGCCCCGGTGCTGGAGGGGACGCTGCCTACAGTTGTCCCCTGACAGATCAGACGCGCCCCATCAAAGGACTGCTCTGAAAGTGGATTTACTACAACCCTGTCCTGTATTATAAGGATGAGGTCGGGTGACTCCGGAGCAGAGAGAGATCTTAGAGAACAGTAGGGCTGAGGACTCTCTAGCCCAGAGAGGGAAAGTGGTTTTCCCAGAGGCACACAGTTTTGCGGTACGTTTCTCACTTTAGCCCATGCTGTCTGATTTTATCTTATTTTTGGCTTTTTAGGGCTGCATCTGCAGCATATGGAAGTTAGTGCCCAGGTCAAGGCTCAAATTGGAGCTGCAGCTGCTGGCCTCCGCCGCAGCCACAGCCATGCCAGATCCAAACTTCTTCTGCAACCTACACTGCAGCTTGCAGCAGTGCCAGATCCTTAATCCACTGAGCGAAGCCAGGGATCGAACCCGTGTCCTCATGGATACTAGTGGGATTCTTAACTCGCTGAGCCACAATAGGAACTCCCACACTATCTGACTTTTTTTTTGGAAGTGGGTTTGAGAGAGTTTCATTTTGTTTTTCAAACAAACGCAATAAAGAGCAGAGCAGCAGAGCAGCCATTCTTCTGAGGTCACTGTGACACTGTGGCAAGCGGGGAGGGTGTTTCTGAGAGCTCGGCATTGTGCAGAAAGCTGCACGCCTTAGCTGCTAACAGGTGCCAGGCCTGCAGCTCATGGCCCGCCTTGTACAGGCCCCCTGCTCAGCTGAGTGATGGGCTTGTCAACACTGAGGCTCTGAGCAGATGGAACGTGACGGCCACACAGCCTTTGGGCTGGACCAGGCCTGGGTCTTCTGCTTTCTGAGGTCTGCTCCTCTCCCCGTCTTTCTGAGGGGGTGCCTTGCCTGCCAGGTGTGAATCCCCACCACCCGTGTCCCTGGGCCCTTCCAGAGCCCCAGCCGGACTGGCGTGTGGACCATGTCAGGATGCTGTGTGCCAGGGGCCCTCCCCGCTGGGTTCCTATAAATAGCAAAATCTCAAAGGCACTTAAAGGTCAGGTTTTCCCAGAGCACATCTGTCTGGTGCCAGGGGAACCACCCATCCCTAGCACGCAGTGCCTGGCCCATCCTGACCCGGTGCCTCCCACCTCTCCAGCCATCTATAGCCCCAGCCTCCCATGTCTCGGCTCAAGCATTACCTCTGGAAGCTTCTGATGCCCGCCCTGCCCAGCCCTGGGCTCCCGCCACAGCCCAAGACTCCACCGCTCCGTGTGCTACCCTGGGTCCCTGGTGTGGACACTCTGCTTCTTGCATCTCTGAGCCTCCAGCAGTGGACACAGGGAGCTCCCGATACTCAGTGAAAGCACCATTGGCTTGGCTGTTAGATCAAGGCTACTAGAGCAGCAGGGACCCCAGTTTATCTCACGCAGCCCCCTCATTGCAGGGCCTGGAGCTAGCCCAGGACTTCCCCAGGGGCGGCGGGGGGTGGGGAGCATTTGTCTGGGCGAGGGGTGACTCTGGCCCCGCCTCTGCAGAGCTTGGACACAGCCCCTGAGTCTCAGTGGGGGTCGAAGGAGATACTTCTGTCTCGAGGTTTCCAGTTGTTTCTCCATTTTACTGTCAGCTGCCTGGTCCTTGAGAACCTTGTCCCTTTGTAAGTGCTGGCACTTACATGAGATATTTAATCCTTCAAGGTGGGCAGATAGCGATGGTGTATCAGAGGACCCTTTGTGGGCATATTTTATTTTATTTTAGCAGCGCCCCTGACAAGTGGAAGTTCCCAGGCCATGGATCGAACCTGCCCCACGGCAGCAACCTGAGCCACTGCAACAGCAATGCCAGATCCTGGGAGTTCCCGTCGTGGCGCAGTGGTTAACGAATCCAACTAGGAACCATGAGATTGCAGGTTCAATCCCTGGCCTTGCTCAGTGGGTTGACTATCCGGCATTGCCGTGAGCTGTGGTGTAGGTCGCAGACGCAGCTCGGATCCTGCGTTGCTGTGGCTCTGGTGTGGGCTGGCGGCTGCAGCTTCGATTAGACACCAAGCCTGGGAACCTCCATATGCCACGGGAGTGGTCCTAGAAAAAAAGGCAAAAAGATGAAAACCAAAAAACCAAAAAAAAAACAAAAAACCCAACAACAATGCCAGATCCTGAACCCACTGCCCCACAAGAGAACTCATGTTTTTAAACTACAATTTTAATACCCCTGTTGGGAGAATTCATAAACTTTAGAAGGAACCCGCTAAATATGTGAAATAATAACCCCGCTCACCTTCATCGCACCTGTTGGTTTAGCCATAAATTTTCGGCTTCTCAGCACTAATTTGTCAAAGTGCCAGAAAAGCCCTTGTCCCTCCACAGGCCCCTGACCACAGCTCCCACAGGGTGGGGGTGGGAGGGGACGGGGGTGGGGGCGGGGGGGAGGACATTGATGACGCTTCACTAGAGCCTGAGCAGCCCTCTGCCCCGGCGCCCTGTGCGGCTTGGGGTCCTTGTTGTCACGGTCCTTACCTCCTGCCCTGGGACTTTGCAGGTGCATGTGTGTCCATGTGAGTGTGCCCAGTCAGTGGACTGAAGGCCCTTGAGGCCAGGGCGGGCCTCCCTGTCTTCAGTGCCATCTTGGCATTTGATCCTGTGGTCAGTGAAACTTTGGTGACGCTGGGGACTTTCTTCGGGAGACCTCTGACCCCCCGACACAGCGGGCGCTCTGTGCTCCAGCTCCGTGGCTGCATCCTGATTTCTCCGCCGCACGCCTCCCACGGCTCATGAGTATTTACTCTTGGTCCTGCCACCTCCCGCCTGGCCCCCATGACCTCCTAGGCTGGCCCCCAGCACAGCGCTGGGCGGGCATTGGGGGCTTTGGGGCAGGGGTGTGTGTTTGGGCGGGAGCGATGTGTTTACCGAGCTTCCCCGCCGCCTGCACCAGCAGCTCCAAACGACATTTCAGGAATTGAATTACAACGTTTCAGTGCTTGCAGAATCCAGGAACAGGTAATCTGATTAGATCTGTTGGAAGTCATTGCCACAACTGGCTTCGCTTTCTCAGCCACCATCTATCCCGCGCCGGGGGTGGGGAGACAGCAGAGAAATGCCAGGACCGCTGGGTTTTCCCCAAAGCGCATCTCCCAAGCTGGTGGCGGCCTGTGGCCTTTGCCCGGCCTCCGGCAGGACCCAGACTCGCACTGCGTGCCGCCCACCTGGCACCTGGGAGCCTGGCCCGCTCCACATGGCCGAACCTGCCCAGCACCCTGACCAGCTGAAGATGCCACTTTGCGAGGGGCGGCTGCAGCCAAGGGATATTCCTCCAGCTCCGAGGGGCCAGGGAGAGGCAGCCCTCCGGCTGTGCTCCGGAGTGTCACGTAAAGCCAGTGGCCTGATTTCTGGGCCCCATCCTGCCTCTGAGAGGTTGTTTCCTTGGGGCTCAGGTCCCACAGGCCCACTGCTGTCGTGCCAGCTGCCCCTGCCTCCACCCCTTGGGAAAGTCTCTTGGCCTGGCGGGAGCATCTGCCTTCCTGCCTTCTGGCCGGGGGTCTGGGCGCCGGGCGAGTGTGCACCTGTCTGGGTTCTGCATGGAGCTGAGCTGGGCCCTGCCCTGCCCCGTCGGGAGTGTGAATAATCCAGCGGTGTCTGCTGTTGCAGGCTGGTAGAGCGTGGGCCTCTCCCCCGTAATGAGACAGGAAGCAGATTTAAGCCCTGGTACGCCTCCTACCCACACTGTGTCCCAAAAGTGTGTTTTCCTGGACCCTCAGCTCTGATGTGGCCCTTCCCGCTGTGCCCTTGGCGTGAGGAGGGCCAGGGGACCCCCTGCTGGGGTGATCTCAGGCGTGGGGTCTGGCCGCTCGGGACACAGGACCACAGGTTGAGGACAGCCATGCTCTGGCTAAGAAATGAGGCTGAGGCCAACGTGAGGCAGGTGGCTTGCTGATGGAACATGTTTTATTTGTGGCTGTTTGAATAAGTAGGTATAGGTTCGTGTCCGTGGGCTGAGCATGTCTGCCACCTATACCACAGCTCTCGGCAACACCAGATCCCCAACCCACTGAGCGAGGCCAGGGATCGAACCCTCATCCTCATGGATACTCGTCAGATTTGTTTCCACTGCACCACAATGGGAACTCTCTGGTTGCTTTCTATTTAAATTTCTTTCCTTTTTTTTTTTTTTTTTTTACTTTTTTCTTTTCACAACCACACCGGCAGCATATGGAAGTTCCCAGGCTAGGGGTCGAAGCTGAGCTGCAGCTGCCTCCGCGCCACAGCCACAGCCACAGCAGCTTACCTGATTCAAAGGCTGGCATTTTCAAATCACCTTGGTTCAGCAGCATGCACAGCAGCATGGGCTCCAAGCCGCGTTTGCAACCTATGCCACATCTTATGGCAGTGCCAGATCCTTAACCCACTGATTGAGGCCAGGGATCGAACCCACATCCTCGTGCACACTATGTTGGGTCCTTAACCCACTGAGTCACAGTGAGAACTCTTCCTGGTTGCTTCCTAGTTCAGTTCCTTTTGATGAGGAGCTGGTTCAATCCCTGCAGGACCGTCTCCTGCCCCAGGAGCTCACAGGACTGAGGGAGCTGTTCTCACAGTGGCTTCGATCAGGCTCCTGTGACAGTGGTGCTGTGGGAGTGCTGGGAGGGCTCCCTGGAGGAGGCGGCAGGTAAGCCAGCCAGCTTGGTTGGAAACCGTCACCTATTTGATTCCATCTTAATCAAATAACATCTGTTGTGTTCGGATCTGCCTGGGGAAGCTGCAAGTGAACTAAAAGGAAGCCTGACTTCCACCAGGCCAGAATCAGTTCTGCTTTAAGAAGTCCTGCTCAGGATTTTGAAAAAGAGAAAGACTCTGGCCTCATTGGGCCACTTCCAGTGTGTCCTTGAAACCTTTCTACCCCTTGAAATGTGCTTTGCAGCATTCTGGAAAGATCGACTTTCTCCTTCTCTCTGCAGCCCTTATCTGGACGTTCAGGCGCGTACCTGGTCCGCTTATCTTCAAGGGACTACTTACTGGGTTAGGCCCCAGGGGAGGGGGGAACTCAGGTCTTGTGCTTGGCATCCTGCCCAGTGCGGCCCAGGCTCCCCTTGGAGGGGCCCCCGCGGCCATGAATCCAACAGCCGTCTTGTCCTTTCCCTCCCGCCTCTCCCCTTCGCCACCCCAGCGCTTCCAGTTTTATTTTCTCAGTTCCCAGCAGTCCTGCGGGGGGTGGGGGGAGGATGGAGAAGCAGCAGGTGTGTGGGCACCAGCTGTGCCCACAGCCGCCTGCACAGAGCCTGGTGTGTATGGCGGGGGCAGCTTTGGGGTTAGAATTCCAGCCTGGCTTGGCCTGTTTTGTGACTTTGTCCCCGGCTGTGGCGTCTTGAGGTGCTCGTGTGCAGAGCCAGACCCTCGCTGGGGAATAATGAGCTGGACGCTGGCACAAAGAGGCTCCATGGAGCAGAAGTGCTGGCCTGGGGGCCAGTTGGATGGTGTCGGACCCAGGGTCCCGCGCACTGGCTGCCCCGTGGTGCTGGCCTGGTTGGGCCCGGTCCTGGGCAGGAAGCCGCCGTGGACGGCAGGGAGGCAAAGGGTCCCCAGGCCCGGCTGTGACTGGGTCTGTCGCACTTTGGAGGGCTTCTCTCTTCCTTAAAAGGCTGCTTCGTTGACTTCGTACCCTCTGTCTGGTGTTGGGAGTCGAAGGAGGACCCTTGGAGGCCGTCTTCCTCTTCCATGAAGGTGCGAGAACCGCGACACTTAGGTGCCGGGGGTCCCGGGAATGGACGTCGGTCTGGTTTCAGCAGCTGCTTCTCGCTACCTCCCCGGCAGCCTTGGGAAGCAGACTGCCCTCCCACCTGGCCTCCGCTTCTGGAACCAGGAAGGCCTCCCAGGCCAGGAACAGTCAGGCCCTTGGGAAGCTGGCAGCCCCGGCCTGGCCCATCAGGGCACCCCCCCCCCCCACAGAGTTGGCATGTTCCCCACCAGAGGGCCCTTCGGGACTCCGAGTCCAGACCCCACCGCCTCACGTGGGCTCCTGCAGCCTGAACATCGAATGCACTTTGGTCTGGAGCTCTGTCTTTTCCCCGTGGGCCTCTAGGAAAATCTAGCTGGATGAGAAGGCGAGTCCCTGCTTCCCGGCCTGGCTGTCCCAGAGCTCAGGTGACCTGTCCCCACACTCCCGCGCCCTCCTTCCTTCCTTCCGGGTGTCCTAGATCTTCCCTGCACCACTGGCACGTCCTCCAGGTCAGTAGGGCAGAACGCCCGAGCCCAGGGGACAGCGGACTGCCTAAAACACTTATTTTAATTAGAAGAGTTATGTAACAATATTAGAAAGGTGGAAGAATACAGGGCAAAAAAAAAAAAAAAAAAAAATTCACCAGTGGTGGCCTCCCCCACTCAGGCACACTCACCTCTGTGTGTTCCCTTCTGGTCTTTGTGGGGTGTTTTGGCTGCCAGGGATCCCAGGCCAAGGATGGAACCCGCGCTGCCGTTGTGCCACAGCTGCAACAACACGGGGTCCTTAACCGGCTGTGCCACAGGGAAGTTCCTCTGGTCTTTGTTCCCATTGCAGTATTGTCACCTGCGTTCCAGGGTTGCCTGAGTCCTCAGCTGACAGTTCTTGCGGTCTTTATGGACTGCCCTGGGGGACTTTTTCTCTTTGTTTTTATATGGCGCACAGGATGCAGAGAGGGGGCCGTGTCCTGCCCTTAGGGGGCTGACCATCCAGACGGAGGCACACTTTGAACTGAGCCAGGCTTCACAGTGCCCCGTGCCCACCAGGCCCTTGCTGGATGCAGGTGAGGTGTGGCTCCTAGGGGTGTGCCGTGAGACAGGCACAGGTGTGTCTAGTTCAAAGACGAAACCTGCGTCAAGGAGTTCCCGTGTGGCTTAGCAGGTTGCGAACCCGACTAGTATCCACGAGGATGCGGGTTTGACCCCTGGCCTCGCCCTGTGGGTTAAGGATCCAGTGTTACTGCAAGCTCCAGTGCAGGTCGCAGATGCAGCTCAGATCCGGCGTTGCTGCGGCTGTGGTGTAGACCGGCAGCTGTAGCTCTGATTCGACCCCTAGCCTGGGAACTTCCATATGCCGTGGATGTGGCCCTAAAAGACAAAAAAAAAGAAAGAAAGAAAGAAAGAGAAAAGTAACCTGTGACAGGGATCCACGTGAGGCAGGAATGGGGTCCCGGTGTTGGACGGAAAGGGAGAGGGCGCTTTTGACTGAAGACTCGGTGCTGGCCGGGGAGCCAAGTTGGGACAGAGAGGAGGCGGGCAGACCCCGCCGGTGGCCTAGAGATGGTGTTCTAACCCCGTCGTGGTGTGGACCAGTCTGCGACTCCCATGTCTATTCGTGTGCGATGTTTCTGTCCCTTCTGCTCTGGGGGAGGATGCTCGGGGGAGGATGCTCGAGGGAGGGGACTTCGTTGGCCTTCTCAGCGCACAGAATAGATGCTTCAACGTGCTGACGTCAGTGCAGCGGAGGGATCCCGGGGCTGTCTGCACAAGGGCGGTCTTTTCTAGGGGACCTGAGCCCAGGGGGAGTGCTGGGGTCTCTCCCCTCGTTGACGTCTGAGGAGTGAAATCAGAAAAGCCCCCAAGAAAATGCAGTGGGGGAGGGGAGGGGAGCACTGCTCCCTGTGGTCCCAGCACAGGAGGGGACACCTCCGTGGGTGTCCCTCCGTGGAGGTCCCTCCCGGGGCCCCCGCAGGATCCGTGTTCCTGGAGCTGTCATTGCGTGGGCGGGGTTGTTCCTCTTCTCCGGTTTGAACACCCAGACGACACGTCGTGACACGTCATTGTGGGATTCACCAGGCAGCCCCGTCGAGATGAGGAACCCCTCCTTCCTGGACACGCGACTCGGGGTGAAGCAGAGGGGCAGCGGGGGTGGCAGCGACCCCCACTTCTATTGCATATCCTTTAGGAAGCTCACGGCCAAGCTGCCCAACAAGACGTGGAAGTGAGAACCAGACGCGACTCATCATTGCTTATGGTTCTTACACTAACCGTGTCCTTTCTTGTGAGGGCGAGTGTGGGTTCTGAAATGAGAATTGACCTGGATTTAAGCCCTGGCTCGTCCTCTGAGCAGTGACCTCGGACGCCTTAGCTGCCGGTGTTGGGCAGGGGCAGCACCGCCCTCGGAGGGTGGCAGGAGAGAGGAGATGCCCAAGAGACCTCTGGACTCTTCCACCGTCCCCTGTGCCTGCGGGGCCCTCGGCGGACGCGGGCTCCCTTTCTGCCCCGCCTTTGTATCTGGTGACACACAAAGGAGTCAGCCAAACACTCAATACAACCATAGGGGGAGGGGAGAGCTGATAAATATTCATATTAGCCATGACCACCTATTAACATATAATTTTCCAAGATCTCATTCTTGTGCTAAAAGTGCTATGTCGGTGGTTACACAACCATACGCATTTGTCAAAACCCACTGAACTGGTTACCTAAAACGAGGGAATTTTATAGTATGTGGATTTTACTCTAGGAGCTTGACATTATAGCTTTCTATATATATAAAGACCTTATTTTTAATACCGACGAAACCTATGAAAATACCCAGGTCTAGCATTAAGGAGAAATATGCCCAATCTAGAGGAAGAAAAAAAAGACGACGTTTACATATTCTGGGTTTTTTCCTCTTGTTCCAAAAGTTATACACCAGTCACAGGTGTTTATTGCGTACCTGCTCTGTGCCAGACATTGTGTTAGGCTCCGAGGATCCACCTGAAAAGTAAAATGATAACCCTCTCACCTCAGGGGCTGCACATTTCCTGGGGCACCAGTAATACAGGTGGGAATGGTATCACGCGTCAGGTGCTACAGGAGGGTGTTGGGCGGGCTGACGGGAATACAAGCGTGTATTGGGGGCAGTCTTGCAATTTTAGGCAAGTTGGCCATGGCAGACCTCCTTAAGACGTGATGTGTAGGAGTTCCCTGGTGGTTTAGTGGATAGGATTCCATGCTCTCACCACTGTGGCCCAAGTTCCATCCCTGCTCTGGGAACTGAGATCCTATCTCAAGCCACTGCACGCCATGGCCATTTAAAAAAAAAAAAAAATGTGATATGGGAGTTCCTGCTGTGGTCCAGCAGGGTTGGCGGCATCTCTGCAGCACCCGAATGCAGGTTCCATCCCTGGCCCAGCCCCACGGGTTAAGGATCCACAGCTGTGGTGTAGGTTGCGATTGCGGCTCAGAAACTTCATATGCTTTGGGGTGTCCACAAAAGCAGGGGTGAAAGGTGATATGTGAGCAGAGTGTGGGGTCACTGCTGAGAAGGGTGGTCCAGGCACAGCCAGGGCAAGACTCACGGAGGGAGGGGTAGGCAGAGGAGTCTGGGGCTACATCAGAAATCTGAGCCAGGGGAGTTCCCTGGCGGCCTAGTGGATTAAGGACCTGGCATTGTCTCAGCTTTGGCACAGGTTCAACCTCTGGCCTGGGAATGTCTGTATGCCACAGGCGCAGCCAAAACAAACTGAGTTGGGGAATAACCCTCCAGGCTGGCAGGGCAGCCCCAAATCACACTATCTTAGCGTCCCTAGGCTTGTGAACGTCCCACGTTCATTATCATGAGACCGTATTTCTCACATACTGTGTTGTGACCTAACATGATCACTTACTGAAAACGTTGCTCTAGTTTATCCAAAGTCATCCTACGTGGCCCGACTTTGCAGGCTTTGTATTTCATTCCTCGACCTGCTCTACAGTTAGTAAACTAGTGCCCTGCTGTTCGGCGATCGGCCCTTCTAGAAAGCGCCCTCGGGAGGTGTGGGGGAGGCCGGGCAGCGGGCTCTGCGTCCGGGCTGAATGGCCGAATGGGAGGTGGCTGAGCTGACCAGCACACCTGGTGTGTCCACACTCGCCGGACACTCTGGATTTATGGCTTTGCCGTTGCTTTGAGGTGAGCAGTGTCACCTGGACAGAGGTGTGGGTGGTCCCTGCCGTCTGTGTGCAGATGAGGGTCTTTCCCAGCCTGTGGGCTCCGGAATAGGTAAGTGGCCTCATCCTTAGGTGCTACCTGGCTGGTGCCTGAGTGCCCGGCCACGCAGGACCCCCTCCCATCTGGGTGCGCCTCCCTCCGGGGGGCTCGGGCCCCCTGGTCTGCCTCCAAGCCCACCCGCCGGTCTCTCTTCGGGAAGCTCCCCTCCCTCCCGCACCCTGAGTGTCCCCCGCTGCTGAGTGACTGCAAGGGCAGCGCACAGGGCCAAGGCTGGTCACCGGAAGCCCTGAGCCAGGCCTGCCTGCCGTCTGCCTGTCTCCCCTCTTCCATTCCACCCAAGCGCTGGGGTTTGGCCCTGAGAGACGAGAGTGGGTATTAGGGAGCTCTGCTCTGAAGAACTGGAAAGGAAACCCGTAAACACACATGAACGGTCACTGTCACCCCAGGAGCACGAGCTCCGGGGGCAGGGCAGGCCACCTGCCTTGGAGCAGGTGCAGGGGGGGAGCACTGCCAGAGGCGGAAGACCAGGGGCCTGGAGGCCTCTCCCCTTTGGACCGAAGGCCTTAGCTGAGCACAGCTGTTCTTTCCAGGCCTCTCCTGTCAGCCCGGTGATGGAGGACAGGCTGACGCTGGCCCTTTGGGGGAACGTGTTTGTTTCCGGGCTCCCGAGGGGACTTGTGACAGGGCAGGATGCTGAGCGTGTTCAGCTCTCCGAACTCTCTGGATTTTCTCATGTCAAGACTCTGGAGCTGCCTTGCCCGAGGCCAAGTGGAGGAGGGCGTCGTCTCATGTTTGTTTGTTGGATTTTTGTCCTTTATCCTTTTTATTCTTTTTTAAATTTTTTTTATTTTTTTATTTATTTATTTATTTTTTTTTGGTCTTTTTGCCATTTTCTTGGGCCGCTCCCACGGCATATGGAGGTTCCCAGGCTAGGAGTTGAATCGGAGCCGTAGCCGCCTGCCTACACCACAGCCACAGCACGCAGGATCTGAGCCGCGTCTGCAACCAACACCCCAGCTCACGGCAACACCAGATCCCTAACCCACTGAGCAAGGGCAGGGATCGAACCCGCAACCTCATGGTTCCTAGTCGGATTCGTTAACCACTGCGCCACGACGGGAACTCCTATCTTTTTTTTTAATTAGAGTCCAGTTGATTGACAGCGTTGTGTCAGTTTCTGCAGCGCAGCAGCGTGACCCAGTCATACATCTCTCTACACTCTTTTTCTCGTATCATCTTCCATCATGTTCTGCCCCAAGAGATTGGCTCTGGTTCCCTGTGCTGTACAGCAGGACCTCACTGCTTAGCCATCCAAAGTGGAATAGTTTGCATCTCTAACCCCAGCTCCCCACCCACTTCCTCCCCCCTCCCCCGGGCAACCACACATCTGTTGTGTTTTTTTAAAGTCTCCTTGAAGGGAGGGAGGGACCCATTTGGGTGACGGGTTAACATTTCTGAGGCCTACGTGGGCAGAGCTTTGGCCACAGCTGTCAGTTTTACCTCCTGTCCCCGAAGGAGGGCACTGCGGGGTCCAGGGCCTGGGGGAGGTTGCTGTCCATTGGGCACCTGTGGAGAAGCGTGTCCTTCAGAATATTTCCGCTCTGGTTATTATCAATGCTTATTGTAAAAAAGGTGAAAAATGCCCAAAGCAGAAAGCAAATAGAATCCACAGGCCTGCAGGTCCGAGACGATCGCAGCTAATATTGGGCGCTGTTTTTTCTGGTCACTGCTTATTTACAGAGAGCGGAAGAGACCGAGCGGAACGTTGTCATTGACATCAGGTGACATTCGTGTCACCTCCCATCTTTTCCATTTAGTGTCCTAATCAGCCCATTTTCTTTCTTTTTCTTTTGTTTTCATGGCTACACCCGAAGTTCCTGGGCCAGGGATCGAACCTGACGCAGCTGCAACCTGCACTGCAGCTGTGCCACTGTGCCAGGCTGGGGATTGAACCCGAGGCTCCCTCACCACCCAGGCCGCTGCAGTTGGGGTCTTAACCCATCACCCCACAGCGGGAACTCCTATATGAGCCCATTTCCTTGAGTCTTTGAAAAGTTTTTGTAAATCGAACCGTTAATGGCAAGTCACAAAGGTTTGGCCCTGAACGTGATTCAGCCCGGCCTTCTCATTCCACGGGAAGCCGTCCTGTGTCCCTGGCACCCTCCCAGGAACATCAGGGCAGAGGGGGCAATTGGGTTGGGAGCTGACCCTTGACCTGCCCCGCTCCCACCCCGGCCTCCTCCACCCCCCTCCATCTGCTGGAAACATCTTAGAGTCTCCAGCCCACAGACCCGAGGTTGCTCATGTGAGCTGAGTGACTGCAGAGATGGGACTTGACGTGTCTCACGGCCGCCTCCCCCAAACCCTGTCCCCCTCTTTCTGTTTGTAAAACGTTCTTCACTGTGTGCTTCTCAGCTGATTGAGGTCTTACCTGTTGGGGGGTAATTCGAAGGGGAGGGTGCCGGTGCTGGGAGGGGGTCTGAGGGGGGCCCTAGGGAGGGCACCAACCTGGCCTCCTTAGTGGCGGCTGAGCCATCGGGGGACAGCTGGGGGCCCAGCCCTCCAAGCGGGGGGCAGCTGGGCCTCTGGGGCCGGGAGATGAACGCGGGTGCTTAGATGGCCTCACAGACAGTCGAATGAGCCCATCAGAGGCCTCCAGTGATGAGCGGACCGTCGCCAGGGCCTTGGCTCTGACCACCTCTGCTTTTTCAGCCACCGCTTTATGAGACATGGCATGCATATCAGATTAGCTGAGGGTACAAAGCTGGAGAGTTATTCCATTCCAGGGGCTCTGGTGGGTTGAAAGGATGCGTGGAGCATAAGATGAAATGTAACAGGTCACGGGCCAGCTTTGCCCTTTGGTTACGTACGGATTCCTTCATTTGTGAGTGTGCAAGTTTGAGGAAAAAATGGGCAGATGGGGGAGGCTTGTGCGCACACTCGGGTCCTGACTCCTCCCGGTGGGTCCACGCAGGCTGCACTGCAGCCCCTGAGCTGGAATCCGGAGTGGGCCCCGCTGCGCGTCCGCTTCTGGGAGCCAGGGGCCCTCTTGTAAGGGCCCTGAGTCCCCAGGAATTGTTATTATTGCAGAAAAGCTTGGCACAATTTTAATTGCACAAATGCCTACAGCCCTGAAGAGGTGTGGGATGAGCTGATGGAGCGACCGTGGGCTGCGTTTCTCTTTGCCTCAGTAAATTTATAATTAAAAAGAAATCCAGCCCTCAGTCAGAAAGTGCAAGAGGCTGGCTGGGTCTGAGGGCCTCAGACTGACAGGCCCTGGGGGTGGCCAGAAGGTGGTGGGTGGGTGGGTGGCGGTTGGAGGGGGCAGGGTGGGGGCTGAGAGTATTTAATTCTGGGGGCATTACCTTGGGCCCAGCAGGGGTGGGTGTGTATTTGCTGTTTGTGTCTTTAAAATGACTGGCCCCTGGCGTTCCTGTTGTGGCTCAGCGGGTCGAGAACCCGACTAGCATCCTTGAGGATGCAGGCCTTGCTCAGTGGGTTAAGATTCCGGCGTTGCCACAGGCTGCAGCTCTGATCCCGCGTTGCTGCGGCTGTGGCATAAGCCAGCAGTTACAGCTCCAATTCGACCCCTAGCCTGGGAACTTCCATATGTTGCAGATGCAGCCCTAAAATGCAAAAGCAAAAAAATATATATGACTGGCCCCAGGGCCTTTTCCATCCAGGCTGCTGGCCCTGCTGGACCCAGGCCTGGGGACGCCTGGCAAAGGCCCCTGCACTGCGATCCACTCAGGCCCCTCTGACCTGGGCGCTGGGGCTGCTGACGGCAGCCACCTTCTGACCTGTGGTGCATCGGCTCCCCCTGCCTGGGTGAAGCAGCATCTTAGGAAGTCCTTGGCAAGGCTGCTCCGTAGCCCCCACCCTTCTGCATGTGCCCCCTCTGCATGGCTAACTCTTATGCATCCTTCAGGTGGATGTTTCGATGTCACCTCCTCCAGGAAGCCGCCCCAGATTCGTAGATCGGCCTCCCCATGGCGCCCCTCAAATCCTGCACTCACAGTACTCCTGGCATGTGTCCCTTTGCCCTGTAATCTCCTGGCACACTTAAATGAGCTCCTTGAAAGCCAGAATTGTTCCCGTTCCCTGTTGCATATGTAACACCTAGGAAGTGCTTGGCACAGAGGAGGCGTTCAGCTAAACGTGTTTTGAATGAGTGAAAGAAGGCGTAAGCGATACTTCCGCTCCGTCTCAAAGACCAGCCGTCACTCCTACCAGTCGGGGCAGATGTGGGAACTGCTGGGCATCTTGGTTGGTCTGGGTCCCCTGAGTGTCTGCTGGCGGCGCCCCAGGCCCTCAACGGGGCGATGCTACGCCAAGGGCCAGGCTCCCTAACACATCACTGCCTGCCCCTGAGCCGGGTGAGGATAAAACCTGGGTGTGGTCTCCACAGCAAGCCAGTCGCAAAGGGGCCTCGTGTTCCTGCAGGCCACACAGCAGGGCCCCCGCACTTCCTCGAGCCCCTCCCAGTCTGAGAGAAGGGAGGGGGGTGGGGCTTCGCCCTGCAGGACTCCAGAGCAGTGGTGTGGGGTGGCTCTGTGCCCTGCGGGACCCTTGACGCGGCATTTGGGGATGAGAGTGTGGTCCCAGCAGCACAGCCCCGGCCACTAGATTCTGAACCCAGGGAGAGGTGAACCGGAGCGCTGATGATGTGGGGACTGTGTTTATATCAGGGGTTCACCCTCGGCACTGAGGGCAGCTTGGGGTGCTTGATCCTTCGTTGGGGGGAACTGCAGGGTGTTCAGGAGCATTCTTGGCTTTTATCCATCAAGAGCCAGTAGACGGACCCCCCCCAACTCCCTCCACCCCCCAGTTATAACCAGAAATGTCTCCAGACATTGCTGCATGTCCCCAGGGGCAAAATCGCCCTGGTTGAATATTCCTAAATTATATGTATGCGTACACACACACACACACACACACAGCTCACACACACAGCTTTTTGCTGGTAGTTCTGGGCAGGTACACTTGCCCTATGGCCAGAGTCAGCTTCCTGCTCCTTGCCCTCACCCTTGAAAATGTCTCCTGGAGTTCCCGTTATGGCTCAGGGGGCTAAGGACCCAACATGGTGCCCATGAGGATGTGGGTTACAGCCCTGGCTTGGCTTAGTGGGTTCAGGATCCTGCGTTGCTGTGGCTGTGGTGTAGATCGGCAGCTGTAGCTCTGATTTGACCCTTCGCCTGAGAACTTCCATGTGCCCCGGGTGCGGCCCTAAAAAGCAAAAAACGTACAAACAAAAAGTTTCCCGGTTGTGGGCAGACAGCTGAGAAGCTCGGGACAGAGTAGGGGAGACGGGGGGGTGGGGGTTGGAAGGTCATTTCCTCAGTCAGGTCACATAAGCCACTTCTCCCCGCAAGGAGCAAGGTGAGACATACCCCAGACCTTCGAGCAAGGACAGGTTCCGAGGGACTAAACCCACCAGGGACCCAGCTTACATTACACGAGGCACGTCCACAAAGAGACAGCTTTCCGCTGCACGAGTGACGTGGACGTGATCTGCTCCCTGTCACCCAGTCCCTGCGCCACCCCCACACTGAACGCGCGGCTCTGTGCCAGCTTGGGTGCCACGAGGACAAAGACTGCGTGTCCTCTGGGTGTCTCCCCTGTGGCTTCGGAGGCTAAGCGGCCATCCTGGGAAAGTGCGTTAAAAGTGAGTTGGAGGTGCCCCGAGGAGGGGAGTGTGAGCTGGACGGGGAGAAGAGGCGTCATCTGAGGACCCAGGGCACATTTTGGGCAAGGAAATAGTCAAGAAAGACCCCAGACGCTGCTTCCCGACTGGAAAGTGAGCTGGAATCAAAGATACAAAGGCGGCGATGAGAGGCCAGGCAGAGACCCAGCGGTGCGTGGCCTCTGCGGAGCACTAGCATCTGACAGTCGCTTTGCAAACATTCCTTATCCTCCCAAGAGCCCACCAGAGCCCCCCAGGGCCCCTGAGAGGCCCAGAACCTGACCTAGGGCTGCCCAGGGGTGACTCTGGGACTCCCTGCTTGGTCCAGAGGCGACCCCAGCATTTCCTCCTGGTGGCTTCAGCCCCAGGGCGTATTGGAAATACAAGTGCCGCGGGCTGAGCCCCAGAGGTTGCCTGGGGGGAGCCGAGGAGTCTGCATTTGAGCAAGCAGGGCCCCCTCGGGGCTTAGGTCTTGATGGGCAGTGGGGGCATGAGGGCAGCTCTTGGGAGGTTGTGAGTGGAAGGCGACCTCGTGGCACCGAGTCCTCAGTGCAAACACTCTGCCCAGAAGCCCCAGGCCCCCCAGGCCAGGGCAGGGGGGCTGTGATCTTCCATGTGATGCTGGGCTGATTTCACTCGTGGACGCAGAATGGAGAGCAGCGTGGGCAGCTCCCGGCGAGAGCTGTCTACACCCGGTGGCGGCGGGATCCAGCCTCTGCTCGGCTGAGCCGTGTCACTAATAGGATGCGCAGAGCCTTTTGGGCTCATGTGGTGCGGCGGCTGCCGCAGGAACCCAGAGGCTGCTCGTTTGTGGGGAATGAATAATTTATTTGTGTTTTCGCAGGACTTATCCCTTCATCACAGATCTGGCAGCTCGGCTGTGTGCGCTCTGTCGGCTCCTGAATAAGTGGCTTCGCAGGAGAACTTGCCTTCATCCGCCGCGGCCCTGGGCGCCCGTTTGCGGGCTGCTTTGAGGGGCAGCTCGGCTCTTGTCTGGGCACCTTCCTTTCCGTCTCTTTGTGGGGAAGTTACGCTGTTCCTCCCGCTCACCTGCTTCAGGGAGTGTGGACCAGAGCACCAGCTGGGGCGTTAGGCTGGGCTCTGTCTTGGGGGGGGGGTGTTTCCAGTTTCTGTGTGTGACCAGCTGAAGCCACATACGATCACAATCACCCTTAAAAATCCCCCATTTTCGGTGCTCCCCTCGTGGCGCAGCAGAAATGAATCCAACTAAGAACCATGAGGTTGTGGGTTCGATCCCTGGCCTCAGTGGGTTAAGGATCTGGCGTTGCCATGAGCTGGGGTGTAGGTCACAGATGCAGCTCAGATCCCGCGTCGCTGTGGCTGTGGCATAGGCCAGCAACTGTAGCTCTGATGAGACCCCTAGCCTGGGAACCTCCATATGCTGTGGGTGTGGCCCTAAAAGGACAAAAGACACTCCCCCCCAAAAAATCCCCCCCCCATTTTCACGAGTGTCAGTGCCAGGCTGCTTACCCCCCCGGCCCCCAGGGGTCCCCCTGACACCGGCCTTGGCACTGCTTTCCTGCCTGCCCAGACTGCCAGGCTGATCTTCCTCCTAGTCCATTCCTCCAGAGCCCACCATGGCTCCCTCTTGCCCCGATGTTCGGAGCCCTCCATGGTGTGGCCGTGTCATTCTTCCGTAGCCTCATCTGGAGGCTCCTCTTCCTCAGCGGCCTACTTGCTGATTCATTCATTAAATGATGCTTGACAGTCTGCCCTGCTCCAGGCGCCGTGCGTGGGAGACGTGGCAGCAAGACTCGGCCCTCCCAGTGCTCCGTCTAAAGGGGCCAGGAGCCCCAGCAGACAGGCTTCAGGCAGGCCTCACAGACCCCCAGGACCCCAGGAGAGGGGGGCTGCGTGGGAAGGAGTCTCAGAAATTTCTGCCTCTTCAATACTGGGTGGGATTGAGGCCCCCGCTGTCGCTGGACTGGGACTTGGTTGTCAGGGTCCTCAAATGCTAGGTGCTGGGGCCTCGGGACCACCAGGGGCTTCAGTCAGGGCTAGGGACCTGCACCTGGCTGCTGGCCGGGCACTCCTTTGCATGGACCCCCGCTTCCAGCCCCATCGGCTGCATTGCCTTGTAGCTCTTGTTCGGTGACGCATAAATCCTTCATTAGAGCTGCGTGCCTGGCTTCCTTCTTGCTCCCGGAGGACAAGGTGTAGCCTCTGGCAGCACCCGCCCCACCCCCACCCCCCAGGCAGGTCCCCTCGGCTGCAGAAGCTGAGACAGACAGCTGACAGTGGGGGTGTCTGCGGACAGAATGTGCCCCCAGGTAGAAATTGTTGGATCGGGCCTGGCTTTCTTGCTGCCGTCTGGTCTCCCCCGGGCTCACCGGTGTTTCCCCCGTGGCCGCCTCATTGTTCTCTATTGGCAAATGTTTGCTTTTTCTTCCTCCCTCCGGAACAGGAGGCGTCAGACGCCGGCTGAGAAGAAGGCCAGGGCAGGGTTTTTATGGCCCCCGGTCCCAGGCTCTTTGGCATCAGGAGCCGGGAGGCGGAGGGGGGGCAGTGGCCCGGGCTCTCGAGGTCAAAGAACTCATTGATGGGCAATGAGCCATTTTATTTTCTTTCCTGCTCATGGAGAATCAAGAGTGAACAAGCTTGGATTTTACGTCTCAGGGAAACAAAGCACCTTTAGACGTGAGCTGTCCCCGCTTACCCCACCCCCGGGAGAGGCCTGGGAAGGACAAGGAGGTCCTGCTTTCTGCTGCTCCCCCAGTTCCAGGGAAACCTAGAACCCCTTTGCCCATTGCCTGGTGTGTGTAGAACTCTCTAGTTTCAAAGTTCTTTTACAACAATTGTGCTTAAAAAAAAAAAAAAAGTGAAGCATAAGCTGCTGTGGTGCAAAGGGATCGGTGGCGTCTCTGGGGCCCTGGGACGCAGGTTCGATTCCAGCAGGTGCAGTGGGTTAAGGATCCAGCATTGCCACAGCTGTGGCGTGGGTCACAACTGCAGCTCGGATCTGATCCCTGGCCTGGGAATTCCATAGGCCACGGGGTGCCAAAAAAGAAAACCCAAACAAACAAACAAAAATCCCTGAAAGGAAGTTCCCATTGTGCTTAGTGCTAATGAGCCTGACTAGTATCTGTGAGGTTTCGGGTTCAATCCCTGGCCTTGCTCAGTGGGTTAAGGATCTGGCGTTGCCGTGAGCTGTGGTGTAGGTCACAGACACAGCTCAGATCCGGCGTTGCTGTGGCTGTGGTGTAGGCTGGTACCTGTAGCTCTGATTCGACCCCTAGCCTGAGAACCTCCAGATGCTGCAGGTGCGGCCCTAAAAAGCAAATAACAAAACAAAACCAAAAAACCCCACAAAAAACTCCTTGCCCTGCCCTCAGAGCCTCTGCTCACTGCCGACCTCCCCCCCTTACACCCCTTACACCCTATCCACTCGGTCCCCCACCCCGCCTTGCTCGCCAGGCTTCGGCCACACTCATCTTCTTGCTGCTCCTGGACGAGGCCAAGCATGCTCCTACCTCGGGTCCTTTGCACGTGCTGCTCCCTCTGCCCAGAGCCTTCTTCTAAGTCTGTTCCTTCCCCCGCATGTGTGCCCCTGACTCGGGACCTCCCTGAGCTTCCAAGCTGGAGTGTCGCCTCTTGTCCCCGGTGATCTTTGTCAAATCACTTCATTTTATCCTCTGCCTGGAGTTGTGTGATCTGGGCTTCCTTTCCCCATCGGGGTCTCGTGCCTGGAAAGTCAACCCTTTGAGAGCAGGTGTTTGTCACACCCAGTATCCCCAGGGCCGGCATCTAGTGGCTCCTCGAAAAATTTCCCGTGCGTGGCTGACTCTGCAGGGGGTGTGGGCTGTGCGGGGAGGGGGGGGGGTCCATGGGGGTCTTCACTTTGTGAAAACTCACATCTCTAGCAGCGGCCTCTCTGGACGGATGTGAGGAGATGGGGGCTCCTGGGAGCGGTCAGGGCCTGAACCCAGCCTGACCCACTCAGGTCTCTCCCTTCCCGCCTCTTCCCTAGGGGACGGGTCCCAGGAGACGTCTGTGGGCTGTGGGAACAGTTCCCAGTTGTCCCCAGCCTGGGTGGGGCTCCCGTGAAGCCCCCACATCTGCCAGGTGGGCCAGCATGGATGCGGGAATGACAGGGGGTGCCTCATGTCCTCTCTTTAACTTTTGGCCGAAATTTAACCTGTGGGCAGTAGGGAGACAGCTCAGCCAGTATTCACAAAAGGAGCAAGCCTGTGTCACCCGCACCCAGAAGCCCCCTCAGGACCAATTCCAGTCATTGCCCCCCACCAAGGGCAGCCGCTGTCTTGATGCCCCTCACCACGCATCCGTTTCATAAACGGACTCAATGGCAGGGCATCCTCTGTGTCCGACACTTCACTCTGCGTCAGGCTTGGAGCTTCATCAGTGTCGCGTGTCACCGCGGTGCATTCTGATGGCTCTGTGGTCCTCTGCTGTACAGACGCATGATGGCTTTTCCCCTCAATGACAGATGGACAGTGGGGACAGTTTCCACCAGCGGCTTTTACACATCATGCGGCCGAGAGCCTTCTTGCACCCGTCCTTGGTGGACGTATGTCCATTTTCCTGTCGGGAGTATATCAAGGGGTTGAGTTTCTGCTTCACGGGGTGTGTGTCGTCTTCTTTCCTTAATATGGCAGTTTTTCCAGAATGGCCGGAGATGGTAGGTTCTTTTGTGATGAGAGCTCAAGTACCCTGGTAATGGCGGTGGACACCAGAGTGACAATAAGATGTCGTGAACATCCCCAGCAGTTGGGAAGGTGGCCGGCACCCAGGGCCCCTGGTGACCAGAGGGCCATGCAGGGCTCAGGTGAGCTCACTGTCACCCTGGGCGTCCTGCCTTCTTTGGTGAAGCTTGCAGCCTGCGTGGCCTCACTGGCGCCCCCTGGGGACATCTGCTGGACACTGGCCCCGTCTACCTCAGTTCTCGGACCGAGCAGCGGAAGAAAATGCCTCTACGTTGAGCCAAGTGTCTGTGGGAAAGTATCCCTTGAGCAACTGCCCTGGTCACCTGGGGACCGTGCTGGAATTAGTCACCCTAAAGCCACAGTCACCTCCGAAATAGTCATAATCCAAACCCCCTCCGTCTTTGACTCTCGCCCCACTATTTCTCCCCTGGGACTTGGCTTCCTCATTAAGTTGGATTTCAGGATATATTAAAATAATTTGTCATCTTTTGAGCACACATCCGGCCCTGGTCTAAGCGGGCAGATGAAAGTCCTCCCGGGAGGCCTGGGTCTGGGCGCGAGGAGACACTGAGCCCTGGCAGGAGGAAGGTTTTGGTTTGTTTTGTTTTGTTTTGTTTGTTTTTTTTCAGGGCCGCACCTGCGGCCTATGGAAGTTCCCAGGCTAGGAGTTGAATGGAAATGCAGCTGCCAGCCTACACCACAGCCACAGCAACGTGGGATCCCAGCCACGTCTGCCATCTACACCTCAGCTCATGGCAACGCCGGATCCTTAACCCACTGATCTGGGCCAGGGGTTTTGAAGCTGTCTTCAGGGATAGTAGTCGGGTTTGTAACCAGCTGAGCCACACGGGAACTCCCAGGAGGAAGCGTTTACAGCTGCCTTTCCCAAGGACAGGCCAGCGAGGACGATGGGCACCAAGCCCTCCAGGCCTGGGCCTTGAGGGGAGGAGCTGGGCCCAGAAACGGCCCTAGAACCCTGGTCTCTTAGTGATGATTCCTAGAGAGGGCCCTGGGAGGACAGCACCGTGGTTTCAGGAGCCGAGAGCTCTTTGAGCCTGGACCAAGCGTATATCCTGAGGGGCTCCCCCCGCCCCCTCGGTGACCAGGTCACCTCCTTGAAAGCAGAGTGTTCCCTAGAGCTGTGTTTGACTGCCCCCCTCCCCCGACACCTGGCTCATGCCTGAGTGCACTCCACTGGCTGCGGGCATCTCAAAAGTGGGGCCCGTGTCCCTGCCCCCAGGACTCGTAGCATATGGAGGTTCCCAGGCTAGGGGTCTAATTGGAGTTGTAGCCACCGGTCAACACCACAGCCACAGCCACACCAGATCCAAGCTGCGTCTGTGACCTACACCACAGCTCACAGCAACGCCGGATCCTTAACCCACTGAGGGAGGCCAGGGATCGAACCCACAACTTGAGGGTTCCTAGTCGGATTCATTAACCACTGAGCCACGAAGGGAACTCCTTCTTTGTTTTTAAAAAGCAGCTTTAGGAGTTCCCGCTGTGGCATGGTGGGTTAAGAATCTGACTGCAGTGGCTCGGGTTCGATCCCTGACCCAGTCCAGTGGCTTAAAGGGTCCAGCGTTGCGACAGCTGTGGTGTAGATTACTCAGAGTCAGTCCCTGGCCCGGGAACTTCCATATAACATGGATGCAGCAGTAAAAAAGAAACAAGATCAAAGCCAAAAAAAGCTCCAGCTTTATTAAGACATAACCCTCATATGCAGTTCACCCACGTAGAGTGTACAGTGCGGTGTTTGGTGTATATTCACACGTATATGTGCAACCATCACTACAATTTTAGAGGCTCTCCATCACCCCAAAAGGAAAGCCCACATCCTTCAGCTGCCACTGCTTATTCCCCGTGGCACCTGTCCCCCAGCCCCCAGAAACCACTAATCGACTTTCTCTCTGTAGCTGTCCTATCCCGGACATTTTATATAAGTCATGCAACACGTGTCCTCTTGTGTCTGGCTTCACTTAGCATCATATGTTCAAGGTTCACCCATGTTTGGAGTTCCCGTCATGGCTCAGTGGAAACGAATCCGACTGGGAAGCATGAGGTTGCGGGTTCCGTCCCCGGCCTCGCCCAGTGGGTTAAGGGTCCGACGTTGCCTCGAGCTGTGGTGTAGGTCGCAGAGGTGGCTTGGATCTGGTGTTGCTGTGGCTGTGGTGTAGGCCGGCAGCTACAGCTCGGATTCGACCCCTAGCCTGGGAATCTCTGTATGCCGTGGGTGCGGCCCTAAAAAGGGAACGAAAGAAAACAGTTCACCCATGTCGTAGCCCGTGTCAGTACTTCCTTTCTTTGTGTGGCTAAATCATATTCCACTGTCTGAACACACCGCATTTTGTCGATCCACTCATTAATTGAGGACTCTGTGGGCTGTTTGCACTTTGGGGTTAGTATGCATCCTGCTGCTGTGAATAAGGGTGTTTTTGTTTGTTTTTATTTTTTGAACATGTTTTTTGATGGACATATATTTTCATTTCTCTTGGGTTCCTCCCTAGGAGTGGAGTTTCTGGGTTATGTGATAATATATGTTTAATCATTTGAGGAACTGTCAGACTATTTTCCAAAGTGGCTGAGCCGTTGATATTTGCCAACAGCTGCGTGTGAGTCTTTGCGTTGCTCCAGGTCCCCACCAACACTTGTATCGATCTGACTTTTTGACTCCAGAAAGCTTCATGGGTATGAAGCGGTATCTCATTGTGGGTTGTTGTTTTTTTTTTTTTTTTTTTTGCCATTTCTTGGGCCGCTCCCATGGCATATGGAGGTTCCCAGGCTAGGGGTCGAATTGGACGGAGGTGTAGCCGCCGGCCTACAGCAACGCGGGGTCCGAGCCACACCTGCGACCTACACCACAGCTCACAGCAATGCCGGATCCTTAACCCACTGAGCGAGGCCAGGGATTGAACCTGCCACCTCATGGTTCCTAGTCGGATTCGTTAACCACTGAGCCATGACGGGAACTCCTCCTTGTGGTTTTGATTTGCATTTTTCTCTAATAACTGATGATGCTGAGCATCTTTTCATGTGTTTATTGGCCTTTTTTATATCCGCTTAGGAGTAATGTCTATTCAAATCCTTGGCCCACTTTTCAGTTCGGTATTTGTCTTTCTAGAGTTCTTTGCATAATTTAGATAGAAGTCCCTTATCAGACATAGGATGTGCAAATATTGTCACCCATTTCGTGGATTGTCTTTTAGCTTTCTTGATCGCAGCCTTTGAAGCACAAGTTTTAAATGTTGATGAGGTCCTGTTTGTCTCTCTTCTTTGGTAATTTGGGCTTCTTGGTGTCATCTAAGAATCCTTTGCCAAATCCAAGATGTTCATTTTCTTCTAAGAATTTTATAGTTTTTGGAGTTCCCATTGTGGCTCAGTGGTTAATGAATCCGACTGGGAACCATGAGGTTTTGGGTTTGATCCCTGGCCTCATTGAGTGGGTTAAGGATCCGGGGTTGCTGTGAGCTGTGGTGTAGGCCGCAGACGCAGCTTGGATCTGGCGTGGCTGTGGCTGTGGTGTAGGCCGGTGGCTACAGCTCCACTTGGACCCCTAGCCTGGGACCCTCCATATGCTGCGGGAGCGGCCCAAGAAAAGGCAAAAGGACCAAAAAACAAAAAAAACAAAATTATAGTTTTTGTTCTTACTTTTAGGTCTCTGGTCCATTTTGAGTTATTTTTGGGTATAGTGAGAGGTAAGGCTCCGACTTCATTATTTTGCACGCAGGTATCCAGCTGTTGAGAAGATGCTCCTTCTCCTTTAGGCGGTCTTAGCACACTTGTGGAAAAGCAGTTGAGGGAGTTCCCATCGCGGCTCAGCAGTAACGAACCTGACTAGTATCCATGAGGACATGGGTTTGATCCCTGGCCTCGATCAGTGGGTGAAGGATCCGGTGTTGCTCGGATTTGCAGCCGCAGCTCCAAGTCAACCCCAGCTTGCAAATGTCCATATAGTGTGGGTGCGGCTTTAAAATGACAAAAAGAAAAGAAAAAAAGAAAGAAAAGAGAAAAGAAAATCAGTTGGCTGTAGGTGTGTGGGTTTATTTCTGGACTCAATTTTATTTCGCTGATCTCTAGGTCTAACCTTATGTCAGTACCACAATGTTTTTGGGGTTTTTTTTTTTTGTTTTTTGTTTTTTTTGGTCTTTTTGCCTTTTCTAGGGCCACTCCTGTGGCATATGGAGGTTCCCAGGCTAGGGGTCCAATTGGAGCTGCAGCTGCCAGCCTACACCACAGCCACAGCAACTCGGGATCCGAGCCACATCTGCGACCTACACCACAGCTCACAGCAACGCCAGATCCTTAACCCACTGAGCAAGGCCAGGGATCGAACCCGCAACCTCATGGTTCCTAATCGGATTTGTTAACCACTCAGCCACGACAGGAACTCCAGTACCACAATGTTTTGAATATTATTGCTTTGTAATCAGTTTTAAAATTGAGAGATGTGAGTCCTGCTTTCTCCTCTTTTTCAGGGTTATTTTGGCTATTCCGGTTCCTTTGCCATCCTAGGTGAAGGTTAGGAATAGCTCGTTAATTTCGACAAAGGCGTAAGCTGGCATTCTTTGGGAAAACTCAAGGTTAATTTGAAGAATATTCCCCGCTTAATAATGAACATGGGATATTTTCCCAATTATTTAGATCTTCTTTAATTTTTTTAACAATGTTTTACAGTGTTTAAAGTAAAAGTTTTGCTCTTGTTTAATTTATTTTTACTTATAATTTTTGTTGCTATTGCTAACGGAATTCTTAATTTCATTTTTAGACTCTTCAAGGCAAGTATATAGATAGAAATACAATTAATTTTTTGATGTTAATCTTATATCCAGCAACTGTGCTAGTTCTACTAGATTTTTATGTGTTTGTATGTGTGGATTCCTTGGGATTTTCTATATATAAGATCACGTCTGGAGTTCCCGTTGTGGCGCAATGGAAACAAATCCGACTAGTATCTGTAAGGACATGAGTTCGATCCCTAGTCTTGCTCAGTGGGTTAAGGATCCAGCCTTGCCAAGAGCTGTGGTGTAGGTCGCAGACATGGCTCGGATCCCGCGTTGCTGTGGCTGTGGCATAGGCTGGCAGCTGCAGCTCTGATTCCACCCCTCCTAGCCTGGGAACTTCCATATGCCACAGGTGTGGCTCTAAAAAGCAAAAATAAAAAATCAATTTAAAAAAAGAGATCATGTCATTTGCAGATAGAGGTAGTTTTACTTCTTTTCCAATTCAGATGCCTCGTATTTCTTTTTCTTGGTTAGCACTTAGAACCTCTAGTACAATGTTGAATACAAGTGGCAAGAGTGAGCATCCTTCTCTCATTCCTGATTTTAGGGAAGAAGCATCTGGTGTCGTCACCATTAGATACGGTTTAGGCTGTGCGTTTTGAATAGATACCCTTTGGCAAACTACAGTTGTCTTCTACTTCTTGAGGGTTTTTGTCATGAAAGGACGTCGGACTTTGTCAGATGCTTTTTCTGTATCCATTGAGATGAGCGTGTAATTTTTACTTTTGATTTTCTTGTCTGATACAGCCCGTTAATTGATTTTCAGATGATCAACCAACCTTGGATTCCCAAGGTAAATCTCACTTGGTATTATGTGTACTTCTTTTTATTCTCTATGTTGCTGGATTTGGTCTGCTAGCATTTTGTTGAGGGTTTTGTTTTGTTTTGTTTTGTTTTGTTTTGTTTTGTTTTTCTTTCATCCGAATCCACCAGGGGCGTGTTGGTCTGTAGCTTTCTTGTAAAGACTCTGGTTTTGGTATCAGCGTAGTACGAGCCTCATAGAACCCGTTGGGGAGTGTTCCCTCCTCTTCTGTTTTTTGAGAGAGTTTGTGAGCAATTGGTATTCATTCTTTAAATGTTTATAGAACTCAACAGCGAAGCCATCTGGGCCCAGGCTCCTCTTTGTGAGTAATTTTTTGATTACTAATTCAATCACTTGCCTTGTATAGGTATTCCAGATTGTCTATTTCTTCTTTTTCTTTTTTCTTTTTTCTTTTTCTTTTTACCTACGACATGTGGAAGTTCCCAGGCTAGGGGTCGAATGGAAGCTATAGCCACTGGCCTACACCACAGCCACAGCAATATCACATCCAAGCTGCATCTGTGACCTACACCACAGCTCACGGCAACGCCAGATCCTTAACCCACTGAACGGGGCCAGGGATAGAACCTGCGTCTTCATGGGTACTAGTCAGGTTTGTTACCACTGAGCCTCAGTGGGAACTCCCCAGATTGTCTATTTCTTCTTGAGTTGGTGTTGGCAGTTTGTGCCTTTCTACTTGGTTTAGATTCTCACTGGAATGTTTTCAAGGCCTCTCTCTGCTCTTTTAGTCATTGTTGACACCTACTGTGTACTTCCTATGTGCCGAGTGTGTGTGTGTGTGTGTGTGTGTGTGTGTGTGTGTGTGTGTGCATTAGCTCGTTTAATCTTTATAACAACTTGATGAACTAGGTAGAAATACGACCATTTTACATCCTGGAAAACCGAGGCAGAGAGAGTTAAACAGTAGGTCGAGGTCAGACAGCTGGGAAATAGAGCTCGGGTTTGAACCCAAGCAGTCCTGCCACACGCCCCCTCTGCTCTCCGGAGGCCCTGCTCTGTGCCAGGAGCTGGGAGTACAAGAATGAGTCAAATCTAGGGAGTTCCCATTGTGGCTCAGCAGGTTAAGAACCTGACTAGTATTCATGATGCTGGGGGTTCGATCCCTGGCCTCACTCAGTGGGTTAAGGATCTGGTGTTGGTTTGAGCTGTGGTGTAGGTCGCAGATGCTGCGTGGATCTGGCGTTGCTGTGGCTGTGGTGTAGGCTGGCAGCTGCAACTCCAATTCGGCCCCTAGCCTGGGAACCTCCATAGGCTGTAAGTGGGGCCCTAAAAAAGCCAAAAAAGGCGGGGGGGAGAAAAGAATGAGTCCAACCTGGTCACTGCCTGAGTCATTCCTTAGAGACCCCAAACCTAAGACAGGGAGGGAGGTGCCTTGGGCCTAACTGAACAAAAAGGGCTGGGTGGCCGGGAAGGGTCTCCCCCACCCCCGCAGAAGAATGTGGGGTGTGAAGCGGGCCTTGAAGGAGGCCCGCTTCACAGTTTGGGGGGCGGGTAAGTCCTGAGCGTGCCCCTCCCCCGCCCAGTGCTTTTGGCTTCATGCTGTCCTGTCTCCCACGGGCTCAGCAAAGGGAAAGGGGGTCCCAGGTCCTTGCTGGGCGGCCGGTGCTGCTCCTGGCTGGAGTCTGGAGCAGTTAAACTCGTCCCAGTCCGTCTGATCCCGCCGGCCTGTGCAGTTTGCGCTCCTGGAGAGGAAGAGCCATGACCGTTTGGAAGACTGCTGGGAGACAGAAATCAGGAGCCATCAGACAGAACTCGACATAATTATTCCTGCCTAATGACTTCTGCTCCTTGATTCCGTCTTGAGCAATGAGTGTAATCTTTATCTGTCACCGGAAGGCTGGTGGCCGGGGAGCCCCTGTGGCTTCGCCATAGAGCCAGGAGGAAATGTGCAATGGGAGTTAATGGAGTGAGTGTTCCCAAGCAGCCTGGGAGCCAGAAGCCTCTGGAACGATGGCCCCTCCTGGGAAGAACCCTGGCGTCAGAGCTGGTCCTTCACAGGGTCACTGTCATGAAAACCAGCAACAGAGATGGGGAAAGCGAGCCTGGCGGGGATGGCAGGGCATGTCCAGGGGCCACGCTGCGCAGAGGCACCGTGGGACCGCTTCTCTTCTGCACCCCCCAACACCCCCCGAGGTTTCCTCGGGGGGCGGGGGGAGCTGGGCTGTGTCTCTGTGAGACGGTGTCCCTGTGGCCTGGGAATGTTTTCATCTGTCCTTAAGCTTGATGACTGCAGGACCACCCTCGGGAGGCTGGAAAAGGGGGGGCCTCTGTGGCCAGACGGCAGACTGACCTGCAGTCCGAGAAGGCCCTGTGCATTTATGGTGCGTTATGGTGGGAGGGTGTGTCCTGGAGGGCGAGGTCCCCCCAGCAGGGCCGCAGGCCTGGGGCACATCTGCTCCGGCTCTGGGAAAGCAGGACCCCCCCTCCTCCCCACCAACCCGAGGGGGCATTTGCTCTGCATTCCCACGCCGCCAATAAGCCCCTGTAATTAACGAGGCTTCTGGAAAGAGATGGGTTTAGGGATTTGCATTTGGGGCGTCCCACTTAGCTGCATGGGACCTCGGCAAGTGTCCTGGGTGTGTCTGCTCCTCTGTAAACTGGGAGTTAGAAGGGGCTCTCCCGCACTGGGGCTGTTAGCAGGGCAGCATGATAAGATGATGACCAGACACAGTGCTTCGGGCACCTTCTGACACTCAGCTGTGTTGTCGGTTTTCACGAGAGGGACCTTGCCAAGGACCCTCGACTCTGTCTGGGCCTTGACTTCCCCGGGCGTCGACACAGGGCTCACAGGATCGTGAGATAATTTAGCCGAGATCACTGACATGAAAGCGCCTTTAAAACATGCGGGGCTGGAGTTCCTGTCGTGGCGCAGCGGAAACGAATCCAACTCGGAACCATGCAGGTTTGATCCCTGGCCTCGCTCAGTGAGTTGGGGATCTGGTGTTGCCATGAGCTGTGGTGTGGGTCGCAGATGCAGCTTGGATCCCCAGTTGCTGTGGCTGTGGTGTAGGCCAGCGGCTGTAGCTCCAATTAGACTCCTAGCCTGGGGACCTCCATGTGCCACGGGTGTGGCCCTAAAAACCAAAAAAAAAAAAAAAAAAAAAAAAGTACGGGGCAAGGTGAGCACAGAGAAATTTGTTTGGTAGGACAATGGTGGCTTCAGGACATTATACATTTGTCCAAACCCACAGAACGTACAACACCAGGAATGATCTGTAAGGCGAGCGATGACCTGGTGGTGATAACGTGTGTCAGTGTGGGTTCACCGGCAGTGACAAGTGTCCCCCTGTCTGTGGTGGGGATGGTGAACGCGAGGGAGGTTGTGTCTGGTGAGGCAAAAGGGGACCCCAGTGCTTTCTGCTCAGTTTTGTTAGGAATGTAGAGCTGCTCTAATAAATAAAGTCTATTAAAATTATATATCTAGGAGTTTCCACTGTGGCACAAGGGGGATCGGCAGTGTGTCTGGAGCCCTGGCATGCAGGTTTGATCCCTCGCTCGGCACACAGTGGGTGAAGGTTCTGGCATTGCCGCACTGCCAGCTTAGGTAGCACCTGCAGCTCACATCTGATCCCATATGCCATAGAGCAGCCAAAAAAAAAAAAAAAAAAAATGTAGGCGTTCCCGCTGTGGCTCAGTGGGTTAAGAACCCAACTAGTCTCCTTGAGGATGTGGGTTCGATCCCTGGCCTCACTCAGTAGGTTAAGGATCCAGGGTCATGGTGAGCTGTGGTGTAGGTCACAGATGCGGCTCAGATCCAGTGTTGGCATTGCTATGGCTGTGGTGTAGGCCGGCAGCTGCAGCATCCATTGGAACCCTAGCCTGGGAACTTCCATATGCTGTGGGTGCAGCCCTAAAAAGAAGAAAAAAAAAAAAAAAACATTATACGTATAAGTGACCTACAGTGAGAATTTCTGACGGGAAGATGTGTGGCTTTTCTACTCCATCTGCTGAATCCTAGCAGTGAATTTAAATAATTTAATTGCCATCTGAATCTCGGTATCAGTGAAGCGGGAAAGAATTTCAGCTCTGAGCAGAATGCACTCTGCTTCCAATAATGTCCGCATGATGCATTGGAGGGCACTCAGTTGTCAAACATAGATTAATTATTCAGCGCCCGCTGCATACAGGCTCTGGGCCAGGCACCAGTTGCATGGAAAGGAAGACGCCGTCTCCCCGCCCTCAGGGAGCTCACAGTCGCTTGGGGGGAAATGCAGCCCTGCATTCTGCAGGTGTGAGGGGTAGCCCCCCAGCCCCCACATTGAGGGGACGAGCTACTTGGTCCTCGGGACCCCTCCAGGGAGTGCATACAACCCGCGAGCATGGCTACGGAGGGAGAGGACCTTGTATTGCGGGGAAATAGTGGGGATTGTGTGTAGGTTGGGAAAGAAAAGGGACTCTCAGGTGAAAAGATGGCATTTAAGGGAGACTGGAGGTTGGGGAGGAGCTGGCCAGTGAGGAAGGTAGAGTGACCTGGGGCCTGAGAGCCCTGGACTGGCTAGTTCCATCCTGGCTCTGCCACTTGGAAGAGCCATGACTTTGGGCGAATAGCATCTCTAAGCCTCAGTTTCGCAGCCTGTACAATGGGGTTGATAATTGCGCCTGCGTCATAGGGCTGTTGGGAGGATTGCGTCGGGTGATGGAAGCACGTGCACAGAAGGCTTTCGGCGGAGCAACAGCGTTAAAATGACGTCTCACGTACAGGGCGCTCCCCGTTCGGAAGGGCAGGGGCTGGCAGAGAAGGTCGGTCCCTTAGCGGAGCACAGGCCTGTTTGGAATGTTTGCACCTGAAGCCAGGGGTGGCAGCTGGAGGTGCTGCCCCCTCCCACAGTGGCCAGGTGGCTCTGACCTGTTGGCTGGAGGTCGATGACATCTCCCTGACCTCTTGATGCACGTAGGGGCAGAGCTCGGCTGCGGGAGCTCCCATGGGCCGTTCCAGTGACCTGTAGTCGTTGCAGGCGGCGTAGTGTTGCACGCAGTGGCTGATGCTGCCGGGGTTGAGACCAGAGGCCATGGGCCACACGGAGCTTTGGCCCTGGCTTGTGATGGCTGGTACCTGCACCCGAGGGGTGGCCAGCACCTCTCGGGGGCATGTCCAGTCCGTAGCAGTGGCTTCCCTCCCTCCCAGCGCTGGAGGGACAAATGCTCGTGCCCCGCCCTAAGCAGCTGGATAGGCCGTTTTCGGTCTGTAGCCCGGTCAACCCAGTAGGCACGTGGAAGCAACTGGAGAGAAAGTCAGTGGGCTCTGGGCTGGGGTAACTCCCTCCCCAGCGTGACGGGTCTGTCCTCTCTCCTAGGGCATGGTCTAGCAGCCCGGGCAAGGACGTGGAACCAGCCTCGGAGGTTCTGATCCCTGCTCTCTCTCCGCCTCCACTTGACCTTGGGTAAGTGCTCCAGGGCCAGATGGGCCTGGGGGGGCAGGTGCTCTCCCCCACTCTGTGGGGTCCTGTCCTCGTGCCGGCGGGCAGCAGAAAGGACGGGGAAGACCGGAAGTGAGGGGGACAGCCTGCCTGGCCCCCCATGGGGCAAGTCAGGAAACTGGGGCCCAGAGATGCGAAGAACCCGCCCAAGTCTCAGTTTGTTGCCCTAACGTGGCCCAGAGCTTGTGGGTAAAGCATTTGGCCTGGGTGCCTTGGGTGTGGGATGCGTCTCGTGAGGGAAATCAGCGCATTAGAAGTAAAAGGGGCGGAGTTCCCGTTGTGGCTCAGCGGTAATGAACCTGACTAGTATCCACGAGGATGCACGTTCAATCCCTGGCCTCAGTCAGTGGGTTAAGGATTTGGTGTTGCCACAAGCTGCAGCACAGGTCACAGATGTGGCTTGGATCTGGCGTTGCTGTGGCTGTGGTGTAGGCTGGTGGCTGCAACTCTGATTGGACCCCTTGCTTGGGAACCTCCGTATGCCGCGGATGTGGCCCTAAAAACAGCAAACAAACGAAAAAGAAGTATACAGGGTGGACTTTGACGAGGCCGCCAGGGAGGGGCAGGGGTGAGTGTGGTCAGGGGCCCCCAGCCACTGCCCTGGGCTCCTCCCAAAGATGCTGGGTTCGCCCCTCCCCCGATGAAGAGAATTTGTTTCACCCCCCAAAACCGGGGTCTGCAAGGACACGCCACCCTCAGCTGGCTCCAGTTGTCACCTCTGATGATGGGGTAGGAGTGGGTACAGGTCCTCCCTCCTCTAACTAAGAGGGGGCCCCCGTCACCCAGGCCCTTGCTGCTGAGCCTCCCCTCTGCCCATTCTCTCCTCTCAGCCCCACCCTCTCCATGGGACCCTCTCCTGTGGGGGCATCTGACAGCGGGGCCCAAAGGCCCCCTTCTCCCCCACCCCCCTCCTCGCAGTCTTTTCCCTCCTGCCCCCCACTTTGCTGCCTTTCCCGTCTCCCCGAAAGACTGGCCACAGCAACTCCTTCCTCGCCCGAAGCCCCCTCACCCTCCCGCCCTTTTGCATGGCCAGGCCACACTAGGTCTGGACCCCGAACCTGGAGCTCTGCACCCCGCCTGCTCTCCTGTCTGGCGAGGCGCAAAGTGCAAAGCAGTCAGCATGACTACAGGTCTTTTGTCCGGCTCCGCTCCCCTCCCAGCCTCATCTCAAGCTCTGGGTGCAGAGGGGCCACTGTGAAGGCTCCACGCATGTTCCGTCTGAGGTGCCGTCCAGCCCCCGGGCCTTCACTCTGCACCCCTCAGCCTGCACCCCCGGGCCTCCGCTCTGCACCCCTCGGCCTGCACCCCCGGGCCTCCGCTCTGCACCCCTCGGCCTGCACCCCTGCTCCCCTTTGTTTCCGTCTCATATGTTCCATCCCTTTCCAAGCCTTCCCGACGCGGGGTGGAGCTAAGTGCCTCTCCCCTGTCCTCTGGGGGCACGTGGTTGGGCTCCTGGTGACCGCCGCTGCCCTGCTGGTGGCACCAAGCCAGCGACAAAAGGGGCTGAGAAGCCAGCTGGCTCTGCTCCGGGTCTGTCTTTCTTCTCGAGCTGAGTGTCCGGTTCTGTTCCCAAGGGAGGAACCAGACGGCGGGTGGGAGCAAGGCCTCTGACCTTGGACCTGCGCGCTGGGATCCCACTGGGCCCCTTAGCCTCCCCCCAGGTCACATCCACAAGATGGTTCATCACACCTTCCCACCCGGGGTGGGTGTGAGATTTGAGCTAAGAATAGTGTCCAGGGAGTTCCCGTTGTGACTCAGAGGAAACGAGTCCAACTAGGATCCATGAGGATGAGGGTTCGATCCCTGGCCTCGCTCAGTGGGTTAAGGATCCAGCGTTGCCGTGAGCTGTGGTGTAGATCGCAGACGCGGCTTGGATCCTGCGTTGCTGTGGCTGTGGCGTAGGCCGGCAGCTGTAGCTCTGATTCAACCCCTAGCCTGGGAACTTTCATATGCAGCAGGTGTGGCCCTAAAAAAAAAGCAAAAAAAAAAAAAAAAAAAAAAGAAGAAGAGTGTCTGTAGCCGGCAGTGGGGGGTTGGGGGTTTCAGTTGCCCCTCCGCTCCTCCTCCTCCCAGTGATCCAGTAGTTACTACAATGACTGTTCCTTGTCCCCTGCCCTGCCCTGCCCACCTCCAGTGGACTGAGGCCAGGGACTCGGGCTCTGTTGCCAAAGGGTGGCGGGAGGGCTTGGGGAAGTGGCTTTTGCAGGCTCAGCCCTGCCGGCCCCCGCCCAGCCCAGCGCAGCCCTCCTCGGAGCCCTCCCAGAACATCTGGAATTTTCCAGCCCCTAGAAGCAGAGGCTGCTGCTCTGTAATGCTCCCCTTCCGCCCAGAAGACATCAGCTTTAGCACCCAGCCCTGAGGCTGAGATCTGGACCCCCAGCCTGTTGATGTGTCACCACCTTAATTTCTGGGTGCTCGGCCTGACAGCGGGTGCGGCTGAGGGCAGATGCCAAGTTGCTGGTTCCATGTGTGCCCCCCCACCCCAGATGTGAGCTGGCAGGTCAGACGACAGGCCCCCAGCAGCCCCGGCGGCAGCATAGCTGGTCTCCTCCAGCATCAGCATGGGCCGGGCGTGGGCACCCGCTCTCCTCCCCGCATCCCGTGGGTGGAGCTTTCCTGCCTCTCTTGTTTGGACGCTGGGGTGTGGACTTCCTGAGCCAGAGGTGTTTTCCCACTGCTCTGTCCTTCCCTCTCACCTTCCCTCCCCCCCCTCCCCTGTGCAATTGTGCTCCCAGGCAGGACAAGAGAGCCAGGTTGGGACCTCTGCCTCGGGGCACAGATTACTGGGTGGGTCTCTGGGCTGCTGTCCCCAAAGAAAACAGGCACAGCTGCACGTGGAAGTCGCTGCTTTCATTAGTCCAATTTTTCTCCAACCCTGTTAAAGCTGGGAAATGGAGGGGAGAAGATCTGGGTCTGGTTACCTGGGTATTGCCTGCTGGAGGTTGGCAGGTGGGCACAGGTGCATGGGGGGCGGAGCCTGGCCAGGTCAGGAGCTGGAGCAGGTGAAGGCGTCCAAAGGAGACAGAGGAGGTGGTGCGTGTGTCTCTTCCCGTCCTGAGGCTCCTGGATGTCTCAGTGCGCACACAGCAAATACTCAATGACCCCCGCGCCCCACCACCAAGAGATCAGAAACTCCTGGAGGCAGATGACACCTCTGGCCGGAGAACATCCTTGGTCAGGTGACAGGAAATGGGAGGTTCCCTTTTCTCCGCCCCTTGGCCTTTGGTGACAGACACGAGGGAGTGGCCCCTGCGCCTTGCCTCTCCGGCTGCCTGCCCCAGGCCCTGGAGGCTAAGACAGCAGGTCCCAGCCTGCCACCAGCCATCACACACTTGACAAATATGCGCTGATCACACACGCCAGAGCTTCCGGGCTCCAGGTTTGCAATGGAGAACAAACTGGAATAAAACTTGGCCAGGGCAGAGTTCCCGTTGTGGCTCAGGGGGTTAAGGACCTGACCTTGTCTCTGTGAGGATGTGAGTTCATTCCCTGGGCCTCACTCATTGGGTTAACGATCCGGTGTTGCCACAAGTTGAGGCCTAGGCCTCACACGCGGCTCAGATCCCGAGCTGCTGTGGCTGCGGTGCAGGCTGGCAGTTGCAGCTCCAGTTGGACCCCTAGCCAGGAACTTCCATATGCCACGGGTGCAGCTGTGAAAACGAAAACCAACAACAAGGAACCAAAACAAAAACCTGGCTCAGGGGCTCCGTGTTCTGCCGGAGGCCCGCTCCGGCGACCAGGGAGCGTCCGCTTTCTCCCGATCGGAGAGGGATGCGGCATCGGCGAATGTGCAATGACGGAGACGGCCTCTTTGTCCCTTCTTTCAGGGCGCTGGACTGCTCAGATTTTATTGGCAACAGTGGTTGATTCTATGGACAGCTTTTTGCTGCAGATGACATCACAGTGTTAAAAGTACAGTGGTCAACTGTTACATGGCACAGCAGCCACACATCATGTTTTAAGATCTTTGTTTTAACTAAACTTAGTGGGTACAATTTAGGGGCAATTCGGTACCATACATCATGGAAAGGAGGGGACAGCACAAATCATCCCACGGCCAGCCAGTCTTTACAACTTGAAGAGGTCACAGACGCGAGAATTTGGCCTTCACCAATCTTGTTTTTAGACTGGTGCTTATCTTTAAAGCGTTATGGCAGGGAGACAGTGTAAGAAAATATAAACCAACTTAACTAGCTATCACGTAAAAGCTTCTATAACTCAGAGCTAGGTGTCTTTTGGTCAAGAATAATATATGTCTAACTTATAGGAACCTCATTAAAATTCTAACTAAAGTTTACTGTATACCTAGTTAGTAGATAAACACTAGGTTTTAACTCAGTTGGATTAAAATAGGGGCAAGTCCTCAGGATGAAAGTCTTATTACACTCTTGTTGTAACTTTGTTAAGTCACACATCACCACAGGACAATAAGAATGGGACATAAGAATAATAAGCAAATAACAGGAAAGACTGAGAAAAACTGAATAGCAAGTGAATAAGAGAAAAGACGAAGTTACCCATGGCGCAATCCCCACTCAGAAACACAAAATGGAAATTATTTCCTGAGAAGTTTGGTTTTCCACCCATGTCAGCAGGCGAGCCTTACTGTCTTCTGGGGCCTGTCCTCGGAATTGCGCCGTGCAGGCAGGCATCCCCTTGTTTAGAAACCTGCCCTCGGAATGGTACCGTTCAGACAGGCCCCTTTTCCTGATTAGGAGCCTGCCCTCGGAACTGCACCGTTCAGGCAAGCTCCCTTCCTCGGCTTCTTGTATTTTCTCGGCTCCCCGCAGTGTTCTAGTTGAGGGAGAGGCAAGGGGCTCAATAAAATACAGAGAAATATTGAAGCAGGAAAGGAGATAAGAATGCGTGTTAGGGTTTTGGTCTTGGACAGAGGACTTGGGGAAAGAAAGCCTCACTGAGAACCGGCCTGAGTGAAGACCGGACGAAGGCGAGGGGGCAGGCTAATATCTGAGGCACGGCCAGTGCAAAGGCCCTGGGGCAGCAGTGTGCCTGAGGAGTGCTAGAGCAGCAGAATCAGTGTCCCTGGACAGGGGAAGTCATGCCTCACAGAGATTTTTTTTTTTAATGATTATTTTTTCCATGATAGCTGGTTTATAGTGTTCTGTCGATTTTCCACTCTACAGCCAGATGACCCCGTCACACAGACACGCACACCTTCTTTTTCTCACGCTCCGTCATAAGTGACTAGAGATAATTCCGCAGGCTCTACTCTCAGAGACTTAACCATGGTTCTAGAAATTAATGAACAGGGCAGGGACTTGGGGTTCTGCAGGAGAAGGGGCCAAGAGGGCGTGACCCCGGGCTACCCTCTCCCCTGGGTGCCATCCACCTGGCATCCCCAGTTGGCCCGCAGAGCAGAAGCTGCTGTGGTTTTGAGGCGGGCGCAGGAAGGGGACATCCTTCCTGGGTTGTGTGTCAAGGCTTATTTTTAGAGTGACGAGTGATGACTTTGCAGCATCACTTCCCGTGGGCATCCCCTTCCACCCTCAAGCACACGGGCAGGTCCTGCGTGACGAGCATTGTGGGCAAACATGTGCTCACACGCGCGCGCGCGCGCACACACACACACACAGTGGGACGCACCGCTCGGCTTGGCAATCTCATCCGCTGTGCAGCCGCTGGAGGGGAACTGTGGTCTGCAGGGGGCCAGCCCTGGCCACGGGAATCGCTGCCCGGGGCATCCCTGAGCTGCTCCGGGTGGGCTTCTGCACCAAGTGCGGTGTGGGTCCCGAGGGCGGGCAGCCCAGCCCCGGGCTCCAGCTGCCAGGGGAGAAGACAGCCGGTAGTAAAAGCCTTGCCCGGTCGGTGTGAGCTCAGTGGCCAAGGGATGGGACAGAGGGAGGCTCCAGCACGAGCGCACGAGGGATGGAGCCATGTCCCCAAGGCCTCGCTGCCTGTTGGCACCTGGCCAGGCCCCGAGCTGGGCCTGGGCCCATCCGGGCCGTCCCCTCTGCCATCTGCCTCTCCCGCCAAGCCCACCCTGCTCCTCCTCCCCTCACCTCCCAGGCATCCGCCTGGCCCCAGGCCCAGGCCCAGGATTTCTGGGACGGCCCAGATTTCACATTTCCTGTCCTGCTGAGGCCTTGAATCTTCGCGCGTTTGTCAGCCCCTGGGGGCCCGTGTCTCGCTGAGAAGTCCTCCTGGGATGGGCCCAGGAGGCGGTGGCTGCTCCTAGGACCTCAGAGGGTCTCGAGAAACTGGCTTCCCACGGATGTCTGAGAAGGTCTGGGTCAGAAAGGCTCTAGGGGGCAGTTCAGAGACTGGGGGGCGGGAAAGGTGGGCCCTCTGGTAGGCACGCTGGATGGCGCTCCGTGGCCACAGAAGGAGGAGCTGGGGCTGCCTCCAAGGGTCCCCCTCGTCGGCCGGCCTTCTCCCCGTCCCCCGCTCCCTCGCTGCTTCCTCTCACCAATTTCACGTCCCTGCTGCTGGTGGGATTATCCTTAGCTGGGCCCTGGGTGATTGGAACTCAGCTTAGTGTCCTTGGGAAAGAGGGTCAGAGGAGAACCGGGGCCTGGAATGTCACCTGTCTTTCCTCGCCCTCCTGCCACGGCCGCCCCGGACCCCCAGGACCCCCAGTCCTGTGCTGGGCTCGGAGTTGGGACTGAACTCGGAGTCGAAAGGCGGGAGGAATCCACGCCTTCCTTCCCCGCTGGACTCTAAGCGCTTTGAGGGCGCCCGGGACTCCTGCGGGTCTCTGCTCTTGGCTCTGAGGCCGCTCAGCAGGTGCTCGGTTAGGGCCGCTTGAGGGACGCTTTGTGCAAGTCTGTGCTTTGGCCCCAGTGCTCCCTGAAGAACCCCTGGCTTCTGGTGCTCTGATTTAAAGAATAAACATGGCCCAGGGCCACGTTTCTGAGCTGTCTTCACTGGGATTATAAATACGCCCTCTGATGACAACTCAAGACCAGAGCCCGGGGGCCACCGAAGGGCAGCTGGCACGTCACCACTCGTGCGCCTAGCGTCTTGGCTGGGCGGATGCCTCTTTTTACGGAGGATGACATGCTGTTTTCATTTCTCTCCAGAGACGTGAAACATGAATCAAATAGCAGATGAGATGATTCACGGGAAGTTTTCTTCCAAGTTTCAAAACACACATACAACCCAGGGATCCGTGGGCTGAACCATACGTAAGTGGAGCCAGGCAGCCACTCGTGGGAGCCCTCCCGCCAGTGGCTCTGCAGCCCCTCACGGCGTGGACCTTGCCGGAGGCTCCAAGGACGCAAGACCCCAGCGGGCCACGTGGGTCTTGAAAACACCTCTTAAGTTTAATGGTTGTGATGTCATTTCTTCTCAGTCTCTTCCCAAGATTTCTTAGAATGTGACCAAACCGCATTCATCTGGGGCACAGAAATTCAGAATTCACAGAGTTCGTCTGGGGCCGGTGACAAATGAGTCAGCACACCTAAGAACCGGGCAGAAATTAGCCTCCTGCCACCTGCTGGACAAAGAGCAAGCGGTCTGCCCACCAGGACCTTGGGGAGAGGGTCACCCGCCCCAGCCGAGTTGGGGAACTTCTCTGCTGCCGTCGAGGCTTCCACTGGGGGCAGGTGGACTGTGCCTCGGGGCCACGTTGTCCAAACTGCTATGTTTTAGATGAGGGACGCGGAGCGGGAGACGTGTGACTTACCCAAGAGGGCCCAGGCCCTGAAACTGGGGGAAGAAAGACGTGCTGATGATACCCAACTCCCACCTGCTCATTGTAAATGCCCCTCATCTCCCAGCTCTCCGATAGTCCAGCCCCTACGCTTTGCCCGAAAAAGAATTCAGAGGCACTCTTTCGGGTATTTTTTTGACTCGGATTTTACATTGGAACTGCCCTCTGGGTAATGAGTCTGAATCCTGAGGGTCTGATGGCATCCTTTCCTTCCTTCCCCTGCTGCATGTCCTCCCCACCCCCTACCTCAGTTAATCTATCCATTTGTTCTCCCCCACTGCATGTCCTCCCCACCCCTACCTCAGTTAATCTATCCATTTGTTCCCGATGGAGCGCTACTGCTCAGTATTGTTCCATACCGTTCTCTACGGCTCAGGATTGTTGTATGGAGTCCAGTCATGACCCAGGAAGGAGCCCGGAAGGTGCCTGCCAGCTGTGCCGCAGGTTCGGGGTGCTTGCTGGCTGGGGGTCTCTCCGGAAGCTCAGGCCTATGCACGGTTGAAGCCCTGGCTCCCTGCACCCCCAAGAGAAGGCCCTGCCCGCCTCCGCAGCCGGGTTCCCCCAGCCACTGGGAGAATGTCACACAGTGGGACGCACCGCTCGGCTTGGCAGTCTCATCTGTGTGGTGTGTGCGCACACGTGTGTCACAGACCCACTGAGAGCTGCCCTGCCCCGCAGAGATCTGGGCGGCCAGCCCCCCAGGAAGGCTGGGGGCTGCCCTGGGCAAGGTCCAGCGCCCTCGTTCAGTATCTGCCAAGTCCCCCGTTGGGCAGGGAACCCATCCTGGGCCTGAGCAGGATCCTCCGTGGCTGTTTGAGGGGGACCTGAACCACTTAGAAGCCACAGGAGACGTCTCACTGTTGGGGGGAGCCCTTCGTCTCCCCGGGATGGGGGTTCATGGGCCCCGTGTCACTCCGATGCCCAGGGCCTCAGGCTGGGGCCAGACTTGTGCCTTGGACACGGCGAGCCTGGGCTTCTCCCATCTTTCCCCCTCCTTTTCTCCTCGAAGAACTGGAGTTGGGGTTTCACGGGCCCTGGTGGATGTTTCGAGCTCTGGGCTCCCCGGCTCTCTGCCCACCCCGGCGTGGGGACCAGGGTTTCAGACCCCTGTGCTGGGGAGAGGGTCTGTGGCGAAACGCAGGAACCCCCCTTGCAGCCTCCGGCCTCCCTGCCTGACTCTGTTGGACACTGGGGTTCAGCTCGTTAAGCACCTTGTGCGTTTCGTTCATCGTCAAAGCTGCGAGACCCCCTCTTCTAGCTGCCTGACGCTCGAAGTTTGTCCTTTCACAGCCTTCGTTTCCCTTTATCCTCACAACTGTGAAACCAGCAAATTATTTCCATTTACAGCCAAAGAAACTGCAGAGACGCTAAGAGGCAGCAGGACGAAAAGGCTAGAGAAGGGTCGGGAGAGATGGGCTGGCCACTTGCTGCCCAGGGAGCGTCCCTCCTATACACAGACCGCATCCCCAGTGCAGCCTCTGAAGCGGGCGATCGGTTCGGTCCCGTGTACAGAGGCGCAAACAGAGGCTTGGTCTGGAGCATCGATGCAGGAGACTTTCTGACTGCAGGACCCTCTGCAGCGCCCACCGCCCCCCGACAGACACCTCCCAGGGCGTATTGGACACTGGCTGCGTGCTGGATGCCAGCCCGTGCTCCGGCTTCCCCTCCTGCTGGGAAGATGTTGCAGGGGGCAGGACCTGGGCTCCTATCCTGGCCAGGGGCATTCGAGGGAAACTGCAGGCTCGCTCTGCATCTGCAAACGGCGTCTGCTCTGCGTCTGCCTGGTACCTTGAGTCACCAGCAGCCCAGCCGGGCACCAGCAGCCAGGAGGAATGTCCTCCAAGACGTGCAGGGGCTGGTGTCGCCAGCCTCCACATGTGATAAGCCCGCTGAGCTGAGCACTCCCCCACCCCCCCAGCTCTGTCCCCCCAGGGGTGGTCGCAGGGATAGCAGGTCTGTGGAGGGACTGGGGGCAATTCTGCCATCTCCGCCCGGCTCTTGCCTTCAGCCGGCCGTGTCCAGCCTGCTGTGGCCTCTTAGCTTCCTTCAAAAGAGCAAGTAGCTTGCAGCCGCCCCAGTCCCTGAGAAGGAGACGCTGTGTGATTCAGAGGTTTGTTGGTTTCACCTTCGGCCTTTGTATGGTTCTGCGTCCCCGACCGGATCCATTGACTGTGGGGCGTGGGCCTTTGCCCGGGGGTGGGGGGGCATGACCAGCCCCCGCCGTCCAGCCCTCCTTCCCTCTCCTTGACCTTATCCTCTGCAACCGGCCTTGCGTTCTCGGCATTCCTTTACAGTCATGCTCAACGCCCAGACTCTGCGGCGCTGGGTGGGTTCTCTCCAGGCGCCCCCACCCCGCCCTGGCACACAGTGTTCCCATTGTCGCCCACCTAGAGGACTCCTGGAGCCTGGAAGCCTGGCACAGACCTGCTCTGTCAGTCCTCCCAGCTGTCGCCCCAGGGGGATGGGCGGCTCCACTCCAGCACTGCGGGTCCCCCGTCAGGAAGCCTTGTTACACACGTTGCCCATAGCCTGGGTCACCTGGGGGCTCCTGGGCACCCAGGAAGGGTCTCTGGTCTTTCCATCCAGGTGTTTCCATGCCCAGCACAGAGCGGGCCTTGGAAACGTTTATGGGCCAGAGGGAACAAAGGTTCCCTCTCCACTCCAACCTTGGGGGTGTGCAAGCCTCAGATTTGCACTAACGCTCCAAGGCGGGCAGGAGACGCCCCCGGCTCTGTGGCCAGGACTCCACACCTGGATGCCCACTGGGTCACTCAGGCCTGCCCCTTTCCAGGCGCTGCCAGCCTTGCTCGCCTGGCGTCCAGCACCCTCTGTAGAAACATGGGGCTCCCCCGTGCCTGGACATACGTGGCGATTTCAGCGTCCGGAAAAGTCACGTGGTCTTGTTTTCAGTCCTGCCTCGAGCGCTCTTCCGGTTGCATCAGCAGATTCTGTCTGTCGAGAGCCTTGTCCTCGAGGGCGTTCCTCGTCCTCGCCCTGTCTTGTTCCCTGTCTTGTTCTTTCCCCAGAGGCTCGTTTATGTCCCATCCACTAACCTGTCTTCCTCCCCGGGGGAAGCAGCTCAACGCGCTCACCCCTGAAGATTCAAGCAGCAGTGACGGTGGATCTAGGATGAGCTGTACCCCTCAAGTGAGAGATCCTAGCTGGGGATCACATAGCTGGGGGTGTGTTCCCCGGGCGAGAGGGGAGATGGCACCATCTTGGTGAATGGACCCCCCCCCCCCAGTTTGACAACCCCCCCCCCCCGCCAAGGCCCGCTACTCTGCTGCAGCTCTTCCTATTAGGGTAAATGGAACTTTCTAGAATAAAGTCTGAATTAAGGGATGTCCCTCCTTGGAGCTTCAAACTTGAGCAAGAGAGCATCTTGCCATCTTCAGCTCTGCTGTTCTTTCTCGTATCTCTGATACTGGAAGAGTCACAAAATATTAGAGCAAAAAGTTTCTAGAAGAAACCCATCCACGTATTCTTCTGTTCGTTCTCTCAGGCACTGAGCCACGCCCTTGGACACACAACCACTATTTCACATATTTTTACCGAGCGCTAGTTGTGTGCCAGGCGCTGTTCCGGGCCCTGGGGGGGACATGGTGAGCCATATGGCAATGTAATGCCAAGGAGTAGGAACTACCACCAGGGGGCAGAGTAAGGCAGATGCTGTTTGAGATGGGCTGGGAGGAGGAGGTGCCCCCAAGACTTGGGCAAAGACATGAACATCGAGGGAGTGGGCTTTGCTGATACCGAGGGGAGGGAAGGGCAGACCAGGTGGAGGGAACTGCAGTGCAAGGGCCTTGGGGCTCCAACATGTCAGTCGGTTCTCCCCCTGGCCTGAGGGAGGTATTCTCTCTCCTGCAGGAGCTCACAGTCTAGGGAGGAAAACACATAGGAAATGATGTGCTTGAAGCTGAGGTCATAAAAGAAACAGGCTAAAAATTGCTCCTGGGGAGTTCCTGCTGTGGCTCAGTGATATGAACCTGACTAGTATAGCTCTGATTAGACCCCTGGCCTGGAAACCTCTCTATGCCTTGGATGCGGCCCTTTAAAAAAAAAAAAAAAAAAAAAAGAGGCTCTTGGAATGCAAAGGGAAGAGCAGTTGCAGGGGGTTGGGAAATGCATCCCTGAGCAGATGACGCTCGAGTTGGGCTTTGGTGGATGTGTAGGAGTTTGCTGGGCGGCTGAGGTGCGCAGCCACACCAATGAACTGGTGATTTCAGAGGCCCCAGGGGTGCCGGGAGAGCTAGCCACAGTTCCTCTTCCTGTTGCAGTCGTGGTTTCTGCAAAGGAAAGAAGATCCTCTTGGGGGTCTTCCTGTTCTTTTCTCACCTCTTCCCCTCCCTCGGCCTCCTTCAGGGCGGGTCAGCTTTAGGAGAGGAAGGAGGGAGGGGACCCCTCTGCCTGGTTTGGTCGCTGCCTCTTTCCTTCCTTCTTCCTCTTTTTCCCTCCTCCCTCCCTCCTAACATCCTTTCTTTTATATGTACACACATAGATATATTTTTTGCCTTCTAGGGCCGAACCCATGGCACATGGAGGTTCCCAGGCGAGGGGTTGGATCGGAGCTATAGCTGCCGGCCTATGCCACAGCCACAGCAACGCGGGATCTGAGCTGCGTCTGCGACCTACATCGTGACTCACGGCAGTGCTGGATCCTTAACCCACTGATGGAGGTCAGGGATCGAACCTACGTCCTCACGGCTGCGAGTCGGATTCATTTCTGCTGCACCACAACAGGAACTCCTCTTTTATATATTTTTAAAGCTTTAGGGAGGCATGGGATTTTAAGCCGCTGGGGCGGGTCCAGAAGTCAGGAGGGCTTTCAGCTGGATTTCTCAACTCAAGTCCTTGGCCTGGAGCCCATCCAGCTGGTGAAGCTGTGATGCAACAGATTTTCAGGAAGCCTCTGGAAACAGGCTCTCGGAGGCTTCTGGGCTGAATTTGGATCTAGGCACACCCTGTAACTGTAGGCTCTAGAGGTGTTACTAACGCCGCTTTCCCCAGCTCTCACTTGGGGTTTTTTGTTCTCCTGCAAAAGAGGAGGAGGTGACTCCTTTCTGCAGCCCCTGCCCTTGGCCTTACACCTTAACGAGGACCAGACCTGGGTCTTCGCTGCAGCTGGCTGCTTAAGGGCACCAAGGAGTGAAATAAACACAGGCCACCTCTCCCAGCTGGGTCACCGTTAGCAGTAAGCCTGTGACCAGGGAACTGACGAACTTGAAGAGTCCCTGTTTGGTGGCCCCAAATCCATGCCTCAAGGATCCATCCAGTGCTGGGCAGCCCCTAGAAATACAACTCGAGCCACTTAATCAGTACTTTTAACTCTTCCAGTAGCTACATTAAAAAAGTAAAAAGAGGAGTTCCTGTTGTGTCTCAGCAGGTTACAAACCCGACTAGTATCCATGAGGATGTGGGTTTGATCCCTAGCCTCACTCAGTGGGTTAAGGATCCGGCATTGCCATGAGCTGTGGTGTAGGTTGCAGATGCATCTTGGATCTGCTGTGGCTGTGGCTGTGGTATAGGCCGGCAGCTCCAGCTCTGATTCGACCCCTAGCCTAGGAACTTCCACATGCTGCAAATGCAGCCCTGAAAGGGAAAAAAGGTAAAAAGAAACAGGTGAGATTAATGTTACCAATATGATTAATTTAACCCACTATATCTCAAGTTGTATCATTTTTCATTTCACATGTAATCAGGGCAGAAAATTTCTTAATGAAATATTTTATATTAATTTTTTCATATTGAGTCATCAAAATCCAATGTGGGGAGTTCCTACTGTGGTGCGGCAGGTTAAGGATCCTGCATTGCTGCAGCTATGGCATAGGTCACAGCTGAGGCTCAGATTCAGTCCCTGGCCCCGGAACTTTCGTGTGACGTGGGTGAGGCCAAAAAAAAAAAAAAAATCCGACGTGAATTTTACTCCTAGAGCACATAGACAAATTCAGGTCGGCCACATCTCAACAGCCACATGTGGCTGGTTACTGTACTGGACAAATCTAGCTTATAGATGGGAAAACCAAGGCACCTGCAGGGCGGAGGGGGCGTGGCAGGGGCGGAGTCTGGAAGCTGGGAGGCGGGGTCTCCAGCTCAGGTCTTCAGTGAGCCTGCCCGACGCCGCCCTCTAGCGGCCAGCCACCCGCACTGCAGCCTGAGCCTCCCCAGGTCAAGCTACCCTCTGCATCGGCTCCTGGCAGCTGTCACAGACTTCCTGGGACAGAACCCGCCCCTCCTTAGAGCAGCTGCACTAGAAGCCAAGACTGCAGGTGGCTTGCGTGCAACCTGCTTTCTTGGAGGAAAGAAAGACACAAATGCAGTCAGCATCTTTTCTCTTTAAGACCGAGGTTCAGTTCCAGGAGGCGCGTCTGTCCGTGGGTCATCAGGACAAAGACCCAGGGCTGGTGCTGCCTGCGAAACAACACAAACTGCCTGTTTCCCCCACCCCACGTCCTGTCTGCCCCAGACAGAACAAGCCCTCCAGTCTCTCGAAGGGCAAATTCACGGCGGCCGCCCCTCCAGCCGCATCCCAAGCTTTGCCCTTTTGTAAGGAGTTGGTTTCGGCCACTTCCCCATCCTCTTCCCTCTGAGTGTTTCTAAGTCTGGTTGGCCCAGCAAGCTTTGGAGACCCGTCTTGCCGAAAGCGTTTTAGAGCAACGGGATGAAATGTCTACCCACGCCAGCAGCTGGCGTTGAGCTGTGATTAATGGGCCATTCGAGCCCTTGGTTCCAGAAGCCTCGCCGGGCAGCTGATAGAACGACGCCATTAAAAAGGCTTTAATTTGCAGGCAGTACAGACTTGGGGTTAAATATTTTCATAGGGCTCCCCGGCTACATGTTTACTTTTTTTTTTTCCTTTATAATTTAGCACATTAAGAGCAATAACTGAGTAACGGGGAAGCAGAGAGGTGGGTATTCGTGCTATATTAACTCCCTCCCCCTTTTTCCATTACTGTGAATTAAAATGTCATCTTCGATGCTCTCAGAAGGCTGTCACTTTTCTGATCCAACCCCTGCTTGGTTGCGAAGCTTTTTCAGCCCAGGAAGAGATGGCTCCGGCCCTGAATCAATTGCCCTCGCCTGGCACATCTGTCCTTCACCCCATCTTTTAGTGGAGATGAAAGGAAGATTTTCCAGTAACTGAAAGCTGGGGGGTTTGTTTGACGACAGGGCCAGGGGGCCGTTTCTGCTGCGAAATGGGAGGGGCGGCTTTGTCTTTGCAGAAAGGCTTGCTTTGTGTCAGCCGCTGTCCCAGCCAGCTGGTTCTCAATAGGGTTGGCTCATTGGCTTAATTAATGACAGAGGGGTCACCAGGAGGACAGGTTCCGCTGTCCCTGTTCCCTGTGAGGCCACCTGCTTTGGCCTGAGAGCCTCCAAGACAGAGCTAAAATGAAGTTCTTCCTAAATCGTTCACCTGAGCCTTTGGGAAGCACTCGTGGGCTGGCCCGGGGTGACCAGGGGGACTGTCGGGGCTTTTATTTGACCTTCTGTGGGCCCCACTTCAGGGCACCATGAAAGTCACAGTGGGAGGGCCATCCTGCTAAACTGTCTTGTGAGACGTTTAATGGCGAGGGACTGAGGTGGCCAGCCACCGGGAGCCCCCTGGTGGCCTCTGTTGCCGCCCACGGACCCCAGCACTGAAAAGGTGACAGACAAGCCACCTGCCACAGACAAGTTCATGCCCTATGGTCCTTTGTCTCTAAGGCGGAGATAACGTTACCTGCTCCCAGGCTGCTGAAACGTGACCCGCACCTGCAGGGCCTGGAATCTGCAGGGGCCCGTGGGGTCCAGCCTCCAGTGGTTTTTAAAGTCTGCTCGTCGTCCAGTTTGGATTCCTCGCGCTGGCTCCCTAGGCAGCCAGGCTTGGCCCCCCTGTGGGAATGAAGGATTCCTCCTCAGCTCGGACCCCTCCCGCCCTCCCCTCCCTGTTCCTGTCACTTTTAATGCCCCATGGTATGTCAGGAGCAGCCTGGAGCCCCGAGAACAGGACCTGTGCCCCTGGGCATTCAGCGGCCCCGGGGTCAGGAGTGTACCGGGCACCCCCTGTGTACCCGGCCTGGTGCCGGGCCCTGAGAATGTGCCAAGGGCAAGGTCGGCTTGACGGCTGGCCTGAGGCCTTGGAGGAGCAGAGCACGGCCACGTGTACACAAGCGTTTGCACAATGAATTAGTTGGGTGTGGGCTGTGATGAGGCGCACGGGATCTGCAGAACTTGAGTTTCCAGATTCTTCCAGGGAAGCTGTACCGCCTTCCCTGACTCCATTGCCTTTCTCAGTGTGCATGGGGAGGGGGGCAGTCAGCCCTTATGAAGAGAGGCTCCCCCATCTCAAATAGGAACTCAGGATTCTTCGACCTGGCGTGTCCCGACCCAGGGATCCTGCATGCTCAGACCGCACAGGGGCCTAAGAACACTGTGGGTCACCCCGGCTCTCCCCCCAGCACACCCCCCCCTTTTAAAAATTTGTGGTACGCTCTCTCCATTGTGGTACAGCGGAAATGAATCTGACTAGGAACCGTGAGGTTTCGGGTTTGATCCCTGGCCTCGCTCAGAGGGTTAAGGATCCGGCGTTGCCGTGAGCTGTGGTGTAGGTCACAGACTCGGCTCAGATCTGGCGTGGCTGTGGCTGTGGTGGAGGCCGGCAGCTGTAGCTCTGATCAGACCCCCAGCCTGGGAACCTCCATATGCCGTGGGTGCGGCCCTAAAAAGGAAAAAAAAAAAAAAATTGCCAACTTTGAAAATGTAGCCCTTTAATTCAGCGGTACTGGGCGTGTCAAGGAATCAGAGAGGTGGGCGCCTTACTCAAGCGGTGGGGTCTCCATAAAGGCGACGAAAAATCACCGCTAGCTTATCATGATGTCATTCTCGAAAACGTGGGGTCCCCTCAGCCGTGATTTTGACAGCCTCAGATGCTACTACCTCAACCCTCAAGGCAATGGCAGGAAAACAAGGTTTTCCACCCATGATTTCGTGATAGTTTTTCCCCAAAATAAAACTCACCTTGGTTGTTTCCCGGACCCCTCCTCAGCATCTCCCAGATGTGCATCTCTTCTCTGTACCGCTGGGAATGCCAGGCCTACCCTGCCCACCTGCCAGGGTTCAAGGTCAACCATAGAGCTTACAGTCAAGCTCAAGACCAATGCCTGGGCACATCGCAGCCGTGCTCGCTGAGGAACCCTGGGAGAGGTACTTAACCCCCAGCCCGGGCCTCAGTTCCACCATCTGTGATGTGATTGGTGCAGCGCCCAGCACCGCATGAGTGCCTGGTGAACTGTGGCTGCTCTTAGGGTGGATGCTGTGAGGTTTCGTTGACGCTGAAATGGACCAGGGTGAGTGATTCGCCTGCACCCCTGTTCTCTGGCCTTCATGAGCCCCTTGAAGACAGGACCCGTGCTCGGCAGGTCTGACCCCTGAAGCAGCCAGGGTAGTGGCGGATGCCTAATAAGCCCTTATTAAATAGCTGTTCTGAGTTTTCTATAGATGATCAGCATCGCATTAATATGCGTCCTCTGTGACTAGACCTTAGCAATTTTTTACAACAAAAACAGCAGCAGCTTGCAGGGCAGCCTGCTTCTTATTGGCGCCCCTAAGATATCAGTGGTTTAGGTCTTTTGTTGTTCCAAGAGGAAGCCTATTTTGGCTGCTCTGGAGAAAGATGCTGCAATGTTGTGGGTTGAGCCTGGCCAGCCCCAGGCTGGGTAGGGCGCTCTCTAGTCGGCGTGCAGACTGCCCTTCACTTCCCCTTTTACACTTCACTTTCAGCTTTTTTTTGGTTCTGCACGCTCCTTCCTCTGGGCCTGATGTCCCCCTGCCCCCTGCGCAGAGGTCCCCTGTTTGGGGATGGAGAGGGGCAGCCACCTGACTTTTTGAGTGACAGGACCCAGGGCTCTGTACTAGTCAAGGTCAACCAACTGCTGGGACAAACAGCCCCCACATGTGAGTGCTTAACACAGTACAGCTGTATTTCCTCATGGGTACAAGGGAATTGACTCTGCTCCACGCAGTCACTCAGGGACTCAGGCCTCTTCCTTTCAGCGGGTCTGCCCTCCCACATCCTGTGTCTGCTGGGCTTCCAGGAAAGAATATGACCTGATACCCTAGCGCATCCTCTGTAGGCAATGAATGACTTCCCTCCTAAGCACCTAGAACCGTCCTAATTATGCACTGTCCTTAGAGAACCGAGGAAGTGGTCCTTTCGCTTGGGTGCAGTCAGATGAGGACTCTTGATGGAGAAGAGCTAAGGGGTCTGTGTCCTCTGGGGCTTCTAAGCACCCCTCCCCCGCCTTCAATATTCTGCATCCATCGGGCAGGAAGGAGTTGCTGAGTGCTGGGCAGAGAGGTTTCAGACATCCCTCCAGCCGCAATGCACTGGCCAGAATACGGTCCACGGCTTCCAGAGGGCCAAGGGCCAGGGGCAGTGTAGTCTGGTCGTGTGCCCGAGGGGAGGAGACAGGTGAGAGGAACAAGGCTCGCTTTCTTCTATGTGCTTCCAAACAATTCTGCCCACGCCATTTTCAGCTTCTCATTCACGCTCACCTCACCAGGCACCGGTGGCCTCCGATTCCCGGGCCTTCTGGAATTCCAAGGCACCTGTCGGCCTGCTTCTCCTTCCTCTCCTACTCTGCGGGCCCTGAGGTTTGACCCTCCTCTGCTCTGGTCCATCATTTTCCATCTTTCCACTGGTGTTTGTTGGGGCCTGGGGTCATAGACACGGCCTTGGGCTGAGGTCAAGGTCACAGACACAGCCTTTGTTTTCTCTTTCTTGTTCTTGTAGTTGGGGTGTGGGAGGATTTTTTTTTTTCTTTCTTTCTCAGAGAAAGGAGCAAAAATATTCTACCATTTTGGGATCCCTGTACGCTTCTGCCTCGAGATTCTTATATCATGTCTGTGCTATTGGACCCCTGACCTTAAGCTAAGCAGATCTTGGGAGTTCCTGTCGTGACTCAGCGGAAACGAATCTGACTAGCATCCATGAGGATGCAGGTTTGATTCGTGGCCTTGCTCAGTGGGTTAAGGATCCAGCGTTGCCGTGAGCTGTGGTGTAGATTGCAGACATGGCTCGGATCCTGTGTTACTGTGGCTGTGTGTAGGCCGGCGGCTGCAGCTCCAATTCCACCCCTCGCCTGGGAACCTCCATGTGCCGCGAGTGTGGCCCTAAAAAACAAACAAACAAAAAAAAGAACTGAAGGTCGTTGACTTTGTTGAATGGCAAAATTATTGTTACTGTTCTCTTTTTCTCGGATGAAACTGGTTCTTGGACTAAAGCGTTTCTATACCTAGTTCAGCAGGTGGTGGACACGGGTGGAGTCCACTCCAGGAAGGCCTCCCGGGGTCCTGTCTGGTTCTACTTCCTTCTCCCCACCCCCCGTCCCCTGAGCCCCCAAAGCCCTTAGGAAGGGCCCCCCGCATTGCGTCCCCCAAAGGGGGCACATCCAGGCTCTCTGGGAATGCCAGCTTTGCCAGAAACCTCCCTGCCTCCAGAGTTAGCAGGTGTCTTACACGTGTGTACACGGCCACCAGCACCACGGCGAGATCGCTTGCTGGACCAGCAGAGGCCCGAGCTGCGCCAGGCCCGGGGCGGGTGGCAGGGGTGGACACACGGGAAGGGCCGGGAAAGCTGAAGGTGTGTTGACCACGTGGTCACGCTCCCCCGTGTGGTCCATTCCTTTCCATAAACATTTGTCATATTGGGTTAGGAGCCTGGCGTTTCTGTGGGATCTGAATCAATGCAAATCACAGACGCATTCTGAGGCCAGTTGACACCCTTGTTCTGAGCGGTGGTTTGGTTTTCACTGAGGCAGGTGGCTCTTAAAAGGACTGACCCTGGAGTTCCTGCTGTGGCACAGCACGTTAAGAATCCGGTTTGTCTCTGAGGTGTGGATTCGATCCCGGGCCCAGCGCAGTGGGTTAAGGGGCCAGCATTGCTGCAGCTGTGACATAGGCTGGCAGCTGCAGCTCGGATTTGACCCCTGGCCTGGGAACTTCCATATGCTGCAGGTGCAGCCAAAAAAAGGAGTTCCCATCATGGCGCAGCAGAAACGCATCCGACTAGGAACTATGAGGTTGTGGGTTCAATCCCTGGCTTTGCTCAGCGGGTTAAGGATCTGGCGTTGCTGTGGCTGTGGTGTAGGCCGGCAGCTATGGTTCCGATTAGACCCCTAGCCTGGGACCCTTCATATGCTGCCGGTGCGGACATAAAAAGCAAAGAAAAACAAAGGAAAAGAAATATAAAGAAATAAAAGGACGGACCCTGAGCTCTCAGAGCCTAGAGCTTCACAGAAAGTGGCTTGTTCCATTGACCGTGGGAGGCGGTCGGGAGGCGATACCCGTGGATGGCGTGCCCCCCGCCCCGGCCCAGCACCCCCTTCCCAGCTACCACGGCAAGATGTGGGGCGAGGCCCGAGCTTGGCATCAATCTGCAGCCTCTGGATCTCTTTCTTCCCTGCTGAGGTGGGGCTAATCCAGGCAAGGGGTTGATAAAACCCAAAGCGCCCCACGGCCCTCGGACCTCATTCTGGTTGTGCCCAATGCTGGCGGCCCTCGGACCTCATTCTGGTTGTGCCCGATGCTGGCGGATCAGGAGTCAAGACTTTGGGAACCTCACGGTACCTGGCCCGGGGTTCTGCTCCACAGATGCTGGCGTCTCGAGTTATCAGGTCAGTTCTCCGGGCAGGTGTCTTAGTCCCAGAGCCTCCGCAGCAAAGCGCCTCAGCCTGGGCTGCTTCCAAACCAGCAACTTTCTCTCTCCCAGTTCTGCAGACTGCAAGTCTCTAATCAAAGTGGGGACAGGTCTGGTTCCTGCTGAAATTTCTCCTCTCGGCTTGTGGGGGGCCGTCCCCTCCCCGTGCCCTCACGTGGTCTTCCCTCCGCGTCTGTCAGGGTCCCAGGCTCCTCTTTCAGGATCAGATCCGGACCCACTCATATGGTCCCATTTTATCTTAATGAACTTGTTATGGGCCCTGCCCCCACATACAGCCACATTCTGAGGTCCTGGGGTTAGAACTTGACTATGGGACTTTGGGGCATTTTTTTCAGTCCAGCTGCCTGCGTGCTGGGTCCCTCTGGCTGCCCCGACAGACACGTAGTCACGCTGCTGGTGGGAACAGCCTCAGGTCTCAGCTGAACGAGTGAAGCGTGAGGGTGAGCATGTGTGGGGGACACTCTCTCCCGGGCCGCCCACTCTGCAAGTGGGTCGCTGCCTTTGAAGCACGAGATGGGAGATTGAAGGACAGATGCCCAGGACAAGTCCCTCTTTTGCACCCTTCAGGGCGCAGAAATACCGAGGTGAAAGTGTGTAGTCTGCAGGGTCTTTTTTTATTGATTTTTATTTTTTCCATCATAGGTGGAAATTTTCTACTGTACAGCAAAGTGACCCAGTCACACATAAATATATACATTCTTTTTCCCACATTATCATGCTCCATCATAAGTGACTAGATATAGTTCCCAGTGCTACACAGCAGGATTTCATTGCTTACCCATTCCAAAGGCAATAGTTTGCATCTATGAACCCCAGACTCCCAGTCCATCCCATTCCCGCCCCCCTCCCTTGGAACCACACGTCTCTTCTCCAAGTCCATGAGTTTCTTCTCTGTGGAAAGGTTCATTTGTGCCATATATTAGATTCCAGATCTAAGTCATCTCATCTGGTAATTGTCTTTCTCTTTCTGACTTACTTCACTTAGTAGGAGAGTCTCTAGGTCCATCCATGTTGCTGCAAATGGCATTATTTTGTTCGTTAGTCCTTGGGGTCTTAAGTCGAGTCTGGGAGCCCTGGGGTGCGGGTGCTGCTGGGGGTGGGAGGCGCTTTGGACATTGGAAACTGACAACCAAGTTATGTAGTGATTTGCTGGTTTCCGCTTAGGAGGATCTGCCTCAAGTCAAGTCGAGACAGTAAACCCTGACAGTGTAAAAGCAGGGTTTCAGGAAAAAAATGAAAATAAAAAATAAATAAAAGCAGTGGTTCAGCATGACAGAAGCAGGGATGAAGGAAGGGGGTGGGGGATTCATAGCTTGATCTTTTAGAGAGAAGCAAGAGATTCCTCTCAAGCTGCTTGGCCAAGAAACAGAGGATTCCTGTGTATTTATTTTTTGAATAGTAAAAACATATACAAGAGTTCCTGTTGTGGCTCAGCGGTAATGAATCTGACTAGTATCCATGAGGATGCAGGTTCAATTCCTGGCCTCACTCAGTGGGTTAAGGATCCGGCATTGCCAGGAGCTGTAGTGTAGGTCGCAGATGCAGCTCAGACCTAGCATTGCTGTGGCTGTGGTGTAGGCTGGCAGCTGTAGCTCCGATTGGACCCCTAGCCTGGGAACTTCCATATGCCGAGGATGCGGCCCTAAAAGCCACCCCCCCCAAAAAAGGCAAAAAGACAAAACGGAGGGAGTCCTCACTGTGGCTTATCGGGTTAAGAACCGACAGAGCGTCTGTGAGGATGTGGGTTTGATCCCTGGCATCGATAGTGGGTTAAGGATCCCGAGTTGCTGTGAGCTGTGGTCGCTGATGCTTCTTGGACCCTGGCTGTGGCGTAGCCCTCAGCTGAAGCTCTGATTCATCCCGTAGCCCGGGTCCTTATGCCACAGGCATGGCCATAAAAAAAGAAAAATAAATAAAGTGAGATGGCAAAGAGAAAGCTGTATTAATGCCTAGTAGGAGTTACTCCAGGGTCAGTCTTTTTTTTTTTTTTTTTTTTTTTGCTACACCCGTGGCGTGTGGAAATTCCCAGTCCAGCGATCAAACCTGAGCCACAGCAGCGACCTGAGCCTCTATCTACAGTGACACCACCAGATCCTTAAGCCTGCAGGGGCCTGAGATTTTACCATGAACACCGAAGACACTGTGGACTCTTGGTGCTGATTCTAGATCCACTCCCCACCCCCACCCCCAACCAGAGGGTCTCTCAAACAAAATCAAGAAGGGGCTCCTTCAAAGTTTTTGGATGCCTGTTCTAAGGATGAAGTCAGAATATGGTGCCTGAGGAGTTCCCGTCATGGCACAGTGGAAACGAATTCAACTAGGAACCATGAGGTTGCGGGTTTGATCCCCGGCCTCACTCATTGGGTTAAGGATCCAGTGTTGCTTTGAGCAGTGGTGTAGGTTGCAGACGCGGCTTGGATCTGGTATTGCTGTGGCTCTGGTGTAGGCTGGAGGCTACAGCTCCGATTCGACCCCTAGCCTGGGAACCTCCATATGCCATGGGAGCGGCCCTAAAAAGACCAAAAAAAAGAAAAAGAAAAAAGAGAATATGGTGCCCGAAAGAGAAAAGCACGGCTCAGAACAGGGGGTGTGGGGTGCAGTCAGCGTGACAGTATCGCCTGGAGCTGACGAGGGCGGTGAGAGTAAGGATTCCATCCTTAAGTCTTGTACAATCCCCAGTGGGCCTCATTCTCTCGATTTCAAGTGGCCATTTTTCCACATCTCCACCTTCTGGAAGTAGGGTATTCCTTCCAGTGTGAGGTCGGCTGGCCCTGACTCCCTGGAGCATCCCCGCCTCCCTAGGGGTACACTGCACCGCCACCGCCCCGAAGGCATCCCAGCCACGCTGAGACGTCTCATCACCATGATGGCCAGAGTCCGGCCTGTCCAGCCCTGGGTGCGAGACAGGCAGGGGACGTTCCTCCGGCCCACTCAGCGGCTGCCGGCAGTGGGGCGCCCTCCCCGGCCCCGAAGTCCCCAGCTGGGCCCCCTGTCTTGCAGGTGTCGCCACCGCCGGCCGTCATGGGCAAGCAGAACAGCAAGCTGCGGCCCGAGGTGCTGCAGGACCTGCGCGAGAACACCGAGTTCACGGACCACGAGCTGCAGGAGTGGTACAAGGGCTTCCTCAAAGACTGCCCCACCGGCCACCTGACCGTGGACGAGTTCAAGAAGATCTACGCCAACTTCTTCCCCTACGGCGACGCCTCCAAGTTCGCCGAGCACGTCTTCCGCACCTTCGACACCAACGGCGACGGCACCATCGACTTCCGGGAGTTCATCATCGCGCTGAGCGTGACGTCGCGGGGCAAGCTGGAGCAGAAGCTCAAGTGGGCCTTCAGCATGTACGACCTGGACGGCAACGGCTACATCAGCCGCAGCGAGATGCTGGAGATCGTGCAGGTGCGTCTCCGAGGCCCCGCCCACCCAGGGCTCGGGGCCGCCGCGGCCATGGCAGTGGCCGTGGCCGTGGTGATGGTGGCAGAGCCCGGGTTTCCTCGGGCCCCTTGGACAGAGACGCACGGAGGTGGCCGGCGGGGCTGCTGAGCCCTCCCATGGCAGTGTCCCAGAGAGCAGGTGCTCGGTCCTTTCTGGGGCTAGTGAGATGGTTCTCCTTGCTGGGTCTCAGGGTCTGAGTCTTTTTTTTTTTTTTGGCTTTTAACGGAGGTGCAGCCATCCCGTAGTCAGGTGTTTGAGGCCCGGCGTGCCGCGTGATGGGCCGTGCCCGCGTCTGGCCGGGTCCTCCCCCTCCGCGAGTTACGCCGCAGTCCAGCCCGCAGAAAGCCCGAGAACTGCCCCGCCTCCCGCCCCCAGACAACCCCTGTCTTACAGCCATCACCTCGGGTCATTTCCTCTGTTCTTGAACTTCACGTAAATGAGTCCGGCTTCCTCTGGCTCGTGTGCTGTCTGCCATATCCTTCCTCGCTACTGGGAGGAGCGGGCAACTTTCCAGCTAGGGAGGGGTCCGCAGCCCCGACTGCTGTGGGCGAGGCCGAGGCGGCAGCTCGCGCCTGGGCCCCACCCGTCCAGGGACACCCCGGAATCGCTGAGCACGAGGTGTGTGTGCCCCTTTGCAGGCCATTTACAAAATGGTGTCGTCGGTGATGAAGATGCCGGAGGACGAGTCCACCCCTGAGAAACGCACGGACAAGATCTTCAGACAGATGGACACCAATAATGACGGTAAGACCCCGGCGTCAGTGCCTCGGAGCACAGATGCGTGTGGGAGCCTTCCCTCCTGCTCTGCAGCTTCTCGGGCCTCACCCAGCCATGCAGCTGCATTCAGGGAAGAGCCGGGGTTCCGAGTCCGGGTGCCTGGGTGAGCGTCCTGCCCCCCTGATCTGTAGTCTCCTTGCTTCTAGAACCGGGGGACGGTAGGCCCCGGCTGTCCAGGGAGAGGCGCAGGTGCAGTGTCACCGCGCCCTGCAGGGGTGGGGACCAAGCGTCCCATGTGGTGGGGCCCTGGGAACTGCATCCCTTTGCTCTCATTATCCTGACTGGGGGGCTCCCAGTGGCCCCAGGGACTCTGCAGGGAGGTGCTGGCTGGAGCAGCTGTGCGGGGCCTCTGGGCGCATGCCACGGCAGAAGTGGCGCTTCCAGGAGGGGCGGTGGCAGCCGCACAATGAGGACTCAGTGTGTTTCCTGCTCTGCACTGGCTGCGAGCTTCTGCGGGGCCCACAGGGGGAGCGTAGCTGTGAAACTCCACGGGTCTACGCCTCTTAAGCAGTGTTAAGTGCCGTCCCAGAGCCTGGTCCGATTTGCTTTTGATCAATAAAGAAATGCAGCATTTAGACAAGAAAAAAGAGAAAATACCCCCTGGGCTGTGCTGGAGATGGAAAATAAGCGAATTTTCCAGAAGCGTGCTCGCTAGACCCCGAAGTGAGGTGCGAGGAGGAGGCCAAGGGCTGCGCCCTCGGGGGGAGGGGTGCAGCGGCGCGACCGCAGCTGGAGAGCCTCTTATGCAGAGGCAGGAAGTGGGCTCCCCAAGGCACAAGTTGCCACAATGCAGGGTCTGCTTCAAACTCGGTCCCTCCCACATCTGTATCCTGGGAGCATGTGTTTGGCATCGGTGGCTCTGGAACTCACCTTTCTACGGCACCCGGTCCCAGGAGTAACAAGGTCCTCGATGCAGGAGGCACCGAGGACGAGGCAGGCACCAGCAGGCCCTTGGCAGGCCTCTGCCTAACCCTCCCACCCCGCAAAGCAGGTAGTGCAGGAGCAGGAAGGGGACTCAGCCGGAGCAGCGGGCCGAGCCTCCACCAATGGATGCCAAGCTGGACGGGCCGGAACCACACCCCGGGCAGTGGCTGGGAGGCTCTGGATTAGTTATGGGCTAGAGACAGAGGCCATGTTCTTTCCGGACAAGGCATGTCGTTCTTAAATAAAGCGTGGAGAACTTTCTAGAAGGATTTAGCTTGCCCCACCAGCCACAGCGTGCTGCCATACTGGGGACAGCCTTTGAGGGGCCCCGTGCTGTGCCACGAACAGTGAAAGCCAAAAAGAGTTTTCCAGAAATGCTCTTTTTTTTTTCTTTTTCTTTTTTTTAATGTTAGGGCCGTACCCACAGCATATGGAAGTTCCCAAGCTAGGGGTTGAATCAGAGCTGCAGCCGCCGGCCTACGCCACAGCCACAGCAACAGCAGATCCGAGCTGCATCTGTGACTTACAGCTTGCAGTCACGCCAGATCCTTAACCCACAGAGCGAGGCCTGGGATCAAACCCGCATCCTCATGGATACTAGTTGGGTTCTCACGCTGAGCCTCAACAAGAACTCCCCAGAAATGCCGTTGAAACGAGTGGAGCCTGGACAGCATCCAGGACTCAAGGGCGCGTGGGGACAGTGACACAGGAATGGTGACAGCACGCTAACTTCCATTTCTCCCCCAGGCAAACTGTCCCTGGAAGAATTCATTAAAGGTGCCAAGAGCGACCCGTCCATCGTCCGGTTGTTACAGTGTGACCCCAGCAGCGCCAGTCAGTTCTAAGGGCCCGGCATGTGGACAGTGCAGAGAAACACAAGCTTGTCTTGCCATTTAAGCTTTGCTTGCGACAGTGGATGCCTCCTCAGTCATTCCTGCTCTCCCAGGGCAGCCAGGCGCCGCGTGGCACCTGCCCGCCCGGCGGCCGCGCCTCCCCCCCCTCCGCCTGGCCTCCTCCCGCCCCCTCCCGGGTCCCTCCTGGGCGACTCCCCGGGATGTGTTTACACGCAGGGCTCCCAGCATCCTTGCTTCTGGGCCACCTCCTGGCCTGCAGGGAGCCCAGAGGACGCGCCGAGGATACTGGCGGGACTTTTCTAAGATCGCGCCAAGGCCAGCCGACTTCTCTTGTGATCGCAGGTGACTCTGGGAAAGATGGAGACAAGAATGGAGGGAACATAGACGGGCAGCCCCCCCACCCCCTCTCCTCCCCCCACCCTGTGCATGGCTCCACCCAGCTCGTTCGTTCCTCTCTGACCAAAGCCTCTTGCTCGTATATATATATATATATACCAAGGTCTTCTTTCTTTTAATATATAAGTTATACGTATGGTGAAGTGACGTGTAAAGTGTAAGTCCCGTATTTAATGCCTTGATTGCCTTCGAAGCGTGGTTCCCTCGTGGCCTGTGCCCCCTCCGAGCCTGGTTATTTTGTGGTATTTATGCCCTCAATCTACCCCTATCCAGAGGACCTGCATGCGTGCCCAGGGCCGCGGAGACCCGCCCGTCCGTGTCGTGAATGCAGGCATCTGTGTAAGGTTTGTCTTCTCTGTGGATTGGTCTGGCATTTCCTGTATTAAAATGATCAAATAAACCGACTGTCTGAGTTTTGTGTTGGCCTGGGAGGGACCCCGTCCTGCCCCCCCGTGGCCCTGCCCGTGCAGGTGGCCTGGGTGGGTCTGGCTGCTGTTTGTAAACTTGGCCCCAGAGCCGTCACTGTGTCTATAAATCTTATGCAGCCTGGTCTTCATTATCCGCCTAATGCCAAGAAATATCCGTGGAAATAAAAGATGACTGTTCTGGGCAGGTTTGACTGTCACGCCTCTGCCCGTTCCCCGCCCTCCTCGCCTCCCTTTCATCGGCAAGCGAGCAGGACGGCTCAGGCCGGGAGAGGTCGGATCGGAGAGCGGGGACCTCACCTCCTGGGCTGTGAGGGCAGCCCTGGCTCCTCAGCCTGTCCCCGGATGCAGAAAACCCGGCAGAAGGGACTTCAATCCAGGGATGTTCGTGCCACCTGTCCGAAGGCCGTGCCTCATAGGTGTCTCTTTTTTGGTTCTTCCTGGAAGGGGACGAGAACTTTCCAAAGTCCTCCTGCCACCCTCCTCCCCACCAGCCTCATTTCTTACGGGCTGAAACCCAGGCCAGTGCACGGCCAGGAGCGTAAGGTGACCACAATGGGCCAGTCCGTGTGCCCCCTCCCCCAGAGGAAATGGGCCCAGGAAGGGTTCTGGATCCAGTGTCTGTCACACCTGGCCACAGGCCCCAGGACCTCTCTGTGCCTCACCTGTGGCAGGGGCAGAATGGGGAGCCTGACCCCCAGCCACCTGTCGGGGACCACAGCCATCTTGCCGATTTTACTAATCTTTGATTTATTGTAAAAAAATGTTTTAGGAGTTCCCGTCATGGCGCAGTGGTTAACGAATCCGACTAGGAACCGTGAGGTTGCGGGTTCGATCCCTGCCCTTGCTCAGTGGGTTGACGATCCGGCGTTGCCGTGGGCTGTGGTATAGGTTGCAGACATGGCTCAGATCCTGCTTTGCTGTGGCTCTGGTGTAGGCTGGCAGCTACAGCTCCGATTCGACCCCTAGCCTGGGAACCTCCATATGCCACGGGAGCAGCCCAAGAAATGGCAAAAAGACAAAAAAAAAAAAAAAAAAAAATGTTTAGGGCCGTACCTGCAGCATATGGAAATTCCCAGGCTAAGGGTCGAATCGGAGCTGTAGCTGCTGGCCTACACCACAGCCAGAGCAACGTGGATCCGAGCCACATTTGTGACCTACACCACAGCTCACAGCAACACCGGATCCTTAACCCACTGAGCGAGGCCAGGGATCAAACCCACATCCTCTTGGATCCTAGTATGGTTTGTAACCTGCCACACCACAACAGGAACTCCCAGATAGAGAAGAAAGCTTTAGGGAATTCCCGTCATGGCGCAGCGGATATGAATCCCACTAGTAACCATGAGGTTGCAGGTTCAATCCCTGCCCTCACTCAGTGGGTTAAGGATCTGGCATTGCCATGAACTGTGGTGTAGGTCACAGACGCAGCTTGGATCCTGAGTTGCTGTGGCTGTGGTGTAGGCCAGCGGCTACAGCTCTGGTTGGACCCCTAGCCTGGGAACCTCCATATTCCTAAAAACAAAAGCAAACAAACAAACAAAAAGATTTATTAGGGGGAATTGGCTCACGGGATTTATGGGGGCTGAACAGTCCGGAGATCTGCCAGCCAGAGCCCAGGAGAGCTGAGGGCCTAAGTTTCAGTCTGGTCTGAAGGCAGGAGACCAATATCCTCGCCCAGGACCATCAGGCAGGGACCAAGTTCTCCCTTCTCAGTCTTTGTTCTGTTCACCCCTCAAAGCCCATTCATACGGGGAGGGCAAGCTGCATTCCTCAGTCTGCTAATTCACGGGTCTCCACGTCCAGAACCCCCCTCACAGACACGTTCAGAGCGACCCTTAACCACCCGAGCATCCCAGACAGAAGTGCACCCTCACTCATCCCACGTGCTTGCACCCAGATAGGGAAGATGTGGGTCTGGGGGTCCCAGCAGGCCCTGCCCCAGCGGGAGCTCTCGCATGTCAGTGTGTCCGAGGCTGCCAGGAGGAAGGAGAAGCCGCCCCATCTGCCCGAAGCCCAGCTCATCAGACAGGGAGGAACCCAGAGTTGATCTGGAAACTGTCTAGTCCAAGCTGCCTCCCCGGCAGGAATGCTCTGTCTCAGAGCAGCTTCTTCCTGGTTGTTAGAAAGTGCCTTCCCCACCTCTTTCCTCTCCCCGGTGACTTGCAGTGTAGGCGTGGGCTCGCTGCTCTCCCTTGAACCCCATCCTCCTGTGAGGGCCTCCGTCCTGCCTTCTCCTTGCCCTGCCGGAGGCCAGCCCCTCTGCCATCCTTGGTTAAAGATGGATGGGACCTTCCGTCAAGGCTCGGAGGAAATGAAGCATCCATGAGGATGCAGGTTCGATCCCTGGCCTCCATCAGTGGGTTAAGGATCCGGCATTGCCGTGAGCTGTGGTGTAGATCACAGACGTGGCTCGGATTCCGCATGGCTGTGGCTGTGGTGTAGGCCGGCAGCTACACCTTGGATCGACTCCTAGCCTGGGACCCTCCATATGCCATGGGTGTGGGCCTAAAAAGACAAAAAAAAAAAAGATGAGTGGGAGTTTCCTTTGCAGCCCTGACACTCTAGCCTGCAGACCCGATCCTGTGCGCGTCCAGGGCAGGGATTCAGGAGCACAGCCGGATCGGGCCTGCGTGTCTTATGCCTCCACCCAGGACCCTTGTGGTCCGCCCCAGAAAACCAAGCTCCGGGCCTGAGATCCAGACGTGCCCCGGGAGGCTGCAAGGTGGAGCGTGGCTTGGCCCTTCTCAGCTCCCCTTCAAGGGGCCCGAGCCCCCTGCCCCGGGGTGGTGGGTCCATGGACGCTTCCAGCTGTTCTGATACACAGCCGTGGGAACAACCCTCCAAAGACCATATTCCGAACCAGGGAGCTCTGGGGCGGGGCGGGGAGAGTGGGAGTGGGGGGAGTGTGTCCACGACTATTCATCTCCTGGGGTGGGGGGAGACTGGACTGTCACCTCCCTTACCCTGAACCCTAGGCCTCCATTAATACAACCTACGTGGGCATTCGATTTGTGTAGGCCCGCCTTCCCCGTGGGGACCCGCGTTAAGCCAGCATAACAGCGCCCCCTTTGTTGAGGGCTTCCTAGGACAGACACGGCTGAACCCCTTAAATGTCTGGCCTGATTTCAACCTGCCGTCAACCCCAGAGTGAAGCATGATGGCCGGAACCATTAGGAAGGGGTGGCAGAACCAGAGGTGGTGACATGTGCCAGTCACCTCAGGGTTCTGTACGATGAGGGTCTCCTACTTTGAAAGGTCATCGTTCCCTGGAATTCCTGTCCTTGTCCTAAGGGTCATTATCTTACCGAACTTGAACACAGGCCCCACTTTCTCTTTCACTTAGTGACCTGAAGCATATCCCGTGCTTTCATTTATGGTTTTATCGTTAACCAAGCCTGCTTTGTTCCATGATGTTCTGATGGTTTTCTTGCGTGGTTATGAACTTGCGGTGGCTCCCCAAATTCCCCAGGTGTCCCTGTCTAGCTACGGTCCCCTGTCGGGACGTCTCCAACTACCCGTGTAACTATCCTAGTCCCTCCCCAGCTCCGCCCTCCTGCTGTGGCTCAGGGCACTTCCCAGTTGACAAGGGTCTTTGCGATGCACCTGCTCCACCTGCAGACGACGAGGCAGTTGGCCCAGGGAAGGGAAGGGGTGATGACAGGACCGTCACCAAGCCCAGGGACTCTGCCAGCAACAGGCCAGGACCATTACCAAGCCCAGGGACGCTGCTCCTCAGGTCCCAGTAAGTCAGGGGCAGACTCAGAGCCAGTCAGATGGCCTGACCCCCCGACAGTGTCGAGGGACAGGAGGTGTGTGATCGGGTCCCAGAGCCCCCTCCACCTGCGCCTCCCCCACCCAAAGTGGCTGTTCACCTCGGAGACCTGCGGACAGGGGGACACGGGTATGGCCCAACCCTTTCTCTGAATGCGGAGGCTCAAGTTGGGCCGCAGGAAACGATGGTGCGAGGAGAGCAACTGCCTGCGTAGATTAGCCACCTGCAAGGATTTACTGCCCTCTGTCCTGGGACCCCCGCCACCCCGACCTTCCCCGCCTCTGTTCATTGCTCCCGCCACGAGTCCCCGGCACAAACTCTTTATAATCCCAGCATCCCTCGCAGGCGGCTGCTGGCACCCACCCTTCGATGTCTTCTCAAATCTCTCCTGCTTCATCCCCTTGGCCTCGCGCGTTCCTCCCTCGGCAAAGCGACCCGTGTGGGCTCTGCAGATGGGGCCCCAGGGCCTTGAGGCCCAGTGTGGGATGTGTGTCTGTCCTACACGGTGGGGTCAGGACATACACCCAGGCCCAACCTGCGCTGAGACTTGGCGTCAGGGGTCCAGGGTGTCTGGCCTGGCCCCTGTTGGCAGGTCGGTGGCTCCTGGGGACGTGTGAAGGCTGTGGGGGTGGGGGGAGGGCTCCGAGCCCCTGGCGCTCAGCTTCCCTGCCGCTTTCACAGTAGGACACCCCCTCGCCTTGGGCTGACAGTGGCCTCCTTGAATTTTCTGGGCACCCACACACTAGCCTTTCCCAAGACTCCGTGCAAGTGTCCCTTCCTCCCCACAGGGGTGGGCTGTCCCCACCCGTCCCCAGATACACCCATGCCCCCCTCACAGTGCTCCCCCTCCTAATTCACTTCCCTCTGGTGGCCCTCCCCGTGCAGAGCCAGTGCTGGGCCGGCTTAGAATGAGATGCTCAGGGCGTTCCCATCATGGCGCAGCGGAAACGAATCCGACTGGTAACCATGAGGTTGTGGGTTCCATCCCTGGCCTCGCTCAGTGGGTTAAGGATCTGGCATTGCTGTGAGCTGTGGTGTAGGTCGCAGATGCGGCTCGGATCCCGTGCTGCTGGGGCTGTGGTGTATGTAGGCCGGCAGCTGTAGCTCCAGTTCAACCCGTAGCCTGGGAATCTCCATATGCTGCAGGTGCGGCCCTAAAAAGCAAAAAAAAAAAAAAAAAAAAAGAAAGAAAGAAAGAAAGAAAGAAAGAAAAGAAAAAAAAGAATTAGATGCTCAGAATGAGAGTGTGAATAAATGAGGAGTCAGCAGAGGGTCCACCCCACTGCCCGGGAACCAAGCAGGACTCTATGGGGTTCCTGGGCCTGGAAGTCTGCCTTCCCTTCTTTTTTCTTTCTCAGCCGCCCCATAGCATATGGAGTTCCCAGGCCAGTTCCCAGGATCCAAGCCACAGTTTCAACCCGCACTGCGATTGCAGCAACGCCGGATCCTTTAACATACTCTGCCGAGCCAGGGATCGAACCCGCGTCCCAGTGCTGCAGAAACGACTCCAATCCCCTTGTGCCACAGCGGGAACTCCATGGAAGGCTTTCTATGTCTCCTTTTTCTAGTTTTCAGGGAATAGGCTTCAGCCTCCATAACCTTCCCCGGGGGCAGGTTCAGCTGCTGCTCCTCAGGGAAGGGAGGGGATGCAAAGGCGGGGAAGGAGCCCTCGAGAGACAATAGCTCAGCCTTGGGGAGGGGCCCGGTTCCTCTCTAGGGAGACACCTGCAGGATCTTCCAGCTCTTCTGCAGAAGCGAAACCCCAAGCACTGGAAGATGTTAACCACTCAATGGAGCAATGGAGCCTTCATCATTCCAGAGAGAAGGTCACAGTCTGAGAACCTTGACCCACAGAAGCTCCTCAGGAGACCCCCTGAGGCCCAATGAGAGGAACAGCCCCCCATCCTTATCAGCAATCCCACCCTTGAAACTCGTCCTTGTATCTCCCCACCAAATCCTCGGGACACGGTTTCTGAAGGCGTGGATGTGCTGCCCGGCAAAGCAACAAACCTATTCTTTTCTCCTCCACGCAAAACTGTCTCTGTGATTCGATTTGGCCTTGGGCACAGAGGCAGGCTTTGGGCAGCACCTGCAGCTGCACCCAAAGGGCCCCGCACACAGAGGCAGAGGTACCCGTCCCAGCCGGGCCACTGACAAGCCACGTGACCCTGGACATGGAAGATGGGGTCCAGGGGCCAGGGGTGCTGACCTTGGCCTTGCATGTGGCTGTCGGAGGGAGGGGCAGCAGGGCCTGGGGGAGGGCAAGGCTACCCCTGGGCCAGGACCTGCCCCTCTGACTCTCTGGCTCATGCAAGGGCCCTCGGTGCTCTGGCTCCTCCAGAAGTGGGGGTTTGAGCCGGGGCTGGCACCAGGCACCCAGGGCGGGGGCATCTCTGATGTGAGAAGGGCAGGGACCCAGGACCTTACAAAGACGGGGAAGGAAGGGAAGGAGTTCCCGCTGTGGCGTAATGGCATCAGCGGTGTCTCTGGAGGGCTGGGTAACAGGTTTGATGCCCGGCCCAGCAGAGCAGTTTGGAGGATCCAGCCTTGCTGCAGCTGCAGTGTAGGTGGCAACTGTGACCACTGGCCAGGGAACTGGATATGCTGCCGGGTGACCCCCCAAAAAAGAAAAAAAGATAGAGAGGGAATGATACCAGCAGCCTTGGGTACCCAGGGACCAACATGTGGGGACAGGCAGGACCTCGACCCGGGTCCCAAGGACCGGTCAGTTGGGGGGGGTGGAGACGAGGGCAGCGCCCCTCTGCCTCCCATGCCACCCACGCTTCAGCGGGAAGGTGAGCCTGTCCTCTCGGCCAGGGCAGGGTGTCCAGGGCGTGAGGGGTGCAGGGCTGGGCCACCAGGCGTTGTGTGGGCTTCTGCAGAGCGCAGGCTGGGAAGCGTTACCTGCTCTGGACAGGGAGGTGGCAGAAAACACAGGCTGCGGGGACCCACCTGCTGTCCACTGGGCCTTTGGTGGGGATGGGGGTGGACTGGGATGGGGGTGGCCTCACCTACGGGGCTCAGGGAGTTTCACAGGGAGGAGCCTGGGCCAGGACGAGGCTGTCTGGAGCCCCACCTCAAAGCCCAAATGACCGGTGTGGCTGCCCCTGGATCTCCCTCTAAACAGGGTCACACTCCAGTCCCCACAGTTCTCCTGTCACAGCCGGGTCTCTGTCAGCATTCGATGAGTGACCAAGGGACCTGAGGACGGGGTCGTGGCGCCAGACCAGCGGAGGAGCCTCAAGCACGAGGTGCTGCTGCCCCCTGGTGGCCACGGCCAGGAGGGCCGTCCTGGGCTTGGGTGTGCAGATCCCTCGCCTGGTTTAGGAGTCGCCTAGGCCTGCTTATGGGGGGGGCTTCTGTCCTTGTCGCATTTGACAGATGAGGAGCCTGAGGCCTGGAGGATCACCAGACTTTCTATGGGCCACACAGCACACAGAAGCTGAGGTCAACTGGGCTGAAACATAAAATACAGGGCATCCATTTAAACATGAATTTCAGATAATTATTATTGGTTAGTAATCCTTTGGTATTCATAGGTCCCATGCAATGTCTTTTTTTTTTTTCTTTTTTTTTTTTTTGCCCTTTTTTTTTTTTTTTTTTAGGTCTGCACCTGCGGCATATGGAGATTCCCAGGCTAGGGGTCGAATCAGAGCTACAGCCGCCGGCCTACACCACAGCCACAGCAATGCCGGATCCGAGCCACATCTGTGACCTACACCACAGCTCACGGCAACACTGGATCCTTAACCCACTGAGCGAGGCCAGGGATCGAACCCGCAACCTCATGATTCCTAGTTGGATTTGTTTTTGCTGCGCCACGACGGGAACTCCCTCAGTGTCTTGTATTGTTATTTGCTAAATCTAGTAACTGTACTTGTCAAGCCATGGAGCTGAGCCCACACAGCCACCAGGGCAGGTCTGAAGCTGCAGGGGCCAGGCCACCCCCAGGACACAATCTGTCAGGACCGTCTGCATTCTCAAGTCAGCAGTGAGGATGGGAAGAATCCTCCTACCCCATAAAAGAGCAGGAAGCATTTCTGAGGTGTTTTTGCTCAGTGCACTAAATTCTGAGCTTCACCGATGCTCCCCATGACCCCAGGCAAAAGCACTCGCAAGTCCCCCTTCTTGGGGAGGAGGCCACTGGGGGGCGCTGTCACTAGCCCGGCCGGTCTGCTGAGTCAGGGCAGCCCCAGGCTCGCACGACTGCAGCTCCAGGTGCAGTCTCTTTGGGCTCCAGAGTTGTGGGTGCTCCAGGCTGCCACCCCGGCAGAGGGACAGCTGGGAGACAGTGGGGACCCGGAGCTGGGACTCTGCCCTCGGGGGGACAGAGATGCTGGCTCCCTCCTGCCATGGTTCTTTTCCCACGGGAAGTGGCCAGGAGCTGGGACCACGCACCTGTTCACGCTGAGGCCCTTCTCCTTAACCCGTGGGCTGGGAGCTCACAGGAGAGGGCGGCCTCTCCGGTCTTCGTGTCATCTGTGCAAAGGCGTCTGGGGAGGCTCAGCAAAGCCTTTTCTGCAGACAACCCCCTCCTTTGAAAACGGATGTGGTAAAAACTGGGCGAAGGAGTTCCTGCTGTGGCACAGTGGGTTAAGGATCCAGCTTGTCTCTATGGAGGTGCTGGTTTGAGCCTTGGTCTGGCACAGTGGGTTAAAGATCTGGTATTGCTGCAGCTGCGAAGTAGTTTTCAGCTCTGGCCCGGGTTTGATCCCTGGACCCGGGAACTTCCATAGGCCATGGATGCAGAGAAAGGAAGGAAGCAAGAGGGAAGGAGGGAGGAAGCCGAGTTGGGCAAAGCAGGGGCAGGGCCCACACTGAAAAGGCGACGGGGAGGGCCAGAAAAATCCCTAACAGAGGTGACCAGCCAGCTGATAGAGGAGCCTGAGAAAACCTGATAAGTAAGCATGGGATCTGCAGAGACGTGCAAAGCCACCATCGTGGGGGGTCACCGCATTGTGGAGGTCACCATGGGGGGTTGGCGGCACCCGTTGCGGAAGACAAGCCGAGTGAGGCCTGCGTGGGCCAAAGGAGGGTCAGCCAGGAGGCTGGAGAGGGCGGTGGAGGGCACGGACCGCAGGTGGTCCGGAGGCTTCCGGCCTGGCCCTGGGCACAGACTGGCCCAGGTGCAGACTCAGAGTCTGACCCCGGCCCCAGGTGACCCCTGACAGGGCAGAGACCCCCACCTCGGAGGGTAGGTAGGAGTGGAGCCTTGGCCCCCTGTGGCTCTGCTGCCTCCATCAGCCCCCCTAGCCGGGTTGGTCTGAGAGCCCTGCTGGTCCTTCACTGCTGAAGAGCAGGCCTTGGTCCGCCCTGCTCGGGCCCCCTGACCCAGCTCGGCTGTCCACGTCAGCTCCTGTTGGGCTCTGGAGCACCCAACATCTCATTAGGACTTATTCTTCTTAGGGCCCCACCCACAGCATATGGAAGTTGCTGGGCTAGGGGTCGAATCGGAGCTGTAGCTGCCAGTCTACACCGCAGCCACAGCAACGCCAGATCCTTAACCCACTGAGTGGGGGGCCAGGGATCCGACCTGCATCCTCATGGATACTGCTTGGGTTCTTAACCCACTGAGCCACAATGAGAACTCCTCGTTGGGACACTCTTTTTTTCTTTTTTAGGGTGGCACCTGTGGCATATGGAGGTTCCCGGGCTAAGGGTCTAATCGGAGCTCCAGCTGCCGGCCTACACCACAGCCACGGTGGCACCGGATCCTTAACCCACTGAGCAAGGCCAGGGATCGAACCCACGTCTTCAGGGAGGCTAGTCAGGTTCCTTAACCACTGAGCCATGACGGGAACTCCCGCATCAGGACATTCTTGATGAATGTAGGGCTGTTTGTTTCTAAGATGTGCTGTGTGAAAAATGCCACAGTGGAAAGACTTGTACGTGGATTTGCCAGAAATTCCTTAGAATTCTTGGGACAAAGATAAGGTGGATTATTTCTGATATTGCCAAGTTCCCTCTAGAGAGGCGACTTCACCTTTCTACCTGCCAGCAAGCCCCCTGTGGTCTCTGCCAAGCCGCCGGGTGAGAAGCAGGCCGTTGTAGAATGAATACGTTTTAAAGTCTGTTCATGTTCAAGGTCCTCTCTCTATGTGAACCTAAGTTCAAGTCTTGCCCGCTTCCTATTGGATTCTCCCTTTGTTATTGATCTGTTGGAGCTCTTTCAATGCGAAAGACCAACCCCTTCCTTCCACGTGTGTGTGTTACAGTTTCTCCATTTGTCTCTTGCCTTTTTGACGTCAAATGTTTTCTTCCAGTAGCTTTGCGCTCTCATCTGTCCCCCGAAAGCTCCCGTCTGGATGGCACTGTGGCATGGGAACGGCAGGGACCCTTTTGTCTAAGTGGTCACCGTGTGCCCAGCCTGGGCTGGGGCCAGCCATCTGTATGTGAGGCGCTCCCCAAGGGCGGCCGGGCTTGGAGACCCCGCGTGGGACCCAGCATCCTCACGAGGACGATGCGCCCATGGCCTTGGAGGCGCCGGCTGTATGCACTTGGAGCCAAGGTTTAGAAGCGTCCTTTCTCCGAAGGACCAGACAGACAGTGCCGTCTTCACGGGGGATTGGGGGGTACACACGGCCGACCAGGACTGGCCGGTCCTGGAGGAGCGTGACACGCATCCAGCCGTCTGAGGTCTCTGCGCTCCGGCAAACTCACTTGCCCACTCCCGGAGGTCACCTGGCTGGCACCAGACTCCAGGGCTCATGAGTGGCTTCACCAGGCTCTCAGCAGGCGGGCGCAGAGGCTGTGGGTGGCATGGAACCACCTGGGGCTATTTCCCTACCCTCCAGCCCTGGCCACACGGCCAGACTGCACTAGACCTAAGTAGAACCTCAGAACCACCTCAGAACCGCAGCTCTTCCTCCGTCCTCAGGGCCCGGGGACGACGCGCTCACAGAAGTGGGACAGACTGTCCGGCGAAGCCTTGTTCCTCTCCTCAGACTCCAAAGCAGACCTGCTTCCTTTGTGACTCCTGAGAAATCTTAAAATTCAGGGTCTGGCAACTACAACTAAAGCCATGCTCTTGCGTCCCTGAAGCGTCACCAGGGCTGTTGACACACCAGGCCCTAGTGTGGCAAAGCGGCCAAGAGGCAAGGCCAGTGAACATGGCACGGAGCAGCATCCAAGCTGAACCAGGTCTCGGGGAAGGCGGCCTTTTAGGGACAGAGTCACTCCCTCAACCCCTTCCTCACAGGTACCACCAGCATCAGCAGGACTTTAGTTCCCTGGGGTAAGATGCTGCCCACCTGTAGCACTCCGACCCCATCCCCCTCTAATGAAGCTAGTGACACCTGCAGTGAATGGTGGCATTCAAGTGCCATGTGCCTCTTTCGTGGCTGGCCGGCCGCCTTCCTCCTTCCTCCCTGTGCACAGCAAGGATTCACAACTCTCACTGTGGCCACTGAATAGGAAAGCCTGCAGCCCTTTTCTGGGGAGCAGGGGTACAAGAGAACACACAAGGCCAGTGGTCAAGGTCACATCTACGAGACAAAGCTGCATTTATTAAAATAAGCGAGCGGCCAAAAGCTGTGCTCCACCCGCAACTCGTCTGCTCTTTGTGGGAGCGGGAAGGGCCTCGTGCCTTCTGGCTGTGACAGGCATGGGCGAGCTGACAGAGGGCTCTGGGCACTGCCAGCTCACAGTGGCCTCGGCCACCCAGGGTAGCCCGAGCTGTTAGCTGCCCCGGTGCTCATCCCTCCCACGGCGTGTGGCCTACAGCCACTCTTCTGAGAACCCACAGAGCTTGCCCCAGGGCTCGAGGGCTTGAAATAAAACAAACAGGAAGAAGGCATTTCGGTGGCTTCCAAATACTCAACCCCAGGCAACTCCCAAGGCCTTGGGGCGCCGCTGGAATGGACACGCTGTAAAAATTCCTCAATGCCTAATTATTTCAAGATATTTTATTATCTTTTTTTAAAACAGGTCACAGCACTGAGCTTCCGGCCCATCCTGCCAACGCACAAGCTACAAACGCTTGCTCGGCAGGTGAAGGGCACTCTAGTAGCATGGTTGCAAGGTGAATAAAAATCCATATAAAACAAATATTCAAATAGTTTCCATAGGAACACAGATAAGTGTGACCCATCTCCTTGTCTCCCACATTGCTGCATCTGTGCCAGCCTACTCATAGACGTCTCCCAACTAGCGGTGATTAAGTTAAACGGTCCCCCCAAACCCTTATTCAAGCTAAACTCGCAGTGAACAGGTGCTACAAGAGTGGTGTCTACACATTGATGCGCGCCGAAGCACAGGCTGCCGGGTGACGCTCCATGCCGCTCTCCCAAGCACACGACACGGGCAAAGGGCCGACATCCTGCTCCTCCACCTCCGGGGAGAAGTCGTGGTTCCGGATCTGCTGCATCAGTTGCCTGCGAGAGACAGAGCGGCCTATTCAGAAACCCTGAGTCACTCCTCAGCGGGCCGTTTTGCAGAGTAACTTGCTCACGAGCCTATTTACGTCCTCAGCTACGATGTCACCAGGAAGCGAGTCGATGTATCTCTAACACAAGCCCGTCTTCCGAACCCTCTTTGGAACCAGCCGGCAAGAAGGGAACCTCACGTCAGAGGCACTCGTTAAAATGTTCCGGCTACACAGCAATACCCTCCTCAGGCTTTTCTAGGATGATCATGCCTGGTGGCTCAGCAGGCTCAAGCAGTCACTGCTGTGGCACAGGTTCAAGCCCTGGCCTGGGAACTTCCCCATGCCTCGGGTGCAGCCAAAAAAATCTTGTGCTTGAAGTCTGAAAATAAACCGCTATTATTGGAGGGATTTTCCTTCCATTTTATCTCCCAAAATTTCTAAAATACACGCACACGCACATCTTGGCTGAGCCCACAGCATATGGAAATTCCCAGGCCAGGGACTGAATGCAGTGGCTCAAGCCACAGTGACAATGCCAGGTCCCTAACTTGCTGTGCCACTAAGAACCTCCCAGAACATACTTTATTTTTGTGTTTTTAGGACCGCACTTGAAGCATATGGAGGGTCCCGGGCTAGGGGTCGAATCGGAGCTTGTAGCTGCCAGTCTACACCACAGCCACAGCAATGCCAGATCCTTAACCCACCGAATAAGGCCAGGGATCGAACCTGCAACCTCATGGCTCCTAGTCGGATTGTTTCTGCTGTGTCAAGATGGGAACGCCCATATTTTCTTCTTATGGCTGCACCTGTGGTATATGGAAGTTCCTGGGCAAGGGGCTGAATTGGAACTGCAGCTGGGTGCTACACCACAGCCACATCTGTGACCTACGCTGCAGCTTGCGTGGCAATACCAGACCCTTAACCCACTGAGCGAGGCCAGGGATCAAACCCACATTCTCACAGACAACGTCGGGTCCTTAACCCATGGAACCACAGTGGAACTCCCTCTTCGAGCATACTCTTAGACACTTTTAAGATCATTTTTTCTATTACAGTTGATTTACAATCTTCTGTCAAATTTTTGCTGTAGCTAGAGCATATTCTTAACACAGGGAGAAAAATTTAAACATCGTGAACATTTAATCCTTTTTTTTTTTGTCTTCTGAGGGCTGTACCTGTGGCATATGGAGGTTCCCAGGCTAGAGGTCAAAGCTAAGCTGTAATCGCTGGCCTACACTACAGCCAGAGCAATTCCGGGACCCGAGCCGCAGCTGTGACCTACAACACAGCTCAGACCAACACCCGATCCTTAACTCACTGAGCAAGGCCCGGGATTGAACCTGCGTCCTCCACATATGCTAGTCAGATTCATTTCTACTGAGCTGCAACAGCAACTCCTTAATCCTAAGCACATCAATTTCTTACCCAACTAACCAGACAAGCACAAGCCTAAATCCTGGAAGGTATCAATTCATTAAGGCCACGCCAGCAATGTACACCACAGCTCACAGCAGCACTGGATCTTTAACCCAGTGACCTGGGGCCAGGGATCCAACCTGCATCCTCGTGGATACCAGTCAGCTTCTTAACTAACCTGCTGAGCCGGAGCGGGAACTCCTGGAAGGTATCTATCCTTATCAGAACCATGAACCCGCACTGCCGTCACTCACCACGTGGGCCCCGACATCACATAGTAGATGGCTGGCCTCTGGAATCCATTGAACGTGGAAGCAGCAGCCACCGTGTAAGCACCCATGTTTTCAAAGAGCATCCAATCGCCGACATGCATCTCGGGCAAACGACAGCGCTCGACAATGCGATCCAGGCCGTCACAGGTCGGTCCCCAGATGCTGGATGAGTAGTACTTCTCATCCGGTTTGGGTCTCTGTGTTGAGAGAGAAACATCTGATGACCCCCGCTCTGACCAAGCGCCGGGACGCGCACGTGCTTCCCGCGGCGCCTACCTTCTGCAGGAGCGGCTGCACGTGGGCGTGGTCGTACAGGATGCAGTTGAAGGAGCCGTACACGCCGTCGTTCACGTAATACATGAACGTCTGCTCACTGGCCTCCTCCTCGTCTGGAAAGGCAAATGCGTCTCAGTCACCGCTTTTGGTACCAACTCTCCGTGATACGTGCAATGACTCATCCCCTGCAACGTACCGTCAGAGCCTGTTTGTTCCTTTAACACGAGTTTTTTGGCAATGATGTTAACTGCAAGCGTGAAGGCTGATGCAACATAGTATCTGCCTGGCTCCGCTATGATTCTCACTCCGGAGTCTGGGGGAAAATACTTGTCCAACGCTGGGTTGATGACACCGGTGATCTGCCCGAGATAGAAGGGAGCAGGGGGTCAAGGGGAACCCGCAAGGCACACAGCGCTTTGTTGACAAGACAACAAAAACATCGCAGCAGCCATCAGCACCCACACCTCCCTGGAAACCAGCCTGCCTGCGCCTGTGGTTTCCCTTCTCAGTTCCCTCCAGATGCCCTTTCCACCCTCTTTACGATGTTCTAAGTGTCATTTTATTAAACACTGGTACAAATTTATTATTTCCACAGCGCTTTTTTTTTTTTTTTATAGCAAAATGTGTCAATAGGATATATCTTCCTGTGTGGCCTACACTACATAACTTTAGTTTTTATTTTTATTCATTTATTTTTTTTGTCTCTTTGTCTTTTCTAAGGCTGCTTTCCGCGGCATACGGAGGTTCCTAGGTTAGGGGTCGAATCAGAGCTGTAGCCACCGGCCTACACCACAGCCACAGCAACTCGGGATCCCAGCCGCATCTGCGACCTACACCCCAGCTCAAGGCAACGCCAGATCCTTCACCCACTGAGCAAGGCCAGGGATCGAACCTGCAACCTCATGGTTCCTAGTCGGATTCCTTAACCACTGCACCACGACGGAAACGCCCACATAATTTTAATAAGAAAATACATCTATTTCATAAATGAGCAGCACACAATGGCATAACTTCTATGACTTAAAACAGTTAAAATGTTTTAAGAAAAAGCAGCACAAATTCTAGCAAAGACCCTCTGGGGAAATGATGCCCAAGTGGGCACGCTTCTCCAAAGCCACAGCTCGCAATGCAGTCCACTTTCCCACGGCTTTGGGTTCATTTTATTTTAGAAAACCAAAAAATATCAAATATGACTTTAAACAGCACAGAAGCCACTCAAAACACCACACCACGACGTTATTTTCACGTTTGTAGAATCCCTTTGGGTATTAGTGAAATAAACACTTTGAATTTTGGAGTTCCCATCATGGCTCAGCAGAAAGGAATCGACTGGGAACCACGAGGTTGTGGGTTCAATCCCTGGCCGCGCTCAGTGAGTTAAGGATCTGGCATTGCTGTGAGCTGTGATGTAGGTTGCAGACACAGCTCGTATCTGGTGTTGCTGTGGCGTAGACCGGCAGCTGTAGCTCCGATTAGACCCCTAGCCTGGGAACCTCCATGTGGCGCAAGTGCAGCCCTAAAAAGCAAAAAAAAAAAACCAAAAAAAACCAAAAAAAACGAAAAAAACAAAACCACTTTGCATTTTGAGACATTCAAAAAGGAACTAAGGGGCTAGCGATTATGGTTTTGTTATGAATTACCTCTTCGAACTTAAGCTTTACATCCTCAGATCCAGGAAATCCACCACCGATATCAAGCAGATACATGCTGAAACCGACCTCAGCCTAGAGGCAGGAAAATCATGTCCGTCAGTCACCAGTTCGCAACAAGTCATGAGCAATGTGCGCGGCAGGGAGGGTTAACAGACTCTAACAGGAGAACTGGGACCAGAGGCTAATTCCCGGACTGGGACCAGTTACTGCCACCCCGGCCCCTCCTCCCAAGTGGGGTTACGGAGACTCACGCCCATGTCGAAGACACAGCGGGCATCAGAGATGGCCTGTGCGAAGGTCTCGGGGTCAGTACAGCCACTTCCCACGTGGAAGCTGGGCCAAAAGACAGGAGAATATGCTATTTCTGGAAATAACTATTCCCAGTGGGAGCAAGCCTGTCACACCCACATGGTCTACCGTTAACTTCTCGCCCTGCCATCACCAAGAGCTCACCTGACACCAATGACATCAATATCAAGATCCCTCGCCCGCTCCAAAAGCAGCCTGCTGGTTTTGAGTGTGGCACCAAATTTGACACTGAGGCGACAGACTGCTTTGGAATCATCAGTGGCGATGCGCAAAACCAACCTAGAACCAAGCAAAGTGCGTCAGATGCCCGCGATGAAGGTCACCTGCGGCCAGGGGATCAGACTCCGTGGCTCTGGTGCCCTGCGGTCTGGGTCTGATCTGATCTCACCCACCAAGAGGGCCTAAGCTTTTTTCTACTTTGTCTCTGACCCAGGCAACATTCCAAAGTATGGAAATCTAAGGACTGGAAATTGAGTTGGCTGCCGCTGCACCGACCCCCAGTCAGCCCCCGCCTCCGGTGGAGGTGTGAACTCACTTGGCCTTGGGATGCGCCCTGGCGACTTTCATCAGCTCCACTTCACTGTCAAAGGTCATCATCTGGACTCCATTATTGGCGGCATACTTAATCTGAGACACTTGTTTACAAGGATTTGCATAGATAATCCTCTCTGGAGGCACCCCGAGACTCTGCACCAGTTGTATTTCAGTCTGAAAGAGAAGGTGTTAGGCTACATACATGTAGCCGACACGCGGAAGACCCGGAAAACAGGGCAAGGCGCCGCCATCCCTACTCGCCATCAACACGTCTACTGCCCCAGCAAGACACCGGGATCTGCCCTGCTGCCCACACCAGGGCCATTACATGCAACCCTTTGAGTTCTGCTGCTTTCACCCACCTTGCTGGCACAGTCAAATCCTGTCCCGATGGCAGCGAGGGTCTGCACTATGGTTCTGCTATCGTTGCATTTGACCGCATAAAAGGGGGTGACCCGAGGAAGCGCTTTGAGCCATCTCAGGTGCTTCTTTAGAATGTCTCCCAGGTCCGCCACGTAGAAGGCATCCTTATCATCCTGCGGTAAGGGCCAGAGTTACAGGAAACCGTCAGCAGTCAGTCTACCAACACGTCCCATATGCAGCCTTCCCGCCTCCTGCCCATCATTCTCAATAATTTAGTCCATCCCTACTGCCACGGGGTGATTCACAGCCAATCACATTCCAAGCGCCCCAAGAGGACATGTACATTCCCACGAGACCCCCCCCCCCGAAGTCTCCCACTCACCACCCCCCCCCCAAACACTCTCAAAGCTGCGCCACCAGCAAGGACTTGCTGTGTACTCACAGTGGCAGACACTTCATTAATTTTTTGGTCCAGGATGTCCTTGGCAGTAAAGCCTTCATCCAGGAAATGGCAGTCCAACTCCTCGTTACTAAAGCTGTTCATGGCTTCTTGATATCTTTCTGAAACACAACAAACTGCACAGGGCAGACAAACTTACTTGGAAGTCCTAGCACGACTTAGTAATTCTTAGCAAGATAAACCATGAACACTTACACGGAAAACAAAAGATGGAATTTAAATTATGCCAGCTCTTCACAAAGGTAATTCTCCAGGAATCCCTGTCCCGCTGAAGACTCGGGTGCCCTTGGTGCAGCAGTGGGAATGTCCTGCTGAGCAGAATCTGAACACAGCAAATTGGAATATAGTCAGGTACGTGTACACACACACACACACACTCAAGCACCCTCCAGAGAGAGCTCACTTGCTGAGGTTGGGAATCCCACCATTCCTATTGGTGTCCTCCCATGATTTCATAAACCTCTACGGAATGAGACACCACAGGATCAGCACTAGACTTCTGGACACTCAAGTTCCATATATAGTAGTCTCCCTCAAAAAAGGTATTTCAAATATTCCTGCTAAAAATGCAGAATGCACGTTTCAGAAACGTTTCTGTACTGAAGTTCACTGGTAGGGAAACTTCTATGATGCTTAGTTTACCTCACTTCAGTGTTATTCTTCTTTTAGAAGCTTAAAATAGCATTACAGGGATTCTCGAAAGTTGCTGTATAAACATCTTGCACATTCCCAAGTCCTACATAGGCATCATCACTGTCATTTGCTGACGGCTCTTGCGGTCTCCTGAGAATTGTGCTCATTGTCATGCCAGGCATGTATTTTTTTAAATTGCAATCTTCAAATCAACATTACTGTAATATAGTTACCACATCTGACCAGAAATCAGTATTCTTAAACCAGCGCTGCCTACCCCATCAGCCATTCTGGCAATCTCAACTGCCCTTCCAGGTGCTCTAACATTTGCTTGGCTATTAATGATTACCACCTGGGAATGATTTTTGACAAACTTTACAGAAAAATAAAAGCAAGGTAATGAATTAGGAATAAGCAAAAATAAAGCGCGTTTAACAGTCAGGGCTGCTGTCCTCGGCCTTCATGAAATTTCACAGCAGTTATCTTAAAATTATTGATGGTACCCCATTTCTGCCAGGGAGGACTCCTTTGACACTGTGCAACCCGCTTCAGTGCCTGCAGCCTATGGGCAGAGGCCAGGCAATGGTTCGGGGCCACAGTTTGCTCTGGCATGGGACACTATGAGAGGCCCAGGGGTACGGGCCTGCCATAAATCCAAACCCATGCTTGGCAGAACGTGTATTCTTAATCTAATGTGACTTTCGGGCACTGTCAAACCGCCTATGCTGCCGGTAAACTCCTGTGTCTCTCAGAACAGCACGTAAGTAGGCTCCAAGGTGGCAGACTGGGTTATTTAGGGTTAACTATTTTTAAGGCAATATTGAGGCTTAAACTTAGAAGCTTTTGTTTCTTTCAAATACAGCACTATTACACATTGGGCTTTCCTGTATCTTTCAAAGCTTTATTTCAGTTACTTTCAATACAGAGGAACTTCACCCAAGAACACCCTTTGGTGTTCCTATCTGTTACTTAACAGTGACTCAGTGAACACAAGACAGCGCTTTTCTACTATGAAATTCTTTACTGCCAATGGGCTAAAAGGAAGCCGAGCACTAATTCGATCAGCCACTGAAGTTATCCAAATTATGGCCAATTTTAGGTCTGAATAAAGTCAACACCTCCGTCTTCCCCAGACGTTTCTAAGAGGTTCTGCGCCCCACACTTGCCCCCATCATTTCAGATTTTCCATAAGCCTTTTTTGAAAACCCTGGGACCGGCTCCTATGTCTGAGCCTGCTCGCCTGAACTGCGATCTCCACAATCGAGGACTTTCTTAAATCACCAAGTCATTCAAAGATTCCTTAAGCAATTCTACGCCATGGCAGGATCAGTATTATCAGTTAGATTATCTCAGCTCCAGCGACTCGAGTGGGTTTTTACATTGCGACATTTGCTCAGGATACGGAGCAAAACCAAAAGTTAAAAAAAGAAAAAAAGAGAATTCAGGGCAACCTGGCAGAACGGGACGTCTCTTCCTTATAAAAGTGAGCACGAGCGATGAGTGAAACGGACCTGCGCCGGCTCGCCTCCTACCTCTCCTGCACCTGTTACCGGATTACCACGTGGGTTTAAAAAAAAAAAAATAGCGGTTGAAGGAACGACCGAGCTTTCTCAACAGCTTCCGGCTCAGAAATCCTGACTTACGTGGTTGGGAGGCGAACCCGGGGCCGCCGGTTCCAGCCCCCGGCAGCCCTAAGCCGGGACGGCGGCCGCCGAGCGCGCAGGGGGCCGGGGGTCGGCGCCCCGCTTCACCCGGGACGCCAGGGCCGGGGGCGCAGCGGCCCACTAAGGTCGGGGCCCGGCGGCCGGCTGGCGACCACGTTGTCCCCGCAGCTCCAGGCGCAGGGTCTGCCCGGCCTCCGGCCCGGCCCGGGCGCCGGGACACGTGGCCGTCCCTCCCCACCCCCTCCCCGCCGCCGCCGGGTGCGCCCCTCTCACCTTAGAGCGCACGGGCGCCGCGGGCCGACCCCATGGAGACGCGACGCCGCCGCCGAGCGCGCAGGACCGCCGGCCGCCCCGCCGCTGTCCCCGCCGCCCCCGTCAGCCGCCCGCCCGGCCGCCCGCCGCCTCGCTCCCTCCCGCGGAGGACCGCCGGCCCGAGGTGGCGCCGGAGCGCTGGCAGAGGGGCAGCGGCGGCGGAGGCTGAGGGGACTGACAAAGCCCGACGCGCCGCCGCTCCGCTACTTATAGCGCCGCGCGTGTCGTCATGGAGACGCACCAGCTCAAACCAGCCGCGATCGGTTCCGTCCGGGCGTCCTCCCAGGGAGGGGGCGGGGCGCAGGGGCGGGGGGCGCCGGCCGGCCGACGTCAGCGCCGCCGAGCGCCGCCCGCCCCGCCCACCCCTCGGGGCCCTGCGGCAGGCCGGCGCACGCGCACACGCTCCGGGCCGGGCTCCACCGGCGCGCCCTCCGGCGCGGGCGCCCCGCCCTCCGCCCGCGGCCGGGAGGTGCCGCCTCCGAACTGCAGGCTCGGCTCCTGACCGCCGCGGAGTTTCAGGCTCTGCGCCGCGCAGCTCTCTTCTTCCGCCGGGCATTAAACGCCTCTTGCCCTTGGGCGGGGAAAGGAGATCGCGGGCGCGAGCGGGCCACGTGGACCCCACCTGGCGGACTCTGGCCCCTTCTGCCCGGCGTCTCCATTCCTACGGGAGGGACCTGCAGGTGGTTCCGGCGCAATTCCACCCGACAAAGAAACGACAAAGAAACAGGCAGAACCGCAGAGGGCAGAAAGGTCACTGGGCACGTTAGTGGCACCGCTGCGGGCAGCTCCCCAGTCCTGGCGCCTGTGAATGGAGTCCATCCAGGTGTCCATCTAGGTAGCAAACAGCGATGAACAGGCGAAGGCACATGTTCGGCTTATTAAGCCGAAGACTCCTCTAAAGAATTAGGAGAAGGGGTACGAAGTAACAGGTCTGCCAGCCAGCAGGTGATCACAGCCCCGTACTGTATTGGATGGCGCTGATCAATGACTTGGGTCCGCTGGGCTTGGCACCACTTGGAGAGTTATGTAAGTCCCAACATACCCGCAGTGTCTACACCAGGGATGCACACGGCAAAAGCTGTATAAGGAATTGAGAGTCCCCAAGAGTGTAGCCAAGGCTCTGGTGGAGCTCTGGCCTCTCCCTGGGGCAGGCCACCCCAGTACCAGCCCGAGAGAGGGACTTGGGGCACTTCTTTTTTCCCTTGCATTTTTGCCATTCCTTCCCTTGTTGACAAAATCCAACAACAGACAGTTATGCCCCAACCTAGGGTGTGACGGACCTGAGGGCTGCGGGTGGGGACTAAGAACTAGTCCCAGCCACACAGTCGATGCAGGGGGCCCTGGAGGAGCTTGCTGCTGGAGCCCTGGCCCCAATTTATTGTGTGATCTTGGGTAAATTGCCTCTCTTCTCTGGGCCTCAGAGCGACCCTAGGACCTTTACAGCTACAGAAACGTCCTTTCTCCCGGCCCCCAGGCCTGGGCCACAGTCAGTGAGGACTCGGTTGATGAATGCAGGAAGGAATGAACGATCTAACTTTCCCTGGAGCACGCGTGGCTTCCGCAGGCAGTGAACAGTAGTGAGTCTTCGAATGTGAAGCGATAGGACAAGGAGCGCCCCCTCTTCCCTTGGACACGCTGATCAACTTTATTTTTATGTCCTTGAGCAACCCCCCCACCTGCTACCAGGTACCACCTAGAGGAAGAGAGAGAGGAGTTAGGCCCATCTTGGCAAGTTAATTCTTAGGAGGGCAGAAATTAACAATGAAATTAACAATCCCAGCCCAGGACATTGCAGCCCCAGGCACTAAATGGGACAGCTTTGACGCCCCGGTGAACACTCTGGTATTTGTCCCCGCTCTGTGAAGCAACATTTTGTTCCAGAGACACACAGAGTTCTCCTCAAACTCCGGAAATCTCCCGCGTCCAGGGCTGAGGCCAAGAGGGGAGCATTGTCTGCCGGGCCCGGCTTTCCGTGGCGCATCAATTATCCAGGCCTTGCGTGGCGAACACTGCCCCCACTATTCGGCCTCCTCCCAGCAGCGGGGACCGGATGTCTCAGCATGTGGGATCCTGGTAACGGCCTGGTGTGGAGAGAAAGCCAGCCCCCCTCCTGCCCTGCTGGCGGCTTAGGTGTAATGACCCAAGGGGTGACCTTGATTTTCTCAACCCTCTGTGAGCCTCTTTGTCCAGCCTTCGATGGAGGAGTTTGGGCCTGATCTAGGGTCTCTTGCAGCTCAGTTCTGTAATTCTGGACTTGGAAGAATTAGCTGGAAGGAAGACGTGAGTTCTTGAGTCTGGGACCCAGGTGCTCTGTCCCTCTGCTGCTGACATGTGCCACTCACACAGCTAGTCACCCCCACATGCTACCTGTCCGGCTAGCCCACCCCACACCTGCAAATGCCCGCATCCTGCACTGTCCTCTGGGGAGGCTTGGCCTTGCTCAGATGATGCAGCTTGACCCAGATGGGGAAACAGAAGCTAGAGAAAGAGGAGCTGCTGCTTCCTCAAGGCCCAGCCCTCCTGGCTGCAGGCGGATGCTTGGGAGTTTTGGCCTTGAGTGTGGGAGCCCGCAGGCCTGAGTCATTAAACCCCCAAACTAATCTGGGTTTCAGAAGATAAGCCTACAGTGAGTAAACCTGGCCTTATTCTTGGCTTTCTGCATATGTCAGTAGACTTTATCTTCTCCCTTTTTTTTCCTTAGAGAAAAGCAACAGATCCTTGCAAACTATGTGATACCCAGGAGTTCCCGTCGTGGTGCAGCCGAAATGAATCCGACAAGGAACCTTGAGGTTGTGGGTTCCATCCTTGGCCTCGATCAGTGGGCTAAGGATCCAGCGTTGCCGTGAGCTGTGGGGTAGGTCGAAGACACGGCTCCAATCTGGCTTTGCCGTGGCTGTGGCTCAGGCCGGCGGCTGTAGCTCCAATTCAACCCCTAGCCTGGGAACCTCCATATGCCGTGGGTGTGGCCCTAAAAAGGAGAAAAGAGAGAGAGAGACGATGGTCAGCAATGATTTGTGTATCTATGTCCTCAATAATGGATGATTCACCATCGAGAAGCTTTTGGAAAGTAGGTTTGTGTTCTGTCGTGGTCCTATCCCACAGCAAATTTCTTTCCAGAAGCGTGCTAAGAGTTGTCGCTGGCATGAGGCTCATGACATCCAGCCACATGAGGACCTTAGGAGCTTAGGACCTGTCCTGCACGGGGGCTGGAACTCAGGGCCACGGGAACCAGTCACAGGACACTGCTAGTCACATGTGGGTGTTTGACCAAAAATAGTATCCGGAAGCTCAGTCACGCACTCATGTAGTGTTAGCCTTGCCCTTGATTGTTTTAGGTGTTTCCAAAAATCCAGTCCACCCTCCGAGGTGGAAAGTGTGCCCTGTCTTTGCCAACATGCAAATGATGTGCTCCAGGCACCGAGAGCTTCCGGGGAGGCCCTCCTTGCTCTGAGCAACACAGGCGTCATCCGAGAAGTGGGGCATCTCCAGAAGCGCTTGTTGGAGGACAAAAGACACCGGTGGAAGTGGAAGTCCCGGGATGTTGTATTATAAAGGGCTGTTGCATCACCGCCTCTCCTGGCCTCCGCCCTGGCCCTGGTGTGGCTCCCTGGGAGTTAGTTGCTGGGCCAAGGGCCATCTGGCAGGAACTGGGTCAGGGCCTCCGGGAGCCCAGCAGGGCCCCGGGGCAGCTGGGTGCACGTTTCAGAGAAGGTGGCCTCAGTCAAGAGGCTGAGAAGCTTCCATTCACTTGCTTCGCCCGTGGAGTTTAAGGATGCTTTGCTTCCCACTGCCTGCCTTTTCAGGGAGCTGAAGACAGGGCCCCAGGAAGTGTGTGCCGGGCCAGCGTCAGACATGCCACCTTCCTAACACGTGGCTTGACTGCTTGTTTATTTACAACTCTTCGGAGTTCCCGTTGTGGCACAGTGGTTAACGAATCCAACTAGGAACCATGAGAACTCGGGTTCGATCCCTGGCCTCGCTCAGTGGGTCAAGGATCCGGCGTTGCCGAGAGCTGTGGTGTAGGTTGCAGATGCGGCTCGGATCTAGCGTTGCTGTGGCTCTCACGTAGGTTGGCAGCTGTAGCTCCGATTGGACCCCTAGCCTGGGAACCGCCACATGCCACAGGAGCAGCCCTAGAAAAGACAAAAAATAAAAAAATAAATAAAAATATTTACAACTCTTCGCTGGTGGCCCTTGGTCCACAGGGTGAAGTTCAGATGCCTCAGCCCCGCACCCAGGACCCTCCGCAGCCTGCCCGGCTTACCTTCCCAGCCTCATCTCCTGCCACTCCAGTCCCCCTAAGCGTCTTTGTGCGGCAGGCCCTGCCCTCCTGACATCACAGCACAGATCACACATGGTAGTCGGGGCACCTTGGGTCTCCCCTCTCCTCTCTTCTCCCCTCCCCCTCCCTTTAAAATCAGAACCCAGATTTACTTATCATCACACATCCAGTGTCTGCCCTGGTACCTGGTCACTCAATATTGTTAAATTGAAACTAGGGCCGTCCTGAGAAATATATATATATATATATATATATATATATTTTTGGCAGCGCCCACGGCATGTAGAAGTTCCCAGGCCAGGTATCAAACCCATGCCACAGTCCTGACCCAAGCTGCTTTGGAGACAATGCTGGTCCTTACCCACTGTGCCATGAGGGAACTCCAGAGACCTGTGATTTGTATTTGCTACATGACAGATGAACTCATGGGAATTTCTTCCCGTGTCCTATCTAAAATTAGGAGGATAAAGATTCAGAATAGGAGTTCCCGTTGTGGTTCAACAGATTAAGAACCTGATCAGTATCCATGAGCATGCGAGTTCGGTCCTTGGCCTCGATCAGTGCGTTAAGGAGCCAGCGTTGCTGTGAGCTATGGTGTAGGTCGCAGGTGGCAGATGCAGCTTGGATCTGGCATTGCTGTGGCTGTGGTGGAGGCCGGCAGCTGTAGCTCTGATTCAAGCTCTAGCCTGGGAACCTGCATATGCCACGAGTGTGGCCCTAAAAAGACAAAAAAGCAAAAACAAAAACAAAAGGTTTGGAATATTTTCCTTTGGTCATTTATTCATTCGTTCAATATGTGTTGATGTTGAGTGTCTCCAACATGCTGGTGGTGTGTGGGGCAAGGGACGAGCCCCCTCTGGAGCTTCTGTGGGCTGGGCTCCTGGGGGCCTGCGGGGAACTGATGGGGAAGGACCCTGACCTTCTCCCAGCGCTCCAAGAAAACCGTCTCTTTGTTTTATTTTCTCTTAAGCTCCTGGTGACGGCGTCTGACCCAACATGCCGCAGCACCTCTGCTGGCTTTTGCCTCGGCCCCGTTTCTGCCCGAGCCCCACCCCAGTGGGGCCCCACCTCTGGGAATCCCCAGAGCCCGCAAGGCTTCTTCCTCCTGCGGCGGGAGCAGCGTGCGAAGGGCCCTTGCACAACCTGGGCCTCCTGGAAGGCGTGTACTCGGCCTAAGCGTCCCTTTGCTGCCAAGTCAGAACCGAGACCATCCGAATAGCCTCTGGCATCTCGCCGGACTGAGCCACGGGGGGCCCTGGCTGCAGAGCTCCGGAGGAGAGGCTGCAGGAGGGTCTGAAGGGGATGCTTGTTGCCTCCCGTCGGACAGCCGGGAGCCCTCGTGCCGGGCCAGGGCCCCTCCAGCCACTTTGGAGATGCACGGAGGAGGCCCCGGCCTGCGAGAGCTTATCGTCAGAGAGGGCTGCTGTCCCCAGGCTTGTGTCCGAGTGTTCTGGTCACTGGGGCGGCGGTCACACAGGGTGCCACTGTGGGGCCCCAGGGCAAAGGCAGGAACTCTGCTCTGGGTATTAGAAACAGCTCGTGGAGAGGTCTGGGCTTGGAAAGGCTGGACCAGGGAGAGTTGGGGAGGGGCCCAGGACACGCAGGACAAGATCAAGACCAGGGGACACAGAGAGGCAGCTGGCCATGGGCCCAGCCTCCCTCGGGGAGAGGACAGAGGGCTCATTCTGGGGGCAGCGCCCGGCCCCCAGGGGCTAGTCCTCCATCCAGCAGACAATCTGACTCTGGCCTCATCCTGTGCTTCCCACCTGCCCACCCAAATCCTTGCAGACAACGGGACCTGGCAAGCTCAAGGGGCGAGGAGTCCCCTCCCTGCCCTGAGTACAGAACCTTCTACTCTGGCACGCCATGCCCTGTATCGCTCAGGCCAGAGCAGGCAAGACTGTTCAGAAGGGGGAATGGCACGAGGTGGGAACCCATCTCGGCGATAAGAGCATATCGAAGCGATGCAGGGTGCCCCGCCCACCACAGGGCCAGATCAGCTGGAGCCCGGGCCACCTGCCCCGTGGGGGCTGTCCGGCGGGGACTGGAACCACTGAGGGAGGCGCTGACCAGAGGGGCTGGAACCCAGGGGAAGCAGCCAGTCCTGGGGAGAGTCAGGAGGGAGAGGAGGCTTCTGTTCCCACCAGGGCCTCTGGATTGGAAGCTGTTGGCCAGAGAGCCAGCACGCGTGTTTCCTGGGTCAGCCCCCATCTCCACTCCCCTCAAGAAAAGAGCAGGACCTGGGGGGCGGGGGGGGGGGTAGGGAATGGGTCTGGGATCAAACAAGCCAGGGATGGGCATGGTTCGAATCTTCCTGCCTCCCCAGGAGGACACTTCCTACGAAGAGCCTGGTAAGCAAGTAAGTGTTACATTACTCGCTGGCGTAAGCAGCAGGGGAAATTAATCATCTCACATAACCACAAGTCTCAGGGAAGGGAGGCTCCGGTGTCATTCACACAGAGCCTCGAGAGCGCCGGAGACCCGGGTCTTCCCATCTGTCTCACTTCCGTGGGCAGAGTGGAGACCCAGCTGCCCTTGTGGTTCTAAGACGGCCCCGGTTCTGGGCATCAGGAGCAGACAAGGCAGAGGACCCAGCAGGAGAGAAAGGGCCTCCCTTCCCCTATGTCTCTCTTTACCCAACAAATCCTTTTCCCCAGCGGACTTCCCTTCCCGTCTGGTGGGTGGAACGGACCGCATGCTCTGGCCTCCTCCATCCCGAGAAAGAGAGTAGCACCTCTGTGGTTGACTTAAGCTGATCACGATGCCCCGCCAGCCCTGGAGATGGGCTCAGACCTCCTATGCCGCTAGCGTGGTTACTTGGAAGACGCTGTCTGTTACGGGTTAAATTGGTGTCACCCCACCCCCCGCCCCCATACATACCTTAACGTCCTAAGCCCCTCAGAACGTGCTCTCATTTGGAGATAGGGGTTTTTTTTAATAGGCGTTGTTGCGTTCAATGAAATCATTAGGATGGCATTAGAACGGGCCATAATCCAATCTGACTTTGTTGTTGCCGGGTGCTTTTTTTTGTGGGGGGGGTCTCTCCCAAGGCATGTGAAAGTTCTCAGGCCAGGGATCAAACCCCCACCACAGCAGCGACCTGGCCCGCTGCAGTGACGATGCCTGACCCTTAACCCACTGCACACCAGGGAACTCCCAATATGACGTGTAAAAGGGGGAAATTTGGGTGCAGAGAGACAAGCACAGAGAGATGTAAAGGCACAGGGGGAAGCCATGGGGCCATGAGGCCAAGATCAAGGTAAGGCTTCTCCATGTCAAGGAAGGCCAAAGATGGCCAGAAAGCCCTGGAAGCTGGCGGGGTGTGGGGGGGAGGGGGCTGGGGGCTGGAAGAGATGGGGCCCTCGCAGCCTTCGGAAGCAATGAACCCTGCCTGAGCTTGGGTTTGCAGCCTGCAGAGCTGGGAGAGAATACGTTTCTGGTGCTCTGGCCCCCAGGCTGTGGTCCTTTGTTATGTCAGCCTAGCCAACAAACTCAACTGTCGCTCCACTGTCTCCATCGCTCTGTCTCCAGTAAGTGAGACACCTGGGACCTGCTTACTCCCCTCTCTGGAAAAGCCTCCTCTCCCTTCCTCAGAGGTCTGTCCCGCTGGTGTTCCTATGCTGGCCTTGTCCCGCTGGGCCACTTCCTCTCACAGCCCTTGCGTGGCACAGTCCCTGGGGACAGCGGGTCTCCAGTCTGCCTGCTTTTCTGGGGCTTGAGCACTGGAGGGGGTCGGGGCGAAGCAGGCACCCCCTTCCCGGAAGAGGGGAAAGGGTGGGTATTGAGATGAAGCAAAACTCTTGAAAGATCCCCCAGCAAATCAGTTAGATGAGGCTTCCTTAAAAAAATGTAAGGGTTCTGGCATCCCTGCTGTGGTGCAATGGGTTAAGAAGCTGATTGCAGGGAGTCCCCGTTGTGGCTCAGTGGGTTATGGGCCTGACTAGTACCCAGGAGGATGTGGGTTTGATCCCTGGCCCTGCTCAGTGGGTTAAGGATCCTGCGTTGCTGTGGCTGTGGTGGAGGCCGGCAGCTGCAGCTCTGATTCGACCCCTAGCCTGGGAATGTCCATATGCCGTGGGTGCGGCCCCAAACAGCAAACAAACAAACAAAAAAAGAAGAATCTGAGCTGATTGCAGCAGCTCAGTTTGCTGCAGAGGTGTGGGTTTGATCCCTGGCCTCGGAACTTGTGTATGCTGTGGGTGCAGCCAAATAAAAAAAAAGAAAAGAAAAAAAGTAAGAGTCTGGAATTTCAAGGTCTGAATAAATGCTTTTCGCAAACAGCCCGAGGAAGCTGTTGCATGATGTTTGGTAAATGCCTTCAAGACTCAGCAGATACCATATATATCAAAGGTCTCCTCTTATCTGCTGCCTCTCCCAGAGACGCACCCCAAAATGCTCTCTGGGTTGGGACTGCTGGTAGATCTGTGACCAGCAGGAATGGGAGGAGGCCGGAAGAGCCCAGCTGAGAGCCGCAGAGCAAGAAGAAGCAGGAGCAGCTGGACAGGAAACAGAAGGAGAGGGACGGGTTGGATTTTGCAAGGACAGCTGCCTGTATATGTCCCGCCGCCCCCACGGGGAAGTGAAGAGGAATCGGGACGGTCCTGTGACTTGTTTAAACCTAGAGAAGTGACAGAGGTGGTGCAGCTTCTACCTTGCTAACTGGGATGCTCATCTTTGGAGCCATCACCTTGCAAGAGCGTAGCTACCCTGAGGCCACGATGGGGGAGAAACTGCAGGTCACGTGGAGAGCCCGTGCGCACGCCTTCTGCTCCCAGCAAGCCGAGCTCCCAGCACACGGCTGGCACCAACTCAGGTTAAGGCTCTGGCGTTGCCGTGAGCTGCGGTGTAGGATGCAGACGCGGTCCGGATCCTGCGTTGCTCTGGCCGTAGTGTAGGCCCGCAGATGCAGCTCCAATTTGACCCCTAACCTGGGAACCTCCATATGCCGTGGGTGTAGCCCTAAAAAGCAACAAACAAACAAAAATACCCAGCAACAATCGTTATTTTTTTATTTATTTATTTTGTCTTTTTAGGGCCGCTTGCATGGCATATGGAGGGTTCCCAGGCTAGGGGTCAAATTGGAGCTACAGCTGCTGGCCTACGCCACAGCCACAGCAACTCGGGATCCAAGCCAAGTCTGCGACCTATACCATAGCTCATAGCAACGTCAGATCCTTAACCCACTGATCGGGGCCAGGGATCGAACCCGGGTCCTCATGGATACTAGTTGGCTTCGTTAACCCCAGCCACAACAGGAATGCCCCAGAAACTAGTTTTAAAGGAAGAAACCTCAATTCAAAAGCTATCACTCAAAGTAAATTAAACATTTCACGTACAAACTAAAAAGTGTACGTTCTCAACACCAGAACCGCCAGTGGGTGACCGAACTGCAAGAATGCAAGCCCTGGTTTTGGCTTTCACAACCTCCGTGACATCCAGCTGTTGGGGACTAGCAGGGCTGAAGCCAGAAAATCCTGGAGGAACCCGGCCAGGTCGGTCCGCTCCCCAAAGCATCACCACCCCACGAGCAGCAATGGACACCGGTGACCCGGGCTGCAGGCATCAGGGCCCGGCTGTGGAACTGGGAGTTCTTGGAATTAATCTCGGCCAGAATACAATGCTTATGAAAGGCCGAGTAATGAAAACGGGACATTCATATCTGTGTTATTCAAACTCAATCATACCCGCAGCCATTGTTTTGAAGCAAGGAATGGTTTTTCAGGGAGGGGTATTTCATCAGTGACATTGTTTACATTTGATGGACACAGTGATAATAACAAGCAGAGCAGCTTTTAGTAGGTTTTATTATCGTTTTAAAAATCATCTGCAGGACACAGCTCAGATCCTGAGTTGCCATGGCTGTGGCGTAGGCTGGCAGCTCCAGCTCCAATTCAACCCCTAGCCTGGGAACCTCCACATGCCTTGAGTGTGGCCCTAAAAAAAAAAAAAAGAAATTATCTGCAGGAGTTCCTGCTGTGGCGAAACGGAATCAGTGGTGTCTCTGCAGCACTAAGACACAGGTTTGATCCCCAGCCTGGCATAGTGGGTTAAAGGATCTGGCATTCCCAAAGCTGTGGCGTAGGTTGCAGCTATGGCTTGGATCTGATCCCTGGCCCAGGAACTCCACGTGCCACCATGGGGTGGCCAGCAATGAAAAATAAATAAATAACAAAATAAAATCAGAAATAAAAATTATCACTGCCTGCCCTCGGGCTCTGCTACTCCACCCTCCGACCCCCGCTCCCAGTCAGTGCAGATGCCAGCTTTTCGAACAGCAAGCCTCAGGCTTGCAGCAAAGCCCGTCCGCCTCAGAATCTGGGCAGCGAGGCATTATCCCACGGGGTGGCTGCAAGGAGGTTTTGTGGGGTTGTTGGTTGTGGGCGTTTGTGATGAGCTGTTAAGCGCCCAGCTCGGGCCCTGACTTTTGGAAGAGACTCGACATCTGCTTTCTCCACCTACTGGGTCCGTTCCCTCGCCTGGAACAGCGGCCCTTTGATCTTTTCGGACTGATGAATTTCTGCCTCCTCTCAAATCAGAGACACCCCGTCACTGCTTTCCTACGGGTCCCTTTGCATCTGGCCCCTCCTGAATCTCTTGGCCACATCTGGTCTTGACTGGTCTCTGCATCTTTGACAATTGGAGGACCTGCATTCTGCCCTGGGCTGTCTTGTGACCCCACAAGGCTGGGTCCTTGGACACTGGGGCCGTGTGGTCCCCTTGCTGTACCCATGTGGAGCCCAAACCCCACAGTTTCCAACGAGGCCCTTGTGTCAGATGTTTGGGGCCCCATTTCGTGCAGACTCTCAGTGCTGACATAGAGCGGACACGTGGTCCCAGATGACGCTTAAGCCGGGTGTAAATCCAGGTGTGCCAGGTACCGTCGGCCTTGGCTCATGCTGTTTTTCCAGCATAACGCGTGGTAACGTCCCCTTTACTGGCCACGTGTCCTGGTTTGGCTGAGACGTCTCATGGTCCCTTCCCTGTCGGCGACTATCGCCTCTTGTCTTCCAACCCGCTCACGGCCTCATCTGCCCTCTCTCATCCATCGCTGTCTCTTTCCAGAACACACCTGCCGTCTCCTCCTTGCAATCCTGGGGCCCCTGCTGCCAGCGTGCTTTCTGATGAGTCCGAGCTGAAGGCTTGCGTTGGTGCCTGCGACCGAAAGCACAGCTCGCAGGAGGGAGGGGAGAAAACGGTTGCCAAGAATTTTCAAAAATGAATTTGTTGAGGCGGTAGGATTGTGACAATGGCTCTCTTATAACCAAGAGGACTGTAAATCATTTACTGAGCGCCATTTGGCAGTTAATATCAAAAGCCCTAAAAACGCCATTTCCTTTAATCTGGTAAAATCCCACTTCTAGGACTGTATCCTAGATGGACTGTATCGAGGATGGACTCGAAAGCATATGAAGTTTTAAGCACAAGAGTATATTCACAAAGGCATTTAAAATCACCCCAAACTGGAAATACCCCACAATAGCCAAGACATGGAAACAACCTAAATGTCCATCGACAGAGGACTGGATCAAGAAGATGTGGTCCGTATACACAATGGAATATTACCCAGCCATTAAAAGGAACGAAATACTGGCGTTTTTAGCCAGGTGGATGGACCTAAAAAATTATCGTGCTAAGTGAAGTCAGCCGTACAATGAGACACCGACATCAAATGCTCTCACTGACATGTGGAATCTGAAAAAAGGACACAAGGAACTTCTTTGCAGAACAGATACTGACTCACAGATTTTGAAAAACTTATGGTGTCCAAAAGAGACAGTTTAGGGGGTGGGGGGGATGCACTGGGGGTGTGGGATGGAAATCCTATAAAATTGGATTGTGATGATCATTGTACAACTATAAATGTAATAAATTCATTGAGTAATAAAAAAAAGGAAATACCCCAAATACCCACCATGAATGCAATGGTGATAAAATTATACTATAGCCAAAGGATAAGATAGTATTCAATCTGTGATAATCGTCTTTATAAATGCTTTCTGATGATATGGACAAATGTCATGCTCTACTGTAAAAGAAAAGCAATTATAAAATCACGTGTCTGCAGTGCCCGTGGTGGCTCAGTGGTAACAAACCCGACTAGTATCCATGAGGATGCAAGTTCGATCCCTGGCCTTGGTCAGTGGGTTAAGGATCCAGCGTTGCTGTGAGCTGTGGTGTAGTTTGGATATGCAGCTTGGATTTGGTGTTGCTGTGGCTGTGGTGTACACCAGCAGCTGTAGCTCCGACTGGACCCCTAGCCTGGGAACTTCCATATGCTTCAGGTGTGGCCCTAAAAAGCGAAAAATAAAAAAACTAAAAACAAATAAAATGTGGCCTGATGGGAGAAACACCAGCTTTGTCTTCAAAATAACATTATTAAACATCCCCTCCGATATCTGGGAATGGTTTTGGATACTTGTCTTTGCTACAGCGAAGTCTATCAAGAGAGTCAGAAAGTGTAAGCCTGGCTTTCCTTCATCACCTTTATTTTTATTATTTTATTTTTTTATTTTTTAACCTTTTGGCCACACGTGATATGCGGAAGTTCCGGGGCCAGGGATCAAACCCACGCCGAAGCAGAAACCTGAGCTGCGGCAGTGACAATGCTGGATCCTTAACCTGCTGTGCCCCAAGAGAAGTCTTTCCTCATTTTTAGAATCCGCGTACAGACATACGTATTTAATTTGTGTCTTCCCCAGGAGATGGAGCTTGGCGATGGGGCTGGACCACTGAGGCTGCTCTCGGTGTCTCCCTGTCATTGTCAGGTGTTCCCCGTGGGCTGTGCAGGGGGAGTTTCCAGTAAATGTTTGTTGAAAGAAAGATATTAAGAGCTTTGTGGGAGTTCCTGCTGTGACCCCGTGGAAACAAAGCCGGCTTGTGTCAAGAGGATGTGGGTTCGATCCCTGGCCTCACTCAGAGGGTTAAGGATGCTGCATTGCTGTGGCTGTGGTGTAGGCCAGCAGCTGTGGCTTCAGTTTGAACCCTAGCCTAGGAACTTCCATGTGGGGCCCTAGAAAGCAAAAACAAACAAAAAAACCCACCAAAAAACAAACAAAAAGCCCCCAAACCACCTTTGTGTCCATTTTAGGCGTAAAAGGAAGGTTCCCCCCACCTTTTTTTAACTGATAATTTTTTTTCTTCGTTTCATTTTTGGCTGCCCTGCAGCACATGGAGCTCCTGGGCCAGGAATCAGATCTGCAGTCGAGACCTAAATCACAGCGCAGCAACACCAGATCCTTAACCCACTGTGCTGGGCAAGGGATAGAACCCACGTCTCAGCGCTCTCAAGAGGCCGCGGATCCCGTTGCACCACAGCAGGAGCTCCTTTTTTTCCCTTTTAAAATCAAATATAGGAGTTCCCAGTGGCCTAGTGGTTAAGGATCTGACATCGTCACTGCTGTGGCTCAGGTCACTGTTGCAGTTTGGTTTTGATCCCTGGCCCGGGAAATTCTGCATGCTGTGGGCAAGGCCAAAAAAAAAAAAAGAAAAAGAAAAAAAGAAAGTCAAGGAGTTCTGTCGTGGTGCAGCGGAAATGAATCCAACTAGGAACCATGAGGTTGCGGGTTCGATCCCTGGCCTTGCTCAGTGAGTTAAGGATCCGGCGTTGCTGTGGGCTGTGGTGGAGGGCGGCAGCTGTAGCTCCGACTGGACCCCTAGCCTGGGAACTTCCATGTGCTGCAGGTGTGGCCCTAAAAAGACAAAAAATAAATAAATAAATAAAGTCAAATATGTGACATAAAAGTCCTGTGCTCTGAGGATCTCTTGTTGGTCACCGAGGTCATTCGTTCGTTTCTTGTCCAAATATTCATCAGGCGCTTTACGGAGCAGGCCCTGTTCTGGACACCGAAGAGTTGAATTTCCAGCCGGATTTGATCCCCATAAATGACTGTGGAGATGGTCCTTGTTCAGTTTTGTCTTTTCCAACCAAACTACCGAGCCTGTTCAGGCTGATCTTGAGCCAGTTGGTTCCAGAAAGTCAGTTCTGCTCCTCCGCCCAACCCAGAGCACGTGTGCCTCCATAATCTCGGAAAAAAATCTACCCTTGGGCTCCACCAGTTGGACTTTGAAGAGATTCCTGACCCAGCGCCGCGGGGCTGGATTCCACCGGCCCCACGCCTGGTTGGTTGGCGTGAGTGCTGGCACCCTGCAGTCTTGAGACCTGGGGGCTGGTTGAGACCAGCATCGGCTTTGCTCAGGCGGCCGAGGGAGACACACAGGCCACAGGCCAGAGGAGAAGGACCCTGGGGCCTGGGGCCCAGAGACCAGGAAAAGGGAGCCCCCTGGGGCAGGTGAGGGGCCCACCTCGGGCCTGTGAGCGGCCGCTTCCAGCCCTGCCAGAGCAAAACCACCTCCCTCCGGTTTCAGGAAGTTTCCTTGCCGCTTTAGAATAAACCTCCCTTTGCTTCATCGAGGTCACCTTGGTCCTTGAGAGCAAACACGCCCTCGGGAGAAACAGGAACATTTTTCTGGAAGAACATGCTTTGATTTATAATCATCTTTCCACAATTAGGTTTCCAGGCCTAATACACGCAAAGAGAAAAACAAGAAACTGCCTGTAATTCCTTTGTGTCTAGAATGAGTTCCCCAACGAAGGCAGGGTTTTCATTTGTATTTCTTCCTTTCCAGCTGCAGCGTGCAGCAACTTGCTGTGGGGTCTCAGTTCCCGGAGCACGGATGGAACCTGGGCCAGAGCGATGAAAGTGCTGGGTCCTAACCGCGAGACCACCCGGGAACTCCCAAGTGAGGTCCGTCCTGGAACTTGTTCTGCTGGCCAGAACCGACCCGGCACCATAACACAGGCAGCGAATTTCTCTCGTTGAATGGTGTCGACTGTTCTTTTGCTGCATCGAGACTTGGAGACTCGCTCACAGGCTCTGTGGCTCAGGCCTTTCCGACTGACCTCTGGGTCTATGTGAAATACTTCTCACTCAGTGTTGCTCATGTTCTAGGCCAGTGCCATCCAGTTCTGCACCCCGAAGTGTTCTCCATTTTTGTGGTCCAGTAGGGCAGCTCCTAATTTGGCCTTGGGGCACTTGAAAGGTGGCTGAGTGATGGGGAGAACACATTTGTCATTGTAATTCATTTTAATTGGTTTCAATAGCCTTGCCTGGCTAGTGGCTACCAGGTTGAATGCTGCTGCTCTAGGACAGACAGAGAGGTTTATGATAGATATAAAAACGGCGACTCACCCAACAGCATTTGCATTTTGCTTTCTGTCTTTTGTCTTTTGAAGGCTGCGCCCGAGCCCAAGGCACATGGAGGTTCCCAGGCTAGGCGTCTAATCAGAGCTACAGCTGCTGGCCTACACCACAGCCACAGCCACGAAGGATCCGAGCTGTGTCTGTGACCCACAGCACCGCTCACGGCAATGCTGGCTCCTTAACCCGCTGAGCGAGGCCAGGGATCGAACCCACAACCTCATGGTTCCCAGTCGGATACGTGTCCTCTGTGCCGTGACGGGAACTCCAGCATGTGCATTTTGAAGACCACATGAACTTGCTGGGACCATGGTCCCCTTTTAACCTGGCCCTCGGGAACTGTGCCCTCAGGGTGTAACCGAGCTGAGGCCCTGGGGGGCTCCTGGGCACACAAGCCTTTCTGTGTTCTCCCTGTCTTGTTTTTAGGGAAATAACCTTCAGCCTCCCCGACCTCCCCTGAGCTGGTGGCTAATCGGGGAAGGGAGGGGATGCAGAGAAGGGGGAGGTGCCGTCAGGAGACGCCAGTGAAGCCTTGGGGCAGGTCCCGGTTCCTCCTCACGGAATATGGGTCTCGGTATCTGTGAGCCTTCCTACAGAGCTAAACCCCCGACAAAGGGGAGAACTACTTAGGAAAAGCTTCTTCTCTCCAGGAAGAAGGAGGACCACCAGAACCAGTCCAGGGCCCCCAAACCCCAGCTTCGAAAGACAACGTAGAGCTCCCGTTGTGGCTCAGGGGTAATGAACCTGACTAGCACCCACGAGGACGCGGGTTCCATCCCTGGTCTCGCTCAGTGGGTTAAGGATCCGGCGTTGCCGTGAGCTGTGGTGTAGGTCACAGATGTGGCTCCCATCCTGCATGGCTGTGGCTGTGGTGTAGGCTGGCAGCTGCAGCTCCAATTCAACCCCTAGCCTGGGAACCTCCCGATGCCACACGTGTGGCCCTAAAAAAGAAAGACAATGCAAGCTTGCCTCTACCCTGGTCCGTATCTACCGCCCTGTTTGTCCACTCCCCAAACTGCAAAACCACCCTCTAATCTCTCCCCAAAGGGGCACACTCTTTAAGGCATTAGCCCACTGTGGCCCCCTTTGCCTGGCAAAGCAATAAGCGCTCTTTTTCTCCTTCACCCTAAACTCCATCTGCGAGTTTGTATTCGAGTTTGCATTCCGCCCGGCAGACAGAGGCCTGGGCAGACAGAGGCAACAGCAGCAGGCCTCTGGCCTGGGGCCCGATCTTCCTTGGAAAGTCTGTTAACTCAGCAGTTTGGAAGCAAGTGGGGACAGCGCTCCTAAGCCACAGGCCGTGTCCCCTCCGTGCCCACCTCCCTTTGGAAAAAAGCACCCTATGAGGTGTCAGACGTTGCCAGAGTCTGAGAGCCACCCCCATGACATAATTTTAACTTTAAAACCACTTTTTCCTGCTGCTGGACAAAGGCAATCCTTCCGGCTTGTAAAACCCAAACCCCTCATTACACGAAATGGACTGACAGCTAAGCATTACTTTTGCGAAGTACACACTTCACAAAGGTGAGTGAAGGATCCGGAAAGCTGCTGAGCTGCAGATTTGAAGCACAGGGGAAGTGGAGGCGACACTGTCACACCTCCGTGAAGTCACAGGTGGACAACTCCCAGTGATCTCATTGAGCACAGCTCACAGAGCGGCCTTGGGGCCTGGCGGGCTGACTGGGGCGGGGAGGGGGACGGCTCCTTAGGGCCTCATTGCACCTGCCCCCTGGGGCCTGGGGTGCTACCGTCTCTGCGTCCTGACCTGCGTCCTGCCAGGAGAGCAGCAGCGAGCTGGGAGGCTGAGGCCTGAGTTCTAGCCCTGGCCCTGCCATGTTCTAGCTGCTTCTTTAGCCAAGTCATTTTCCTGTTCTGAGCCTCACTTTTCCCATCCATAAAATGGAGGAGGGGGTCGGGGGGGGGGGTGTGACTGACCCGGTGAGCTCTCAGTGCCCCCACAATGGTGACTTTGTCCAGATTTACTCTTCCTTTCGCCGCATCCCCTGCACACAAAAGTTCCAAAGCCGGAGCTCAAACCCGAGCCACAGCCGTGAGCCAAGCCACAGCAGCTGTCCAGATTTAAAGAGAAGAAAGGGAGACGAAAGAGTCGCCCAGTGAGGTGAACAGCTGAGTTGGACAGCATCTCCATTCTGGGATTTTTTTTTTTTTTCATTAAAATTTTTTGTGAAAAAAATTTTTTTTTTGCATGTTTTAAAATTACAGTTGAGAAGATCCCTTCAGGGCTCAGCAGTTCGCAAACCTGACTAATATCCATGAGGATGCGGGTTCGATCCCTGGCCTCACTCAGTGGGTTAAGGATCAGGTGCTGCCGTGAGCTGGGGTGTGGGTCACAGACGAAGCTCAGATCTGATGTTACTGTGGCTGTGGTGTAGACCGGCAGCGACAGCTCCAATTCGACCCCCAGCCTGGGAACCTCCATATGCCCCGGGTGCAGCCCTGAAAAAACATTGTAAATATATGACTTAGAAGGTTGTACCATTTTCTGCTGTATAGCCAAGTGACCAAGTTATGCGTGTATACATTCTTTGCCTCTTCTATCATGTTCTATCTCTGAGACTGGCTGTAGTTCCCGGTGCTGCACCGCAGGACCGCAGCGCTAGGCGCTCCTTCCTTGTGCACAAGCAGAGCTGTTCTGGGCAAGTGCGCAGCCCCCAGCTTCGTGACCCACCTTCAGCAAGAAGTAACCCAGAGACAGGTTAGCAAATTGCCAGCAAAATCTCAGCCGGAAGATCCCTTTCTCCTCTGAAAAGAGCGTGGGATTTGAGGCGGAATATCAGGGGTTTAGACCTGAACTCTTCTCTGTTGAACTGTTTCATGACTTTGGGCAAATCACAGAGTCCCTGGGCCTCCGTTTCTTCATGCCTAAAGTGGGGACCACATTACCTAGCTCACAGGGCTGTCATCTCCTTGCTTCCTTCCTTTTTGCCTTTTTTTTTTTTTGGTCTTTTTAGGGCCACACCCATGGCCTAGAAGTTTCCAGGCCAGGGATCAAACCTGCATCCCCATGGATACTAGTCAGATTTGTTTCTGCTGAGCCACGGGAACTCCTCTTTTTGCCTTTACCTCATAAGATAAGGAGGATAGAATTAGCACTTAGAGCTGATATGCAGATGCTAGGCCCACCCAGCTGTTTACATATTGAAGTAATTCCTCAGCCCCGAGTCCTAGGACTGCTGTCCTCCCCCCCCCCCCTTTGGGTCCCTTCCTCCTTCCCAGCGTCCCTGCATGACTCAGGAAAGAATGAGCTGTTAGAATTCTCTTGCGGCACAGTGGGTTAAGGATCAGCCATTTTCAGTGCACTGGCACAGGTTCAATCCCTGGCCCAGGAACTTCCACATGCCCCAGGTGTGACCAGGGTTGGGGGGAGGAAAGGAAAAAGGAAAAACTGCTGCTCATCCCTCAGGGGATCTGTGGGGCTCTGGTTGGCCAGTGTCTATAGGGTACTGTTTTTTGGGGTTTGTTTTTTTTTTTTTTTTTTGGTCTTTTTGCCTTTTTCTGGGCCCACACCCACGGCATATGGAGGTTCCCAGGCTAGGGGTCTCATCGGAGCTGTAGCCTCCGGCTTACACCACAGCCATAGCAACAAGGGATCCAAGCCGTGTCTGTGACCTACACCACAGCTCACGGCAACGCCAGATCCTTGACCCACTGAGCGAGGCCAGGGATCGAATCCTCAACCTCGTGGTTCCTAGTGGGATTCGTTAACCACTGAGCCATGACGGGAACGCCAACAGTTTTTTTTTTTTTTTCCTTTTCTTTTTAGGGCTGCACCTGTGACATAATGGAAGTTCCCAGCCTAAGGGTGGAACCAGAGCTGCAGCAGCCACAGCAAGGCCGGATCCGAATGCATCTGTGACCTACACCTCAGCTTGTGGCAATGCTGGATTCTTAGCCCACTGAGGGAGGCCAGGGATCAAACCTGAATCCTCACAGATACTCATTGGATTCTTAATCTACTGAGCCACAATGGGACCTCCCAGTTTCTTTTTTTTTTTAATTAATAGATTTTATTTTTTTCGGTGGAAATGAATCCAACGAGTATTCATGAGGATGCGGGTTCCATCCCAGGCCTCGCTCAGTGGGTTAAAGATCCGAGCAAGGCCGGGGATCGAACCTGCAACCTCATGGTTCCTAGTGGGATTCGTTAACCACTGCGCCACGACAGGAACTCCTGGCTTCCCTTTTTGAGTTCCCCTTGTTTGAATGGGGAGGGACCCTATTCTGGGGCGGGAGGGGGCCTAAGCAGTTGCACCATCATTTATTTCGTCATGGAGAAAACAAGCAAAAATCCCCGGAAGAGCCTGCTGCCCAAAGGCGTTTGGCTTCCTCGTGTACTTACTGAGCTCTTTGACATTTTACTGGTGCCTCTGCTTCGCAAGATGCTTTTATGTGCTCGGTGTTCCTTCACTCTTGCCGCAGCTCAGTGAAGCAAGAACTCTCAGAGATAAGGAAACCGAAGTTCAGGGAAATTCCATACCTTCCTTCAAACAGCAGGATGCCAATCAAGGTCTGATTCTAGATAATGGCCACCAAATCCACTTTTGCTCTGCACCTGGAGAGCAAGCTCAGAGCAGATGCTCAGTGATTATCCGCAGACTGAATTAAGGGAGGGAATAGGCTCTCTGGTTCTCCATGCCCCGAGTTCTGGAAAATTCTTGGGATGGCATCAGCAGAAATGATCAGGTGCCCAAGCATATCTGCCTCCAGTGACACCTAACTCTACTCCTTCCAGTGCACGCAGACCCACTTTCAGATCTGCCTCCTGTCCGCTGTGGGGAGGCGTGAAGGGGCTTCATTGCACCTGCCTCCCCCGCCCCCACCCTTTAAGGCCAAGAGTATGAGTGGGCCCAGGAGGCTGAGGGGCCTCAGGGTTCAGGATGGCAGTGCCAAGCGAGGGCTGCTCAAGGGGTCCCATGGTGGCTTGCTTTGGCTCAGCACCCTCAGCTGTCTTGCATGTGGGAACCCACGGCATGGGTGTCCCAGAGAGGGTGCCTGGGGGCAGCAAAGGGGCTGGAGGTCCTGCAGGAGCAGGGGGCATAAGAGCTGGTAAGGTCTTGGATGCTTGTGAGTCCGGACCCATTTGGACCTGAGGGGAGCATCTCATTGGATTCTAGGGCCATTCTTTTCTATTATTTTTCACTGACAAGAGTGTAATATTTCCAACCATGAGCAGAGCTGATTTGGTGGGTTATTTGAGGCAATTTGTTACCATTTACAGTAGTGTTTCTATAGTAAAATGCCCCTCAAATTTCAAATAACCAATTTCTTGTTATCGACATAAGCCATCTTTATTGGTTTTATCCAAAAAAACCTTATTTTTTATTTTATTTTATTGCATTTTTGTCTTTTCAGGGCCGCACCCATGGCACACGGACGTTCCCAGGCTAGGGGTCAAATTGGAGCTGTAGCTACCGGCCTGCACCACAGTCACAGCCACGTGGGACCCGAGCTGCTTCTGCGACCTGCACCACAGCTCACGGCAACGCCGGAATCTTAACCCACTGAGCGAGGTCAGGGATTGAACCGGCATCCTCATGGATACTAGTCGAGTTTGTTACCATCGAGCCACGATGGGAACTTCTAGTTTTGATACTCTTTAAATAAGAAAGACAGGAAGTTCCCTTGAAATGCAGCAGGTTAAGGATCCCGTGTCATCACGGCTGGGGTGCAGGTTGCACCCTGGCTTGGGAACTTTCACATGCTGTGGGTGAGGCAAAAAAAAAAAAAAAAAAGAAGAAGAAGAAAGAAAGGAAGGAAGGAAGGAAGGAAGGAAGGAAGGAAGAAAGAAAGAAAGAAAGAAAGAAAGAAAGAAAGAAAGGCAGAGGAATTACTGTTGTGACTCAGTGGGTTAAGAACCAGCTAGTATCCATGAGGACTCGGGTTCATACCTGGGCACAATCAGTGGGTTAAGGACCCGGCTTTGAGTGAGCTGTGGTGTAGGTCCCAGATGCAGCTTGGATCCCGACTTGCCGTGGCTGTGGAGTAGCTGCAGCTCCAACTCGACCCCCAGCCTGGGAACTTCCAGATGCCATGGGTGCAGTCCTATAAAGAAAAGAACAAAAGAAAGGAAGAAAGAAAGAACGAAGGAGAGAAAGACAGACAGACAGAAGGGCAGTAAGGCTGATAGTGCAGAGAACAGGGGCGGTCAGGGCCCTCAGGGGCTGGACCTGTGTGGGGTTGTGGCCAAAGCCAGGTCCTGGACTTAGCAGGCCCAGATCCACCCCACTGGCCGGGGCTCGAGGGACCGGATCAGCCGAGGGGACAGTGACCGGGCCGGGGGAGGTACAGTGGGCATGCTGGGTGCAGCGCAGTGTACCACACCGTCAGAGACGGGGCCAGCCGGGGAGTCATGTGTCCCCTTTTCCTCTGGGGGCTGGTCATCTGCAGACTCCATGCTTCTGTCGCTGGCCAGGTCACCCCTGGGCAAGGCTGGGTGCACAGGACAGGCCCTCCTAGTCCCTGACCTTGTCGTCAGGGGGAGGAAAGGGGCCGTAGGACTTGTCCTGCAGCCAGTGGCCCAGGACCCCTGGGCTGAGAGGCCCGGTGACCCAGGGGACCTGCAGCTCCAACACCCCCTTAATGCTGCTTCCAGACAGTGTTTGGTGGCCCGCTCTCCAGCTTTGGGGTTAGGGATGCTTTCAGGGCGCCTCTGGCAATGTTGGCCCAGAACGGGGACCAGGCAGTTCCCAAGACTCCCCCTCTGCTGAGAAGGAAGCGCCCACTGGCTTCCCCCAGGCTTGCTGTTCCTCTTACCGGGCCTCCACATCCTTGAGGCACCTCCCAGGCTCAAGGCCACCCGGCCGTGCCAGCCTCTGTGGGGTTAGGCTGGCAGTGTACTCCGTGGAGGAAGGCGGGCCGGGCCACGCAGCCTGCTTGTCACTGGAGCCAAGAAAGGGCAAGTCCCAAGGGACTTTTCATTTTTTTTTAATATTTATTGTATGGCCACACCTGTGGCATATGGAAATTCCCAAGCCAGGGTTCGAATCCGAGCCACAGCTGCGCCACGTCGGATCCTTTAACCCACCGTGGCAGGCCGAGGAGCGAACCCGCACCCCCGAAGCAACCTGAGCCCTGCAGTCGGGTTCTTAACCCACTGTGCCACAGCGTGAGCTCCCCAAGAGGAACTTCTAATACCAAGCTGACCGAGACCTTGAAAGTGCCCAGGGAAGGCGTTCTCACCCCCTAAATTATGTTTCAACAATTGAGGAGTTCCTGTGGTGGTTCAACAGTAACAAACCCGACTAGTATCCATGAGGACGCGGGTTTGATCCCTGGCCCCGCTCAGTGGGTTAAGGATCTGGTGTTGCCGTGGCATAGATTGGCAGCTGGGACCCCAATTCAACCTCTAGCCTGGGAACTTCCAGATGCTGCAGGTGCAGTCCTAAAAAAAAAAAAAAAAAAAAAAGGAGAGATACAGATGGAGGCTGATATTTTAGAGCTTGTTTACAACTGAAATGTTGCTGTGTAATGATTCTTAGGGGTTTTTTGGGTTTGTTTTTTTTGTGTGTGTCTTATCCAGGGTTGCGGGTGCGGCGAATGGAGATTTCCAGACTAGAGGTCTAATCAGAGCTGTAGCATCCAGCCTACACCACAGCCCCAGCAAGCCCAGATCTGAGCCTCATCTGTGACCACAGCTCACGGCAACGCTGGATCCTTAACCCACGGAGCGAGGCCAGGGATCAAACCCGCAACCTCACAGTTCCTAGTCAGATTCGTTAACCACTGAGCCACGACGAGAACTCCCAATTCTTAGTTTTTAAAGATATAATTCATTGTTCCCGTTGTGGCTCAATGGGTTATGGAGCCAACATGGTCTCTGTGAGGATTCGGGTTCAATCCCTGGCCTTGCTCAGTGGGTTAAGGATCCGGCATTGCCATTGGCTGTGATGTAGGTCACAGATGTGGCTGTGGTGTAGGCTGGCAGCTGCAGCTCCAATTCGACCCCTAGCCTGGGAACCTCCATCTCCCTGGGTGCGGCCCTAAAAAGAAAAAAAAAAATAAAGGTATAATTCCAATAGAAAACCGGGTTAATTTCTTTCCGACTTGCTCTACCTGAAAGAAGCCTGGTTGTTCAGGCTACAGGACTGCCCCTCCCCTGGTGGCACCGGGAAGGGATGCCCGTTTCCAGAGCCGAGCTCTTAGCTCTAAGCGGTCAGGACAGGACAGAGTCCCTCGGCATTGGCGCAGGGGGGCTGAAGGCCTCGGGCACGCAAGAGGGGGCCTGAGTCTTAGGGTCTGGAAGAGATAAGAGCGACGGCCAAGGTTGGTGACAGGCAGGGCTGGGTGCCCCCCACCCCGTGGGGCCCATGGGACTTGGAAGACCAGCTCCTGTGACCGCTCTTGGCGTGACCATGACCTGGGTGAGATACGGCAGGGCCTCCAGGGGCCGAGCCAGGATGCTGGCAGAGGCAGCAAAGAAAGGAATTGGTCGGCCCTGGTCTGAGTCACCCAGCCCGTGACGGTAGGATGCAGGTGACGAGCAGGCAAGGAGAGGAGGCCGCACGTCAGCGTTTACTAAGCACTTACTGTATGCCAGACCCTGGGCTGCGTGCTCTGCTCATGAACTCACTGGGCCCTGCCAGCAGCGCCTCTGCTGATGAGGAAACTGAGGTTGAGACTTGCCCGGGATTAAGCCCGAGTGAGTTCAGTGCCGGAATTCAAATCCAGGCTTGTCCACGACGTCAACAGTCACTTTTGGGGAAGAAAGTGAGGCTTTCTGAGTGCCTTGGGCCAGAGGGGAGGGGTCTTGCGGGCCTTGGGGAGAGGCCGTGGCGTTAGGAGCATGGGCCGGGCGTCCTTTGGGATGTGGCCTCAGGAGGAACCGGGCTTCCTTCTGATACCGTGAATGCAATCAGACCTGTCCCGGAGAGTTCCGCCTTCCTTCCTTCCTGCATCTAAGAACCGCAGCTATTCGCTTGATGACCTGCCTTCGCCCCTCGGAAATGCCTCTGCAGGATCAATAACCCTTCCCGCTGCACGATTGGACACCATGTGTCAGCTGGTGCGTGACAAGATCATGCATCTTTGAGCCAGGGCTTGGTTATAAGCCCGCTTCTACTGTGCCCACTCGGATAAGGTCCTTATTTCTCAAATAAACATAACAGTAGTCCCTCCTCACGTGGCCATGAGAATAAATTTAGGAATTCCCGTGGCGGCTCAGCCGGTAATGAACCAGACTAGGATCCATAAGAACTCGGGTTTGTTTAATCACTGGCCCCAACCAGTTGCTTAAGGATCTGGTGTTTCTGTGAGCTGCGGGGTAGGTCACAGAGGCCATTGGGATCCTGCATGGCTGTGGCTGTGGTGTAGACCAGCAGCTGCAGCTCCGATTGGACCCCTAGCCTGGGAATGTCCATATGCCACAGGCGTGGCCCTAGAAAGCAAAAAGAAAAATTAAATAAGTTTAGAGGAGACGGCATAGGGGAGAACGCTGCTAGCACAGTGCCTGGCATCATCGAGCGGATGCTTGCTTGAGTCCAAACCTGGGGGAAATGGGGGTTTCGTAGCAGCAGGATTCTGATCGGAGAAGTGGCTTTGCAGAGGCTTTTGCTCAGCTCCCCTGCAGATAGGCCAGTACCCGGGGGCGAAGCATATGAGTCAGCCGACATAATTCCCCGTGATGCCTGGAAGCCATATGCCATGTACTTAGCATGGGCCCTGCAGTCGATCGGGGCCTCCCCATCAATCATGCCCAGGCCCCAGGGAGACCAGCAGGGCAGCCCCAGTGGGCCCAGCAAGGCCTGAGACAGGCGTTTTGCCGTCTTGTTCAGACTTAGCTACTAACTGCTTTGGGGCCTTCGGCAAATTACTGAACTTCTCCACGTCTCGCTCACCTTATCTGTAAAATGGGGTTAATGCTACTTACCTACCTCACGGGGCTTGTTGCAAGAATTAATTAAAGTTTATGAAGCGCTTTGAGAGTCCCAGATAAAAGGCTCTGTGAAAGTGCAAAGTATGATTATCATAATCCAGGAGGCTATAAAAGATAATTTTGCAGGAAAAGGCGAAAACTTAATTTCCATACAAGCAGAAACAAAGGCAGATATAGTCACAGAAAGTTGAAAAAAAAAGAGAAGGTCTACAAGTAATTTACATAATTTTTAAAAATTATAATGTTTTCTCCCTACCAATAATCAATGTAGCATGATAATTACAGATTTCAGTCACAGGCCAGCAAAGCATCATAAACATCTCTAATAAGTGTGCCAGGCCCTGGGTTAGGGGCTGTGTATGAGTTATCGCCCGGAATCCCGTGACACCCCATTATGCTAGTGTGACACATCGGCAAAGTCCTGGTCTTAGCCACTGCTCTTTTTAAAAATTGGTGAATCCATTTTTTCTATGGCCATGCCCAGGGCACATGGAGGTTCCCGGGTACGGCCATAAATCCGAGCTGTGATTGAATCAGAGCTGCAGCTATAGCAACACCGGAATCTTTAACCCACTGCGCCTGGCTGGGGTTCGAACCCATGCCTCTGATCGCCAAGCATCTGCCACCCACACCACAGCTCACGGCCATTGATCGAGGCCAGGGATCAAACCCGCATCCTCATGGATACTAGTTGGATCTTTAACCCACTGCACCAGGCTGGGGATTGAACCCAGGCCTCTGCAGTGACCTGAGTTGCTGCAGTTGGGTTCTTAACCCCCTGTGTCACAGCGGGAACTCCCAGCCCCTGCTCCTGATGCTCTGAGGCAGGAGTGCGGACATTCTAACTCCCCTTGGCAGGCTGGAGAGATCACCACCGGGGTGAGGGGGGGGGAAAGCCGAAGCAAAGACCGGAGCGGGTGGTTTGAAGGAAAAATCATGCTGCTGCCCTGCGTTCTAGTTCAAGTTCAAAGACCGCTCCCCTCCCCCCCAAGGAAAGCCACCCAATCCGCCTCTCTAGGCTCCTTTCTTGGTAAGAAAAAAGGAAAGACCGTCTCCACCTGCCTCTGAGCTGTGTGGGGAGAGTCAATTACCTCCTTTAAAACAAAATTAATAGATGATAAATAGATAGATAGGGCTTTCAGACCAGCGGCCTGTGTGTGGAGCCTCTTTCATCTCTTTCCGTGCTTGTAATTAAGTCCCAGGCTGGGGAGCCCTGGGGGGCGGGGGGGCAGACCCACCCAGGCCTTTAGGAGGGCTCCCTACTGGGGGAAGAAATGAGGTAGGGGGACCGTGGGCTTGGGGTTCAAGGAGACCTGGATTGCTTCTAGCGCTGCCCCATCAGGTGTGTGCTTTGGGGTGAAGGCCCTAACCCCGGGGGCCCTTAGTCAGTACAAGCCAAGCACCTGATCCCGACAAAAAGTGATTTTTCTTACTCTTGCGTAGCTTAGCTGCACAGAAAAAATGGGAGGATGCAGAGAAGCCTGAAGAGGCCGACACTTTCCCAACTTAGCTGGCAAATCAAACAAAAAATCAAACATTGAGGCTTGAAAATGCTAACAAGAACTGAATGGGAGGAAAAAAATGGTGTGTCTGCCTCTCTTGTTCCAGGATCTTGTGTGTCTGGGGAGGGCTCTCTGCTGAGGAGGCCGCCCTGTCTGGTGGCGAGAAGGCAGCCTGAATATGGGGTCCCGGTGGGGGGGCACTGAAGCAGCCAGTGTGGTCCAGGCCACCCGAGCTGCTCCCTCTGGGCGACGGATGCTGAGAGGCCAAAGATTTCAGGTCACTGTTTTTCAGATCGCAGCCTTGCCACTCACTCTCTGTGACTTCGAGAGGGTTTTCATTTCTCTGCGTGTTTCCACATCTGGGAAACTGGGACCCCCTCCTCACCCCCAGTGTGGCGAGCACTCAACGGGTCAGTATTCGGCTAAAGGGCCACAGAGAAGTCCCTGGCCCTGCAAGGACCCACCATGCCCCGGTCTGGACCTGTTTCTTACTGAATGCGCTTTTCCCTTTTTTTTCTTTCTTTCTTTCTTTCTTCTTTTTTTTAGGGCCACATCTGCAGCATGTGGAGGTTCCCAGGCTAGGGGCTGAATCTGAGCTGCAGCTGCCGGCCTGCACCCCAGCTCCTGGCAAAACTGGATCCCTAGCCCACTGATCGGGACCGGGGATCGAACCCTTCATTTTGCCATCCAAAAATCATTTCCCATGAAATTCCCTGTTTTAGGAAGACAGAAAGATAAAATCTGTGATGTACGGAATACAGAGATGAAAGCCTCACCCCGCACCCGAAGGGCACGAGCAGCCTCTGGCGAAGGTCTGAGCGGGAGGCAGGCGCTTGGGAGCTCTGGCCATCAGGAGAGGCCAAGCCGCCCCGTCACCTCCCCTGGGTGCTGGCATTCCTGGGCAGGTGACTGAGAGTCAGGGCGGGATGGGTACCTGTGGACCCAGCCAGGAGGGCCACTGTCCCACCAGGCAGGGGCACCTGGAGTCAGCCTGTGGACCTCTGCAGGGACAGACCCCCCAAAGAGGGGTCTACACGGCGGGGGGCGGGGGGGTTGGGAGGAGGAAGGAAATCCGAGTTTCTTCATTCCTGGAATTGGAGGGGTTAGCTGAGGATTGCAAAGGACTTTTTCCTTTTTTTTATGGCTGCAACTGTAGCCTGTGGAGGTTCCCGGGCTAGGGGTCGAATCAGAGCTGCAGCTGCCGGTCTACACCACAGCCACAGCAACACCGGATCCTTAGCCCACTGAGCGAGGTCAGGGATCGTACCCATATCCTCATAGATACTCGTCAGGCTCTAACCCACTGAACCACGATGGGAATTCCACGAGGGACTTTTGCGATCATCTAATTTTACAGACGGAAGAGCTGAGACTCAGAGAGGCCTGGGGACTTCCCGCAGGTGTTACCACAGCAGGGGACCCGCTGGCCCTGCAGGGTTCCCTTCCTGAAATTCCCACTGCCTTTCTGACTTCGGGGACCTCTGAGCCTTGGCTTCCCCATCTGGAAAGCCAGGGTAACGATGGCTCCCTTGCTTGCCCCCAGGATTCTTGAGAGCCCCAAGTGACCATAAGAATAGAAATTCTGGCTGGATGCCACTTCGGAGCTTGGAGGGGCCCCAGGAATTCTCCATCAAGAGAGGGAGGGGTCAGAGGGCAGGACCTCGGGGCTCTGGCACGTCCGGGTCTGCTCTAGGAGAAATGGCCACAGAAGGGCAGCTGGGGTCTTGGCAGGGCCTTGTCTCAGTCGCTGAGACCCAGGCAGCTCCCTGGAGCTTCTGTCACCTTTCTGTCGCCTCCTCCGCTGGAGGCTCTCGGTTCATTCCCGGGGCTGAATGTCCAGCCCTGAGCAGAGACAGGCCCCATTCAGGGCAGAGGAGGCAGGTCAGAGAGGCGACCCTGCTCCCCGACCCACAGGCTGGCTCTCAGTTGGCTGGCGTCCCTCTTTTGTGTGCCTGCATCTTAAACAGGCCACGTGGGAGGTCACTGCGGCTGCCGTTGACAGCACACCCCTTGTGCTGGGGAAATGCTGGTCTCTACTTGCGACGTGGTGGCTCATCCAGCAGTGACATCTGCAGTGTGGGGCTCCTGTTTGACAGAGGCGGGCCCTGGCTCCCCTGGGGCCACACCGCAGGGGCGTGCAGAGCCACGATGCCAGCCGGGTGTCCTGGGCTCTGCTGCCAGGAGATTCTGGGAAGAGCTGCGGTCTCCTGCCCCTGGGGGCAGAGGCTGCGATCGGTGCCTGGGCAGGGAGCCTGGGGCCTCTTCCAGCCTCTGGCTGCAGTCTCTGCAGGGAGCTGTTGGACTTGGGGGTTGCCCAAGCCCTTTCCAGCCCCGCCTCTGGGGCCTGGGATGGGGCCCACGGTACTGTGGTCCAGATAATGTGTCCAGGGCGCGCCTGCCCAGGTGTGAGCCCAGCCTGCAGCCTTGGAGAGAGCTCTTGTCTCAGTGCGCCCTGGGCTCATGTGCAGCGGGTGGGAAGAGGCCTGGGCTGGACCGGTGGCCCCCCACCCCCGGCCTCCGCATCCTGGGCCAGTGTCCTTACCTGTCTGCGTGAAAGGGGCAGAGGTAGGTGCCAATCTTAGAAATGAGGAAAATCTCCACACTCAGTTACGGAAGAGACGTCCAGAGAAAGAGCATGGCGCATGTGCAGTCTGTGAATTTAAAAATTCTCCCTGTATTATATAATGCACATTAATAATACGCTCACATACACATGCAATCTATATACACATATTTGGTATCTAAATCAATTCAAAATATATATTTGCCTATTTTTCACAAAGAAACAGTGCTTGGCGTTCCCATTGTGGCTCAGCAGTAAGAAACCTGACTAGTATCCATGGGGACTCAAGCTTGATCCCTGCCTCGCTCAGTGGGTTAAGGATCCGGCGTTGCCTTGAGCTGGGGTATAGGTTGCAGATGAGGCTCGGATCTGGCGTTGCTGGGGCTGTGGTGTAGGCCGGCAGCTGTAGCTCCGATTTGGCCCCTAGCCTGGGGAACTTCTCTATGCCTCGGGTGCGGCCCTAGGAAAAAAAGAAAAAAGACGCAGTCCTGGAGTAAAATGAACATTCACTTTTCAAGGGTTGCCCACAGGAGGAGTGGGGAACAGAGCCAGAGCACGTGTGGAAGCCGGGCCCTCTTTCAATGTCCCTTGTTCACAGTGCTATTTTTTTTTTTTTTTACTTTTTAGGGCCACGCCTGCATCATATGGGGGTTCCCAGGCTAGGGGTCTAATCGGGGCTACAGCTGCCAGCCTCCATCACAGCCACAGCCATGCCAGATCTGAACCACATCTTCGACCTACACCACACTTCACGGCAATGCCAAATCCTTAACCCACTGAGCGAGGCCAGGGATCAAACCCGCAACCTCACAGTTCCTAGTCGGATTCATTTTTCATGGTGCTAATTTTGGAACCCTACACATATTTCATGTAACGTAAGAGTAAAAAAGTACAGCAAAGCAATCCATTTAAAAAAAAAAAGCTGATTAAATAAAGATTTGCCTGTCCGTGCAGGGACATGAATTTCCAGGGAAGAATGATTTCCATTGACAGGGATTTGATGCTACAGCCTCGTGACATCCAGCCGCCTAAGGAGCCACCAAGTCGGCTTTCAGTGACTGTTCTTGTGGTGCCACCGTGGATGCTGAGATTCTGAAGCGGTTACATGTGTGAAGGTCTACACCGCGAGAAAGATCCATGCTGTTGAGAAGCGAGGGTCTCCAAGTAAGAGAAGGGGGGCGCGAACTGAACCCCAAATCCAGACGTTACTTCCCACTTGCGCCCAGCTCTTTGTCATGGTCTTTGATGGTTTTACAGTCTCTGGGGTACAGGTAGCATGGTTTGGAAGGATGTTTTCCTTTTTTTTTTTTTTACTTCTGCTTTTTAGGGCTGTACCCATGGCCTAGGGGTTGAGTTGGAGCTGTAGCCACCTGCCGACACCACAGCCACAGCCAGATCCAAGCCGCGTCTATGACCTACACCACAGGTCATGGCAATGACGGATCCTTAACCCACTGAGCAAGGCCAGGGATCGAACCCATGTCCTCATGGATGCCAGTCGGGTTCGTTAACTGCTGAGCCACTACGGGAGCTTCTGGAAGAACGTTTTCTTGCCGAAAGCAAACTGACAGCCTGGACCGACTGAAGGGGATGACATTAAATGTCCCTTCAAGGCTGACAGTTCATGGTTTGAGAACTGGAGGCACTCAGCTGGCTGACTTCCACCCAGTTCATGCCTGGTTTAACGCCGCACAGAAGCCACGCCTGGCGGACAGCTGTTCCCGAGCGTTCCATCAGACTGCTGTCCTCCGAATCGAGGGTTGTGTTTGCGGGTTTTTCTTTTTTGGCTGCTCCTGCAGCAGGCGGACGTTGCAGGGCCAGGGAGCGAACCTGTGCCACAGCAGTGACCTGAGCCTCTGGAGTGAGAGCACTGAGTGCTTAACCCGCGGTGGGGCTGTGTTTGTTCTGACCCTTGGCTTCTGGGGCTTGAGTTGATCACCTTGACTGACGCAGATGCAACCCTTTCTAATGTTCTCGAACCTGCTGTGTGTTGGGAACTGTGTGTCGCCCCACCTCATCCTTGCCAAGCCCCTGGGCGGCGGGGACCACCGACCCACTTTCTCGGGGGAGAAGGGATGAGGATGCTAATGGACCCGGCCCTGGACCCATCCGGGCAATGGTGGGGCCAGAGCTTGAGTTTGACCTGACTGTCCCTGGTCCTTCCCCCAAATCCTGTGCACCTGTCACAGAGAGAATGGTCCCCAGGTTGTTTCTAAATGTGTGAGGCCATCTCTGAACCCCAGTTAAGCCAATAGCAAAGGATTTAGTAGCTGGCTGGCATCTCTGTGGAGTCAGAAGCCTACCTCCCCTGGCCACAGAGAGATGCATATACAGAGTAAGACTGACTGCCCAGTATCAAGCCCTGCCGTGTGCCAGGCACTGCCCATGCTGGCTCCTGGAATCTCCATGCCAGTGGGAGACGCATCCTCCATACTCACAGTTGGGGAAACTGAGGCTCTGAGAGGAGGAACGACTTGCTAGATCACGGGAATGAGAAGACACAACTCCCATCTAGGCTCCAATACCGCAAATCAGCCACGGAGAATTGTGATTTAATCTCTGTCTTCACCCTACAGGCTGGGAAGAGGACAGCATCAGCTAGAGAGGCGAACCTTCACTGACGAAGGATGTTTCTCTTATCTTTCTTTTTTCTTTTCCCTTTTTTTTTTTTTTTTTTTTAAGGGCTGTACCTGAAGCATATGGAAGTTCCCAGGCTAGGGGGCAAATCAGAGCTGCAGCTGCCGGCCTACACCACAGCCACAGCAACACCAAATCCAAAGTGTGTCTGCGACCTACACCATAGCTCATGGCGATCACTGGATCCTTAACCCACTGAGCGAGGCCCGGGATCCTCATGGATGCTAGTCGAGGTCTTAACCCACTGAGCCACAATGGGAACTCCAGGAAATTTCTGAGTTGAGGCTCCAGGCAGCAAATTGTGTTGAGAGCCAAAGAATAGATTTTATTGGTCTAGCCCCGGGGTTCTCAGCTGGGGGTGACTTGGGGCCTCCCAGGAGACACTCAGCCCTGTCTAGAGACATTTTTCGTTGTCACAACACGGAAGGGGTGTGGACTCCGTGGGTGGAGGCCAGCGACGCTGCCACACACCTTGCAATGCACAGAGCAGCCCGCCTGACGAGGAATGGCCTGGCTTCCAGAGGCAAGATGCCAAGGTTAAGAACGCCGCTGTGGTCCAGACTTGGGGGAAGACTGCCGCCTGCAGCCCCGTTTCTCTGCCCACTTGTTAGAGCGCTTCAAACAGTTTTCAAAAGAAGGTCTTGTGCCACCTGTTGTTAAACGTTTCCAGAACGTCTCCATTGGCGGCAGAGCCAGCTCAGTTACGGGCAAGTGTCTTTCATCTCTCCTGGAGGGTTGCACGCTGGGAGACAGGGTCTGGGAACATCACGTGATGCTAATTATTCAAATGGGCTTCTCCTCTGAGAATCCGCGCTCCTCTGAACTTCAAACATCTTGACCCCTATACTCACCCAGCAGCAGAAGCCCTCCCGAAGATTCCATCTGCTCCCAAACCAATTAGTTTAACTCCGGGCAAGTTTACCAAACATTCTCCTTTGATCGAAGAATCTATTTATTTTTTTTCTCGAAGGGGGCGATATTCTACCCGTATGTCTTCCTTTGGCATTCATTTTTAGACCCCAAACACACCCCCCTTTTGGAGATGGCATTGGCACTTTGGAGTCAGGTTTATTTTATTTTATTTTATTTCTGTCTTTTTGCTATTTCTTTGGGCCGCTCCCGCGGCATATGGAGGTTCCCAGGCTAGGGGTCTAATTGAAGCTGTAGCCATCGGTCTACACCACAGCCACAGCACTGCCAGATCCGAGCCGCGTCTGCGACCTACACCACAGCTCATGGCAACGCCGGATCATTAACCCACTGAGCAAGGCCAGGGCCGAACCTGCCACCTCATGGTTCCTAGTCGGATTCGTTAGCCACTGAGCCACGACGGGAACTCCTGGAGTCAGGTTCAAAATACGGCATTTGTTTTCATTATTGTTTCCGTAACTAGGTGCAGAGAGGAAGAGGATCTTGGGGTTTCGAGGCGCCCCGCCAGCCCTCAGAGATCACACGCAGAAGTCCCAGCTCCAATAAAGGAGAAAGGACACCAAGCCCCTTCTGGGCCAGGACAACATGGCACCCACTGCAGGGTCAGTTCTACATACGATGGCCCTTGACTCACCGTCCACTCACTGAATGGCCCCACCAGTATCGAGCCCATGGTGAGGTGGCACAGAGGAAGGAAATGCCATCTGAGTCTAGGCCCGTGGTCAAGAGACACACCCCAACAAGTGAGTATGGTGTTATTTTGTGCCTGCCTGCTGTGGCCCGCCCCACCGCTGGAGGGGTCTAACATGTGGCCCTCGCCCCTCTTCTGAACACTTGCACCTGTTGGTTCTTTTCCTGGTGAAGGTTCCTCATCCTTCAAGACCCCATGGCAGTGCCAGCTCACCCTGGCAGCCTCCCCTGTCCCAAGCTAAGCCGGGGGCCCATCTGTCCACTGAGCTGCCAGGGCACCAGGCGCTTCTCGCTAGCAGGGCCCTGGCCACTAGCCTGCTGTCTGCTCTTCTCCCTCTGCCGGTCCCTAAGGTGGGACCCAGGGTTCTTTGTCTGTGCATCCCCAGCTCGCGGAGGATATTGGGTAAGTACTGAAGGAATGAACGAATGAATGAAAGGTGTGTATGTAGGCCCAAGGCCAACAGGAATGGATGATGAAGAGGTGGGTAAAGGGTGCTTTTCAGTGGATGCTTTGTGGAGACGTCTTGTGTGTGTCTTTTTAGGGTTGAACCCTCAGCATACGGAAATGCCAGGCTAGGTGTCCCATCGGAGCTGCCATTGCCAGCCTCCACCATAGCCACAACAAGGCGGGATCCTTAACCCAGTGAGCGAGGCCAGGGATTGAACCTGCATCCTCATGGATACTAGTCCAGTTCGTTACCTCTGAGCCACGACGGGAACGCCTGTCAAGACAGTTTGCTGGTGCTATTCTGGCATTTTTCCGCCTAGAACAATGCTGAGAGGCATCCAATCAAAGAAATTAATATTCCCTTCCCGCCATGAAAGCCTCACTTCGTGGGAAGAACAAGTCCACACAGCAGTGTGTGGGTGTGTGCCCTACACATCAACCCCAGCAGAAACCATAATGTTTGCCTGTGTCGTCCTGCTATGAGAGATGAGGCGTGTTCAGCTCTCCTTTCTCATGGAGCCGCTGACCCCCATCTGACCTTTGTTTTTTTTTTTTTTTGTCTTTTTTTTTTTGCTATTTCTTTGGGCCGCTCCCACGGCATATGGAGGTTCCCAGGCTAGGGGTCGAATCGGAGCTGTAGCCCCCGGCCTACACCAGAGCCACAGCAACGCGGGATCCGAGCCGCGTCTGCCACCTACACCACAGCTCACGGCAACGCCGGATTGTTAACCCACTGAGCAAGGCCAGGGACTGAACCCGCCACCTCATGGTTCCTAGTCAGATTCGTTAACCACTGCGCCACGACGGGAACTCCCCCCCCCCCATCTGATCTTTGTGATGGTGGAAGAATGAGGGCGAGGTGGGAGCCCAGAGAGAGGCGATGAGAGGGACGATGCTTATCAAACTGGAATACAGGCACCCCTATTAGAAGAACAAGGAACGTAGTTGCCCCTATGTGAAGTCCCAACCTTTGTGCCTGGAGAATGTTCTCCTGGAAGCGTCCATTAAAAAAAAAAAAAAAAATCACTAGAATTTTTTATGAACAGAAAAATAGAGGCTCTCTTCTCAAGAAAGCAGAAGCGAATTACCCTGGTTATAGGCCAGATGGCTTTAGAGTTAACAGCAATTGGCACTTAGACATCTTCATATAGAGTGTAAGCCATCTCTTGATTAAAGCTGATATTTGAATTTTTTTTTTTTTTTTTTTTGTCTTTTTAGGCCTATGGAGGTGGCACATGGAGGCTCCCAGGCTAGGGGTCGAATTGGAGCTGTCGCTGCCGGCCTATGCCACAGACACAGCAGCACCAGACCTGAGCCGTGTCTGAGACCTACACCACAGCTCATGGCAATGCTGGATCCTTAACCCACTGAGCAAGGCCAGGGATCGAACCTGCATCCTCATGGATACTAGTCAGATTCGTTTCCCCTGAGCCACGATGAGAAAATTATTTGAATTTTTTGTTTGTTTTGCTTTTTAGGGCCCTACCCATGGCACATGGAGGTTCCCAGGTTAGGGGTCAAATCGGAACTACAGCTGCCAGCCTACACTACAGACACAACACCACCAGATCTGAACCACATCTCTGACCTACACCACAGTTCACAGCAATGCTGGATCCTCAACCCCTTGAGCGAGGCCAGGGATCAAACCTGCAACCTCATGGTTCCTAGTTGGATTCATTTCTGCTGCACCACAATGGGAACTCCTTGAATTTTCGAATAAGAACAATTGAGATTTAGTGGCTCAGGGACCTCTAAGCCCCCGCGATTTCGCCTCAATAGATGGGCTCATCTGAGAATATTTCTGAGCTGCCATCTTGTTTCAAGATGGGCAACCCCACAGATTCACCCCGTGGTGTATCCTCTTGATACGCTTTAGTGGTACACGGTGATGCCAAGTCTGCCAATTCCTGTGCAGGTTACATAAACCCCAGCAGGCAATGCTGTTGAAACGAAATCATAGTTGGCCGGTGAACGAGCATTGGCTGGGTCTTCAATAACTTCAGTGTTTATCAGGTGCTGGCTAAGTGCCAGACCTGGTGCTGAGGACCTGAGACACCTGCCTCAGCAGAGACCCAGGGCGGGTGTGGTGCCACCACCGGCTGACAAGTGAGGAAGTGAAATGAAGCAGTGCCTGGGGCACAGAGCTTGGAAGCCACAGGGCCAAGATGGGAACCTGGGTCTGTGGACACCAGGGAAGCCCTGCAAGCAGTGCCCGGCCCACGGCCAGCTCCACGGAGGCATCTGTGTCATCGCTGCTACCCAGCACCTGGAGTGATCTGTCCTTGCCCAGGAGGCTCCCTGGGGATGGAGAGCCTGGGGGCATGTGGCCCTGGCTCTTCCAGAACACACAGGGGGCTGGAGTCAGGTTCTCTCTCATTAGCTGAATAGGAAGGGGACCAAAGATCTTGGGGCGCACGGGGCTGCTCACACTCCATGCCCCCCATCCCTCCCTTGCCTGGTCACTGGCTCCTGCTGGACCTTCATCTCAGCTGGGAGAATGCCTGCCTTTCCGCCCAGGCCCAGCCCAGTCACTGCAAAGCCTCCTCAGCGTTCACCTGCTATAACTGTCTGCTCTCTCTTACGGTCAACAAATAGAAGTATTATTATCTTTCACTCTTCTGGGTCCATAGGGACGAAGGCCTTGATCTGTATTAAGGGGTCTGTGTTTTGAACAACCTCTCTGGCTTCAGGGCTCAGAAATTTATTCACATAATGGAGTGACGGTAGTTTCCAAAATGAGACAACGTGTGAAAATGTGGCCACAGCTCTTCGGCGCTCCTTCCATGAAGAGGTAGAGTCTTTCCTCACCCTTCGAATCTGGCCTTGCCCTTGAATCTAGCCTTGGCGGAAGCGACCTTAGAGTTCTGTGTTTAGATCTGAAGACTTTGCAGCTTGTGCTCTTGGGCTGGGAACCTTCTGCCACCAAGTCCGAGCCATCCCTGCTGGAGGATGAGGGACGTGTGGACCGACCCCCAGACAAGCAAGTGGCCCCAAGCCTGGCACTGCCAAGCTCAGCTCAGCCCAGCCCAGAAGGATAACCTCTTGGAGCCCAGGTCAAGTCACTGACACACAGAATCATGAACTAAATAAAATCGTTGTTTTAAGCCACTATACCTGGGGATATTTGTTACACAGCAGTAGATAACGGGTGCACAGGGCAAGCTCATGGAAACAAAGCCCAGTTCATGGGAATGGAAGTGAGAGTTGGAAAGCTGTTGAGGGCTTGAAGGCTATTCTCTCTCTCTCTCTCTCTTTTTTTCTTTTTCTTTTGGGGGCCACACCCATAGCTTAAGGAATTTCCCAGGCAAGGGTTTGAATTGGAGCTACAGCTGCTGGTCTACACCACAGACATAGCAACCCAGGCTACCAGCTGCATCTGCGACCTCCACCCCAGCTCATGGCAACACCAGAGCCATAACCCACGAAGCGAGGCCAGGGATTGAACCCACATCCTCATGGATCCTAGTTGGGATCGTTAACTGCCAAGCCACAAAGGGAACTCTGGAGGCTATTCTCGAGATTTCTCTCTGTTTAGTGGTTCTTACTGTGGTCTGCCTTTCAGTCCTGCTTCCTCAGCCCCAAAAGGTCACCCAGCCCCAACTCCAACATGACTTTCCATGCAACCGCTCACCATCCACCCAAGACTGGTCTTGGTCTCTTCTGCGCTCATGGGTGCCCTGACTCTCAGCTGCCCAGGGATGAGCTACCTGCCTCTGATGGCCCAGGTGAGCAGCAGGCATTGTGGGCAGGGAGGGTGCTCGGGACACGACAGGCAAGGAACTACCTCATTGCATCACCCATACCCGGGAGGAGCAAGGGGAGATTTTTTTCCCACTACCATCTTATTGCTACAGAAGCTACAAGGGGAATGATTTTACTGACTAGGACTGGGTCATATTAGACGAAGCTGATTACTTGGGGCTCCCAGTTCCTATTGGCTCAATATTAGAGAGAAGCCTCCATGTGCTGTGTCTTTATTGGCAGATACAGCCAACATCGCTGGACTTTGCATGGGTCCAGGCCAAGGGAGAAGGCCCAGGATGCACCATCCCCAACATCCTCTTTGGTTTAGTTTTCTTTGGGGAGTGGGAGGGCTAGTGGTAATTTTTTTTCCTTCTCCTTTTTTCTGCCACCCTTTCATGCCCCTTGCAGCTTCACTCATAGCAGTTCCCTAAGGCATCTAGGCTAACACCCTAAAGTATAATTTCCTTGCTCATATAATAATGTACAAGAATATACAAAGTTTTGGGTTTTTTTATTTTATTTTTTTGCTTTTTAGGGCCATGCCTGCAGCATATGGAGATTCCCAGGCTAGGGGTCGAATTGGAGCTGTTGCTGCCGGCCTCCGCCAGAGCCACAGCAACGCCAGATCTGAGCTGCATCTGTGACCTACACCACAGCCCATGGCAACACCGGATTCTTAACCCACTGAGCGAGGCCAGGGATCAAACGCTCAACCTCACGGTTCCTAGTCGGATTTGTTTCCGCTGCGCCGCGACGGGAACTCCCAAAGTCTTAATAATATTGTTTACAGGAAGTGCCTGTGTGGCTCAGTGGTGATGAGCCAGACTAGTACCCATGAGGATGTGGGTTTGATCCCTGGCCTCACTCAGTGAGTTAAGGGTCTGGTGTTGCCATGAGCTGTGGTGTAGATCTCAGATGTGGCTCGGCTCTGGCGTTGCTGTGGCTGTAGTGAAGGCCAGCAGTTGTAGCTCCAATTCAACCCCTAGCCAGGGAACTTCCATATGCAGCAGGTTCGGCACTGAAAAGCAAAAAAAAAAAAAAAAAAAAAGAAAAAGAAAGAAAAAGAAAAAAAATGTATGTATATAGTTTACAAAAACAAGGTCATATTTTATCCAGGTTTTTGCATCTTAATTTTCTCAAGGAAGTTAACTGTTACAGTTCTAATTTATTCTTTCTTTCCTACCTTTGTTTTTTTTGGCCTCACTCATGGCGTGTGGAAGTTCTTGGGCCAGAGATTGAACCTGAGCCACAGCAGCAACCCGAGCCACTGCAGGGACAAGGCCAGGTCCTTAACCTGCTGCTTCTTAATTTATTCTTCTTAATGGTTGTATAATATTCTAAGGTGAGATTTTACTCTACTTTATTGAACCCTCTCCTGTTGATAGATATTCATTTTATTCCCACAGTTTTCCAGGGCAACGGCTCTTCTTTGAAAAAAAATTTCTTGGAGTATAGTTGCTTTACACCGTTGTGTTAGTTTCGGGTGTATAGCAACGTGATTCTGTTATACACATATTCTTTCTTTCTCAGAATATTTTCCCACATTCAGATCATCAGAATATTGAGTAGAGTTCCCAGTGCTGCCAGGGTAGGTCCTTGTTGGTTATTTATTTTTTATTGTAAGCCTTGAATATAAAGTCTTATATATTGGAGTTCCCATCGTGGCACCGTGGAAACAAATCTGATAGGGACCATGAGCTTGCAGGTTTGATCCCTGGCCTCACTCAGTGGGTTAAGGATCCTGCGTTGCTGCGTGCTGTGGTATAGGTTGCAAATTTGCCTGGGATCTGATGTTGCTGTGGCTGTGGTGTAGGCTGGCAGCTGTAGCTCTGGTTGGACCTCTAGCCTGGCAACCTCCACATGCTGCGGGTATAGCTCAAAAAAAGCAAAAAACAAAACAAAACAAAAAAAACTCCTTATATACTGATGCTTTCATTTCTATGCATTAGATACCCAGACATGGTGTTATTGCTAGGCTGAAGGATATATCTGTATTATTTTAATAAATGTTGCCAGATTTCCTCTCAGTTCAACTGTAACCTGTAATTGACTACCCGTTTCCCCACATCCCCAAGAGCAAAAGGTGTTACTGCTGTTTTAAAATTTTGCCAGTTTGCTAATTATGAAGAATCATCTCAATGGTAATATAAACTGCGTTTCCTACACTACCAGAGTTTTGAGAATCTTAAAAAAAATTTGCTAGTCAAGTGGATTTGCTCTTCGTGAATTGCTTCTCAGTATCCTTTTCCATTTTTTGTCGGGTAATTGTCTTACATCAATTCCTTTTTCTTTTTTTTTTTTTGTCTTTTTGCCTTTGCTAGGGCCGCTCCTGCGGCATATGGAGGTTCCCAGGCTAGGGGTCGAATCGGAGCTGTAGCCACCAGCCTACACCAGAGCCACAGCAACGCGGGATCCGAGCCGCGTCTGCAACCTACACCACAGCTCACGGCAATGCCGGATCGTTAACCCACTGAGAAAGGGCAGGATCAAACCTGCATCCCCATGGATGCCACTCAGATTTGTTTCTGCTGGGCCATGATGGGAACTTCAAGGTTTTCATTCCTTTTTTTTTTTTTTTTTCAGGGCCACACCTGCGGTATATGGAGGTTCCCAAGCTAGGGGATGAACCGGAGCTACAGCTGTGGGTCTACACCACAGCCACAGCAACATCAGATCCGAGTTGCATCTGTGACCTACCCCACAGCTCACGGCAACGCCAGATCCTTAACCCACTGAGCGAGGCCAGGGATGGAATCGGCAACCCCATGGTTTCGCGTCGGATTCGTTTCCGCTGCGCCATGATGGGAACTCCCCTAGTTCCTGGTTTAAATGAACATGTTTCTAGGGGTTCATCATTTAGAAAAATATTATCTGTTGGTTCTGAGAGAATGATCTTTATTTATAAAATTTCTCTGATAGAATGTTTAGAACTTTTGTGTTAAGGATGCTAAATTTTTTTCAAATACATTTTAGGCTCAATTTTGTGTGTGTGTGTGTGTGTGTGTGTGTGTGATTTTTCCCTTGAAATGATCTAACTTTGTTTTTCGAGAGGAGAATTCATGCTCGGAAATTTATATAAGCACATAGTCTGTCTCTCATTCTTATTTTAATGCATTTCTCCGGTTTTTCAAAGACAAAAATCAAGCAAAAAGTGGTTAGGGTATGCTGGAATACTGTAACATTTAACATAACATTTTCCAAAGACTATTGTCATAAGAAGAAAATGGTGAAATAAGTTACATTGAAGCGAAAACTAGGATGCAAAATCATGTTCAGCGTGATCCTAATTCTTCAAAAAAAAAAAAAATCCGTCTATACATGAAAGACCTCAGAAAGGACATAGATAGTATATGGCTCCTCATAGTTTTCTATATTTTCAAGATTTTCCACCACAAACTTGTGCTGTTGCACCAGGAGAAAAACCACATTTTCATTTTGAAATGTCGACAGCAAGAATACTGTGTATCCCTCAGAGGCAAAGAGCCTCCAGAGTTTTCACAGCACAGCCTAGTTGGGGCTCAGTGGAGGACTGAGCCTCAGTGATTCTGGAGGTCTCAGGGCCCCATTGACACCCAATGGGTTCCATTATAGGGACCCATATTACAGTTGCTTATTTATTTATTTTTTAGGCCCGCGCCTGCTGCATATGGAGGTTCCCAGGCCAGGGGTCCTGTCGGAGCTACAACTGCTGGCCTCCACCACAGCCACAGCCACATGGGATCCGAGACTTGTCTGCGACCTACACCACAGCTCACGGCAGTGCCAGATCCTTAACCCACTTAGCCAGGCCAGGGATCGAACCCACAACCTCGTGGTTCCCAGTCGGATTCGTTTCCACTCCCTCACCGCTGCTTATTTAACCTAAAGTCCCCGCTCCTTCCAGCACTGGCCGCCTCTCGGACCAGGGCCGAGCCACCTGACAAGAGGTTCCCTGCGGCGTTGTCAGAGGTGGCAGAGCAAGTCTGAAATGGGGGCCGGAAGACCAGCCCAGTCTTGGCTCTCACCTTTTCCTGCTGTGTGACCTTGGGCAAGTTACTTGCCCTCTCTGAAGGATGAACTAACTCCTCGCTCATAAAATGGGGGAAATCACGCCTGGTCTTCTTGATCGCGTGGCTCAAAATCTCCAAGAGCCTCTCCAGGCGGGGCTGCTTTATGACCCACCCGGAGGAGCCGTGTAAACCCAAGGGACTGTTCTGCCTCCACAGAGGAAGCTTTGCTGTCATCTGAACATCCTGATTGCAAAACAATTCTTATTTAATTGGATTCATCTGAGTAGGTCAAATAATAATAATAATTACTGAGACTGGTAATCATATCAGGGACAGCTCACCACGCTCCTCTTACATAACCCGAGCTTCTCTCCAACGCCCCAGTTTGAAAGCCTCTCCCGTTGGCCCGCTCGTGACTCAGGGATCACAGATCAATCCTGTGCTTGGAGAAAGGCCCTCGGCTCCTTCTCCCACGAGGCCAACAAGCGGCCACGGTTGTCATCCTTGGCTTGGTCTCTTCACACCCAACCACAACCACAGAGTCAAAGTGAAGGGATTGCTCATGACACTGTGCAATACACACTGTCACTGCTTCGTGGACAGGCGTGTCGTCTGATGAGGGATTTTATTGATTTATTTTTTGTCTTTTTAAGACCGCACCCACGCATGTGGAAGTTCCCAGGCTAGGGGTCGAATTGGAGCTGCAGCCGCCGGCCTGCATCTCAGCCACAGTGACACTGGATCCAAGCTGCGTCTGCGACCTACACCGCAGTGCACGGCAATGCCGGATCCTTAACCCACTCAGCGAGGCCAGGGATGGAACCCATGTCCTCCCGGATACTAGTCAGGTTTGTTACTGCTGAGCCACAGGGGGAACTCCATCGATGAGGGATTTTAAAGGGCCAGGCAGGGGACGGTGCAATGGCATGACCTGGTCCTTCAGCCAAAATGTGTTTAAAGCACTGCCCCCGACACAGATTCACCCTGTGGCAGTCTTCGAAGGTCCCTTCCTGCCACCACCCCTGATGCCCCTGTTCCTAAAACGGATTCTTTTTTCTTTTTCTTTTTCGGTTGTTCCTACGGCATGTGGAAATTCCTCAGCCAGGGGTGGAATCCGAGCTGCAGCTGCGACCGACACCACAGCTACGGCAACACTGGGTCCTTAGCTCACTGCACGCGGCTGGGGATCGAACCCCTGTTGCAGCAGAGACAGCACCAGATCCTTAACCTGCTGGGCCATAGTGGGAACTCCCCCAAGCTGGTTCTTTTCTCCAGCTCCCAGGGAGAGTGAGCAGGGGGCCTGGATGGGGTGGGGTGGGGTGGGGTGATGAGGGGAGGTCAGTCAAGTTCCTACATCTAGGCTGGGCCTCATTCCCCTTCAGTGAGCCTCTCCCCTGACAAGACCCTTCCCCTCCAGTCCATGTTTCATCCCGTGAACTGTCCTCCCAAGAAAAATCTCAGGGGACCCCTACGGTGGTGAGGAAGGCACCTGCTTTAGGAGTATCGGGGGCCTGCAGCGTGCCCGCCCTGGGGCTGCAGTGGGGCAGGAGGCCGGGCATGCTAAGCCTCCTTTTGGCTCCACCTGCAAGGCCTTCTCACCCACCAGAACTAGGAGCAACGCCCAGAGGCTCTACAATTCGGGGGGAAATGACCGCTTACAAATTTTCAGAGAAAGGAAAGCAAACCATCTTCCCAGGAAAGCCATGGTCCCTGGCCCACTCTTGTCTGTTGAGCTCCAACGCAGGGGCCCTGTCATTTTGGCCACTCAGGGCCTTCAGTTTGGGGAAATTTTCTTGAATTATTTCATCCATTATTTCCCGTTTTCGCTTCTCCTCTTTCTGGAAAGTTTTTGGGGGTATTTTTTTGGTGGCGGGGGGGGGGTCTTTTTTAAGGCTGCCCCTGTGGCATATGTAAGTTCCCAGGCTAGGGGTCCAGTCAGAGCTGTAGCGGCCGGCCTACACCACAGCCCCAGCCACGCATTTCTGAACCTTCTCTTTATCTACCACCTGCTTGTTCCATGGGTGGAATTAATATTCCTTCCAGGGGTTTGATAAGAATGGTTTTTTCCCCCTTTCTCCATCACAGGCTGTTTCTTCAGGCTGATTTGTTTGTTCCCATCTCTGTATTTCAAGGTCCTGGGTCCCTGGGTGCTCCTGTGCAGAGCAAGGTGCTGAAAGGCTGATTAGAAATCCTGGCACATGGGCAGGGCGGTAGCGTCATTTCCTTAGACTCCTTTTTGGTGGGGACCCCTAACCATGTCTGTATCCTTAGGTCTTTATGTTGGTGCAGGTGGGAACTCCAGAAGGCAGCCTGGGATGCAGGTAAAATGGTTTTTTTTTTTTCACTAACTTCATCCATTTAAAAACATACTTATGTTATTTTATTTTGTTGGCCTCACTCGCAGCATCTGGAGGTTCCCAGGCTAGGGGGTTGAATCAGAGATGCACCTGAGGCCTACACCACGGCCACAGCCACGCAGGATCCGAGCCACATCTGCAACCTACACCACAGCTAGATTCTTAACCCACTTAAGAATGATCCCTGAGCGAGGCCGGGGGTCAACCCCGCATCCTCGTGGATACTATGTTGGCTTCTTAACCCACCAAGCCACAATGGGAACTCCTAACTTCTTCCATTTCAGAGCCTGGCTGCTGATCCAAATACGCCATAAATAAACACTCGCGAGCAGATTCACATGGAACGTGATCAGTCTGTAAAAATCCGATTTCTGTAGCGCCCTCTCCAAGAAAGAAAGGTGCCCCAGAATGTAGAACCAGAGCAGGTAGCGCCTATGGTGTCTATTTTGCAGGGTTTTGTTTTGTTTTTTTTTTTGGTTTTAAGGGCCGCACCAGAGGCACATGGAGGTGCCCAGGCTAGGGGTCCAGTCAGAGCTACAGCTGCCAGCCTACACCACAGCCACAGCAACGCCAGATCCAAGCCGCATCTGCGACCTACATCAGAGCTCATGGAAACGCAGGATCCTTAACCCACTGACCGAGGCCAGGGGTCGAACCTGTATCCTCATGGATGCTAGCTGGGTTTGTTACCTCTGAGCCACAACAGGAGCTCCTACTTTGGAGTTCCTGTGGACACAATCTTCCTGGCAACGGAAGGAAGGGAAGGACCCTCACTTCTCTGGGTCAAAAGAAGAAATGCGTTGTATCCACCTGGTATCCGGGTACCAGCGGGATGAGAGCATCTGGTCTAGCACGGTTTCTCTCGAGACCCTAACTCAGGGAGGGCTTCCCAGAGGAGGAGCCTGGGCAGAATCTCAGAGGAATCACGGCTTCCTTCCTCAAGGATGCTTGTATTCATTCAGCCTCTGGATCCGGGTTACAATATGCCCGGTGTCTTCTGTCCTGACGGATCCTGTTTCTGCCCCTTCAGGAACCGTCTGTCTGTCCCCTGAGACGCTGTCTTTCAGAGACAGCACGCCTGCCTTCTCCCGAGGCCTTCCTGCCACTGAGTCATGGTTCTCACCGTTTGCAATTTTTATCTGAAAGTGCTGCACGTTGCCTGCGGGCGTTGGAAGGCGCCGGCCAAACAAAACATTTAATTTAGAGGCTTAGCCCCCAGGAGAAGAGAGTGTTATTATTATTATTATTATTTATCACATTTAAAGGGTTCCATCTCTGAGCCTCTGGGTACTCATAAAGCAACAATGCTCCCATTTAAGCGCCCAAGTTAGAACTAAATGCCCTGAGCCTTGTCCCTTGGCAGCAGGTTATGGAATGAGAGAAGGAGGAAAATTTCCCATCATGCTTAGGCTGCTTAGTTTCCAAAGCGGGAGGGATTTTAATTCGCAGGACATGCCGCAGGATCGGCCACGTCTGGAGCATCCTCAAGTGCAGCCGTCGGGGGACGGATACTTGTCTCGATCTAGGGAGCTGCCTGCGCCGTTCCACAAACATGAACAGCAGCCCTGGAGTCAGAGCCTGGAGACACGGCCGGCTGAGCCTGGGTCACTGCCTCCCGTGAGCTCACAGGGTCCTGGAGCAGGTGGACGAATTGACCAGGAATCAGCCAGCATGCTGGGCCAGGGATAAGTGGATTATTGGCCAGGAATCCGGAGGGGCCGTTCTCCTCCCTGCCATGCGGGCCAGAGTGGGGCACTGTGCCCAGGGCTTCTTGGCTCCACCATGTTGGAGGGAGCTGGACAAACCGGAACACATTCAGAGGACCAGCCAGGAGGCTGAGGGGCTTAGGACCCTGTCCTACGTGTTACCTTGAGGGACTGCTAGTTATCTTGGCTGGAAGGGAAAGGCTGGGGCTGGGGGGAGGGCAGGGGGGAAAGGAAAGCACTGTTGAAAGAAATTAAAGACCTAAATCAATAGAAAGACACCCCCAGTTTATAGACTAGAAGACATTTTATATATATGTATATATTTGTCTTTCTGTCTTTTTAGGGCTGCACCCATGGCATGTGGAGGTTCCCAGGCTAGGGGTCTAACCGAAGCTGTAGCCACAGGCCTACACCACAGCCACAGCAATGCCAGATCTGAGCCGTGTCTGCAACCTACACCACAGCTCACAGCCACGCCAGATCCTTAACCCACTGAGCGAAGCCAGGGATCGAACCTGCAACCTCATGGTTCCTAGTCGGATTCGCTAACCACTGAGCCATGACGGGAACTCCTAGAAGACATAATATTGTTAAGACGGCAGTACTCTCAAACTGACCAACAGATTCAATGCAATCCCTTTCAAAATCCCAGATGGCTATTTTGTAGAAATGGACAAACTGAGCCTTGAATTTATATAGAAATTCGAGAGACCCAGAAGAGCCAAACAATACTGTTCTTTATAGAACAAAGGTGGAGGACTCACAATACCCAGTTTCAAAACTTACTACAAACTACTGTAAGCAAGACGGTATTGTACTGGAGTTCCCACTGGGGCTCAGTGGGTTAAGAACCTAACTACTATCCACGAGGACGCAGGTTTGTTCCCTGGCCTCACTCAGTGGGTTAAGGATCTGGTGTTGCCACAAACTGTGGTGTAGGTCACAGATGCAGCTCGGATCCCACGTTGCTGTGGCTGTGGCTATGGCCAGCAGCTGCAGCTCTGATTTGACCCCTAGCCTGGGAAATTTCATATGCCGCAGGTCTGGCCCTTAGGAAAAAAAAAATGTGAAAACCCAAACCAGAGAATGAGAGAAAACGTTTGCAAATTATATATTTTATAAAATATATTTATATATTTTATAAATATAATAATATATTTTATCCAGATACAAAGCCTTCTTACAATGCAACGATAAAAAGACAGCAGCTTAGTTTGTGCCTTGTGGCTCAGCAGGTTAAAAATGCTGCGTTGTCACTGCTGTGGCTTGTTGTTGCTACCGTGGCGCAGGTTCAATCCCTGGCCTGGGAACTTCCACATGCCACGGGTTTGACCAAAGAGGAAAAAAGACAAAAAAAAAACTGGCCACGGCTATGCATAGACCTTTCTCCCAAGAAGATAAGCAAATGGCGAGTGAGCCCATGAAAAAGATACTCAACATCACTAACCCTTAGGTCCTTGGAAAATGAAAGCATGTGAGACACCACTTCACACCCATCAGGATGGCAATTATCAAAAGGATGGACAAGGAGTTCCCTGGTGGCCTCGTGGTTAAGGATCCGGTGTTGTCACTGCTCTAGCTTAGGTCACTGATCTGACATGGGTTCCACCATCTCTGGGCCTGAGACTGCCACATACCCTGGGCCTGGCCAAAACCAAACCAACCAAACAAACAAAAGATAGGCAATAAGAATATGGCACTTTGGAGCCCTGCTACACCGCTGTTGGGAATATAAGATGGTTTGGCCACTTTGGAAAACAGTTTGGCCAAACCTCGAAAACTTAAACAAAGACTTACCATATGGCCCCGTGATCCCATTCTCAGTTATATAATCAAGAGAACTGAAAACATGTGTTTGCATAAGAATGTATTCACGAGTGTCCACAGAGGAGTTCCTGTCGTGGCTTAGTGGAAACAAACCCGGCGAGTATCCATGAGGACTTGGGTTCGATCCCTGGCCTCGCTCAGTGGGTTAAGGATCTGGTGTTGCTATGGCTGCACTGTGGCTGGCAGCTATAGCTCTGTTTCGAACCCTAGCCTGGGAAATTCCATATGTGGGGGCTGAGGCTTTAAAAAGCAAAAAAAAAAAAAAAAAGTCCATAGAAGCACTATTCACAGTAGCCAGGAAAGGAAAACCACCCACATTCCATCAACTGATGAATACACAAAATGTGGTGTGTGTGTGTGTGTGTGTGTGTGTGTATCCATCTGATAGAATATTATCTGGCGATGAAACAAAAATGAATACTGACAGAGGCTACGACATGGAAGATCCTTGAAAATATTCTAAGTGTAAGGGGCCGGGCACCCACACTGTGGGAAATGTCTCCAGTAGGCAAACCATCCATAGACACAGAAAGCAGATTTGTGGTTGTCGGAAGCCGGGGACTGGGAACGAAGAGTGACCGCTTATGGGTATGGGGCTCCTTTTTGGGGTGATGGACATATTCTGGAATCAGATGGTGGTGATGATTACACAGTCCTGTGACGATAACTAAAAACACTGAATAGTACCCATGAAAAGGGCAATTTTACGGTATGTGAACTGTATCTCAATTAACAAAAAATAAACAAATAGGAGGTCCCGCCATGGCACAGTGGGTTAAGAATCCAACTGCAATGGCTTGGGTGGCTGAAGAGCTGCAGGTTCGATCCCTGGCCTCGCACAGTGGGTTAAAAGATCTGGCGTTGTCACAGCTGTGGTGCAGGTCGATGCTGCGGCTCAGATTCGATCCCTGGCCTGGGAACTTCCATATGCTGCAGGTGTGGCCATGGGAAAAAACAAGCAAATAAAGCATGACAGGGAGAAGTAGCAGCCTTGGGGTTTGTGTTTAAATACCTGGAGGGCTGGCAGGTGGATGAGGGCTCCGTGGCTCCTTGGAGTCATTTCGAGACCAATCAGACCTCCTGGGCGATGGGAAATCTTTGCAGCAAGAAAATCTATCTGTGTGACCCGCTGCAGGACAGTACTGACAGCTTCACAGGGCAGTGAGTTCCACGGCAGTGGAAGTCTGAACACAGCAGGGGTTGAACCGCTGCCTGGCAGAATGGCTAGAGAGACGATTTACGCACAGGGTTGGGAAGGCAGGGTTGGCCTAGATGACGACAAAGGCCCTTCCTGTTCCCCAAACACCACAATTCTATGACAGATAAAGAGAACTTTTCACGAGTATACAGTAGGTACTCAGTGGAATGTTTGCTGGACCCAGCTGGCCCTGAATTACCCTCCTAGGCCCTAAGTCCTGCGCTGTCTTCAAGGTATAAAATCTTTTAACCACAAGGAAGCTGGAGTCTCATTCTAGAAATGACCCAACGTTGTAGCTTGAGATCCAATGGCTGTCTTTCTCCTGAACCAAGAGTTTGATACTCAAATAGCAATAAAATAAAAAGCATTGGCCCTTGGATGAATCTCCCAAATACACAAATACCTCCTGCAGCACAGCATCAAAAGAATAAACAACCCAAACAAAAGATGGGCAGAAGATCTAAAGAGACGTTTCTCCTTAGAAGACACACAGATGGCCAAAAAACACATGAAAAGATACTCAGGATTGCCAATTATCAGAGAAACATAAATCAAAACTACCACGAGGGACCACCTTACACCAGCCAGAATGGCCATTATCAAGAAGCCTACAAGGAGTTCCCCTCATGGTGCAGTGGAAATGAATCCTACTAGGGACCTTGAGGTTGTGGGTTCGATCCCTGGCCTCGCTTGGTGGGTTAAGGATCCGGTGTTGCCATGAGCTGTGGTGTAGGTCACAGACACGGCTCGGATCCTGCGTTGCTGTGGCTGTGGCGTAGGCCGGCAGCTGTAGCTCCGATTAGACCCCTAGCCTGGGAACCTCCATACGCTGTGAATGCTGTCCTAAAAAACAAAACAAACAAACAAAAAGCTACAAAAAGTCAATGTGGGAGAGGGTGTGGAGAAAAGGGAACCCTCTTACACTGTTGGTGGGGATATAAACAGGGACAACCACTGTGGAAAACAGTATGGAGGTTCCTCAGAAACTAAAGATAGAACTACCACATGATTCAGAAGTCCCACTCCTGGGCATCTACCCAGAGAAAACCGTAATTCAAAAAGATGCATGCACCCCAGTGTTCATGGCAGCACTGTTTACAGTAGCCAAGACATGTCCATCGACAGATGAATGGATAAAGAAGATGTGGCACATGTATATATAGTGGAATATTACTCAGCCATAAAAAAGAACAAGATAATGAATGCAGCAACATGGATGGACTTAGAAATTATCATACGAAGTGAAGTTAGACAGTGAAAGACAAATATTAAATGATATCACCTATATGTGGAATCTTAAAAAAAAGGATACAAGTGAACTTATTTGCAGAACAGAAACAAACTCACAGACTTTGAAAAACTTGTGGTCCCCAAAGGGGACAGTGGGGAGGGATGGACTGGGGGTTTGGGATGGCACACACACTCTGAGGTATAGGGACTGATTGGCCAACAGGGACCTGCTGTAGAGCACAGGGCACGCTACCCAATATTCTGTGATGATCTACGGGGCCAAAGACTCTGAAAGAGAATGGATGTGTGCGCGCGTGTAACGGAATCACTTTGCCGTCGAGCAGAAACCATCACAAGCTTGTGAGTCACGTCTACTTCAAAACAACTTAAAAAAGAAAAGTGCTAAATTCATTCACCTGGAAAAAAAAAAAGAGAGAGAGAGAGAATTGGAGAATACGGGCCTGGGGTGTGACCAGCAGCGGCAGGCTCAAGGGCCCGGATTTTCCTGGCACGGGGCCCTGCATCCTTTTTACGGGGGCAGAGGGGCATCCCCCCAGGCGGGGCAACCTTTGCACCCCTCACTGTCTGGACCCTTTGCACAACCTGGAACCCGGACAGGGACGCGCGACGGCGCTTCTCTGGATGGCAGACTTTCTACAGATCACTTCCCGGATGGAGGGGCGCCCCGGGGGAGAGAGAGGAAGATTACTTAACAGGATGCGAAACCAGTCCACCGGTTCACCCGGAACCCACCCGGGGAAGCAGCAGCGCGGTGTTTGCTTCTGTAGAAGATGAGAGGAGGCCTTGCACTTGGACGAGCCCTGGAAACGCCCACGTGGAAAAAGAGGCCTCGGGAGCTGGAAGCAGAGATGATGGCGAAGCAGACCACGGCAGCTCCTCCCAAACTCCACGTTGCCCCATTGGATCGCGGAGACTGACCTTTGACACGAAGGTTTACTGAGGGTCCCCCCCCACCCCCCGCACCCCGGCCGGGCTGCCAGCCAGACTCACCGGCCCTTGTGCACGTGTGTATTTCACCGTATGCCCGGGACTTCCGCAGGCGTGCCCTTGCCCGAGCTTCGTGGTGACCTAACGTGACGGTGTCCTTCTGCTGATGAGGACATCAAGGATTGGTGGAGCTGGGGCCGGAACCCAGGTCTTCAGACCCTTGGTCCAGAATCATCTCTATGAGCTGTTGCGCCTCGTTTGGATGGTGGGGTGTCTGCGATGTAAACAGCCCGGCCCTGCAGCATTGGGTCCAGGCTGGCCTTGGCCTCGTGGGGGTGCCCCACCATCAGGACCGGAGGGTGGGAGCCCCCTGCAGAGGGATGGCACTGTATCTTCGTCCTTCCTTCTCACCTGGCTCTTCCTCTTTGCCTGGAAACTCAACCCCCACTAAAATAAACCCGCCTGCTCCAGCTCTGTCTCCCTTCTCCCTGCTTTGCAGGATTTGCACCGTGTACTCCCCCCGGGCCCCCACGGCCTGGCTTCTGGTTGCTTCTCCTCCCATGACTCTCCAGCCACGGCCCCTACCCAATGCCGGCAGGAGTCTCCAGGGACAGCCGTGCTGGCAAAGGCAATGAGCAAAGGTCCCATCTTACCTGTCCTGGCAGGAGGCTGCTTCCTGTCCCTCTCTTCTGCCGTGGTTCCCATGACACCGCTTGCTCTTTCCTGCTCCGCTCATCCTTTGCGTGGGATGCCCTTGACTTGACCTCTGCTCTTCTCACTTTTGAGGTTCTTCTTAAATGACCCATCTGCTCCCAGGCATCATTTCCAAGTTCAAACTCCATTTCCAGCTATGACTGAACCTGAAGCATCTGCTTCCGGGAACGTCCAACAGCAGGTCCCTTGGGATCTTCGCCTTTAGCCGAACTTGGCCTTGGGGAGCCACCCTGCGCCTCCTCCTCCCCATTATCCGTATCCTGCAGATCAGCCCAGCCGGGAAGCAGGGGGCCCGTCCGCTATCCTGGCCCCACCTCCATCTAAGCAAACCCTAGTCCTGCTGATGCTACTTTCAAATTTTACCCACCCTGGCTCCCGAAGCAGCTTCCCAGCTGAACTTTGGCTCTTAAATCTTCTCCCCAGGGCTGGGAAATGATGAACTTTCTAGAACACACATCTTGCTGCAAGTCCTTCTTTCACCGGGGGGAACCCCTGGGGCTCTTCCTCAGCCTCCAGATGAAAGTGGCCTGCTGCCCACCCTGCTTTTGTCACCTGCCACCTCTGGTCTCACAAGTCACCCTATTCTGGAACTGCTCCTCGCACGTCCTCTCAGGCTGGTGTCACCGCTGAAAGGCTGTCCCTGCTGGAACCTGCCTGGCCTCAGAGCTGGAGCAGGTGTCGTCCCCTCAGGAGGGCCCCTCTTTTGTCCTTGTCTCCAGGAAAAGACTCAGTTTTTGTGTGTCTCTCTGATTAAACTGGAAGCACTGAGCCGGCGGGGCCCCTCTTTTCCTCATCTCTGATCCCTTGGCCGTATTTTAAATCCTCATATAATTCTCCCACCTCAGCCAGACAGTGCAAGTGTCCTGAATTGACCCAAGCTGTCGACCTCACAGACCATAATTTTTGTTTGTGTGTTTGATATTTTAGGGCTGTGCTCACTGCCTATCCCCAGGCTAGGAGTCGAACCGGAGCGGCAGCCGCCAGCCTACACCACAGCCACAGCCACAGCCACGAGGGATCCGAGACACATCCGCGACCTACACCACAGCTCACGGCAATGCTGGATCCTTAACCCACTGAGCAAGGCCCAGGGATGAGTCTGCATCCTCCTGGATCCTAGTCAGGTTCATTACCGCTGAGCCGCAGCGGGAACTCCCAGACCTGGATTTTTATTTAACTGTTTTATTTTGAAAAATTTCAAACTTGTACCAAGGAGACAGAACATACGAATAGTGTAACGAGGCCCCTGTGCGGTCACCCACAGTAACCATTATCGGCATTTTGCCAATTTTGTTTCATCCTCAGCACCATTACCCACAACTTGATGATTATTGGTTTTTATAACTCAGAGATTGTGCTCTTTTTTTCTTTCTCTTCTTCGCAGCCCTCTCTCGTGGAGAAGAACATTTAAATTTGGCCATTGGACCAACAGAAAAGGAAAGAAGAGTCCGTTGTTATCACAGCCGTCAGTGGAAGCCACTGATGCGAAACGTCCTGGTTCTGTATCAGGCTTAAGGCTGCTGCTTCTTCTTCTTCTTCTTTTTATGGCCACACTCGCAGCATATGGAAGTCCTCGGATCTGGGGTCAAATGAGAGCTGCACCTGCTGGCCTACGGCACACCCATGGCCATACCGGATCGAGCTGCCTCTGCAACCTATGGCACAGCTCACAGCAACGCCAGATCCTTCCCCACTGAGAGAGGCATCCTTGTGTGTACTGTGATGGGTTCTTAACCCGCCGAGCCGCCGTGGGAACTCCCAAGCTTAGGGCTTCTTAAGGATCATCTCCCCTGACTGAAAATGGAGAGCAGGTGCCCTCGTTATCCCCGTTTTATGGCTGGTGAAACTGAAGCTTGAGATTCTAGAAACGCACAGGTCCGTGGCAGAGCGGACGTCCAGCGTCCAGCGATACCAGAGCCCCACATGGCCAATCTGCATCATTTAAACCCGTGAGCATCTCAGACTCTCTCTTGGGCCTGGGGTGGCTGGTCATGGGGGGGCAGTTGGCATGGAGCCCTGTTCAAGCATCCTGGTCCATCTTCCCCAGGAGACAGAGAGGCTGCTCACACCCCTCGGCCCATAATGGTCTGGGTAAGAACAGGAGCCGAAGGTGCCAAGGCAAGACGGGGCCCGCCAGCTGTGTGGGGAGGCGGCGGGGAGTTACAGTCATGATGCATCACTGGCCGGGGCCGGGGCCGGGGCCGGGGCGTTGTCTGACGTGTTCGGGTGGGTGACAGGCAGCCGGGTGTGTGGGCTGTGATGTAACAGGGCTGCAGCAGCTGCTGGGTGGCAGGGCGACTGACTAACTTTCCTCCTCTGTCAACGGCCTCTAATCGCCTCCCCTGCCGGAGAGGGTGGGTGCAGCAGCGCCCACGGCCAAGGCCGCCAGCCTGGCCCGGATCAGCCACCAGGTGCAGCATCCGCCTTGGCCTTGGACCCGATGGACGGCCAGGTGGGTCCTGGCACAGAGCGTGTGCGGGAAGAGAAGGAAACGCAGACCCTCACAGCGGGGTGTCTCTGTGCCAACAAGTGGACACATGGCAGGTGACCTAGAAAAGGAGGTGATGGAAGAAGGGACCCGGGAGTTCCCGTTGTGGCTCAGTGGGTTAAGAACTGACCAACATCATTTTGCCCATGAGGAAGCTCACAGCGAGGTGAAGGGTAAGTTGTTCTGGACACAGCCCCACCCCCACCCCACCCTGTGACTTCCCCATGTCGCGCCTCGGTGTCCTGCCTGCCCTGGGGCTTCGGTCCCAGCGCCGTGAACTAGGATGCTGCTGAACAGCGTTGGCCTCAGTTTCTCCATCTGTAAAGTAGGGACAAGGCTGATTGCGCATCTCTCACAGGGCCGATGAACCTTAAATGAGATAATTCAGGTGAACAAGAGCCAAGGGGAGTGCCCAGAACTGTGCTCAATAAAAGTTAATTATTATTGTTTGGCCTGGAGGCTGTTACCTATTAGCTGTTGAATTAACTTTCCTTCCCAGCCCCAGGGACGCGCAAGCCCGGGAGGCTGCTGGGCCCTGAGCACCCCCTTCGTCAGAGCCCTGAGTGGAGACGAGACCCACTCACCCGCCCTCGCTCTGGGGCAGCAGTCTCACAGCCGCCGCCGAACTGGCAGAACCCAAGCTCGCGGGAGTCAGCGCCTCCTCTCCTGCCCCCTGCGCTGCCCGGACAATCAGAGACACAGGGGGCAGCTGCCCCACCTCGCCCCTTCTCCCCCACATGCCTTTCCTTTCCCTCCCCACTGCTCCCTCCTCGTCTGTAGTCTCTGTCTTTTTACATCCTGGGTGCGCCCTGCTCACACGGTGGAGGGGCTGGCCCTCCTGGCGACCCTGGCCAGGGCAGCGCTGCCCGGGACCCAGCCTCTGGCTCTCCGGCCCTGCTCTCCAGCTCATCTTCAGTTTATCCACTCTTTCCCCCAAGTCTTCTCAGATCAGAGGCCTGATCTGGCTTCAGGTTGGGGTGCATCCAGCTGTGAGTGTATTGGGCCAGTGGGAAGTGGGATCTGAGACCCACCCAGGGCCCAACACTCAGGTGGTTTTTTTTTTTGTTTGTTTGTTTTTTTTGTTCTTTTTGCCTTTTCTAGGCTGCTCCCGCAGCATATGGAGGTTCCCAGGTGAGGGGTCTAATTGGAGCTGTAGCTGCGGGCCTACACCAGGGATCAAACCCGCAACCTCATGGTCTCTAGTTGGATTCGCTAACCACTGAGCCACAAAGGGAATTCCCCAAGACTCAGGTTTTAAGCCTCCAAACTTCTTGCTGGAGGGTGGGTGGAGAACTGGGAATTGGGAATTAGGGCTGGCTGCCTGAGCCCTGTGGCCTGCCCCACGCCAAGGGCCAAGTGGGAGGAGGGCGGAATCTGCTTCCCTTGACTCCTGACGGAGCAGCCCCAATGCCTGTCCAGGCTGGGACGGAGCATGAGCAAAACAGCTGAGCCTGAGTTCCCGTCGTGGTAATGAACCCGACTAGTACCCATGAGGACACAGGTTCCATCCCTGGCCTTGCTCAGTGGGTTAAGGATCCAGCATTGCCATGAGCTGTGGTGTAGGTTGCAGACATGACTCGCATCTGGCATCACTGTGGCTGTGGTGTAGGCTGGGAGCTGTACCTCCGATTCGACCCCTAGCCTGGGAACCTCCATGTGCTATGGGTGAAGCCCTCAAAAGACAAAAAATAAACACAAAACAAAACAAAACCCAAACCAGCTGAGGCCTATCCTCATGGGAGCCTCTGAAAAGAACGGGGAGCCCCAACTGGACCATTAGCCGCCCCCACGCCCCTCGGAGGAGCACCAGAGCTCTCCAAGGGCGTAGCTGCTCCCTGAGATGTTGGCTACAAACCTGCCCTCCATCCTGACGCTCCTGGGGTCCCTGTGACTTTGCAGGAAGAGGACCAGGCTGGTCCAGGACGGGCTCACAGCCTCCCGTGCCAGGCTGGGCCCTTCTGCCACGTGGGAGGGCTTCTGTCCTCCTCCACCAGGGCAAACGTGTCCTCTGGGGCGCTGCTCCCGCCTGCCCACCCTCCCTGTGCCCCATCACACCCCCCAGCGGGAGAAAGTGGACCCCCTGGGCTCTCCCCCCGCCCTGCCCTCTCCAGCCCTGGCTGGGTCCTTCTCGTTCCTGCTTCTCTCCCTTCTCTCCTCTGGACACAATCTTGGCGACTTTTGAAACTTCCACCTGCTCTTTCCTCCACCAGCCCTGCCTGCCCACCTGTCCCTTTACACGCCCACCACACGCCCCAGCCAACCCGTCTTGGCCTCTGCCCTCTGCCCTCTGCCCTCTGCCCATCTCATCTCTGGCCTCCCGGTGGTCAGTGGCTCTCGGCTCTTGCAAGGCCTCTTTCCTGGCCGGGCTGCACCACTGCTGTCCCGAAATCCTCCCCTGAGACAGACCAGGCTGGAAACGAATATGAAAAAAAACGCATATCTCTGCCTCAAGGCGTCACGTTGCTGTACAGAGGAAACTGGCACACCACTGTAAAGCAACTCTACCGTGATTTTATTTTAATTTAATTTAATTATTATTATTATTTTGCGTTTTAGGACCACGCCTGCGGCATATGGAAGTTCCCAGGCTGGGGATCGAACTGGAGCTGCAGGTGCCGGCCTACACCACAGCCACGGCCGCGCCAGATCTGAGCCGCATCTGCGACCTACACCACAGCTCACGGCAATGCCGGATCCTTAACCCACTGCGCGAGGCCTGGGATCGAACCTGCATCCTCATGGTTCCTAGTTGGATTCATTTTCACTGTGCCACAACGGGAACTCCTCTACCAGAATTTTTTTAAAAATTAGAAAAATAAAAGGATCCCCACCTCTGAGCCTCGCTGTCCCCAGGGTGGAAGCTTCAGTCCAGAGTCGGCCTCATGGTAGCTACATGCAGGTAAATAAATGTTTGCCTTCCCTCCAGGCTGGCAGAGGTCAGTGGCATTGCACCCACACGGCTTCATGCAGGCCGAGCAGAGGGCTACGAGAGACGGGAAACCCCATTCTCAGCCCTTCTCCTCAGAACCTCTGGCAGACACTCCTCAGCCACGCGTGTCTGGAGGCCAGCACTCAGGGGGATGCAGCCACGGGTCCTCATAAGAAAGGGACTGAAAGGCCAGCACGACGTCCAAAAGCCTCGGCCCCAGATGACAGCTGAGCAGGAACAGGCCACTTCATTGGAAACTTCTGGAATTCCCACTGTGGCTCAGCGGAAACCGATCCGACTAGGAACCATTGGAAACATCTGTGGAGCTGACCTTGCTTGACCTTGCCCCGCTCTGTCCCCGCCTCAGCCCCCGCCCTCGACGTGCTGATGTGCCCAGACCGCCCAGCTGCTTCTAGGTCTCACCTGCCACCTGGACCCCAGATGTTCAAGTCCAGGTCTTTCCAGACCTTCTCTCCAAAACTCCGCCAAGCCCCAGACCCACAAATCCATACGCAGGAATGCAGCGAATGCCTCTGAGCAGCTGTGCTGGGGGAAGAGTCTGCAGTCCCCCTCACCCCTCCCACAGTGACTGGCCCCCTCAGGCTGCCCCCTGCCACGGGCCCACCCCCACCCCACCTGAGCAGCCGCCCAGTCCTGTCCATCTCCTGCCAAATGACTCTGGGGGGTCCATCCTTCTTTCCACCTGCCCCGGCTCAGGCTTCTCCGGGTCACAGCTCCTCCGTCGGCCTTTCGGCCTGAGGCAGCCTGGCCCCTGGCTTCTGTGCACACCTGCTCCTCCTGGCTCATTCCAACACCAAGCTCCTGGAGTTCCCAGTGGGTTAAGAACTCGACTAGGGGAGTTCCTGTCTTGGCTCAATGGTTAACGAATCTGACTAGGAACCATGAGGTTGCGGGTTCCATCCCTGGCCTCACTCATTGGGTTAAGGATTTGATGTTGCCAAGAGCTGTGCTGTAGTCGCAGACGTGGCTCAGATCCTGCGTTGCTGTGGCTCTGGCCTAGGCCGGTGGCAATAGCCTGGGAACCTCCCTATGCCATGGGTTTGGCATTAGAAAAAGACCAAAAAAAAAAAAAAAAAAAGAACTTGACTAGGATCCAGGAGAACACAAGATCAATCCCTGGCCTCGCTCAGTGGGTTAAAGATCTGGCCTTGCCATGAGATGCAGCATAGGTGCAGACACGGCTCAGATCTGACGTTGCTGTGGCTGAGGTGTAGGCCGGCAGCTGCAGCTCCAATTAGACCCCTAGTCTGGGAACTTCCATCTATGCGGCCCTAAAAAACAAACAAAACCCCAGTGAAATCCTGCTTCTTAGCGCTACCTCTTTGCACAGTCTGTTCCCTCCACCTAGGAAGCCCTTCCTGCCCCACCCACCTGGATCTCGTCTTCACTCTTCAAATCCTCCCCTTCCTCCTCCCAGGAGCCCTGCTCCAGGAGGCCCAGCAGGTCTGGGGGACACCCACCAGCCTCCCAACTTCTCCCCTAGCAAAAGCCTCGTGTGCATGTGGTTTGTTCTCCTCACTGTGGGGACGGCTCCCTGAGTGGGCAGCCTGTCGGACCCAGCACCCCATCCCCTGCCCTGGGCATGGGGGCCGAGCTGTGACCAGTGGCCCCAGGGTCTCTGCTATGAATGGAAATGGGGGGTCCAGGGAGGGCCCAGGCTTTGGCTGCAGGAAGAATTATACCCGCCCCAATTAGGAGCCTGCGAACGTGGTCAAACCTGCCCAGGGTGGCAGTTAGTGTTCCGATTAATTAGTGAACTCTGTAAAGTACTTTGAACATGAAACACACTGTATAAATGCTAAGTATTATTATTAAAAAGTAAGAAGTTCTCTAATATGCCAGGCTGGAGAGCCTTGGGCTAGTCTAAATAAAATGAACGAATGCAAAAAATTAAGCAATTAAAAGGTGATATTTCAGGATTCACAAAAAGCTGAAAGCACCAAATGGTTGCATCTGCCATGGGCTTGGACACCCCCCTCCCTCGGCCCTCTCTGCATAGCCCACCCAGCAAAAGGCAGACCCTGAGCTGGCATTGCGCTGCGAACATCCGCTGGGCGTCGGGGAGGGCTGGGTGGAATTGAGAGCGGGGTTGGCAGGGGGCAAAGGACTGGGAAAAGATGTTGGGCTCTGGCCAACAGGCTGGTGGGGGCCTCTGTGCCAGTGGTGTGAGCTCGGGTGGGTCAGGACTCCCCTCCCAGCCTCAGTTTCCCCTAGGACCCAGAAGCACAGGCAGCGTCCACGCGGCATCACTGGGGACCCTGCTCACTGGCCAGAGGGCCCTGAGCAGATGCAGGAAGGGGCCTCGGCCAACCCGGGTCTCCAACTCTGCCTCCACCCGCCTCCTCCTTCACTTGATTGCTTGGTGACCCCAGGCAGGGCATGCGCTCCCTCTGAGCTGGTTTCCTGTCGGCACAGGGGCACAGCAACACCCTCTCGCAGAACTGCTGGGGTTAAGAAATGAAAATAAGGAGTTCCCGTTGTGGTGCAGCAAAAACGAATCCGACTGGTAACCATGAGGTTGCGGGTTCGATCCCTTGCCTCGATCAGTGGGTTAAGGATCCAGCATTGCGGTTGGCTCTGATGTAGGTCTCAGATTCCGAGTTGCTGTGGCTGTGGAGTAGGCCAGCAGCTACAACTCTGATTGGACCCCTAGCCTGGGAACCTCCATATGCCTCGAGTGTGGCCCTAAAAAGCAAAAAAAAGAAAAAAGAAAATCAGATACAGACGCTCAGAAAACTGTTGACAACAGTACATGTCCTGGGGTTTGCTTGCTGGCTTGTCCTTCATGCCTGACATATTAAAACATTGTGCATTTCTCTCTTCCTTTTCTAGATCTCTGTCCTGGTATCCAAGGGCCAATGTTCAAATCCCAGGCTTTCCCTGACAGGCTCTGGGACTTTGGGCTCTTCCCATCTTTTTTTTTTTTTTTTTTCCCCTTTTAAGGGCCACACCCACGGCATTTGGAAGTTCCCAGGCTAAGGGTCAAATCGGATCTATAGCTGCCGGCCTACACCACAGCCACAGCAGCACGGAATCCGGGCTGCATCTTTGACCTACACTGCAGCTCGCTGAAACGTGGATCCTTAACCTACTGAGGGAAGCCAGGGATCAAACCCGCCTCCTCAGGGATACTAGTTGGGTTCTTTACCCGCTGAGCCATGATGGTTACACTCCTTAATTTTTTAAAAAAATCAGAAAAACAAAAAGATCCCCACCTCTGAGCCTTGCTGTCCCCTATAGTCGGCCTCACGGTAGCTACATGCAGGTAAATAAATGTTTGCCTTCCCTCCAGGCTGGCAAAATTCGGCAGCGTTGCACACACGGCTTCATGCAGGCCGAGCAGAGGGCTACGAGAGATGGGAAACCCCATTCTCAGCCCTTCTCCTCAGAACCTCCGTCAGACACTCCTCAGCCACGCGTGCCTGGAGGCCAGCACTCAGGGGGATGCAGCCACGGGTCCTCATAAGAAAGGGACTGAAAGGCCAGCACGACGTCCAAAAGCCTCGGCCCCAGATGACAGCTAAGCAGGAATGGTCCCTGATTTGGGAACCCGGAGTCCCACGCACGGCCAATTTGCCTCCATTTGCTGATCTGTAGAATGGGCTTCCTGGACTAGCGGCACGTGTAATCTGCATAAATCCCTAGCTCAGGTGATAAAGAAGCCAGAGCCTGGGGGCGGCCGTGTCGTTCTGACCTCCTTTTCCGACTGTGTAGGTTTCCAGAAGGGTGGCACTCCGGGGCTGGTCCCTGGGTGCTCCGTGGCAGCACAAAGAGGGAGGAACTGGTGCCTGGGAGCACTCACCCTGGGTGGGCCTTGGGCCCCAACGGTCGTGGAGGGCATCATTCCCCCAGGGGGTCAAGAAGCCCCAGGGGCACCAGCCTCTGCTTGGCCCCCACCTGAGTCGCATCCCTGCTTCTCTGGCCTGTCTCCCTGGAGGCTCAGCCCCACGGCAGACGTGGGGCCTGAGCCTTGCTCCCCCAGGGGGTGGCTCAGACCCTCCCATTAGCACCAGTGTGAGGCAGGCCCACAGGGGTCCCCGGTGGAACAGATGCGGAAACTGAGGCTCAGGGAGGCAGCAGACCCTACCCCCATCAGAGCACCTGTTAGGTCTGGTGGCTCCTTGTCACACACCCCTGCACGATGCCTGTGGGCCTCCCGGGAGAGCAGAAGGGGCCACTTCTCAGGGGACACCCAGGCTGGGACTTGGGGCCCAGCAGGACACAAGTTGTCATATGCACACACCGCCCCCAGACCTCACTCCTTAGTGGTCAGTCATTGAAAATGCAGACTCCTGGAGTTCCTGTTGTGGACCAGTGGGTTAAGAACCCAGCTAATATCCATGAGGATGTGGGTTTGATCCCGGGCCTTGCTGGAGGGGGTTAAGGATCTGGCGTTGCCGTGAGCCACCTTCACAGGTCACAGACACGGCTCGGATCTGGTGCCGCAGTGAACTGCAGTGTAGGTCGCAGATGAGGCTTGGATCCCGTGTTGCCGTGGCTGTGGTGTGGGATGGCAGCTACAGCTCCGATTTGCCCCCTAGCCTGGGAACCTCCATATGCTGCAGGTGTGGACCTAAAAAGAAGCACACATTAAAAAAAAAAAAGAGAGAGAGAGAAAGAAAAGAAAAGTAAAAGAAAATGCAGACTCCTGGACCCTGCCATCGGCCCCCTCGATCAGAACCTCTGGGGTGAGGACTAGGAATCTGACTTATGGCAAAATTCCCAAAGGGGGCGCTGTTTAGGTCACCCTTTCGGGGGACTCCCAATCTAGTCCAAGCTCTTTGTCTTACAGAGCAATGCCCTGAAGTCCCAAGAGGGTGCATGGCTTGCCAGGGGCACACAGTTGGTGTCCAGAGAGGCTCCCACCGTCCCGCACGGGCCCACGGTGACCCATCCCCTCTGCACCCTTCCTGCTGGGTGCTTCCAGACATGAGGAGGGGCCGAGGGATCAAAGCCGCCCTGCGCTCAGGAGATCCATGGCATTGCCGGGAGCTGGCCCGCAGCCCAGCCCACTTAAATTCAATATACATTCCTGATGACCTAGTGTAAGCAAGGGCTGGGGCCTGGCCAGAGGGAGCCAGGGACGTCTTCTTTAAAGAGGTAACCTCTGAAGGGTCTGGGCCAGTGGGCAGGACTTTATAGCCAGACGATGGCAGCGGTGACGGCAGCAGATGCTCTCGGAAGGTGGGGCTGAGCCGCGGAGAAAGAAAATGCCCCTTGAGGTTGTGTATTTGGCAGAAGCTGGCATGGTTACAGTGCAGGTGTGTGGGCAAGCCAGGTGCTGGGAGCACCGGGGGCCCGGATTTCTGTGTGCACCACGACCGTCTCCCCGCACTCAGAACAGGGCCTGGCACACAGTAGGTACTCCTGTTTGTTGCATGAGGGAATGAGCGCAGGAACAAAGCTGGAGAGGTGGGTTGGAGCCGGGTAATGGGAAGTGGGAGAACCAAGCCACAGCGCTCACCCCCCATGCCTTGCGGATAAGAGGGGGCCTTTGAGCAGGGTGCTTTGCAAAGATCGCTCTGGGGGCCAACGTGGTGCTTGGCAAGTGTGTGTTGACCTGAATGGCCCACACAGGCCCTTTGACCTTGAGGGGACCACGTGCTGCAGGGGTCTATGACCAGCCTCAGGGCTCTCCCTGGTCCCCGGGCCTTGGAGATCGGACTTGAGAAAGGAGACGAGGTGTTACCTTCGACCCTCTGGCCTCCAGCCCAAGGCAGCTTGAGGGACCAGTGTTCCATGCAGCCTCACTGCAACTCCCCTGAACCCCGCTGTGGCTGAGCCCCCAGAAACCCCAGGGGGCTTCTACTTAAACATCCCGCGAAGCAAGTGCGATCAAAGAAATGCCCTTGGATCTGCCAGGGAGGGTCAAAATTGCTAGAAGCGTTCCAGAAAGGAATGGATCATCATATGCTTTGATCCAGTACTCTGCTTTTGAGAAAGTACCCTAAAGCAATCACTAGATTTAAGTAGAAAGACGTTTTTTCCAGGCATCATTCCTGATAATGAGAAATTAGGAAATTATACGCGTATTTAATGAAGGCACCGTGGCTAAGTAACGCAATGTGATACTAAGCACATACACAAACTAGGTTTTAGAAAATGTTTCAGGATGGAAAATATTTATGAAAATTTTAAGGAGAAAAAAACAGGATATAAAGCTGTATGAATCAAATTGCCTTAAAAGGAGTTCCCATTGTGGCTCAGTGGGTTAAGAACCCAAGTATCCATGAACCTGTGGGTTCCTTCCCTGGCCTTGACAGTGGGTTAAGGATCTGGCATTGCCGTGAGCGGCGGTGTAGGTCTCAGAGGCAGCCTGGATTCTGCATTGGCTGTGGCTGTGGCGTAGGCCAGCAGCTGCAGCCCCTGGCCAGAGAATTTCTCTTTTTCCATCTTTTTAGGGCTGAACCTGAGGCATATGGAAGTTCCCAGGCTAGGGGTTGAGTCAGAGCTATAGCTGCCAGCCTACACCATAGCCACAGCAATGCAGGATCCTGGCTGGGTCTGTGACCTACACCATAGCTCATAGCAATCCCAGATCCTTAACCCACTGAGAGAGGCCAGGGGTTGAACCTGCGTCCTCATGGATACTAACTGGGTTTGTTAACCACTGAGCCCATGACGGGAACTCCAGGGAATTTCCATATGCCATGGGTACAGCCCTAAAAAAGAAAAAAAAAAAAAAATTAAAATTAAAAAATAAAATAAAAGTAAAAATTACCTTTAAAAATATATATCAAATAAAGATCAAAGTGGAATCAATGAAAGAGAAAAAGGAGAAATGAAAGAGAGAATCAATTAAACTGACACTTGAGCAAAAACATTGACCAAAGAAGAAAAGAAAGGCCTCACAAATTACCAAAATCAAGAGTGACAGACAGGATGTCGCTGCTAACTCTACCAAAATAAAGATTAAAGGGGAGTACCACAGACCTTATGCCAATTAACAGACAACTAGATAAAAAGTTCAGCAGAGGAGTTCCCATCGTGGTGCAGTGGTTAACGAATCCGACTAGGAACCATGAGGTGGCGGGTTCGATCCCTGGTCTTACTCAGTGGGTTAAGGATCTGGCATTGCCAAGAGCTGTGGTGTAAGTGGCAGACGCGGCTCGGATCCCACGTTGCTGTGGCTCTGGCATAGGCCGGTGGCTACAGCTCCGATTGGACCCCTAGCCTGGAAACCTCCATATGCCGCGGGAGCGGCCCAAGAAATGGCAAAAAGACAAAAAAAAAAAAAAAAAAAAAGAAAAAAAAAGAAAAAGTTCAGCAGAAATGATCTAAACATTGTAACATGCATAGAAACTGAATTAGTAATTTCAAATTTTCCCACAAAGAGAAGTTCCTATCGTGGCTCAGCAGGTTAAACATAACATCCATGAGGGTTAAGGATCCCGTGTTGCCGTGAGCTGTGGTGTAGGTTGCAGATGCGGCTCAGGTGCCATGTTGCATGGCTGTGGTGGAGGCCAACAGCTGCCGCTCCAATTCGACCCCTAGCCTGGGAATTTCCATATGCCATAAGTGCGGCCCTAAAAGGAAAAAAAAAACAACTTCCCGCAAAGAAAAGCCCAGGTCCTGATGGCTTCACTGGTGAAATCTACCAAACATTTGAAGAAGAAATAACTACAGTCCTTCACAAATTCTTCCAGAAAACAGAGAAGGAAGGAATGCTTTCCATTTCATTCTATGAGGCTAGAACTACTGTGATAAACTAGACACCATGAGCAAATAAAACTACAGATCAGTATCTTTTGTGAGAATAGACACAAAAATGCTCAGAAAAATACTAGGGAGACAAATCCAACAACATAAAAATAAGTACACACATTCTTGGAGTAATTCTGAGAATTACTCCAAGAATGCAAGAAAATGAATTAATTTAATACCCCACATCAATAGAAGAAACCCCCACAACATGTGATCAATAGACACAGAAAAAAAACACATTTGACAAACCTAATACCCATTCATGATTAAAAAAAAAAACTTTCAACAGATTAGTAACAGAAAGAAAATTCCTCAGGCTAATAAAACATCTTTACAAAACTTACAGCTAACATCATATTTTGTGGTAAAAGACTGAATGCTTTTTCCTTAAGATTGGTGAACAAGGTAAGGCCATTCACTATCTCTGCTGGGTTTTTTTTGTTTTTTTGTTTTTGGTTTTTTTTTTTTTTCGTCTTTTTAGGGCCACACCAGCAGCATCTGGAGGTTCCCAGACTAAGGGTCTAATTGGAACTATAGCCACTGGCCTACACCACAGCCATAGCCATGCCAGATCCTTAACCCGCTGAGTGAGGCCAGGGATTGAACCTGTGTCCTCAGGGATACTGATCTGGTTCATTAACCGCTGAGCCACTACAAGAACTCCTTTCCCCACTTCTATTCAGCCTTCTACTGGAAGTCCTAGCCAGCGCTATCAGTCAAGAGAGAGAAATACGAGGCATCCAGACTGGAAAGAGGGAAGCAAACCTGTCTTTATTAGCTGATGACACAGTCCTGTCTACAGACATCCCTGGGAGATATCGTGGGTTCGGTTCCAGACCACCACAATAAAGCAAATATTGCAGTAAAATGAGTCACACAATTTTTTTGGTTTCCCAATGTACATAAGAGTTGTGTTTACATTACACTGTAGTCTATTAAACGTGCAATAGCGTTGTCTTAATTTTAAAAGACAAATATTACTCAGCCATAAAAAAGAATGAAATAATGCCCTTTGTAGCAACATGGATAGACCTAGAGATTAGCATACTACGTGAAGTCAGGCAGACAGAGAAAGACAAATGTATGAGATCACTTAAGTGTAGAATCTAAAAAAATGAACTTATTTACAAAACAGAAACAGACTCACAGACATGGGAAACAAACTTATGGTTACCAAAGAGATAGGGAGAGGAGGAATAAATTCGAAGTTTGGGATTGAAATATAGACACTACTGTGTATAAAATTGATCACCAACACGGACCCACTGCACGGCACAGGCAACTATTCTCAATATCTTATAACCCACAATGGAAGAGAAATAAAAATGAAAAAAATACATATATGCACATACATATATGTAGGTATAACTGAATCACTTTGCTGTATACCTGAAACTTGCACAACATTGTAGTCCACTATATTTTGATACATTTTTTAAACATAATAAAGTATTGCTAAATAATGCCAGCCATCATCCGAGCTTCAGAGAGTTATAATCTTTTTGCAGTGGTAACATAACAGATCACTGATCAGGGACTCCCTGGTGGCTCGGTGGTAAGGAATCTGACCAGCCTCCACGAGGATGTGGGTTCGATCTCTGGCCTCACTCAGTGGCATTGCTGTGAGCTGTGGTGTAGGTTCCAGACGAGGCTCGGATCTAGCGTTGCTGTGGCTGTGGCGAAGGCCAGCAGTTGGAGCTCTGATTCAGCTCCTAGCCTGGGAACTTCCATATGCCACGGGTGCGGGCCAAAAAAGAAAAAAAAATCATTGCTCAAAGAAAATGTAATAATAACTAAAAATTAGAAATATTGTGAGATTTGGAAATTCCGTAGTGGCTCAGCAGTAATGAACCCGACTAGGAACCATGAGGTTTCAGGTTTGATCCCTGGCCTCGCTCAGTGGGTTAAGGATCCAGTGTAGCTGTGAGCTGTGGTGTCAGTCGCAGACAAGGCTCGGATCTGGTGTGGCTGTGGCTGTGGTGTAGGATTTGACCCCCAGCCTGGGAACCTCCATATGCCGCAGATACGGCTCTAAAAAAAAAAAAAAGAAAAAGAAATGTTGTGAGAATAAAAAAATGAGACAGAGACACAAAGTGAACAGATGCTATTAAAAAAATGGCACCAAAAAATGCTAAATTGGACTTCATCCCCACATAAAAACCAATAGACTTGCTGGATGCAGAATTGTCACAAACTTTCAATTGGTATAAACTGTGTTATCCGTAGAGCACAATAAAACAAAGTGTGCTTGTTTAGAAAATCCTAAGGACACCCGCTAACCCTTCGACGCAATGAACACATTCAGCAAAGGTCACAGTTTAAAGATCCAGATGCAAAATCAAGTGGCAAATCCAACAATGAGATCAAGAACGCAACTGTATTCACAGTGGCCCAAGACAAATGCACACCAATGAAATTAGCAAAAGAAGGGACACCCTCACATACCCACAACCACAAAACTTCCTGGAGAGAAACAAATGATTTTTTAAAAAAATGGGAAAAAAATAAAAATACAATAAAAAATTAAAAAATGAAAAAAATGGGAAGACATCTCGTGTTCATAGACGGGGACACTCAACATTGGAGAGATGCCAGATGCTCTCAGAGTAAGTTAGAGACACGGAGCGAATCCCTATCAAAACCACAGCAGGCATTTTCGCAGAAAGTGACAAGCCAGTCTCCAGGCTTAAAATGCATGTAGAAATGCGAAGAACCCGAGCTAGCCAAAGCAATTTTAAAGAAGAAAAGCAAAGTTGGAGAACTCACGCCTCCTGACTTCAAAACTCATTATAAAGTTACAATAATTAAGAGAGCGTCGCCCTGCCGTAAGGACATGTATATGAATACGGTGGGAAAGAATGGTGTTTCCTCAAATGTGCTGGAAGAATTATAAATCAATGTGCCAAAAAATGAATTTAGACCCTTCGTTGACACCTTACACGACAGTTAACTCAAAATAGATCCCAGACATACTGTAAGATCCTGAAATTTTTTGGAAAAACAGATGATAAAACTTTTGTGGCCGTGGGCTACGCAAACCGTTCTTCCAAACAAAACCAAAAACGCAAGAGGTAGAAGGAAAAAAATGGATAAATTGGACTTCATCCCGAAATAAAAACCTTTCGTGCTTTAAAAGAAATCCATTAGGAAAATGAAAAGGTAGACACATGCCGAGGCCAGCTCAGCAGGATGGGGCTGAAGAACGGGTGCTGTGGAACTTAAGGAAAAAATTAGCATAAAACAAGACACAGAGACATTTATCTTAAGTAAAGGTGGGAACCGGGGGACTCAAGGTCTCAGGGACCAAGAGCCCTGCCTCCAGAAACCACACTGCTTTTATTGTGCTCTTTAGATGAGATCAAGTGAGGAGGGGCTATGGGTGGATGATACAGGGTTTGTTTGCTATTATATAAGTTCTTTTACTATTTTAAAAGCCACTTAGCTGGTAAAAGGTTAAGCTCTTACTCTGACCTCTAGGCACATAGCAACTCTTAAGCTTAAGTCATTTACCAGCACTGTGACTTTTTCAAGCAGGAAGATGGGATAAAGTGAAGGACAAGATGGAGTTTTCAAAGAAACGTGTCTTGTGACAGACACAGACTGGAAGAAAAATATTTGTCAATCACATATCCGATAAGGAATCTGTACTCAGAATATTTAACTCAGAAGACAAAGAGCCCAATTTAAAAACAGGCAAAATGTTTGAATAGACATTTCACCAAAAAAGATACACAAATGGCTTCGTCCTTAGGGAGAGGCTAATTAAAAGCATTTCACACTAGGACTCCACTTCACACTGGCTGTAATTTTAAAACCTTGCCGTAGAATGAGGTCTTCCTGTACAGGACAGGGAACAAAGATAACTAGTCTCTTGGGAGGGACCATGATGGAAGATAATATAAGAAAAAGAATATATATGTATATGAATGACCGGACCCCTTGGCTGCACAGTAGAAATTGGCACACCATTAGTCAACTCTACTTTAATAAAAAAAAGAAGAAAAACCTTGCAGTAGTAAATATCACCATGGCTGGTGGGAATGTATGCTGAAACTTCAAAAAAAAAAGTTTTTCAGTTTCTTAAAAAGTTAAACAGAATTTTACCGTATAACCCAGGAATTCCCATGTGGGAACCTGCCCAAGAGAAATGAAAAGATATGGTCACACAAAAATCTGTACATGAATTTTCAGGTCAGCATTATTCAAAATAGTTCAAAACGGAGGAAATCCATATGACCATTGACTGATACGTGGATGAATGAAACATGGGCTATTGGTACCCTGGAATAATAGCCAACCAAAAAGGGCAACAAACTACTGATGCAACACGGAGGAACCACAAAAAATTATGTTAAGCTAAGCTGGATACATAAGATGTCTTTTTTTTTTTCTTTTTAGGGCCACACCCATGGCATATGGAAGTTCCCAGGCTAGGGGTCGAATCGGAGCTGGAGCTGCGGGCTTCTACCCCAGCCACGCTGGATCCTTAACCCACTGGGTGAGGCCAGGGATGGAACCTGCATCCTCATGGATTCTAGTCAGGTTCGTAACTCACTGAGCCACAGTGGGAACGCCCCAGAAGGCTTTATACCGTATAATTCCATTTATAGGAAATCTCCAGACAGGACGCATTTATAGGGACAGCAAATAGATCAGTGGTGGCCTGGTGCCAGGGGTGCGAGTGGGGACGGGTACCTTATGTTCTCGAAGTAAATTTGAGGATGACAGATGGTACAGGTTGAACGCTGGTGACTGATGGTGGCACAGCTCTGGAAACCTGCTTTTACACACCATTGAAGTTTACACTAAAACAGGTGACGTTTAATGTATGTAAATTATATCTCAATAAGATGATTAAAACTGCATTCGTAAAATATACACGCAAAAAAGCCTGGAAGAAAACATGCCCAAAATGAGGACGTCTTTTGTCTTTGGGGAATAAGACTGGGTGATTTTTATTTTCTCCTTTATTCTTATATCTTCTAAATGTTCTCAGTGGTTTCCAGTTCCTGGATGTTCAGAAAACAGCCGGGGCATGTGTGTGTGTGTGTGTGTGTGTGTGTGTGTGTGTACGCGTGCATAGCAGGATATGAGGCAAAACTTGTTTGTTGTTTGCTTTGGTGAGAGAAACTGTTGTTCTGCGGCTGCCAGATGCTTCTGGCGCAGGAAAAGCAAAGCACATCTGCCCTTTACTCCAGCGGAGGCCCCAGGGCGGCCGCCACAGTTTTGCACATGGAAGGGTCACAGGTGCTTATGGTCTGGACAAAGGCTGGTCCTGGAAATAATCCCTGAAACACATAGTTCAAGATCACAGCAGAGCCAAGAAGGTGGACAAATTCATCAGCAGGGAGAAACTTCCTGGAAGAGAAGGAATGGAGACCTTGACCCCTTTTTTTTTTTTTTGTCTTTTTGCCATTTCTGGGGCCGCTCCTGCGGCATATGGAGCTTCCCAGGCTAGGGGTCTAATCAGAACTGTAGCCACCAGCCTACGCCAGAGCCACAGCAACACAGGATCCGAGCCGCGTCTGCCACCTACACCACAGCTCACGGCAATGCCAGATCCTTAACCCACTGAGTAAGGCCAGGGATCGAACCCGCAACCTCATGGTTCCTAGTCGGATTCCTTTCCACTGCACCACAACAGGAACTCCTTCTCTTATATTTTTAAAGAAACTTTTTATTGACTATAACCTACATCAGAAAGTGTACACATTCAAAGTAGACTCCATGAACTTTCCAAGGGAGAAACTACCACTCAGAGCAAGAAACAGAATGTTCCAGAGGCCACTTCCTGTCCCCTCCTAGTCTCTCACTCTCCCAAGGGGAGCTGCTCTTCTTATACCCAAGACCCCTTCTCACTGGTTCTGAACTTGACCTGGATTAAAGCAGGCAGCGCGTTCTCTTTTGCACCTGCTTCTCTTGCTCAGCATCGTGTTGGTGTCTTGTACATGCTGATACAGCGCTTTGTTCTTGCTGCTGTGTCCTGTTCCACTGTGTGAACAGCCCTCAAATGTATTTATTTTTGTAATTGAACTACGGTTGATTTACCATGGGGTGTTTGCTTCAGGCATGGTGCAAAGCGATTCAGTTATACAGAATGTATTATCTATTCTTTTTCAGATTCTTTTCCATTATCGGCTATTCCAAGGCATTGAATACCGTTCCCCATGCTCTGCAGTAGGGCTTTGTTGTTTATCTCGCCTCAACTGATTGATAGACATTTGGTTCCTCTCAGTTTTATTTTTTTCTATTTTTTATGTTTTTTGCATTTTTGTCTTTTCTAGGGCCACACTCACGGCATATAGAGGTTCCCAGGCTAGGGGTCTAATCAGAGCTACAGCTGCTGGTCTACGCCACAGCCACAGCCACGCCAGATCCTTAACCCGCTGAGTAAGGCCAGGGATCAAACCCTCAACCTCGTGGTTCCTAGTCAGATTCCTTTCCGCCGCGCCATGACGGGAACTCCCTACACTCGGTTTTGACTCCTGTGAATATTCCATCATGTGTTTCCATGCGCATGTGCGTACACTGGTTTTGTTTGTTTTTGGTTTTGTTTTAGGGCTATGCTCGAAGTGGAGCTGAAGCTGCAGGCCTACCCCACAGCCCCCAGATCCAAGCTGCATCCATGACTCATGCCACAGCTTGTGGCAAGGTCCGATCCTTAACCCACCGAGCGAGGCCAGGGATGGAACCCACATGCTCATGGATACGAGTTGGGTTCTTAACCCGCTGAACTCCAGCGGGAACTCCACATGCGTGTGCGTTGTTGCCGGTCCCGGGGCGGACACACCCTGGAGCTCAGCCTCTGCTCACTTCACTAGATCCGGCTGAGCAGTTTCGCAAAATGATTGGACCCGTTTCACCTCCACCAGCAGGTAATGACAGTCCCAGGTGTCCTACCTCCTCGTCGGCTCACCATCTCGTCTGGTTTCTTTTTTCTTTTTCTTTCTTTCTTTTTTTTTTTCTTCTTTTTTTATTACTCAGATGAATTTATCACATCTGTAGCTGTATAATGATCATCACAATCCGATTTCACAGGCTTTCCATCCCACAGCCCAAGCACATCCCCCCACCCCCCAAACGGTCTCCTCCGGAGACCCTAAGTTTTTCAATGTCTGTGAGTCAGCATCTGTTCTGCAAAGAAGTTCAGTCTGCCCTTTTTTCAGATTCCACATGTCAGTGGAGGCATTGGATGTTTCATCTGGTTTCATTTTAGCTTCCGTGGGGGGCCCGGTGGCACCACATTGTGGATTTACCGGCACGTGCCCGAGGGCTGAGCGCGTTCAGCACGTTTTCATTTGCTGACCGGCCATTGGCTTTATTCCTCGATGGAGAGCCTGTTCCAGTCTTTTGCTTATTTCTCTAGTGGCTTGTCTGATTGTTATTGGTTTGCGGGTATTAACAAATATATATTCTGAGTCCATGTCCTTTGTCAGAAATATGGATGGCAGATAATTTCTGCTCCGTGGCTGCCTTTTTCATTCTGATTGGGGCCGTTCGATGAAGGGCAGTTACTGCTTTTAGTAAAGTCTTGCTTAGCGTTTTCTTCCGTTTATGGGTAGAGCTTTCTGTGATTTGTTTAAGAACGCTTTGCTTGGAGTTCCCGTCATGACGCAGGGGAAACAAATCCGACTGGGAACCATGAGGTTGTGGGTTCGATCCCTGGTCTCGCTCCATGGGTTAAGGATCCGGTGTTGCTGTGAGCTGTGGTGTAGGTCAAAGAAAGACGTGGCTCGGATCTTGCATTGCTGTGGCTGTGGGGTAGGCTGGCAGCTCTGGCTCCGATTGGACCACTAGCCTGAGAATCTCCGTATGCCACCGGCGTGGCCCTAAAAAGCCAAGGAAAAGAAAAGAAAACGGAAAAAAAGAAAACAGAAAAAAAGATAGTGTTGCTAACCCCAGGACCATGAGAATGTTCTCCTATTTTTTCTGCTGAAGCCTTTGCTCTTTCACCTTTCACATCTGGATCTCTGGTTCCTCTGGGGCTGATCTCTGTACCTGCACGGCTTGAGGGAGGTGAGGTTCAACTTCACGGGAGCCTCTGAGGCCCCCCCAGGAGGGAGGGGACTTGACCTGGTATGGCCGTGCAGGGAGACCTGACCCAGTGGTGCCCGGGCACCCGCCTGGAATATGCCAGTGACCCAGCCACGGCCCGGTGCAACTGAGGCTCTGAGAAGTGGGAGGGGCTGGGAGCCAGAGACTCAGGCGAGCACTGGCACAGGTGGCCTTGGCCTGGCACATTGCTGAGAGAGGCCATGGGGCCCGTGTTGGCAGAGAGTTGAGGGGCGGTCACAGCTGAGTGAATGCAGGCAAAGACCCCCCTCCTTTCTCTGGCACCCTGTGGAATCACCTCCAGGCCGGCTGGAGGAAACCCCTGGACTGGGTGAACCTGTGCTTGGCAATGATCCTTCAAAGCTGTGATGAAACCGCTGCAGAGGGAAACCATGTCAACTCCTTCCCCAGAGCTGGAGGAGGAGCTGGAGGAGGCGGGTCTGGCCCTTTTAGACTAAATCTCTGAGGCTCCTGGGAAATTGGTTAGACGCACGCTCGGCTGACTAATTTGAATATGAAAAAGAGATGTGGCAGGTGCTCCTGGTGTGGCCAAGTGGGTTACTGATCCAGCTTGGCTCTGTGGTGGCACCAGTTCAGTTCCTGGCCCAGTGCAGTGGGTTAGGGATCTGGCATTGCCACAGCTGTGGTGGAGGTCGCAGCTTCAGCTCAGATTCAATCTCTGGCCCGGGGAACTTCCATATGCCATCAGTGTAGCATCCCACCCCACCCCAAAAAATAGAGAGAGAGCGATGTGGCTGAGGAAGTAGGTCGTATCAGGAACATTTATAAATAAGCGAATCGCCCTTGAGTCCATCAAAATAGTTCGTTTTCATGTGGCTCAGCCGGAACTTCCTGGGGAAGAGGTAGTGACACCCCCCGCCCCCGGCCCAGAAGTGAAGAGCTGCTTTGAAAATATTATTCTGGGTGAGTTTCCACTCTGAGGTACAGGCCAGATGTCCAGGAGCCCTCCCTCTGAGTGCTCCTTATCAATGTTGACTCAAAGGTTACTTTCCAGAACTTTCCACGTGGTCTTGGCTGGCTAAGGTAAAGCCTGGTCTGCCAAAGGAGTAACAGACCAATTTAAGCCTTGCTCTCCACTGAACAAAAAAAGCCTCTTCCAGGAGCTGTGCTTGGTTTTCTCCAACCACTTCAACCCTTCCAATCTACCCAAAGTGGGACGGGACCCACCCTCCACCCCCCAACCCCGCTGCAGAGCCTTTGGGAGTAACAGGGAGTTGGGGTGGGGGGAACCCATGCCCTCTCCACTCGCTCTCTTTTTCCTACGACAGCCACCACCTGGGGCTCTGCTGTTATGAGACTGGAGGAGGCCTTCTATTCTGGTAGAAAGAGAGTAGGCTTTAGGGTAGATTTGCCTGTGATGAAGGCCCCCCCCCAATATAATTTCCTACTAACTCGGAGGGTCTTGGGCAGGTTCTTAATCCTTCCTAGCCTCAGGTCTCGTCCCTGTGAAGTGGGGACAGTACCTAGTTCGTAGGGTTGTTACGAGGACTAACCAGGATGAGGCATCTCGAGGTCCGAGCATCCTTTGGGAACATAGAAGGCACCGGATAACACTCGCTAGTATTATTACACTTTAAGCAATCATCTCCCTTTGGTGTGGGTGCAGAGCCCCCACAACAGAACAGTCCAGAGATGGGTTGCGGAGTTTTGACCCCACCTTCTTTGGAAATTTACATCCTTTGCGAAGCTCTGTTGTGAAATATCGAAACATCAATGTGGAAGAAAGGAAGACAAAGCCCAGACTCTGAATCAACCAGTAGGTGCAGCGTTTCGGAGACTCCACCGGAGGGTGGGCCCAGTGACTCACCCCAGTGATCCTTTTACTTTTCCTAGTGACCAATTTGATTTTTCCATTACACGGCAGTGATTCACTGTTTGCTGTCCCAGTTATGTAACTGGGGCTGTTTTGATCTGGGGTGTCTATATCTGTATTTCAATGTCACCCCTAGGAAGCTTTGGGGAGTCTTCTTTTTCACACACCCTGGTACATGCTATAACAAACCATTGTTGAAATGCCATCTCGAGAATGAAAGCGCCTGCCTCCTTATTCTTGGTGACGCGAGCAACCAACCGAATGGTGGATCGTACCCTGGACTGGGAGTCAGGAGACCCTGGCTCAGGCCAGCTTTGCCACGGACTCCCCTGTGTTCCTTTCCTTCTCTAGCCTTTGCTTCTCCATGTTAAATTGAGATATTGGATTTTATCAAGCTTTGACATTCAAAGAATTTATAAGGAGGAACGTTTCTCAATGAGTCTCTTTCTAGACAGGAGTTCCTAGAGTGTTTGCTGTCAAATCCCAAGTGCATGGCACAACAAAGGCGGATGTGGAGACTAAGTTAAAGGGCACGGTGGGGTAGACTTCTTAATAATAAATAAACCGAGCTTTGGAGAAATGGGATCCTCACCATTTTCTCTACTTCTCTTGTGCCATAATAACAGCGAAGGATCTGGATGTACCAGCACCAAGCCTGACATACTGATCACGGCCTTCGGCAAACCTAGGCCCAGAAAGAAGTGATGAGCTTTGAAGAGGCAGTTACTGCACTTGCATTTGTTTTGCTCACCCCCTGGCAGGAGTTCCATGTCTCAGAGCTGGCTGAGTAATATCAGTCCCTTGTACACATCACTGGGCCACCCCAACAGTAAGAGACAGAGTTGTCATGGGCACTCAAAGACTAAATTTTCCTCCCAATTTTTTTTTTCATCCTTAGCATTTGTTGGGTTTTTTGAATCTATGGATTTGCATCTTTTATCAGTTCTCAAAAATTCTCAGACATGACCTCCTCAAACAATATCCTTGCCCCTTCTCTCTTACTTCTCCTTCCAGAACTCCAACTAAATGTATTTGGACATCCTCACTCTATCTTTCCTGTCCTGAACCTCTTTTCCCAGCTTTTCATCTTTGTGTCATTCTGTGCTGTCATTTGGGTAATTTCTTTAGACCCACCTTCCAGTTCACTGATTCTCTCTCTTTCTATATCTAATTTCCTATTAAACTTATCTATTGAATTTTAACTTTTAGTTATTGCATTTCTTTTTTTTTTTTTTCTATTTGTGGTGGCCACACCCATGGCATATGGAAGTTCCTGGGCCAGGGATTGAATCTGAGCACATCTGCAACTTACACTATGCTATGGCAATGCCAGATCCTTTAACCCACTGCAATGGGCCCTTTAACCCACTGTGCCAGGCAGGAGATTGAATGCACACCTCTGCAGCCACACAAGTCACTGCAGTCAGATTCTTTTATTTATTTTTATTTTTATTTTTAATGGCCACACCTGCAGCATACAGAAGTTCTAGGGGTCAAATTGGAGCTTCAGCTGAGGCATACATACAGCCACGGCAACACCGGATCTGAGCTGCATCTGTGACCTACACTGAAGCTTGCATCAGTGCCAGAAACTTAACCTACTAAATTGAGGCCAGGCGTTGAACCTGCATCCTTACAGAGACAAAGTTGGGTCCTTAACCTGCTGAGTCACAACAGGAATTCCCTGCAGCTGGATTCTTGACCCACTGTGCCATAGCAGGAACTCCTTATATCTCTAGTTTTAAAAAAGATGCATTTGATTCTTTTTTTTTTTTTTAATCTACCAGGTCAGTTTTTTTTTTTAAATAGTTCTCTGTTTCCTGTAGATATTTTTGAGCTTGTATTTTTTAAAAAAACATATTAATCAGTTTTATAAATTTTTCCTATTATTCTATTAAATGACGTATTTGAGGGTTGGATTCGCTGTGTTTTTTTCTGCTTATTCTTGTTCTTGTTGCCTCATTTCCCTGTGTGCTTCCTTATGCTTCATGGAGTGCTACTTACTGTTGTTAAAAAATTACCTAGTAGGATTTTTCTTTGAGGCCTGGGATGAATCTGACTTCTTCCAGAGAAAATCTGCATTTTCTTCTGCTGTGTACCTCAGATCCCTCCCCTCCAAAATCAGTCTTATTCTAAACTAGCTTCTTAAACTTTTTTAGCTCCTTCAGGTGATGTGAGTGCGAGCTACCAGTCTGTAGAAGGCTGAGCATGGAGTTACAACTCCCCAGAGATGAACTTTGCCTGAGATGACCTTTGCCCTCTGGCCTCCTCTGTGCCAAGAACCTGGAACTTGGAATCTCTAAAATGAGGGAGGAGGGGAAGATTTGTTTCTGGTCATACTTGTGCTGGGGGTGCAGCCCTTTGGAGTTCTAGCATAACAGGCTAAAGAGCTTCTAGTAGATTCCCACTTGACATGAGCTCAGGGGTTTAGAATTTTGATAGGTTAATTTTCTTCTTCCAAGCATAATGAAGAGTTTGCGAGTAGTGTACTAAATCTTGGGAAATTATGAAAGGAGACAAAGCTCCTTGAAATGAAACACCATTCTTTCTGCCACATCAGATATGGTACTTGCTCAGATTAAACATCCCGAAACTGTGAAAGTTATAAAACCAACTTCAGAGAATATATGAGGTTTTCAATGTACAAGATAAGTCAGTTAAGAATACTTTCAACTACCGGTAGTAGAAACTTGACAGATGGTGGCTTGTTTTTCTGATATAATAAGAAATCTTGAAATTCCCATCATGGCGCAGCAGAAATGAATCCGACTGGGAACCATGAGGTTGAGAAGGGTTCCATCCCTGGCCTCATTCAGTGGGTTGAGGATCTGGCATTGCCATGAGCTATGGTGTTGCTGTAGCTCCGATTAGACCCCTAGCCTGGGAACTTCCATACGCCACAGGTGCGGCCATAAAAAGACAAAAAAGAAAGAAAGAAAGAAAAGAAATCTAGAGGTAAACAGCTGGTGGTATTGGGTCGTATGCTCAGGAAGGCCATCAGGGTTTGGGGATGCCATTGGGGTTTCCAGTCTCTTTCTGTATTCCCCCCCCCCCTTTTTTTTTTCTTTTTTGGCCTCCCTGTTATGCAAGGAGTTCCTGGGCCAGGGATCATATCTGAGCTGTAGTTGGGATTTAAACCACAGCTGCGGCAACACCAGATCCTTAACCTGCTGTGCCGGGCCAGGGATTGAACCTGCATCCCAGCGCTCCCAAGATGCCGCCGATCCCATTGCATCACAGTGGGACTGCTTCTAGTTCCCTTCTTTTGTGTCGACTGACCTTTCCTCTCGCTGATCATCTTCACATTACAAACCAGCCACCAGAAGCCTCAACAGCACATCCATGTTTAAGGCAGGAAGAAAGGCGTGAGATAGCACTGTTTTATCCGGGAGGCCGGAGCAAACTCCCCTAGGCAGCTCCTTGTGTGTGTGTTTTGTCTATTTAGGGTTGCACCTGTGGCACATGGAGGTTCCCAGGCTAGGGGTCGAATCGGAGCTGAAGCCACCAGCCTACACCACAACCATAGCAATGCCAGATCCGAGCCACATCTGAGACCTACACGGCAGCTCAGGGCAACACCGGATCCTTAACCCACTGAGCGAGGTCAGGAATCGAACCAGAGTCCTCATGGATGCTAGTCGTGTTCGTTACCACAGAGCCACAATGGAAACTCTATCTTTTTTTAAATTTAGTTTTTTTATTATAGTTGATTTACAATGTTCTGTCAATGTCTGCGGTACAGCCAAGTGACCCAGTCATATATATACATTCTTTTCCTTGTAATATCTTCGCTCGGAGTGATTAGATACAGTTCCCTGTGCGATGTAGCAGCATCTCCTGGCTTACTCGCTCCAATTGCAACAGTTTGCAACTACTAACCCCAAACTCCCAGTCCATCCCACTCCCTCCTCCACCCTTTGGCAACCACGAGTCTGTTCTCTTTGTGGGTGAGTTTGTTTGCAAGGAAGCTGAGGAAACCAAGTATCTAATGGAGACAGCGCCTCACGCGCCTCACGATTTCTTGGACCGGTCTCGGTTCTCTGGTTGGATGGAGCACATTCTTGGTCTGAATACCTTCAGGATTGTGTTCAAGGGGAGAAAGAGGAGACGGGCTGGGGGAGGCGGTCCCTCGCTTGTCTTGCTAGGCAGTCCCAGCGCCTTGTCCCCCTGCCCATCTTCCAGCAAAGCAGCCCAAAGTCATCCTTCGGAGCCCAGAGCCTGCCTTGTTGGGAAGCTTCCAGAACTGGGCTTCCAAGCTGGAGGATGGTTGGCCCAATAATAGTTTGTTGTTGTTGCTGTTTTTTTAAGCCACAAAATGCCTGGAGAGATGACTGCCCTTGAAAAAGTTTCCGCTTGGATGCAGGTGATGGCGGGGGAGTCCAGATGTGATGAAGGGGGAGGAAGCCCCCCGGTTTCCAGGCCAGGCCTCCGGGTGATGAAACTCATTAGGGTTTGCGCTTCTGGTGCCAGAAAGAGGTGTAGTTGGTGATGCTGGAACCAGAGGAGCTTCCTCCCTCTGCATGATTCCTCTGGCAAGTCACACCCAAGCACTTTGTCTCTGAGTAGAAGCATCAGATAGGGCAGTGGTCCAGGAGGACACACCTGCCACATTCTGAAGATTAGATCCGATAGGCGGGTGTGTGTGTGGGGGGGGAGAGTTGTCTTCCCCTTCTGGGTAAAGTGCCTGACTTCTACAGGATTTATAGCTGGGCGCATCCTTGGGGACCTCAATCTGGGAGCCCACTGGCCAAGGGACAACGACGCCCCCTGTTTCCATATTCCAACATGGCCAAAGCATCACTGGTCTTCAGGGAGTAGTGAAAGACAGTCAGGGCTTCCCTGGGGGGGGGGGTGAGTTACGGGAGGGCAGGGGGGAAGGCTGGGAGGGTGGGTGGATCAGCCGAACCCCATCCCTGGGGGTCTTCTAGGGCGGAGGGGGGGGCTTTGTCCATGCTGGCCGTCGGGTTTTCTTCTCACTCCCATGTGCCACCCACTTCCCAGACCTTGGGCTTCTCTAAGCCGCACCTGAGCTAGATTATGCCACAGCCTCAGCATCAGCTCCTGACGGGATCTCCTGAGCAGCCGGGCGCTCCTCTTCTTGGCGCCCAGAGCATCCATGCTGTCCGTTCACAGCGCTCGTCACCCTTCCTCGGACTATTTGCCACCCAGCTTTCCCACTGCAGGGGACTTGCTCAGGAACTGGAATCACATCTGGTTTAGGACTGCTATACCTTGAGGGCCCAGCGCATGCACAGCTGGCTCAGAACCTGCATTTGTTGGAGGAATAAAGGGATACGTCTGTATCCCTCAGCCACAGCCAGAAAGACACATCCCCAAATGGTTGCCCTTCCATGGGAATGCCTCGAAGCACACTACTTGTGTCCCCATTAGTCATCTGTTTACCTTATTAATGGATTGCCTCACGCATTGATTGAATAAACAGATAATGTAACGGGGAGCACGGTGGTCCCCAAATCCGAGCCCCCAGAGCAGTGCCATGCCTTGGTCACTATTTTATCCCCATCGCCCACCTCCCAGCCAGGGTGCTGGGTACAAATTCCACAGTGGATGGAGGCGTGAGGCAGGGCCCTCCAGGCAGAGACCAGCCCCTGGGGAAACGGGCATGAAGGGAGGCGCCAGCCTGGGGCACGGGATCGGAGCCGAGGGCCAAGCCTTGGGCTTTGTGCCTGGAGAGCAAGGGACAGCTGGTTTGAGCAGGGAAGTCACAGCATCTAAACGGCGATTTAGGGGAGGAAGGACTGGAGCGGGAGGGGCCCCAGGATTATCGGTGTTGTTGCAGCCTTTGGAGTTGTTTTGGCCAGTGGTGTCCTAGTGCGCCTGGCCCTGAACGGTGCTCAGGGGAACTGGGGGTGGGGGGAGGGCCCCGTTTCCGTGCAGCCCTTCCGTGCAAGGCTCCTTTGCACCCTGCTTCCCGTTAAAGGAGGACACCTGACAGCACCTGCGAAGGGGGGTGAGGCGGTGATGGAGAGGCGCCCGCTCCAAGTTGTAAAGGCTGAGTAGGTGTTAGCCAACAAGGGAGGGGGTGAAGGACGTGTCGCCGAGAGGCCGTGTGCCCACAAAGGCGCAGGTGCGGGAACAATGCGGAGGGCAGGCGGCCAGGAGTAGCTGCTCTTGTTGGAGGGCAGCCAGCCGAGGCCGGGGCTGAGGCTGCGGAAGCGGAGCAGCCGTCAGGCAGCCACACCCGCCCTGGAAGGAGCCAAGCGCTTGTCTGGGCTTCTCTCCGCCTCAAGCCCACCTTCCCCGGCTGGGCCCTGATGATGCTGGAGAGGGGACCCTGCCAACAGCCATGCCCACGCTCCCCGTGGCTGCACCTGCCCCTGGGCGGCTGGAAGACCGGAGGAGGGTGGGAGGGACCTCCTGCCTGTTCTCCAGGCCGGTCAGCAGCCAGCCAGCCAGCCAGCCCCGGGGACCACACAGCCTGGCCTGTGACTTGCAGGCCCCCAGGGCGCCCACATCGCTCACCCAGATCCGCCACACGGGCCCTCTTCTGCCCTTCCCACGCTTGGCCGGCCTTTAGGCCTTTGCTCCGTGTTCCCTCTGACCCCAGATACTCACTGGGCTTACCCCAATCCTCCCACCTCTGCTCAGCCCAGACTCCCGTCTGCTAATGCTGCCCCTCTTTCCCTGGAAAATGGGAAATTTCCTGGCCAGGAATCGAACTCAAACCATAGCAGCAACCCAAGCTGCTGCAGTGACAACACCAGACCTTAACCCGCTGGGCCACAAGGGAACTCCCTCTGCCCCTCTTTGTTCCACAGCACTTCTTAGCAATTTTTTTTTCTTTTTACGGCTGCATCTCTGATATATGGAGGTTCCCAGGCTAGGGATCATATAGAAACTACAGCTGGCAGCCTACACCACAGACAGCAACGCAGGACCTGAGCCATGTCTGTGACCTACACTGTGGCTCATGACAATGCGAGATCCTTAACTCACTGAGTGAGGACAGGGACCGAATCTGCATCCTCATGGATCCTAGTCTGGTTCTTAACGCGCTGAGCCACAACGGGAACTCCTTGCTCAGGATCGTTATGCGGGTTCCCCGCCGCTGGAGTGGCATTTGCCAGGGAGGCATCTTGCTCTGTTCTGTTTGTCGATGTCTCCCCAGCACCCTGACGCTGTCTGGCACCCATGGGCACTCAGGAGATATTTGTTGAATGAAGAATCAGTGAACAAATGCATGAGTGGGGTGGGGGGCGTGTGGAGCCCCTACCCCATCAAGCAGTCGGGAGTCAGTGCCCTGGAGGGTTGGGGTGGAGGAGGGATGGGGGGTGTGAGAGGCGGGCGCCTCCACCAGAGCAAAGCCCTGCCTCTGGGGAGGCTGGATATGCCAGGAAGAGGGCTTCCAGGCCACGAAGGCGGGCAGGGGCAGAGCAGGGGCGGCAGGGAGAAACACTTCGGAGGGGTGGGGAGGGGAAGGTGGGGTCAGGGATCCCTCCACGGGGGGTGTCGCTGGCCTCCGGGAAGAGGGGCTGGCTTGAGGCGAGCAGAGGCAAAGAGATCCAGGCAGCGCCAGGTCCTGCGCAGAGAATCCAGGCCCAGGTGAGGCAGCTGCCGATGCTGGGTCGTTGCTGAGGTCCAAGGTGCCACACGTGGAGGGACAGATCCCTCACCTCACCCTGGCCCATCCTGTCAGGCGCAGGTAAAACTTCCGGTGCCCAGTCCAGCCGGCCGCGAGGGCATCGCCACTCACAGGCCCTGTGGCAGCTCCTTGGTCACGGGCTGTGGTGGCAGAGGGCGGGACCCGGAACCCCAGAATGGGGGTCTCACTGACACAGGGGCAGTTCCCTGCCCCAGCAGACTGGCTTTGTGGTCCCAGGTGAGTCCACTTCACCTGTGGATCAGTTTGCAGCCAACTACAACAAACTTAGTGACTCATAACCACACGGGTTATTCTCACAGTTCTGGAGGCCGGGCGTCCAAGAGGAGCTAAGGGCTAAGCTCAAGGTGTCAGCACGGCTGGTTCCTTCTCCACGCGCGGCTTCTCTGAATTCTGCAAGGTTACCCATCACCGATAACAATAAATCTACTGAGCGCCAACCTGTGCCAGCTTGCATTTTATGTAAGTGAAAACTATTGTTGTTCATTTCGTTCTGACAGCCAATCCTGCCACACATGGACGTTCCCAGGCTAGGGGTTGAATCGGAGCTGCAGCTGCCGGCCTACACCACGGCCACAGCAACACAGGATCCGAGCCACCTCTGTGACCTACACCACAGCTCACGGCAACGCTGGATGCTTAACCCACTGAGCAGGGCCAGGGATTGAACCCACATCCTCTTGGACATGAGGTGGATTCATTTCCGCTGTGCCACAACGGGGACTCCAACCATGACCCATTTTGAAGGCGGGGAAACTGAGGCAGCCAAGTGCCCAGGACCAGGCCAGAGTGAGGACTGCACTCAGGCCTTCTGAGTCCTCGTCCTGGCCTCCTTCCACCATCCAGGTGGGTCTCGGTTCGGGGTGGGGTGGGTGCTGCTTCGCAGCACGAGGAGGCACCAGAACCCCAGCTGGAGCCTGGCCTTGGCCCCCAGGTCTGTCCCCAAAAGACTGAGATCCGTGTGGCAAAAAACCGAGCAGCACGACGGGCTGTCCAGGCTGACCTCCCGGCTCCATCCGAGGCACCGAGGGCCGGCTGGGGGGCTGGCCTTTCTTCCATCTGTGGCTGCACCTCCGGCGCCTGGGGGCCCAACCTGGCCGCCCGAGCCAACGTTCCGCTCCAAGGAAAGATGCGTCTGAGTTACAAACCTTTGAAGCTATGGGGCCTTAATGAAAATGCTGGGAGAAGCCAATTAGATCGGCATGAACGATAATCACCATAATAGCGGTAATTGGGCTGGATTTATTAGCGCCGACGATGGGCTTTTTTCTCTTCTTCTTTTTCTTCTTCTTAAGTAGAGAAAGAAAATCATTTACCGATATTCAAATGTGATTGCAGCTTTCCTTCCAACTCCTGAGAAATGGCTCCGTTTCTGGAACTGCATCTCGAATGTGAGGCTGGCAGGACACAAGAAGCCACCTTTAGGGAACTTGACTTTCTCAGGCGGGAGCGCTGCCTTTCAGGAGCAAAATCACAGGCACCCAGAAGAAGTGGGGAGGCAACGAGGCAAAAGGAGAAGACGACTTGGGGAGTCAGGCTCCATCCTTTTTTGATTTAGACAAATTCCTCAGCATCTCTGAGTCTGTTTGTATTTATTTATGTATTTATTTGTCTTTTAAGGGCCACACTCATGACACAGAGGTCACATCAGAGCTGCCGCTGCCGGCCTGCACCGCAGTTACAGCAACACCAGATCCGAGCCGCATCTGCAACCTACACAGGAGCCATGGCAACACCGGGTCCATAACCCACTGAGCAAGGCCAGGGGTTGAACCCATGTTCTCATGGATACTATTCGGGTTTGTTAACCACTGAGCCGTGATGGGAACATCCAAAGAGTCTGAGGTTTTTCTTCTGTAGAATGGCGATAATAATTACATTGCAGGAATTCCCATCGCGGTTCGATCCCTGGCCTTGCTCAGGAGATTAAGGAGCCAGCATTGCTCTGAGCTGTGGTGTAGGTCACAGACACAGCTCGGATCCTGCGTTGCTGTGGCTGCGGTGTAGGCTGGCAGCTGTAGCTCCAATTCGACCCCTACCTGGGACCCTCCATGTGCCACAGGTGCGGCTCTAAAAATGCAAAATGACAATAACACTGCAGGTTTGTTGAGGAACTTAAGTGAAACTAAATTACACTAAATTTAATTAAGGACGGTATATAATATGCCTAGCAAGTGGTAGGCACTCAATAAATGTTAACAACACCCCCTAATAATAGGGAGTTACCTGTTGGGTAGAACCCAGGTCTCCAAAAGTCTTGCCACATTTTTTTTTAAACAAGATAAAAACGTATTTCTCCCTCATGCAAAACTCTATAGGTAAGTTGTCCTAGGCTGGCAGGGTGATTTCGCAGCCTTCAGGGACTCAGCCCCTTCTCTCTCCTGTTCCGCAACCCTCAGCAGGAAGCTTTCACCTTGGAGCCCAGTGTGGCTGCCAAGCTCCAGCCATCACACCCTGTTTCCAGTTAGCAGGAAAGAGTAAGGAGCACAGTGGGGTTCTTTGACTCTCTTTAAAGGACATTTTCTGGAAGTCACACACACTTTGGCTTATAGACTTTTGGATAGAATATGTCACATGCCCCTCTCGGCAAAAAGGAGTTCTGAGGAAAGTAGTCTTTTTTGCAGCAGCCATGTGTCCAGATAGAATTAGGGTCTTTATGCTGAGGAGCAGGCGGAGGAACGGGCGAGGGGACACGGGCCATCTCTGCCCCATGGCCCCATTTGACAGATGCGTCGTGTGGTTGACGGGCGAATGCACTCGTTCTCTCAGGCACCTCCTCTCATTGCATAAATGCCTCCAAATCTCTCGTCTGTCTTGCCCGAGGCCAGCTGGTTCAGAGGTGGAAGGCGTGGGATGCAGAGACGAAGTGGCATTTTTACGCGGATATTTATTTGGGCGTGGGAACGCACCAAGTGCCAGGCGCCACAGCTATCACAACCTCGTGAAAAATGGGGGCTTCGAAAAGGTGAATTTTGACGTTCCTGCTGTAGTGTTGAGGGTCAAGAATCTGCCTGCAGCAGCTTGGGTCCTGCGAAAGTGCAGGTTCACCGCCCGGCCCCAAGCAGCAGGTTAAAGATTCAGCATTGCTGCAGCCGTGGCGTAGGTTGCTGCTGCAGCTCAGATTCAGTCTCTAGTTCAGGAACTTCCATAGGCTGGCCGTTAAAAAAAAAAAAAAGTGAATTTTGCTTTTAGATGATGTATATTAATGGGGGAAAATCTGTAGACTATTACATGCCATCACCTAAAGCCCTGGCTTGCAAAACAGCAGGCTGCGATGCCCGTTACGGCTATTTAGTTCCTTCCTACACGGAAAAGGCATGGAAGAAAGCGGACCGCAAGGCGTCTACAGTGATTGCTCGGATGTGTGATTACGAGGGATGTTTGTCATCTTCATCCTCTTTCTCTATTTCCCAAGCTTCTCGTGAGCCTGGATTTCTCTCATTCCGTAAACAGCGGTTTGAGTCATGCGCTTAGTGCCAGGGGAAGGCTATCCCGGAGGTGGCCAGGCCAGGCAGCAAAAGGACAGGGACACGCTCGCTCCTTTGTCCCGGGCTGACTTGCAGGTTGGGGACAAACCCCTGGGGACCCAACTCTGCCTGCTGCCAGTTGCAGGATGAACACAGCAGGCCCGGGTCACAGGAGGCCACGTGCAGGTCTGGCTGCCAGGTCCTCACGACAGAGCCTCTCCACCCTAAAATCTCCAATCAGACGCTGAGTGAGTTAAACTTGCTGGGGGCTGATGTCTTCATTTTTTGAGAGCTCCCTGCCAGAGGCTTAGCTTTGCTCTCCCTTCTGGGTGGGGGCTTCTCATTTATTCCTTGCACAGGGCCTGGGGGCAGCCTGAATCCCCAGGGGTGGGAGTAGAAGTGCCTGGGGAAGGCCGAGAAGAACAGCTGGGCTCAGGTGCCCGCTCCCAGCCTCCATCTCCCCATCTGCACAGTGGGAGCGTGAGGCCAAGCTCCTGGTTCTTCCTGCTGGGACAGCGCTGACTCAGGATGGCCTGTCCCTGGATTCAGAATCTCCAGGATCAGAAGCAGATCTGGGGTGACCTCGGGCCTCCTAATCAGAAGACCTCTTTCCCCGACGACGCGTGCCCACCTCCCCCAGCAGCTCAGGGCACACTTCCTCCTCAGCCGGCTCTCCCGCTCTGGCTCTCCTCATGCCCTGCACACCCTCTTCAAGTGGGGATGGGCCCGCTCTCCCCTGGAGGACGCTGGGAGGCAGGGATGCTGGGGCGGGTGGGGCAGCTGGTCTGGAAATTAGGGGATGCAGCTCCAGGGCCAGGACCGGCCCTCACCAGCTCAATGAGTGGGGGACACCTCTGCGGCCCCTGGCCACCCTCCTCTTGGCTCTGCTGCCGTGGCCCCCGATGCAGAGATGGTGGGAAGGGGCTGATGCGGGCAGAAACGGGGAGAAGGGCATGGCCCTGCCCTGGGGCTCAGAAAACAGCCTTTGCGGGAGAGAGGCCCTAGGACGGCTCTGCGTTCCTAAGTTCCTAAGCCCCTTTGACCTGTGGTGCCGTGGAGAGGTGATGTCACACCCTCAGGGTCTGTGGCTCATGTACGGAGGGGCCTGGTGAGGACAGAAACCCGGCTGCTTGTGCGACAGCCCGGATCCCCCACCCGCCCCCGCCTCTCTGTCCCCCATATATCCCCTCCCCGTATATATCCGGCTCCACCAGGACACAGACTCTCTCTCTCCTCCTGCAGATTCCCTGCTCCCTCAGGTCCTGGCTTAGCCACCACCAGGCTCCACCTCCCGCTTGGCGCATAATGGTTGCATTATGTGGCCTCTGCCCTTCCGTACGTCTCCGCATCACGCCCAGCCCCAGCCCGGCCGGGAGCCATCCCTCGCTGCTTCTCTTCCCCTTTAATTTACTCGCGATGTTCCTGCCAGAATCGTTTTCTCCTGTAATCACACCGGCGCGCGGGCTCCCTCAGCCTGGGGGCCCCCCAGATCCGGCCCTCTCCGGCCCTCTCCTCCCCTCCCTGCGGGATGTGTGGGTTCCAGATAGGGTCCAGCGCCTCGGGTGGTGCAGCCCAGGGTTCTCAGACCATCCTGCACACGCTCACATATGCATGCGCACACACATGCACACATGTGCACACACACACACACACGCACAGGCACGGGTCCCCTTCTGCAGGCTCTCCCTCCACTCCTGGGGGCTGCTGGTCTCCAGGTGCCCAGAGTGCTGCCAGTCGGACCAGAGGCTTTTCCCCCACACGTCTCTTTCCTGCATGTTCCCTGTTGCTTCCCCAGCTTTTTCCAGAACAAAGCTGGCAATTTTGTACTCACAATTGTGTGTTCATTTTCTCAAGTAGGGCTTCCCAACGTGAGTGAGTTTCAGGCCCCACAAAACCAGGATCCTTCCCCCCGCCCCCGCCCATCTCCCACACTTTCTTTTTAGAAAAACTTTTTTTTTTTTTTTTTGCTTTTTTTTAGGGCCGCGCCGGTGGCATATGGAGGTTCCCAGGCTAGGGGTCGAATCGGAGCTACAGCTGCCAGCCTACACCACAGCCACAGCAATGCAGGATCTGAGCTGTGTCTTCGACCTACACCGCAGCTCACGGCAACACCAGATCCTGAACCCACTGAGCGAGGCCGGGGATTGAACCCATGTCCTCACGGTTCCTAGTCAGATGCGTTTCCGCTTCGCCACAATGGGAATGCTGTATACCGCATCTTCTTAATCCATTCATCTGTCTGTGGACATTTAGGTTGTTTCCTCGGCTATTTTGAATAGTGTTGCAATGAACATAGGGGTGCATGGATCTTTTTGAATTAGAATTGTGTCCAGATATACGCCCAGCCGTGTGTGCAGCTTTCAAAGAGCTTTGTCTGGAGATGGTTCCACTGACCAATATTTCAACCGGAGCTCATTGCCCAGTTCAGCTAAGACACCGAGGCTCAGGGAGGTTCAGAGAACCGGGCCAGTTCTGAAGCCTGTGTTTTCTCACTCCTCTCTCTCCCTCCGAATCGATGGTGAGTGAAGAGTGGGGCCAAGGTACCAGTTGGCCTAGAGATTGCTGTCCCCCCACCCCTTCTCCTTGCCTCTCCTGGGATCCTCAGGGGTCCCCTCCTTCCTGCATCATCTCCCCAGAAGGCTTTTTCTTAGCCTACTTGTTTGTTTTTTTCCGATCCCCAAAGGAGTGCTTATATCCTGGGATTCTTTGTTGCAGGAACGCTGTCCCATCTTGCTAGTTCAAACAGAAAGATATTTCTCACAGGGAATGGACTGGCTGACCTGGTTTCTGGATGGCCGGGGAACGAAGCTTGGATGGGTCCAGGCTCACTGCGGAGGAGGACAGCCGGGTGTGCTGCTCTGCATCCCCCAGGGCCCCCCCCACTGAGGTGCCTTCAGGGCGCGCCTATGCACGTCTAAATGCCCGGGACTCCACTGCGGTAGGTGTCAGAGTCAGCTGGTCACGCAGAGCCAGGTGTCAGAGTCAGCTGGTCGCAGAGCCATCCTGACCTCAGGCTCAGACGTCTCCTTCTCAGTCCACTCGAGTCACGGCTCAATAGAGGACCCCCTCCCAGGACCTCTGGATGATGACTTTGTTTGTTTATTTATGTATTCATTCTTTTTAGGGCCACACCTGCGGCATATGGAAGTTCCTAGGCGAGGGGTCCAATCGGAGCTACAGAGGCCAGCCTACACCACAGCCACAGCCACACGGGATCTGAGCCGCATCTGCAACCCGCACCACAGCTCACAACACAGGATCCTTAACCCACTGAGGCCAGGATTGAACCCGCATCCTCATGGTTACTAGCTGGGTTTATGACCCACTGAGCCAAGACAGGACCTCCATGACTTGTTTAGAGGTCAGACTGGGGTAGGGTGGCCCCATCCCGGTATGACTGGTGTCCTTATAAGACAAGGAGAGACACAGACACATAAGGGGACCCATGTCGGAGAGATGCGTCTAAGCCAAAGGGCTGCCACCGCCTCCAAAAGCTGGGAGAGGCAAGGACGCGTTCGCCCTACCGTGTTCAGAAGGATTTTGGCTCTGCCAGCACCTTGATTTCAGACTCCTGGCCTCCAGAGCCGAGGCACAATAATTCCTATTGTTTTGAGTCGCCCAGTTCATGGTACTTTGTTACAGCAGCCTTAGGGACGGAACACACCGGCCACAGGGATTCCCGGTAGGACATGGGGATGGCCTGGTGACAGGCGGTTACGCCACAGGACTGGGTGCCGTGGGAGGGGAGCCACCTGCCCGTTGAATGTCCCTGTGCCTTTGGGACCTTCTCAAGCCCAGTCGCGTACCACTGCCTCCCCCGATGTTAATCACTGCTGGGCACACCCAACTTAGAGCTGGCCGGCTCAGGCCACACTCAGTTCAAAGTCCCCAGCACCGGTTCACTCCAGATGTCCAGTGGCTGACATCCAGCCTTGGAGCCGTTTCTCAGCTGGAGCACAGTTACTCGCTGTGCTGGGACGCCCCCCATCGGGGCTGGCCAGGGGCCTTCCATCACCCTCCGGTCTGGCATGGATGCTTGGGCACCCCTGCCTGGGCTGGGCCATCAGAACCAAATGACATGACTCCTTGCACTGAGGTCTGAATCATCAGAAAGACTTCTCTTGCTCTGACCACAGCCCTGAGAGCCTATGGTTATAGCTATTCGATAATAACTATACAGACAGCACAGCCCACGGGAGTGGAATAGCTCTTGTCTCCCAAATCCACAGGGATTCGCCATGCTTTGTGCCTCCTTCTCAGTGTGGGGGGTGGAGAGTTCATTTTGGAGGGGCTGTGCCAACCAGCCCCAGAAGCTTCCCTGAGGAGGGAGGAGTTTATCAAATCCGCTGGCACACGTGTCTCCAAAACACCTAGAGGGTATCCGATGCTTCCTAGTCCCCAGGTCCCATCCATGCAATGGTCCAGCCTGCTGGCTTCTGGAACAATTTAAGTCCAGAGACTGAGCAGGACCCCACAGGGCCTTCCTGGGACAGACCTCCTCCCCCCGCCTCTGTGTCCCCAGTGTCTCATTTACAGAAAAGCTTTAGCTTCCTAGGCCTTCACTAAGATCCAAAGAGCAAAGTTAATCAAAGACGTGAGAAAAATGCAGAAACAAAGGAAAATAATCAAGCAAGACAAAATAATAACAGTTTCACCATAAAACGAAGTCAAGGACCCTTAGTTCCCCCTCAAGAGCTTGTAGATGTATCCTGAGCCACATTCTTGAGTTGTTTTACAGATGCTAAAGTGTCCGCCATGTGGAGAAATTTACTGCGTGCTGACCACCAGCTGGTAGACCCCAGACTGGCCGGAGCCAGAAGGTTGATGACTGAGATTCCCAAAACCTCACCACCAACTAAGGAATGTCCGTGAGCTGATCAGGCACCCTGGAACCCTCTCCCTCACCGTGCCTTTCAAAACTCTTCCCAGAGTTCCCTGGTGGCCTTAACATGTTAACTGCTGTGGCTTGGGTAGCTGCTGCGGTACAGGTTTAGTCTCTGGCCTGGGAACTTCCACATGCCCTGGGCACGGCCAAAAAAACCCAACCACCAGTCAAAACCCTTCCCTCAAATTCATCGGGGGATTGAGTTTTTCGAGTTGCCCGTTCTCCTTGCTTGGCCTCACACTGGACGCCTGGCAGTAAATGCTGTACCTTCCTTCAGTACACCCAATGTCGACCCATGGGCTCTGCTGCCTGTCGAGGAGCAGACCTCAGTTTGCTTTGGTAACAGGCCCTCTGGACCAACTCATGGCGAGGACTCGGAGCATGGCCCTTGGGTGAAAGCAAGCTGTAGGCCCTGCCAGGTAAAAAAGCACCTCTGGTGCCCTCTGCATATGGAAGCAGAGAAAGGGCTGCTCCCAGATCAGTAACTTCCCACAGCTGAAGTTTTCTCCAGCAAAGAGGGCACCATGAGAACCATAGATACAGCTGGGGTCACTACTAGATGAAGCATCAACATTCCACTGTCACCGTCCAGGACGCTTAGCCTCTGCAGAGGCCACATGAATAGAATATTTTGGTTTTTCTTTTTTTCTTTTTTTCGGGGGGCTGCAACCACGGCATATGGAGGTTCCCAGGTTAGGGGTTGAATCAGAGCCACAGCTGCCAGCCTACACCACAGCCACAGCCACAGCCACGTAGGATCCGAGCCGCGTCTGCGACCTACACCCCAGCTCACGGCAACACCGGATCCTTAACCCACTGAGCGAGGTCAGGGATCAAACTCGTGTCCTCATGGATCCTAGTCGGGTCCATCAACCACTGAGCCACGAAGAGAACTCCCGCAAATTAATAGCACTCATTGCATCATTGGAGTCCTTGATGGTGAAAATGATCTCGCTGACTTCGCAGGGGACATGGTCTTGCTTTGAGCCTTTTTGGAAGGAAAGGGAGCTTCAGAGACATCCACTGAGCTGGTTCTCGCAGCAACAACCATTCTGGGCATCGGGAAGCCAGTGTGGGCATTCCAACCGTACGTCCGGGAAGTTCTCCCTGGGGTGGGGTTCTGCCTCCACAAGGCCCAGGTCTGCTGGAGTCTGCCTAAATCCCCTTCCACACGTGGCTCTCATAGCCAGTGTTCTCACGGGCGGGCCACAGTCACCAGACCCCGCTAACTAGTCCTTCGTGGTTAGAGCTCAGAACCAGTGTCCGATAACCCCTCAGACGCATGGTTCTTGCTCTCTCCGCAGTCCGCTGTTAATGGCCATGGCCACTTTGCAGTGCTACCTGCATGGAGAACTTCCTCCCTGTAGCTCCCCGGGGCTCTGAGGTCTGAGAGGTGGGCGAAGCGCTGTGACTCTGTACCTTGCTGACAACCCAGGCCTCCACGTGTCAGGCTCGACGTGTCCTCAGTCACACAGACCGAGGAGGGCTTCTGCGGCTGCTCACCTGTCTGGTCCCTGGCATTCTGGGATGGGCCGGAGGCAGGTGCTGCGACACAGGGTCCCCTCCTTCCCTTGGAGGTCAGAGAGCCCGTCTCAGTGGCAACAAATCCTATAGCTGCCCTGGCGGCTTGGGGAAGCTATTTCCATCTCTCGTCAAGATGCTGGTACTGGCCTTGACAATGAGTCTCCTCCAGGCAAAGGAGGTTTGTCGGTGTCCTCAGGGGGGGAAGCCAGGGGCCTCCTGCGGCAAATCCGCCCACCAGTTAGTCTCACCTTGGTGTAAAGCGCCTCTGAAGTCTTCACTCCTCAATCTTAGAGGCCAACGCTGAGTCCAGGTTCTGGTTAAGGCCAAGCCAACAGCCCTGCTTCCAGCTCCCCTGCCAGCCCAGGGACTCCAGAATTTTGCTAAGTGCAGCTATATGAATAAAATCAGCCTAGCCTAAAATTCCAGTTCTTTCTTCCTGGTCTCAAGTTCCTCTCTCTCTCTCTCTCTCTCTCTCTCTCTCTATATATATATATATATATATATATATATATATATCCTCCAATTTTTTTACAAAATAAGTTGGCAATTATTTTTTGGCAGGGGAGGATGCATCTTGCTGGGTGATTGCTCTCAAGCCAAGGACGATGGAGGGTGAGGGACAGAGAGGGCTCCAGCTTGATCAGCCAGGGGACAGTGGCTGCTTTCCCGCCTAGGGAAGCCCTGGGGGCTCAGGGGGCTTGGGCAGCCAGCAAGGCATACATTCCCAAAGTGCCCGTACATTCCCATGGCTCCTGGGCTTTGCCATCAATGCGCAGCTTTCCCAGCAGAGGCCTGGGGGGCTCTGAGTTCACCTGACTTGAAATTAGAGGGCTGGAGTTCCCACTGTGGTTCAGCGGGTTACAAACCTGCTAGTATCCTAGAGGAGGTGGGTTTGATCCTCGGCCTTGCTCGGTGGGTTAAGTATTTGGTGTTGCCGTGAGCTGTGGTGTAGGTCGAAGACAAGGTTCGGATCCGGTGTTACTGTGGCTGTGGTGTAGACGGGCAGCTGCAGCTCTGACCCCTGGCCTGGGAACCTCCCGATGCCGAAGTTTTGTCCCTAAAGAGACGAAAGTAAAATCAAATCAAATCAAATCAAATCAGATGGCCCATCCTGCCCATCACCAGTCAGCTGGCGTCTTGTACCACGAGCGCCTTTCCCTGAAACCATGGTTGTCGTCCAGCCCTCCTGTTGGGATTCTCAGCAGGCGGGCAGCTCAGTACCAGGCGGGGCCCACACATGTGTTGCTCTTTCCAGCCCCAGGGAGGTGACTGCCGTGTGGGGCCACGGTCACGGGGCCTCTGCCATCCCCACAGGGAGGGATGGGGGTAAATGAGGGTTTATTTGGAATCACCCACAATTGCGATGATTTAAGAACATGTTGCGGTGTGTGGGGGATGCCTCAGAAAGGACCAGGGACCAAGTCAAGGCTGGGAATCACTTTGAAACCCTGAGTTCACCTGAGGACATGGAGTTCCCTCTAACTAGCCAGAAACAAGATGAGACACATAGGACTCGGGGCTTTTGATGGAGACAAAAGAACTGGAATATTTTCACAAGAAAAGAAAAAAGCCTGTCGCCCTGGAGCGAGACTGCTGAGCTGCTTAACCATCCGTCCTGGGAGGGTTCTTTCTTTCTGGGCATCTCTCCTTTTCCTGTCCTGTTGCTGCCTTTTGGTGGGAAAGTTCTGGAGGCAGGTTTTCCAGGGCCCTGGCTCTGGTCTGTGTGCTAAGACCCCTCCTGGGGCCCATTCCACCCATAAGTGCTGAGTGTCAATCCTGAGACGGTCACCAGGCCCCTGCCGCCTGCCCAGGCCCTCACGGGGCAGCTGTGTTCAAGCTGCTTGTCACCAGTGGCCTGCTGGGGTCACTCCCTGAGGCCCCTTCTGCCACCCACCTGCAAAGGAAAAGTCCCCCGACCTGACCCCAGCTGCCTGACTGCTGTTGAGGTGCTGGGTCTGGATCCCTCAGTCCTGGGGGCAGCTCCAAAAATCACATCCCCTCTGCGGAGCCCCTGGGGAGCACAGGCCGGCGGGGGGGGGGGGGGGCGGGGGGACGTGGCCCTGGAGGGGCCACCGCGGGGCTTCCTCTGGTGGCTGGGACTCGGCTGCTAGACCTACAACCCTGCCCCTGGGCCATGGCTCTCTGAATTTTTGTCCCCGGTGGTTCAGTTTGTAACTACTCAGGGGCTGACACTTGTGACCTTCCTCCTGGGGATTCGGGCATCGCTCCGTAATCTCACCCCGTCTCTTTTCAGCAGGTGGTGTGATATGTTTCTGAAAAACGGAACCCATGTCCCCTAGACAAGGGGGCTCACTGCGATGGGGGGTGTGAAAACCTCTTCCAGAGGAAGGGATGACGAGGAGGAGGAGGCTGCCGGTGTCCTTTCTCCAAACATCTTTCCCAACAAGGCAGACAAAGGCCAGACCGTGGGCCCAACCCAGCAACTGGGACACACAAGACACCTCCTTCTCCTCTGACTCTGGATTTTGAACCTAGACAGACCTTGGTTGGTCCTGGCTTTTAGCTCAGTCATTGTGTGACTTTTTATTTTATTTTATTTTATTTTATGTTGGTTTTTTTGTTTTGTTTTTTGGCCCCACCTGCAGAAGTTCCTGGGCCAGGGATCAAACCCATGCTACAGCATCAACCTGAGCTGATGCCATGACGACAGATCCTTAACCGGCTGAGCCACCAGGGAACTCCACTGCACGCCTTTAGAAAGTCCCCCATCCCCCTCCGAGCCTCCACATCCTTGTCAGTAGAATTGGGACAACAACCTCTAGCTCAGAGGGTGATTACCAAGAGGAGACAGGACCATGCGTATAGGACAACCTGCAGAAACCAAACCCGGAGAACAGATCGCGGAGTGAGCAGTGCCGGCCACAAGGCTGCTACCCTTCTCTGATGGGGATTCGTCTGGGTCAGAGCTGTGCCTGCAGCACTGCGGGTCAGCTCTTCTGAGTGGCTGCAGCCCCAGGAACCTCTGCACCAGGAAGGTGCTTTCACCGTGGAAATATCCAAACCCAGTCCACTGAGGCGCGACGGTTGGCGCTGGGGAGGGTCCACCCCTGGGGGCCTGAAGGTGGGAGGATGATGCTCTCGAGGGGCCGCAGGATGAAGAGGAAATGATTCCCCGCAGAGCTTCCGCCCTCGGTCTGTGCGCAGGGCCGGCGGAAGTGTCCGTGGAGGACACAGCTTCGCACGCGCAGCACAGCTGCGCCCGGCCCCTTCCCCTCCCCAGGATGCTTGCTAAGAAAGAGCCCGGGTACCGCCCAGGTCGCCGCATCCAGACCCCATTAGTAACCCGACTCCTTACAGGTAAACAAGAAGCTTGTGTTCTGCTTTCACTGCGCAGAAGGAGCCTGATGGGTGGACAGACAATGATCGGTCCCCAAGAGGAGCGGCACCAGGGACTGGAAAGGGCCTGAGCTCCTCGGCACATGGCAGGAGCTCGAACACACCCGCGTCTGCCGGCGTGTGCTGTCTGGGGCCACTGGGCTGCGTGTCGTCAGGTCACGTCTGCTTCTCTCCCGGGCGGGGGATGAAAGCTCAGACTCTGCTCTTACAAGATCAGAAAGGACTTGTTAGTGCCAAGGATGGGCCATGGGCTGAGCAGTAGCCTCAGGAACAGAATGGACGTTTAGCGGACAGCCGGCCAGCCAGCCCGGCAGGTGTTCAGAGGACAGCGGTGGGTTTTCGGGCTCCAGGCTGCAACCCCGGCTGCATGTGTGACGCCTGACCGGGTCTGCTGGCCTCCCCGGCCAGCCAGGCAAGCCCGACCCCACCCTCCAGGTAGGACATCGACCAGCCAGAGGGTACCCGCGGGGCAGTGACCAGGATGGGGGCCGGGCCACCCTGCCATCACACAGGACCCTCCTGGTTTAACACTCCCATTCCTGCCATGCTGCAATGCGTAATAATTTCTGAATAAGGGTCCCACCTCTGAATTTTTTGCATTGGTGTGAGAGAGTAGAAAATACACATGCTGGTCTCTGCCCCGCTTCCTGGCACTGAGCTCCTGAGCCCGGGGTGAATGTCTTAGTGGTAAGAAAACTGCAAGCCTTTTGTGTTCTACTATTTGGCCTTTGAGCCCGATTCCTGACACGAGTTTCCACATCCTATGGAATTTCCTGGGTGCTAGCAGGTGTGTTTTGTCCTAAGGAGGTGACTCTTGGATGACTCCAGGGTGGGGGCTGGTCCCCAGCAAGCCCAAACCATGATGAGAAGCTTGGAATTTGCCAGCCTGGCCTCCCACTCTCCGGAGGGGCAGGGCTGGAAATGAAGTTACTGATCAATCGTGTCTGCATGAGGAAACTGCCAGAAACCTTCCAAAGCAAAGGGTCGGGAGAGCTCCCGGGTGGGCGGACACGTGGGGGTGCTGGAGAGGGGCGACTCAGAGAGGGCAGGGGAGCCCCTTCCCACAACCTCGCCCTGGGCATCTCTGCCATTGGGGAGCTCCCCTGTATTCTTGATCACACCCCTTGACATAAGCCGGCAACAGCAAGTCAACTGCTCGTCCTGAGGTTTGCGAGCCGCACTCAGAAGTCAAGAACGGGGTGGTGGGACTGCCCCATTTAGAACCAGTCGGTCAGAAGCAGGGTGACCACCAGCACTCAGCACTGGTGGCTGAAGCCGGGGTGGGGGCGCAGGCTCAGAGGCCCCCATCCTTACTCCGTGGGCCCGGCCTCTCCCTCCAGCAAGACGGTGTCAGAATCTGGTGTCACAGCCTTGCTCGGTGGGGGAGAAATCTCCACACATCAGGAGTGTCGTGGGGGTGTGACAGCAGCGGGAGAGCAAAAGAGAAACAAGAGAGAGAGTGAGTTTGTCCTTCATTATGAAATTTTTCTGCAGATTCTGCCGCTGGGCCCGCGCAGGCTGGCAGGGGCCTGGCCAAAGGCAGACCCGCTAGGGCCGGGCGTGTCCACGCAGAGAACAGGGAAGATTTGCGGGGAAGGGTGTCACATTCCGATACCTGAAGGGCCTGCCGGAGCAATGGGGGAGCTGGCTTTTCTGGAGGGACCCTGGAGGGTGGAGTCAAGGTCAGCATCTGGAAGGAGAAGGACGCCAGGTCGACAGATACTCGGGGGATCTTGTGTGTGCTGGGTCCAGGACTGGCCTGCCGGTACCTTGAATCCCAGTCGAAGGCCGTGAGCCACCTGGTGATGGAGAGACCACCAGCCAGCATCCTGCATCCAGACGGAGTGATGACAAGTCGGGTCTCCCGAGCATGCGCAGAGCCACCTGCCCGCCTGGTGCATAGACCAAGGCCACCTCTTTCCCAGGCGCTCGTCCCTCCATGGCAGCTGGCATGTCCTAGACCAGGTGCTGGCCGAGCGGCGTGAGCGGCAGTGGCCAGGCCTCCGAACAGGCCCTCCAGTGCTGTCATCAGCTGCTTGGGCTGGCAGTTCAGACGTGGCATCGCCTCTGCCCAGGACTGAGATAGGCACCTCCTGTCTGCCAGCTCCTGGGCGGTTGGCCGGCTTCCCCGCCCCCCCACCCCCTCCCACCCCTGCTTCCCCAGTCCAGTTTCAGCAGTGGCTCCTTAACCAGTCCACTCTTGCTGGCTGCTTCTTTCTGCTTTTTGCTCAGCTCTGTTAGGACCAATGTTCCTGCAAGAAAAGAAAGGGCTTTTCCTATGACAACCTTGGAGATGCAAAAACAATCAAGCCTGATGGGTTGGAAATTCTTGCCTTGGAACCTAATATTCTTTTAGCTTTTCGCTTTGATCTCGTGCCTGGAAAACCTTTATTCCTTGAACTGGTGCAGGTTATTCTAGCTCGAGCGGCACCTTTGGAGCAAGGAAGCCAAGTGGGCAAAGCAGAGGCTGGGACAGTGATTTCCAGAATGGGAGCAGCCCCGTTCCTTCATATCTCGAGAGTGAGTTGGTGCGGGTGTAGGGGGGCAAGCTGTTCTGGTTTGCCCGGGACTCTTGGAGCACAGACAGTCCCGCGGTCTCCCCAGGCGGGTGGGGCATTACCTCAAGGGCAGAGCTCACCATTCTGCCCTCATCTCCCTGCAGTCCATGCTGGGCGAAGCTGGTTCAGAGACACCAGCCCCACAGCCCAGGATGGATAAAGACAAAAAAATCCTGGAGTTCCGTTGCGGCGCAGTAGAAACGAATCTGACCAGTATCCGTGAGGATGCGAGTTCCATCCCTGGCCTCACTCAGTGGGTTAAGGATCTGGTGTTGCTGTGATTTGACTCCCAGTGTGGGAACTTCCATGTGCCGCAGGTGCAGCCCTAAAAAGACATAAAGGCAAAGGAGAAGAAGGAAAGAAAGAAAGAAAAGAAAGCCAGATTCCCTCTCTCCAAGCCACTCCCCGCTGACATCGTTCCAACTGTCCATCCCACCACCACCTCTCAGAAGCCCTGCCTTTCCAGCATTTCCTGTATTCCTGGGCAGGGGATTCCACTCCTGGGAAGAGCATCTAAGCCCATGTTTCCCACATAACGGGGTGTCTTGTTATTCATGGCGGGCCCCTCTGGCCACAGCTGATGGTTTTTGCCAACAGATGGCTCAGGACAGGGGCTGTTCCCATCAGAGGGACCAACCGTGTGACCAGGGTGGGTGGGGCTCGAGCTACAAGATATCACACCCAGGAGTTCCCGTGATGGCTCAGCAGGTTAAGAAACTGACTAGCACCCATGAGGATGCTGGTTAGATGCAAGGTCAGATCCTTAACCCAGTGAGCAGAGCCAGGGATGGAACCCGAGTCCTTGTGGATGCTAGTTGGGCTTGCTACTGCTGAGCCATAATAGGAACTCCCCAGAAAGATCTTAAAACTCAGATATTACCTGACCTCACCCTTCTTCTGCTCTGCCTCAGCTCCCGTTACACTCTGGGCAAGGTCAAAACTCCTCGGCTCCCCAGGCTTGGTGACCTCTCTGCCACCCAGCTCAACCTCAGGAAATTTCCCCCCGACTTTGCTGCCTTCCTTGTTGTTCCCTGAATCTTATTGTCGTGACACAGGTCATTACTTGAATCTTCCAGACTCAGGCGGAACATCACCTCCTCCTGGAAGTTTATCTTTGGCTCTTTTCCTATGACTCATGGCTGAGGTAAGTGCCCCCTGGACTGGTCCCAGGGCTTGTCATCACCCCGTGACACTGACCCCTGATGCTGGTATGGTCCATCCTTCCGGATGCATGGTCATACCATGCTCGTCTCAAAGATAAGGACCATGCCATTCAAGCTCACAGCATCTGGAACCCAGGAGGCTCCTGGCGCATGTTTGTGGGATGAGTGGGTGAATGACTCACTCAGCCGCCAGAATCTTCCCTGACTTGGTCATCCGAAGAAAGTCAGATTTACAAATGTTTATTACTCAAACTGACACTGGCGCCACGTGGCCTGGGTGTCAGAGCGCGGTCCCGCACACAACATCCGGGGACACTTGCCCACGTTTGGTCCCTCTTTAGCATCACGTGACATTTGCAGATCCCTTGTACCCAGAGGATCCACGCGGATATGTGGATTACATCATCGGGTGGTAGCTCAAGTAACTGTGTCGAAATGGTTTTGAGATATTCCAGCAAAACACAACAAAACACAACCAGAGGTGGTTTTGAAATATTCCAGCAAAACACCACGAAACACAACCCTAAAAGCCTAAGAGTGCAAATAATCCTAATACGCAAGCTCAAGTGAGTAATACCTATGCTATTAAAAAAAGGAGTTCCCCTGTGGCTCAGTGGGGTAAGGATCCAGCATTGTTGCTGCTGTGGCACAGGTTGCTGCTGTGGCACAGGTTGGCTTGCTGGCTTGGGAATCTCCACAAGCTGGGGTGCAGCCCAACAATTTAAAAAAATTAAAAAATAAGGGTTTGGGCTCTGTCCCGGTTCCTCCTAGAATCCTTGTATGATGAGTGGCTTTTGTCTGCTACTCAGATGACCCTTGGGAGGCTGGTCAGATAGTTCTAGGGTCGGGGCTGGTCACCAGAATGACCAAGCCGTGGTCAGGGAGTTGGGACGTTCAGCCACATCCCCTGGTCTCCAGGGAGGGGAGAGAGCTGGGGATTTGAGTTCAATCACCAATAGCCGATGATTCAATCAATCGTGCCTGTGTAATGGGAACCCCGTTAACAACCCCTAACCAGCGGCGTTGGGTGAACACATCTACATGCCAGAGGGCGGTGCACCCCGATTCCATGGGGACAAGGCGGCTGTGCTTCAGCCCATTCCAGACCTGGTCTGTGCTGTTCATATGTACCCGTTGTAATGAACTGTGACAGTCAGTACAGCACTTTCCTGAGTTCTGAGTCATCCTAGTCAATTATCAAACCTGAGGGAGAGTTGTGAGAACACCTGGATGTGTAGGCAGTGGGGCCAAATCGTGGGTCACCTGGAGACCCCAGCGTAGAGGGTACCTGAAGGGGCCATCGTAGAGGACCGAGCCTTTAACTGGCAGGGTCTGACGTTAACTCCGGGCAGGTAGTGTCAGAATTGGCTTGAATGGTTGGTCACCCAGCCATGGGCTGGTCATCAGAGAACTGGAGAATTAGTTATCGGCATGGAAAAGTGATGTCAGCAAACACTGAATGATATAGGTACGGAGCTGACAACTGGCCAGTAAAAACAGTATAGATCTAGTGGTCTGTGACAAGCAGCAGCCATTCTTTAAAAATTATCGAGAAAAGATACATGCATCCCAACGTTCACTGCAGCACTATTTACAGTAGTCACGTTATGGAAGTCACCTAATTGTCCATTGACACAGGAATGGATAAAGAAGATGTGATACATATGTGTGCAGTGGAATATTACTCAGCCGTAAAAAAGAATGAAATACTGCCATTTGCAGCAACATGGATGGACCTAGAGATTCTCATACTAAGTGAAGTTAGTGAAAGACAAACATCATAGGATATCCCTTATATTTGGAGTCTAAAACAATGGATACAAATGAACTTATTTGCAGAATAGAAACAGACTCAAAGACTTTGAAAACAAACTTTTAGTTACCAAAGGGGACAGGCGAGGTGGGGGAGGGATGGACTGGGGAGCTGGGATTAGCATAGGTGCCCTGAGGTATCTGGAATGACTGACCAATGGAGACCTGCTATAGAGCACAGAGAACTCTACCGAATATTCTGTGATCATCTAGGTGGGCAAAGAATCTGAAAGAGAACGGATGTGTGTTTAGGTATGACTGGGTCACTCTGTTGTACAGCAGAACTGATCGCAACATTGTAAACCAACTATAATAAAACTAAAAAAATGAAAAAAAGAAAAAAAGCTATTGAGACCATTGGGGGGGTGGATTATGTTGATTGCTCATGTTTAGGTGTTGCATTGTGCAAAGTCTCTGCAATTAGCAGCCTATTTATTTATTTGTTTTGTCTTTTTAGGGCCGAACCAACGGCATATGGAGGTTCCCAAGCTAGGGGTCGAATCAGAGCTCTAGCCGCTGGTCTACACCACAGCCATAGCAACGCTGGATCCGAGCCGGGTCTGTGACCTACACCACAGCTCATGGCAATGCCGGATCCTTAACCCACTGAGCAAGGCCAGGGATCGAACCCGCAACCTCATGGTTCCTAGTCAGATTCATTTCCGCTGCACCATGACGGGAACACCTTCAATTAGCATCCCGTTTAAACAGGAAGCCTGAAAACCCCGAGAAACACCTCAATACTCTTCTCTACAAACGTTTCTTCCCTCTATCCAGTTCTTCACAAACTCTTGCGAAGGTAATGGAAATTTTCTAGAAGCTTCTTTTGCTTCTGATTTGAATAGAAACATCTAAGAGGCATTACAGATTAAATAGTGGGACACAATATGGTCACAAACCAAAACACTTTCTTTGTCAACAGATACTGTTGGAAAATGCCTAGAAAACACAAGTAAAAATCTGAACAATCACTAGAACAAATTATTCAGTGGGGCGTTTGCTACATGCAATTCTACAAAACTACAGATATTGTTACTGTGTCTGGAAAAGATTAGGTTTCAAGAATCAAATGTACAAAGAACTCGTATTTTTTAATGAGTCACTAAAGGAAGGACTACCCGAGAGAAGGTATTTTCTCCGCTTGAAATGGCCTCTTCAGAACAATGCAGTATTCAAAGCCACCAAAAGCAGCTGGAGGGCATTTTACTTGGAATTTTAAAAAAAAAAAGAAAGAAAGAAAGAATTCAGAATCAAGTTACAAAGACAGTGCCACAGGGAACTGGTGGTCCCCATTGTTGAGGAAGTCGGAGGAGGAGGCCAAAGAGAAATTCCACCAGAGGCGGTTACTTTTATAAAAACAAGACTTTTCAACAGAGCAGGAGCTTTTCAATACTTTGCAATGAGATAGGCAGGAAGAAAATCTTTTGTTCCACAGAGACCCAAAGGAGATCTTGAGACAGAGCCACTGACCTGAGAGCAAACCAAACACTCCTGTTCCAGGAGTTCCTGTCGTGGCGCAATGGAAATGAATCTGACTATGAATTATGAGGTTGAGGGTTCAATCCCTGGCCTCGCTCAGCGGGCTAAGGATCCAGTGTTGCCGTGAGCTGTGGCGTAGGTCGAAGACGAGGTTCAGATTCTGCGTGGCTGTGGCTGCGGTGTAGGCCGGCGGCTACAGCTCCGATTCGACCCCTAGCCTGGGAACGTCCATATGCCGCAGATGCGGCTCTAGAAAGCAAAAAACAAACAAACAAAAAAACCCCCCCACATGTTCCAAGTATAGGAACCTTTCTCTGGTCACATGACTAACACCTAGCCGATACTTCAAAAACAGACGCCCCCGTGTGCATACATAATATGTCCCTTCTGATGATTCTAAGAAAGAATTTGCTTTATCTTGCACAATTGAGCATTTGCAAAATATGTTTAAAAATATTCCCTTTGCTATGTGTGTGTGTGGTTTGTTTTTGTTTTTGTTTTTGTCTTTTTGCCTTTTCTAGGGCCACTTCTGCAGCATATGGAGGTTCCCAGGCTAGGGGTCCAATCGGAGCTGTAGCCGCCAGCCTACACCACAGCCACAGCAACGCGGGATCCGAGCCGCATCTGCAACCTACACCACAGCTCACGGCAACACCGGATCCTTAACCCACTGAGCAAGGCCAGGGATCGAACCTGCAACCTCATGTTTCCTAGTCGGATTCGTTAACCACTGCGCCACGACGGGAACTCCACTTTTTTTTTTTTCATACCTGATGTATATGGAAGTTCCCAGGCCAGGGATTGAATTCGAGCCGCTGCTGTGACCTATGCCAAAGCTGTGGCAGCGCCGGGTCCCTTAACCCCCTGCACTGGGCCATGGAGGCAAATCTTGCCTCTGCAGCAACCCAGCTGCCACAGCAGGATTCCTAACCCACTACACCACAGCAGGAGCTTCAGTTTTTTAGGGGAACAACTGACAATCATGGTGTCAATAAAAAAAAAAAAAAAAAAAAAAAAAACAACCTTCCAGGAGTTCCTGTTGTGGCTCTGCAGGGTAAGAACCTGACTAGTATACGTGAGGTTTCAGGTTCGATCCCTGGCCTCGCTCAGTGGGTTAAGGATCTGGCATGGCTGTGAGGCTGTGGTGTTGGTCGCAGACGTGGCTTGGATCCTGCATGGCTGTGGCTGTGGTGTAGGCCAGCAGCTGCAGCTCTGATTCGACCCCTAGCCTGAGAATATCCATATGCCACCTAAAAAGCAAAAAAGAAAAAGAAAAAGAAAAAAAGGCAGGCAGGCACTGTGGCTTTCTGGGGGCCATGGAGCAGTATCTCACTCTTACAGGAGTGATGCCCACAGTCGGGGAGGGACCCAGGCACCATCCTTGGTGAGGGCAACCTCTCCTGCGCAAACTACCTGGGCTTATTGCCAGACAGCTCACCCCACAGCTCTGCCATCTGTGGCCTTTTCTGACAGGCACCCCACTTAAACTGAGGGTGGAAAGAAAGAAAGAGATTCTGTGGAGCCCTTTCGCTAGGGACAGCCTCATAGCTCTTCCAGAGCTTTCCATGTGACCGTCAGAGACCCCACCACGGCCGCCTGGTTATTTCACAGGAAGCAAAGAATGGGAAACAAAACTGCAGGTGGGACTGGGCTCCTGTTCAAGGCAGGGCAGGGGACCTGGCACCCAGAGGTCACGGCTCTTCCAGTCAGAGCCCGGCTTCCATTCTGACCTCCCCCCACAGCCAGCTTCTCGTAGCCACTGGAATTCCCAAAGATTTTCTCTCCCGTGACCCCTGTCTGCTTGCCCCCAGGCTGGGAAACAAGTCCCATGGGCAGAGGAAGCTGTGGAGAGACAGTCCTGGGCTTTTGTCTTGAATTTTTCACGATTTCTTTTTGAAGAATCCATTTTTTGTCCTTGCTTTTTAGGGCCGCATCCGCAGCATATGGAGGTGCCTGGGCTAGGGGTCCAATCAGAGCTGCAGCTGCCCGCCTACACCACAGCCTCAGCCACGCGGGATCCGAGCCGCATCGGTGACCCACACCCTGGCTCACGGCAAGACTGGATCCTTAGCCCCTGAGCAAGGCCAGGAATCGAACCCAGCTCCTCACGGGTCCTAGTCAGATTTGTTTCCACTGAGCCATGATGGAAACGCCTAAGAATCGATTTTAAACGTTTCCTTGTCAAGGACAGAAGAAGGCAAATAGGGTTTGAAGAACTAGACACAATACAAATGTGTGTGGAGGAAAATACAAGCCCCCCCGCCCCCAAACCAAGAGGACACTGAGTGAGTGAGAAAAAGAGGCGCCACTTTTCCACCCAAAAGAAGCCAGCCTCGCGGCCCTGATGCTCCGGCCTCCTGCACGCTGCATGTTCTCCCCAGGCTGCTTTTGGGCAGACAGCCGGGCCCTGCTCTCGCTTCTGCTGGGGGCCTGCTGGACCTGCCAGGGGCTGCCCGGCCTCGGCCAGCTGAGCGCAGCCCTTCCTTCCCGGAGGCCCTTCCTCTCCAGGACGCTGGCCACACGTGGCCTGGGCCCCTGGCAGGTCCCCAGGATGCTGGCCCACACGTGGCCAGGGCCCCTGCTGGAGGGAACTTCCCATCTGGAAAGACGGGAGCTGAGAAGTGATAGGATCCAGACCTGACATCTGAACGAGCTGGGTCAAGGGCGAGCTTGACACCTCTCAAAAAAAGGCCTGTCTGGAGCTTAAAATAGGTAGTTTTGCGAATGAAAAAAGAGAACTATTATTGCACACAGCAGGAAGTCCCTGTAGAGCTTTTGTTGCTCCCTGGGTAATAAGATTTTAAAAAGTTGGGTACTGTTTTTCTGGGTTTTTTTTTTTTTTTTTTTTTAGGTCTGCACATGCAGCATATGGAGGTTCCCAGGCTAGGGGTCGAATCAGAGCTGCAGCTGCTGGCCTACACCACAGCCACAGCAACACAGGATCCAAGCTGCATCTGCGACCTACACCACAGCTCATGGCAATGCTAGATCCTTAACCCACTGAGCGAGGCCAAGGATCGAATCCGAGTTCTCATGGATACTAATGGGGTTCTTTACCCCTGAGCCACAATGGGAACTCCCCAAAAGTTGGATCAAATCAAATGAAAACACTCAGCTGTGCTACATGCTGAAAAGAATACAAAGAAACACAAACCCCCGTCTTTCCCTTCAGGGAAATTTCAAGTCACAGATACTGCTGGGTTTGGATAATTAGTCGTTTGATTTGGCATCGTGAGGCCAGGATTCAAAGCCCAATGCTCTCATGTCCCAGAAATTTAGCCTATAGCCTTCCTGGGGTTGTCACAGGAGCTCCACAAAATCACCAATATCTAGGCTTCTCTCAGCAGTTAGTGTCTCATGCTGGGGTGTGTGCCTTGTCCTCATGGCCCAAAAAGGCTGCTGGAATGTGGTCGTTGTGCTGAAACCCAGCCATCCATGAGAGGCAGGGGATTTTAAGAGACGTTCCTTCCTTCCTTCAGAAACATTGGCTCCCAGGGGTGGCCCTTATCCCTTCTGCCATATCCCTGTGTCTAGAACTTAGCCACATGGTCATGCCTAGCTCCAGGGAGGCTGGGGAGTGGTCTTTATTCTAGAAGGGCGTGTGCTATCATTTGGGGTTTCTCCTGGCAGGCGGGAGGAGCGGTGTTGGGGAAGCTGTCACTCCTGCTCAATAAGCAGGGAGGAACCACTGGGGGTTGAGAGGCCAGAGGCCCCTTGTTCGCAGACCCTGGGGGCTGTGTGCTCCTCTTAGCTACGCAGATGCTGAGAATCTCGGGCTGAAGGGCCTGGAGGACACCTGTTCCTCCTCCAAACCCCGCGGTGACATCCGTGGCCCTCCTCTCGCAGCTGCCCCTCGGCTATTAGACCCCTTGGCTCACAGTCTTACCTCGGCTCCCAAGGCAGTTTTCGTTTCTTCAACTTAGATGGTCTTTCTGTAGCTTGAACTTACACCAGCTCATGGGAGTTTCCTGTTGTGGCTCAGTGGGTTAAGACTCCAGCTAGTGTCCATGAGGATGCGGGTTCGATCCCTGGCCTCCCTCAGGGGGTTAAGGATCCAGCGTTGCTGTGGGCTGTGGTGTAAGTCAGCAGCTGTAGCTCCCATTCGACGTGTAGCCTGAGGACTTCCGTATGCCACAGAGGTGGCCCTAAAAAACAAACAAACAAAAGAAAACAAAACCCCTAACCAGCTTTACCCAGGCTAAATTCAATGAAAACCCCAAGGAGTGTGGGTTCCGTGGCAGGTGGCAGGATGGGGGACCACTGAGATGGGACTCTTCCCTGTGGGCACAGAGCCATGCTGGACCTCAGGATATCAGAGTGTACCCTGTGGGGGGCAAGGGGAGCCCCCCACCCTGGAAGTGAGAGCAGAGGAAGGTGGGGGCGGCCCCAGCCCTGAGGACAGAGACAGGTGCCTGGCTGGGCTGTACGCCCGGCCACTGGTCTGCGGCACCTCTGGCAATAATAGCTTCCTATCTGCACCCCCGGGGGAGACTCGAGTGCAAACCCCAGGGGGCAGCTCCACTGAGGGGGACTGGAAGGGCTGGGTGTCAGCCTCCCAGGCTCCCATCTTGCTGCAGGGAGTGGGGGGGCCCCCCATCACCCCCTGAAATGAGGCTGTCCTGTCCTGTAAGGCCCAAGAGCCCTACGGGCCATCCTGGCAATATGGCCCTGGGGAGGGATGTCCCCAATATCACAGCCACCTTCCTGGGGGACCTGCCACCCCTCCAGGGTCAGGCACAGGCCGGCTTTTTCCATTTTTACCCCTGAGAGTTCCTTCAAACAATCGAGAGGAAATACTCTCAAGTGCAGCTGTCCAGGATACCCCTGTCTGCGGCCTTTTTCCAGGGAGGGGGCCGAGGCCCACAGGAAGGAAGCCCAGCGGGGGCGGGAAGCAGGCCCCGGGCAGCGCTGATTTCTCTCGGCAGTGGTCTCCAGGCTTGAAGGAGGCATCACACACATCCTTCCCCAAATGTCAGGTGGTCAGCGGTCCCCAAGGACTGCCACCGAGCTCCACCAGCAAACGATGCCACAGCCTTGCACGCCAGGCCACACCAGGCTCCCCTCGAGCACAGGCAGCCTTGCTCAAGCCCCACTTTAGAGGTTCGGGCTCCCTCTCGCCCGGGAGCCCTTCCTTCTGGCCTGATGTGGAAGGTAAGCCTCACTTGGCCACGCGTGACCTTGCTGTCCACTCTCCCCGAGGCCCACAGAAAAGATCGCCAATATGGTCCGTGCCTGCTGTGCCACCCTGCCCAGGCCCCAGGCCCAGGCTGCCAGAGGGAGACAGCCGAGGGCCTCCCAAGCCCTACTTTTGAAAACCAAGGGAGCTCTGCCGGCTGTTTGCTTTGCTAGGGCTGCCGACACAAAGCACTGCGGGCTGACTGCCTTCAACGGTAGGAAGCCACCGGCTCAGGGTTCCAGGGCTGGAAGCAAGATGAAGGTGTCAGCGGGTTGGCTCCTTCTGAAGCCAGCGAGGGAGAATCTGTCCACAGCTGCTGGGGGTTGGCTGGCAATTTCTGGGGCTCCTGGGCTGGTGGAAGCTGCACCCCCGTCTCCGCCTTCATCAGTGCCCAGCCTCCTTGTGTCTGAGTCTAGGTCCCAGTTTCTCTCCCTGTGAGAACAGTTGGGTGAAGACCCCTCTAAGGAGCCCGTTTTAACTGGGTCATCAGATCAACCCTATTTCCAAATAAGGCCACACTCGTGGGTCCTGGAGGTTTGGATTACAACAGGAGACTTTGCGGGGGGGGGGACACAATGCAACCCATAAAAACAGCAAATAAACTCCAGGACCTGCGGTCATATGTGAATATCAGCGTGACCCACACAGGAAGTGGGATACACTAAAACGTTACTTGTTTATCTGAAATGCAGATTGATTGATTGATAGATTGATTGATTTAGGGCCACACCCACAGCCTACGGAGGTTCCCAGGCTAGGGGTCGAATTGGAGCTGCAGCTGTCGGCCTCCGCCACAGCAATGTGAGATCCAAGCCGCATCTGCAGCCTACACCACAGGTCACGGCAACGCCAGATGCTTAACCCACTGAGCGAGGCCAGGGATCGAACCTGCATCCTCATGGTTCCTAGTCGGATTCATTTCTGCCAAGCCACGACGCGAACTTCTAAAATTCAGATTTAACTAGGCCTTCAAGACTTCTTTTTGGCAACCCTACTTCAAGCAAACCCTAGGCAGGAAAACTCATATTCTCAACAGAAAAATGGGATGATTCTTTGCTTTGTGAGAAGATTAATCAGAGGAGAAGATTAACCAGGGTAATTAATCTTCCCCTGATGGTAGCAATTAGGGGAAGGACCAACACCTGCGCAGAGACAGGACCCCGCCCCCGCCTGTCCTACGTCTGGGGCCGGGGGACAGAGGGCGGAGGGTGGATCTGGGGAGGGGCCACATTGGAGCCCTTCTGGACCTGTGCCCCCAGATGTGTGAGGGCATCAGGGATAAGCTCGGTAGGGGATCCCCCCTCCAGGCCTGGGGCCCAGGACTGCCGAGGGTCTGTGGTCCACGCTTAGAGTTCAGTCGCACCTGCACGCAGATCGCTTCTTCCCGGTCCCCCGACCCCCCCCCACACACACACGCCCACCTGGGTGCAGGGTGGCAGCCTCGGTCCTGGGCTTCAGATGGCCGGACATCTGAGCCTCTCCAGGTGAGCAGGATGGGGTACAAACCTGCCGAACCCTGCGGCCAGGTGATGATGGGGAGCCCAGGGGACACAGAGAGGCAGGTAAGTGAGGTTAGGGGGTTCAGAGCAGGGGCAGGTGCCCAGGTGCCCGAGTTGGGCTGGGGTCTGGGTTCTCTCGGGGAAGTGAGCTCCGTCCTTAAGGAGAGACGCTGGGAACCCGAGCCATCCACGCGAGGCCAGAGGCGTCCTGGGCAGGAACACGCAAGGGGCCCTTGGCCTGCATGTGCCGGGCTGCCTGGCCCTCTGCATGCAGCCAGCTGCTCAGTCACAGGGACGCAGCCAGCCTGGCCGTGGGCCACCAGCACTCGGCGCTCCTGCCACTGAGAGACGGGCTAGGAAGCCAAAGCCGGTCACCCCACTCGTGTTCCCCAGATTTCCCACCGTGGCGAGCAGGCTCCGGGGAGAATGGCAGGAAAGCTACCCAAACAGACGGTGTCCGATGAGGTTAGAATTCCCCCCAAGGGAGTTCCCGTCGCGGCGCAGTGGTTAACAAATCCGACTAGGAACCATGAGGTTGCGGGATTGATCTCCGGCCTTGCTCGGTGGGTTAAGGATCTGGCATTGCTGTGAGCTGTGGTGTAGGTCGCAGATGTGGCTCGGATCCCGCATTCCTGTGGCTGTGGTGTAGGCCGGCAGCTGCAGCTCCGATTTGACCCCTACCCTGGGAACCTTCATATGCTGGGGGAAGCGGCCCTAGAAAAGGCAAAAAGACAAAAAAATAAAATAAAATAAAAAATAAAAGAATTCCCCCCAAGTTCTTTTGTGCCAAGGAGCCGAGGTCCACCGCAGACGAGCTGACGGTCAATCACGGTGTCGGCAGTGCGACTCAGCAGCAATTAGACAAGGGGCAATTAGCAGGGCCCAGCCGAAGCTTCGGGAGAACAGGGTTCTGGCATCTATGCCTAGTGGCTCAGGGCCAGCTCCGCCCCGTCCAGCTAGCACAGCCCAGCTGAGCAGAGGGACAGAGTGGCATTTGCTCCTGGCAGCCACAGAGGCCCTATCATCCCCTGGAGCTGCCCTCAGCACCCCATTCCAGTCTAGGACCTGGATCCATCGCATTTGGCTTGCATCTTCCCTCTGACCTGCCGCTCACTACCTCTCCCCAGCTCCTGTGGTGTCTAAGGTGTTTATTCTTGGAAAAGCTCAAATCCAAGGCCCTAATCCTTGGAGCCTGACTGCGGGTGGCAAACCCACCCATTAGATGAGGAATTGGGCTGTTTGCACAATTTGAGGAATCTGACGAGTAGCTGGGGTGTGACTCAGATGGGTAAGTCTACCGTCCTCCTTCGAAGGCACCACACCTGGGGTAATGATACCAGCGTGGCTTTGGTTCTCTTTTTCCATGACTATTTATTTAAGATCCACCCTCACTGCTTCCCTCAGTGATGAAACTGCATCCGCAGAGATCCATCAAGACCAAATTCCTGCCCCCAGAGGGGATGGGTGCTGATGGGTGCAGGAAGGGGCTGAACAGGGGGGAGAGAGGGGGTGTGGGTGTGCAGGGTGGGGGCTGGGAGGGCTATGGGTGTGATGGGCAGAACCAGGCAGGAACAGAATGTCCTGGACAGGAGGGGCCAGGCTGCCCCCCCCGCCATCCCCACTCCGTCTCTGCAGTCACTCCACAGCTCCGGGATTGGGGCTCACGTGCATCCGGCAAGCCAAAGAGGAAAGACCAAGAATCCCAGCCCCCCCCTCCCCTGCAGATGGGCTCCCAAGAGGTGGGGTGCTACTGCGACAAATAATTTAAAATGCCGAAGTGGCTTTGGAGCTGGCTGATGCGAGGAGGTTGCGGGAATTCCTAGGTGCTGGAAATGCGGAAGCTGAGGCTCTTTCTGGTGGGGACTCAGAAGGAAGAGGGGAGAGCTGGGAGGGAGCCCCATCTTCTCAGGGAAGCCCTGAGCCGCTGTGAGCACAAGGCCAGCAGGCATATTGTCACGCTAAAGGCCTTTCTTTTTTCTTTTTTCTTTTTAGGGCCACACCCGCGGCATATGGAGGTTCCCAGGCTAGGGGTCCAAGCAGAGCTGTAGCCGCCAGCCTACACCACAGCCACAGCCGTGCCAGATCCAAGCCGCATCTCCACCTTACACCACAGCTCACGGCAATGCCGGATCCTCAACCCACTGGACGAGGCCAGGGATCGAACCTGCATCCTCATGGATCCTAGTCGGGTTCGTTACTGCTGAGCCATGGAAGGAACTCCCGGGAAAGGCCTTTCTGATGAGGCTGTGGATGGGAATGAGCATCATGCCATCGGAACCTGGAGACGGGCGATCCTTGCGATGAAATGGCAAAGACCTTGGCTGAACGGTGTTCACGTTCTAACGGTGGGTGGAAAGTAGCGCTTGGGAGCCAGCAGACTCGCTATTTCGCTCTGGCGATCTCAAAGCCAAGTGGAGGACGAGCTGTCGTGCTCCTCCCGGCTGCTTCTGCTAAGATGCCAGAAGAGAGGAACGATTTGAACCCAGACTTGTCACGCAGAAAGGAACCAGAACAGAAAGATCTGGAAACTTCTCAGCCTACCCATATTGTGAAAAATGAAAAAAGGGCATTTGGAAGAGAATACTGAGGCTGTGGCCAACTGATGATGGGTGACCTAAGACAGAAATGGAGATAGATGAGGGAATTCTGGAATGTTCCTTGGGAATGGACGGAAGAGGGTCTTTCTTTTTTTTTTTTTTTTTGGGCCACACCCACAGCATGCAGAAGTTCCCAGGCCAGGGATCAAACCTGTCCCACAACAGTGACTGGAGCCACTGCAGTGACAGCACTTAGCCACTGGGCCACCAGGAAAATCCCAGAGAGGCTTCATCAGAGTCTGCTTTTGCTATGTTTCATTTTCAAGCTTTTTTTTTTTTTTTTTTTTTTGTCTTTTTGCCTTTTCTAGGGCCACACCTGTGGCATATGGAGGTTTCCAGGCTAGGGGTCTAATCGGAGCTGTAGCCGATGGCCTACACCACAGCCACAGCAACTCGGAGATCTGAGCTGAGTCTGCAACCTACACCACAGCTCATAGCAACGCTGGATCCTTAGCCCACTGAGCAAAGCCAGGGATCGAACCCACAACCTCATGGTTCCTAGTCAGATTCGTTAACCACTGAGCCACGACGGGAACTCCTCATTTTCAAACTTTTTTGCGGGGCTGCAAAGAAGGGCTTGCGTCGTTCCAATAGAGTGAGGTCAACTTCGAGTCAGCAGGGCCGAAGGACTCAGGACTTGCAGATACTCAGGATCTGGCTTCTGCTCTCCATTCTTGAGAGAAAATAGCCCAGAACAATGAGGAGAACTCATGTTCAAAGGGCACCGCTCTGCCGTCAAAGCAGTGTCTCTGCAGGCTGGGCCCTAGAACCGTCATTCTTCCTACCCACCCCGGGGCAGTGCCTCCTGCTGCCAGGCCTGGGGCTGGGCACCCCCTGGGGATTCCCTGCTGAGGAAGACCCAGGCTTGGCCCTCAGGACTGGGTTCCTGGAACAGAGGTTCCATTTAATCCCCCAGTGTGGCCCTCAGCCAACATGGGTGGGCAGTTCTGGGCAGTTCTGGGCACTGAGGGGGCCACGTCCTCCGTGTCCCCTGGAGTCCTCTCAGTGATGCCTGAGTTTCCGAACAAAGCACCAGCCATGCCCAGTTCGTTTCTGCACCAAGCAAAGGAATGCATAGCTTTTCAGATTTTTTAATTTATTTTTAAAATTTTTTTATTTTTTGTCTTTTGCCTTTTTCTAGGGCTGCATCCGTGGCACATGGAGGTTCCCAGGCTAGGGGTCTAATCAGAGCTGAAGCCACCGGCCTCCACCACAGCCACAGCAGCTCGGGATCTGAGATGCATCTGCAACCTACACCACAGCTCATGGTAACACCGGATCCTTAACCCACTGAGGTAAGCCAGGGACAGAAGCTGGATTCATTAACCACTGCGCCACGAAGGGAACTCCCAGATTTTTTTTTTTTGGCCAAGCCCATGATACTTGGAATTTCCCAGTCCCGGGGTCACACCTGAGCTGCAGCAGTGAAAATGCTGAATCCTTAACTTCTAGGCAGCCAGGGAACTCCAACTTTTCAGCTTTTGCTAGAAGGGGTAACTTTCCCCTGAGGGCTAGGGAACAGGTTGAACTGCCCAGGCGTGAGATTCTGCTGCCCTGACTCTTACGCTAACACGTCTAGAGGGAGCCCAGGGCTGGCAGGACATGGGCCTGGCGTGTCCTCCTTGGTGGTGCTACGGGGATGTCACCTGAGCCCTTCCACCCATTAGCGAGGCTTTGGGCCACACCCCCACGGTGGCCAGAAGTCTGGAGATGACAGTCGTCTGAGGAATGAGCCTTGTCTTTCCGTCATGAAATGGTCTGTAAGGAAGTGTCTGAGCTAAGATGGGGCCCCAGCTGCAAACTCACCCAGGGTCCCAGATTCCCTCTGCCCTGTGGCTCGGCCACCTGCTTGTACGCATGGTCAGAAGTGCATTTGCGCTCCAGACCCCAGGAAGGGGACAAGGGAAGGCGAAGGCTGAGACATTGCCCTTCAATCTGGCTACATGGAAGTGACACGTGTGGCTTCAGCACACTCACTTCCCCGGGGGTCCAGGAAGCAGCCTTAGGGTGCACTGTGCGCCCAACTGAAACTAGGGGTGTCCCGTGACTATAGGAGCCAGGGGGACAGTTAGCAGTCACCTCCACAGGCGGCAGTGACAGGCGGAGTAGAACAGGCCTGGAAGTCACTGTGGCCTGGGTGTCACCGCAGCCTGGGTCACTGCCCCAGCTCTGGCCCTGACAACGGGGACACAGGAGCAAGCCGCCTCTGAGTTTTCACTCCTGCAAAGCAGGGTGGACTCTGCCCCTCGGGAGTTCCACAAATGGAAAAGCACTGGCTCGGTATCTGGAATGTTCTAAGTGCCTCCTAATGATAAGCCTGTTATCTATCAGTTACCCTGAATTAAGGTTTATTATTTTCACATTCGTGTGTGAAAACAGGTGCTCAGAATCTGAGGGCCATTTGCGGGCCTGAACCAGAGCTGGAAAGACAAGCTCTGTGGCAGCTGCCAGATAGCCTGGGCTTGCGTGCTTCCAGGCGCAGGTACCCACATTATCACTGGCCCCAGGTTATCCGCTCTGGGGAGGCGAGGAAACAGGCTCCCGGTGTGGTGTGACCTGCCCTGGGTCACAGAGCCGACATTTGACCCCCAGTCCAGGGCTCCTTCTCAAGCACGGCAGCCTCCTCCGCCCAAACCCAGATCCAGCCAAGTGCTCCCCGCCAAGGGGACGCCCCACCCTGAGGATCGTGGGGCCCCTACTTAGTAGCCTTGGTCCTACGATGTGAAAACTGCCGTAGCCTCAGCCATGCACACGGGCCTAAAGCCCCTCAGAGGCCAGGGTGGGAGGGATGGGCTGCATGCTTCCGGGGTGACTTTCCTTCTTACAGTCAAGTCTTCCCAAATAAATCGGGTAACTTCCATGTGAGCAGAGTTCCCGCAGCTGCAGGGAAGGCTGTCCAGATCAGATCGCCAAGGGTGTGTGGGTTTTGCTGGACATGCGTTACCTTCAGCAGGACAGGGGGGCCCCGTGCTGAATGGGGTGCTCCAGGTAAGGCCCCATGAACTCACCCGAGACTGGCTTTTTTTATTTTTATTTTTTTTTGCATTTTAGGGCTGCACCTGTGGCATAGGGAGGTTCCCAGGCTAGGGGTCCAATCGGAGCTGCAGCTGCTGGCCTAGACCATAGTCACAGCAAAGCCAGATTCAAGCGGCGTCTGTGAGCTACACCACAGCTCACGGCAACACCAGATCCTTAACCCACTGAGCGTAGGCCAGGGGTTGAACCTGCAACCTCATGGTTCCTAGTCGGATTCGTTTCTGCTGTGCCACGACGGGAACTCCTGAACTCAGCTGAGTCTGAAGCATCCTCCAGCTATTGCTTTGTGGCGATCGGGGCTGGAGGGCAGGGCTGAAAGCCACCCTGGGTGAAGCTCTCCCGGCCGCTTATCTCTGATCTCCTCTCCTTCCCGTCCACCCCCCATCAGGCCCCTTGAGACACCTGATTAACCCAGACAGCCTTTCCTGGAGCATGAGCTGCCTAAGAATAGCTCTTCCTGGTCCACCCAGGTATGTGCACACCTTGAGTTTCTTCTCCCAGGTACGTGTGCACGCACAGCTACAAGTCAAATACAACACAGGCTTGATGGCCAGTCAATATAAAGAACTCCTGCAATGCAACAACAAAACATCCCAAACAACTCGATTTTTTAAAACAGGCAAAGTCTTGGAGTTCCCGTCGTGACAAAGTGGCAACAAATCCGAATAGGAACCATGAGGTTGCAGGTTCGATCCCTGACCTCGCTCAGGGGGTTAAGGATCCGGTGTTGCTGTGGCTGTAGCGTGTAGGTCAGCAACTGTAGCTCCAATTCCACTCCAATTCCACTCCTAGGAACCTCCATATGCTGCACCTGCAGCCCTAAAAAGCAAAAGCATAAAATCAAATAATAAAAAAATAAAATGGGCCAAGACTTAAACAGCTGTTTTTCCAAAGAAGGTATGCAAATAGCAAGAAGCACATGCAGAGATTGTCCGTATCAGTAGTCAGCAGGGAAATGCGGATGGAAACCGCAACGAGAGACCACTTCTCATGCACTAGGATGGCTATGATAAAAAAATGCGGACGTTCCTGTCGTGGCACAGCAGTAACGAACCTGACCAGTGCCCAGGAGGATGCGGGTTCGATCCCTGCCCTTGCTCAGTGGGTTAAGGATCCAGCATTGCCGTGAGCTGTGGTGTAGGTCACAGACGCAGCTTGGATCCTGCATTGCTGTGACTATGACGTAGGCCAGCAGCTGTAACTCCCATTTGACCCCTGGCGATTTGACTTCTGGCCTGGGAACTTCCATATGTTTCAGGTGCTGCCCTAAAGCCCTAAAAAGATTAACACCAAAAAAAAAAAAAAAAAAAAAAAAGAGGCATTTTTAAAAATAAGAAATAAAAACAGAAAATAAAGTGTTTGCAAGGATATGGAGAAATTGGAACCCTGGCACATTGCTGGTAAAAAGGTAAAATGGGGAGTTCCCTGGTGGCCTCGTGGGTTAAGGACCCAGCATTGTCCCTGATGTGGCTGGGGTCACTGTTGTGGCACAGGTTAGGTCCCTGGCCCGGGAACTTCTGCAGGCATGTGCGCAGGCATAGCAAAAAATGTAAATAAAAAAGAATTCAACCTAGAATTATCATACAACTCAGCAATTTCACTCCAAGGTATATACCCATAGGCATTGGAAGCAGACTCAAAAAGATACTCGAACCCTGAAATCCACAGCAACTTTATTCCCGGGGGCCAAACGGTGGGAGCAATCCTAGCATCCATCAAGCCATGGAGGATCAACCAGATGCAGTATATATGCCACAGTGGAGTATTATTCAGCCATGGAAAAGAGCCAACAGTGGACCCATGCTGCCGCCACACGGATGGTTCTTAAAAACACATGCTTCGTGACATAGGCCAGACACAAAAGGACCAGATTTCGTGTGATTCCGAGGTAAGTTCATGAACTGCAAATTCACTGTGTAAATTACTCTATGACCTGTAAATTCTTTTCTTCTTTTTTACAGCCATACCTATGGCATGTGGAAGTTCCTGGGCTAGGGGTTGAATCTAAGCTGTAGATGCCGGCCTACACCACAGCCACAGTCACTCCAGATCCAGGAGCCACATCTGTGACCTACATTGCAGCTTGTGACAACACCAGATCCTTAACCTACTTGGCAAGCCCAGGGATCGAACCTGTGTCCTCATGGATACTATGTCAGGTTCTTAACCTGCTGAGCCACTGCAGGAACTCCTAAACTGTAAATTCTTAGAGATGGAAAGTAGAATTGAGGTGACCACATCAAAGGGTACAGAGTTTACTTTTTTTTTTTTTTTTTGTCTTTTTGCCATTTCTTGGGCCGCTCCCACGGCATATGGAGGTTCCCAGGCTAGGGGTCGAATTGGAGCTGAAGCCACCAGCCTATGCCAGAGCCACAGCAACACGGGATCCAAGCCGCATCTGCGACCTACACCACAACTCACGGCCACACCGGATCCTTAACGCACTGAGCGAGGCTAGAGAACCCGCAACTTCATGGTTCCTAGTCGGATTTGTTAACCACTGAGCCACGACAGGAACTCCAGTAAAGAGTTTCTGTTTGAATAAAAAAATTCTGGGAGTTCCCGTCGTGGCTTAGTGGTTAACGAATCCGACTAGGAACCATGAGGTTGCGGGTTCGATCCCTGGCCTCACTCAGTCGGTTAAGGATCTGGCATGGCTGTGAGCTGTGGCGTAGGTCACAGATGCGGCTTGGATCCTGCGTTGTTGTGGCTCTGGTGTAGGCCAGTAACAACAGCTCCGATTGGACCCCTAGCCTGGGAACCTCCATATGCTGTGGGTGCAGCTGTAAAAAGACCCCCCAAAATTCTGGAGATAGATGGTGGTGATGAATACACAACAATATGCATATCCTTAACGCCACTGAACTGTTCTCTTAAAAATGGTTAAAATAGAAAAGTATTTCTCCCCCACGAAGAGAACAGGCCACTGCTCCTTGTCTTAAGAAGGGCAGGTGCTTAGCGGAGGGAAGCTGGCTGGGCACGGGGGCCGGAGCCCGGCCCGGGGAAGAGCTGGCATAGTGATGGAGCCCGGGGCTGGCCCGGGCCCCTCTGCCGTGCCACTGGCTCCTTCAGGTGCCGGCTCCCAGCGTGCAGGCCGGGCCAGGGTGGCAGAATGGGGTCCGGGGCGGGGGGGAGTTGCATTGTCTGCAGGATGCGCAGGGCCGGCAGGGCCTCCAAACTTGGCAACCTTGGAGGAAATGGTTTTACGTTTTTGAGACTCTCATGTAACCTAGACACTCAGCTGGGACTCTGTTTCCTCTTTCAAGACTTTTCCAAACAGTCTCGCTTGCAGAGACCTTCATAAACACACGTCCAAGGGAAGGAACCAGAAGGAAGTGGGCTTCTCAGGGCCTGCGGGTCAATTCCCTCGACCCCAATGAGCCTCAAGTGTTTGAACAGGAACGTGGCAACGGAGGCCAACAGCAGGGGACAGGAAGCCGAGGGACACTCCAAGCCTCTTTCTGGACTTGATCTCCAGCAGAGAAACGACTGTAAACGGGGACGGGAGTCAGAAAGCTCGTATTTATCGGCAACCAGCGAGCCTCCCGCAAGGCTGGCAGGGGAGCCTGAACCAGAGCCGGAAGCCAGCCTCTGCCCTCCCCATACCGATACCGGGTCATTGTCCCCTTCTCGTGTGACGTATCCAGGGCTCTGAGAGGGAGGGTGAGGACTGAAGTCCAGGTGGGGCCTCTGCTGGCTTTTCTGGGAACATCCGACGGGCCTCCCTGACCCCCTGGCGCTGGGAGGTGGTCCCGGAGCGAGAGTCCCCGGTGCTTCCAGCCTGCAAGATAGTCTTGCGCTTCTTCCACCTCAACAAACGGCGTGTTGTTTTCCCGATCTTACTCTCCCTTTTATTTTATTTTTTTTCTTTTCCTTTTGAGGGCCGCACCTGCAGCATCTGGAGGTTCCCAGGCGAGGGGTTGAATCAGAGCTACAGCTACCAGTTTCCACCACAGCCACAGCGACGCGGGAGCTGGGCAGCCTCTGCAACCTACATCACAGCTCTCGGCAGCGCTGGATCCTTCACCCACTGAGCGAGGCCAGGGATCGAACCCATGTCCTCATGGACACCAGTCAGGTTCGTTACTGCTGAGCTGCAACGGGAACTCCCTATGAAGTTTAAGTCACTGTCAATCATCAGCATGTATTTCCGTTCTAATTAGGAAGAATAAGATAAAAGAAAGCCAAGAGTTGGGGCCTGATGGTTTAAGAACACGGCCCTGGCAAATCATCTCAGTGTGAGGGGTGTCTGGACGTCACCCCCTCCATTCATGGTGCCCTGAGCTGCCTCCTGGGATGCCCAGGGGTTCAAGATGGGCCAGAGCCCGGTGTCCTGGCTCCTTCCAGGCCTTTTCCACCCAAGGTGCCGAGAGCTGCAAAGCCATTTGGAATAAACGAAATCAGATCCTCGCCCACGGCCCCCAGCTTCCTCTCAAGGCGTTTGGGGCACCCTGGCCCCACCTCTGAATAAGACCCTTGTTGGAATGAGCAAGGCCGTGTGCTTATAGAGGAGGCAGGGGCTCCAGTTGGCCAAGTCACCCCTGGGCTCAAGAAGCCGCCCGGCCACCCAAGCTCCAGAATTGAGTGAGGCCCAGTCCCTCCGGCCCCCAGGGCTCCCAGCAAGCCTTCTGCACATCCTGGCACAATTGCTGACGGTCACTCATTCCCCAGGCTGGCCCCGTGCCTGGGGTGTGTGACTCTAACCCCTCTCCCCGTCCCCTGCCTGGCATTGCTCTGCCCTGCCTGCTTTTCTTGGCTGAATTGTGTCCTCATGGAGGCAGGGACCACGTCTTATCTGTCTCTTTTATGTCCCCTGCCTTCCATCCACTGTCTGGACAATGGCAGGCACATCCTGGGGTTTCAGAACACATCTTGCTTGTAGAGTCCCAAGAGCAAATGTTGCAACAGGTATTTTCAAGTAAAACAGACATAAACACTGAAGTCTCAGGTCCTGGGCAGAGAGCATGTCCTGTAAGGGAAGCTGCGAATGGGGGCCTGGCTGCCCCCAGCTCTGGGGGCTTCTTCTCCAACCCATCACAACCATGCCTGCCTGGCCGCCGCCCGCCGTCAGCCCTGACCTTGCGGAGAAATGGATGTGCCACGAGGCTTTGCTGCCTGACATTCTGCAGCCTAGAATATCATGAAAATATTTTCTAAACTACGGATCAGAGGCAGATTTCTGTACTGCGTGTTGTTATTTAAACCACAGGAGTTCCCACTGCGGTGCAACGGAATCTGCGGTGTGTCTGGAACACTGGGAACAGGTTCAACACCTGGCCCGGCCCCGTGGCTTAAGGAGCTGGCATTGCTGCAGCTGTGGCGTAGGCTACCACTGCAGCTCGAATGTGATCCCTGGCCTGGGAACTCCTTATGCCACCGGGCAGCCAAAAAAGAAACAAAGCCCGACAAACAAAACCCAACACAGATTTGCTTTTGGAAAAAGCCACATATTTGACACCCAAGAGATTAAAATTTTGAAATCAGGAGTTTCCATTGTGGCTCAGTGGGGTCAGGACAGGACAGGACGTTGTCTCTGTGAGGATACAGGTTCAATCTCTGACCTCGCCCAGTGGGTTAAGGATCCAGCATTCCTGCAAGCTGTGGGCTATGTTTCCTAACTGGTGTTGCTGTGGCTGTGGTGTAGACCGGCAGCTGCACCTCTGCGCCCTGACTTGGGATCTTCTATGGGCTATAAAAAGAAAAACCATTCTGACATCAAAGGGAGAGGAAGCACGGGGTGCGTGGGTGCAGGGGAAGGCGAGAAGTTCACCAAAGCCTGGGGTTTATTCTCATTTCCCCCAGAAAACCGCAGAGAAAGGCCAGGAGGGATTTTTCCACAAGGGGTCTTGGCGATATTGTGAGCAAGGGGGGGAGGCCAGCGACTGGCACGGGGAGGAGGGGGGAGAAGCAGGAGGTGGTCTCTCTCTGGTCTTTGTCCACCGCATCCTCGGGGAGGGCCCTTCAGAGATGGAAGCTTCGGAGATCCCGTCGTGGCTCAGTGATTAACGAATCTGACCAGCATCCATGAGGACACAGGTTCGATCCCTGGCCTCGCTCAGTGGGTTAAGGATCCAGTGTTGCCATGAGCTGTACTGTAGATTGCAGTTGCGACTTGGATCCTGCGTGGCTGTGGCTGTGGTGTAGGCCGGAAGCTACTGCTCCGATTCAACCCCTAGCTTGGGAACTTTCCTGTGCTGCGGGTGCAGCCCTAAAAGCAAAAAAAAAAAAAAAAAAAAAAGAGGAAGCCGCCGCCTGGTAGGTTGTATCAGGAAGAGGGAGTGACCCTGTTGGACGTTTGTCTCCCCTGTATGAAACTGGTGGTGCAAATGGGGCCAGGTAGTGGGGGCAGAGCCCGGGATGCCATCAGCTGTCTCCATGGCCACGCAGCCTGTGACCCAAGTATGGAGCCCGGTTTGCTGACACAGGGCCTGGGACCTCGTTTGGGGCTGAAACTCCACCAAGGTGCCACCTGGTCACAGTCAGATGACGGTCCTATGGGCAGAACCCACCAGCAGTATATTCCTGCAGTGCTGCACCTGCACCCAAGCTGGGTCCATGCTGGGCCCAGTGTGTCAGCAAGACCGGGCAGCGGGGTTGGTGCGAGGGGGTGGGTATTGAACTTCCATGAGGAACCTACCGTGTTCTCGGCACTGCCTGGTTCTTTATACACCTTATCTCAATAAGTGCCCCCACAGCCTCATGAGGTGGAAATCTGGCAGAGAGAGAAATCCAGGAAGTTTTGAAAGTTGCAACTTTCTAGCTAAAATAGGTGAATGGCAACCCCAGCTGTTTCCTCTGAGCCCGTGGTGCCTGGAGCCCTGCAGGTAGGAACCTGGGCAGTGGGTGTGGTCCATGGTGGAGGTGGTTGCTATGGTTACCGGTACAGGGAGGACCGCTCCATCCATACGCTTGATAACGTTCACAAAGGTGCAGGCCAGTCTCATGGCCTTTTTCTAAGGGCACTCTCGGCCCCACGTCCCCGGCCTTGCCCAAAGTCACTGCTGTCACCAGAGGGTGCGACAGGAGCCACAACATGGTAGAGCCATGTAGCATATTCTATTCCAGCTCCCTCCCCGTTAACCAGCCTGGCTGAGCCGGGGCTGCACGCAGCCAGCCGCCCGTCTGCCTCCTGGGACCTGCCGGGGCTGGAAGCGTTAATTGGTGGGTGAAGGGCGGAGAAGGTGGCCCTGTGAACGGAATGCGAGATTTAGAAAGAAAGTCCCAGTAAGAGAGGAGGAAGAACACAAATTGAGGCGATGCGGCCCGAACCCTTAGAATCAGCCCCTGAGGGCTCCCCAGGCTGAGAGTGAGCTGGTGGGTCCCAGCCCCCAAATTGGAGTTTTTCATGCAGTGCCTGCTGCTCGGTTCTCCATGGAGAAAGCAGAACGGGCTGGTACTCCTGCGTGTGGGGCCATATGCGACTGCATGAAAGACAAGGACCCTCCTTGCCAGGCCAAACCCGGAGGGAAAATAATTATTTTCCAGCAGACATTTCTTAAATGCTTCTTCAAAGGTCCATGCACCATCTCCTTTCTGGCAGGAGGCACACCCTGGTGGGTGAGGAGAAGCCCACCGTTCTGGAACCATCTGCCATTAAGAGAGTTGCCATGTCCGCTGGTCCTGCCAACCAGACGCTCTAATTAGGAGAAGGGGTCCTTCGGCTTGTCCGCCCCTTCCTCTCATAGCGTCTTCTTGCTGCTTCTCATCTGCAAGAAGCTCTGCTGGGAAGCCATCAGCTGCCGTCAGTTCTGTCCCGCTGGCCCATCGGTTCAGCCCCGCCAGCCCATCCCAGCCCCGGGGCTAAATCCCCAGTCCAGCCTTGGCAAGGTTAGCCTCCCGGCCGTCAAGTCCTGGCTTTGCCACTTAGCAGCCAGTGTTAGGTCCCCACTGGAACCTCAGTCTTCCCACCACAGTCGCCCTCCAGGCTGGCGTCAGGGCCCCATGAGGCCATCTGCCTGGATTTGAGCTCGGCACCCCCAGCTGTGTGATCCCGTGGGCTCCTCCGTCTGCTTCTGCCTTTTCTCCTTCGAAGTTTGATTCTCCTGAATCCACTCCTTTCTGACAATTTGTGGTGTGTCCCTAAGAGCTTGCGTTTTCCCAGGCAGCTTATTTGAAATGTGGGTGGAAAGGCTTTGACCTCATTATGGATCTGAGGCTCCAAATTCTCTGCGTGTGTGTCTTTTTAGGGTCGAATCCGCGGCATATGGAGGTTCCCAGGCTAGGGATCGAATCAGAGCTGCAGCTGCCGGCCTACACCATGGCCACGGCAACGCCAAATCTGAGCTGATTCTGTGAACTACGTTATAGCTCACTGGATCCCTAACCCACTGCGAGGCCAGGGATCAAACTCACATCCTCATGGTTCCTAGTCAGGTTCATTACCGCTGAGCCACAGCAGGAACTCCTATGTATTAGAGTCTTAAACATACTTGGTCTCTTTCACCTTTCTCCATTTTCTGGATCCCCTCTCCGGGGAGATGGATGGGGTGGTGGGGGAGGTTAAGGGGCCATGCCTACCGACTCCGGGCCTGTTGAGCTCCTGCCAGCCCTGAGACCCGGCCAGCAGTCCCTCTCTGCCATTCAGAGAGGGTGGGTGCAAGGAATTCCCTCATGGCTCAGTGGGTTAAGGATCTGGCATTGTCCCTGCAGGGGCTCAGGCTGCTGCTGTAGTGCAGGTTTGATCCCTGGCCTGGGAACTATGGCATGTCACAGGCATGGCCAAAAAAAAAAAAAAAAAAAAAAAAAAAAAAATTAGAGTTCCCTTGTGGTGCAGGGGGTTAAGGGCCCAGCATTGACCCTGCAGGGGCTCAGGTCTCTGGTCAGAGAGGCTGGGTGCAGGAGCAGCAAACATGGCTTGGGTTGGGCTCTCTAAAGGGAATGGTTCGGTGTTGGCAGATCCAGAAACTCGAGATGTGCAGAATCTGGCCTTCTGGGTCTGGAGGGGATTTGCTGTTTCACGTGAAGTTCATGGACAGACAGCACATTTCCTGTTCAAAGAGAGAAGGAAAACCCAGCCAACACCGGTCGCGATTCTTAGAGCTGGGATGCACGCGGGGCCTCTGTTCTCCTCAGACCCAAACCTCATTGTTTTGCTCATTATTATGGATTAAGCACAATTCATCTTCCTTAGCCTTTTTAGCCTCATCTTCCAATCTGGATGTTTAGTATTTTATTATCATCTGCTCCCAAGACACCTGGCTGGTCCCGAACTTTTGCTGATGCCCTGAAATCAACCCAGCCTCTGTGCCATGTTTGCCTGACTCCAGCGAGCTCCCCGCGTCCGTCTGTTCCTTGATCCTTGATTCATTCAGCAAGGCTGGGCCAACAACTCAGTGAGCGTGGGCTTCCAAGCCTGGCGCATAAGGAGGGGGCAGTAAACATTGGTGTGACAGTTCATTTTATGCGGCAACTTGGCTGGGCGTTGGGATGCCCTGCCGCGATCCCAGGTGTGCCTGTGAGGGCGCCTCTGGGCAGGATGGGCAAAGCAGAAGGCTTTTCTCAGGGTGGGTGGGCCTCACCTGATCAGGTGCAGACCCGACTAGAACAAGAAGACATAGCTGGAGAGGACTCTGCTGCCTGACCAGGAGCTGGGTCATCTGTCTTTTTCTGGGCTGTGGCCTCAGGCTCAGAAGTTGGTTCTTCTTGGTCTGCAGCCTGCTGGCTTCTGCCTGGAATGACACCATTGCTCTCTTGGCTCTCAGGCCTCCAGACTCAGAAGGGAGCTCCGCCTGATCCCCTAGGTCCCCAGCTCGCTGGCTGCACATCTTGGAACCTTCAGCCTCCAAGGTCACGTGGGCCAATTTCTTATTGGAAATCTCTTGTGGGTACATATATTAACATAGATTATATTAAAATATAAATATATAAACTCTCTTTATCACATGAGGTCTCCTATTGGTTCTGTTCTCTGGGCAACCCTAACACAACCAGGGCTGTCAATAGCCTAACGATACGGCCATTCTAAGCAGCCAACAAAACACCCACAGCCTCTGGAGTGCCAGGCACTGGGAGTTCATTCCTTCAGTCCTTTATTAAATGCCTGCTGTGTGCGCAGGATTATCATACGGTCCTTTTGCCACGGAAGGAGAGACAGAAGCTAATAGTCCCAGCAACGGCTGGCTGTCCGTGGAAGGCCGTTGGTAGGGCGCTATATGGTTCTTAATTACACTAGAAACCAGCAAAATAAAGTCTACTTATTATCGTGAGATTTACAGGCATGCCTTTTTTACACGTGTTTTTCAAACAAACCCGTTGTCATGGTAACCCTCTTAAAACAAGATGCGACCTGGTTTAAAGAACCTGAGAGCTAATTACAATCGGGCTTTTATATTTAGTTACACCTTTCTTCTGAGACATTTAATGGACCTCATTCATTAAGCGCCTTCCTCTGAAGTCTTTAGGGGACAGAGACAATTAAACCCATTTTATAGATGTAGACACCGAGGCACGGATGGGTTAAGCGACTTGGCCACTGACGGGCGGCTTAACCACGAGCAAGTCTGGGCCGGACCCAGCTCTCCTCTTGTTTCCTTCTGTTTTCTCGACTCATCAGACTCCCTCCTGGGTTTTGAAAGCCCTTCATCATGAAAGGCTCAGAGGTTCCCACAGCGTGGTTGGGGGACCCCAGATTCCGCTGCCATCCCTGTGCAGAAAAAGCTGCCCACCAGGATGCTGGGGGGCGGCGGGGAGTGGAGGCAGGGCCGTTGGGAGTCTGGGGGCAGGAGGGGCTGCTTCACCCGCCTGCACTGCAGAGCCAACATCTACGGGGCCCAGGTGGCCCGCACACTTGGCCAGATGTTCCCAGGGGTGGCGGGACCGCAGGGGCACACAGCTGACACCAAGCCGCTCCTGCCTCCACCACAAGTGTGACACTCCGTGCCAGAAGCAGGATCTTCTCTCAATATCCAGGCAAAGCCCGCGCTGGGCACGTGCCCCAAGGCTCTCCAAGCGGCTCCGGCTCAGCTGCAGCTGTGAGGTCACAACCCCACGTCCCTGGCCCCATTTCTGCCCTGCTGGATCCAAGGCTGTTTTATAAGCTCTCTGGGGCCTCTCCAGCCTCTGCTTAGAACGTTCCTCCCCCGGCATCCTGGGCAGCTTCCCTTCCCTTCTTCAAGCGTTTTCTCCAACCTCACCTCTCTCTTTTTTTTTTTTTCCGTCTTTTTGCCATTTCTTGGGCCGCTCCCACGGCATATGGAGGTTCCCAGGCTAGGGGTCTAATCAGAGCCGTAGCCACCGGCCTACGCCAGAGCAACAGCAACTCGGGATCCGAGCCGCGTCTGCAACCTACACCACAGCTCACGGCAACAGCGGATTGTTAACCCACTGAGCAAGGGCAGGGACCGAACCCGAAACCTCATGGTTCCTAGTTGGATTCGTTAACCACTGCGCCACGACGGGAACTCCCTACCTCACCTTCTCAACCAGGTCTGTCCAGCCGGGTGAGCTCAGGAACAGGCCCATCCTGCCCTCCCACCTCCCTCTGACCCGGGCCCCACTGCACTGTCACCTCACTATGTTTTCAAGACACTGTCTGTCCCCTAGGAAAATATAAGCTCCCTGAGGGCATGGCCTCCGCTTGTCACTTGCACAATGTGATTGATAGATACTGATATGAACCACTTTTTTTTATTTTTGCTTTTTAGGGCTGTACTTGTATATGGAGGTTCCCAGGCCAGGGGTCGAATCGGAGCTACAGCCGCCGGTCTACACCACAGCCACAACCACACCAGATCCGAGCCATGTCTGCGACCGACACGACAGCTCACAGCAACCCTGGATCCTTAACCCACTGAGCCAGGCCAGGGATGGAACCCGTGTCCCAATAGATTCATTTCCGTTGAGCCACAAAGGGAACTCCTGGGCGGTTTTGTTTTTGGCACACCTGTGGCATGGTTCCTGGACCAGGGCTCGAACCCAGGTCACAGCAGAGACCCGAGCTGCTGCAGTGACTGACAACACTGGATTTTGAACATGTTGGGCATGTTGACTTGAGGCACCAGAGGGGCAGAGGTCTGCTGGTAGGAGAGGTGGTCCCGTGAGAGGAAGAGGAAATCCCTGCGGTGTCCGTCTGCGCCTGCGCAGGTGCATGAGGCTAGGCCAAGGTCAGACAGCGCTCAACACGCAAAGGAGTCAAGCTGCAGAGAGACGCGGGTTTCAGATCCCGCAAAATCTTGCCTTGTGTACAGTGTGCAGGGTGCTGGGGCGGGGGGGCAGGGAGCGGGGCCACTGGAAGACATTGAACTTGCCCTGCAGAAACCTGGGAGGCCAACTCAGCAGGGGTGGGAGGAAGAGGGGAGGAGCGGGGAGGGAGGGGTCCAGTCCCCCGATTTTAACTCCCAATCGGAGCATCTGAAAAAGGAGAAGGGCGGCTTGTCAGCAGGGGCATCAGCAGAAACTGAGCAGTGCGTTCAAAGGGACACGGCGGGGAAATCCAGTCGAGCAGGGTTTTGGGACCAGCTCAACTTGAAGGTCCCGCCAAATCCGGAGCGTCTAGGATTCACGATGCTGCCCGGAATCTGCCCGAAACCCAGGGCCACTGGAACAAATGCAGCGGGCCTCCCCCCACCCAACAGGAAAGGGCTTGGCGCTGCGACTTTGAAGTTCCAGCTGGCTTTGCGCAAGAGTCGCAGAGTCTGGACTCCGCACCATCAGAGAATAACAACTTCCCTCCATCACAACGTGGGGCGTGGGGGGGCTCCGTGGGCAGGAAGACGGGGAGCGCAGGGCGTGGGTTTCCAGCCCCTGCAGGAAGACTGGGCGGCAGGACGCTGCCCAAACACCTTGAGCTGTGGCCCTCCCGAAGCCGGGCTCTGGGCCATCACCTCTTCAAGGCCAAGGGCAGCATGTTTTCTAGTAAATCCGTTTATCCGGGATGTGCTCACCTAATTCGCAAAAGAATTCATGCAGCGGTAACCGCTAGACTTTGTTACTGCACAAATTTTGGAGAATCAACATGTGGATAAAAGCTAATTTCAAGAATAAAAATGATTAGGACTGGAGTTTTCCCTCCATGTTCAAAAAGGCATGTACCATCCCAAATCAAGCTACCATGCAGCCTAAATATCAGGAAACCCCATGTATAAGGCAACTCCCTATCTTCCCAAGGAGAAGAAAAAAAATTTATGGCAACTTGGATAGAAATGCTGACAAAATTGGACTTCCTGTCATGGCTCAGTGGTAATGAACCTGACTAGCATCCATGAGGATGCGGGTTCAGTCCCTGGCCTCACACAGTGGGTTAAGGATCCAGCGTTGCCGCGAGCTGTGGTGTAGGTCACAGAAGTGGCTCAGATCCTGTGTTTCTGTGGCTGGGGTGTAGGCCGGCGGCTACAGCTCGGATTCACCCCCTCGCCTGGGAACCTCCATATGCTGCGGGTGCGGCCCTAAAAAAGCAAGAAAAAAAAAAAAGGTGCAGGCGCCAGCCTTCACCACAGCCACAGCAATGAGGGATTCAAGGCTCATCTCACAGCTCACAGCAACGCTGGATCCTTAACCCAAGGAGTGAGGCCAGGGATAGAACCTGCGTCCCCATGGACACTAGTCGGGTTCATTAACCGCTGAGCCATGAAGAAAACTCCATGACAGTTTTTTTATTTTTTATTTTTCATTTTTTAAATTTTTGTCTTTTTAGGGCCGTACCTGTGGCAATATGGAAGTTCCCAGGCTAGGGGTTGAACCGGGGCTGCAGCTGCCCGCCTGCACCACAGCCACAGCAACACCAGCTCCGAGTGGCATCTGCCATCTATGCCACTGCTTGTGGCAACACTGGGTCCTGAAGCCACATCCTCATGGTTCCTAGTCAGATTCGTTAACCACTGAGCCACGATGGGAACTCCTTGACATGACGGGTTTTTTAAAAGCAGGTTGGGTTGGTTGGGTATCAGTTGCAATAAAGGCCTAGGGAGTCCTGGGGGGCGGATGTGTGGCAATTTTACGCAGGGTGGTAGGGACCTGAAGGGCGAGAGAGACCGGCTCTGAGCCAAGGAGGGAGCGTTGCAGGCAGAGGAAAGGCAGCTGCGAAGGCCCTGCTCCGGAGAACACTCGGAGTGTTCTAGAAACAGCAGTCAGCGAGGTGGTGAGGATTAAGTGAGGGCCCAGACCCGCGCATGCAGCGGAGGCTCTGCTGACTCTGGCTTTTGCTCTGGAAGTGGCCCCCGGAGTGTGTGCAGAGACGGGCCCTGCGCTGGGTTAGAGTTCAAACGCTCAGCGCTCAGCGCTGGTCAGAGTGGAGTCCCCCGATCAGCCAGTGACAGCCCCCTTAGCTGCGGCCAAACACTGCGGGGTTGCTGACCCCTCTCCCCATCACACCTCACAGCCACTCCGGCCGCAAACGCTGTCCACACCCCTTCAGGTCAAATCAGGCCCTTCCACCACGGCCACCCTGGCCAGGGCCCCGCTGGCCCGAGCTCCTTGGGGCTCGTGTCCTTGCCTCGTTCGGCCCGTGCTCCTCTTGGGAGCGACGCGGGTTGTTCATGAGACGGAAAATCCGTACAATTGTCTTTTTTTTTTGGCCACACCCACGGCACACAGAAGTTCCCAGGACAGGGATTGATCCTGTGCCGCAGTTGCTACCTGTGACACAGCAACGAGGCCAGATCCTTAACCCGCTGAGCTACAAGTGAACTCCGCTGTCTTAGGACCCCGAGGGGTTTCAGTTGCAGGTGTAATAAAACATCCATAACTGGCACCTGCACAGCACGTCACAGTACCCAGAACGTCACAAACCGTCCGATGCATCGCACCCTGGTGGACGTGGTGACAGCACAGTCACGCAAACAAAGGTGTAGACACTTGTTCACAGAACAGAGAAGTATTTGGAGTTCCCGTCATGGCACAGAGGAAACGAATCTAACGTCTCCGGTCTCAGCCCTGAGGACAGCAGCGTGGGAACAGAAAAGAAAGCCACCAAAGCTAAAGGCTGCCGGTGAGCAGAGGAGGGGATGAGCTGAGAGAGAAGGGCCAGGGGCTCCAACAGGCGGAGGACCCTCTGGGACACGACACAGGCTGGGCTGGCTGCCAGGGCAACAAGTCTCTTCCCGGTGGCCATGTGCGCGCGCACACACACACTTTTTCCTGGAAACATACATTCTCCCAGGCTTTCCCTGCCCGGGGAGCAGCCGGTCTGCACAGAAGCAGCGATGCGGCGGGGAGGGGGTGGGGGAGGGAGACCGGCAGAGAGAAGGAACGATGCGGAAACAGGAGGGAGGACCTGCCTGGACGTGGGAGGCCTGCGCTGGGGCGGCCCAGGCAGTGAACGCACCTGCCCTTCCGCTCACTGCACTTCCAGTTAGGGCCTCGCATTCACCATCCAAGGTCACTCTCCCAGTTGTACATAAAAAAATGCACCTCCAAAATCTTACGCTTATCTTTAAAAACGAAGGCAACCAAAGTGTCTTTTGCTTTTCTTTTTTCTTTTTACAGCTGCACCCACGGCACATGGAGGGTTTCCAGGTTAGGGATTGAATCAGAGCTGCAGCTGCCGGCCTACACCACAGCCACAGCAACTCGGGATCTGAGCCACGTCTTCAAGCTACACCGCAGCTCACGGCAACGCCAGGTCCTTAACCCACTGAGCAAGGCCAGGGATTGAACCCGCATCCTCAGGGATACTAGTTGGGTTCCTAACCCACTGAGCCACAAGGGGAACTCCCTAAGGAAACCAAAGTTAATTTTCAAATTAACTAAAGGAATTGGTCTCTTTCCAAGAAGCTATTCGAATGAAAGCATTTATTTATATAAAACGTTTTCTTCAGCCAGAGTATCTCTAATCGTACTTCAGGAACAGAAAAAAAAAAATTTGTATTTAATCTTGTGCCAAGTTAAACGAATATCCAGGAGCTTCCACTTCTTATTATACCTTGTTATTACCATTCATTTATAATCTCTTGGTATAAAAATATTTTGTTAAAAATCCAAAACTAATACAGAAACAAGCATCAGGCCTCCAGCTTGTCCTTGTAAACGCAGACACGGCTGATGCCCACAGGCAGGTGGGAGGGAGCGGCGGCAGGCAGGGCAGAAAAGTCCGTTTCTGGGAGACCATCGGCCCTGGTTTTCAGCCCAGGACGGTTCCTAACAGTGTGGAGCCGCCGCCTGGCTTCCTTGATTAAAACCAGGGAAGGCTGATGTGCTCCGGGGACCAAAGCACAGAAGCGCCCCCAGCCTCACAGTTGACCAGAGGCCGGACACCTGCTGCCAGCCCCCCCCTCTGCATCACGGGAATCGGAAACGCACAGCCCCAGCCCCCACATACACCCGAGTGATGCCCACGTCGGGGAGACGCTCCCCCTGCCTCGCGTGGGCCGGTTCCCAGACTCAGTGGAAGGGCCGCCCTCTCCTGGGCCGGGACTTGAGGTGCCCGGCTGAGCGACGGAGGCGCTTCCTCTCTTGCCGGTGCAGCTTCTCGGCCTCCTGCTGCTTCTTCTGCTGTTCAGACTGAAAGAGAAAATGACATAAGGACAGAGAAAGAGAAAGGAAGGGCTATCCCAAGGCCAGCAGCAGGAGCCCTGATCACAGCCCCGTTGTGGGGGACACGCGGCTGCGGGCTCCGGCCGGGACCGCAGGCCGAGGCCCAGCCCAGCCGGGAGCTGCGTTTCCTGTGCACCTGCAGATTCGCACTGGTGCCGTATTGCTGTACAACTGAAGAAGAAAGTCTCCGTGTTTCACTCTGGCTGTGATTTCCCCAGAGTTTAAAATGAAAGAGTTGGGCGGGGAGGGAGTCGTGAGAAAGGAAAGCAACGCGTGAAAAGGGACTCTTCAGTGAGAGTCCCCACGTGCAGCTCTCTTTCTGATCATCGCCATCTTCCCAAAGCCTTTCAAAGGCAATCCTGCCCCACGGGGGACTCCTCACCTCCCCTGCGCTGCAGCCCGGCCCACGCCAGCCCGGGGCACCCACGGTCCTTCGCTGGCTGCCGGCTGCCGCTCTCCGGGCGGGGCTGCCTCCCCCATCCCTGGGCCAGCACCGCCATGAGGAGGTTTTTTGGTTTTTTTGTTTTAAGTACTGTGTCAGGTGTTCCCGCCGTGGTGCACTGGGTTAAGAATCAGACTGCAGCTGCTCAGGTCGCTGTGGAGGCTCGGGTTCAAGCCTGCTGCAGTGGATCAAAGGAGCTGGTGTTGCCACAGCTGTGGTGTAGGGTGTAGCTGCAGCTCGGGTTCAATCCTTGGCCAGGGAAGTTCCATGTGCCATAAAAAAACCCCCAGAAAACCCCGAGGGGACCGCAGAGCAAACAATGGGGTCATGGAGACCCTATAAAGTTAGTGAAGGCTGCTTATTTAAGATTCTGTTTCATCACATTAGGAAGTGTCCCTAGAGTGTCCCCTGGGGGCCCAGGGGCTCGGATTCGGTGTTTCCTCCATTGTGGCCCAAGTGCTACCCCTGGTCAGGGAACAGAGATGCCACGTCAAGCTGCTGCGTGCTGTGGCCAAAAGAAAAAAGGTACCCCTAATAAAGTGTTTCTTGCCCAAATAATTTCGGGACATGATGCATGAAATGAAGGTAAGCAGGTGAGCTGCAGCGCTGCCATCAGGTACGCCCGTGTCTCCAACTCGGGCATCGGTCGGAGAGCTCCCTTGTGTGTCTGGGGGCAGAGCAAGCTCGCAGGAGCCCCCACCTCCCGGAGCACATTCTGCAAGGCCCTGCGCGATGGTCCCCGGGAAGGCCAGAGAACGCCCGAGCTTGGAGGGAGCAGCGACGTTCCTGCAGACAAAACCCTCCCTGCAAACACTCCCGGCCGCTCCGAAAAGCAGCTGCTCCTGGAAGATGCTGCCATCGTGGGAGGGGCCCATTATGATTTCAGGGCCAACCAGCTCAAGTCTCGATTTTCCGTCCTTCCCCTCCTTGTGCCTGCGTCCACAGCAGCCCTGTCACAGACAGGGGAGGCCACCGCAAAGCCACACACTCATACCAGCAGCGCCGGCCCAGGGCAGCGAAGGGACTGAGCTACTACGGGGCACTGGAAACAGGACTTGGGACCCGATCTCAGTTTTGCGGCTGCTCTACAATCGTGGTCGCTATCAAAGCCCAGGTTTCCTCCTTCACTTTGACTCGCATTTTAGCAAGTACCTGTGAAAATACGGGGAGACCCTAAGGTTTTACCTGAATATATCGCTCACTGAGTATAAAGAGATTTGTACGTAAAAAAAACAAAAAAAATGCCCTAAATTCTCTTAAATAAAACTGAGATTAATAGTTAAAATTTTCTCAGTCAAATGAGGAAAAAAAGGCATAAGTCAAATATCAATTGATGCATTCCTCCAGAGTTTCAAAGCCTCTGCCAGACTTAACCATGAGGCTATTTTAAGTATTTTTTACCTGGTGCTTCTTTCGTTTTCAGCAAAAAAAAAAAAAAAGAGAGAGAGGAGAAAAAGGCCAAAGCCATCTTTTGTCACCCGACCACAAACTGCAAACTGATACTCAGCTCAGTGCCTTCCGATGAAGGAAGAAGGTGGCAAGAAGGTGGCCGGAGTGTGCTCACATCCCCACAGGCTCACTCCTCGAGGTGGAGGGGACGGAATGTTTGAAATATAAAACCACGCGGTTTCATTCATTAGTTAATTGCAAATATTTGAAGCGGCGTATTCCGCCTTCACTGTGTGCCAAGCACTAGCAAAGCCAGCTAAGGAGAGGGCCCTTGTAAGTCAGTTCATATCAGGACCCGCTCCTGGCAGAGTGACTGCCCTCTGAGACCCTCTGTCCCGGGAGGGCTGATGTCACCATCTGACCGGATCAGACCTCGCCAGTTCCCGATCTTCCTGAACTGCATGGAAGCTCTGATGAGTGTTTTCTAGCTGTGGACAGTCAGGACTCCCGCTTTATAGGGCCACACCTCGGGGGGCCCAGAATCCGTGCCGGGGTTCCTCGCCAACAGCACCAGCTCTGGGGTCGCTGGGGCCCGGCCTCCCCCAGGGACACCAAAGACACGGCTGGCTCAGCAAACACCCCCCCCCCCCCCGGAGTGGCTCTGGCTGGCTGGGCAACGCTCCGCCGGAGCACGGCCTCCTCCAGGGAAAGCTCGGGAAGGCCGCTCTGCAGTCACACACATATACACACACACACACAAACTGGCTGCCTACTTCGGTGAACTAAAAAAGAACATTAAAAAGCAACCTACCTTCTTTAATGTAAACGTCAACTGTTTGCTGCCAACTGTGGTGTCGGACACACTCAAAGTCCCGTGTTTTGCTTCGAGTTTCAACCGATCTTCAAGGGTTTTACTGGAGGAAATGTGAGAGAAAGACACGCCAGTGAGCATTATGTTTCGATGTGCTCTTTGAAACAAGTGCTACTGAGAACTGATCACGTGAAGAAACACCTCTCACCCACGTGGCAAAGACAGCAAACGGCTTCTGCTTAAGACACTGGATGGGAAGAACCCTGGGCTCGGGCATCCCTCGGCTGAGCAGATGCGCGGCGGCAACAGCGGCTGCCCCCCGACACCCAGTCATTTAATACTTTAAGTGGTGCTTCCAGATATTTCAGTGGTTGCTACTTATCTTACTAAATCATAATTTCTGAAGCCTGTAATTTACCGTAATGGTCAGCGGCACTTAAGCTTCCAAAGCATTTTTATAGGTAAACCACGCACACGATGGGTACGCGAGCATCTCAGCAGCTCGTTCACCTTCACAGAGGCGGGGACGCGGCGGAGCCCTCCGGGCCGGGCCCAGAAAGTGCCGTGACGATGCAGAGGTTTCCTCCGCTCGGTCGGCGCAGGCGGGCCACATGTGTCACCCACAGTGGTGAGCAACCTGGACCGTGAACTGGGCTGATGACACAGAGAGGAGAGAGGCAGTGACGCGGAGGGGAACTTCCGCCTGACTCAGCCCTGTTCGCTGCTGCTTCTCCGGCTGGCCTTCTTTTCCATTTCTTACTTGAATTACTCTTCCTGACACACTTTGGCCCGAATTTGAATTTCATTCCGTGTCTTGACCCTGTTTTCCAAACTTGTCTAAGGTCTCCTTCTGGAACCTGGGTCCCTGTCATGGTTTGCTCTGCCCTGCAATTCACTGCCGTCCGCAACAACCACGCGGTTAAATCTGAAATCTGCACGAGTTATGGAAACGTCACTGCATGTTCTTAGGATGTTTTCTCATCAAATCGGATCACTGTTAACTTGGTTTAGAGGGGAGAAAACAGAATGGAGTCTAAAGACAGGTCCTTTTGGCAAGTTTTAAAGTTACCTCGAACCCTTTCAGAAAAGGCGAACGCAACACCTCCTATCCCTGGGATGAAGCTGGGAGAGGAGAGGGAAGGAAAAAGGAACGTGGGTTTCTCTTCTACTGGGCTCCCTTCCTCCCCAACCTTCCTTGAAGCAACTTAAAACTGAATGTACCCTTTCAAAGTTAGTACCAAACACACTTGGTTGAATGTTTAAATGGGGGCAGTGCATATATGAAAGGGCCTTTTTTTCCTCGGAATGTGGCCTTTGCAGCTAATTACTGCGTAGAACACAGCGCCCAAATGATCCATTAGACAGCGATGCTCCTTTGAAATGCGGAAGCCCATGTTTGATGTTCACACCTTGAGAGCCATCTCCAGTTTACGACAACCAGTAAGTCCTAACCATGCCTTCTTCAGATAATTTGAGACATAAAGTGGCTGGCATCAAGGTGGCCCTCTTTTCTAGGCAATAATGTTGTTAAGAAGCACTTTTAAAGTACTTTTCATCTTCAAAGCTCTTAACAGACTAACTAATTAATCCTTTCAACATCCCTGAGACAGAAGTATTTATCCTTTATAGACGGCAAAAAGGGAGCTAAGATGGTCTATCACTTGCCCCAGGCCACACAAGGATCAAATCTAAAGCCAAAATTCCAATTTCAGAATTTTGGGTTTCCAGGCATGTGTCGGGCCATGCTTGATTTATAAAGGCTGGCTCAGGAAATATGTCCACTAAGTATTCTAAATGACAAGCTTCCACATGACAAACCGACTGAAATTAAGGTTTGGTTTCCGCCTTTTTTTACGAATTCAAAAGCAAAGTGTAAACGGACTCCGGCAGGCGTGTGACTCATGCACGCCTAAGCAAATTTCTGCAGCCATTCATGCCAATGTTGCTCTTTCCATTCAGAGCTATTACTCAGATTTGAAAGCTAAGAGGGATTCGGAATAACTATGGAGCCACCGAGACAAGGTGGCAGGCAGCAGACACTAATTTGGGGAGAAGCAGCCTCTCCAAGTCAATTGGGGGAAATTACTACCCTCTGAAGGATGACCTACTTCCTCCCTGAGCGGCACAGAAGCCCCGGGTCCCTGCAGCGCGCCTCGGTGCACTTGTGGGAACTTGCTCCGTCTGGGCTCCTTGGGGAGACAGCGGAGAGTGAGGAGGAACCGTGGCAGAAGATCAGACACGGGGGCCAAGTGCACTGGCTTCTACCTTAAAGCAAGTTCCACTTCCCTCCCTTGAGAGTCGGCTCCCGGAACACGGCTGCCACCTTGGGTGGAGTTCGGTCAGGTGATGGGAAGTCGTGGTCAGACACCTGAAAAGGGGCTCTGGAGACCAAAGACCAAAACGCACCCTGCCTGTCCTTCCCGCCTTCCCCCGGGACAGCCCCCCAACCCCCGCCCGTCCAGGCTGTGGGACAGCTGGCTTCTGGCTACTTTGTGATCGACAGTAATGTGAAGGCTTTTAGGAGTTCCTGTCAGGCCTCAGTGGTTAACGAACCCGACTAGTACCCATGAGGACGCAGGTTTGATCCCTGGTCCCACTCAGTGGGTAAAGGATCCGGCGTTGCCGTGAGCTGTGGTGTAGGGTGCAGACACGGCTCGGGTCTGGCGTGGCTGTGACTGTGGTGTAGGCCGGTGGCTACAGCTCCGGTTAGACCCCTAGCCTGGAAACCTCTATATGCTGCAGGTGCGGCCCTAAAAAGACAAAAGACAGAAAGAAAGAAAGAAAAAGACATTTAAGGAGAAAAACATCCCACTGTCACAAGATGAACAATTTTAAAAATCACTTTGGGAGGCAAAGGAGGGAGGGGAGTGGCAGACAAACACCGAGGCTTCGGTAGATGGGCACTGAGAGGAGTCACCTTGGGAAGCAGGGGTCACCACTGCGGTCTGCAGCCGACCGAGGGCGAGGAGGATGGAGACACGGGATCCGGAGGTAAGTGGTGAATTTCAAGCATTTAAAACTTGCAAGAACTTTGTTTGAAATACCCGACGCCGACGCACATTCACAGGCATATTTACACACCCCGTCACGGAAAACGACTTGGGTGCTTTCAGTTTGCACACGCTGCTTCCAAGCCTCTATCTCAGCGGGCGTAAACTCAAGCAACCATGAAATCTGTTCTCTCAACTTTCAGCTCAGTTAAAATCCTGAAGGATCCCTAATACCCACTGTTGTTGCGAGCGTGGGAGGCCAGGCACCCTGGCGAGAGGGCCACGGGGTCCTACACCCCTTTTGATCTAGCAAATTCCATCACGAGGTAAAAAATCTCAACAAGTTCCTGCACATGTGCACATATTTATAACTGCGAAAAGGGAGGAAAGAACCTAAACACCCAAAATCAGACACTGGGTCCCGTTCATCTTATGAGAACCGCATGCAGCGTAAAGCGGACCCTCAGGCGCTTACAAAGAGGACGTTTCAAAATGTGTCTGGCGAAGAGCGTGAGAGTCCGCAGCGTGATGCGCGCCATCCATTCGTGTCGAAGGCGGAAAAGCTACAACTGCGTGTGTGAGTGTGCGCTCACGCGGGAGGGGCTGGCTTCCACGAGGCGCCCGGAGGTCCGCGGGGAGGAGCGGGCGGCCGGTGCTCCTCCGTGTCCCCGCGGCTGCGCGGCCGCTGTGCTCCTGGAGCACACGCTACTTGAGTAACCAAAGATTCGCGCGCGCACGCGCTCTTTTTTAAGCCTAAGTTTTTGGATGAAATTGCTTTCAAAGTTAGACTTCAAAAATGCTCGTATTGAAGCAAGACTGCACCCCCTCGGTTCTTCAGTTCTTATCACCCACCATCAGTGCGAAACGGTAGCTCAGCAGTACAACTGGCCCTGAGCCAGTTAACTGCAGGCGGGTAAGGTTACAGATGTGACAAGCAGCTCGCCAAGGGCCACTAGAGTCGCTGGTGAGGAAGACGAGGCCCTCAGAGGCAGCAGCTGTCTCACAAATCTCGGCATCTCGGGGACCCCGCAGGGGAGGGGTTTCGGAGCAGGCTTCCACGACCCGGGCCGGACCCCCGTCCCCGCCAGGTCGTACTCATCGCCCCAGAAGAGGAGAGACCCTCGGCTACCGGAACGGAGAAAGGTGCGCGGAGGACCCCTCCCCCGGGGGCGCCCACGGACGAACAGACGGCATCACGCCCCGCCGCCCGCGGGGGCCCAGATACAGAAGGGGCTGATGGGCCCAGACGCCCCGCCAAGGCCCCGCCGGCGAGCTTCCCGATCTTTCCCGCCACCCTGACAGCCTCCGAGTCTCTGGAGCTGTAGTCTCTCTGTCCCTGGTGCCCCGGCCCATCTGCTCCCGGCCGCTCCCCCCTCGGCTGGGTCCCTCCCTCTCCCCCGTCGGTGCTTATCCCCCTACCTACCAACAAGTCGGCTCTCAGGCCTGAAAAGGCTCTCCTGTCAAGTTACGGGCCCCGATCCCTTCCTTTCACGGCCACAGACCCACCTACGCTACCAGCCGACGGCATCTTCCCATCTCCTGCTCCTTCATCCATCAGCCGCCATCGGACATCGGGCTGGCTGCCTGAGAAATGGCCTCCAGCCAGCCAATCTCCCCTCGGCCTCTGTCCGGCCTCCACCCTGGGGCCTCCCTGCTCCATCCCACACCTGCCGCGTGTCCTGCTCGGGGACGTTTTCTCTGTGCTCGGCTCTTTGCAGGTTTCCGCCCACCTTTTGGGCAACCACTTGCTCATATTTACTGCCCACCTCCTCCCCTACCTGTGCTCCGGATCAGAATTCTCAGCCCGAGGCTATCAGTAGATTTGTGATCCCTCTGTTTCCTGAATGTGTGCCTTTTTGGAGAGGTACATGGTTTTCCTCAGACGTTCTGTTGTCCCCAAGGGCTGCACACTTAGCCTCGCCTCACTCTTCCGTCCCTCGGTTCACTCCCACAGCGAGGCTGCCCTCTCCTAATCCAGTACCGCTGGCCACCTCCGACGTCTCCACTGTCCCCTGAACGGTACCAGGAAGACACCTGCCTCCTACAGACCTATGGGCTGAATACCCAGCTCGGTGCGGTGAGCCTTGCACTTCTCCATTCTGTGTTCTTGATCTCAGCAGAGCACGGCTGGACACTGCCACATCACCCCGACTCCTGTGATATTAAATTAATACCCAAACACTGCTGCAGCCTATGTCTTATTCTTAGACAGTCTCAGGAATAATTCGGTTCTAAGTCTGTCTGCTCCTTCCCACCCACAGTTCAGCGCCCCTACTTCCCACGGGGCCACTGCACCGTCTGTTAGCTGGTCTCTAACTGGCTGTGCTGCTTCTCTGTGCATTTTCTCTTGAAAACTGCAGTATTTCACTAAGAGTTTCTGGGAAATAGGGACTTTTTTACGCCTATATATTTTAATTTTTCTACAACATGTACTGCTTTTATCATGTAAGCATTTACACCTCCGGGGGGAGGGACTGGACCAGACTTGATCACGTCAATCTTGGCTCAAAACCCTTTGCTGGCTCGCGCCTGGGTCAGGGCTCGACACACCTTCCAGCCCATCGACCGCTGCTCCGGCCGCACGGAGGTCGTCCCCCTGGGTGTCCACACCGCGTGCCCTGCGCGCCCTGCTTCCTCGGCCCAGGTGCCCCCGTCCTGCCCTGCTTTCAGTGCTCGTCGTTTCTTTCGAGAGACAGAGTCAATGTCACCTCTGATGGAGACGTCCTTAAATCTCTAAGGACCTGTACGCCTTCCCCGGGCCTCTGGGCAGCTCAGAGAGCACCAGCCAGCACGGGGTGTGCGGGCACAGGAGCGTGCCTTTCCTTTCCGCGCCCCGGGCCTAGGACTTTGTTCACACAAGGTGGCCCACGAAAGTCTGACTGATGAATGGGTGGGTGGAGAGGCTGACAGGTGGATGAATGCTCTCACAGAGAGCGCAGCATCCTGCAGGCTCGTAAACATGTGCGGACAGACACGCTATTTGTCTACGGCCGTGTCACGCTGCCAAGCGAAGACGAGGACTCACGCAGAGCACCGACTTGGCAGCGTCACTCTTCTCTCTTCCCTTCAGAGAAAGGGCTTTAAAGCTGAGCAAGGCCAAGTGCAGTGGGAAACACAATACATTCGACTCTGATGTTGCGTGTTCCTGACTGCCTTGTGGTAACTTGCAGAATAAGCATAAGGAGTCACTCCGGCTCTCTGAAGGGTGAGGGCAGGATGCTTCATTAAATAATGTTACAAATATTGCAAGTTCAGGATTTGCCAAAATGATCCAGTCAAGACTAGAATTCAATGAGCAGCTTGTGCCAAAATGCCAACCCCACTGCAGGCTATTCATACCAAAGGGTTATTTATCATTTTAAGCAACTGGATTTTTCTTTTAAGCTTGTGTAAGTATTATCACTTACACAGCTTCTCTTCTCAAAAAAATCGTTTAACTCAATGATGTTTAACTGAGTAAAATGTTTAATTGCAGGGTCTCCACTTATTTATCACTAAATGCTACACTTTCCTCCCTTTTGGTGTTTACATTAATATCCTACTACAACCCACGGGCAAAACAAGAACGTCCGTGCGTTTAGACATGTCTCCCCCACCCCGACCCCAAATCACGGCTTCCTGTTACCATGGTTACACTAAAACCATCTGCTCCCAGGTTCTCCTGGCCAGTGGGTTTCAGGTAAGTGGGTTCTTTTTCAGCAGATCATTAAAGGGTAACTCCGAGTTGCCTGCCATGCGGCCAAGGCGTGGACGGTTCACCCTCACAAGGACTTAACCAGGGCCCAGCCGGGTCTAGCTCCCCATTCCGGAGCTGGCAGTCAAGTCAATAACGCAAGACAGACACAGCAGGCGATCTAGCAGACACTGGCTCCACCGAGTCAGAGTCCTGGAAACAGGCGGTCCTCCCTCTGCGTGTGAGGGGGATGACGGGGGTACGAAGACGGAGGCGAGGCGGCGCACACCGCGGACCGGACTGTAAACGGAAGAAGCCTCTTCAGGAACACGGTCAGCAGGTTCTCAGAAGCTTAGACGTAACGCTGCCATGTCACCGGCAAGTCTGGTCCCACGTGGAAATGGAAACGCATGTCCACGCAAACACATACACACATATTCATGGCAGCATTATATGTAACAGCCGAGAAAACAGAAACAACACAACCACCCATCAACCGATAAGTGGATAAATAAAGCGGGGCATGGCCATACCCTGGAATAGGACCGGGCAATAAAAACAAATGCAGCACCGACAGGTGCTTCCACATGGACGAACACTAAAACTGTCACGCCGAGGAAGAAAGAGCAGTGGGAGAGAAGTGCCCACTCTTGTACGACTCCATTTATACGAACAGTCAGAAGAAAGCGATGAAACCCCCACAGGACAAGAGACAGCAGGGGCTCTTCTCCCCGCTCCCAGCAGCCCTGGGGGCTATTGGCTTCCCCGTAATAAAGACTTTGCTTGCTTCCCCCCCGACCCCCCAAAAAGCAATGTCAGAAGAGGCAAAGCTAGAGATGGAGCCTGGATTAGCGGCTGCTGCCTGGGGGAGGGTCGGGGAGCTGGGCGTGAACACCGGCGGGGTGAGCCGTTCGGTGCGGGGCGGGGAAAGCGCTCTAAAGCTCATCGCGGTGGGGGCTGGACCACTCGGAATCGACTGAAACCCAATGACCTCTATAATTTAAGCAGGTGAACTGTATGTTATACAAATTAAATTTCAAGAAAGTTGTTATTTTAAAAAGGGAGGTTGGTGAAGAAAATTTCTGCAAAAGAAATCAAGCCTCCTAATAGATTCTTTGCTTCCTTTGTGAGAGCCAGAATGTCTAGCCGCTCCTGGAGCTAAGCTGAAGGATTCACACAACATCTAGCTTCCCAGATATGTGCCAGAAACCGCTGAGATAAAGACGAACAGGTGGATCTCTCGTCCAGAGACACTCCAGCCGGTCCCTCGGCGCCCTCCCCGCCTCTTCCCCCTCCCTCCCTCTGGGAAAACCACATTTTTCGAACGGGAAGCTAGGAGCTAGAAAAGCACCAGGTACAGACCAGCCTGACCTCGTCCTGGCCGCCTGGCCATTCCTCCTCCTCCCTCCCTTGGCTCCTCCCCAGCCCTCCCGGCTCTTCTTTCAAGATCACCTCCTCTGACAGCCAATCCTCCGAATCAACCCTCGGCCCAGAAATTCTCAAAGCCGAGACTCACATGACTTAGAGCTTACACACATTTTGGGCTTAACTGCCTACCTAGTTCCTAACTTAGACACCTGAAAACTGAAACTGTTCAAATAATACTATCTTTAAGTTTTTTTTTTTTTAATTTACAACAAAACTTACCTTTTTATTCAATTTATTTATTTATTTATTTATTTTGTCTTTTTAGGGTCGCACCTGCAGCATATGGAGGTTCCCAGGCTATGGGCTGAATCAGAGTTATAGCTGCCTGCCTACGCCACAGCCACAGCAATGCAGGATCCAGGCCGAGTCTGTGACCTGCACCACAGCTCGTGGCAAAGCCAGATCCCTAACCTAGTGATCAAGGCCAGGGATCGAACCCATGTCGCCATGGATACTAGCTGGGTTTGATACTGAGCCACCACGGGAACTCCTGAAGCTTACTCTTTCAGAGTGGACAGTTCAATGGTGGACATCCACGCTGTTGTGCAACCACTACCGCTGTCCATTTCCAGGACGTTCTCATCATTCCAAGTGACTCTCCGAACCTAATTCAGTGATGCCCATCCCCCACCCTTCGACCCCTGGCAGCCACCACCCCACTTTCTGTCTCTGTATTCAATTATTCTAGGACATCAATCTGGCCTCTCCGTTCTGCTACAAAAGGCTTACCATTTCTGGCAACTTTTCCAAGGGACCATTTTATTTTTATTTCCTCTTTAGGGCTGCACCTGTGGCATATGGAAGTCCCCAGGCTAGAGGTGAATCAGAGCCGCAGCTGCCGGCCTCCATCACAGCCACAGCGACGTGGGATCCGAGCTGCATCTGTGACCTACACCACAGCTTGTGGCAACGCCAGACCCTCAACCCACTGAGCGAGGCCAGGGATCGAACCTGAATCCTCATGGATACTAGTTGGGTTCTTAACCTGCTGAGCCACAATGGGAACTCCTCCAAGTGACCGTTTTAATAATTAGGTAAACTAAGGTAAAAGTAAACATAACTGAAATTCTCATTTTAAAATATAGCTTATTCAAGAAGTTGTTACCTTTTAATTGCCACTATAATTTAGGAGTGTGGCTTTTGCAGTAAAAAGCGCACTAACGCATATATTTACCAATACTCACGGGGCCACACCCTTAACGTACCGTATGTAAACTGTACCTCAAAAAGTTGTTAAAAATACTCCCAACAAAGACCAGTCGATTTTTCCTCAGGCCTTGTGGCGCTTCCCTCACATTCACTCCAGAGATCAAAATGCCACCTCGAGGGCAAGGGCCCAGCCAGGAAGGGCAAGGCTGGCAGCTTGTCCAGCCACCACCGAGGGCAGCAGGGCAGCGCTACTCACTTCATCAGCTTCTGCTTTGTGGCGGAATCTTGGAAGCTTCTGAATTCTTCGCCTGCTTTGATCTCGTAAAACTGGGGTTTGAGGACGGTCTGCTGGTCCTCCCTGCGTTGCTCCTGCCGCTTCCGCTTTTCCTCCTGCTGCAGGAGCCGGCGCTGCTTCCTGACCTCTGCCACCCAGTCTTTTTCATCATCTGAGCTCTCGGAGCTTTCCGCATCGCTTGGTTTTCCTTCCGGCTCTTCCTCCTCTTCCTGCAAATGAAATGAGTAAGCAGCAGCTCCTTCCCCAGCCCCCCAGCACTGCCCCCCCACCCCGGTTCTCTGTTAGCAGCACTCGCGCCTGGGGGCATGGGACAGCGCGGGCATCAGAGGCGCCTGCAACTGAAGAAACGCCCAGGCTGAAGGTCAAGGACAGCTCGAGTTTGCGTGACGCCTCTTGCAACGTACAGAAACCATTACGGCCCACAAACGGGAGCAAGTTCTATGTGACCAAGAGAGTGCATTACTTTTTCAGGAAGTTCCTGTTGCTCTAAGAGTCTGAGTTTCTTCTTCCTTTTTTCACTGATTTTGGAAACAAGTGGATTCAGAAGCCGAAATTCTTCGCTCTCTTCATCAACTTGGAAGTCAGGGTTCTCGAACATCACTTTAAATCGATCATCCGTGAGAATGTTAGGAAGGCTCTGAAAGAAGAAGGATGCCAAAACTGAACATGAACACCACCATAAAATCTGACCAGAAAGGTGGCTTCAAAACATTTCGCCCAACACGAAATCAACAAGCGGCACAAGGCAGGACTTAGTAAATCCCCATGACACTGTTTTACGACTCGTTTCCAGAACTGCTAATTGCTTATCTCTTACCCACAGATTCTACTAATTTATTGCCCAGAAAATATGTATCACTTGGCTGTTACACAGAAAGAGCCAAGAGGGAGTCTTCTGAGCTGGCTTTATGCTTCAAACATTTGAAAGGACGTTCACCAATGAACACTTTTCGATGCGAAACATTTTTCAAGGAAATAGATGTTTCTGAAATACGGCTTTTCAAGCAAAGCTACTACACCGAATGAAGATCAGTGAGTCTTTCACGCCACATTTCGCCGTCTGGCGAGGAGGTACACACCGCTCACACGCCGAGCTTTGACGCGGTGGGGAGCTGGCGGGGAGCTGACCGACGGCACCGAGGAGTTACTGGGAACGTCAGGGAGACTTCCTTCCCTTACAGGTCAGCCTCGGCTCCCCCACCCCACCCCCGGCCATTTCACTGTCCTCAAGGGATACCGATTTGGCATCAAAAAACTTGACTCAAAAAACTTGACACCTGAGCCCGACCTGAATAGCTCAGGACTGCACTCAGCTCCTTTTCATCTGTACCACTTCTGAACACGAAGTTTTCTAGAATGTACTATAAACTTTCCTCTTCACTAAAGAGAGGGTCATCTTATACCCTCGGGGCTCTCCTATTGCTCCTTATCTGCCATAGGCTTGGAACCCAGATAAGTCAACCTACCTCCCGCGGACTGCAAAGTAAACAGCACGAACACAGGCTGGAAAACCAAACCTGCTGGTGGCGGGCTCGGCTACGTAACAGACTGATTTCACTGCCTGTTCGGTACTATTTGCAGAGTAAATAAGGCTGTAAGTAGCTGAAGTCTGACATCTGTACTTGGATACAGGGCTACAAACACCGAAGCTGGTAAAACCTGGGACATCACGGAGCCTGGGCTGTTTATTACACACATGCCCTGAAAATCTGTCCAACCCTTACTAGAATTCTATGAGATACTGAACATATATTTGTGGGGTTTTTAGCTTCTTTTTTTTTTTTTTTACAAATGATTCTTCTTTTTCTCTTTTGGTCTGTTTTTTCCATTACAGTTGGTTGATAGTATTCTGAATGTCCAGAACATTTAGAGTGCGCTGTCAATTGAATATATAATTTGAAATCTACTGATGTCTTCCCTGATTAAATATCACTTCTAAGACAGATTCAGGTGCAAAGATGAAACAGAGATTTAATTTTTGATCCTAAGGCACTCACTCACAACCTAATGAGTAACAAACCAACCAACCTCTACGCACCTTATGAAGGATGCTAAACAGAGCTACTAGAAACAGAGGGGCGAAACGTTAATTCCGGCAAGAGCCATCTCAGAACGGTTCACGGGGGTGTGCGTGGGGGAGGAGGCTGGCCACAGAGAAATTCGAGAGCATTTCCAGCCCACTGAGGAGTGGTGGGCAGCCCTATAGCAAGAAGAATGGCAACATGCGAAAAAGCAAGTTTGGGTGAGGCAAGACTCGAAAGGATTTTAAATACGGTGATTGCGTTCTGCTGGAAGGGCAACTCCAGGGAAGAGGTGGACGCAGAGGAGGAGGAGGAGAGGCAGGAGAGCGCGACAAGAACCTCGAGGACAGAAGAGAAGGCGGCTTTGGGAGTCGGCAGCGGCGTGGTGCACGACGGCTGTGGCGGGAGGAACCGAGGTCATGAAGACGAAGCGGCCTCGGGAGGACCCCGGGGAAAGAGACAGGCCGATGGGGGCCAGAGGGGGTTTTAGGAAAGGATGGCTGTGAAATCCACCTCTCCGTGAGAACTGGCAACCCTCGCTCTGGAGGAGACAGTAGCCTGGAAAAGAGGGTAAGAAATTTCTCTGAAGGGTTCAGCTCAAGTGACTAGAAAGCTGGCCACACCCTGAGTCGGGATCCAGCACTGGAGACCCTCAGCAAAAGAGACCTAAGAAATACGGGCAAGACATCTCGCTCCGAGAAACGAAGACGCCCTCCGGTGGCTAAGGAGACGGAGCACTGTGTACACGCGACCCCGGATCCTACTGAGCTCCGAGAAGAGCCAGGGTATCAGCCAGGGTATCGAGCCAAGGCCCACGGAGGAGCCCCGCACGCATGTGACTGAGCAGCAGGGGCTCATCTGAGAAGCCTGCACTCGACGAACCGCACGACGCTGTCGAACAGGTCCAGAGTGGAAACACCGAAAAGACCCGAGGTTCCCACGGGAGGGCCGACGTCCTGATAGGGGACACGCTCGCCCCAAACCACAGAAAGAGCGACCCCCAGACGGAACCCTAATGTAACCTGCGGGCCCTGCGTGATCACAGCGTCTCAGCGTAACGATCGGCCCCTCTGGTGGGGACCCCGAGGGGGAGGTGATTAAGTGACAAATAAGTTGCACTGCTTAAAGACAACTGAGCCTTGGATGAAAAAACAAAAGAAAAACTCCTCTCACCCAGCTACGAAACCATTTCCCCCAGAGACTTTTCCCAGTCTAACTGCTTATTTTCCTATTTAAGGAAAAAAAAAAAAAAAAAGGCCAGCTGCGATGCCGTCAGTCATGTTCCGCTGCAGGTGACAAGCATCGGGCTAGCGCTTGGCCCGCAAATACCCAGGTACCCACTAAACCTGTGCCGCGGCCCCGCCTCCGAGAGGTAGAGGATGCGGAGGTCTGAGAAGGCTGCTTACGTATTAGCAACACTGTGTCCCCATCTAGTGACCTACGTGAGATGCTTGTCATTTAAAACAGGCTACCTCCTGCAGTGCTGTGATATCACGGAACCAGGGCGACGCAGCCTTCGGAGTACAGAAGCTCCTCCTTCCAATCGCTGCTAAAACCCTGCTCAAACAACAGAGAGGGGCCTTTAAAAAGACACAAACCCTGAGGGACGAGGAGACCAGGAAGGGAAAGATGAGCAGTGAGGTTCAGCAGCGAGAGAGGAAGGGCCAGCGCCTTCGTCCGCAGCGGGGGGCCTCTGGGGGGCGAGGACGCTCCTGGCACCAGGGCCGCAGCCCACCCCCCAGGCCCTCCTGACGCCAGCTCTCAGTCCTTGGAGAGCTGGCGGCCAGGCCGTCACCCTCGACGCAGGAGCATCCGACCAGCCAGGAGAAAGGCTGCAAGGCCACTGCCACCTGAGGCCTCCACAGGCGACAGCGGGGCCAGGTCAGCACGTGGAGGCGGCTGGGGCCTGGGTCCACCTCAGAGCGTCCCCTCGGCTTCTTCAGTCTGAACAAATCGCCGTGGATCATAGCAGGAAAAACTACTTAAAAAAAGTTTTTTGTTGAGAAAATTTCCCAGCACTAAGAAGCCTCAGTCCCTGGATGGCAGGGCCTCCCAGGTGGCCTCTGGAAGGAGGACGGTCCCCAGCGGCCCCCGCCCGGCGCCGAGCCGCGACGGACGCGCCTCAGGCTCTTCCTCTTCCTTGCCTTCCTCTCTTATTTTGGAGGAGAAAGTCCTAGAGAACTTCCTGAGGAAAAGAGGCACGTGCGAACTTTGGTGTTTGAGACTCTCTTTCCTCGTCTGCACACGGACTGCCTGTCCGGGCTGGAAACAATTTTCCTTCAGAAAAGAGCAGGTGCCTGTAATTCTGCGTCCCACCTGCGGGAGGTGGAGAGACGCGCCAGGATGCTGGCGGAGAAGCAGGAGTCAGTGGTGGTCATTCCAGAAGCGACCTGGGCAGAAGGAGGTCCAAGAGACTTCCCCAGAAAAGCAGAAGCCACGCAATACCTGATTTCCACACCGTTATCTTGAGATGAGGTTTAGACAACTGGCAAGGAACCGAGGGAAAACTCCACGGAGAACTCACAAAACGTCAATGACTAGTCCAGAGAAGGCTAAGGCTGTGCAGGAGATTACCTGCCTGACAGAGACTCGGACGTGAAGAGCGTTTGCAGGTCCTGACGCAGTCAACGCCGAACATCGACTTACCTGAGGTCATCCACAGACAACGCCTGACATGTAAAAGTCAAGAAGCAGTAGTGAGAGACGCAGAGTTTCACACCAAAATTAGAGCTAAAAAGGCAAAGGTGTCAAGAAAGGTGAAAATGGGGATTTGGGGGGGGAGAAGGACAGATGGATAGCCAACATTCCGAATAAACTTGGAGAAATATTTAGTTTTTAAAACTCAAGGAGTTCCCTGGTGGCCCAGTGGCTAAGGATCTGGCTTTGTCTTTACCGGTGTGGGGTGGATTCGATGCCTGGCCCTAGAACTTCCACATGCCATGGGTGCAGCAAAAAACCAAACAAACCGAAGAATCCCTAAAACCTCTGTGTGTAGACGCGTAATAAAAAAAGAAAGAAAGAACGAACTTCTAATTGGCACTAAAAGCTTTAAAAAATAGTATGTTGGATGTTGAAAGTGATCTGCTCCCCCCGAGTGTCTATTTTATCTTTTCCCAGAGAGATGAGTCATTCCCTACACATAAACCGTCACGGGCAGGGAGCAATCTCTGAGGCTGTGAGGACACCTGTCCCACGGTCTCCAGGCCACGGATGCCATGGACCTGACCAAGAGGCTGCAGGATCTGCGAGAAGAACGTTCATACAAAGCCTTAAGGCAGCAGTGAAAATGTGGCAGAAAAGGCCAACAGGTGAGATACGGCACCTGTAAGAAAGGCGGCTCTGCCACAACTCACATCCTTACAAATCAAAGGGATCAGTGCCCCCACGCCTCTTCAAGCTTCTTGTTCATACTGGGGGCCTAATGCATATTAGCTGAAAGAATAAATGGATTAATTCTTAGCTAGAATTAATACCACCACATTTCTAAGTTCGGGTAAGGTCCAGACAGTGCTTCTAGACGTGTGGTGGGTCATCTGCCCCTGCAGATCCAACAGCAACCGAACGGTAAACACCTCGTTAGATCTTAATTACGCTATTGGTGGTACCGACATCTGGGAACATGTGTCACCAGCGGCCTCGTGAGTTTCAGCAGAACCGGAGCAGAGCCAGAACCGCACCCCCCTGACTTTCAAAGCAGAACTCGTGAGAGCTTTAAAGCTCCTGAGGGTTTGAAGAGCTGAGTTCAAAGACAAGACTAATGAACTGCGGATGGATTTAACAATTCTTTCAAGCGTTCTTTACAACTATAATGAAGGATTCCGTCCTTAACTCAGGAATGATGTGTAGGGGCATTTTAATTAGATTAAACTGTGAAACAAATCATACTGTCTGATAACATTTTCAGGTTTTCAAATGATTATATTGAAGGATTTCTGGAAAGAAACTGATCTCTGATAATGGGGCCTGACTTGGGTCCGCAAGCCACTAAGAAGCCAAGGAGGGGCCCATTTGACAAACCCCACTTTCTAGCAGGACTGTACAGTTTACACGGCGACAAGCACGGTACTTCAGCTCCCACAGCGGAAGGGAAACCACTGGGTGATGGAAGATGCGGGTTTCTCAGGTTCCTCTGCCCGCACTGCAGTGGAAACAGCACCAAGTCTGACGCTTCGTCACAGGATGACCCCATTCACGTTCTGACTACAGCTGCTTTACAGGCACAGACAGCCGTGATGTGCCCACTGACTGCAGATCACCCGGCATGGCTTTGGCTCCCGTTGTCGCTTTTACCAGCGCTCGACTCTCCACAGCTGTAGGTCACCTGTGTCCCCTACCTTCTCTGGTCGCACCTGATCTTAACCGAAGTCCGTGCAACGAGGGGGCACTGTGAGAAAAGGGGGCTTTCGCCACATCTTCATACTCATGAGAGCTTTTACAAAGGCTCCTGAGCTGTGTTGACCACGCCGCACCAAGTATCGAAATTCAATTTTAACTGAAGTGTCCTACTCTCTCTAACATTAAGTGGGGTAACGACCCATAAGCATAAAACACAGAGAGAAAAGAACACATCTGCAGCCTAAATTGCTCCTCTCCCTTCCTGCTGAGCCTTTAGGACATGTCAAGCCCAAGATGGCTTTCACGGTCTTGAAGAGGGACTTGATACAGCTGAAAGGTCACCTGCCTAATCGTCCTCAGGCTGAGCCAGCGAGAGGCTCCGTGTGAATACGCTGAGCACAAAGCCGAGGCACCTCACGGCACACACCTTCCCTTCCTACCCCGAGGAAGCTGGGAAGGAGCTCCGCCTCAGCACATAGATACATACATTATGTAAGTTTAAGGAACTGTTTCCACCTTGCTGCATTATTCACACAGTGCAAATGGAAACATAAAGGCCATCTGTGTATCCATGAATTATTTACTTGGGTTTCTAAAAGTTAAGCTTGAAATACGTTAAAAGAACAGAACACACAAGGAGGCAGAGGACGACAGGGAGCAGTGAGTGTGAACCCACTGAGTGGTCACAGCCCGCGGAGGTGCCGTTGGGGGGCAGCGGAAACGAATCCGACTAGTGACCATGAGGTTGCGGGTTTGATCCCTGGACTCACTCTGTGGGTTAAGGATCCGGCGTTGCCGGGAGCTGTGGTGTAGGTCGCAGACTCAGCTCGGATCCCGAGTTGCTGTGGCTGTGGTGGAGGCCGGCGGCTACAGCTCTGATTCGACCCCTGGCCTGGGAACCCCCATATGCCTCGGGGGTGGCCCTAAAACAAACAAAACGAGAGAGAGAGAGAGAGAACAGAGCCAGCAGACTCCTCCTGAGAGCTCCAGACAGCCGGCCGGGTCCCAGTTCGGCCGTCCACCCAGGCGGGTCCTGCGGGCTCTCGGGAGAGAGCAGGTCTTCCCGGCTCATTCCAGAGACCAGCCCGCTGGGTCACCGCCCGTCTGATCTCAGCAGAGGAGAGGACAGCACCGAGGAGGATGGAGGAAGCCCACACGGGGGAAATTCAAAAATCCCCTTCTGTCCAGACAACATCAGCTAAATGACACAGTAACCCTTTGTCTACGACCACTCTCTGTCAATTTTCACATCAGTAAGAGAAGGCAGACGGCAGTTATTCCTCAGAGCACATGCTCCCAGTAACGCCATGTCTAAATGAAAGCGGGTTACTTCTGAAGCTCTAACCAACCTAGGAAGTATAAACAATAAATACATAAACAACCTAAACACTGGACAGAAAAGCATCATTTAAAATACATCCACAAGTGAGAAGAAAACTATTCACAAAGAATTTTTAATAAAATGGGAAGCCATGTGTGTTACTTTATAGAACCAGGATAAACATCTTATTTATACAAGAGTATCCTGTAATTATAGTTCACAATTTTAAGAGAACTAAGACAGGAAGGAAATTCACTAAAATATTAATTAATGATGCCTTTCTTTAGATAGAATTATATGGGTGACTTTGTTATATTCTTTCCTATTTTGCAAGCTTCTTATATTGAGCATATACTACCTTACAAGCAGGGAAAAGAAGAAAACTAAATGCATTTTTAAAGTAAAAAGACAAGTTACTAGCAAGGAAATGGAAAAACAATTTTATTACTATTTTCCCGGCCTTATAAAACCTTACCTTAGCTTTCTTTTTCCATGTAGATTTTTGCTTCTCCTCCTCTTCTTCAATTAATTTAAGTGCCAGCTCTTTGTTAACTTTTGGCAATTTCTAGCAGAGGGGAAAAAGAAACCGTACTGAAATACCGACATTTTAGCTTTAAAGGTTAAAGCAAAGAGCGGGGACAAAAGTGCTCTGTGTCCTACCTGCCTGGCTAATACGGACGCATTCATTGCCTTAAAAACTTAACAAGGAGTTCCCTGGTGGCCTTGTGGTTGGGGTCCAGTGTTGTCACTGCTGCGGCTCAGGTGTGATCCCTGGTCTGGGAACTTCTGCATGCTTTGGGCGTGGCCAAAACAATAACCCAGAAAACCCCCTTAATCTGGAGAAAGGGAGAAAGCTGACACTAGCCTTTTGTATGGAAACTGTGCGCACGTGTTTTAGACAACATTCAGTTACAAAGGACTCGACCACTGGTGGTTCACCCTGACCTAGACTGGAGGCAGCAGGAGACGGAGTCTACTCTTCTGGTCTCCTTGCTGCTGGGCGGGTGTCACGGGTCACAGTCTCCTGCCCTGGCAGCAACAGGTGGCTCCAGCAGAGTGAAGGAGTCCAGTCTGCAGTGCCCCCACCCTCCCAGGAACGGCCTCCTTCGGCCTCAAGGACCCTCCTCAGCGGTCTGGGCCCCAGCCCCGGGCCCGTCTCTTGCCCGAGGCCCAGCCCTGGAATGCTAGCTGCTTCCTGCAGCCGCCGCCTCTTAGCGGCACCTTAGTGTTCTTGCCGTTTCGGTTCTCTGCTACCAGAGTGACAATTCTTCACGTCAAATTCTATTAGGAGGAGTTCCCATCGTGGCTCAGCAGTTAACCAACCCGACTAGCATCCACAAGGATGCGGCTTCGATCCCTGGCCTCACTCAGTGGGCTAAGGATCTGGCGTTGCTGTGAGCTGTGGTGTAGGTCCCAGAGGAGGCTCAGATCCTGTGTTGTTGTGGCTGTGGTGCAGGCCAGTGGCTACAGCTCCGATTCGACCCCTAGCCTGGGAACCTCCAAATGCCGCAAAAAAACCCCACCTCTCTATTAATAGAACTAGTGTGGCCTGATTCCTGTCTTGACCCTGATGGTCTAAGGATCATTTTCCAGGACCCAAGCAGCTAGCCGAAGACACTGCCGGGTGTCAGTAAGAAACAGGGATTTGCAAAGCCCCAACACTCTGAATCTAAATACCCACTAGAAAACAGAATCAGACTTTCTCGCTAGGGCTGCCAGTATCAGTTCCCCCAGCTTTATAGCCACAATACCTTCACCACCGAGCCCATGATGATAAAGCTGCCAAGACTATCCACCCTCCTGACCAACAAGCTACACCAGGAACACGAGTAAACTAAGGAAGGAAACACAAAGACATGGATGGCGCGCTTCTCCGACTCGCAGACGAAGCGAAACCGAGGAGCCCGTCTCGAGGGCCTCCAGGGACGAGCATTTTACCTTTAACTGGACTCTCTGGGCTCGTGTTTCTTCTATCTTCTGCCGGATCTTATCTTTCCTATATTCTTCATAAGCAAATGGATTTACCATCAACTTCACCTTTTCAAAGTGAAAACAATTAGAAATAAGACAACTGCACCGAGCAGCACATTTCACACACACCTGGACTGATAACGCCAAAGAACAGATGGCTTACACATCTTGAGAGTGTTTTCTAAAAATGCAGGTAAGTAGAGAAGAAGGGGCTACAGAGTGCTCATCAGTCACCAAAAATAAACTGTGTTTACCTTGTGATAGAGTCTTATGTCCATGAAAAATCCATGCATGTATGCGCGGAGAAACGGTGACCCAATGAGATGCGTGAGCCCTGTGGAAAGGTAACCAGAAGGGAGCAGGTCCCTGTGAAATCTTGATTAAAATGCAACTGGTTTTCATGGACAATGATTCGATTATAATTTTACTTTTGAGTAAAAATTTAAGGATTAGAATTACTCTTCTTTTTTTTTTTTTTTTTTTTTTTGGTCTTTTTGCCTTTTTTTCTAGGTCCGCTCCTGCGGCATAGGGAGGTTCCCAGGCTAGGGGTCTAATAAGAGGTGTCGCCACCGGTCTACACCACAGCCACAGCAACATAGGATCCAAGCCGTGTCTGTGACCTACACCACAGCTCACGGCAATGCCAGATCCTTAACTTACTAAGCAAGGCCAGGGATCGAACCCACAACCTCATGGTTCCCAGTCAGATTCGTTAACCACTGAGCCACGATGGGAACTCCAGAATTACTACTCTTCTTTAATAACTGTGAAGAAAGTTTTAATCTACTTCAGCAATATCCTTACGTATTTTTAATGTCATGCTAAGCATAAGAATGATGGAAAGGTTTTAAGAACTACGACAGACTGGGAAGGGACGGCGCCTACACTAGGGGTTTTCGGACTCTTGGATTCCATGAACCAGTTCAATTTTAAAAACCACACTAAGCTCAAAACTGGGTGGTCAACTTTTTACTGCCAAGTAGGAGGGGTGGGGAGGCACCACCGGTATCGCCCATAGTTTCCGAAAACGAAGGATACTGTCACAACAATAAAGGGCATGGTTTTTCCCCCAAAAAAGAACAGCTGGCGAATGTACACCAACATATATATTATATACACACCTACTCCATCATGGATGAATGACAAGGTCGCTGCCCATCAGTGTTTGGGAAGCCTGCTTTAAACAATACCTTCCCTGGAGTTGGGTCGACTTCATTTAGAATTAACGGTGCTGGTGGTCACAGAAGGAGGCTCCACCTGCGCCATATACACTATTTATTCATTCCACACATTTATCTGTCTCCAAAATCACACCACCTGCGACAGTCTCCTATGAACAGCAGCTTCAGTTGGTCTACTTCTAGGTGACTATGTTTGCAAGGAAAATATTACTCTGATTTCCACATTTTAGAAATGAATATAATTCCAGATGCAAAAATCACACACGAGGCAAAAGTCACAAAGATCTACGAAAGAGTATGCATTAGAGAACAACATAAAAGGCAAAATTAAATTTAGGATAATCTCATAAAGTAATTATAAGATTTGGTCGGAAAAATACTTTCCTAGAATGCATTAGGTTAATAAAACTGCAGGGTTTGAATATGTGCAGTGGAAACTTAAGAGGGAGAGGGGGCTGGCAGTAGCTGAACTTCAATGAAATGTCCACAGGCACAACAATTTGTATTTAGGTGCCTACATGCACATGTGTCTTTATAACCTTTGTATCCTCTATTAAGTTTATATTATTCCCATTCCAAGTCAGGTCCTAAATAAAAGCCAGCAGAAAGCTTTCCATATTAAAACAATTCTAAACAGGGAATCTGACAGCAGCAGCTTGTCTCATCATTAGCTCCACAGAACACTGGTCCCAAGAGCTCTCTGAGGAAGAGGAGGCTCTATGATCGCGTAAATGTTTCACACTTGCCTCCCCCTCCTGGAGATTTAGAGTGAATGACGACAGTAAAGGCTCAAAGAGGTGCCTTAAAGGCTCAGTGCAATAAAGCAACGGACTTAACTTGGCTGAACCCAGCCCTTAAACCTATCTGCCACAAGTGTCTTAACAGCAGTGTTTAGATACTGCGCTGAGTACTCTTCAGGCATTACTTGATTCATCCTCCAAGCAACCCTGTGGGTAGGTACCACTATTACTGCCGTAGCGACAAGGAAACCAAGGCATCATGGGGTTAGGTGAACGGGCCACGTCACAGAGATGCTAAGTGGTGGAGGTGGGAAGGGAACCCATGGCAGTCGACCTCTAAGGGCCGTGACCTCAGCCACTATGCCGCCCAGCCAGCACGTCTTCCAGAAGTAGAGTCTTCCACGAGACACGTCTGGGGAAAAACACAAGCTACAGGACCCGCTAAAGGCCACAGCCGGGAAAAGTCCCAACAAGCACGCCTTCAATGTCATAATCCTAAGAAATAAGGGAAGGTCGTTACACGGCCTTATTGTTAACATATATTATTTAAAAGGTTTTGCGTATGATGGTAAAGTCTGCTGAAAATGATAACCAATGGCTCATTTAATATTAAAATATGTTCATAATTTCCATGAAAACGATTTCTAGTATAACTTATTTTATTAAGTATTACGTCTAAGCTCATAGTTTAAAAAATAGGCAATACGAATGAAGTTTAACAAAACATATGTAAACCTTTATAACTGCCTTCCTCACCTAACACAGCGAAGAGACTCAAAATACACTAAACGCAGTTTTTTAAAATTCACAAAATTGCAGTGACATCTTTCTTATTCTCCAATTTAAGAATGTAGGAAAGTGTGACACAAGCAAAATGTAAAAATTACATTGGGGATATTTAAGAAGGCACATCACTAGGAAGTCGTATTTCATTTATAAGTCATTTTTTCAAGACTGAATGCAATTCTTTTTACAAAAACACATTAAAATTTAAAGAAAGACTTTGTGGTAGCTGATAGAAAATAATTCTGTCTGGATTAACTGTGCTCTAAGACACAGGTTAAAAATAAAGTTCCATAACCTCCGTATTAATCTATTTGTTGCATGCGGCTATCTTCTTTTAACAGTCAACTACTGCTGAACATCTATTTGTTCTAAAGTCAACTGTGTTGCCCAGACTTGCAGAGAACGCAGCACCATCTAAGTTTTCCCGTTTTCAACCATTTGCTATGGAGCCTCTTCCCAACCACAGACCAAGACCAGCAAAATCTACTCTCATTATCCTCAAACCAGTGCTGGTCACCTAAGACGCTAAGTTCATCGGAGGCTCAGGAGGGCTGAGAGGAAGGGCACAGACACTGGGTTTAATTCGAACCCTCACAGTTACTGCTACGGAAGCCTTTGGTAAGCTCATCTTTCTGCGCCTGTTTCTTGACCTATAAAGTGAAGTCATGATAGTATCCACTGGAGTTCCCGCCGTGGCTCAGTGGTCAACGAATCCGACCAGGAACCATGAGATTTCGGGTTCGATCCCTGGCCTGGCTCAGTGGGTTAAGGATCCGGTGTTGCCGGGAGCTGTGGTGTAGGTTGCAGATGTGGCTTGGATCTGGCCTTGCTGTGCCTGTGGTGTAGGCTGGCGGCTTCAGCTCCAATTAGACCCCTAGCCTGGGACCCTCCATATGCCGTGGATGCAGCCCTAGAAAAAGACCAAAAAAAAAAAAAACAGTATCCACTCCACCGCTGTGAGGAGTAAGGAGCTGCACGGAAGACATTCAGAACACTGCCTGTTGCATGGAAGCCCTAAGGGTTGGCCATTATTACGAAGCATTTCTTGGTTTGTGTTCTTTAAACCTAAGTTAACTGTTAAGGTTCTACATATTTGAGGGTTCAATCTGTGGGTTCTAAGTTTTGGATGAGGTCTATTAATAAGCAAACCTACAAGGGGAGCCAAAAATCTCTTAGGTGCAGCCTCTGAGATTTCTCAAGACCTTATCACATTCAAACAGTGCTTGAAAGAGCATCCTTGACTGATCTTTCTCCTACACGGGAGTGGGCTAAAAAATTCTTCCTCATGTGAGAGTAAAAGCAGCTTCAGTGGGCTGAATTTGTCGGAATCCTTTTCTAAGCAGACATTATACACACAATGTGTAGCGTCCGGTTTGTCAGAGGGAGAAGACCTGGAGCAGCAGGTAAATGAGACCCCCCCCCCCATCACCTGCAACGTTCAAAACTCCCAAACAAACAAAAACCAAACCGAGTCGAGAGAACTGTATAAACGTTTCATCACCATTATGTTTTCTTACCTAAATTTTCAAGGTCTTTCTTGGTGACAAATTTGTAGTCATCATAAACCGTGCTTTCTGGATTCTCTTCTAATTCTTCCGTCAAGTTGTCTAAGAAGGAGCACCATCTGGGAGCAGGACCCAGAACCTGCCGGCGTTGATAAGACGTGAGCAAGTGCACAGCTCACCACCTCGACTAAGAGTTAGGGATTTCACAGCCACCTTTCCTTCCACACGGTTTTTAATCCTTGATTCTATCAAAAGTACTTAAAAAAACCCAACTGCAATAATGCCTAATCGAGTCTATAACAGAAGAGAATAAACAACGTAGGAAGGACTTAGGCTCATAAGGGGAAAATCTCAGTCTGGATACAATACTGATGAATATTCCTACGGGGAACTACGAAATAACAACGAATAACTCCGGTGCTAACAATGACATCCACCCAGAACCCCACCACCTCTTTCACTCAGAACAGCACTCGAACCCACAAAAGCGCGCTTGTCACACCAACCAGGCTTGTTAAGCTCTCCACTCATGACAAACAAACGTCTAAAATGAGAATTACCTTTAAGGGTTTTCAACTAATTACTTGATAATTACATTCCACCTTATATGGTCTAGCTTGTTTAAGTCATTAAACCTTAAAATTCTGTACACAGAATTCTTCAGATTGAACCTAAAATGGGTTGCCAGGATCCACGATTAGCCCCCCTATAAAATGCTGAGGAACAAAGGACCGAACAGAATTAATAACCAAACGGTAAACTATGCCTACTTCCATTTGTAACCCAATTACTGCCATAAAATACTGTGATTGCTTTTGACTTTTTTGCCTTGATACAAATCTTTCCCAACAGATGCCTCACCCACCGAGGTCAACGCTTTTCCCAAAGGAAGCCACGCTCAGCGGGAAGCCATGCCACCGACTCGCCCTCTCCTGGTGGCGCTTTCAGAAGAGACCATGGGGCGCTGACGAAATGGAACTTCCATGACTACCTGCCCCTGTGTTTTGATAGTAATCAGCTACACAGGAAAAAACCCCCCAAACATAATGGAAGTCATTAAATCTCGCTTAAACTTTTGGGAGAAGGGAAGGAAGGAGGAAGAGAGGTATAACAAAGAGAATGGCCCCTAACATCCTCCTCATCACTAAAAAAGAAAAGGAGCAGCTGTCAGATAGGCCCTGCCACTTTAGTTCTATTCTTCCGCCTGATCAAAGAGGGCGATCCCACACTCCCGCCAAAGGCGATGGGACTCAGGAACATGAGAAACAACTCCGGGTGAGCACTGAACAGTGCCATCGAGAAGTTTCTTATTAGCATAACCTATACACAATTTTTAAAAACTGAAGTAAAGATTTCAAGACACTAAGTGGTTTGACTATAACCATAAGAGACAAACCTTCAAGAAATACAAGGCATTTAAAAAAAATTCAAGTGTAAATCACTTTAAAGAAACTACTGTGGGAGTTCCCTCTGTGGCTCAGCAGTTAATGAACCCAACTACGATCCATGAGGAGGAGCTTCAATCCCTGGCCTCGCTCAGTGGGTTAGGGACCCGGTGCTGCCATGAGCCGTGGTGTAGGTCACAGACGCAGCTCAGATCCCCTGCGGCTGTGGTGTAGGCCAGCAGCTGTAGCTCCGATTGGACCCCTAGCCTGGGAGCTTCTCTATGCCTCAGGTGTGGCCCTAAAAAGCAAAAAAAAAAAGGGGGGGGGCGAAAAAAGAAAAGAAACTACTGTGATTTTAAGCAATTTTAGGACAGTAACGAGGTTGACAAATACTGATGCTAAACGCTACTACAGGAGTTCCTGTTGTGGCTCAGCAGTAACGAACCCAACTAGGATCCATGAGGTCATGGGTTCGATCCCTGGCCTTGCTCAGTGGGTTAAGGATCTGGCACTGCCGTGAGCTGTGGTGTAGGTCACAGACGCAGTCTCAGATCTGGCGTGGCTGTGGCTGTGGTGTAGGCCGGCAGCTGCAGCTCCAATTCATTCAACCCCTAGCCTGGACTCTTCCACATGCCGCAGGTGCAGCTCAAAAAAAAACCAAAAACAAACCAAAAAAACTGCCACGATTACATAAAAAGCCCTGTGCTAAACCAAAGTCCCCTACCATGCTCTTCTCCTCGAAGGAGTTAAAAGCAGAGCTGGTGCAGATGGCACATGCACGGGTGTGCACACACATGCACACACACACTTGGCTATTTAAAGCAGTGAACGGAACTTGTACTGAGTCCACAGGGAAGACGGGTAAGGGCAGCATGAAACAGGCCGGGCTGGGACACTAGATAAGTATATTTGAAAGGATTCCAAGCTGGAACGAACATATGAGAAAGCCAGAAAAACTACGGCACCCCTTCTGAGAGTGAGAGCTTAAGCACCTGCAACCACGAGGGTATCTGGTCCCCATCAGCCACAAACCCGCAAAAGCAAAGCTCTACCATGCACTGGTGTGGGACCTAGGACGACAACCTTCTCTTCTAAACGGGAAGAAAGTATGCTATTAGCACTTTTCTAAAACATACGATTGAAGATACTGTTCTCTTGGCCAGGGGGTGGGGGAGCCGGCGGGCTTAAACTTCATCACATTTCCAGACCCTACAACACTGCCTGCCAAGTAACAGGCGTTGGATAAATAAATTCATCAATAAATCAATTCATACATAATCCACATACAAATGCATTCACAAATGTCACTGCCCAAGGTATTAAGACTTAAAGGGTTCTGTTTGGCCAAAGTATTTTTTAAACTGTCTTTATTCAGATTAAAATACTCAAATATGTCACCATAAAACTACTGGATATACGAACATGTTTTGGTAAAAGTCAGATCTATTTTGCCTCCTATGCAAGGGGGCAGGTTACCAGAGTGGCTTCACCTTTAAACCTTAACCTGGTCATAAGCCTGGTCTTCAGAGACAGTGAGGAGATGACACTGGGTTTACTAACTCCTCCTGGGGCTGGGAGGGAGGGACACCAAAAGGTCAGACCAGATCTGAACTTACTTTTCCCCAGTCTTTTTCACAAGGCTCCACGAGACCCTTTTGATTAGTTATCTGGAATCTAATGGAACTGTTTTCAGTTGCCTCTCCAGGGATAGGTCGGGTGATGGTAAATAATCTCAGCGATCAAATTAACGGCCATTAACTTTTACCGAAGGAAACATTTCCATCAAAAACAAAATCAAATCTAATGGGTTGATTTTATTAATCACATTCCCCCACTTCCTATTCAGAGAAAAAACATCGGAATAACCATAACAGAGCTGAAATCACTGATTTAACTTGTCGTAACTGTGGCTTTTATCCACATTAGAGCTTTCTTCAAAGTCTACCATTAAACTGCAAACACGGTGGCTGGCTTAACCACACGCGCAGCTCTCAAGTACCCACCACGACCACAATATTAATTAAGGTGTAGAAGTCCCTTGCTATCTTTATTCATAAAACATACTGATCCTTCAACCAATACTTTAAAAACAGATTTATTTATTCCTAAATTTCAGGCTTCACAACTTAAAACATCTCATTTTTCTTTCTTTCTTTCTTTCTTTATTTGTCTTTTTAGGGCTGCACCCTTAGCACATGGAGGTTCCCAGGCTAGGGGTTGAATCTGAGCTGCAATCACTGGCCTACATCACAACCACAGCAATGCCAGATCCGAGCTGCATCTGTCACCTACACCACAGCTCAGAGCAACACTGGATCCTTAATCCACTAAGCGAGGCCGGGGACTGAGCCTGCATCCTCGTGGATACCAGTCAGATTCGTTTCCGCTAAGTTACGACAGGAACGCCCCAAAATATCCTTTTAAATAACTGGTGTTTAATAGCACTGCTACATCGAAAGTTTCCAGGTTTTCTGTCCTGTCATTATTTTGCTGTAGTCTACACTGCAGTCCAACCTGACTACTCCTTGATCATCTACATTTTTATGCACCCTAAAAGTTTTTTTCAGGACTTGGTGAACACCCTTCTATTTTAAACTTCTAATACCTGTTGATGTCCTTCCACTTTTTCCTTATAAGAATTTCCAAAAAAAAAAAAGGAAGAATTTCCTAAAGTCACTGGTAAAAGTAGAGAAGCAGAAACAGATCCATCTCTGTAAGGGATACCATGGGTCCCTTAGCAACTTTAAAGACAACCCTATCAGCTAATCTAAATAGAAATACACTGTCCTGGAAAATAGGAAGGAATCTTTACGAGTGTGCCAGGGGAAGGCCTTGTATCTGCTTGCTCCAATCCGTCTGGGCACAAGAGTCACTTTTTAAAGTACAGGAAAATACACGCCACGTACCCAAGCTCAGCGCTCTGTGATTACAGTCTACCTGGAAGATGCTGATCATACATACGCTTAATTTAAAAACTCGCAATTCTGGAGTTCCCGTGTGGCTCAGCGGAAACAAATATGACTAGCACCCCTGAGGATGCAGGTTCAATCCCTGGCCTTGCTCATCGGGTTAAGGATCTGGCGTTGCTGTGAGCTGTCAGTGCAGGTTGCAGACCTGGCTCGGATCCTGCGCTGCTGTGGCTGTGGTGTAGGCCGGGCGGCTACAGCTTGGATTTGACCCCTAGCTTGGAAACTCCATGTGCTGAGGGTTCCAGGCATAAAAAAAAGATTAAAAAAAACAAAAAAACCCCCTCAACATTCTCATATATTCTGGTGGTAGACAAAAATGATTAAGAATGTGGAGAAAAAACAACGAAAATTAAAATTCTTAGGGAGTTGACAGAGTGAGTACCCTCCTCCACTCTTTTTCTGAAAAACCACTGTGCCTCATCCCAAAGCTGGGTGAAGGCAGAAATAAGGACGAAGGACTACTGGATGGATGGCTTCAACAGATCAAGGGGGATTAGAATAACAACCAAGCATTATTAACGCTACTAGAAACAAAGAACTAAACTGAACTAATTCAGGATAAATACCATAATTTATCCCACTTACTTAAATGCCGCTGAGTATTTCTACTATCGATATGAAAATCACTGATAATTAATATGAATAGCAATTAAATATGAAATTGTTATCTTGAGGATTTTTTTTTTTTTGTCTTTTGTCCTTTATTTAGGGCCGCACCAGTGGCACATGGAGGCTCCCAGGCTAGGGGTCCCATCAGATCTGTTGCTGGCGACCTACGCCACAGCCACAGCAATGCCAGATCCGAGCCGCATCTGCCACCTACACCACAGCTCATGACAACGCCGGATCCTTAACCCACTGAGCAAGGCCAGGGATCGAACCTGCAATCTTATGGTTCCTAGTCGGATTCGTTTCTGCTGCACCACGACCAGAACTCTGTTATCTGGAGTTTTTAACTGATGATTTCAAAAATAATTCAAAAACTTACTCAACACACATTAAATAACTTTGTTCTGTTTTGTTTCTTCTACAATAACTTTGAAGCACAATAAGCGCATGCACGGGAAACTCTGACACACAACATCATTAGAACACACAAAAGTATACAGCACATCCAAGTACAGGCAGCTGGTTTTTTAAAGTATTCTTTTGTGCAATTTTTAGCACACACCGTGGCACACACAGTGTCAGCCCTCTGAGTGACAACTGGAGAGAGAACGGGGACGGCGTGAGAGGGGAAAACATCACGTGGAAAAAGAATTTAAGTGTGTTCTTCAAATAACACTGGGGCCCCCCAGGAGGAGGCGGATTTCAATTCAGTTTTCATTTATCACATATGTGAGTTGCACAGCTACTATGTCCTAGGTGCAGTATATACCCTATATGAATTAGGAGGCAGAATGAAATTTTTCCCTGAGGAAAAGTTAATTCATACACAGCAACACTTGGGTCAAAGGACTAGGTGATTCTCAATTCCTCAACTTCATTCATTTATTCTAAAGGTTAACTGGGCGCTGAAGAACTGCTGAGTGCTGTTAGGTACATATAAGGCAAAGTCTGGAACACAATCAAGTACAATATAATGTGATCAGTGCCACAGAAAAGAAATTTCAGAATGGTTCTAGGGAACCTTTTATCTGCTGAGGCAGGAGATCAAAATAAGCAGCTCTGAAGGAGGCATTTGATCTAGGCCTTGAAAAACTCTTAAGAAGTCATGATCTCACATTCAGTACACAGAATTTAATGCAGCAAATAGCATTTAGTGCTATATAAATCTAATTTTGCTCTTATTAGTTATACGGAAGATGTTGAGTTGGAGGATCTGTCAATTTTACCTCTTAGTGACCTTTTACTCCTATTATCCTAGAAACTCAAGTGAAACATTATTTATGTTATAAGAACACCACTGAACAGATAAGAACTACTCTTACTGATAAGCAACAATGGAGAATGTGAATATAAAGTAACTTTACCGCCCAGCCACCATGTAACTTATCTAATAATTTTATTACAGAGCTGTTCTCAGGACATCCTAAATGTAAATATAAATATCAGTTTCTAGAATTAGAGCAATAATGAAAGCAATAAGAAAAGCAAAAGTAATAACGGCAGTAGCAACCCACACTCTTAAGAGGTAGGGAGTTTTCTCTCCCATTAGAATTTTAACCCACATCTAACCTCAAATCTGTTGCCTTTACTCTAAGGCCATAAATATTTACCAGAAACTACGGGGGCAAAAAGCATTTGAATCTGATTTTTCTGCATCTTCAAACGCTGCATGTATACTGTATTTACGTAACATCTTAAGTGGGGTCCGGTCAGTGGTCCATAATGAAACACATTACTAATTCTCTGCGTAAAATCCACACATTTTCACATACATATTTAGATAAAGAGACTAGAAAGAGCCCTGTCATTACATGTCAGGTTTGAGTTCTAACGAAGCAGGTCAGGTTTTGCCACCAATGAGTTATTAAAAAAAAAAAAAATCAGGGGTTTTGGGGTTTCAGAATTGCAGAGACAAAGGAGGCATACTATACTATAAATACCATCAGCCAAAACTGTGATGAATGGTGATTTTTCTAAATGTACAGCCTGCATCTCTGGAAGGAGAATGAGGTTTGGCCAACTACGACAACCAGCTCTGCGCTACATAAACTCAAAGGCAAATTTCCTTTTCAAACTTTTCCTCCATTATTAGCTGAAAGGCACCACTAGCACCAGCATGTATTTTCAAATTCTGACAGCTGGGGTTTAATAATAACTGATCATAAGCCTAGGACAGGAGAGACAGCTGGGTGAGCCAAGGGAGTGGCCATGAATGTAAGCATATAATTTCATTTGCAACATAATGAGCTGCCTAATTGCAAGCCCAAGTTTACATGCACTTGCGTGAGTAAGGATGAGTCATCTCAAGGTACTCTACTTGTGGTCCTTTGTCCTTTCATTCCTACAAACCAGATTAGCAGAAGAACAACTGAATTTTGACATTTAAAAATATTTATTTCAAAAAGGAGAAAAACTATTAGCAGCCATGATTTCAATTTGGATTCCGTTTTCAAAAAGTAGTTTAGGCGCTGAAATAAAATGATAATAAAATATGGCCAAGAGGGGAAAAAGGTAAGAGAGCTTATGTCGCTGGGTCACTATCAGCCAATCAAACCAAGAGTTAATCTAGGCACCCCCTGTGAGTACAACACGCATGAGATGGAGGGGCTGCTAGGCGAGAGCTGGGGAGGCAGGACACCCCAAGCGAACACTTAGAGGGCACGCTTGCTCTATATTTCCATGGCCTCTCCCTCCAAGCCTAGTTAAAGTGACAATAAGCCAACACAAAAGAACAAAAGAAGAAAACAGAGCAGTTGAGGGACTTAACCCGGTCTAACTGGTGGGTGTTGCAGACGTGTAGCAACGAAGAAAAGGAGCGAAGTCCTTCCTTAGAGCCCTTGAGAGCCAGCACCTGGAGGCTCTGAGAAGCTGGGAGGCAGGGGACAGAGGTGAAGGTTACCCAACATCCCTCCACGCTGCAGGGACCCAGAGGACAATCCTCTGGAGAAAAGGAAGGAAAGCTGCTCTGTGAGAGTGGATGCCAGGCGTGGGTGACTTGAATCGCCAGCTGAAATGAGCAAAGGAAACGGTAGCCTACATATTGAACTGTGCGCCCCCCGGGTCCTGTCTCAGCCCCCGGAAGGCCAAGTATATGCTGCGGTGCATCCACTCCTGCCAGCCTAACCCCCTAGCATTCCTGGTAAGAGACTGGAGGATCCTCTTAGAAAATGAAAGGTCCCCTAAGACAGACTTCCAGAAGCTGGTACCTGGGAACCCTCCAATACAAGCACAGCCGCCTCTTATCATGCTTTGCAGACGCTGTGTTCTTCACAAGCTGCAGGGAGATGGCAACCCTGTGCTGTCTGATGACAGCTGGCATTTCGTAGCAGTATTTTAAAATTAAGATATGTACACCGTCTTTTAGACATAATACTACCGCACACTTAACAGGCTACATACAGTACAATGTCAACCTAACTTTTATATCCACCTGGGCAACAAAAAAATTCATGTGACTCATTTTACAGCAATATTTGCTTCACTGTGTGGTTTGGAGCCAAACCTGTGATTTATCTAAGGCAGGCCTTTGGTCATGAGCCAAAGAGTTAGCATGGAAACTACCAGGAAGCAAGGCCGCCACAAGGAGCTGCCCATCGGCACTTAGTGCCTCCTTCTTAAGTGAGGATAGGTCACCAAGACCATCGCTCAGCAAAGAGCTACAGCCAAGCGTGTCTCTCCTCACGGCAGATTGAGCAGTGAAGCAGACGAACGAGAACCTCTACTTTTTAAAGGGCTCACCTTCCAGAATGGGGCACAGTAAACAAAGGAAAGACAGTATCGAGTAAACAGCAACAAGAGCCAAAGGGAAAATAAAGCAGTGAAGGGCAAGGGGGGGGGGAGGGAAGCCCACGTTGAAGTGGTAACTGAACACGGACCAAGAGGAGAAGCGGGAATAAACGAATATCTGGCACATGCAAAGGTCCTGAGGTCAGAAGTGCTTGGCACGTTTGGGAATCAGCAAAAGACCAAGCCGGTATGGCCTGAACAGAGGGAGCGAGGGAGGCAGGAGGCGGCCAGATCAGGTGGGGTCTTGCAGGTCACTGCAGGACTTTACCTCTTCCTCTGCGTGAGACGGAAGCCACTCCTGAACTCAGACAGACATCAACAATAACAACGAACTCAGGGTAAGGGTGACCTGCGTTCCATTAACTCCCAAAGTATATGATCTAAAACATCTAGTTTTCAACAAAAAAGTGTAAGACATGCAAAGAGAAGCATGGCCTATACATAGGGGAGAAAAGCAGTCAACAGAATCGATTTTCTTGAAGAAGATCATACGTTGGACTTAACAGACAAAGACCTTAAACCAACTATTACAGATATGCACAAAGAACCAAAAAACAACAACAAAAACCCCACGTCTAAAGAACTAATGAGGGAGCTCCCACTGTGGCTCAGTGTTAACAAACCCAACTAGTATCCATGAGGATGCGGGTGTGATCCCTGGCCTTGCTCAGTGGGTTAAGGATCTGGCGTTGCCATGAGCTGTGGCGTACGTTGCAGATGAGGCTCAGATTCTGCATTGCTATGGCTGTGGTGCAGGCTGGCAGCCACAGCTCCGATTCGACCCCTAGTCGGGAAACTTCCATATGCAATGGGTGCAGCCCTAAAAAGACATAAAAGACAAAAAACAAACAAAACGAAAACTAATGAAGCATATGAGAACAAATGTCTCATGAAATAGAGACTATCAACAGATAGAAATTACAAAAAGAACTAAATAAAAGTTCTGGAAATAAAAACAAAAATAATCAAATGGGACCAAAATAAACAGCTTTTGCACAGCAAAGGAAACCATAAACAAAAAAGAAAACCTAAGAACTGGGAGAAAATATCTGCAAAAGATGTTACCAACAAGGGATTCATTTCAAAATATTCAAGCTCATACAGCTTAACATTTAAAAAAGACAAACAATCCAATCAAAAAATGGGCACAAGACCTACACGACATTTCTCCAAAGAGGGCATACAGATGGCCAAAAGGCACATGAAAAGCTGCTCAACGTTGCTCATTATTCGAGAAAGGCAAATCAAAACCACAATGAGGTATGACCTCGCGTCAGTCAGGTCACCATTAAACAGTCTGCAAATAATAAATGCTGGAGAAAGCGTGGAGGGGAAGGACCCCTCCCACACTGCTGCTACAACCACTGTGGAAAACAGCATGGAGTTTTCTTAAAAACCTAAAAATAGAGTTACCATATAATCCCGCAATCCCACCCTCGGGCATGTATCTGGAGAAAACTAATCTGAAAAGATACACCCACCTCAATGTTCACTGCAGCATATTTACAACAGACAGGACCTGGAAAACAACCTAAATGTCCACTGACAGATGAGTGGGTAAAGATGTGGTGTATCTACACACACATACACACACACACACGAATACTATTCAGCCATAAAAAAGAAGAAATGGGAGTTCCCGTCGTGGGGCAGTGGTTAACGAATCCGACTAGGAACCATGAGGTTGTGGGTTCGGTCCCTGCCCTTGCTCAGTGGGTTAAGGATCCAGCATTGCCGTGAGCTGTGGTGTAGGTTGCAGACGTGGCTCGGATCCCGCGTTGCTGTGGCTCTGGCGTAGGCCGGTGGCTGCAGCTCCGATTAGACCCCTAGCCTGGGAACCTCCATATGCCGCGGGAGCGGCCCTAGAAATAGCAACAACAACAACAAAAAAGACCAAAAAAAAAAAAAAAAAAAAAAAGAAGAAATGCCATTTGCAGCAACATGGATGGATCTAGGGATTATTTTATCAAGTGAAATAAATCAAAGACAAATATCATGTGATACCACTTTCATGAGCAATCTGAAAAAAAGAAAGACATGAACTCTATGTATACATGCGTACACCTGAATCATTGTGTTACACATTTGAAACTAATACAACATTGCAAATCGACTAACTTCCATAAGAAAAAAAGTCCTGGAGTTGAGAGACACAATAAGTGAAATAAAAAACTTACTAGTAGGGCTCAACAAACCTCAATTGGCCGAAGAAAGAATCAGCAAACCTGAGGATGGGTCAACGAGATTATCCAGTCTGAGAAAGAGAACACCGGACAGAGCTCAGGGACATGGAGGTGTCATCAGTGTAACCAACACACACCCAATGGGCGTCCCAGAAGGAGAGGAGAAGCACAGGGGCAGAAAGAGTATCTGAAGAACTAAGGGCCAAAACGTCTCAAATTTGATTGAACCCCCCCGCCCCCCACTAATCTGCACACCCAAGAAGCTCAACTCCACTTAGGACAAATTCAAAGGACACATCACAGACGGTGAAGAGACCAAGAGAGTTACCGGAAAGCAGATACCCCTCCTGTTTGTTATTTCGCCACGCAGACAAACCCACACAGTCACACCGCTCCTTCCCTTGCTTAAACTTCTGAAGGGATGCGAGGAGCTGGGATGTCAAGGTGCTTCTGGGAAACCAACGTAACGGTGCCCTGAAACGAAAGGCAGCCAGCCCCTGGCGGTGCAGTGAGCCTGAGCTTGGCAACTCAGGGACACCACAGGGTCCCACGAAACGGAGGCGGAGGGGAGAGAGCACTCCTCTCCAGGGAGCCACTGCCATGTGAGAGAGAAGGAAATCCTACTCAAAGCCAGGACATTCCCCCATTAACCAGAGCCCTTCACGTTCTCTTTCGGGTATTCAACACTGTAGTATATTTAATCTAAGTCACTCTAATTTGAGTTAGGATGAAAAGCGTTACATTTCTGTCTGCTTTTCATGAAAATTGCAAACAGTCATGAAATAGCAGCTTCTACCTTCCTTCAAAGCTCAGGAAAAGGAAGACCTCCTTACTACGGTCCCTGCCTTTCTCAGAGTCCACACTGTTCCTCACACAGGACAAATACGTTTCTTCTAACGTCTCCCCCGGAGTCTTTCCTCAAGAGCCTGGCCGGCACCCCTGCTGCACATCACCATTTGCTGTTCATCATCAGCTCACACCTGAAACCCCCGCAGCTCCTCAAGTTCACATCCAGAGTTGGCAGAGACAATGACTCCAAGCAATGCTAAAGTCCTCTACCTCCAGCCTTCTCCTGCCCCAACCTCCTAACTACGCTCAAAATGCTCAACGTTGACGGCCACGGCCACGCACGTGGGTGCACACAACAGCCCCACGGGTGCAAATGGCACTGGGCCCATTTTATCATTTGGAAATGGATTTATCTTTTTGATCACACACCTGGTAATGCACACGCTCCAAGATCTTGTTTTGTCATTTTACTGCTGCCAAGAGTTACACAGATGGTGTTACTGTGCTATCCTGGTTACCACATCAGCAGTTTCCTGGCCCTACCCTACTTCCTTACAAGCAAAGGAACTTATTTATACTTTTCCGGCATACCCCTAGGCTTTCCAACTCTTCATTCTATGTAGAAATCAGGGTGCTCTCACGTCTAGGGATGGAAACGTGGCAGAGATGAAGAGCAAAGTGTCTTAAAACCGAGGTCACACACCTTAGCAGTGCTCTCGAGGAGGCTCGGCACAGGTTTTACCACCGTTTGGCAGTTAATGCCCGGCTACAAGGTGTCACACGTGGAACTAGATCCTGAAGAATGCATTTTAAATTCAAGCAAAATAAGGTTTCCCTTATGTTCCCAAAGAAAGCCAAAGCGCAGCATCACACCGGCAGAGCAAAAGAAGAGAAGGGAGAAGAATCCGATTTTGACTCAGAACAGAATCAAATGTAACCATAAGGTTCTTAGGTGATTTCCTTAACCCCAGGTAGAAGGTCTATTTCGGAGTTTAAATATGTATGTTTCCCACTGTGATGACAACAGGACTCCCCCACATGACAGCATCGAAGCCCCGTTAAGGTGTATGATGTGTGTGGGGGGGGAGTAGCATATATATTGTAGTCTCCTTTTTTTAGTGACGTCTTAGGATAGATTCCAAAAACTTCGTGTAAATAGAATCATTTTTAAAAAGAAGTGCTTTACAAGGAAAACCACAGACATAATGAAATCTTTAAACTCAGAATGACAGGGAAGCTCTGCAGCTTGGGGGGGCCCGGGGCTGGGAGTAGAGAGGTGACGAGAGGTAAAAAAAACCACATGCTGTAGCTGAACCAAAAATTTCCCTTTGGATTCCATGGCAACCAAGGCTAAAAGAGAGGCACCATAAAGCAGACTGATAGGATTTACTCGATACAGGGAAGTGAACTGATGTCTGGAAAAAGAAACTCTCCTGAACCAAACTCAGGAAGCATTTCACCGAACCTGAAGGCACTCTAACACTGAAGAACACTTCTGAAAGGAACTACATGACTGTGAAACATCAAACTGTAACTTAAGAAGGTCCGGGTAACGGGATCCAAGCAAGCGGCTTGATGACCTAAGCTGACCCTCACAGAGTTGAGAGTCGTGCGGTCCAATGCAGTAGTCACCAGCCACGTGCTGCTACTTGCACTTGCACTAACCAAGATGGGTGAAATTGCCAGCACTCCGTGATGGCACACGGCTAGTGGCTGCCATGCGTGAAATTGCCAGCACTCCGAGATGGCACACGGCTAGTGGCTGCCATGCGTGAAATTGCCAGCACTCCGTGATGGCACACGGCTAGTGGCTGCCATGCTGGACGAAGCAGATCTCGAACATTCTCACCAGAGAAAGTTCTATTAAACAGCACTGGCTTAGGGAGCTCCAAGGAATAAGCGGTCAGTACCCGTTAACAGGAGACTAGGTAAATAAACTATGACGTATCTGTATAAGGAAACACTACACATCTATCAAGAAGAATGGAAAAAATAACTTAAAAAGGAGAATGGGCTTACTCTACATTGATCTGATCTGATTAGAAGGATATATTAAACGACCCCAAAACCCTTTCAGGACAGCATGCATCAAGGGGTATAGCATACACGCATGCGTGTAGGGCCGGGGGGGGGGGAGGCACAGACAGAGGGAGAACTGACTCGCTCGGCAAAGAACGCGCACCATCTCCTTACTAGCGGGAGCGGGAGGGGTGGCTGTGACCTGGTATTTGTGACAGTGAGTGAAGAGAGACCTTTAAGAAAGATAAAAGATCTTTTTTCTCTCCAGAAAACTCAAGAGCCTAACTCATTCACAGCTTTCGAGCCTTTCCATGGAGATGAACTAAAAAACCAAAGGATGAACACCGCCTCCGATAGGAAGCAGGGTAGCATCATCTGAAGCTTCAGCGTTTGAAACCACGCACACGGGAGAGAACATCTCAGGACCCGTCAACATTTCCCACACCTGGCTTGGCATCGCTGCATCTCCGGCCTCTGTGAACGGCCCCATTATTCACTCAGTTCCCAGGGCCCCTGGGTCTCCACTCCCACCCATCGCCAGGCCCCAAGGACGCGTCACCTCTCTTCCATCTGTCCCTTCCCGCACCAGCCGCGGCCCCTGCACGAGAGGGAGCCTCAGGAATTCACCTGCAATCTGTCTTTCAGCCCCCGCTTCCAAAGCCGCCCCGCCGCCCACAGGCAGAATAATCAGACGCACACCCCTGACCCCACTCCCCTGAATGAAACCCTTCAGAGGCATACGCCACTCCACTTTACACCACAGCAAAACTGTACCACAGCGAAGGTTTACATCTGCGCCCCTTAGTTCTTCTCGACTTTATTTATCACCTCCCCCCGTCCCTCAAGCCCCCCCTCCCCCAAGCCCCAGCCCCTCGGAAAACTGGAGCACCCTCCAGGCACACTGAACAGACGCAGGCTTCAGTGTCTGTGGTCGACTCCCCGTGTGGAGACAGGTCTCCGCAATCCCACCCCCTCCCTTCTACATCTTCCCTGGTTAACTCCGACATGTCCTGCAAAATTCACCTCAAAGGTCAGGACTCCCTCCGATCCTCCTGCCCTGGGAAGGTGACTTTCCATCGAGCTCCCGTACGAGCTGGAATACACAGGCCCTTTACCTACGGCCTGGCCGGCTCCTTTACAAAACTGGAAGCTCCAAGGCAGCAAATAAGATGTCTTTGGCATCCTCGGCCTTAGTGTAGGCCCGTGAAAGGTGCCTGCGAAGTATTGCCAACGATCCTAGCTCCTGAAAATACTCCAACTAGAACCAGTCCCACAGACTCTCTGCTCAAGCCCATGGAGGCCAAAAACAAAGGGTGGGGTTCCCGTCAGTGACCCATATAAAAATAAACGATACCTACAGAGTGAAACAATGAGATATGACTATACGCCCAAGGGAATGGCTAAAATCCCAAACGGTGAGAGCACCAGCAGCGGAACAGGAATCCTCATTTGTTGCTGGTGGGAACGCAGGCACCCTGGAAGAGCCTGGCAGCTTCTTACAAAACTAAACACACTTTTATCGGAGAACGCAGCAGTCACACTCCTTGCTATTTACCCAAGAGAGCTGAAAACTCATGTCCACACCAAAACATGCACAGGAACGCTTGCAGCAGCTTTATTCATCAAGGCCACAACTTGCAGCAGTAAGAAAAACAGGTGGAGTTCCCATCGTGGTGCAGTGGTTAACGAATCCAACTAAGAACCATGAGGTTGCGGGTTTGGTCCCTGCCCTTGCTCAGTGGGTTAAGGATCCGGCTGTGGTGTAGGTGGCAGATGCGGCTCGGATCCCGCGTTGCTGTGGCTCTGGCGTAGGCCGGTGGCTACAGCTCTGATTCGACCCCTGGCCTGGGAACCTCCATATGCCGCGGGAGCGGCCCAAGAAATAGCAAAAAGACAAAAAAAAAAAAAAAAAGAAAAAGAAAAACAGGTGACTGACTCAACCCAACGTGGTCTATCCACACAATGGCAGGGTGTTCCACAAAAACGAGAAATGAGCTCTCAGGCCACAGAGAGACCTGAGGGATCTTAAAGGCACGTCACAAGACGCCAACCGGGAAAGGCTCACCTCTGTCTGCTTCCAACCACGTGACATCTAGGAAAGACAGAACACTGCAGCCGGTGCAAGAGCAGTGGTTGGCAGGGGTCGGGGGAGGAGGGAGTACTCAGCGGAGAGCCAGAGGGCTGCTGGGCAGGGAAGCTCTTCTGACTGGTGTATCTGTCAACGCCCACAACGTACGACACCGAGGGTGCACCCTGACGGCTGGGCGCCGGGGATGGGCCAAGGCGGGCTGATCAAGCGCAGCCAATGCACCCTCTGCTGCAGGATGCTGGTGGTGGGGGAGGCTGTGTGCACTGTGTGGCTGTGGCTGTGGCTGTGTATGAGGGGGCAGGTGGAAAACCTTCCACACAACTTCGCTGGGACTCTCTTAAAAACTGGTCTAAAAAAGGGTCATACAAACAAATGACCGACGGACTGACTGATACACCCACGTGCAGTTACGAAAGAAACATAAACAGATCTCACCTGTCTCTCCCTGTGTGCGCTGTTCTCATGGACACAGTATTCGTTTCCAACCCAGACGAATGATGCGTTCCTCGGGAAGGAAAATATACGACCCAACTACAGGTCTGTGCCAACGCGAAGGTCATTTATTGTCTCCATCAAACAATCTTCAGTAACTACCTTCTAGAGCAATTTAAACTGCTACTAGCCAACTGCTACTAGTAACACAAGCCAATCCTACTACCACCACCCCCAAAAAAGCATGGAGGGAGGGAGTTCCCGTTGTGGCCCAGTGGAAACAAACCCGACTAGTATCCATAGGGATGAGGGTTCGATCCCCAGCCTTGCCCAGCGGGTCAGGGATCCGGTGTGGCTGTGAGCTGTGGTGCAGACCAGCAGCTGTAGCTGGGATTTGACCCCTAGCCTGGGGATTTCCATGTGGCACAGGTGTGGCTCTACAAAGCAAAAAAAAAGGGGGGGGGGCTCATTTCTTTTTACTTTCATGTATATTTGAAGTTTCTCCACAGTACAAATTTTTAAATGCAGTGTCAACAGTATTCATTCCTTCAAATCAGCACGCACTCAGCGAGAGCCCATGAAGCGCAAGGCACCGCTCTAGACACAGGAAAGAGTGTAACACCCAAAAGTCCTGCCAGTGGTGCTGACAGCCGAGCACGCGTGCTTTAGGTTTGAGAAAACACGGAATCACAGTCAAGAAAGTCCAAGTCCCAGAAGGTTCCTGTGTTCTGTAACAGCCGGGCCTTTCAAAAGAAGGCAGCCCTAACTTCTTGTCTATTTGTATCACCTGACTTCTATTTTTAAGGAAAGAAAACAAAACACTGCCCCAAACCAGAGCAGGTAGTGGGCATTTTAATCAAAGAAAACACAGCCCGACGCAGGCAGGCAGGCCGGCAAACTCCGAAACTAAAACCAAGCCCTGCTGTCGCCGTGTCTGATCACCTCCAGCGACGTGACCACAGCAGCCCGACACAGGAATACCAGCTTTTCTTCCAACTCCACGTTGTCCAAAACTAGAACAGTAAAGAGGCCAACGTGGCAAAAGTGCCCAGGGGGAAGTAACTGCCGCAGAGGAGGAAGATCTTTGGTCAAGATTTGATTCAAAATTTGAAAGATCAGCACCTGACTAGGAAGTTGTCATTTACTTTCAAGAAAAGGGGCGTGTCAGATGTGCGACCGTTTACGCAAAACTATCATCTGATGTAGCAACATGCTGAAACTGCCCCACGTGCACCCAGCATTTCCACACAGCAATCACATTCGTGTTTACCTCGCCGGAACCGCAATTAACTTCTGAAAATGTGACAGGATGCTCAGAAAATTACTTCCTGAGTGTCACACATTAATGCTCTCTGTGTGTCTGCTATTCTCGTGACCTAATAAATTGTGATGGGAAGTGGAGAGGATTTCCTCTGTTGAGAATAATGCCACAGACACGATGTTACCGCCTGAAAGTGTTTAGATTAAGGTAGGAAGTCCACGTTTCCCCTTCGTAGAGACACAAACAACTTGTTTGTATTGGAACAGAATACTTTATTAGCCACCTGACATTTATGGCTTACTTCCCATTTCACAGTTATGAGTATATAACTGAAAAATCACAAACAGAACACAACACCTTATAAAGAAAGCTATTTCATGCAGAAGATAAAATTCAGTTATAACAGATCCGATGTGAGCTTGGGTTGGAAAGGAAGCTCACTAAAAAGAAATGCCTTGCTTCTCATCCCCCCTTTTTCCTGTAATTAGGAAAATGCGTAAACTTGGGAATCTAACGCTTCCTCTAACCTACAGCTTGTTAAGTGCTGCGCATTTTTTTCTTCATAAAATTAGGTCTATTACCTTCCAGATATGTCTTATTCCTCCAGATCTTTCTTAATGGCTTGGCTTTATCTTTAAGGAAATTAAGCATATGTCCTGTTTGCATTATGATGAATAGAGACGTCTAAAAATGCGCATCTTGGAAGTTGAGGTCAGTCCTTCACTTCCTGCTGTATTCTTTTTTTTTTTTTTTGCATTTAAACAGGATTTATTAATTGCTTGAGATTTTCACAGAAATATATATATACATTTGCAAGTCTTGAATGATTTTTTTTCCATTACAGCTGGTTTAAGGTGTTGTCAATTTCCCACTGTACAGCAAAGTGACCCCGTCACACATGCATGTATGCATTCTTTTTCTCACATTATCATGCTCCATCATGAGTGACTGGATATGGTTCCCAGTGCTGCGCAGCAGGATCTCACCGCTTCCCCATTCCAAAGGCAACAGTTTGCTCCCTGAAGCCCAGATTCCCATCCATCCCACTCCCACACCCCCCGCTGTATTCTGACCACTCTTCCCACACCTGCGATAATGCAAAGCCTCTTCCTTAGTCTAATATCCCATCATTTTCTTTACCTCACATGGGGTGACTTTCTCTTAGGAACTATTTTCCTGACTCCCAAAAACATGCCTCCGCTAGGATGACACCTGATAACACAACTCCTGAACTCTTCTCTGAGCTTCTCTAATTCTCGATCTAAGAAGTATTTCTCAGTGAGCATTCAAGATCGCCCCTTCACTGCACCCCGTGCCCCCCTCACATGAGGAAGCACTGCCAACATTCTGCTTAACCTTTACGCCTTTGACCGACAGCTGAACAAAACCCCAGACCTTTTTCACAGCGCTGCTAAGCCCCATCGCACTCACTCGGAACTTGCCAACTGTATTTTTGAAGTCTTCTCCGACCCTGTCCACTGCATTTAATATTTCTGAATTGTAACTGCACGGGTTTAACCTCTTACATAGAGACCAGGTTCTAGAGTCAAGCAGGTAAGACTGAGTAGAACAGAATCGAGGCCAAAGGTGAAAATCCCTCTGGGAGGTTTTCAGCAGGTCTGAAGAGCAGGGAGTCCTCAGACGCTGGACCGGGATCAGATACAGTGGGCGACCTGCAGCGGGGACCTTATACCAAAAAGCCCTTTATCCTTAATGACCCGAGTCGCACTCAGTGTGGCAATGCTGGGAGGCACTGGGAACAAAAACCTTTTGAAGACAACCTTCAAGCAGCCCTTCTGAACAGCATTTCTCATCTCAACTACGAAACACAGAAAAGAACTGACTATTTTCTCAGGTCTCCCAAGAACGATACATATAACTGCGCCTTCCTAGATGCCCAGAAGACACAGTGGCTGCCTGCATTCAGTGGATGCTTTAGCGAATCAGGACCAAATTCTCTTAGCTGAGAAACGACCTTCTGCCTTAAGTTCAATGGAGACTCAGGCCCATGGGGTGGGCTGGGCAGGGCTGCACCCGCTCCCCAGCCCCAACACCTCGAAAGACTTCTACTTAAATGAACCTAAGCCAAGTGAGCATAACATAGGAATTAAGTGAAAATCTAATCAACAGCCACTAAGATATTCCCAAACATAAACAAAATGTAACATTAGCAAGAATGCCTCTGACGAGTTCCCATCGTGGCTCAGCAGAAATGAATGTGACTAGCATCCATGAGGACACAGGTTTGATCCCTGGCCTCGCTCAGTAGCTTAAGGATCTGGAGTTGCCGGGAGCTGTGGTGCAGGTGGCAGATGCAGCTCAGATCTGGTGTTGCTGTGGCTCTGGCATAGGCTGGCAGCTAAAAGCTCAGATTCCACCCCCAGCCTGGGAACCTCCATGTGCCCTGGGTGGGGTCCTAAAAGACCAAAAAAAAAAAAAAAAAAAAAAAGAAGAAGAAAAGAAGGAAGGAATGTCTCTGAGTGAGACTATAGTTGGTGTTTTCACCTTTCCTTCTGATATTTAAACATTTTTTTCAAATTACATGTTATTTTTACATTCACACACAAAACCCACTTTTTAATGCTCTCCAAGAGTTTATAATAACATAGGGAAACATTAATTAAGTGGGGAAAGAAGCAAGATATGAACCCATATCAACAATATTGAAGATGAAAACAATGGAAAAAAATACGGTGAAATGTTAAAGTGTGTTTGCCTTTGGATGATGGAAGACTGAAGTTTTCTTCCGCTTGTCTTTATTTGCCATTTTCTACAAAGTGTGTGTTTTGACGATAGAACATGGGGAAATGGATCTCACTTTTTTTTTTCTGGCTCCCCCCACCCGGTATGTACGCTTCCCGGGCCAAGGATCAGATCAAAGCCACAGCTGTGACCTAAGCCACCGCTGGGTCTACACTGGATCCTTAACCCGCCACGCCGGGCTGGAGATGGAACCTGCGTTCCGGCGTTCACGAGATCCTGCCCATCCCACTGCACCACAGCGGGAACTCCTGGACTTCACTTTTAAAAGTCAGATTTTTAATATCAGTAACCAGGTTTCATCGCTGCTTTCTGTTTCAATAACGACACAACCAATGGTGTTCAATGGTTCTTCCTCAACCTCTATTTTACATAATGTGTAACAGACTGAACGATCCCAAATCACACGTCTGAAGCCATTTTCCTCACTCATAGCTATGATTTTGTCACTGCCTTTTCAACACAGCTTTATTTTGCTCAATATCCCATTCCTCCTATAAGCTACATAAAAGCTCATGTCCATTTAATGCTAAATATGCCCTCTGCTACTGGACCCATCAAATTCCGCTCATTTCAAGAAAGCGAAACAGTAACGACCAGCTGAGCGTGCCTCTCTCCCAGGACTAAGTACGTCTGCACACAGCTGCCTCAGGCACCACTCTTCCTTTGCAGCTCAAGAAACCACGGCTCAGATGGCAAAGTGACTGATTCAAGGTCACAAAATCTTCAAGTGGCAAAGGTAGTATTCGAACTCAGGTCAGACTCATCTCAACCTTCTCTGCTGGCCCAAATTCTCTCTGCTGTTTGTGTCATTTCTAGAAAAGGGGGGACAAACCTGTCATTCACTATTTCACCTCCAGGTATGTGCTCCGATCAAAAGACGAAAAGAACACCAAGTCCCTGACCCTAAACTATAAAACTAAGACGGGCAAGATAAAGTCTACATAAAAAGGAGACACAGGGAGCTCCCGTAGGGGCTCAGTGGTTAACAAACCCAACTAGAAACCATGGGGACGTGGGTTGGATCCCTGGCCTCCTCGGCAGGTTAGGGATCTGGAGTTGCTGTGAGTTGTAGGTCGCAGACGTGGCATGGATCCTGCGTTGCTGTGGCTGTGGCTGTGGCCGGCAGCTGTAGCTCTGAAGCTCTGATCCAACCCCTGGCCTGAGAACTTCAGCATGCCTCAGGTGCGGCCCTAAACCCCCCCACCCAAAAAAAGAGAAAAAGGAGACATAAACTATCCACATGCAAAGGAGCCAGGTAATCGGGTAATCGCTGCCTGATCCTGCGGCCGCCCTCAGCACTCCCTGTCCCGGGACCTGCCCCTGCCTCTCGGCCTATCTGGTCATCACCTCCCCAGCCCAGCCCCACCCCAGCGGCAAACTCCCAGCAGGGGGTGCCTGGCTCCTGGCACAATGCCCGCGGCATCCTTGCTGAAGAAAGGAAAGTACCGGCTGGTCTCCTACATTCACTTTTCTAACACAGGAAAAGACGAAAATATACCCTCCTGAGATTTTTAGACACTCATTTTTAAAACACCGTCAAATCTAATGTTAAGCTACACGAACATATTTACAATTTGGAAGGCTGATAAAAATACGTTCTCTTCCTCAGAGGCGCCGGTGAGGAGGAATTGCTAGAAAGCTGTGCTTGTGTTCGTAGGCTTTCTGGAAAATTATGCCAGAACAGATCCAGCAGTAATACTTGAAATACTGGCCTTGGAAAAAGATGCCAGGAGTTCCCATCATGGCACGGCAGAAAAAAATCTGACCAGGAACCATGAAGTTGCAGGTTCAATCCCTGGCCTCACTCAGTGGGTTAAGAAGGCTCTGGTGTTGCCATGAGCTGTGGTGTAGGCTGCAGACTCGGCTTGGATCCTGTGTTGCTGTGGCTCTGGTGTAGGCCCGCAGCTACAGCTCTGATTTGACCCCTAGTCTGGGAACCTCCATTTGCCGCAGGTGCAGCCCCCAAAAAGCAAAAAAAGCAAAAAAAAAAAAAAAGCAAAAAAAACAAACAAACAGATGCCATCTCTGAGGGAGGGGACATAGTGGAAAGATCAAAAAGTAGACAGAAAATACCTCGATAACAGACACTCTTAACAGACCAGTGAAGCATTAGACTCACAATTTCAATTCACCACAGACGGAGCAGTCAAAATTGTTCAAATCAAAATCTCTTTGTTTTAGTCCCAAAAACTCACAGAGGAAAAAATACTGATGAAAAGACTGTGATACCCATTTTTAACTCTTTATTGAGTGACAATACCAAACTCTGCCCAAATGCAAATACCCACTTATTTACTACAACACTGTTCATGCCACTTCACAAAAACTGACTTCCGAATGTGACAAGTGTATTTCAAAAGCATCTCCTCTGACCAGCCCCCAAAACGAGGCAGCACTCACTGACCTCCTGTCTCCCTCGTGAGGACGGAAGCACGGGTGCTTCAATCTAAACCAGACTAAGCCCTGCGGAGAGGAGCAAGTGACCCTGGCAAGGGTGCCTGAAGACCGCGGCTCTTCTGCAGGCCTTCGGCCTTGGTGAGCCCCAACTCACTGAAGTCAAGAGACGTCAGGACATTCATTAGACTGAATCTTCTGTTACATCAAGTGTGGCTACGTTTCACTCGTCTTTTGCACTCCCTTAGGCTCTCTGTGCCTTTGTGAAGACAGGCGGGTGTGTGTTACAACTGAATGAAGCAAGTATCCTTGAGGTTTTATGCCTAATACATCTCACTCGGCAAAAACAAGAGTTTAGCAGGTTTTATGTGTTATGCTGGATCAGTTCAAATGCCATTTCCCAACAGAAACAGAAGCACTAGTGCAGGTTAAATATAGTCCTTTATGTTTTTAACTCTGCCCTATGGGCGCCAAAAGTACTTTTTAAATTTAAAATATAGTTTTAAATTGAATAGTAAATGTTAAAATATTTCACTAATATATTTTGTGGATTCATTATAAAGGATATGAATCAATGCAAACAGTATGAGTATTTTTTCCCTAAGAAAAGCTTTTAAAATAAAATACCTATCTGCCAATATTGAAAGTTGGGTTCACCTCTAGCCAGCAAGGCTTTCTTTCAGATTTGAAGGTGAAATCAAAACCCCTACAGACAAGCAAAAGCTAGGAGAAACCAGTGCCATCAAACCAGCTTTACAACAAACACTAAAGGAACTTCTCTAGGTGGGAAGAAAAGGCCACAACTAGAAAGAGGGAAATTACAAACGAGGAGGCTCCCCAGTAACAGTAAAGGCGAACATCAGTGAAGGTAGGAGATCCTCCACACACACGTGCCACCAAAGCAGCCACTGTGAGCAGAGGAGGGACAAACGCAGGACCCTGGAACTGCATTTGCAATGAAGAGACCAGCAACTTAAAGCACTCTTGTGTGTATATATAGACGCCTACATCAAAACCTCATGGTTACCACCAACCAAAAATTGACAATAGATGCAATTCGAACACAGCACTAAAGATAGTCATCAAACCACAAGAAAAGAGAAGAAAAGGGGGAAAAAAAAGGCCAAGGGATAAAGGGCCAGAGAAGATCAACAAAACCAAATCCAAAACCATTAACAAAAGGGCAATAAGAACATACCTATCAATAACGACCTTAAATGTCAATGGACTAAATGCTCCAACCAAAAGGCACAGACTGCCTGAATCGATACAAAAACAAGACCCACATATATGCTGTATAAAGAAAATACGCATACACACACACAGGAATATTACTCAGCCATAAAAAGGAATAAAATAATACCATTTGCGGCAACATGGATGGGATCTAGGGAGATACTAAGTGAAGTTAGTGAAAAACAAACATCATATGATATCACTTATACGTGGAATCTAAAAAAAAAGACACAAATGAAGTTATTGCAGAACAGAAGGAGACTCACAGACTCCGTCAACAAACTTCGGGTTCCAAAGGAGACCTCTGGGGGGGGCGGACTGGGGATGTGCAATTGGCACATGCGCACTGTATACCGAGTGCCCGGCCGGTGGGGACCTGCTGTGCAGCACAGGGACCTCGACCCTATCAATAGTCTGTGATCATCTGTGTGGGAAAAGAGTCTGCAGGAGAAGGGATGTGTGTCTCTGTGTAACTGAATCCCTTTGTTGTACAGCAGAGATGATCACACCTCGTCAATCAACTCTACGCTTTTTAAAATGGGAAAAAAAAAGAAAGCTGGGTTCAGTGACACCGCATATAATCTCTATAGTGGCTTAAGTTTACATGTTTTAAGAAAAACAGACAAAAAGACAAAACAAAACCTATATCCTCAATCAACTTCCATTCTAATTCAAATAGCTCCCTAAACAAATGATTATTCTCTTCTCCTCCAGCTTACACACCCACACAGACCATCAGGCAAGCACGCGGTCCAGTCTCCCATAAGGAGCAGTTTCAGGTGCCCAGGGCCCCCGGGGGCCCGGGCGCTCAGGAGCCTTTCCAACTGCAGTACCGAGCACATGGGCAGCAGGTTTCAGGCTGGGTCACAGGACTTGGATTCAGTCTGGAGCCTACACAGTTGCTGAAGGTGTTAATTAGGAAGAACTAAGCTCCAACTAAATTACATTTCAGAGGAAACCAAACTTGAAACACTATCTCTGGCATTAGTCCTGGAAGCTGCAGTTGAATTATGCCCTGGAATTTAAAAAGCAAACAAACAAACAAAATAACAGAGAGCATATAAATCAGGGACTGCGTTTAATCTAAAAGATGTCAAGTATTCAAGAAAGATGGGATCCGAGAGAAAGGCAAACATTAACAAGTGAAAGAACATTAGGCGGTCTTCATTTTCCGCACAGCCCCAGAGCAGGGAAAAGTAAGTTTTCATACCTGATTTCTAAGATGGCAAAATACAAACCACGGTCCAGATCGCCTATATCTGGCATGAATTACCTATTACACACATGCTTCCCTGGTTCTACAGGCCTCAAATAAAGCTTTGTGCCAAACAGCTTGGCAAGGCTGATAAAATCTTATGAAGAATGGCAGGCTTTCAGGCCCCCGAGCTCTCTTCGCTTTGAAGAGCATCACGAAGCACAGGTCCAAGAACAGACGGGTGGCACTCTAAGAGGTCCCTCCGGGCCAGGCAGCGGGGCAGAAAGGCCGGCCAGGAAGGACCACCTCCGCGCACGCCGCTGCGCCGCGCTTAGCTGGGCGAGAGCAGCTCCGCTCTGACCCCCGCGCTCCGTGGCCCGGGAGCGGCTCTGGACTGCTCCCGACGGCCCCGGGTTGAATCTGAGTTAGAGCTGAAACTAAAAAGGTCTTACAAGATGAGCTAACGTGGGTCAAGAAAGCAGCTTCTCAACGCCCGGCCAGCCTGCGGCCCCGCTCCCTCGTGCTCGTTACCAAGTTCCCGGGACTTGGACGAGAAGAGCGCCCTCCGAGGAGCGGCCAGAGCAGGGCTCCTCTGGTTCTAAGCCGCCATCAGGGAGATAACGAAAACTGTCCGAGGCAATTTTAGTACCTTGGAATCAGTATTTCTAGGGTTAACCGAAGAAACCAGAAAGCAAACTCGTGTGTAAAACCTTCACATACATAACATCATGGGTGCAATGAAAGGACACGCAGATAAATATCAGCAGTGCTTCTACGACGGTCAAGGTGAGACAGGGTGGCTTCCATTTTCTCCTCCCGCCCAACCCCTGGAGAAACGGGAACACGCGTGCATGGTCTGCAGAAGCAAAAAGGCTGCGCGTCCGTTCCTTTTCAAGGTCGTCTCATAAGATGCTGAACAGGGCACCAAAGAGAAGGCCAGTTCAACACTCCCCCAGGGAGTGACATCTGCAGCCTCCACGCTCTACCTCCGAGAACCTTCTCCTTCCCACAGGTGAGTCTACACCCTTGGGACACTGGGAAAGGCTCCTGGATTCAAGACGCCACCACCTTAGAGGCGGCTGCTGAAGATCAAGACCGAGGAAGCGCTCCTAGGAGGAAGCGCTCCTAGGAGGAAGCGCTCCTAGGAGGAAGCGAAGAGTCCCGAGCCGGGAGCTGTGAAGGCCGGGGGCAAGCGGGCCTAGCCCCCTTTCCTGACGCTCCCCAAGGGGCTGAGCTGGGAGGCGGCCATCCGTGCTGGGCGGAGGGAAGGCACCGCCCGAGCCCTGCACACAGCTGCGCCGAGGACACCCCGGACACGCCACCTGGCCATTCGAGGATAGCGAACTTCTGAAATGACTGCCTCTAAAACATCCCAGAACCCCCAGAGCTCCAAGCACTAAAAAGGGAGGCCTGGCAAAGGTAACCCAGGCACCAGCTCTCCTGTAGATTACCACAGCCTATTCCTGCAGCTCCCGGACCAGATCCCACTGAATCCACTCTCCGGGCAGCAGCCAAAACAATCCTCCAAAGCTGCAAGTCTGATCCCACCACTCTCCCGCCGAGAACGGCTGTGGGGCTGCCAGCCCGCATCTGCCCTGCTCCCCTAAGGGCATCTCCCCAACCTGAGCCCCGATCCCGCCCCGAACCCCTCCCAGCCTGCCAAGGGGCATCTCCCCAGCCTGAGCCCCCATCCCTCCGGCTGCAAGCTCGCTCTCGTGGATTCCCTTCTCCCTGATCCTGGCACATGATGTGCCCTCTACTCCCAAGACCCTCTCCCGTTCTGCGCCCCGCCCTCTTCATCCACACGCAGAGCCATCCTCCTGGTCTCCCCTTGGAAATCACCTCCTCTGGGAAGGTTTCTCCGAGCATCCCCGACACGCCCCACCAGTTCCCAGCCCCACTGTGGGTTCAGTGCTCCTCCTCCCAAGTGCTCTGCAGTACCTCGCCTTACTTCCGTTACAGCAGGCATCACACTGGCCTGAAATTGCCTACTTTTTGTCTTATTCCCTAATAATGAACTCCTTAAAGAAAGGGGCAGTGCCCTATACACTGTAATATCACCAGCCTCTGGCACTGTGCCTGACACACAGTTGGTCCATAAATATTTACTGACAAGGAAAGATACATAAACTGATAGAAAGTGATATCTAAACTAATGGAGCAGGATCTGAGAGTCCGGGGGTGGGGGAGAAGGAACAAAACACAATTTAGAAAAATGGAAAGGCTGCTGTTTGAATGGCCTTCATCTCATCATCAACCAAAAGAAACATCTCAAAGTGCTTTCAGTAACATGTCAGGTTCCTAAAAGCCCAGCAAAGCAACATCAAACACAATACTCTTTCTTTTTGGAAAGACGCACATGGTTGAGCTATTTCAAAAGAACTATCACAGGAGTTCTCCTGTGGCACAGTGGGTTAAGAACCTGGTGGTGTCACTGCACTGGCTTGGGTCACTGCTACGGCACAGGTTAGATCCCTGGCCCGGGAACTTCCACATGCCACAGGTGTGGCCAAAAAAGAAGAGAACTATCACAAAAACAAATAAATGGCACCTAATCAAACTTAAAAGCTTTTCACAACAAAGAAAACCATAAACAAATAAAACGGCGGCATGGGAGAACATATTTGTAAGGGCTTAACCTCCAAGATACATAAACAGCTCAACAACCAAAAAAACCCAAACAACCCAATTGAAAAATAGGCAGAAGAACTAAACAGACATTTCACCAAAGAGGACACACAGACGGCCAACTGGCACATGAAAAGATGCTCAATCACTAATTATTAGAGAAATGCAAATCAAAACTAATCACACAGGTCAGAACGACCATCAGTAAAAAGGAATACAAGTAACAAACGCTGGAGAGGGTGTGGAGAAAAGGGAAGCCTCCTATATTGTTGGTGGGAATAGAAGTTGGTGCAACCACTATGGAACACAGTATGGAGGTACATGCACCCCTACGTTCATAGCCAAAACTTGGAAACAACCTAAATGTCCCTCAACAGAAGAATAGATTAAGAAGATGTGAGAGATACACATGTACACAATGGAATACTACTCAGCCATAAAAAAGAACAAAATAATGCCATCTGCAGCACCATGGATGCAACTAGAGATTCTCATACTAAGTAAAGTCAGAAAGAGAAGGACAAGTACCACGTGGTCTCACTAACCTGTGGAATCTAAAATACGCCACAAATGAAGCTATTACAAAATAGAAACAGACTCACAGACATAAAGAACAGACTTGGGGTTGCCAAGGAGTGGTGGGGAGGGAGGAGGATGGACTGGGAGTTTGTGGTTAGTTGACACGAACTACTGTATTTAGAAGGGAGAGACAACAAGGTCTTACTGCATACAGCGCGGGGAACTCTAGCCAGTATCTCGGGATGATGCATGACGGGAAAGAATGCAAAAAGAGTGTATATGAGCATGTAACTCTGTCACTTTGTATACAGCAGAAATTAGTACCACACTGTGTACCAACCAGGCTTCAATAAATGAATAAGTAGTAAAGGCCACAGGCCCGTCAGCCTCTCAAAAAAAGGAAGCATCATCAATGTGAAGAATTTCCCCGTCTGCAGTCCGTCCCCCGAGGTCTGACCTTTGACACCCCCACCCTCTTCTCCCCAAATCCCAGAAGAGGAAGACGTTTGCCGACCGTAACCTAATGCTCATTTTGTACTCTACGCTTCTCATCTTAGGTAAATGCAGGGAAGCTTCTGGCATATGTCAGAGAAGAATTCTTCAAGGAAGGAAAGAGGGACAAGACGGCAAACCGCGTGTCCTCACTGACCACGGCCGTCTATGAGACGGCCTCTTACATGCAACTCATTTTTAAAAGAAACTAACTGCAGTGAGATGATGGCAGGCATATGAGACTTGTGTTTTAGAGGATTAGATCTCCTGATCTCTAGGAGTTGAAAGCTGAAGATTCTGAAACACTTGGAAACAAAAAACAAATGTCAATCTGAACAAAGATGAGTGTCTACTATCTATTTTGATGGGACAGTAAGTAGTTTCCCATAAAAGAATGGTTCAGCATCATCTTACTGGCTCCAGGAAGCAAAGCGAATTTACAAGTGAGCCACTGTGTCTAATTTACACAGCCACATGCAGACTCGAGGTCCCTTAACACAGCCAGTTTAGAAACACAGTATCTCTGCTGGTCCTATTTTTAGCGTAACTCCTTTCTGTATTACTTACCGGAATGTAATAGATGCCCATCTTGGGAGATTCGTTGGCAGTGAGAAGCATCCCTAAAAATAAACACAATGAAAAAGGTAAACACACGGGGAAAAGAAACGTTCCCTTCTCTGTTTCACATGTGGCAGTGTGGGCGATGCTCGGAACAGGGCGTAGAGAAGAGCCGGGCCGGCAGCCAGGCACCGTCGGAGTCAGGTCCCTGACCCTCTGAGACAGGGTACCTTAAGTATCAGGAAGACCAGCTTCCCCATCTGCAAAGTGCCCAGGCCAGACTGGTTAGTGACCAGCTGGTTCCCACCATAAAGTGCTCAGGTCTGGTTAAAGTTTGCCGTCATTTTTAAGAGGGCACGTTTTAAGCTTCAGGCATACAGATAAAATGTAGTTTTGATGTACTACATTTGATTATGATAATAACAAGGAAGTTAAGAAACAGCTTCTGGGAGTTCCTGTTGTGGCGCAGCAGAAATGAATCAGACTAGTATCCATGAGAATGCGGGTTCGATCCCTGGCCTCACTCAGTGAGTTAAGGATCCGGCATTGCCGTGAGCAGTGGTATAGACTGAAGATGCAGCTCGGATCCCATGCTGCTGTGGCTGTTGTGTAGGCCAGTGGCTGTAGTTCCAATTCAACCCCTAGCCTGGGAACTTCTATATGCCCCGAGTGCAGTACTAAAAAGCAAAAAAAAAAAAGGCTTCTTTCTGTTAATCAGGAATCAAAGAACCAAGGTAAAAGTATTTCCCAAAAAATGTCACAGCAGAGTAGTACGTTTCCATTCAACTTTACACCCGAACAGAAAACAAAATGACTTAAGGGGAAATGCTATGTGTAGCTACATTGGAAAAGACCTGTAAGCATCTAACGGCCCTGGAGTTCCCACCGTGGCTCAGGGCAAATGAATCTGACTAGTATCCATGAGGACGCAGGTTCCATCCCTGGCCTTGCTCAGTGGGTTAAGGATCCGGTGTTGCCGTGAACTCTGGTGTAGGTCACACATGTGGCTAGGATCTGGCGTCGCTGCGGCTGTGGTGTAGGCCAGTGGCCTCAGCTCTGATTAGACCCCTAGCCTGGGAACCTCCACGTGCCACAGGTGCAGCCCTAAAAAGCAAGAAAACCAAAAACCAAAACAAACAAAAAACGCATCTAACACCCTTACTATCCAGAGATGATTCACTCACAAGGGATTTTTAACAGACTCATCAACCAGACTAGTGGTTAATAATTTCATCTGGGGATTAGTATTTTAAGAAAGTAAAAATGAAATAAAAGACAACTTCATGGCATTCAATAATGGTTTCCCTGTGACCCTGGCAGCAACGGTAACGTCTCCACATCATTCTTTGGTACAGACCAGAGTGCTCAGACTATCTCAGTCTTGTTCTCAGTTCTCAGCCACAAATGCAACCCACTCCTCCCTCCACCCCAGGCCCTTTATGGGCCCCCAGTCCTCGCAGCCCCTGTTCCAGAATGAGGCACTTGCAAAAAAACTGAAATCAGCAACCATGCAGGGAGTCCTTTACAATTTACAGAACTTTTATCTTAACACGCAACCTTTTGTGTTAGTGAACATGCAACAACTCTCAAAACAAATACCATCCTTATTTGTCAGATCATTAAAAAATAAAGCTCAAAGTACTGTCTCATCACAAGCTAGAGAATTTTGGAGCCAAAATTCACACTTAAGAGCCCTCGTTTATACTTTGGCAGATCAAATTACAGTCATTAAATAAATCTATTTATAAAATATAATAGAAGAATCCACAGAGGAAAGACATCTGAAATATCAGACTACATGGTCATAATTAAAGATACCAAATGTTAAGAACAATGATTTGATTCCATGATTTTAAATGCACTTTTCGTTGCTCTTCTGTTAATGCAAGAGCTTGTCAAAGGGATGATATTTAACGCTGTTAAGTGCAATAAAATGCTGAGATGGATGAGGTCCACTAACAGCCAGAAAGCAGGGACTCGGCGCTCCCTGAGCAGAAGCCCGGCGTGCGCAGAGACTGGGGGGGGGGGGGGGGCAAGCCCAGAACTGGGACCAAGCTCCACGAAGTACACACATGCACCACGAAGACACGCAAAGGAACAGACCGGGGCGGAGGAAAGCAAGAACATGCATCTAAATTAAAGCAAATCAAGAAGCAGAGACGTCCTCGATGCTGGTGGCCTCTATAAAGTCTTTCATCTGAACATTTTTCTCGCCCTGGAAACAAATGCTCACTGAGGTCGTATCAGGAGAAACCACCTCGACGGACTGCTGCTTCCCAAGCCTCTCGAACAGCACTGCAAAGCCTCTCCTAAACCGCTGGACATGACCGGAGGAGAAGGTCTGGGGACTTGGGAGACGTGTTACAACCAAAGAGAAGGTTCCTGCCAGAGACATCCCCTAAGCCTGGCTTCACTGGCGCAACCCTGGACGTTCGGCACGGAATGTTCTACGGGGAGACACCCACACCTACCAAACCACCGAAGAGGCGCTCATCTGATACGCGAAGAATTCCGACTGACTGCAGCCGATGGTCTCCTACGATGCAGCAGGACCTCACGTGGCCACATACAGACCATGACACAAGCTGACCCACCACCAAACTAAAGCGGTAAAGGTCAGGACGGACACCAGCTATAAAGGAGAAAAATAACTTCACAAAGCCCAAAGAATATTCGACGTTTCTAACAAGAAAGAAGCAGGAAAACCACGCCAGGGAAAGAGTTGGTTCGGCAGAAACTAAGACGATCACAGGCAAGAGGGAAGCCAGCGGGCTACATCCACAGGTAAGAAAGTAGCCTCAAACTCAGGTAATTTACTCAAGGTCCCCAAAAAGCTAGCAGGAGGAGTAGCTGATATTCTACTGACGTTAAAACCCATGGCACGTGGGCCCTAAAACTCCAATAACAGCTAAGAGAGAATGGAGAGGCTCCCCACACGAGCAAATAAACCATGAAAAAGCAGACACAGCAACAGGAAAACATTTTCAATAGAATGTCGAATTGAAAGGCAAGACAATTACATACGTAGTGTGAGGACAATTTGAAAACATGAATGCCTGATTAATGTGACAAGAATTTCTCTAATGAAAATGATACTCATGAAGAGATTGTAAATTTTCCCTTTAAATTTCTCTTATATTGATGTTTATTAGGGTTTCAACAGAAGCAATATGAATTTTGAGAGGGAAGGCAGGCGTTCTTGTTGTGGCTCAGTGGAAAGGAACCCAACTGGTATCCATTAGGACGCGGGTTTGATCCTGGCCTCGCTCATAGGGTTAAGGATCCAGCGTCGCCATGAGCTATGGTGTAGGCTGGCAGCTGTAGCTCCAATCTGACCCCTAGCCTGGGAACTACCATATGCCTCGGGTGTGGCCCTAAATAAATAGCAGTTCCCATCATGGCTCAGTGGTGAGTGAACCCGACTAGGAACCATGAGGTTTGGGGTTCGGTCCCTCGCCTCGCTCAGTGGGTTGAGGATCCAGCGTTGCCGTGAGCTGTGGTGTAGGTTGCAGACGAGGCTCGGATCCCGTGTGGCTGTGACTGCCGGAGGCCGGCGGCTACAGCTCTGATTAGACCCCTGGCCTGGGACCTCCATATGCCGCAGGAGTGGCCCGAGAAAAGGCAAATACATAAATAATAAATAAATAATAATAAAAAAATAAATGAAAGCGAAGGCAAAGGTCATCAGCCTCTGGAGTCAGGAGAACACGGCTGCGGGGGGAAGCAGCGGCGCAGAGGCCACGGCGCGCTGTGCGGGCCGCAGCGCTGTTCCCAGAGACAGAAGCGCGCACAGCTCTCCTCTGCCTGTGCTTCGAGGGCTCGAGGACTCACTGACGGTCACAGCTCAGAATCCAACAGCCCCTTAGGCTGCGACTAGTGCCCATGGGCTCTGGGGCCAGTGTGTGGACGGCGACTGAGCTGGGAGGTGCGGCAGCCGAGGGGAAGGACCTCCAAACCTACAGCCGGCTGACGCTGCAGCGAGATGCAACGTGCGACCCTTTCTCTACTTATGCCTTTTTATGGGATTTTACTCACATATTCGCCAGCAATGGGTTGGAAATTTGAAAGCCAAGCCCTGGTCCTGCACCAGACCCTTCTAAGCAGCACTGCAGCAGCTCTGTGCAGACAGGCCGGGAAGCTGCCTGCGCCCGAGGGCGAAGGCCGGGCGCTCCCACCGCAGTCACCGCTCCGTGCAGAGCGTGTGATCCACCGACCCGGGCACCCAGGGTCAGGCGGCCGACAGAACAGCTTTTCTCTCTGTACCCAGAGGCTGCCGACAGAGAAGAAAAGGCCTTTCACGGCGAACAGGACAGGCCGTCTGCAGCAGCCCTGGAAGGCAGGTGAGACAAGAGGCAGGCTCATGTATATAATTACGAGGCCTGAATTAGGTCTCTCGGCGCGGAAATCGCCTTTCCTCCCCACCAGGGCTTCGGGGACTCGCCATCCCGACTCCCCAGGGCGGGGCGGGGGCCTCTCGGGCCCCGACCTGCCGAGCGGCTGCCCCAGCAGCTGCCTCGGGGGGAGCAGCCAGAGCAGGTGCGCGGAGCCGGGAGGCGGGTCCGTTTCTCCGCGTCCTGAGCAGCCTTCGTACTAGAAACACATGACGAAACAGCACCCGTGATTTGGCGTTCATCACTCCCACATGAGTAAGTGAAAAGGTAAAGAAGGCAGGCCCCGGCTTTCCCCAACTGTGACTGAGCGCGCCGTGAGTAAGCACAACCCTCAAGAGCAGCGTTACAGGGAAAGGAGCGGAAAGCCGGGGCCGCCAGCCAGGCCTGGGAGCCAAGCGCGCCCGCCACAAACCCCAACGGAGCAGCGGAGGCCCCGCCTTCCCGGGCTTGCCAGCTCGTGCAATCGCCTCTTTGGCTGGGTTTCCTGTCTGATTAACCTCTTGCAAGTTATCTGACGGTAAAGTCTTTCCTCTGTCCAAACCTTCACTCTTAAAATTGCTCCCTCCAGAAGAGGGTACTTTGCAATGGGGAGATCGGGTGGCCACACAAAGGGAACCGCCCAGTCCACCTCTGGCTCTGGGATGGCGGGTGGGATGGGATGCCATCCACACGGAGGACCCAGCGCCCCGTGCAGCACCCTTGTCCGAAAGATCTAACCTACGGTGCATGAAGCCATTACAGTTAACTTCCATTTTGGAAAAAAAACCATCAGGGCCGGAGGAAGAAGCTGAAGCACATCTGGATGGCCTAGCGGTTTCGGATGCAGCGTCGTCACTGCCGTGGCTCGGGTTCGACCCGTGGCCCGGATGCAGCCCCCCAAAAAAGGACATCATAAAAAACAACCACAGGAATCCAGGACACAGGACCTCCTAAAAGACTACAGACCTGGTCATCATTGCAAAACTCAGTGTCATGGAAGAGGCAGAAAAAAGGATGGGAGACCACTCTGGTTTGAAAGAAACAAAAGGCCCAACAACTAAATGCAATTCACAACCTCAATTATATCCTAGTTCCAAAAAATGACCTGAAAAAGGCATGTGGAGGACAATCAAGGAGACGGTAAATGGACTGACGAAGGGGTTATCAGGGAGTGACCGTTCCCTTCGCAGGTGGGACAACGGCATCTTTGATGCTAGGAGAACACCTCTAGCATCCAGGCAGAGATCAAGGCTGCACCTGGTGCCCACAGCCTAGATGCCTTGCTCCTGCCCAGCATCCCAAACTGTCAAAGCTTTCTGCGTCCAGGCCAGCGCTGCCCAACAGAAATCTCGTGCGAGCCACATTTGTGACTTGCATTTTTCTGGGAGACACCTGTAAAAAAATCTTTGGAGTTCCTGGTGGTTCAGCAGGTTAAGGATCTGGCACCGTCAATACTGTGGCTCGGGCCACTGCTGGGGCACAGGGTTTAATCCCCGGCCCAGATGTGCCCCCAAAATCTTTTTAAACAGGTGAAGTTAATTTTTATATATTGACCAAAACGTGTTTACTTCAGCATGCAATCAATATAAAAAATTTAGGATTTACTTCACATTCTTTTTTTTTTTTTAATAAAATGTCTTTGAAGCCTGGTGTATATCTTACATGTAGAGCATGGCTCAATTCAGCTCAGTCACTCCGCAAGTGCTCGGTGGCCACACGTGGCTCCTGGCTCCCCAGCTGGTCGGCCCAGGTCGAGAACTTCTCTCTCTCTCTCATCCCTGTCTGTCCTCGTCAAACCCCCACTCCCTCAGTCCAGCTAAACTCTTGTTCCAACTTCAGTTTCACCTGGTTTTACTCCTGTTGGTGCTTACAGCCCAGACCCCGTTTCAGATCATTCAATATCCTCGCACTCGGACCCCGGCATCGAAGGCAGTAACTCCTGCACGCATCACAATGCGACTCACCTTCACAACTATGAAACCCTGTCCCAACTCTGGCCGATGAAAGGCCAACTACAAGGATGCAGAAGGCCACCTCTCCCTTGGGAGTGGACCATGTCGCCAAGACAGAGCCTGGGCTCCAGAGTCAGGAACGGCCGCCTCTCATCGAGACGCCGCAACACACCAGCTAAGTGACCAGCCCTGGGCAAAAAACAGCAGCTTTCTCTTCTCCAAAGATTTAAGAGGAGGGAAGGGGGGTGTGGGTGACAAGCGCCACCAACTACAAAGGGTTCTTAGAAAGATGACATGATACTGCCGCGTCCATCACTGAGACGGGCAGTGCAGCACCGCCCAGCGCCGAGTCCGCTCCTGCCTCCGCTTCTGTGCCACTTCGTACCTGCTAAGCGATGCCCTCGGCACCCCTTCCCTCTCGGCTTCTCTACTTCAGCCGCCGCTGGTTCTTTCACTGTCCCTGTCCACTCCCGGGAGCCGCCGGGCTGGCTCTTCCTTCTCGTTTCCCTCTAAAGGTCCTGCTCATGTCGGGTCTCCCCATTGTCCCCAACGGTCTCGTCTCCTTCATTCCCTGCTTCTCTGGGAAGTGACCTCTGTGGACCAAACCGTGTGTGCAGACCTGCTTTTCTACTGTCGCTGGACGTGGCTCCCAGGGGAAGGCTTCACAACCACTTTGGAAGCATGTTCCAAATAACACTTCTGGGCTCTCCCCCCAGACACCCAGGGCCAGTACCCCTGGTAGGACGCCAAGGACCCTGTCCTTTGTAAAAAGCTCCCAGGTCATACTGGTGGGCAGCCAGCTCTGAGACCCTCTGTGAGCCACTGCCTCCTCATATTCAAATGCTCCAAGAAAACAACCGTTCTCCCCAAAAGTGCTCCCAATCGCAGCCCAGAATATCGCCTCCTGCTCAGTTTAGTTCAGAACTGACCTCCTTTTACAAGATGGACAGAACAGCCTTCTGAAAGCAGGGTCGGAAGAGACCTCGACCACAAACAACGCCCGGCCATGCGGCATCTCCTTCCTGGACCCCGCCCACCCCACGGCCCGGGCCCCACCTGCCTCCTGCCTCACTCCTCCCAGAAGCCGCGGCAGCTCCACCGTGTATCCTGCTGGGTCCTAGGCCGTCCCTGCCCTCCTGACACTGTCCCCTCGTGTGGAGCTCCTCACCTCCAACTCTGCCCATCACATCTCACCAGCCCCGCAAACCCGGTACAAATAAAACCTCCCTGTCTCAGCTGACACCATCGCCCCCCATGCAGTCCCAGTGCTGTTTACACAGACAACAGAACTTCTCCCGCTCTGCCTCGCATCCCGCCATCAGAATTATCTGTGTACAACCCTGCTTGAGAATGGGAAGTATTCTCGTTTTCGCTCGTTCCCCAAAATTCTTGGAATTTGCCTGGAAGGTGTTGTTAAATCCTGAAACCTGCCATGTAATTTACTGAGCAGCAGGCACCAGCGAATGTACCAAACCCATGGCCTCATGAGCCTGGTGGATCATCAGGCAAATCCCTAACCTCAATTTCCACACACGATTACTAATCACATAAAAGGCTAAAAAGCACACACGAAAATAGCACCTCACCTGCCACCGACCTATAGACTGTTACCAGTTTCTACTAATAGCTGGGCTGGCTGAGAACTGAGTCACTGGCAGTGTCATTTTCTGAGTCATCCACACCACTTCCTGCTCTTAATTTTTTAAGAAAATATAATATCCAAGAATTGTCCCAACCAAGCCAAACCCTGTCTTAAGAAATAAAATGAGTTTGAAACCCAACAAGGCCTAGCCCAGATTTATTTCCCGGAAGAGCCCACTGCTGTGCATTGCATACCTGAGTTGGGATAGAGGCAGACATCATTAATGTCATGTTCTGGCTCCAAGGAAGTAAATATTTTTCCCTAAAAGAGTAAGCAAAAAGGAATGATTAAAACAGTCCAAGGAAAACAACTTTCGGCAACGTGATACACAGGAAAGAAGCTGAAGACCTCACCTAGCTCCCCTGCACCTCCTGACGTGAACAGAGAAAACCACCTCATTAGCCATGACAGCAGTGAAGGGGCGCTCCCACTGCGGGGCCGTGGTTTAAGGATACGGTGTGGCTGCAGCTGTGGCTTAGGTCGCAGCTGCAGCTCAGATTCAACCCCTGGCCCAGGAACTGCCATATCCTGCAGGTGTGGCCCATAAAATAAATAGATAGACAGATAAGCAAGTAAATAAAACCACAGAATTTAAGCACCAAAAAAATCTTAGAGAATTTCTTTCATCGACTTCTCAAATCCTCTCATTTTACAGACAAAGAAACAGAGGCCTGGAGGGAGAAGTGATTTATCTAGGAAAATGCAAACTTTTAAAGATAATGCCTACGCAACAGGAAAGGTTAAGTTTTAAAATAAAGTTGTACATCAACTTAAAAAAAAAATTCTCATAAGCTTAGAATTCCCACTGTGGCTCAGCGGGTTAAGAACCCGACTAGTATCCATGAGGATGCAGGTTCGATCCCTGGCCTCGCTCAAGGGATTAAGGAAAGCTGTAGTGTAGCATGGATTTGGCGTTGCTGTGGCTATGGCATAGGCCAGTAGCTGCAGCTCTGATTCAGTCCCTAAGCCTGGGAACTTCCATATGCCACAGGCGTAGCCCTAGAAAGAAAAAAAGAAAAAAAGATTCCCATAATCTGGAAAATACCTCTGAGTTACACATGTCCTCAACGAAACCAAAGAGATGATCAGCACGGGAAAATGAGGACACCAGGTGCCATGCCTGGGTCTCATGGGGACTTGAGGGGTCCAATAGGACAGCATGAAATGACTTACAAATCCTATAGGTACACAAAGAATTAGTCACTACATAGTGAAGGCCAAAGTATTTTTAGTTTAAATGTAGGAGAAACATGCTATGTTTTTAAAAATTAAGAGAAGTTAAGGAAAAGAAGAGAAGACGAGACGAAGATGGAAGTGGAGAGAGGTGACGAGAAAGATGAACAAGGAAAGCCAGTCCAGCACAACTGCGGCATTGGGGTCTAGGGAAGAAGGTGGGTTTCCTCATTTCTACATCACACCTACAGCAGCAACTACAACATTGTTTTCAGAACCGATGCTCAAGGCCTCCGCCAGCTCTCCTCTTGCATTTACTAGCTCATTAGGGCAGGCTCCCTGATGAAGTGCCGGAACAATTCAGACATTGATTTCTGGAGTTCCCGTCGTGGCTCAGTGGTTAACTAGGAACTAGGAATCCGACTAGGAACCATGAAGTTGAGGCTTTGATCCCCGGCCTCGTTCAGTGGGTTCAGGATCTGGCACTGCTATGAGCTGTGGTGTAGGTGGCAGATACGGCTCGGATCTGGCATTGCTGTGTCTGTGGTGTAGGCGGGCGGCTACAGCTTCGATTAGACCCCTAGCCTGGGAACCTCCATATGCCTCAGGTGCAGCCCTAGAAAAGACAAAAAGACAAAAAAAAAGAAAAAAAAAAAAAAAACCCACTGATTTTGTGCACAATGAAAAACACTAGCCGGGTTCCATCAAGACAATGAAACTCACACAGCTGCCTCCCTTTCGTCTCACATTCCTGCTGAAACAAAAAGTGGCTGCCCACCCCCCGCCTCTCGAAAATGAATTAAAAAGAAAAAAGGGACACTTTTGGAATAAAGATGCTAAGTTTGTAATCCGTAAATGCAAAGACTCGTAAAAGCAACTGCTCCGCCGAAGGACTCTCCTCCTATAGATGATGAGCTCACCTCCTACTGTTCTCGCAAAATACGCAGGATTTAAAAGGAAAAAGGAAAAGCCCAAGGAAGGTCAAAGCCAGCAGCAGAGGGTTTTGTTACTTTGTAAATGACACTGAGAAGGGGAGGGAGCACCAAATATTTTTAAGGAAATACTACTTGTAAGAAAAACACTGTAAGAAATGATTGTAAAGGTGTCATACCTAAAATTCAATGGTGTGAGATGGGAAAAGAGAAATTGAGACATAATAATACTGGGGTGGAACGAGCGGGAGTATGGCTCACAAAACTTTCCTAAGGTTGTAAGAGAGCCTCAAGATCTAGGGGTTTTGTTCACAAATCAATTTTTTTTTCTTTTTTTAGGGCTGTACCTGCAGCATATGGAAGTTCCTGGACTAGGGGTTGAACTGGAGCTGCAGCTTCAGGCCTACACCACAGCCACAGCAGCATGGGATCTGAGCCGCACCTGTGACCTATGCCGCAGCTCACAGCAGTGCTGGATCCTCAGTCTACTGAGCAAGGTCAGGGATCAAACCCACATCCTCATGGACACTGTCGGGTCCTTAACCCTCGGAGCTACAACAGGAACTCCAAGATCAATTTCTTTAAACAATGGTTTACTCTCTACCTAATATGTAAAAATGCATGCTAATTCTGGCAAATGAGGAAAATTTCTTAACAGGAAGAAGACACTCTTGACTGCTCTGAATATGAGTATTACCTGTATCTCTCCCGAAGTACCTGACTTCCAAAGAAGTTTCCAAATAGATAAGTTAGTACTTCTTTCTCAAGAACTCACATAACTCAAGACAGGCCACAGAAAAAAAAGGAACATTAGGAAAATGGGCAAATAAGTCATTTTAATAAGAAAAAAAAATACATACTGAGTTCTTATTCCACATTTTGATAATCCGTGAGTCGGCAGACAAAATCAAATCTAATGAATCTTGGAAATGAACTGATTTAATGGGCAGCCCATATTGGTGATCCTTAACTAGCAATGGTTTATCAGATCGAAGATCATACAACAAAACCTGAAAGGGAAAGAAAAATGTTATTTTTGTTTCAACAAATTATAAACATTTATTTAAAAAAAAAAAACAACCTTGGAGTTCCCGTCATGACGCAGTGGTTAACGAGGCTGACTAGGAACCATGGGGTTGCAGGTTCCATCCCTGGCCTTGCTCAGTGGGTGAAGGATCCGGCCTTGCCATGAGCTGTGGTGTGGGTCGCAGACTCGGCTCGGATCCCAAGTTGCTGTGGCTGTGGCGTAGGCCACAGCTCCAATCGACCCCTAGCCTGGGAACCTCCATATGCTGTGGGAGCAGCCCTAGAAAAGGTAAAAAGACAAAAAACAAAACAAAACAAAACACCAAAACCTCTGAGAACTTAGAATGATGGCTGCCGTTTGTTTCATCACCTTTTTTTGTCACCACAATGAATACCCTCACTCAAGACTCTAAAATCAGCCGGCAAAAATACTCCCGAAAAATCTCCTCGATTCCCCTTCCAGTACATGGCTTCGTGAATGCAATCCTGAGAGTAATTTCCAGGCACGCTGGGCGTGAGAACCGCTCAGACACAGCCAGCAAGGAGCCCAGAGGAAAGGAAAGCACACGCCAAGTCGTGTCACTCGGGAAGGAAGTCAAGAGGGCCATTCCGCACCAGGCACTGTCACAGCAACTGACGGGACCAAGAACCAGAGGCAGGATGCAGACAGGCCGGGGAGATTCAGGACAGACGGTGGAGCTCCCGCCCTGCCGGCCGCCCAGTCGCGGAGGCGGAGGCTCAGGTGGGCTCAAGACTCGGCTCCACCCGTAACCCGCCCCCCCCATGGCCCAGGAAGGCCCCACTGCTGGGTGGGGGGGTACTGGCCGTCGATACCGCTGTGTAAGAGGTGCCGAGGCCCGCCCTCACCCACGACGGCCCAGCACGTGCACTTCGCGAAGCTGCCGGAGCCTGAGACCCGCGCCGAGCCCGTCGTTGCGCGCTGGCCCCCAGCTGTGAGGGGCCGAGGCTCGTCCAGCTGGGGGGCCCTTGGCGCTGAGCAGCAGATCCACCTAATTAAGGTCTAGGATGACAAGAAACGAGGGAGCGGGTTGGCCTCCGCAAAGCCGACGGCCGGGGAAAGCTCAGCCAAGTGGCTGGTTGCCACTGCTCGGTGGTGGCGAAGGGCCACGGCAAAGGGTCTCAGGCCAAGGATGCCATCGAGGAGTACTTCAGACGCAAGAAACGACCAAACAGAAAAGCTGGCTCTTAAAGAAATCAGAAAAAGACAGATGGTGGAGGCAGGACTTTTGGGGGAGGGCAGAGGGTCTCTCCGAGCCGGGTCAGGACAGGCAAGGGTCCCGGAGAGCGGGACCTCAGCCCCAGGTGGCGGATCCTCTCTAGACCAGGACGGCCGAGGGAGAACCTCTACTGGCAACTGAGTTCAGCCCGGCACTGAGGTCAGAACAAACTCACGAGCCTGGGCTCTGCCCTGAAGGAAGACAGGAAAGACAACATCCACCCCGGGGCTCCTGCAGTCCAAGTCCTCAGACGCGCGCCTGCTGAGGGAGCTCCACTGATGGCGCTGCACGCAGGAAACCGCTAATAGCGCTGGGTCAAAAAAGAGGCTCCTTGAGCAAATATTTTTTGGATACTTACTTACGGAACACGCTTTTCACCTACAGGAATTTTCAGAGCCTTCAACATATACTGAAATACAGTATAAATCTGGCAGAGTAGGAAGGAATCTGGAGAATTCTAAACTTCTCTGACCACAGAACTCGGTTCCACACACTCTGAAAAGCATTGTTCTAACCACAGGCCAGAGAACATCGGGGGCATGTCCCACGGCAGCTTTAGCTCGAGAGACTCTCAGACCAACCATTAAGGCCAGAACTAGAATTTCTCAAGAGACTGAAAGAACACAGCCTGCCGGACAACCCTCTCCTCTGGCCAGAACAATAAGGCCTTATTTTCTGCTGCCTTAGCAACAGATATGTGAACGTTTCCCATGATACAAACCCGCCTCTAAAACAGTAACTGAAGGAGTTCCTGTCATGGCTCAGGGGAAACCAATCGGACTAGTATCCATGAGGATGAAGGTTCGATCCCTGGCCTCGCTCAGTGGGTTAAGGATGTGACCTTGCCATGAGCTGTGGTGTAGGTTGCAGATGCAGCTTGGATCCTGTGTTGCTGTGGCTGTGGTGTAGGCCAGCAGTTGCAGCTCTGATTCGACCCCTAGCCTGGGAACTTCCACATGCTGCAGGTGCAGCCCTAGAAAAAAAAAAAAAAACCACACACAATAATGTAACATAACACAGCATAAAATAAAACAGTAACTTGAGTGTGAAGTTTCTGACTTAAACATATTTACCTGCCCCGTGGATGTTCCAACTGCCATGGTCAAGGCACCATTAAATTTCAGAGCAGAGATTGTTGGTAAACTGTTTATCCTAAAAGGCAAAATATTCATGTTCCATGCATTTATGACCAAACTTGCTTCCAAGTAACAAATTCGTTTTTACTCAACACTTCAATTCTCATGGGAAAAGCACATTTCTAGTCTTCTGTTTAAAAGTTATCTTCTTTAAAAGCTCTTAAATATCCTCAAAGTAGGTACAAACAAAAAAATGTTTCTGAAAATATAAAACCAATTGAAAGCATCAGTACGCCAACACCTTTCACTCTGATTAAGCCAGGACATGGTATTTACAAAAACATCACCATTTTTGTTTAAGAGGAAATAATTTTCTAATTGGGCATGAGCATAACCATTTTCCTTCGGGGGTGGGGGGGCTCACCCACAGGATGTGGAAGTTCCCAGGCCAGGGAATGAACTCTCGCCACAGCTGTAATCAGAGTCCCAGCAGTAACAATACCAGATCCTTAACCTGCTGAGCCACCAGGGAACTCCCACCAATTTCATTTTTCAAGTTAGCAATGTCAAGTTAAAACAACAGACTAGTCCCCAGATGGGGACCTAGTACCTCTAAAAGTGACAGCATGATGGAAGTTCATGGCTACGACTCTGGAATAGGCTTCTCACTCACTCAGTAAGCAAGAGTAATGCTCCGTGGTGGAGAGGGCCCTGGGTGACAAGTCAGAAGTGGGCAGTAGTCCTGATTTCAATACCTATTGTCTCTGTGTCCTTGGACCAGGACCTACGGCCCAGGCCGCCACCTGCTGGCATCCACGAGTCTCTTACGCCACCTAAAGCCTTGGCCTGCACCCACAGGGAAGCGTCAGCGAGAGCCTGGAGGCCTCTCGGCCACATCACTTTCGGTCGATTCCTCTTCATTCATTTCTTGGTGCTCTAATTCCTACCAAGCTCTATTTTTACTTGATATCCTTGGGCTCCTTCTGACATTTTAATCTCACTGACACGGGACGGCCGCCTGAGGCTCCGGAGGGCGGGAGAAGGTGCATCTGCACGTGCGCGGCGACTGTTCAACTGCTGTTCCTTTCCCGTCAGGCAATGCGGCAACGGGTGCCCCAAGCCTTAAGAACACATGCGCTGTTTCATCCAGAAATCCAAACTCTTGATATTTTTTCTCAGGAAATAACCACAGATGTGACCGTGTGATTAAGGTGAAGCAAGAGAAAACCCTAAGTTTCCTTCGGGCACCAAGAGTGGCCTGTTTCTTAAAACAGACCTGTCTGTGTACACGCAAAAGTCATTTTTATTTCCTTTTGTGTATTCGTGAAACCGCTTAGTATCTTTTTACACTAAGTACAAATCATTTTTACAAAATAACTTTTTAAAACTTTTAATAAATAAAATAACCCCCATGAGTTCCCGTTGCAGCTGAGCAGGTTGAGAACCCAACTAGTAACCATGAGGATATAGGTTTGATCCCTGGCGTCGCTCAGCAGCAGCTCCAATTCAGCCCCTAGCCTGGGACCTTCCATATGCCCCAGGAGGGGCCCTAAAGAAACCAAAAAACCTCCCCCATGACATCATGACAGCTGAAAAATGCCCTATTCCCAAGGGCAAGAGGCCACTGAAAACTTTTGTACATCAATATTCAATTTTAAAAAGCAAAAGACCACAGAAAAGAAACTCATGGACTTGGAGAATAGACGCGTGGCTGCCAAGGGGGAGTGGGAGGGAGTGGGATGGACTGGGAGCCTGGGGTTAAGAGATGCAGACTATTTATTGCCTTTGGAATGGATTAGCAATGAGATCCTGCTGTGTAGCAGTGGGAACTATGTCCAGTCACTCATGATGGAGCCTGATAATGGCAGAAAACAGAATGGGTACATGTACAAGTAACTGGGTCACCATGCTGTACAGGAGAAAAAAAACTGTACTGGTGAAATAACAATTACAAAAAATTAATAAAAACAAACTACAACAAAAGAAAAAAACAAAAATAAAAACGCAAAAGAATAAATACGCCTATGTTTCAAGACCACACTTTTTTATTTTTCCTTCCTTAATTTCCTATGTTACTTCTACTACAGTCATTAAACTCAAAATAGAACTAGCCTTAGGACATACTGCAAATAACTCCTGCTGGCCTGCTTTCTTTTTTATTATTTTCATCTTTTTGTCTTTTTAGGGCCAAATCCACGGCATGTGGAGTTTCCCAGCCTAGGGGTCTAATCAGACCTGTAGCCGGCCTCTGCCACAGCCACAGCAACGCCAGATCCGAGCTGTATCTTCGACCTACACCACAGCTCATGGCAACGCCAGATCCTTAACCCACTGAGCGAGGCCAGGGATCGAACCTGCATCCTCATGGTTCCTAGTCGGATTCATTTCCACGGCGCCACGGCAGGACCTTCCCTGGCCTGCTTTCTTAAATGACTTTTTTAAGAAGAAACAATTATTGACAGAGCCTGTATTAGAACACGAGTCTCTTTATTCTAATTCAAAGACAAGCTGGGGAGTTCCCGTTGTGGCGCAGTGGAAATGAACTCGACTAGGAACCATGAGGTTGCGGGTTCGATCCCTGGCCTCACTCAGTGGGTTAAGGATCCGGCACTGCCATGAGCTGTGTAGGTCAAAGACTCTGCTTGGATCTTGCGTTGCTGTGGCTGTGGTGTCGGCTGGCAGCTACAGCTCCAATTCATCCCCTAGCCTGGGAACCTCCATATACCTCGGTTGTGGCCCTAAAAAGCAAAACTAAGTAAATAAATAATTAAATTAAATTTAAAGAAAAACAAAGACAAGCTGATATTTAAGAGAGAGAGAAAACTAAGCGCTCTGCTTCCTAGGGAGTGGGTCAATATCTTCCAGTTAAAACTGATTTCCTCCTTTCTAAAAATAAGGACGTTTCTGATTCATTTGCTCTCACATCTTCAAGATGAAATACGACCAAGCATTTTCCACGGGTTTATTCTAACAGAGTAGCTCATAAAATTCAGTAATCTGCATATTTATGTTTTATGAGTTTTTGTCTGTGTACATGTCACAATAAAAATGTCTAATTAGTTCTGAAAAGAAAAAGCAAATGTAGAAAGATGGAACTTTGCATTTTAAAATAGTATGACATATATTCTACATCATGATTAATGCAGCTGTTCCTCAGCATTACTTTAATAACACTCGGCAATAACAATCAGGAAGGAAATTCTCCTATACTCCATTTATTTATCTGTTATCTTTTCAGGGCAATGCCCACGGCATGTGGAAGTTCCCCATGAAGGGCTGAGTCGGAGCTGTAGCCGCCGGCCTGCACCACGGCCACGGCAATGCCAGATCCCAGCTGCATCTGCAACCTACGCCACAGCTCACAGCCACGCCCGATCCTTAACCCACCAAGCGAGGCCAGGGATCAGACTCGAGTCCTTATGGATGCTAGTCGAGTTCATTACTGCTGAGCCACAGTGGGAACTCCTTCCTATACTCACTTTAAGTGTCATAATTAAAAGATGGAAAAAATGAACTTTACTTGCCACAGAGGAAAACAATGTACATATTAGAAAGAGACATCTTTCCACTTAAGTGGTTCTTATTTTTTTTCTAGGTCAAGGATGCTTTTTACAAACACTCCACCTCCCATGTGATACAGCTCTAGATAACTGTCTGACCAACTGCAAGAGTACACGCTGGTAAAATGACATCTCCAGGAATAGCAAGACCCAAAAGGATGTTTCTGAACCAATTACAGCAACTAATCCCATGTCAAGGATCTGACAATGAGAGTGATTAAGTCTGCATGTGTGCCAACAGGAGCATAGAAAAATATCTGAAAACATAGGGAAAGTGCAATAATTACTCTAGTGAGTGGGGTAAGAACAGGGGCTTATACTTCTTACTTAATTCAAGCTTCTAGAAGTTTTATCCTCTAAGCGTACATTATTTTTCCAAAAAAAAAAAAAAAAGGGCAGGAAATCAGCAAACAGGAATAAGAAAATACCAAAAACATTGGTTCTCTCCACCTTAGAGTTCAAAGCACACATCTTTGCTTGTTAACTGGAGCAGTAGACTCCTGGTTCCCTCATCAGATCCCACAGAACTGGAAATATCAATTCCGTCAGTGTATTTATTTGTTTTAACAAAAGTCCATGGCAGCTAAATAAACAGGCACTCTATTTCCTTAGAAAGGAATTCTGTATTCCCTACCCACTTTCATAAGAAAAGATTTTTACATAAAAAAATCACAAAACACAACCTCAGACAGACGGTATGTCTAAAAATGTCCTCCTTTAGCAACTGATTTCTGGCTTTTTTTGGCTGTGACCATGACATACAAAAGTTCTCGGGCCAGGGACTGAACCCAAGCCACAGCAGTGACAATGCCAAGTCTTTAACTACTAGGCCACCAGGGAACTCCTTTCAGCAACTGATCTTAATTTCATATTGATATGTTTGTTTAAATCAGAAGCTGATGAAAATCTTAACTGCAAATTCATTTCTACGTACTCTGAATCAGCCGTGACGCTACTTAAGGCACAATCCAACAGGCCAACTCTGCCTCGCGTCCTCGGGTCCCAGCACTCGACTCGGCCCTGAACAAACACACACAGTCATTTACAAATAACAGCTGCTACTAGAAATTTCTATAAACAAATACATAGAAAAAAAGAGAAAAAAAGACTTATTAACACTATCTCATGGGGAATAAGAATTTACCTTCTTTTTACTTATACTCTTTTTAGTTTAGTTACATGTTTTATCATGAGCTGCATTTCTTTCATAATTAAAAGAAAAGAGAAGTACCCGTTGTGGCGCAGCGGAAATGAATCCAACTAGTATCCATGAGGATGCAGGTTCAATCCCCGGCCTCATTCAGTGGGTTAAGGATCTGGCATTGCCGTGAACTGTGTAGTCATAGACGTGGCTTGGATCCAAAGTTGCTGTGGCTGTGGTGTAGGCCAGTGGCTACAGCTCCAATTAGACCCCTAGACTGGGAACTCCCATATGCCACAAGTGCGGCCCTAAAAAGAAAAAAAAAGACAAAAAATTGATAATAATTTGACTAAAGAAACCTAAACTTCATCCATAAGGTTGGTTTAATAAAATAATAAACTGCAGCACACTCGAGCAATAGCATCTTAAGCATCAGTTTATTTTATTTATTTATTTATCGTCTTTTTTTGCCTTTTCTAGGGCTGCTCCCACGGCATATGGAGGTTCCCAGGCTAGGGGTCTAATCAGAGCTGTAGCCGCCAGCCTACGCCACAGCCACAGCCACGCCAGATCCAAGCTGCGTCTGCAACCTACACCACAGCTCACAGCCACGCCGGATCCTTAACCCACTGAGCGAGGTCAGGGATCGAACCCACAACCTCATGGTTCCTAGTCGGATTTGTTAACCACTGCGCCACGATGGGAACTCCATTAAGCATCAATTTAAAAAAACTAGTTTAGCTCTATAATTGCAAGCACCAATATATAAAGATGTACATTATATACCATTACTTTTTTTTTTTTTTTGCTTTTATAGAGCCACACCTGCAGTATATGGTAATTCCCAGGCTAGGGGTCTAATCGGAGCTATAGCTGCCAGCCTACACCACAGCCACAGCAACTTGGGATCCAAGCTGCATCTGCAACCTACATCACAGCTCAAGGCAACACTGGATCCCTGACCTACTAAGGGAGGCCAGGGACTGAACCTGTATCCTCATGTATACTGGTCGAATTAGTTGCCGCCGCCGCCACCAGGGGAACTCCCATGTACCATTACAATTTTTAAAGAGACAAATGAAAATCTGTGATATAATTTCAATTGTGGGAAAAACTTTAAAAAACCTATGACTACCACATATGCATACCTGCCAATACATAAACAAACAAAACTGAACGGGGAATACGGGAAACCCGAAAGAGCCACCACGCGTGGAGGATGTGGTGCCTGCAAGGCACAGAGGGGCACTTTTTAAAAAAATGTTTTTAACATATTTGTCTTTTTTTGGACTATGAATATTTAACAACATTGTAATTAAAATGCAAATGTAGGAGTTCTCTTGTGGTGCAATGGGTTAAGGATCCAGCATCGTCACTGCAGAGGCTGAGGTCGCTGCTGTGGCGTGGGTTCAATCTCTGGCCGAGCAACTTCCACAAGCTGCAGGTGTGACCACAAAAATAAACCAAAAAAAACGTGCACATCTAGGAAAACTCCTGACAAGTATTAAGGACACTGCTTCAAAGATATTGCAGTTTAAAAAGAAAGTGTGCATTTGTTGAATGCTACTCTATAGGACATACAAATGGCAACTCCTCACACTTTGACAGCTGAGTATTTTCCAATAGTTGTTGCACAGGATTCTTCACCAGCCCCTCTATAAAGGGGGCAAGGTGATAAGTAGTATCACTTCCATTTCACCGATGAGACAAACAAGCCTCTGGGAAAGCAATTCACTTATAAGACGAATAAGCAGCAGAGCCGGGACTCCACGACATACTGCCCCCTGTTGAGAACAAAAGTGGCCGTCGCCCTGCTCCCCTGGAGCTGGCAATACAGCAGCGACATTGCTCCAGCTCAGGGTGCTGACTGCCAACGCACGGCAAACCCGACGTGCGAGGGACAGTCTACAGCCAGAGGACGGCTGCGTCTGCGTGGCCGTGACACACCATCCACACGCAAGACACCCCAGCGGCTTCCTCGGCACCTGCCCTTAGGAACCAAGCAAGCCTGTCTGCCAACGAAACTCCATTCGTTCCCAAATGCAGAGCAAAGATCTTAAAACAAAGTCAACGGGTGCTTACCTCTATTGTTCCCGTGGCAAACAAGCCGTGCGCTGAATTTATGTCACAAACATTATTCTCCCTAAAACAGCGAAGTCATGAGGGAGAGAGTATTAGCAACTACTTTAGAGAGAGGGCTCCCAATTACGCTTCTACATAAACAGCCAACCCGGAGTTCCGATTGTGGCTCAGTGGAAAGGAATCTGACCAGCATTCATGAGGACACGGGTTCGATCCCTGGCCTCACTCAGTGGGTTAAGGATTTGGTGTTGCCGTGAGCTGTGGTGTAGGTCACAGACTCAGCTCAGATCTGGTGTTGCCGTGGCTGTGGTGTAGGCCAGCAGCTCCAATTCCCCAGCCTGGGAACCTCCATATGCCTCAAGGGCGGCCCTAAAAAGACAAAAAAATAGAAAATAAACAGCCAACCCAATTCTGTGGACAAAAGACAGCAGAGTCCCTCACTAACCGCATATGAAAAGCAAGCCATCAAAGGGTTAAGCGCTCGGCACACAGTCCCCAGGACTTCAGATCCCTGGGGCACACTCTAGGGACTGAAACAAGGAAAGCTTTCTTCAAAATTACTATTCCGCCACCACAGGGATCAATTTCTCAACATATTTTTCTCCCAAACAAAAAGAATACAGGCCATCACTGCACCAATCCTGAGATGTGACCAGCTTGAGTACACTGATCTAAGCTCATTTCTTCCCCCTGCAAAATGGTTATTTCACCAACTGCATATGACTACTGTGAGGATTAAATAAAAAAATCTACAAAATGCTTATTAGCACAGTGTCTAGAATTTACAAGACACTCAATAAATAAAAGCTGTCATTACAAACAGAAGATTCTGCAGCTAAAGAGCAAATAACTTTGTACTATTCTTGTTGTTGTTTTTTTTTTTGTCTTTTTTTTGTCTTTTGTTGTTGTTGTTGCTATTTCTTGGGCCGCTCCCTCGGCATATGGAGGTTCCCAGGCTAGGGGTTGAATCGGAGCTGTAGCCACCGGCCTACACCAGAGCCACAGCAACGCTGGATCCGAGCCGCGTCTGCGACCTACACCACAGCTCACGGCAACGCCGGATCGTCAACCCACTGAGCAAGGGCAGGGACCGAACCCGCAACCTCGTGGTTCCTAGTCGGATTTGTTAACCGCTGCGCCACGACGGGAACTCCCAACTTTGTACTATTCTATGATGCACCATGAAGTTACCATAGTTTTTTGGGTTTTTTTTTTCCCGCTTTTTAGGGCCGCACCCACGGCATATGGAAGTTCCCAGACTTGGCTCGAATCGGAGCTGCAGATGTCGGCCTACACCACAGCCACAACAACGCAGGATCCAAGCCACATCTGCAACCTACACCACAGCTCATGGCCATACGGGATCCTTGACCCCCTGAGCAAGGCCAGGGATCGAACCCTCATCCTCATGGACACTAGTCAGGTTCATTACCACTGAGCCACAATGGAACCTCCTTTCTTTCTTTTTTTTTGAAAGAAAACAAGCGTATTCTAAGCCAATGTGAAAAAAATACCAGGAGTTTGCCTGGTTTCTATCACTCTATGTTCTTTCAACACTTAAAAATCCCTTTCCGGAGTTCCCTGGTGACCGAGTTGTTAAGGATTCAGTGTTGTTGCCGTCACTGTTGGCTCAGGTTCAATCCCTCGCCCAGGAATTTCTGTATGCCATGGGCACAGAAAAAAACAATAATAAAAAATTTTTAAATAAAAAATAAAAACCCCTTTCAAAGCAATAAGGAAAACCCAAGTCCTTTATCTACAGATGAGAAGGAATCCAACTCCCACTCTGCTAGCTGTGTGACCGTGAACAAGCTTCCTACCCTCTGAGTCTCAGCTGCCCTATCTGTTAAATGGAGGTAATAATAGTACCTACTGCAAAAATTTAAGTTTAAAGTGAGTGAATATATATATTAAAAATGCTGAATGCCTGGCACACAGTAGGTGCTTTCGCTATTGTTATTGCTATTACTCAGTATTATTAATACTATGACAGACTCATTCCTGAAGTATTTCTCTTTGAACAAAAGCATAAACCGTAATACAGAAAAAGAAAACCTGAAAAAACCTTAAGTACCTGCTAACGAAGACATTAAAAATAAAAACTAAAAAATGGCACTCCAAACAAGTTAAATCAAAATTTCGCCGTAAGAGAAAACAGCACAAAACTAAACCGTAAATAAAAATGTAAAGAGTACTGCAAAAAATAACACACTGAATTTTTGGGATGCGTATGAAATTTTTTGCGTACATTTAAAAAACCTTTTCTTCCCCTAATTTTAAGATATCACCAGGTCTTGTAGTACATTTTTTGTATAAGAAAAAATTTCACGTTAATCTTACCTAAGTTGCCCTGAGCTCTGCAACTGAACGCAACATGTTATCTGACAATAGCCTGGGCATCCAGCTCCACCTGCTGGCCGAAAGAATTACAGCGCCAATCTTAAAATACTCACGCAGCATCAGTCTGCAGAGGATTCAGGTACCGTCCCTGCTCCAAGTTTAATCGGTAAACTTCAGAGCTGCAAAACAAGGAATAAAGTTACAAATCCAATAAACTATAATGAACTTCTCAAGTCAATAAAATTTTTAGAAATATGTACCTATCATAAAGCATCATTTTCGTCTGCAAAACTGATACAAAAATGTATTCAAAACCTAAAAAATGATTATCTTGTGAGTTTGTTTCCACATAAAACTGATGTAAACCACCCAGGTGCCAAGGAAACATTATGAAGTCGTCAAGTAGAATATTATTTACAAATAACAAGGGAATACAAGATACAAAGTGTATCTGTAAGTGTATATACAAAAAGGCTACAGGGAGTTCCTGCCCTGGCCCAGTGTAAACAAATCTGACTAGCATCCATGAGGACGCAGGTTCAATCCCTGGCCTCACTCAGTGAGTTAAGGATCCGGCATTGCTGTGGCTGTGGTGTAGGCTGGAGGCTGTAGCTTCAATTCAATCCCTATCCTGGGAACCTCCAAATGCCATGGTTGTGGCCCTAAAAATACACACAGACACACACACACAAGACTACAAAGGGAGTTCCCTGCTGGCTCAGTGGGCTAAGAATCCGGTGTTGTCACTGCTGTGGTTGGAGTTGGTGCTGCATCTCAGGTTTGATCCCTGGCCCTAGAATTTTTATATGCTGCAGGCGCAGCCAAAAACAGAAAAAACGACTACAGGGGAATAACGAATCAATACTATTAATAAAGGTTTTCTCTGGATAGCATAATCATGGGATTTTTTTCTTCTGTATACTTTTTTACATTTTCCCAATTTTCTAAAATGTGTACCTATTATTTTTGTAATCATAAAGAAGGCAGCATTTAGGAATAAAAAGTTTTTAGATGCATGCAATGGGGCTAGGATACTGACTTCACGCCTGCTGGGTTACCCGCATGTCTCCGGCTTTAGAGCACCATGCTTATAAAAGCCAAGGGCGGAACGCCTCAGTGGGCCAGTCCCTCGGGAACTCCGCCCCCCCAGCAAATGCGAGGCAGGGATCACGTCTTCTTCTCCTAATCCCTCTCCTCTGTGTCAAGAACACAGGTGGCTTAGGGAGGTGGGAAGAAAACAAAGGAGGATCAGACGCAATAAATACCTTGCACCGACAAAGTACAGGTCGCAGGATGGATAATGGTACGAGAAATCGCGCCCAAACTTTGGTATTCTGGTTTTGTAGTAGAAACCCGATTGGGAATGAAATTCAATATATCTATCGTTATGTAGGAAGACAATCTGAAACAAAACAAGAAAATGAGTTTGCTGAGGTTTCCAGGTGAAGTGTTTTACTTCATTGTCATCACCGAAACTGGCAAAGCAAGACCACTGATTTCTCTCCCCCTCCTCTGCCTTTCTGTAAACACACGTGTACACACAACCTGTTCTCACGGTCAAGACCTGTGTTTAAGACTCAAACCTCTCCATTAGGTACTGAAGGCCTTCCTGCATCCTAGCTAGCTGTGCGTGTGGTTTTTTGATTTTCGCAAACCTCACCTTCTAACGCAAAGACGCACCGCAGCTCTCCTTCTCGGACCTGGCAGCAGCACTTACTTCCTAATGCTGAACACTGCTCAGTGACCTCGACAAGTGATTTCCTAGTTTCCCTAAGAACACACTGTAATCATCTCACGATTATCACACAGGGTTTGATATACTCCTCACATAAACTTAACCTTAACGTACTAAAACAGGCATCTTAAAAATCTGATTTTAAATGGTATTCGAAAGCAAATTTATCAATTTCTAGAGAAAATACCTTAAAAAATCACATGTTCCAAAACATATGCTACATGGCCACCATGGGCAAAAGGATGCGTCACAGCCTGCAGGACGCAAGAGCTCCGTCAGCTCTGGTCATTCTACTTTCCTTCAAGGTGGCATCTGACATCCCTCAGAACTTTTCATTTTAGTAGGACTGGGTCACTTGGTTGTTCAGCACAAATGATCACAACCTTGTAGATTAACTATACTTCAATAAAACTTAAAATTGGAAAAAAAATAAAATTAGGAGTTCCCAACAGCAGAAACGAATCCAATTAGGAACCATGAGGTTGCGGGTTCGATCCCTGGCCTCACTCAGTGGGTTATGGATCCGGTGTTGCCGTGAGCTGTGGTGTAGGTCGTAGACTCGGCTCTGATCCTGCGTTGCTGCAACTGTGGTGTAGGCTGGCAGCTACAGCTCCAATTCGACCCCTAGCCTGGGAACCTCCATATGCTGTGGGTGTGGCCCTAAAAAACAAAAATAAAATAAAATCATGGTAAACTATAAAAAATTTTTTAAAAATAAAAATGATGTTTGTAAATGCTCAAAAAAATAAATCTGAGGTTTGAATTGTCAAAAAAATAAACTGAATAAGGCACTTTACTGGCAATCTTATAACTGTTAAAAATTACCACAAGGTTCAACGATGCACTAATGGTACCAAAGAAGAAAAAAAGAAAACATATATATATATATATATATATATATACACGTTTATATATGTGTGTGTGTATGTATATTAGCTATGTCTTAAACTGTTTCACTATATACTACAACCACTTGCAGGATTAAGAAAATTAAACATACAACACTGCTATTTTACTTTTTATATGAATAACAAAATGAAAGCAACCTGGCAAATAAAACCAGTTTAAATGCAACAATGAAAAGCACACATCCAGAATATAAGAGTCTAAAAAGACGACTTCTACCAACTCTCTTTCTTTAATTGAAGTATCGGGGCTCTACACTATCGCATAAGGTGTACGTATGACTACGCTGCACTCCCCACTGCTAAAGATGACACTCCGTCCACAGTTACTATACAACACTGGCTGTATCCCCTGCATTGTCCACTATACCCTTGCAGCTCGCTTTACACCTAATGGCTTGTCCCTCTTAATCCCCCGCCTCCCCACGGCCCATTCCCCACCCCGATCCCCGCTGGTAACCACGAGTCCCGTCTCCATATTTGTGTCTGCCTTTTTTTTGCTATATTCACTAATGTGTCGTATTTTTAAGATCCAAATATAAGTAATATTTGTCTTTCTGTCTGACTTGTCTTTCTTTTTGTATTTTCTTTTGTATTTGTCCTTCTTTGTCTGACTTATTTCACTTAATATAATGCCCCTCCAAGTCCATCAATGCTGCTGCAAATGGCAAGATTTCATTCTTTTCTATGAGTGAATAGCTACCAATTCTTAAAAATATAGATAAGGTTTCATTCATGTGTGATACGGAAAACCTGTTTCGTAATTAGACTGGCCAAAGGCTGTCTCTATCACCACTCTTACGTAATGGGACAAACTGAACTATACTAACAGAAAACAATAGGTTTTATTTTACTACACGGTCGTTTTTTTAAAGGTCGCACCCATGGCATTTGGGAGTTCCCAGGCTACTGGTCAAACTGGAGCTACAGCTGCCAGCCTACGCTACGGCCATGGATTTGTTTCTGTTGCGCCCCAATGGGAACTCCCACTCAGCCTTTTTTTTTTTTTTTAACCTTTTTGTCTTTTTAGGGCCACACCCACGGCATATGGAGGTTCCCAGGCTAGGGGTCTAACCGGAGCTGAAGCCGCCGGCCTACACCACAGCCACAGCAACACAGGATCCCAGCCGCATCTGCGACCTACACCACCGCTCACGGCAAGGCCAGATCCTCAACCCACTGGGCGAGGCCAGGGATTGAACCCGCAACCTCATGGTTCTTGGATGGATTCGTTAACCACTGAGCCACAACGGGAACTCTAGCCCACACAGCCATTTTTAATTTAACAATGGGATCATAAAAATACTTATAAAACTAAATGCCACTCATTCATTTCTTGAGCAAAGGCAGTACGAACCACTGCTGTAAAGCATACCTTTGAATAGTCATCAGACAAAGTTTCAAAGGTGACAACTGAAAAATAAGAAATAGTAGGGAAAAAAAATTACCAATAAAATAAAAACTTGATGCAAAGATTCTAATTCTACACAAACATTATATACAAATGCAGAGTTCTTCTTTCTTTTTTGCCCCACATAAAACAAGAACTGAGTTGTCATGCTATACTGCCGCCAAAACACCACATGCAAAATAAAGCTTTATAATTTCTTAATAAAGATCAACTAGATTTTTCTAGAGAACTGAAGCAAATTAAATAATAAATTCGCAAAACACAAACTCGCCAGTTCTTCTGAGATGGTCAAAGTAAAATAACAGATATTAAAAACACAAACACATTCGCTTAAAATAGGTAACAGTAACTTCCTACTCATTCGTAATATACCTGCTAAACAAAAATAAAGATTGAAAAGTTATTAGTGGGACATGGAGTTTGGCTTTTTTGGTTTTTGTGTTTTTTTGCCCTTTTTAGGGCCGCACCCTCAGCAAATGGGAGTTCCCAGGCTACAGTTCGAACTGGAGCTGTAGCTGCTGGCCTGTGTCATAGCCACAGCAATGCGAGATCCAAGCCACATCTGCAACCTACACCACAGCTCATGGCAATGCCGGATCCTTAACCCACTGAGCGAGGCCAGGGATCGAACCCATATCCTCATGGATACTAGTAGAGCTTGTTACCACTGAGCCACAACAGGGACTCCTGGTTTGTTTTGGGTTTTTTGTTTGTTTGTTTTTTAAGAAGAGTGAAGTAAGTTAGGAGAATACCCATCTCATTAACTTCTTTTCCCTCATTCTCAAGTATGAGGCCACCTGATAAAAAAATACCTGAGCTTGGAGTTCCCAATGCAGTTCAGCAGGTTAAGAACCCGACCAGTATCCAAGAGGATGCAGGTTCGATCCTTGGCCTTGCTAGTGGGTAGGTCGAAAATGAGCTGTGGCGTAGGTCAAAGATGTGGCTCGGATCTCACGCTGCTGTGGCTGTGGTGTAGGCAGGTAGCTGCAGCTGCAATGCAGCCCCTAGCCTGGGTACTTCCATGTGCCGAGAGTGCGGCCCTAAAAAGAAAAAAAAAAAAAAAAAAAAAAAAAAAAAAACAAAAACACTCTTGAGCTTTCCCTCAAACCGCCCTCTGTGCGGGGAGAATGCTAAGACAGCCCCCCGTCCTTCCTTCTGCCTCATACAGGCCCCTCCTCTGGAGAGTGCAGGCGGCCCTGGGGAAGTGATGAGACACCACCCTTGTGACTATGTCACATTAAACAGCAAAGGAGAGATTTATAATCACATGAGCCCTTTAAAAGTAGCGTTTTCTGCAGTTCCCTTCGTGGCTCAGGGAAAACAAATCTGACCAGCGTCCATGAGGAGACAGGATCGATCCCTGGCCTTGCTCAGTGGGTTAAGGATCTGGCGATGCGGTGAGCTGTGCCGTAGGTCGCAGACGCGGCTGGGATCCTGCAGCGCTGTGGCTGTGGTGTAGGCCAGCAGCTGCAGCTCCAATTAGATCCCTAGCCTGGGAACCTCCATATGCCTCGGGTCTGGCCCTAAAACGACAAAAATAAATAAATAAATGTAGAGTTTTCTTCAGTTCCCTTGTGGGGCAGTGGGTTAAGTATCTGGCGCTGTCACTGCAGTGGCTTGGGTCACAGCTTTGGTGCAGGTTCAGTCCCTGGCCCGGGAACTTCTGCATGCCGTCAGTGCAGCAAAAAAAAAAAAAAAAAAAGGCAGTTTTCTCCAGCTGACGGCTGAAGGGAAAGTCGGAGAGCCTCGGAGCACAAGAAGGCTCCAGTGGGCGGTTGCTGGCCTGAGGAAGGAGGGGGCCGGCGAGGAGGAACGCAGGCAGCCTCCGACGCCGCGAGCGGCCAGCAGCACACAGGACCCTCGGCTACGACCGCAAGGAAGCGCACTCTGCCAACGACCTGCAGGTCTGAAAAAGGATCTTGCCCAGGGCCTTGGGCGGGGTCCCGCCTGGCTGACACCTCGAGTTCAGCGCTGAACAAAGACTTCAGCAAAGCCTGGACAGACTTCACCCACAGATTTTTTAATTTGCTACATTTACAGTAATTTGTTACACAGCAAAGAAAACTAACACAAAACTCATGAACGTTTGGTTTTTAGTTTTTGGTTTTTTCTCTTGTTTTTTTTTTCTTTTCCCCATGTGCATTTTGAACAGCAAAAAAGCAGCCAAATATAAAAACTACTTTTATGAATTCAAATTTAACCTCTTACTTACCCTCTGAATCTAAACATCTTTCGAACTTCAAGGATAACTGATAGGTGTCATAACATCGAACGCGAGGTTTATACGTTCCTGTAAAAAAAAAGGAACGTGACGGTAAAACCTAAAGGACATACTTTTTAATTATCAATATCCTGCAGACGTGCTGAACACACTTTCTGTTTTGATTCCTTATAAGCCTATCAAACAAAATGGTTTCAAAAGCAGCCTTCCCCACAGGCCAAAGAGAAAAGAAATAAAGGAGAGACGCAAACGAGACAGAGAAAACAAAACACAAATAACTAACCTACGTCACAAATACTCTAACAAAGTAGACTAAAACACTCAATGGCAAAGATGAAAGATGGTCAATATCTGCATTAGGACGTTCAAAAAAGTTCTGCTTTCAGGAGCTCCCTGGCCTGGGAGTTCCCACTGTGACGCAGTGGAGATGGATCTGACTAGGATGCCTGAGGATGCAGGTTCCATCCCTGGCCTCGCTCAGTGGGTTAAGGATCCAGTGTTGCCATGAGCTGTGGTGTAGGTCGCAGACTCGGCTCAGATTCTGTGTTGCTGTAGCTGTGGTGTAGACTGGCAGCTACAGCTCCCATTTGACCCCTAGCTTGGGAACTTCTATATGCTGTAGGTGCGGCCCTAAAAAGACCAAAAATACCCACAAAACAGCATAGAGTATATATATACACACACACATACTCTCTATATAATATATATATATAATCTACGGTCTATATTCTAAACATAAAACTGAAGGCTGAGAGATATGGCTAAGGTCAGTGCTGAATAACCACTGACACAAGACAAGAGAGACTGGGACACGGTGTAGAAAGTTCTGCCAAAGAAAGCGGTTGTGAAAGTGATATAGATGGACGATGTTAAGCCAGCAAAAACAGTAGGTGGACAATACACAGGATTCACGCGCCAAGATCACCGCCAAAAAAGGGTACGTAATGCTCCTCTAAATTATAATACATTAAAAGTTCCCTCTATCCCCGGCTTTTTGATACCGATGGCACTGTCAACGTAAAATCTTAGTGACAGAAAAAATTACTAGTACATGATAGAGAAAGTCATCACGACAAAAGGGACCTTTCCCGGAACTCCCATTCCTTGCTGGTGGCGTAGAAAATGATGCGACCACTTTGGAAAAACATCTGGCAGTTTCTTATCAAACTAAATCACCTATCCTGTGACCCCAAAAATGTCCTCAAAACAGACTCGCACGAGTTCATGCATGTTTTACCAATAACAGCCAAAGAATGAAAACAGCCCAGGTGTCCAGCAGATGAGAATAAAGAGGGGCGTATTCCTACAAGGAATAATTCCATTTGCTAATAAAAAAGGAGCAATCTACTGACGCATATGATGACGGGAATGATCTCAACTAGGAAGTCCTAAGTGAGATAAAGGCTACACAGAAAGAATACATGGTGTACGACCGCACTTGCATAAAGTTCTGAAACAGGTTATACGTGTCCGTGGCGAAAACATCAATCGCAGTGGCGGCTGGCTAAGCACGGATGGCAGCAGGACCGCTGGCGAGGGCCATGAAGTTAGTTCCTGGGTGAAAGGAATCTTTTGGGCTGAACAGGTGTATGCATTTGCCCCAACTTACCAGACTTAAAATCAGTGTATTCCACTGTATATAAATTTATCTTAAAAAAAAAAAAAAAAAAAAAAAGCCATAAGCAAACACTGAATTCTAGCACCAACGTACGTGCTCAAGTATTTAAGGGTGACGTATAGTAATATCTCCAACGTACTCTGAAAATGCATCAAAAACAGGATAGGTTGATGGACAGCAGAAGGACAGATAGATACGTGATAAAGCAAATTGAGCAAGCTACGGAAGAATCTAAATGGTAGGTCCAACTTCTTCACATTTCTATTAAGTTTTTTAATAATAAAATGTTAGGGTAATTTTTTGAAAGTGACCTTTCCCACCATAGCATTTCTTGCTATGAAATGTCTGTAAATCGTAACTGAAAAGGCGCTTACCAGTTGCTAAAATATACTGTCCGTCTTTTGACACCTTTATAGTGGTACAAACAGTAGGCATTTCAAAATCTTGAATGAGTTCGATCCTCCTACGGACATCTAGAGAGAGAGAGAGAGAAAACGGGGAACTGGTTTAACGACCCTGTGCTCATCCTGTGTCAGAGGAAGACCAAGAACTCAGAGCAGTCCCCGCAGACCAGCGGACAACGGCGCCCTGCTTCCCAGCCGTGGGAAGGCACACGACACAGCACCACCCATGACACTGCAACGTTTCCTCTTAGCTCATACCTTATTTTGCTAAACGAAGTATTTTATTTTACTTTTCAAAGAGGAAAAAGTACCATCATTAAATTGTTTTTTTTTAATGTCCACAAGATGCATCAAACCTCCAACTTTAAGCCCTGGATAGCAGGGGAACATAAGAAACATTAAAAGGGAGTTCCCTCCTGGCTCAGCAGGTTAAGGACCTGGCATTATCACTGCTGTGGCTCTGGTTACAGCTGTGGTGCAGGTTCGACCCCTGGCCCCGGAACTTCCGAATGCCACAGGCACAGCCAAAATAAAAAGAAGAGACATTTAATCACTATTGTTATTTAACCATGGCGAATACAAAAATCTTTACCATCTTCTCAAGAGTAACAAGTTTAAATCTTTAAAAACTTAAGTTTATGTAAGAAACTGCCACCAAGATGACTCTGGCCTCTTTCTGGCAGTGCTGATCTGCAGCCAAGAGGATCCAGGCTGGAGTGGGACCGAGCGCAGCCTCTCTGGGTCAGGATGCTGAAATGCGCTCATACCAAAACTGGCTCCCTGCCGAGGCCCCGTCACGGCTCAGTGGGAACAAACCCGATTAGTATCCATGAGGACATGGGTTTGATCCCTGGCCTCACTCAGTGGGTTAAGGATCTGGCGTTGCCAGGAGCTGTGGTGTAGGTTGCAGACACGGTTGGGATCTGGCATTGCTGTGGCTGTGGTGTAGGCCAGTGGCTACAGCTCTGATTTGACTCCTAGCCTGGGAATCTCCATATGCCGTGGGTGCGGCCCTAAAAAAGACAAAAAAAAAAACAACTGATCTTACAAGCCTATCTTCCCCACTGCCATAACCTAAAAAACCAAAATCTCCTACAATGATCTCTCATTGTTCATGTTTACATGTCTTCTACGTAAAATTACCTCATTCAGAAAGAAAATGCTCATTGTCTCTTTATCTCAAAAACTGACAAGTGGATTTACGGAGTGGAAAAGTTTTTGATACACTGGAAAACAAAGCAATTAGGGAACCGTTCCGAGAGCGAGCCAGGACCTCCTGCACCCCTGCACGTGACTGCAAGGCCCTGGCCCCTCCCCTACCTGAGCCATTTCTCAGCTTTATGTATGTGGCTGGGAACCTAGACAGGTGAGTCGCCACTAGACAACATTCTTGCTTACTGCTGGCCATAAAAGCATCGGCCTGCCCAAGTTCAGTGTTCCTCAGCTGCAACACAGACCCACTCTGTGCAGAGCCACCCACGTGGGCCACACTGAATGTCCCTGGGGAACTTCAGGCCAGGGGGCTGACAGAAGAACGCAAGGGCCCATACATACTACCTGCTGTGTCACGTGAGTAACAGAGTCCCTGTCTCTGATCCGGGAGTCCTAGTCTTCTGCTGTCATCCATGAAACTGCTACAGGCTTCATGTCATCCAGGAAACTGTTAGAGGTTAACTTCCTAGTGTGTAAGCAGGTAAGTCCAGCCCCGTACCCACAGACTCTATCAACCACAACAAAAGATGTCTTTAGAAGGATGGAGCTCCCATTGTGGCGCAGCGGAAATGAATCCAACCGGGAACCATGAGGTTCCAGCTTCGATCCCTGGCCTTGCTCAGCAGGTTAAGGATCTGGCGTTGCCGCGAGCTGTGGCGTAGGTTTCAGACACGGCTCGGATCCCGCATTGCTGTGGCTGTGGTGCAGGCTGGCAGCAACAGCTCCAATTAGACCCCTAAGCCTGGGAACCTCCATATGCCGCGGGTGTGGCCCTAAAAAGACCAAAAGACAAAAAAAAAAAAAAAAAAAGGTATCTTAAGAAGGAAAAGAGCAAAAAGTTTATTTTCCACTGCATTAACTCCACTGCATTTTTGTAAACCTTCCCTTAAATATGATAATAATATGTGAGCAAGAGCATTCTAACAGGAATCAGAAATGAAGCAGAAATGAAAAACGGTACTCACCAACATCTTTCTTCTGTAGGGCTCTCTTCTTCCTGTCAGAAAGCCACTAAAGAAAATGAAGAGACTTTATTTAAAACCTATGTACTTGAATTGTTTTTCTGCTTACAAAAACAATACATGCTCACACCAAAAAATGTAACATGGAAAATGAAAATATTCTGTAATCCTAATTGTACTGTTAACATATCCCAGTATAAGGATTTTTTTTCCTGGTATATATTTTAAAAATTAGACAACACATTGTCAGTACTGAGATTTACACAAGAGAAAACTAATCCACCTGATCAACCTACGGGAGAGCAGTGAGCTTCAGGCGTCATGGGTTACAACTAATACGGGGAACAACTTTAAGTGAAATTTTAAAGAGCAAAACATTAAATGGAGAGAGTTTCTTAAAGACTTTAAAATATACTTCTACAAAAGGTAAAATAGATAACTGAACAAATACATGACACATGATAATAAAAAATAACACTCTTAAAAGTCATATTCATTGCTACCAGGTTTTGCTCATTTCAGCGAGCCGCCTCAGTCCGCTGCATGGAAGCGCTAATCAATTATGATTCCTTTAGAGCAGGGGTTCTCACCTAGGGGCAATTTTGTCCCCAAAGGGCACCTGGCAATTATTTATTGATTTGTTTATTTTTGGCTGTGCCCATGGCATACAGCAGCTCTTGGGCCAGGAATCAAACCTGCGCCACCACAGCGAGCCAAGCCACAGCAGTGACCACGCCAGACCCTTAGCCTGCTGCGCCCGAGAAGAACTCCCCCTGGCAGTTGTTAAAGAAGTAGCTCCTGACACCTACTGGGCAGAGGTCAGGGATGCTGCCACGGCTCCTACAACGTGCAGGACAGCCTGTACAATGCACTGTCCAGCCCCAAATCTCAATAACGATGAGGGTGAGACACTCTACCCTCGAGAAATGAAAGAACAGCAAGAGAAAAATTAGCAGGTGTCATTTCTAAAGCACAAACCCAATGTACAGCCGGTGTCAGACACGGGACATTACAGTCCTCAGGACTCTCTGGTCACAGAGAGTCTCTCCTGAAGGCCCTCATGTGACGCCGAGGCAGGGCTACCTTTGAGCCTGTGCCCCTCCGACGGGCCTGGGTCCGAGCCACAGCTCTCCACCTGCCTGTGTATTTAGTGTGCTGATTTACACATCGGGGCTGGTCTCTGTGTTTCTGTTCCTCTGACCTCAGCTTAGGCAATAATGCTTCGATTAACAGTGACATTAAACTGTACTGGCCCTCTCTTGCGCGTGTGCTCTCTCGCTCTGTCTCTCTCTCTGTCTGTTTTCTTTACATCAACCTGATACAAGCAAAACACAGGTATCTGACCAGGGCTTCTCCTTAACAGGGGATTCAATTTCCTCTTCTCAGAGAGTTATGCATGGCGGGGGCAGTTCACTCAATAACTGGGCTCGCACATCGTGAGCTTGGGGCAAAGAGCAGGGGACTAAAATTTCCTTCTCAATGGAAGCCTGGGCCCCTAAAGGGCCTGAAATTCCGCACCACAGTGATGAAGGGAAGGAAAGAAAGTTCACTCCAGTTTCTGTACAAACCAACAGCATGTAACAGGACAGCACAGAAGACAGGGAGCTGGCAGGGACTGGAACAGTAAGTCCACATTTTAAACGTCCACCAAAGAACTGAAAGTTGTCACTGATTTCAGGCATCCTCTTTGGGTTCTGTAAAATTACAGCTAGTAAAGAATGGCACTTTTAAAATGAAAAAAAAAAGAAGAAAAAACTGGCACTTTACCAATGACAATGACAAGTGGTTTAACCAGAAACCTCGAAAAAGAGCTCTGGAAATGCTGCTGACCTCATTCTCTCACTGGACAGGCACCTCCCCACGTTGTAAAGAAAAAGGAAAAAAGCCCCTACTTGACCTTACATTCGAAGAAGGCAAAGCCAAAGTGGAAATATGTTGATTAGTCAGAATTCCTTTAAAAGAAGATTCAGGGGGAGTTCCCTTTGTGGCTCAGGAGTTAACGAACCCAACTAGTATCCATGAGGAGGCGGGTTCAATCCCTGGCTTCGCTCAGTGTGGGTTAAGGATCCAGCGTTGCCATGAGCTGTGGCGTAGGTCACAGATGCAGCTCAGATCCTGCATGGCTGTGGCTGTGGTGCAGGCCGGCAGCTGTAGCTGCGATTCGACCCCTAGCCTGGGAACCTCCATATGCCACAGGTGCGGCCCTAAAAAGACAAAAGACAAAAAAAGAAAAAGAAGATTCAGGGAAGGGGAGGGAATAGGATGGATGGGGAGTTTGGGGTTAGCAGAGGTAAACCAGTCCATTTAGAATGGATGAGCAATGAGGTCCTGCTGTACAGTACAGAGAGCTGTATTCACTTTCTTTGGATAGAACATCACGGAAGATAATAGGAGAAAAAAATGCATATATATATATATATATATACACACACACACACACACATATGTATGACTGGGTCACTTTGCTGTACAGCAGAAATTGGCACAACATTGTAAATCAACTATATTTTAATTTTCAAAAATAATAAATTAATTAAAAAAAAAAAAAGGCAGATTCAGAGAGATCCCCACACTAGGACACACACACCTGTTTACTCAAATTTCTACCTAATGTTTATTAGAACATCAAACCTTCAGTATCAAAAATAAAACGTTTGGCGTTCCCATTGTGGTGCAGCAGAAACAAATCTGACTAGGAACCATGAGGTTGTGGGTTCGATCTCTGGCCTCGCTCGCTCAGTGGGTTAAGGATCCAGCATTGCTGCAAACTGTGGTGTAGGTCGCAGACACGGCTCAGATCTGGCGTTGCTGTGGCTGTGGTATAGGCCGGCGGTTGCAGCTCCAATTAGACCCCTAGCCTGGGAGTTTTCACAAGCCGCAGGTGCAGCCCTAAAAAGCAAAAAAAAAAAAGGGGGGGAACTTTTGATCCTTTTTGTTCATGACCTTCCTCCTGGCCTCCAAAGTACCAATGCTCCACTTTCATTCTCAGCAACACCAGGGACCCAGTGGTTTGGATTCAAAGCCTAAAGAGTTCTCTCTTTTTCTGGCTGCATCCATGCATGGCATGCAGAAGTTCCCAGGCTGGGGATCAAACTCACACCACAGCAGTGACCCACCACAGCCATGACAATACCAGATCCTTAACTCACTAAGATATCAGCAACTCCCAAGTTCTCTCTCTCTCTCCTTTTTTTTTGGGGGGGGGGGTGTCTTTTTAGGGCCGCACCTGTGGCATATGGAAGTTCCCAGGTCAGGGAACGAATCAGAGCTGCAGCTGCCAGCCTACACCACAGCTCACGGCAACGCCAGATCTGAGCTGTGTCTGCGACCTACACCACAGCTCACGGCAACACCAGATCCTTAACCCACTGAGTAAACCACGGATCAAACCTGCATCCTCATGGATACTAGTTGGGGTTGTTAACCAATGAGCCATGGTGGAAACTCCATCCAAGCCCTCTCTCGATTCTTTCCTTCACCTCAACTGCTGTCTCCCCATCACTCTCAGCCCACCTCCGAGACAGCTCCATTACTGGCATCTTCTTGCTACCACCCCAGCCCAAGCCACCAGCCTCCAGTGGACCACCTAATGCATCCCCACTTACACCCTCCCCAGCTGCAGGACTCTGCCACACAGCAGCCAGTTAAAAACCCAACAACAGGAGTTCCCTTGTGACACAGCAGGGTAAGGACCTGGCCTTATCACTGCAACACTCAGATTGCTGCTATGGCACAAGTTCAATCCCTGGCCTGGGAACTACCACATGCCAGAGGCGTGGCAAAAAAAATAATTAATTAAAAATTTAAAAATAAATAAATTTAAAAAATAGCATCCAACAGCACAAAGAATAAAACTCTAACTTCCTACCTTGGCCTACAAGGCCCCCTCTGCAGCCTCACCTGCCCAACTCTCTCCCCTCACTGAGCCTCCCGCAGCCACAACCATGTCTCTGCTGTTCCTCCAACCTGCCGAGCATGCTCCCACTGTCCAAGTTTCTGCTTCAGTGTCACCTCCTGCACAGAGGCCGTCCCTGAGGGTTGAGTAAAAACCACTTTCTCTGAACACTTCACCCACAAGAGCCCTCTCCTAGACACTCAGCACTCAGAGCACTTCAGGACGTGAAGCTGTTCTGTTTGCTTACTTGTTATCCTTCTCTCCAGCCGGGAGCGAATCTGACACGTTCATCACGTATCCCAACACTCAGAACAGCGCTGCCTGCACGTACTCACTTCTCAGCAAATACACAGGATGAAAGAACAAAATGAGACAGATCATATTATATGACAAACAACTGGAGCATAAGGAGTTACCTGCCTGGATTCCTTTTTTTTTTTTTTTTTTTGTCTTTTTTCTTTTTAGGGCCGCACCCACGGCATATGGAGGTTCCCAGGCTAGGAGTCTAATCGGAGCTGTAGCCACCAGCCTACACCACAGCCAAAGCCACGCCAGATCTGAGCCACATCTAGGACCTACACCACAGCTCACGACAACACCAGATCCTTAACCCACTGAGCGATGCCAGGGATCGAACCCACAATGTCATGGTTCCTAGTCGGATTCGTTAACCACTGAGCCACGACAGGAACCCCTGACCCAAATTCTGAGAAAAATCTTCTGCGGCTCACAGAAATTCCAAGCTAGGAGTCAAATCGGAGCTGCAGCTGCTGGTCTACACCACAGCCACAGCAATTCAGGGATCCGAGCTTCGTCTCCGATCTACACCACAGCTTGTGGCAATGCTGGATCCTTAACCCACTGAGCAGGGCCAGGGATCGAACCCGCATCGTCATGGATACTAGTCAGGGTCGTTTCCACTGAGCCACAACAGAGACTCCCATCTGAGAAGAACCTAATCACTGGCTCCAAATCTTTTCGGGTCAGACACAAGGACAAGTTACATTTATTCTGATTCCCAAGGGCAAGACTCAGACCAACAGCAGCACCCCAGAAAGTGGTATGTTTTAAAACAACAAGTAGTCTCAAAATGAAAAAGAGCTTCTACAAAAAGTGCTTTGACAGTGGCTTGACCCTGACTTTTAAGAAATAACATCCCAGCTTCAGAGTCTAGGTGTGTGACTCGGACAAAGCTACCGTTCCCCTCAGTGGATCTTTTGCATGTTTTAAACACGAAAGACTGGAAGAGAATCACTGACTTTCCAAGCCCCTTCCAATTCTTAGGTCCCAAGACTCAAAGAAATCAAGACAAGGTTCAGAAATACTGCCGTCTGCACCATAAATGCTGCAGATGCAAAGTCTGCCTTTCTCGTCACTGCTGTATTCTCGAACTTGCCATATAACAGGAATTCAACCAGCAGCTGTTGGGCGGGCATTAATATGGGAAGAAATAATCAACCGGTCCACGTTTTCCTCCTCGGTGTAGCAGCCACTGTGAACATCCTTAAAAGCCCAAAGGGACACCTCCTCTGTTCTAGAGAACTTTACCCCAAAAAAGTTAAGGCAAAGCTCATCGATCCTGATCTCCTCTGGGCCCAGCTTCTGGCGCGGTGACAGCTAGTCCTCGTCCCCCAGCACGGACTAGCTCCCCCGGGGCACCGTCACTCGCCAGTGGCCCTCCCTGAGTCTGGGGCTGACCCGGGCCCCGCTGAAACAGGTGGAATCGGCCAGGGACAGGGCCGAGGAGAGGGGCGGCTGCTCGGCGAGGAGCAGGACCCGGCAGGACTCACCTCGGGAAGGGACTTGCCACAGCTGAGGCTGTAAATCTTCACCTCGTTGAGGCTGGAGACCTGCATGGCGACGCCGAAAAGCTGCGGCCCGAGTTTTTGTCCAGGACCCGCTCCCTACAGGGCTCACGAGCATCAGAACCTTAGGTCCTCCTGGGGCGCCGGGGGAGCGTGGAGGCCATGCACAGCGTGGGGCGCCGGCGCGGGCGCTGAGTGATGACGCACTTCCGGGCGCCGGGGGTGGTGGACGCGTCCATCCCGGAAGCGGGAAGCTGGGGGGTTAGAGAAGAGGAACTAGCGAGGCCGGGGGTCTCTGGGCGACCTTAACGTGGGGACAGCCAGGAGCCGCTCTCCCTCTTCTCAGCTAGGAGCGGAGGAAGCCTTTAGGGTCGCTGCTCTGGCCGAAGTGTCGAGGTCCCAAGGAGGGCGGTGCTGACCTGGCAGACCGAAGCCTTGAGGGGCGGGGGGTCAGGGATCCCAGGGAGAGAATGCAGCCTGTGAGCAAATTCAGAATGGAAGTGTGGTCCTTTCTCAGCAGTGTTTCTACAACATTACATTAAAAATAAATGCTTTTAAATGTTGATGTATTGGAGTTCCCATCCTGGCTCAGCAGTAACAAATCCAACTAGTATCCATGAAGATGTGGGTTCCATCCCTGGCCTGGCTCAGTGGGTTAAGGATCCCCTGTTGCTGTGAAACTCAGGTGTAGGTCACAGACGCCGCTTGGGTCCCACGTTGCTGTATCTGGCTGTGGTGTAGGCCGGCAGCTGCACTCCGATTTGACCCCTAGCCTGGGAACTTTCATATGCCCTGGGTGCACCCTTAAAAAAACAAAAAATTAAAAATCAAAAAGATTTGATGTATTAAAAGATAGTTGGGGAGTTCCCATCGTGGCTCAGTGGTTAACGAATCCTACTAGGAACCATGAGGTTGCGGGTTTGATCCCTGGCCTTGCTCAGTGGGTTAAGGATCCGGCGTTGCTTTGAGCTGTGGTATGGGTCACAGACAAGGACTGGATCCCCGTGTTAATGTGTCTGTGGTGTAGGCTGGTGGCTGCGGCTCCAGTTGGACCCCTAGCCTGGGAACCTCCATATGCCGTGGAAGCGGCCCTAGAAAAGGCAAAAATATATATATATACATAAAATAAAATAAGATAGTTATTTTCAGGAGTTCCCACTGTGGCACAGTGGGTTAAGAACCTGACTGCAGCAGCTCTGGTTATTGTGGAGGCAGGGAATGGAGGCTTGGGTTTGATCCCCAGCCTAGGACAGTGGGTTAAAGGCTCTGAGGCAGTTGTGGCATAGGCTGTCTGGGACTCAATCCTTGGCCCAGGAACTTCATATGCCTTGGGTTTGGCCATTTAAAAGAAAAAGAAAAAAAAAAAAAAAAGGTTATTTTCATCTCCATTCATTTAACATCCATCCTGTAGGGGAGCAAAATTTGCCCCCAAAATGTCTCTTTGGCATGCTGATTTCAGCGGAAAACAATCAAAGCCCAAAATAATGAAGAAAGGAAGAAATTTTGACCTCCTGGACTGCTTCAAAGAATGTAAATAGAGGACCTGGGAGCTGTGACCTAGACAACTCTAGTAAGACCTGTGTGGAAGGGGAAGACCCTTGCAAGTCTGTGAAAATTTCTTTCTGTGTTGCATTGTCTCTGCCTCGCCAGGCCAGCATTTGTTTACCAAACATTTGCTTTTTAATCTCCCTGTGATTTGCCTTCCTTGCCTTTGAAGCCCCAAACCACTGCCCCAAACATCTCTTTTTGTCTTTAGCCGAAGAGGTTGACAGTCAGGGGACTTAGTTTTCTGAGGCTTTCCCATGTACACATGCTATTAAACTTCTGTTGGATTTTCTCATATTAAGCAATATGATATCAATTTAGTTCTTAGGCCAGTCAAAAGAACCTAGAAGGGTAAGAAAAAATTTCTTCCTGGCAATCTCACTAAGTAAGGAAATAAAGGAAAAAGCATACTAAGAAAAGAAAAGGAAAAAAATTGACACAGCTTTGTAAATGAACTACACTTGAATTTTTTTTGATAGGGATTTCCCATCGTGGCTCAGTGGTTAATGAACCCGACTAGTATTCATGAGGATGTGTCTCTGGCCTCGCTCAGTGGGTTAAGGATCCAGTGTCACCAGGTACTGTCGCTGTGGTATAGGCTGGCAGTTGCATTTCTGATTCAACCCCTGGCCTGGGAAATTCCATATGCCATCAGTACGGCACTAAAATTAAAAAAATAAATAAATAAAGCTTCCTTTTTTTGTTAAACTAGGAATGGGCTCCTTTTTATTTTATTTCATTTATTTATTTTTAATTTTTATTTTTTTGTCTTTTTGCCATTTCTTGGGCCGCTTCCGCGGCATGTGGAGGTTCCCAGGCTAGGGGTCCAATCGGAACTGTAGCCGCCGGCCTACGCCAGAGCCACAGCCACGCGGGATCCGAGCCGAGTCTGCCACCTACATCACTGCACACGGCAACAGCAGATCCTTAACCCACTGAGCAAGGCCAGGGATCGAACCCGCAACCTCATGGTTCTTAGTTGGATTCGTTAACCACTGAGCCATGACGGGAACTCCGGATGGGCTCCTTTTTAAGTTTTTTTTATTATTTTATTGTATACAACTTTTTAAAAAAAGTTTTTTTGAAAGCCCACATCCATGGCATATAGAAGTTCCCAGGCTAGGCGCTGAATGGGAGCTGCAGCTGCTGGCCTACATCACAGCCACAGCAATGCCAGATCCAAGCCGTCTCTGCAGCCTTCACCACAGCTCAGAGCAACACCAGATCCTTAACCTACGGAGCGAGGCCAGAGACTGAGTAGCTACTAACCCACCAAACCACAGTGGGAACACCCTACTCTCCCAATTCTTTACCTCCATTGCCAATCTCCAAATTTTTTAAAATAAATTTTATTGGAGTATAGTTGATTTACAAGTAGTGTTAGTTTCAGGTGCATAGCAAAGTAAATCGTTTCTTCTCACATTCTTTTCCCATTTAGGCTATTGAGTAGATTACACTCTGCTAAACAGTTAGGTCTTTGTTACCTACCTATTTTAGATATAGTAGTGTATATCTAAACCCCCTAAATTATCTCTACCCCCCTTTTCCCCTTTAGTAACCATAAATTTGGTTTCAAGATCTTTGTGTCTGTTTCTATTTTGTTAGTTCTTTTGTACCCTTTTAAATTAGATTCCACGTATTAGTGATATTATACGATATTTGTCTTTCTCTGACTGACTTCACTCAGTCTGATAATCTCTAGGTCCATCCATGTTTCTGAAAATGGCCATTCTTTTTTTTTTTTTTTTTGTCTTTTTGCCATTTCTTGGGCCGCTCCCTCGGCATATGGAGGTTCCTACAATCGGAGCTGTAGCTGCCGGCCTACACCATGGCCACAGCAACACAGGATCTGAGCCGCGTCTGCAACCTACACCACAGCTCACGGCAACGCCGGATGGTTAACCCACTGAGCAAGGGCAGGGATCGAACCTGAAACCTCATGGTTCCTAGCCGGATTCATTAACCACTGCACCACGACAGGAACTCCCCATTCATTTTTTATGGCCGAGTAATATTCCATTGTATTTCTGCACCACATCTTCTTCATCCACTCCTCTGTCCATGGACATGTAGGTTGCTTCCATGTCTTGGCTATTGTCAGTAGTTCTGCGATGGACAGGGGGGTGCATGTGTCTTCAAATGATGGGTTTCTCCAGACTGGTGCTCAGGAGTGGGATTGCTGGATCATATGATAGTTCTGCTTTTAGTTTTTCAAGGAAGCTCCATACTATTCTCCATAGTGGTTGCATCCATTTCCAAATCTTTCTAACTTTCAGATGTCAAATGCAGTCTTCTTGGTTCCTACAGAGGAGTTCAAATCCTATCCCCTCTCACCTGGCCCATTGCAATCCTTCTATTCTAGTCTTCCTGCCTCAAATCTGTCATCTCTCTAACTGATTTGACAAAGTCATCTCTCTAACCCTTAGTTCTCCCCAAACCTAGAAGAACACATCCGAACACCCTCGCTGGCCCCTTCTGCCTTTCCCAGCCATGCTCCTTGAGGCTGCCCCCTCCCCATCTCTTCTCTCACCCCCTACCCTCACTTCCTGGAGTCCCCATGCTAAATTACTTCCAGCTTGAAAAATTCAGACCTCCTTGGAGTCTTTGCACCTTCGCTTTCAACTACTTTTAACACTTACCTCTCTGTACCTCAGTAACTCCCAGGCCTCCTTCCTCTTTTCCATGAGGCCTTAGCTGTCTAAATTCTCATCATCCATTACATATAATCTCATTGCAGTGTTTCTTAAACTGGGGCTTACACTTGTAATTGCAAAACATTTCAAGGGTTTGTTTGGTTTCTGCCTACATCGATTTAACAATTGCTATAAGCATATCTGATTATCTGGTTGGCATCTTCTGAAAAGTCCTACTGCTCCTGTCAGTGCCAAGTTTGAATTTAAGTTTACAGTTGGCCGGTGCCATGTGCCACTACTTTCATTGTCTTGGTTCAGTGATTGGAAGTAGAAGGGGATGGTATGAAGTAATATGATAGGAACTAGTGGGCATCAGGTGAGAGCCCAATGACGTCAGGGCCCATTGTGTGAAAGAAGGTTTTGTAATTGATCAAACAGAGGACAGTGGGAGGAAGAAGTAAATCAGGTAGGGCTAGAGAACACAAAAGAACGTATGCCATAGTAGTGTTATGTATTCATCAAGCCAAGCGGCAACTCGTTTTCCTCAAAACAGTATCAATCTTCCTAGTAAATTAATTTGAATTATATTGGTTTGAAGTTTTAAAGTTTTGCATGGAAATGATGTATAAATGTATTCTGGGGTATAGGAATCCAAGAGCTAAAAGCATAATAAACGTAGCTAGGTTTACATTTGTACTTACGTAAGTGAAACACTAAAAAGAATAAATGTAACATGGTATGCTAGATTGGATCCTGGACCAGAAAGAGGACAGTAGTGGAAAAAATGGCAAAAATCCGAATAAAACCTGTAGTTTAGCTAATAGTACTGCACCAATGATAATTTCTTAGGGTTTTTGTGGGTTTTTTGTCTTTATTTTTGTTTTTGTTTTGGGTTTCTTTTGGGTGCACCTGTTCAGAAGTCCCAGGCTAGGGGTTGAATCTGTGCCACGAGGGTAACCAAAGCCACTGCAGTGACAACACTGGATCCTTAACCTGCCCAGCTACTGCAGAAATCCAATTTCTTAGATTTGATAAATATGCCAGGGGTAAGATGAGACGAATAGACGGAGCTGGGTGAAGTGTATATGGACATTTTTTGTAGTATATTTACAAATTTTCTGAACCTCCAAAAATATTTCAAAATAAAAGGGTTTTCCTGCTTCCATTTCATCGGGTGTGTTTGTCCAGTAGACACAGCTATCCAGACAGAGAACATAGTTTTTGTGCAGGGAAGGGGCAGACTTTCTCTGAGTGGTAGTTGAGTGGGGGTCAGAGGATCTGACTCTGGTTGGGTTAGAAGTCCCCTTCTTGGTTGGTGGAAATTTCATCGCTTAGAGGGTTAGAACCAACTTTCTATTAAGGGTGAGAATTAGGGGAGAAGGAAGGGTGGGAAATGAGGCAGGAAAATGCCCTAGATTTGGGGTGGTACTTCCCTTGCCTGGGGCTAAATGCCCTGATAAGTTCAGTGGCAATGGATGGCTAACCCTACCTTAAAAGAACAAGTTCTGGAGTTCCCGTCGTGGCGCAGTGGTTAACGAATCCGACTAGGAACCATGAGGTTGCGGGTTCGGTCCCTGCCCTTGCTCAGTGGGTTAACGATCCGGCGTTGCCATGAGCTGTGGTGTAGGTTGCAGCCTCGGCTCGGATCCCGCGTTGCTGTGGCTCTGGTGTAGGCCGGTGGCTACAGCTCCGATTCAACCCCTAGCCTGGGAACCTCCATATGCCGCGAGCGCGGCCCAAGAAATAACAACAACAAAAGACAAAAAAAGACAAAAGAAAGAAAAAAAAAAAAAAAAAGAACAAGTTCTGTTTGGTCCTCCATTAATAACACAAAGAAGAGTAGTATTTTTATATTTAAATGTAAAAACAAAAAAATTATATATATGGGTATGCAGATAAATGTGGTTTTGTTTTTTTTTTTTTTACCCCAAGAGAGAAAAAACCATTCTGGTCCCTGGTAGCCAAATCTGAGAAGGTAGTCTGAGCAGAAAGAAGGACCTTCTGGAGTTCCCACTGTGGCGCAGTGGGTGAAGAATCTCACTGCAGCGGCTTGCACCGCTATGGAGGTGCAGGTTCAATCCCCACCCAGGTGCAGGGGGGTTAAAGGATCTAGAGTTGCTGCAACTGTGGCTTGGGATTCAGTCCCGGCCCGGGGAACTTCCATATGCCATGGGTGTGGCCATAAAAAAAATAAAAAAGGATGTCCTTCCAAGTGGGGTGGCGGTGGGGTGCATGAAAAGTTAGCTATTTGGGGCTGTTCTTCCCTCACGACCGCTTCAGGGCTTCTCTGTGCTCAGCCCACCCTTCTTGGAGGGGAGGGGGGCAACACTGGCTGGTTAACAGGTGACAGCAAGAGCTGTCCCCTGATCCCTGGGGCTTTGGTTTAAAAAGATACACATGTACTTATACACACAGGGGTTTGGAAATCTGAGTTGGCTGGTCACTTGAGCATGTTACTGACGAGGGGGTATTGGGGTTATTTTCCGGTGGCACCAGCATGTCCCTAAAGCAGGTCTTTTGCTATATTAAAAAAAAATGTTTTTAAAGCAAAACAGAAGTTTAGATTTTAATCATATTTGTAGGGTTTCTAAGTCTTTGTTTTCCAGAATGGCTTGTTTGCTCCAGCCGTCTCCTTCCTCTCTGCTCTTGGGGGAAGTGGGTCTTGAAGAGAGGCCACACACTTGTAATTTTGTATTCTGGAGTCTATTCTCTTTGAGCATGAAGTACTCCCTTCCTTTGCTAAAATTCCTGAGGAGTTGGTTTTTTTTTTTTTTTTCCTTTTATGCTAAAACCCCCACCGTTGGTCCCTATATTTTCACTGCTGTTTCTGCCTGTTTTTGTGTTGGCTGCGGCAGGTGGGCTGTGGTTTTCTCTTAACTGCGACGACTTTTAATTGCCAGACTTCTGGTTGCCACATTCGGTGTGTTCAGAGTTAGATAACTCCTCATTGTACACAAACTGTGTTAACTGCCTGGAGCTGCTCTTATAAATCAACCTAACATTTAAAAATAAATAAATAAATACAAGAGCCCTTTTTTTTTTTTTTTTTTTAAAGATTAAGCCAGCATTGAGTCTGTGATTTCTTTTCCATTTTCATGGCTGAACAGTATTCAATGCTCAAGAACACTGTCTATTATTGTAATGTTTTATGTACTTACCCATTTGTCCATAGATTTCCAAACTGCAAGATATCATATCAAATCCCCGATGCCTTGAAAGTAGAAAGTATCTCATCCTCAAAAAAAAAAGAAAAGAAAAAAAAAAAAAAGGGAGTTCCTGTTGTGGTGCAGGGAAATGAATCCGACTAGTATCCATGAGGATGTGGGTTCAATCCCTGGCGTCGCTCAGTGGGTTAAAGGATGCAGCATTTTCATGAGCTGTGGTGCAGGTCGCAGATGCGGCTTGCATCCCTCCTTGCCGTGGCTGTGGTGTAGGCCGGCAGCTGTAGCTCTGATTCAACGCCTCGCCTAGGAACTTCCCTATGTGCAGCTCTAAAAAGACAAAAAAAAAAAAAGAAAGAAAGAAAGTATCTCATCCTATGTCAATGCTCCAGAAGTGTATGTTGGGAGAATTAGTAAAAACAAACCCACCAAAGTTCACTGAATGCACTGCAAGCATTCTAAGTTAAATTATTATTATTATTGTTATCATTATTATTGCTTTTTAGAGCTGCACCTGTGGCCTATGGAAGTTCCCAGGCTAGGGGTCAAATCAGAACTACAGCTGTCGGCCTACACCACAGCCACAGCAACTCGGGATCCGAGCCGCGTCTGCGACCTACACCACAGCTCATGGCAGCAATGGATCCTTAACCCACTGAGCGAGGCCAGGGATCGAACCCATGTCCTCATGGAGACTAGTCAGGTTTGTTACCACTGAGCCACAACGGGAACTCCCTCTAGGCTAAATTTTTTTCCATGCGTTACCCCTTTTAATCTTCACCAAAACTTTATGATGGAGTTAGTGTTAATTCATTAATTAATTCATTACAAATGAAGAAAATGAAACTTAGGGTCACAAAACAAGAAACTTGCAGAGATGTTAATAATTGTCCAATCTATGTAAGGGGCATGGGAGTTGTCGAAAATATAGGCCTCTCAACTTTTCTGTAGTTTCGAAAGTTTAAAAAGAAAAGCAAACAAATTTGTCCCAGGATGAGAGTTCCCATGGTGGCACAGCAGAGACGAATCTGACTAGTATCCCTATGGATCCCTGGCCTCGCTCTGTGGGTTTAGAATCCAGCGTTGTGGTGAGCTGTGTGTGGTGTAGGTTGCAAACCCGGCTCAGAGCCACCGTTGCTGTGGCTGTGGCGTAGGCCAGCAGCTACAGCTCTGACTTGACTCCCAGCCTGGAAACCTCCATATGCTGTGGGTTCCGCCCTAAAAAGACCAAAAAAAAAAAAAAAAAAAAAAAAAAAAAAAAAATTTGCCCCAGGATGCATGAGAGGGGCAGGCTGCAAACCCTACCACTTCCTCTTACACCTCCTTCCCCCTCCCCTTTTCCCCTCCTCCTCTTCCCCCTCCTTCTCTCTCTCTCCCCCTCCTTCTGCCCCCTCCTCTCCCCCCACCCCAGTCTTCATCCCTTTGCCTTTTCCCTTGTTCTGTGGTTTCATCTCATGTCTGTCAGGGTTCTCAGTTGCAAACAACTGTCACAGATTTGCACCAATTTTTTTCTCTTTGGGGCTCACCCGTGGCACATGGAAGTTCCTGAGACTGAATCCCAGCCACAGCTGCAGCAACACCAGGTCGTTAACCCACTGCGCCAGGCTGGAGATCGAACCTGTGCCACTGCAGAGACAATGCCGCATCTTTGCTGCTCTACTCCCCACCCCCGCTAGGCCACAGCAGGAACACCAAAAAGAAAGGGAATTTATAGGGAGCAGTAGAGAGACACAGAGTCCTCTAGAACCAAGGAATCCAACCCAGAAACCACGCAGGAATAAGGGAAGCTGGACCTTCCCTCGTGAGGACACTGCTGTCATTGCCAGTGAAACTCCATAATGTGCACCCCCTGAAACCTCAACATTTCTGCTGCCACACAGCCACCAGCTCAAGGAGGGGTGCTGCCCTTCCTCCTCCTCCTCTTCCCTCTCCTCCTTCTTCCTCTTTTTCTTCTTTTAGATTTTAGGACCATACCCACGGCATATGGAAGTTCCCAGGCTAGGGGCTGAATAGGAGCTGCAGGGCCGGCTTACACCACAGCTCACAGCCAGGCTAGATCTTTAGTCCATGGAGCGAGGCCAGGGATCGAACCTGCATCTTCATGGATCCTAGTCGAGTTCTTACTGCGGAGCCACAACGGGAACTCCTCATTCTTTCGTCCTGACACCACTTCCTCCCATTTCAGACCCCATCTACATCTGACCAGAACACCTAGGTCCTGGTCCATGCTCAAGGTCAATGCGAGGCTGAAAGGAGATACCTCGTGTTCTCAGCTTCTGCACCAAGATGGATTCTGCTTACCTTGGAAGGTAGGTCAAATGCTGGGCAGTCAGTGATGACACGTGTCCATCACGCATGCATTCCAGGCCTCTGGTCAACGTGAATTCTCTTAACACCTTTCCCCTAGGTGAGTCCACTGTAGGCCCTCCTAGTTCAGCTAACCGACCTGGGGGCCCCTTGGCTGGGAGTCCATGGATGGGTTTCAGGGGTTCTAAGACCCCCAAACGGATGCAGAGAAGATCTGTAGGTGTGCGCTTCCCTATGGAACAGGCACGTCTCATCAGATTCCTAGAGGGCTTGGGCCTGAAGAAGGCTGGGAGCAGCTGTCCGGTCTGGGCCTTGAGAAGGACTCGCCAGAGCCGCACACCTGACCGATCGTGCTCTCCACAGGGAAGCCAGGTGTCCGGTGGCTCTGCTGCCAGGCCTCTGGAGGTCTCTGTTTCTTCTACAAGCTGCTTCCTTGTCTTCCTTCCATGAAGACTCACAGCAGGCTCGTGAATAGCCCCAGCTTCACCTGGAAAACCAGAACCCTTGACGCCCCTCACCCATAGCCACGCCCCTCTCAAGAACAGGCTTATAGGCACCAAATTGTTCACTCTCCAAATCAGAGCCACCAGAAAGTCCCATCTGCTTTGTCTCCAAAGAAGGTTTTTTGGATTTCTCCATTGCCACTGGTCACCCGCTGGCCCAAACCACTGCCACCTACTGCCTGGTTGCCCAGAGCCGTCGGTGGGTCTCGAAGCTCTCATCCCCCCCTGACCCTCAGCCCCAGAGCGATCTTTTGAAAGCAGTACATCTGATGGTTTCGCTCCCCTGCTCAGGACCCAGCGCACTCACGTCTTCCAAACTCCTTCCTGAGCCGACAAGATGCTCCAGCCTACCTCCCTCTCGCCAGTGACTTGAGCAACACTGTTTTCTGGGTTTTCTGGCCTCAGGCTCTTCGGACTCGCTGTGCTCTCTGTCCAGAATGTTCTGACCTCAGCATTGTCAGAGCTGGCTGCTTTGCACCGTCCAGGTCTCACTTGAAATGCCACCCCCACCCCCACCCCCACCTCCACCCCGATGGCTTCTCAGAGCCACAGCAGCCCCGCCCCCACCCGGCAGCCTCCATCGCATCCTTGGGCTTCCTTGTCTTTCTCGCATTTACGACCTCAAGTGACTTTGCTCTGTCACACTTCAAGTGTCCCCTCCTCTGGTTCCTCTGTGTGTGCCAGGATGCGAGCCCCGTGAGGACTATCAGTCTGACTGCTAGCGGTATATGGAATTATATGCAACACGGAGAACAGGGCAAATGTGAGTATTCGTTGCATGAGGGAAAGAGGAAGATGCTGCTGAAAGTGACGCCCAGAGATCAGGTTTCTGTCTTCCAGGCTTTTGCACACCTCGGGGTCTTCCTCTCGCCCGTCGGGCCCCACATTAGAACATCCAGATGCCTGTCAAGGAGCTGCTCCCTTTCCAGCCCAGGATACCAAGCCCACCCATTTCCACACGTCTCTGAATCATCGCTCGGGTTTCCCCGTAAAGTTTCTGCACCTTAAAAATGCGATAAACAACCAGATTAGTTTTCTTTTTCTATATAGCAAATTACCAGGCACTTCCTGGCTTAAGACAACGTAACTATTGGTTCTGCAGGTCAGAATTCGGGCATGGCATGGCTGGCTTCTCTGGCAGAAATCAAGGTGTCGTCGGGCAAGCTGGCTGCTCTGGAGGCTCTGGGGAGAGGTTTCCAGATCATTCTTGTCATCGGCAGAATTTCCAGTCTTCTGCAGTTGTTAGACTGAGATCCCTTGTTTCTTTGCTAGCTGTCACGTGGGGCCACTCCCAGCTCCTGAAACCATTCTCAGGTCCTTCCTTTGTGACCTCATGGAAAGCCCACAGCGTGGATGCCTGGGTCCTTTCAGGCCTGTCTGGGTGTGTGTCTCTGACTGCCCTTCTTTATCCAGCAGAGATTTTTTTTTTTAGGGCCACACCCACAGCCTATGGAAGTTCCCAGGCTAGGGGTTGAATTGCAGCTGCGGCTGCCAGCGTATGCCACAGCCACGGCAATGCCGGGTCCCAGCCACATCTGCAACCTGTACCACAGTTTATGGCAACATCAGATCCTGAACACATTGATCGAGGCCAGGGATCAAACCCACATTCTCGTGGGTGGATGACTTTGGAACCTCATAGTCAGGTTCTTAACTGCTGAGCCACAATGGGAAGCCCAGCAGGGAAGATTCTTCCAAAGGGTTCACGTGAGTAGGTGGACCTGACCTTGAGATCGAGTGGTTAGTAACCTTAATTATTATTACTATTATTATTATTATTTTGTCTTTTTAGGGCCACACCCTCAGCATATGGAGGTTCCTAGGCTAGGGGTCAAACCAGAGCTCTAGCCACTGGCCTACACCACAGCCGCACAATGCAGGATCCGAGCCACATCTGCAACCTACACCACAGCTCACGGCAACACAGATCCTTAACCCACTGAGCGAGGCCAGGGATCGAACCCGCATCCTTGTGGATCCTAGTCGGGGTCGTTAACCGCTGAGCCACGAAGGGAGCTCCTGTTTTGGAATATTTTAATACAGCTTTACTCTCACATGTCCTGTAACCATATCCATTCATACACTCAGTCCACGAATAGCTACTGAGTTACTACTGCAGGTAGTTCAGACATTTGCCAATATGTCTGCTTTAAGTTAAGTTTCTAGAAGGCAGGTTTCAAGTGAGATGACACGTAAAAAAAGCTTTGCAGATGACATTGTTGTAGAAAAATAAGACGTTACCTGGAAGTCTTTCTCTTGGGCTGAGCTGGCACACAGGTTGCAGAGCATATATTGGATAATTTTAACATTTGCAGGGATGCACCTGCAGTTTGCACACTGGTGCTGTCCTCTATTTTTTTTTTTAATTTTATGGCCACCCCTTAGCATATGGAGGTCACGGCCAGGGATCAGATTCAAGCCTGTTTCGACCTATGCCACAGCTGCGGCAATACTAGATCCTTTAAATCCTGGGCTGAGGACCAAAACCTGTGACCTGGAGCTGTTGATCCTGTTGTACCACAGCAGGAACTCCTGCCTTTTTTTCTTTTTCTTTTTTTTTTGCTTTTTAGAGCTGTGGCTTATGGAATTTCCCAAGCTAAGTGTTGAATCAGAGCTACAGCAGCCGGCCTACACCACAGCACAGCAAGGCCAGAGCCACATCGTCAACCTACACCACACCTTGGCAACAACAATCCTTAACCCACTGAGTGAGGCCAGGGATCAAACCCGCATCCTCATGGATACTAGTGGAGTTTGTTACCGCTCAGCCACAATAGGAACTCCCCCCTGCCCTCTCCTTTTGCATGGCCTTACGTTATGCCTTTTGTCCATTTTATGTGACTTGGGTAAGAAAGAGAAAGAAATAGTTAATATTTTCACTGTTTACAAATGGCCAATAGCAAGATAAACTATAGAATTTTGGGGGGTGGGGAGGGTGGGGCCTGGCATGTAACAGCTTGATGTAGGATCTCTATTCCGAGACCAGGGATTGAATTCTGGCCACAGTGGTGAAAGCACAAAATCCTAACCACTAGGCCACCAGGGAACTCCCAACCATGGAATGCTTGGTTATAGAAATCTCTCCCTCATTACGATACATGATAGCACTCAGTGTCTGTTGAATAAATAAATAAATGAATAATTAAATTAAAAATGATTAGGAGTTCCCATTGTGGCTCAGCGGGTTAAGAACATGATTAGTATCCATGAGGAGATGGGTTCAATCCCCGGCCTTGCTCAGTGGGTTAAGGATCCGGCATTGCTGTGAGCCGTTGTGCAGGTCACAAATGTGGCTCAGATCTGGCGTTGCTGTGGCTGTGGTGTATCCTGGCAGGTGCAGCTCCAATTCAACCCCTAGCCTAAGAACTTCCATATGCAGCAGATATAGTCCTAAAAAGCAAAAAAAAAAAAAAAAAAAAATTAAAGCTATTTGTATGTTATTAAGAAAATAGCATTGCATCACTGTTACTGTGTTATTGATAGAAATTTATTATTGTTTTCATTAGTATTATTAATACGGGCATTTAACTGTTTTAAACAAACCAGAATGAGTTATCTATATTAGGGACAAAGTTAAGCTGAACTCCAGAAGAAGTAAGACTGGTTTGGTTTGCTTGCCTGTTCTAGGCTGCGGGGGGCGGGAGATGATATGAGTTATCTTAATTCCACAAAATAATATCATCCAACCCGGAAATTTCCCTTTGTTTCCCTCCCTCTTTTTTTCTCCCTTTGTCTTCCGTTCATCAGCCAAACATTTATAGGACCTATCGCCAGACCTTGCCCATCTCAGGAATAAGGGCTACGGGGGAAGAATCCACACCACCCAAGGGCTCCGGGGGCAGCGATCAAGCCAGGAGAGCTGACGGGAAGGCAGACTGCAAGGCTTCTTAGGCTTGACCGTGAAGGTCCCCAGCAGACCTGGGTCCCAAGCCAGATCACATTCAAGACCCCACACCTTCTCCAGGCAGTGCGACCCTGCACTATTCCCCCTGTAATCACATACCTACGTACACACCGTATAAATAACACCGAAGACACCTGGGCATGCATTTCTGGTCTATTCGAAGGAGCTATTCTGGAGCGTTTAATGCGTGGAATCATTTGAATAAGAACAGCAGTTCACCGAGAATGACCACAGGCTAATTATACCCCCCAGAAACTGGGGACTCCCTTGCTGGGAAGCTTATCACCACCTCCATCTTTGCGATGGGATTGCGGGCTGACCTGCGCACCCCAAGCAAGTTCATTCCATCAGAGCTTGTCACACTCTGATCACCGTGAGCCTCCCTGAATGTCAGCGTTTAGTGACTCCGTTTTCAGAACTGAGCAGCTGGACTGTAGCAGGAGTCAATGTGCTACCTTCTAAGAGCTTTCAGAAGGATCAGGTTATAACAAAAGACAAAAGCCATCGATTTTGGAAGAAAGCAACTCACTTCATGGATGACTGGCGTGGGCCCTTCAAAACGCCGGGGCTTCCTGCTCCGTGGAAACAGGGACAGTGACAAGTGCGGGGTGTGCAAAGGCAGCCACACAGGGTCTTGTGCACAGAAGACCCACACACCTGCTTCACGAATCTGCGGGTACCACCCTGACATTCTTTTTTTTGTGGGGGGGCAGCTGGACCTGAGGCAGGTGGAAGTTCCCAGGCCAGGGATCCAACCTGTGCCACAGGAGCGACCAGAGCCACAGCAGGGACAAGGCTGGACCCTTAACCTGCTGGGCCACAAGGGAGCTCCACTAGCTTGACATTCTTAATCATTTTTGAGCAAAGGCCCCTGCGTTAGGTACCCAGTCCTGTGTACAGGGCCTGATGGGTGCGTCTAGGTGGGGCTTCAACTCATGGAGGAAGGAGGGAGGCTTTCAGAAAGAAGAAGGGATAGCAAATGACAGGAAGCCCAGCTGAAAAGGCGAGAAGGACAGATCATGCACTGGCGCATTTCAGGTTCAGGCCTCTGGACTTCATCCTGGAGCTCACAGGGTTCAAGCCAGGGTGGCAGAGTCAGATTTGCAAAAGCGTTCTTTCTTAGGCTGATCTATATTTTCAGGGTCCAGCTGGTGAAGTAGCAATGGCCATTTTCCAGGTGATGGCTGAGGACGGCCTGCACTAGCATGGTAGGACTAGAGACAAGGAGGAGAAAATTCAGCAGGCCTTAATGATTGCTCTGAGGGCTAAGGGAGAGGGCAGAGGGAAGGGCGCCCCCCAGCTTCGGGGTCGGGCATGACAGCAGATAGCCTAGGAGCAGGTCTTGGAGGGGAAGGGGGAGGGGAAGAATGGGGCGATAAAGACATAATGCAACGAGTTCCCGTTGTGGCTCAGGGGAAACGCAGCTGACTAGGATCCATGAGGACGCAGGTCCATCCCTGGCCTCGCTCAGTGGGTTAAGGATCTGGTGTTGCCGTGAGCTGTGGTGTAGGTCACAGATGTGGCTTGGATCCGTGTTGCCGTGGCTGTGGCGTAGGCCGGCTGCTGTAGCTCTGATTGGACCCCTAGCCTGGGAACCTGCATATGCTGCAGGTGCAGCCCTAAAAAGACAAAAAAAAAAAAAGAAAAGAAAACCCCCAAAACCAAAAAACAAAGCACCATGAGCTGTCCTTACGCAAATCTACGTGGCAAAACTTAAAAATTCTGACAACAGCAAGTGTTGAGGAGGATGGGGAAAGGCAGGAACGTTGGCACATTGCTGGTGGGGGTGTGACTCATGCCACCTCTTTGGAAAACTACAATTATCTACATAAGGTAAATATATGAAAGTCCCAGGCCCCAGCAATTTCCCTCCTAGATACAGAGTCAACAGCAGTGTGTACCACAGGTTCACCCAAAGACACATGCCAGGATGTTCGCAGCAGCGTTATCCCTAAAAACGCCCAAATTGAAACCGAAGTCCACCAAACTACCCTAGGGTATGCACACCCATTAGAATGAACGAATCATCGCTACGGCCCAGAATCTGGACGCTCACGAGCATAATGCAGGACCTGAGACGCCAGACCTGAAGCGTAGGTAGCGTGATTCTATTTACAACAGGAAAAGCTAGTCACTGGTGCTGGAGGCGAGGCTGGTAGTTTCATTTGGGAAGGGGAGGGATCCCGAATGGAGAGGGCAAAGGGGGCTTCTGGTACAGTTCTTTCCTTTCCTTTCCTTTTTTCTTTTTCTTTCTTTTTTTAGGGCCGCACCTGCGGCATGTGGAGGTTCCCAGACTAGGGGTCGAATCAGAGCTACAGCTGCCGGCCTCCACCAAAGCCACAGCATCGCAGGATCCGAGCCACGTCTGCGACCTACAGCACAGCTCACAGCAACTCCAGATCCCCAACCCAGGGATCAAACCTGCATCCTCATGGATACTCGTCGGATTCGTTTCTGCTGCGCCACAACAGGAACTCCCGTTTGGCACCTTCTAATAATCCCTTGGAATCACCCAGCGTCTTTCTCCAACGGCCCAAAGTACTTTGACCATAAGGACAGTGTCCTGATAATGGTCATTTTTTGCTTTTTTTGTTTGTTTGTTTGTTTGTTTTTTGAGAAAATAAGGCCAGGGAATTCTCAAAATTCATTCGCTCAAGTTTACAGAGATGAGAAGTCTTCTCTGTTCATTTCATGTAACAAGTTCGTGTGTGAGGGGGGTGAGTTCCCAGGTGGTCTAATGGTTAGGACTTCGCACTTTCACCACTGAGGCCTGGGGTCAATCCCTGGTCTGGGAACTGACATTCCATGTCACAGATCAGAAAAAAAAAAAAAAAGCTGGTGTTTGTTTTTTTGTTTTTTTCCAGTATCTGCAAGCCACTATGAGGTTTGCAAAAATAAATCAGTTTTCAGACCCGTGGTAGAGCCAAGCAAGCACTGTAAACAGAATTTTGAGAAGGCCTAATGCCCTAAGGTACCAATACAAAACAATGAGCAGGAAGTGATTCCTGCATAAAAATGAGCTATGAACATTCAAGAAATGCCATGATCCTCATTTCACAGATGAGGAAACAGGCCCGAGGAGATTAAGGGAGCTGATCAAGAGCAAAGTGAATGGTAGGCCTGGGGTTTGAACTTTATTCTTCTGCATATTGCACAACAATATCTAACCCACTCTTCTGCCACCAGGTCCAAAGAACCAGCTACCAGCCCATGATCTGCTGAAATTCCTGGCTCTTCCACCCATTAGCAGAACTCACCCAGTTACTTCTTGAGTTCAGCAGGTTTTAACATGGGGAAGATAACAGTTCCTGTCTTAGAAGGTTTTTCTGGACATTTAATGATATGACCCGGCGACTGGTCCCTGTAAGTCATCAGTCAAGGTCTGCTCTGAGTATCAGCACCTTAGAAACGCTCCATTCCTCTCTTGTTTTTCTCCTTTGGTCCCTCATGTCCAAGTTCATTTCCCCTCCCAGGATTCTTCTGGAAGATACTGATTCTGCCCTGTTATAAAACATGACCTGTCCGTCACTCATGCGTTCAGTCTCTTCAAACTTGTCTTCGACGTAGCTCACCTGGGAGGAAGGAGAGGGCAATGACACTTGGAGGAGAGTCTTTGGGCTCCAGCAAGACCCCCACAGGGAGGTCCCATCGTGGCTCAGCACTAAGAAACCCGACTAGGATCCATGAGGATGCAGGTTCAATTTCTGGCCTCGCTCAGTGGGTTAAGGATCCAGCCTTGCCCTGAGCTGTGCTGTAGGTCACAGATGTGCCTCAGATCCCATGTTGCTGTGGCTGTGGTGTAGACCCGTTGTGGCTCAGCTCTGATTTCACCCCTCGCCTGGGAACCTCCCTGGACTCTGGATGTGACCCTAAAAAGCAAAAAAAAAAAAAAAAAAAAAAAACAAAACCCACAAAAATTTAGATATTGAGTTAAGCAAATATTTGCTGCAATCAAAAAGGGCTCTCGTAGCTTTATCACACTCCGTCAAGAGCGTGGAGTAGAAGGTTCCCTGTGTCCCTCCTGTTCTTCAGTCCTTCGTCGCAGTAGCTTCCTGGTAGCCCATCCGGAGTATATGCCCCACAGATTCTTCCCACAGAGGGTATTTTGAACCTGCCCCCTCTTCCTTTTTTTGTTTTATGACCACCTTGCTACCAGTGATTAGATCCGGGCTGCAGTTGCCGAGTGCTGGATCCTTGAACCCACGGAGCCAGGCCCGGGGCTGGAGTCTGTGAACCGACCCTGCAGAGATGCTGCGCAGCCCCTCGCGCCACAGCAGGGACTCCGCTTCTTTCTTTTGACTCTTCTAAGCTATTATCTTCGTTCCTCTCATCTCCTGTGGTGAATGGAATAGTATTTTCCTGGGGTCGATCCAGGACCCCAGAACAGACCTTATTTGGAAGAAGGGTCTTTGCAGCTATAGTTAGCTAAGGGTGCTGAGGTCTTGTCACACTGGATTTATCAGGAGAGGAGAAGTGACAGAGACACACGTGACGATCAGGTGGAGACAGGCAGAGACGGAGCCATGCAGCTGCAAGACGAGACACGTGGAGGATGCTGGGAGCCATGGCAAGCGAGGAGGAGGCCAGGAAGGATTCCTTGCTAGAACTTTCTGGGGCACGTGGCCCCGCTGATACCTTGCTTTTGAACTTCTAGGTTCCAGAGCTGTGAGAGAGCAGACCCAGGTGGAAGCCTCCCAGTCTGTGCAGCTGACGAACGCAGCCCTTGATGTAACACGGAGGTCGCTGCTCCACCTCAGATCCTGCAGGCCCTTCCCACTGCTCTTAACAGAAGCCCCAAAGCCCACATCCTGGCCTGCAGATGGCTGCGACGGGTCCTAACTTCAGTCAGCTCAGGCACACCCCCCACTGCCCTGCTCTTTAGAGTGACCTACAGACCCCGAGCCACACCCTCTCATTCCTCAAAGGGGTTTTTTGGTGTGTTTTTGTTTGTTTCAGAGCTGCCCCTGTGGCATACGGAAGTTCCCAGGTTAGGGGTTAAATCAGAGCCATGGCTGCCAGCCAGAGCCACAGCCACAGCAGTGCCAGATCCCTAACCCAATGAAGCGGGGCTAGGGATTGAACCCACATCCTCATGGGTCCTAGTCGGGTTCATCACCACCGAGCCACAACGGGAGCTCGATCGCAGAGGTTTTAGTTCCTCACTCACTCACTGTCACTCTCTCCATCCCTACTCACGACTTTTTTCTTGTTTTGGCTGCACCTGCAGCATATGGAAGTTCTGAAGCCAGGGACTGAACCCGAGCTACAGCTGATACCCAAGACGATGCAGTGACAACATCAGATCTTTAACCCACAGCACTGCAAGACAACTCCCTATTCGTGTCCTAATGCTTGGCGACACTGCCATCTACCAAAATGATTCTGGCCACCCACTGGGCTCTCGTTTCCTGGAACCCTTCTTCTCTGGTGATGGTGTCCATCTGCCCTTTACTCCCCGGTCTCACCTGGACCCTGTCGTGACCACTGACTGTGACCTCTCGCTGGTCCCAACGCCCTGCAGCCCACCCTTGGACCACTGTAAGGGTAAATGATAAAAAGATTTGGAGTTCCCGTTGTGGCTTGGAGTTATGAATGCAACTGGTATCCATGTGGACACAGGTTCAGTCCCTGGCCTTGCTCAGTGTGGGTTAAGGATCCGGTGTTGCCGTGAGCTGTGGTGTAGGTTGCAGATGCAGCTCAGATCCTGCATTGCTGTGGCTGGGGGGTAGGCCAGCACTGCAGCTCCAAATCAACCCCTAGCCTGGGAACTTCCATATGCCACAGGTGTGGCCCTAAAAAGACAAATAATAATAAAAAGATTGAACTTTCCCTGTTGCCCAAAGAGAAAGAGACCTTTCTCTCCTTCCTTTTCTTTTGTATTTTTGTTTGTTTGTTTGTTTTCATTTGGAGGTTCTCAGGCTAGGGGGCTAATTGAAGCTACAGCTGCCGGCCTACACCACAGCCATAGCCACTCGGGATCTGAGCTGCATCTGCAGGCTACATCACAGCTTGTGGCAACGCCAGATCCTTAAGCCACTGAGCGAGGCCAGGGATCAAACCCGCGTTCTCATGGATACTAGTCGGTTCATTAAGCACTGAGCCATGGCGGGAACTCTGCTCCCTTCCCTTTTATTAGAGCATTTGCTAGAGAGAAGAATACGTGTAAACCCTGCTTCTGTCCCTCTGATATGCAAGTAAATCTTTTAAAGAGCTCTGGCCAACATTACAAGCTGGAAATGTTTTTCTTAAAGGCCTAGGAGCCTTTGAAATGTAAACTTCGAGGAAGGTGCCTTCCTGTTACTACTCGTCATAGATATTTGAGCGGTTTTCTTTTTTCCTCTCGATAAAGGCAGGTTACCAACACAGGAGGCTACCCCAATGTCTAGGTGAATTATTTTTCCCCAACATGGCCACTCCCATTTTTCCATCTTATTTCCCTGGTCCCCACCTGTCTACACCACCAGGACCAAAATCCACTGATCCTGCCAGTGTCTGTCTGGCCGTCACCCTGCCGTGCCCTCACTTCTCTCCTTAAACACCATGGCCCGTCATTCTGTCCACTTCTTTGCCCGGTTTGGACTGCTGGTCCTTTCCTTGCTTCCTTTCATTTATTTTTTATTTTATTTTTTATTTTTTGTCTTTTTGCCATTTCTAGGGCCGCTCCCGCAGCATATGGAGGTTCCCAGGCTAGAGGTTCAATTGGAGCTGTAGCCACCAGCCTATGCCAGAGCCACAGCAACTCGGGATCCGAGCCGCGTCTGCAACCTACACCACAGCTCACGGCAACGCCGGATCCTTCACCCACTGAGCAAGGGCAGGGACCGAACCCGCAACCTCATGGTTCCTAGTCGGATTCATTAACCACTGTGCCACGACGGGAACTCCTATACTGATTATTTTGGGCTTGTTTTCATTTTTTAAAATCTGATGGAAGGATAGCTGACTTACAGTATCGTGATCACTGCTGCTGTGCAACAGAGGGATGCAGTGATACGTGTGCACACATCCGTCCTCTTTCAGATGCTTTGCCCACATAGGTTTATCAGAGAACTTTGGGCAGAGTCCCCTGTGCTCTACAGCAGGTCCCCGTGGACCATCCATTCCGTGTACAAGAGTGTGCCTTTGCAATCCCCAACCCCCAATCCATCTCTCCCTGCCAGCTTTGTTGTTTGCTTGGGGTTTTTATGTCTTTGCCTTTTTTTTTTTTTTTTTAAGGGCCACACCCACGGCATATGGAGGTTCCCAGGCTTGGGTTCAAATTGGAGCCATAGCCGCCGGCCTACATACACCACAGCCACTGCAACTCAGGATCCAAGTCGCCTCTGCAACCTACATGGCGGCTCAGCAATGCTGGATCCTTAACCCACTGAGTGGGGCCAGGGATGGAACCTGAATCCTCATGGATACTAGTCAGGTTCATTACCACCAAGCCACAACGGGAACTCCCACCAGTATCATTTTTTCGGATTCCACCTATAAGAGATATCACATGATGTTTGTCTTTATCTGACTTCCTTCACCTAGTATGAGGCTCTCCAGGCCCATGCATGCCGCGGCAGAAGGCATTCATTCATCCTTCTTTAAGGCTGAGGGACATGGGTTATTTGAATGACAGACACTCAAGGAAGATCAGCAGCAAAAAGGACACTGACTCCGTTTTCCTTCCTGAAAGCAGATGAAGCTGCCCTGTGAAAGCCGCCCTCCCTGTACCGGGAGGAAGGAAGACCCTTCCTCACCAGCGATTGGGGCAGGGGGCTGAGAAATCTGAACCCACAGCCTCATTAAACTAACCCCTGTCTTCCCAGTTATTTTGTCACCATTTACTACCCTTCTTCCAAACCCCTTTGTCTTGTCAATTTATCACACATTTACTGTGCATCTTTATCTGGAAGATATAAAGCCTTCCTTCTCTGGTCAAAAAACCATATGCTTTTCTCCTGTCCTTTGTCACTTTATTATCTTTTTTCTTTTTAGGGCCACACCTGCGTCATATGGAGGTTCCCAGGCTAGGGGATGAATTGGAGCTGCAGCTGCCGGCCTCCACCACAGCCACAGCAACATGGGATCCGAGCCACAACTTTGACCTACACCATAGGTCATGGCAGTACTGGATCCTTGACCCACTGAGAGAGGCCAGGGATGGAACCTGTATCCTCATGGATACTAGACGGGTTTGTTACCACTGAGCCACCACAGGAACTCCTGTCGGTTTAACTCTTAAGCCCAGCTAGACACAGAAATAGCGTGGGACTTCCCGTCGAGGGTGTGGCTCAGTGGTTAACGAATCCGACTAGAAACCATGAGGCTGCAGGTTCTGTCCCTGGCCTTGCTCAGTGAGTTAAGGATCCAGTGTTGCCGTGAGCTGTGGTGTAGGTCACAAACTCGGCTCGGACCCTGTGTTGCTGTGACTGTGGTGTAGGCCGGCGGCTACAGCTCCGATTAGACCCCTAGCCTGGGAACCTCCATAGGCTTCGGGTGCTGCCCTAGAAAAGGCAAAAAGACAAAAAAAGAAAAAAGAAAAAGAAATAGTGCGAAGGAGAGCAGTTCCTCTGTTATGATTTCACTTTAAATTTATGACCAGGAACCTAAGCCGAGCCCCGATACAATACAGTAATTTACTCTCTTTCCCGAATCCGTTCTCTGTTCTGCTCTCCCAGACAATGGTTTCAAATGCTCGGCTCTCCTTGAATGTCTCTTTCTTCTTGTTCCATCTCCATCCTCAGCAAAAGACTTACTAATTGTCTGAGAAAATTAAAACAAACGAAACCCACTCTAAGCCCCCATCATCATATACAAAAAATAACTTAAAATGGATTATAGACTTCAATAAAAGAGGCCCAACTATAAAATCCTTAGAAGAAAACAGGAGTTCCCATTGTGGTGCAGTGGAAACGAATCCGGCTAGTACCATGAGGACGTGGGTTCAATCCCTGGCCCTGCTCAGTGGGTTAAAGACACAGCGTTATCTTAAGCTGTAGCATAGGTCACAGATTCGGCTTGGATCCTGAGTTGCTATTGCTGTGGCTGGGTAGGCTGGCAGCTGCAGCTCCGATTCAACCCCTAGCCTGGGAACTTCCACATGCTGCAAGTGCAGCTGCGAAAAAGCAAAAATAAATAAATAAATAAATTTTTAGAAAGAGTCCATGGGTTACTATGGAGGCACAGGTTTGATCCCCTGATCCTCACGGTGGGTTAAAGGATCTGGCATTACTGCAGCTGCAGCTCAGATTCGATCCCTGGCCTGGGAATTAGTGCAAGTGCCGCCATTAGGCCATTAAAAAAAAAAAAAAAAAAAAGAGCTATTGATACATACAATGTTGATGAATCTCAAGAAAGAAAGAGATAAATACCATATGATATCACTTATATGTGGACTCCAAAATATGGCACAGGAGTTCCCTTGTGGCTCAGTAGGTTAAGGATCTGGGATTATCACTGCTACGGCTCAGGTCGATGCTGGGCCAGGAACTTCGTTCTGCTAAATAAATAAATAAAATATGGCACAAATGAACATGTATCTACAAAACAGAAACAGACTCACAGACAGACAGAGAACTGGCTTGTGGTTGCCGAGGGGCAGTGGGGTGTGGGGTTTGGGGTGGACGGGGAGTTTGGGGTTAGCAGATGCAAATGATTGTACTTAGAATGGACTCGCCGTGAGCTCCTCCTGTACAGCACAGGGGCCCATATCCAGCCCCTCAGGATAGACCATGAGGGAAGATAATATAAGAAAAAGAAAGTAAATGTATGTATGACTGAGTCACTTTGCTGGACAGCTGAAATTGACACAATATTGTAAATCAACTAGACTAATTAAAAAATGAAAAAAAAGTCATAAAAAGTCACGTTGTCAAGAAAGGAAGGAAGAAAGGGAGGGAGGAAGAAAAAAGGAAGGAAGAACAAAAATATACGCTACCTTAGAAACAGACCACGTTACTACCAAGCTTGTCACTCTAGGGGAATCAGCTGAACAAGCCTCCGATTTTTTGGTATGTGTTGGCAGCCACTTGGACTTTGTATCAAAGTGCCATAAGAGTCATGAGATAAAGTTAAGAAATGGTTCATTTGCAAACAGAGATGAAAGGAAATACAGCTCTAATAATGGAGAGTCTTGCTGCCCTTGACCTGTCCTTTCATGGATTAAAATGCCATTAATTTGGGACTCTACAGGGTTGGAAAAGTCACCTGCTGCTATTCCACAAAGAGCATGAGATAGAATTTTCATCAGAGCCAGCCAACGGGAAAAGATTGGTTTCAGCCTATTAGCTTCGCAATCAACTTGCCAAGACCCTGGTTTCAGATGCCGTCAGCGTGGCTGACAGTAAGCGGGGCAGAGCTGAGAGAGCGGCGGAGACAGCAAATTAAAGAGAAGTATCTACAGGCTCTACGCAACTTGGTCCAAGAGGTGTCTTTGGGTGTGGCTGTTCCACCTGGAACTGCCTAGAAACAAACAGACAAAAACCCTGCTAACGTTTCTGGGTTTTTGGTTCCAGTTTTCTTGAGATACGACTGACATACATGACTGTATAAGTTTAAGGTGCACAGCTGCATGGGTTCACTGACAGATACTGGGAAATCTTTACTGCAGTGCTTAGCACCCATCACCTCATGTAGTTTCAATAAAAAGAGAGAGCAGGTGTTCCCATTGTGGTGCAGCGGTAGAGAACCCGACTTAGTATCCATGAGGGTGAGGGTTCGATCCCTGGCCTCGCTCAGTGGGTTAAGGGTCTGGCATTGCCCTGAGCTGTGGTGTAGGTTGCAGATGTGACTGGGATCCCCAGTTGCTGTGGCTGTGGTGTAGACTGGCAGCTGTAGCTCTGATTCGACGCCTAGCCTGGGAACCTCCATATGCCTTGGGTGTGACCCTCAAAAACCAAAATCAAAAACAAAACAGAGCGAGAGCAAGAGAGAGAGAGAGAGCGCGCAAAAAGAAGAAAGAAAGAAAGAAAAGAAAAGCCCTCCATCACAGCTCTCAGTGGGAGGCTGCGGTCGGCCTGTCCTCACACAGGTCCGGGAGCCACGAGAGGGCAAGAGTCCTACCTCACTCCTCCCTGCACTGCCAGCGCCCAGCACGCACCTGGCACAAAGTAGGCTGCCAGTAAATGTTGGTTTAATAAGTAAATTATTGTAATTACCTTGACGAACATGGTGACATTTAATAAACATATCAATCAGACATGGAATTATTCAATAAGTAAATACTGTTCATGGCCACAAACCCTTGATTCATCAACATCTGATACGACAGCCGAAACTAAGATTCTGAGAACCACGCTGTGCTCAGTAACCTCAGCGGTATTAAGTTAGAATCTGACATCAAGAATGCCAGCTTCTCCGAATGCTTGACCTCCATTCTGATCCCAGCACTGCGCAGCCAGCATTTTGGGGACCAGGCCCCTCTGTGGGTGGCTGGAGTGGCCAGGCTTTACCCTGAACCCCCCAGCTCAGGTGCGCACCCACCCCACACCAGCTAAGCCTGCAGTCGGCTCTGGAGATGATCCGGGTCCCTAGAACCTGTGCCTTTTCTTTTTCTTTTTTCTTTTTCTTTTTTTTTTAAGGGCCGCACCTGTGGCATACAGAAGTACCCAGGCTAGGGGCCGAATGGGAGCTGGAGCTGCCGGCCTACACCACAGCCACAGGAACCCCAGATCCGAGCTGCACCTGTGACCTACGCCACAGCTCATGGCAACGCCGGATCCTGAACCCACTGAAGCTGCATCCTCATGGATGCTAGTCAGATTCATTATGGAGCCGCAACGGGAACTCCCTCGAGACCTTGTTTCTGAGCCATCTCTGTGGGTCCGCAGGCAAGCGTGTGCTCTGGAATGTTCCTTCCTCAGCCTGATCCTGAGGGCCTGCAAATAGCTGGCAGCCCTAGGGGAGACATTTGCAGGCAGAGGCAGAAAAGCGCAGGTGACAGTGTGGAGGAAGTGGCTGGTCATGTCATCCTGTCCTTTCACTCCACTGAGAGCCTGCAGCCAGCGGAGGGAGCATCCACGCCCCTTGGCCACTGCACACAGCGGGAGGGACAGAGGTGTCTCCCTACACTGCAAATGAGGCTCCTGCACAGCATTTTCTTAAGGAGGTTTTTAAGGTCCTTTTTGTTTTATTTTATTTTATTTTATTTTATTTTATTTTATTTTAATTTTGGCTGCTCCTGTGGCATGCGAAGTTTCCTGGGCCAGGGATCGAACCTACGCCACCAGCAGCCACCCCAGCCGCTGGATGGACCATGCTGGATCCTTAACCCACTACACCTCAAGGGGACTCCTAAAGGTCCCTTTTAGAAGGGCAGGTAGGTAGCACGGTAGCAAATGGACTGATCTGTTCAAGCTGCTTCTCTCTCTCGGTGGATTCCTTTGGCAAGAGGGACGCAGTGATGGTGCCCACGTGGAGGCTGGGCATGCCATCCGAGATCCTAGGGAATTTCAAGGAATGTTATAGGAGTGCCCGTGGTGGCTCAGGGCTTACAAACCCAACTAGTATCCATGAGGATTCGGGTTCCATCCCTGGCCCCGCTCAGTGAGTTAAGGAGCTGGTGTGGCTGTGGCTGTGGCTGTGGTGTAGGCCAGCAGCTGCAGCTCGGATTCAACCCCTAGCCTGGGAACCTCCGTGTGCCGCAGGTGTGGCCCTAAAAAGACAAAAACGAACAAGCAAACAAAAAAACAAAGTGGGGCTTTCCAGCCAGCACAGCCCAGCCCAGCCCACACGGCGCTCTCCCTCCTCTTCTGGGCCCCGGTCTCCCTCACGCCTCTTCTTCCAGGGAGCTCTGGTTCTCCCCACCCCCGACCCCAGAGCCTCAGGGCTCCCTGGAGCCAACATCGAGGGCAAACTTGCTCCCTGGGGTCACCTTCCTTCTTCCTGCCCAGCCCTCCACTGAGAACATCCGAGGGGAACCCTGGGTACCAGACCAGATGCTTCCATGTAGTGGTGAAGCCCCTGCCCCCGAGGCTCCAGCAGACCCCTGCCCAAGCCCCTCCTGGGCAGAGACACCGGAAAGCAGAGACCGACAGGCGTGGTGACAGGTCCTTAGGGGTGTCAGAGCCCCTCAGGGAAAGACCCCCATGGCCAGTTCACGGGGAAGGCGGAGCAAATCAGTGATAGGTATTCCCGGGATGAATGGAGATGCGAGAGGGAAATTCCTCATCTGGTCCCTCCCCTTCCTGCTGAGGACTCCGGCGTCCGGCTTCACTGCAGTGTTTCTCCCCAGCCCGAACGGGGTGGCCCGAGTGTCCCCATGGGCAGCGTCCATCCCTGGCCACAAGGCTCCTCCGCTCCAAGGACCTTCCCTTCTGTCCTTGCAGCCGCCCACTCCTGTGGCCGCACCCTGCACCTTGTCATCACCTGAAACCGCCCCACCTCTGACAGCTTAACTGCCAGTATCCCATGCCCAACTCCCACGGCACAGCACGCGTGGACACACACACACACACACACACACACACACACACACACACACACCCTCTGCTTTCCCAGCTATTGCCTCCCCCCACCTGGCCTCTTCACCTGCAGGCCCGACTGCCTGAACTTCTGTCCGTCAGCACCTTGGCTTCTCCTGCCCGACTCTTTCCTTAAATTGTCCCCGCCTCGTTCCTGCGCAGCCCTGGCTGCCCCGAGCTTGATGCTGAGTCGTCCCCACCTACCTCTGGTTCTCGGCAGGGCTGAGAGGGCCCCGCAGTGCCGCCCACTGGCTGCCCCCTTCCCTCCTGCCCCTCACCCGCTCGGGCGCGTGCTTTCAACACCCATGCACTGAGCCCCAAGCCTGGGCCAGGACTGCTCCCAGCACTGGGGACAGAGGGGTCGAAGCCAGCCCCGGTCCCTGCTCTCAGAGGCCTTCCTCGCTAGCGGGGGATGCAGTACATACGGATAAACAGTCACCGCGGTGGGTTTGCACCTGCTCTTCTGTTGGAGCTTCCTCCTGGGCCTGGCAGTCTTCAGTCTGAACATGCATGACCTTGCCTCCGACCTCAAGGAAAGCTACCTTCGGATGTCATGTGGCTTCTAATTCTGCCAGTCGGTGAATTGACCCCCCTACGCACCCCTCACCCCTCTACCTCCTTGTTCTTCTTGGTCGGAGGAGAAGGAGGTGAAGTGTCCTGTTTGAGGCCAGCCCACCCCCTGTGCTCACCCGAGACCTCCCTATGTCCCCCACGCGTTATCTCCAGGCTTTTTGTCTTGGTAAAAATTTTTAAAATAATAATAAAATTAAACTTTAAAAAATTTTAAGAAGACATATATATATACATATATATATATATGTATATATATATGTATATATATATGCTGGAATTTGTGTGTGCTCGCATCAAGAAGCCCCAGAAATTTATCCAAGCAACTCTTACAAGTAGCTTCCTAAGTGGGGTTGGGGAGGGGGTTGGCTGGGGGAGCAAAAGGGGAGACTTCTCCATGTACAGCCTTTGATGTTGTTTTTATCTGTGATGCATGGGAATATATTACCTGCCCAGGAAAAAAAAAAAAATTTGTTATACGCTTTTTTTTTATCAGATCCGAACCTGCGGCATATGGGAGTTTCCAGGCTAGCAGTTGAATCAGAGCTACAGCTGGCAGCGTACGCCATGGCCACAGCAACACCAGATCAGAGCTGCACCTGTGACCTAAGCCACAGCTCACGGCAACGCCGGATCCTTAACCCACTGAGGGATGGAACCCATGTCCTCTTGAACGCTAGTAGGATTCTTTTTGTTGTTGTTGTTCTTTTATCTTTATTTGCAAAACGAAATAAGCAGTCTTCTCAGCCATCTTAAAGGAATATAGAAATTCACAGTACAAGTATTATAAGCCAATGACAGGCACAAATGCTATTCTATGGTGTTCTTTGGTGTGCGTCTCCCAAGAACAGAGCTGATAGACACAATCTTTGTACTACATTTGCTTTTTTTATTTTATAATGATTTTTATTTTTTCCATCATAGCTGGTTTACAGTGTTCTGTCAGTTTTGTACTGTACAGCCAGGTGACCCAGTCACACATGCATATATGCCTTCTTTTTCTCACATGATCAGGCTCCATCATAGGTGACTAGACATAGCTCCCAAGGCTACACAGCAGGATCTCTTTGCTTACCCACTCCAAAGACAATAGTTGGCATTTATTAGCCCCAAATCCCCAGTCCATCCCACTCCCTCCCCGCCCCTTGGCAATCACACGTCTGCTCTCCATGTCCATGAGTTTCTGTTCTGTGGAAAAGTTCCTCCGTGCTGTATGTTAGATTCCAGATCGAAGTGAAATCATATGGTATTTGTCTTTCTCTTTCTGACATTTATTTTTTACTTTTTTGTCTTTTTGCCTTTTTCTAGGGCCACAACTGTGGCATATGGACATTCCCAGGCTAGGGGTCGAATCGGAGCTGTAGCCGCCAGCCTACACCACAGCCACAGCAATGGGGGATCCGAGCCACGTCTGTGACCCACACCACAGCTCATGGCAATGCCAGATCCTTAACCCACTGAACGAGGCCAGGGATGGAACCCGCAACCTCGTGGTTCCTAGTCGGATTCGTTAATACTGAGCCACAACAGGAACTCCTCTTTCTGACTTATGTAACCCACAGAGCCACAAGGGGAATGCCTCTTCAGGCTTTTCCTTATCTTCGCACTGGCGCTCTGGGTCCTTCTCCTCAGCAGGCCAACAAGCCCCCATCACCTTCTATCCTTGCTTCTGAACCCAGCTCCGCCCCCCACCTCCCCGCCCCTCCCCTTCCTTCCAAACCCCCTGCGCTGTGTTCCCATCCTGACCGGGTACACACGAGCTCCCCTGACCGTGGGGCACCCACCGTGTGCTTGAGCCTTGCTCATCTCAGGGGGTCACCACGGGGACACAACAGGCAAGGCCCCGGCCTCAGGCAGCTCTCCTTCTGGTGGGGAGGGCAGGTCATAGGCAAGGAAGTTGGTAAATAAAAATGAGAAATCCACTTTTTTTTTTTTTTTTTGTCTTTTTGCCTTTTCTAGGGCTGCTCCCCCAGCGTATGGAGATTCCCAGGCTAGGGGTTCAATCAGAGCTGTAGCCGCTGGCCTACACCACAGCCGCAGCAACATGGGATACGAGCCGCGTCTGCAACCTACACCACAGTTCACGGCAACGCCGGATCCTTAACCCACTGAGCAAGGCCAGGGATCGAACGCGCAACGTCATGGTTCCTAGTCAGATTCATTTCCACTGAGCCACCACAGGAACTCTGAAATTCACATATGTTTAAAGTTCCATGAAGAAGGTAAGAAGGGGTCATGAGATTGAGAGTAACTGGGAAAACCCACTACAAATAGGGTTCTCCCAGAGAAATGAGGGGCCTGAAATTTTAGCATCGCCCAGATTCCAGAGGACAGGAGAGAAGAGCTGGGGCGGGGGGGGGGGACTCCGGCTTCGTCGGGCCCCGTGTGTGCAGGTGGGAGCAGTTGCTGCCTGAACCCACGGCCACCCGGCTGGTCCCTCACCTCTTCCTCCCAAATGGTCCCCCCCCCCATAAGCCCAGGGGCTGCCTGCCCCAGGTAACCTCCCTCAACGCTCTCCTCTGGAATCACCCCTTCTCGGGGCTTGCAGGACCCTCAATTCCTGGCTCCTTCCACGGGTCCTTTCTCAGACCTCCCTTCTTTTTTGTTGTCTGCAAGACTCCATTCTGGGCCCGATCCTTCCTCGCCCTACACCGGAGGTTTATGACCTGGGACGGGGCTGGGGGAGCTGTCACAGGTCCCTTGGTTCTCTGTTGATTTCTCCTCCCAGAAAAAATACATGCACCTTACACGTAGGCAGGATTCTTTCTTTGCAAATAATACTATCAAGGGGCTTCTGAGTCCCCCCTGCTGCCAGAGACTCCAGATTAAGAAGCCTCATCTGGGAGTTCCCCTCGTGGCTCAGCAGAATCGAATCCGACCACCATCCATGAGGACATGGATTCGATCCCTGGCCTTGCTCGGTGGGTTAAGAATCCAGTGATACCGTGAGCTGTGGTGTAGGTTGAAGACACACCTCGGATGGGGTGTTGCTGTGGTGTTGGCTGGTAGCTGCAGCTCCGATTCTTTCAACCCCTAGCCTGGGAACCTCCATATGCCCCAGGCCCTAAAAAGGGCAAGAAAAGAAAAAAAAAAAAAAGAAGGCTCATCTTTTTCTTTCTTTCCTTTTCTTTTTTTCTTTTCTTTTCTTTTTTTTTCTCGCAGCTGCGCCCATGGCATATGGAAGTACCCAGGCCAGGGACCCAACAACCCACACCGCACCAGTGATCCGAGCCACAGTCAGTGACAGTGCAGATTGGTAACCTGCTGAGCCACAAAGGAATTCAGGAATCGGTATAACACAATTATAATAATAGATACACATCAGTATATATTTCATCCATCCCTGTACTTAGGATACGCAATACCAAGGATGAGCCCCTAATGTAAACTGCGACCTCGGGTGACAATGATGTGTCAGTGCAGGTTCAGGGACAGTAACAAATACGGCCTCCTGGTGGGGGATGGGGATAATGGGGGGGCATGCACATGTGGAGGCAGGAGATATATGGGAATCCTGCACTTTCCTTTCAGTTTCGTTGTGAATCTAAAACTGCTCTAGGGAGTTCCCGTTGCGGCACAGTAGAAACAAATCCGACTAGGAACCATGAGGTTGCGGGTTCCATCCCTGGCCTCGCTCTGTGGGTTAAGGATCCACCGTGTCAGTGAGCTGTGGTATAGGTCACAGATGCGACTCAGATTCTGCGTTGCTGGGGCTGTGGTGTAGGCTGGCAACCGTAGCTCCAATTAGACCCCTAGCCTGGGAACCTCCACATGCTGCGGGTGTGGCCCTAAAAAGCAAATAAATAAATAAATGAAATAAAATGCAAAAAAAAAAAAAAAAAAAGAGGTGCAGAACATAACACATGAAACCCCAAAGACCAGCTAAGAAAGGGGGGTGGGGGCTGAAAGGAAGGCTGGCTGAGCAGTTCCTGGGTGTCTTTGGTGCCTCAGCTGCTATTCTCTCATCCTCAGAACACGCCTGAAAGGCACACAATTGCCCTCTTTTCTCCGGTGGGAACCCTGCAGCTCAGCGAGGCTAAGCAGCTTACCTGATTAATCGGATTCCAGAGCCTAATCCGTTTCTACAACACCACACTGACACTCAAGGGGCAATTCGGTTTACATTTTTCTCCGCCTGAGAGCTGTCCCTCTCACAAAACTTCCCTGGGTGTTTCTCAGCCGCGCCTAGAAAAATCCACCTGAGCCAACTGGAGGCGGAATTATGCGTCTTCTGGAAAGAGCATCTTTGGAAAGAGCTGTCTCCATGCAGGAAGAAAGAGACCCCAAAAGGGCACCGTCTGGGAGAGGCGGGGAGACAACAGACCAAAGAGGCCAGCCTTACCCTTCTGGTTCCCGAACCTGACGGGACTGTTCCGTTTTGCACAGACTTTGGCCCTGTGTATAACCAGTGCCGCTGCAGAAATATTTCTGGAATACTTAGCCAAAGCCAAATTCATAATCAGCTAGAGATGATTCAAGCCTGATGGCATTTCCTCCCCTGCCTCGATTCCCAGGAAGAGATTTGCATTATTCAGGCGCTAGGTTCTTTCAGGATTGTAGCTCTGAGCCCTTTTTCATTACCTGGGGGTATTTTAAAAGTGGTGGTGGTCAAGGCACTTAAACTTTCGGTCCTTCAGCTGCAGCTTTCAGAGAATTTGCAAATGGGGTGGGGGGTGGGGGGGGCGGGGGTGGAGAAATGGAATATGGGTGTTAAATGCTTTTTCAGGTTGATGATTGGTTTTCCTCTGAGATAGAGCAGGAATGCTGTTCTACATTCTCCTAGTACCCCAAGGATCGGGCTCCACAACTTTTAAAAAGTCTATATTTTCTTTTGCATTATTTTATTTTTGGCCACGCCTGGGCAGGCGGAAGTTCCCAGGCCAGGGCTTCAACGGCTCTACTGCAGGAACCCAAGACACAGCAGTGACAACGCTGGGTCCTTAACCCGCTGAGCCACCAGGGAACTCCATCCACAACTTTTGGTTGATGTTGCCCTGTTTCTCTGTGTTAAGAACTGATCTCCCTTTACAGGGAAACTTAGGAAATGACACGCGTTCATTCAAAACTGACAAGTATGCTCTCTTTGAAAACTGCAAATTAAAAAGCCCTTGGGCAAGACAGTGTTGTTTTTGCCTCTCCCTCCCTCCCTCTCTTTTTTTTTCAAGATGTAAGTTGTCCAACAAGATCTCTTTATTTGCCTTTGAAATCAAATGCAAAATCTGACTCAAGTTCTGAGCTGCAGTAAACTGGTAATGACATTTGGTTATCCTTTACTGGTAAGACAGAATGATCTTTTTTTTTTTAATCTTTAAAAAAACAATCTATGGAGTTCCCGTCGTGGCGCAGTGGGTAACGAATCCGACTAGGAACCATGAGGTTGCGGGTTTGATCCCTGCCCTTGCTCAGTGGGTTAACGATCTGGCGTGGCCGTGAGCTGTGGTGTAGCTTGCAGACGCAGCTCAGATCCCGCGTTGCTGTGGCTCTGGCGTAGGGCGTTGGCCACAGCTCCGATTCCACCCCTAGCCTGGGAACCTCCATATGCCACGGGAGCGGCCCAAGAAATAGCAAAAAGACAAAATAAATAAATAAATAAATAAATAAAAATAAAAAAACAATCCATGGAAGGATGCCAGACTTTAGGCATAACACGAAGTCTCAATCATGCCTTAGAGTCCAGATTTGTGTATATGAATATACATTTAGAAAAGGCAAAGAGAATTTGAATATTAACAGTGGTTATTTTCAGATCATGGAAATGCATGTGATTTTTTTTTACTTTTCTTTATACTTTTATCTGTTCCCCAAATTCTTTTTTTTTTTTTTCTTTTTCTTTTTATGGCCGCACCCACGGCATATGGAGGTTCCCAGGCTAGGGGTCTAATCGGAGCTGTAGCTGCCGGCCTACACCACAGCCATAGCAACGTCAGATCCAAGCCGTGTCTGCGATCTACACCACAGCTCACCACAACGCCAGATCGTTAACCCACTGAGTGAGGCCAGGGATTGAACCCACAACCTCATGGTTCCTAGTTGGGTTCGTTTCCACGGCGCCACGATGGGAACACCCCCAAATTCTTTATAAAAAATATAGTATTGCCTTTATAAGTGGGGAAAAAAATTTCTTTGAAAAAAAAGTCAAGCAACCCCTGAAGCAGTAGATACCAACTATTGTAAATTCCAGTCCTTAACGAGAAACTTAAGATGTGAAAAACCAGAAAGATTGTAGATTTCAAGTCAGACAAGGAACACGGAGTCCTCGTTCTTTTCTTCATCAGATGTTCAGGAGTTTTTTGGTGTTGGACTCTTATTTCATGAAATAAGCTTATCAGAGGAAACTAAAGAAAGAGGAAGGTCATAAGAGAAGTTGGGGGCATTCCCGTTGTGGCTCAAGGGAAATAATTCGACTAGGAACCTTGAGGTTATGGGTTCGTCCCTGGCCTTGCTCAGTGGGTTAAGGATCCAGCATTACCGTGAGCTGTGGTGTAGGTCGCAGACACGGCTTGGATCTGGTGTGGCTGTGGCTGTGGCTGTGATGTTGGCCGGCAGCTTTAGCTCCAATTTACTCGCCCCCAAGCCTGGGAACCTCCATATACCATGGGTGCAGCCCTAAAAAAGGCAAAAAAAAAAAAAAAAAAAAAAAAAAAAAAAAAGGAAGAAAAAGAAATGAAAAGCCAATCTCTGAAAAGCCAGGTCACCACATGTGAATTCAGGTTCTGAATGTGGAAGGCTGGAAAAATGCGCACTGAAGCAGAAAGCATGGGCTCTCTCTCTAGAGGTAGGACCCAGGCCTGCAGGCTTGCTGGGAGCGGTGGGAAGGACATGGGGCTGGGATCAGAGGCCTGAGTTCCAAACATAGCTCTGCCTTTTATCACTTGCGTGTCGCCTGGCAATTCAGCCACATCCGAGGTCACGGCCATGCTGGTGCCTACGTGAGGTCCACTCCCAGCTCTAGGAGTCTATTTTTCCTGGCTGGGCAGAATGGCATTCCCAAGTAAAGTCCAACATCGGAGACCCTGCGTCAATGCCTGACCAGGCCACTCCTTCCCTGGAATTGCCACTTCATCTTCCTGGACACACCGGGTTTCCTCATGCCTGGGTTTCAGGTGTCCTCCCCCAGGAAGATGTTGCAAGGACTGACTAATGCACCCGAGTGTCCCAATCTCCATGATGTGCAGCGCAGGTGCGGGAAGTTCCAATCTGCCAACCCCAAATCCACAACTGGATTGCAGCGCCATCCTGCCGAGACCTTAAAAGTCACCTTTCCGGCCTGCATCTGGGGCTTTCCATCCCAGCACCTCACTCCTCTTCCGGAGGATTCTAAAGCCTTTCTCAACAGCAGGTGGCCAGTCTCGTTGGTTTCATAAAGGGGGAGACCAACTTCTTCTTCAATAACCCCCCCCCCAAGAATAATTCTGAGAGTTTGATCTTTCCAGATAGTGCTGAAGCTATGTCCACGGAGAAGGCTGCATGGCAGTTTCCTCTTTGACTCCAGAGAGAAGGAATTTTTAGAGCTATCATTTTTAAAAAACACTCACACATCCGTGTCTGGGGTTTCCCTCTCTCTTTCAAACAGCAAGAATCCTGACCTCCCAGTGGTGCTGCTTAAATCCCTCCTGTACACAGGGCGTTTCGGCCCGGGGGTGGGAGGGGAGATGGGCGTGTCGGGCAGTGGGGCGTTTCCTTGGCAACCAAGGGCAAGCTCACGCCCACGTCGAAGATTTGTTCCTTTGCCCAGGTGTGTGTTCCAAAACATACGTGAACCTGTAGCGTCGCTTGCCAAAGGTTAGTTCTGTCGCTCGCTGATTCTCTGCGAGACCCTGTCCCCTGTCACTCTCTGGGATGGGGTGGGGGTGGAGAGACACGGGACGGCAGCCGCGGAGGGCGGATGCCCCAGTCCCCAGTGCTTCGCCGCACCTACGCCGGCACCTCTCTGATGTCCGCTCTGCTACCCGGTGAGGTTGGGGACCCCAGTCCGATGCTCCCCAGAACCCTGCCGGTACCCAGCCCGGCGGGTCGGGGCTCGGGGATCTTGGCGAGGACCCGAAGCGCTGGATCCGCCGCCCGCTCGCGCCGCGCGGTGGCCGCAGCGGCCCCGGGTCCCCGGCCCGGGGGCAGCAGGAGGCGGGGGGCCGGGCATGCAAATGTCCCGCGGGGCGGGGACGCCTCTCGCCGGGATAAAAGCTCGGAGCGGGGCGCCCCGCCGAAGCCGCTGCCTCCCGGGAGCCGGCCTGTGCGCTCCGGCCCCGAGCCCGCCCGCTCCTCGCGGGCTCCCGGTAAGGACGCGCGGCGGGTCGGGGACCCGAGGAGGCGGGGGGAGAGGGCGCGCGTCGCGATTCCGGGGCCAGTGCGAGCCGCCCGCGTCCCCTTGGTCCCCGCGTCGCCTCGGCCCACGGACGCCGTCCAGAGCCCACCACCTTTCTCCGTGGGAACCAGGGAACCAGAGCACCAGAGCCTCTGCTGTGCCCTCCCAGGGACCGGGCAGGTGGCATCTCCCCAGGTTGTGCCAGTTTGTCCCCAGGCCATCAGCCGACCAGAGCGAAAGGAAGTGCGTTCGTTCGGTGTGCCGGAGGTTAGGAGGGACTTAGATTGTCTTGGGGGTGGGGTCGACGGGGGTTAACAAGAAACGCTTGCACGAGGGTCTCTGGCTGTTATCCTAGTTTTTTCATAGCCTTCTGGAGACGCTTTGGGAGGGGGTGAAAGGGAGAAACAGGCCGAGGGGGAAAGGTGTGGGTGTGTACACGTTTGGATGAGCAGAACTAATCGATTTTAGAGGCGCAGGCGCTGGGCAGAAACTCCCAGCCAGACCCAGCGAGGGACCCACCTCTGCAGAGTAGACACTTAGTCGCCTGGAAAGACGACTTTACCAGCCTCCCTCTGCCCCACCCCCGCCTCCGACCTCCTCTCCTCTGAAGTCCTTTTTAAAGCTAGCACCAACCTCAGGGATGGCCCCTTAAGGTCTGGGTTTGCCAAGGACGCCTCGTATGGACGTGCCTGGTTCTGCCCTCCCTTCCTGCATCCCAGCAGGTGCAGCAGGGAAGACGATCCAGAAGACTCCCAGGTCCAGCTTACCGTCCCCCCGTTTTATGGTGTCCTCGGTGGGGTTTGTGCTGGTGGAGAATAGGTCCTCCGCTGTGCAAAACCCGGCAGAACCGCCCCAGGGAAGGAGGATCCCTTGGGAATCACTTTGAAGACCCGAGGGCTTTCCAAGTGGAGATAAGGCAGATTGCCGTCCTTGGACCTACAGATCCTGAGCTGGACGGTGGAATGAGAAATGGGAAAAAAGGAGAGGATTCCTTCTGAGGGAAGGGAGTGGTGAAGAGATAAGAGACATTTGACACTTGTCTCCTCCTGTTTCTGTTGGGGTGTGTTGCTGGGGCTCTTCTGGTCAGTAACAGGATAAAAGAAGACTGGAAACATGTCGGAGTTTTGGTTAATTTCTGCCCCTGGCGATAAGGAAAATTTACAAGCGCTGGAGAGGATGCACACGGTCACCTCCAAGTCCAACCTGTCTTATAACACCAAATTCACCATTCCCGAATTCAAGGTAAAATTCCCGGGAAGGAGAAAGGAGGGGATGAGCTGGGGTGGGGCCAGTGTCATCTGGGAGGCCAAGGGGAAGAGCAGGTAGAGCTGCCGAGCATCAGCCCGGGAGTAAGCCTTCACCCATAGCCTCGCATTAACTGGGGTGCCTGTGACCTAGAGCCACAGGACAGAATGAGTGGGAGAGGAGGGTCTATCTGGCTAGCATTGTCTTCCAAAGGTGGAGGATTGGAGTGCCCGCTGTGGCTCAGTGGGTTAAGAACCAGACTAGTATCCATAAGGATGCTGTTCAGATCCCTGGCCTCGCTCAGTGGGTTAAGGATCCAGCATTACCGTGCGCTGTGGTGTAGGTCGCAGAGGCGGCTCGGATCTGGTGTGGCTGTGGCTGTGGCAGAGGCCAGCAGCTGCAGCTCTGATTTGACTCCTAGCCTGGCAACTTCCATTCGCAGCAGGTGCAGCCCTAAAAAGACCAGGAAAAAAAAAAAAAAAAAAGTAGGATCATCACACTTGGATCCTCGTAAATTGTTCTCCCAGATCCTCAGATTCTTCCTGTTTTGTCTTCAACATCTAAGAAGACTACAGCAATGGTTTGAATGTGTAGGCTTGGCGTTTCAAGCAGAGTGGAGAATTCAGCTGTAGCGGCGGGGGTCACTGTGGAGGCTCAGGTTCAATCCCCGTCCCAGGGCAGTGGGTTAAAGGATCCAGCGTTGCCTCAACTGCTCGGATTCAGTCTCTGACTGGAGAATTTCCATATGCTGCAGGTGTGGCCATAATATATATATATATATATATATATATATATATAAAGAAAAATGAAGAAGTAAATGTTCAGGCGTGGAGAGGTACAGACTTGATCGTGCTCTCGAGTGAGGAGCAGGGCAGGAAATCTGGCATCCCCCTGGTTCTGATAGAAAGGGGGGGGAGTGATAACTGGGCAGATGGCAGAGAGATTTTAAAATGAAACAAACATGAAAGAGGAGCAAGAGACCTACAGTCTTCTTATGTCAAAAAGAGTGGACTTTTTGCCGCGCTTCCCAGGGGAGGAAGCCTAAGGCAGTCTTTGTGCCCTACGGATACCCCATGGGTTCTGGAGGGTGCTGCTAGCTGCCCAGAGGTGGCTCTTGTCGTAAATGTATGTATAATAGAATCCTCTTTCAAACCCGTCTGGCAAACTGTCACTGCAAACTGCACCTGTCACTATCATAACTGTTGATTGAAGCGTCTACGATTGCTAGCATTTATGGAGCCCTATGCAGGGCCAGGCCCTTTAAGTGTGTTTTCTCGAATCTTCACAACTCCCACTCATAGATCAGGACAGACCGAGAAAGGAGACCAGGGTGGTAGAGCTGCTAAGTGGCCGTGCGGGGTTCTGAAGCCATATCTTGCTGGCTTTTCAAACGGCCGCTATTTTTCCAGGGTCAGATAATGTGGAGCTCAGTAAATTAAGCATCCATTTCTTACTTAGTATGTTTGAGGCGCTGTGCTGGATCCTCAGGTACAAAGATTAAAGTAAGACAGGACTCCTGCCAAAAGTCGCTTAAAATCAGGAGTTCCTGCTGTGGCGCAGTGGGATCAGAGTCTTCTTGGAAGTGCTGGGATGCAGATTCACTTCCTGGCCCAGCACAGTGGGTTAAGGATCCGATGTTGCCACAGCTATGGCTTAGGTTGCACCTGCAGCTTGGATCTGATCCCTGGCCTGGGAACTGCATATGCCGCCGGGTGGCCGAGAAGGGGGCAAAAAAGAAAGTTGCTTAAAATCAAGTTGCTCGAGAAAAAGAAACTACTTCACTTCCTAGAGATATCCAGTCTTCATAGTTTCCTAATTACTTTTCAACATCTGATGGGTGGTTGATCACGTGGTAACAAAACTTTCCCCTTCTGACTCTGCGAGGAGATCTTAAATACAGTTTTGCACACCAAGTAACTCGCACACCAAGAAACAGATTGTGATAGTAATTTGAAAAGAAAAAGACTTCCATGAATGGGAAGCGGAGGAAAAGCCCTACCAAGGTCATTGTTAATGACGGCGAAAGGTATCAGAGCAAGAATTGGTCGGCCCTTCTTGGAGAAGAAAGGCTTTCAGGAATGATCATTCCTTTAACTTGCTTTGTCACATCCTTCCTTGGTTGTGGAATGAATCCCCTGAAGAACAGACGGTCCTTTATTTTTTTCCTTCTTTTTAAGGCCTTACCTATTGCGTATGGACATTCCCAGTCTAGGGGTCGAATTGGAGCTGCCTCTGAGGCCTACACCACAGCCACGGCAACACGGGATCTGAGCTGCACATGTGACCTACACCACAGCTCATGGCAACACCGGATCCTTAACCCACTGAGCGAGGCCAGGGATCGAACCCATGTCCTCACAGGACACTATGTTGGGTTCTTAACCCATGGAGCCACAGATCCGAGCTATGCATGTGACCTACACCACAGCTCATGGCAACACCAAATCCTTAACCCACTGAGCGAGGCCGGGGATCGAACCCATGTCCTCACAGGACACTGTGGAGCCACAGTGGGAACTGCCATTTTTAGAGGAGGATGCACTGAGGGCAGACGGCAACACGTAGCCACACCTTCCTCTGGCAGAAATGACAGTGTGTCCTGTTCGCCAAAATAATAATAAGTAACAGTAATCCGACATCCACTGATTTCCCTTGAGAGCTCTTCCCAGTTTCCAGTGTGACCACTGAGCAGAGACCACGAAGTCAAGGTGAAAGTTACAGAATCCCCTGCACCGTCTTTGAAGTCCCCCGCCCCCTTCTCTGCTGCAAAGCACGAGCTTCTAACTTCTCTCTGATCTTTCTAGGTGGGGACCTTGGATTCCCTTGTTGGTCTCTCTGATGAGTTGGGGAAACTCGATGCCTTTGCTGAAAGGTAAAATATTCCTTATTTACTACACACAAGGGAGAATGTGACATTGTCGTCAGAGGACACAGGGCCCTGGCTTTGGCTGAGGCCATACTTGACTAAACGCAGTCCTCATGGGTCCCAGGATTCGCAGAAGAGCCAGGGCAGGTGTGCGCAAGGGTGCGGGGTCCACGGCAGCACCGGAGGTCCCTCGCCAGGTTTTGTTTGCTGAGCAGCCTTTGTTTAGGGGGTGCCTTCCAGGTGAAGACGACGAGGGCATAAGGTACTAAACACTTAGAAAAATAGTTGGTACAGCTTCTCCCCCGAGGCTTTTTCAGTGTTTTTTGTTTTGTTTTGTTTGTTTTGGTTTGGTTTGGTTTTTGTAATAACATATGCATGTAGTGAAAAATTCAGAGTACAAAGGAAGCCTGTCCAGTGGAAACTGTTTGCTTCTCACCTGTTTTCCAATTTCCTGTTCCCTCATGTCTCCTCTTTTAAGGCCATGCTATTATACTTTTTAGGAGAACCTTCCAGAGACAGCCTATGCATGTACGTACCCATAAGTATGAACACATTCTTAAGAATAATTTCATGCAAATGATAGCGTGTATTCTGCACCTTGCTTTTTTCACTTAATCACATTTCCTAGAGATACTTTCATGTCAGTCCATAATTGCATTTTAAAAAAACATACTGGCTGCATTACCTTGAATAAATATAACCTAATTCATTTGACTTTCCCTCCTGGGGGACATTTAAGCTTTCTAGTGGTTCACTGTCACAAACAAAACTGTACTTCTTTGTGTCCTTATAAGAGTGGGATAATTAAAAGTTGAAATGCTGGCTCAAGTTATACAGCTTGGCCCCTATCACCCCGCCAGGAAGTTGTTCCTACGCATACTCCCACCAAAGTGTATGAAGATATTTTAGAATATTAAAATCATTATTATTATTATTATTTTGGTCTTTTTGCCTTTTCTAGGGCCTCTCCCACGGCATATGGAGGTTCCCAGGCTAGGGGTCTAATTGGAGCTGTAGCCGCTGGCCTACGCCAGAGCCACAGCCACACGGGATCTTAGCCGCGTCTGCAACCTACACCACAGCTCATGGCAACGCCGGATCCTTCACCCACTGAGCAAGGCCAGGGATCGAACCTGCAACCTCATGGTTCCTAGTCGGATTCGTTAACCACTGAGCCATGACGGGAACTCTGTAAAATCATTAATTTTTTAAAAAAATTATTACGAACCTGGTACATAATCACTGGAAAAATATTTACACATCATAGAAAAGCATAAAAAAGGAATATATGGGGGTTCCCTGGCGGCTTAGCAGTTAAGAATTCAGCGTTGTCACTTCTGTGGCTCAGGTTCGATCCTTGGCAGAGGAGCTTCTGCATGCCATGGGCATGGCCAAAAAACCTCAAAACTGCAGAGCACTTATAAATATGCCAGAGATAAGCACTGTTATATTTGCATATGTACATCCAATTTTTTCTACATGTAAGTATTATTTATGCATGCATATATTAATACAGATAAACATATTACATATTTTGTAATTTGCTTTTTCCTTCATATCTTGTTCTTTTGTTCTCATCATTAACTAGTCCACTGTAATGTTATGTCATATGGATTTGCCGTAATTTACCTTTTACGTAGGCTTTCTTTTCTTTTCTTTTTTGCATTTACTTTTTGGCTGTGGTGTGCAGCAGCTTGATGTGGGAGCTCAGTTCCCCGACCAGGGATTGAACCCGGCTACAGCAGTGAAAGCACCAAATCCTAATTACTAGACCACCAGGGAGCTCCCCTGGGTAGATTTTATTTATTTATTTATTTTTTTTTGTCTTTTTGCCTTTTCTAGGGCCACCCCCGAGGCATATGGAGGTTCCCAGGCTAGGGGTCGAATCGGAGCTGTAGCCACCGGCCTACACAACGCGGGATCCAACATACACCAGCTCACAGCAACGCCGGATCTTTAACACACTGAGCAAGGCCAGGGGTCGAACCCGCAACCTCATGGTTCCTAGTCAGATTCGTTAACCACTGAGCCACGATGGGAACTCCCATCCCCGAGGTAGATTTTAAATAATAATCATTCCTTGTCATGGTGAAGATGAAAGGCTATTGTTTAACAAGTGTTTTCACTTGGTTTTAAGAAACGTATAGATGAGCTAGATGAGGAAAGAGTCTTTCAGGGCCAGGGCATACATGGCCAGGAGAGACCAGGGTTTGATCCTCTGGAGAGGGTTTCAGATTTTCAGGGCTGTGGACAAGTGCTTTTGACCATCTCAGTGGAATGGTGCCCTTTCTGGAGTTCCCTTCGTGGTGTAGTAGAAACGAACCTGACTAGGAACCGTGAGGTTGTGGGTTTGATCCCTGGCCTCACTCAGTGGGTTAAGGATCCGGCGTTGCCGTGAGCTGCAGTGTAAGTTGCAGCCGTGACTTGGATCCTGAGTTGCTGTGGCTGTGGTGTAGGCCGGCAGCTGTAGCTCTGATTCGACTCCTAGCCCAGGAACCTCCATGTGCCATGGATGCGGCCCTAAAAATCAAAAAAAAAAAAAAAAAAAGAATGATCAAATGCCAGGACATTGTCTGCGATAACCTAACATGCAAGAAAAAGTGGGTTGATTCCTAAATATCAGCTTCTTTCTTAGGCTGTACTGCCCCATGGGAAGGTGGGTCAGACAGGTGCAATGGAGGTCAGCCTACTGCCCTGGGCAGGCAATTGCCTTGTTTTCTTAGCAGCCCTGACAAACCACAGCACGAGGCTGGGCAGTGAGGTGCAGCAATGTTGGCTTAAGAAGTGTGACTTGTTTAAAAAAAGAGAGTGCGAATTGTTCTCAGGCCTGCTGTAGAAATGACAGCTAGTCAATATTTTTAACTTTCTAGAACTTTCTTTGCTATCGGTTCTTTCCTAGTGCAAGTCCTTAACCTCTTTCTTAGTTACCAAAGCCCCCTCTAGCTCTCAAATTCTGTGACTCTGAATTATTGCTTCAATTTAACTTGTTTGTTTGTTTGTTTCAGTAAGCATTAGTGTTTTGTCCTGCTCTTATTGGTTGTACGAGGTGCTTGTTTTTAAGAAATAACGTGAAAATGCGTGAGCAAGCTCAGGCTGTCACTCTGACACAGATACCCCCTGTATGAATTGAAGAGCTGTGTTTGTTTTGTTTTGTTTTTTAAGCAGGGCGCGGCGTGGTAAGAATGAAAACCACTGTGCATTGTTTTATTTTGTTCCTTGTGGATTTATATTCTCAAGAGCCTCCCAGTGGTGGGGAGGGGGGGGCGCAGGGGAAGAAAAGTGATGCGGTCTGAATATGCTCTGGAATTCTTTTTTCTAGCATTTATCTAGCTCAGCGGTCAGATAGCTTTTGTCTGTGGGTTAATACGGGAGCTTGCGATAAACTGGTGGGATATACTCATAAAATAGGGAGATCGGCTTTGGTCAAAAGTTCGCAAGTGTTATTAGATAAATAAATGCTAGCTGGGTACATCACCCAGGCAGCCTGAACCTGTCGGCTCTGCTTCTGGCCAGGAGAACAGAGACGGCACAGGAGTTTTCAAGGTGTATTGTTTCCACATCCTTTTATTATTTATTTACCCGGGGCACCAGAGTGTTTTTCCATGTAACTGGAAGGCAGCTTTTGCTCACTGGAGCCTCCTCTTTATTTTTGATTTCTTTTCCGCATGCTGCCTTGTTAGTTTACTCCTTCTTGGCACCATAATTCATGAACATTTGAGAAACCCAATGATTTTATCTTTAGAAGACTCCCCTCCTTCCTTTTTTCCACCAGCGTTCATGTGCCCTTTGCAGGAGCTGAGCCTGTCTTGCGGTGCTGGTAGAAATACTGCGTTTCACTGGCGTTTGGGCCTTCAGAGGCGCCTCCAGGGTTTCTCTGATGCTTGGGTGACTGCCACCTGCCCCTCTCCCCGCACCCCCCCTCCCCAGGACATTACCTGGCTTGTGGACTAGCTGGTGGCTTTTCTTCATCCACGTGGCTCGGTGAGGTTGACTGCGGCTTGGCTGATCAAAGGTTCCATATCCGAGTGTGGCTGTCTGCTTAGGGATGCAGATCTCAGGTGCCTCTAAGGGCTTTCTAAAGAGAAACGAGCTATAATTGTAGAAAAATTAGCCGAGCTTCTCTTCTCTTTGAGAAAATTGGGTTGGGGTGATCTGCAGGACACGGCTTGGATTCCCTGGATGTTTAGGCTGTGCGCTTTCTAGAGTCCTCAGACCTGCGTGGCCGTCCTACTGTGTGGATTCGAGCTCCTGCTCTCTGCAGCGACTGTTTCAGTGTCTGCTTCCCCACACCCACTCTCCCCCGTTATCACCTGCTCATTCTTGCATTTATTCATTTTTTGTATTTTTTTTTTTTTTGGAGCCACACCTGTGGCATATGGAAGTTCCCAGGCTAGGGTTCGAGTCAGACCTGCAGCTGCCAGCCCACGCTACAGCCAGAGCAGCACCGGAGCCCAGATGCATCTGTGACCTACGTCGCAGCTTGTGGCAACGCCGGATCCTTAACCCACTGAGTGAGGCTAGGGATTGAACCTGTGTCTGCACCGATGCTAGTCAGGTTTGTTACTGCTGAATGGGTTCCTGTTCAGCAGCGGGCACTCCCTCGCCTGCTCCTGCTGTTCAGCTCCCCCAGACTCTCCTCCCTCGCCCCTGCCTTCAGATTTGCTGATTGACCCTCTCCCAGTACACACCCCGCTCCGCTCCGCCCTCATAGCATCCTTCAAAGTGGCCTTGTACCGTTTCTTGTGGGATCCTTGGCTGACTGTCTTCTCACCTGGACCATAAGCTCCAGAAGACCCGCAGAATGAATGAACGGAAGAAAGAATCCTCAAAGAGTAGAGCTGAGCGCGTCCTTGGGGATCTAATCTGACTCCTGTACGTTCCAGATGAGGACACATGCCCAGGCAGAAGCCCCTAGAAAGAGCTGGGTGGGCTGGGGTGGCGGATTTACCAACTCACCCATTAGTGGTCTGTCTGCCTGTGCCTGTCCTGGCCCTAAGTGGTTCCCACCGGCCCCAGCAGGACTCGGTGCCCTGGGCGTTCGGTAGACTAACCCCAAAGGGCTACCTACCACCAACCATTGTTGTGTTTTATGACAACATTTAGTAGTAGTTTTTTTGTCTTTTTGGGGTCGCCCTGCAGCATATGGAAGCTCTCAGGCTAGGGGTCAAATTGGAGCTGCCGCTGCCGGCCTATATCATAGTTGTAGCAATGCAGGATCTGAGCTGCATCCTACACCACAGTTTGCAGAAATGCTGGATCCTAAACCCACCGAGTGAGGCCCGATATCGAACCCGAATCCTCATGGATACTAGTCAGGATTCTTTGTTGTTGTTGTTGTTGTTGTTGTTGTTGTTGTTGCTATTTCTTGGGCCGCTGTTGTTGTTGTTGTTGTTGTTGTTGTTGCTATTTCTTGGGCCGCTCCCGCGGCATATGGAGGTTCCCAGGCTAGGGGTTGAATCGGAGCTGTAGCCACCGGCCTACGCCAGAGCCACAGCAACGCGGGATCCGAGCCGCGTCTGCAACCTACACCACAGCCCACGGCAACGCTGGATGGTTAACCCACTGAGCAAGGGCAGGGACCGAACCCGCAACCTCATGGTTCCTAGTCGGATTCGTTAACCACGGCGCCACGACGGGAACTCCTAGTCAGGATTCTTAACCCACTGAGCCACAGTGAGAACTCCTAGCAGTATTTTTTTTAACACAGACATTGAGAAATGACTTACTTATGTCTTATTCATTGCTCGGATAATTATTGTTGACATTTTTTAAAAGTAATATATTTACACGTTTGAAAAAAATCAAATGGATTTGAGGCATTGTGGCTCAGCGGGTTAAGAAGCTGACTAGTATCCATGAGGATGGGGGCTCCATCCCTGGCCTCGCTCAGTGGGTTAAGGATCCTGCATTGCCGTGAGCTGTGTTGCAGGTTGTAGATGCGGCTCAGATCTGGCGTTGCTGTGGCTGTGGTGTAGGCCGGCAGCTGCAGCTCTGATACTACTCCTGGCCCAGGAACTCCCATATGCCACAGGTGCAGGCATAGCAAGAAAAATAAATACACAAATAAAAAATAAGAATCAAGGGAGTTCCCACTGTGGCTCAGCAGTGAGAAACCCAACTAGTATCCGTGAGGATGCAGGTTCAATCCCTGGCCTCGCTCAGTGGGTTAAGCATCCTGCATTGTGGCGAGCTGCCATGTAGGTCGTAGACGTGGCTCAGATCCTGTGTTGCTGTGGCTGTGGTGTAGGCCAGCAGCTGAGCTCCGATTCGACCCTTATCCTGGGAACTTCCATATTCTGAGGCTGCAGCCCTAAAAAAGCAAAAAAAAAAAAAAAAAAAAAAAAAATTTTTTTAATAAAATAAAAATTAAGATGGAGTCTATGCCAAACTCCACCTTAAAAAAAAAAAAAAGAAATGATATAAAAAGCTGCAAAAAGACAATCAACAGTTCCACTTTAATTCCAGTCTGTCTCCCTATAGGTAACCATTGTTGGGGTTTTCTATGGTTCCTTCCCCGGTGAAACAACACGAAATGAAACACACTCGCACACACACACACACACACACACACACACACACACACACACACACATACATACTCATTCATGATCCAGGCCAAATATTTACAAATCTACTTTAGCACAAACAGATGTGCAAATATGGGAGTTCCTGTTACGGTGCAGGGGAAACGAACCTGACTCGTACCGATGAGGATGTGGGTTTGATCCCTGGCCTCCCTCAGTGGGTTAAGGATCTGATGTTGCCATGAGCTGTGGTATAGATTGCAGACGAGGCTCGGATCTGGTGTTGCTGTGGCTGTGACGTAGGCTGGCAGCTGTAGCTCCAATTTGACCCCTAGCCTGGGAACCTCCATGTCACGAGTGCAGCCCTTAAAAAAAAAAAAAAAAAAAAAAAAACAAATTTACAAATACGCTGTTGATCGTTCATTTGGGATTACACTGAAATTGGTGGAGATTAACATTCTTAAAACTTGTGTGTTTCCATGGGCACAGTCATCTTTCAATTGACTTAATTCTTTTCTTTGTTCCTCTGGTAAAGCTTTAATGTTTTATTCAAAAGCTCCTGTAAATTATTTTCCCCTGAGTGTTACAGCTTTTATTTTGTTGCTGTTGTAAGTAAGCTCTTTTCTCTAAATAGTTGTTTGCAAACAGAGATGTTCATGTATTAACTTAATGACCTGACAACTTACTGAATTCGTTGCTGTTTCTAATGATTTTTCAGCTTCTTTTCTTTCTTCTTCTTCTTTTTTTTTTTTGCTTTTTAGGGCCACACCCACAGCATATGGAGGTTCCCAGGCTAGGGGTCCAGTCAGAGCTGTAGCTGCCGGCCTACACCACAGCCACAGCAACTCAGGATCTGATCCACATCGGTGAGTTACGCCATAGTTCATTGCAACACCAGATCCTTAACCCACTGAGTGAGACCAGGGATCAAACCTGCGTCCTCAAGGATGCTAGTCAGATTCGTTAACCGCTGAGCCATGATGGGAACTCCTCTTTCTTTCTCTTTTTTTTTTAGTCTCTTAGGGCCACCCCCTTGGCACATGGAAGTTCCCAGGCTAGGGGTCAAATCGGAGCTACAGCTGCCAGCCTACACCACAGCCACAGCAATGTAGGATTCAAGCCATGTCTGCAACCTGCATCATAGCTCATGGCAGTGCCAGATCCTTAACCCACCGAGCGAGGCCAGGGTTCAAACCCACCTCCTCATGGATGGTAGTAGTGGTTGCTACCTCTGAGCCACGATGAGAGCTCCTCAGCTTATTTTCTAAAGCGCTTAGTCATGTAATCACATTGTCTGCTGGTATTTTTGTCCCCTGTTCTCTCCTTTCATTCTCTTGCTTAACTGAACAAAACTAGTACTAGTGGCTAGTATTCCAGAAAAATGTTTGTTGGTGCTGGTAAGGTAATCTTATTCTTGTTTCTGCCTTTAATTTGGGTAATTTTAGGGTCTCGCCATTAAGTATCATTGAGCTCTTGTTTTGAAACATGTTGTCATGCTACGGAAGTATCTTTCCGTTTCATTCAGAGTTTATCTGGAATGCGTATTGTAATTTTTGTCACATTCCTTGGAGAAACCCTCCTCGGAATATGGAATTCTGTTTGCTAATATCGTAAGATTTTTGCATCAGAGTGTTGTATGCATGGATGCCTAGGATGGGTGGGGTCTCTTGTTTTCTTGGTATGAGTTGATGTATGTCTCCTGGCGCGACGGCATCCGTGAATTTCACATCGGCTCTGTCCGTGTTTCCGTACGAGATGGACTTTTCTGCTCTTACGGCTGGATCCTAAAGGTCTATAGTGGGAGTTCCCATTGCGGCTCTGTGGGTTAAGAACCTGACTTGTATCCCTGAGGATGCAGGTTCGATCCCTGGCCTCCCTCCGTGGGTTAAGGATCCAGCATTGATGCAAGGTTGCAGATGTGGCTTGGATCCAGTGTTGCTGTAGCTGTGGTGCAGGCTGGCAGCTGCATCTCTGATTCCGCCCCTAGCCTAGGAACTCCCATATGCCGTAGGTGCGGCCCTAACATTTTTTTTTTTTTAAATCCTAAAGCTCTGTGACAGTTATCACTGCACTGAAGGAGGCCCTTTGATGGTCCCTATTGTCTCTGGTATATTGTTCCCTGTCTTGTTTTTCGTTTGTTTGTTTGCTCGTTTTCTTTTTTGGCTACCCTGTGGCACACGGCGGTGCAATTTCGACCTTTGGCACAGCTGCAGCAATGCCGGATCCTTAAGCCACTTAAGCCCAGGCTGGGGATCGAACCAGCATCCCAATGCTCCAGAAATGCTGCCCGTTCCTTTGCACCACAGCAGGAACCCCTAGTGCTCCCTGTCTTGAGTCCACACCACCTGCTGGTTGTCCCTTGCGAGCATCAGTGCTCTACTCCAGCCCCGCGAACTGGGTGAAAATCCCCACATTCTAGGCGAGAGCATCCGTGTCCTCCGAGTTAAGTTGCTGTGCAAAGCCACGTCGCTGCTGAGTGTCTTCACCTGGTCTACCCGCTTCTCTCCCTTCCTGGCAGGTGGCAGGTAGCTTCTCCCCCGCCTACCCTGTCTTTGTGACTTTCTTCAGGTCCTGCTGGGATCGGCTCTGCTTTGCCTTAGTTGACTCCATACCTGACCGGCCTCCTAATTAGCTCTCCCCAAACCAGAAGTGCATCCAGCAGGGAAGGTGGAAGATGCTGGGTGCCGTGCAGAATGTGCGGGGCAGGGGCCCGCCTGCGGCAACGTGGTGAAACTCACAATGTGATTCTTTGGAGGTTGTTCAGTATCCGGTGCTTCCTTTTTAGACCTGAGCCAGCTCCTGGGAGCCAGAGCTCCACCGTGCTCCCGATCTCAGCCCAGTCGTGTCTACACAGCAGTTTTCATGCCTTCCAGAGATTGCAGCCACTTAGACATTTTCAGGAGCTTAAAGGGCAGCGTTAAATGGTGCTTGTTTGGAGGTGGCTTTATGTCCGAAGCTAGTATCATTCCCAATGGACAACTTACGTGTATGCTCCTCTTCTGGGCTCTTTTGCATCTCAGTCAAAGTCTCCCAGGGCCCAGGCACCTCCTTCCTGATCACCCATTTGAGACTCCAGGGAGGACTGAGCCCCGGGGCCTCCACCTCCTAAACCTGCCCCAGAGCTGTCCACTCCTCTGCCTTCATCCAGGCCACCGTCACCTTGTTCTGTATTCCCCCAACCAACTCCCTTCCCTCCTCCTGCTCCCCTCTCATCACGCTCCACACAGCAGCTCCAGTTATCATTTAAAAACACATGATCACATGACTTTTCTTGCTAGAAGCCCTTCCGTGATTTTCCAGGGCTCTCAGTAGAAAATGCATAAACTTTGGGAGTTCCTGTTGTGGTTCAGCAGGTTAAGAACCTGACTAGTCTCCATGAGAACGCGGGTACAATCCCTGGCCTCGCTCGGTGGGTTAAGGCTCCGGTGTTGCCATGAGCTGTGGTGCGTAGCTCGCAGACTTGACTTGGGTCTGGCATGACTCTGGCTGTGGCATGGGCCAGCTGGAGCTCCCATTCGATGCCTAGGCTGGGGACCTCCATGTGCCACAGGTGCGGCCCTAAAGAGCAAAAAAAGCAAAAAGGAAGACAATGCGTACACTTGACTCTGGCTCCCAGGTCCCTAACCAGGGGCCCCAGGGGTCCCCTTAGGGCCCACTGGCCCAATCACCTCCCACTGCACTGGAGCCATCCAGGTCCTGCATCCAGGTCCTCCTCCCCCAGCCGGGAGGCCCCCACCCCGCCCCGCTACCTTCGCAGGGTGGGCCAGGAGTCACGCCATCTCAGTTTTGTGCGTCTCCTCCTCCAGAGCCCTTCTCCAGACCAGCAGCCAGCCTGGTTCCTCTAGGTCAGCCTGTTTTAATGCTCTGCATTCCACACACGGCTGTTTAACACTTGCCTTGTTTGTCTTCGTGTGTCTCTTATGGGGTATAAGCCCCAGAAAGCAGGGGCAGTCTTTCTGAGCTCAGCTCCTAGAGCAGTGCCTGGCTCGGAGTGGGTGCTGAACAAATATTTTCTCAGTACATGTCCGTCCTCTCTGAGTTGTGGGCCTTCTCTCTAGCACCTGTGCCATCTCCTGGGGAACCAAAAAAAAAACCAAAAAACAAAAAAAACATGCAGGTCCTGGGGCACCACCTCTAGGGATGCTGATTGGGTATGTTGGGGCAGGGCCTCGGCATCTTCATTTTTCAGTATTCATTCATTCATTCATCAACATTCTTTTTATGGCCGTACCTGCAGCATGTGGAAGTTCCTAGGCCAGAGGTTGAGTCAGAGCTGCAGCTGTGGCATATGCCACAGCCACAGCAACACTGGATCCTTAACCCACTGAGCGAGGCCAGGGATCAAACCCTCAGCCTCATGGATGCGAGTCGGGTTCGTTTCCTCCGAGCCACAATGGGAACTTCCAGAACATGCATTTTAAGGTCTTTTTTTTTTTCTTTTTGTCTTTTTAGCGCTTCACCTGTGGCATATAGAGTTTCCCAGGCTAGGGGTCACATCAGAACTGCAGCCTCCGGCCTACACCACAGCCACAGCAATGCCAGATCCAAGCCATGTCTGTGACCTACACCACAGCTCACGGCAACACCAGATCCTTAACTCACTGAGCGAGGCCAAGGATCAAACCCAAGTCCTCATGGATACTAGTCGGGTTTGTTACTGCTGAGCCACGATGGGCACTCCAGAATTTGTATTTTAAACCAAGGCAGGTGAGCTTCAGACTTTGAGGACTTTGCTATAATTCAGTAACTCTTACACAGCCAATATCCTATTGGATCCTAGCATACTTCTGGGAAGGGATTCTAAATTTATTTTACAAAGTTTAGAACAATTTTTTTTTCCGGAACAGGTAACACATTCCCATGCATCACAGATAAAAAACAGCATCAAAGGCTGTATGTGGAGAAGTCTCCCCTTTTGCTCCCCCAGCCAACCCCCTCCCCAACCCTACTTAGGAAGCTACTTGTATGAGTTGCTTGGATAAATTTCTGGGGCTTCTTGATGCGAGCACACGCAAATTCCAGCATCTATTTTTATTTCTTCACTTTTCAAATACAAAGTAGTCAGCCACATGTGTCGAATCTGGCTTCTTTCTTCACCCAGCAATATATCCTGGGAGATTTCTGCCATCAGTAAATACATAGAGAGCTTTCTCACTTCGAAGCGACCTTGTACTCCACGTGGGGCAGGGGCCGTCTTTTATTAACCAGCCCCAGAGATAGATCCTTAGCTTATTTGCTTTTATGGGGAAGCGGGCTGTTGCTGGTAGTGCCACAGGGTGGACTCTTGCTTCTGCATCTCTCCTTTGCCCATATCAATGAGCCGGTGTATCCGCAGGTTGAATCTTGGAAGCAAATTCCTGGGCCCTTGGGTTCTATGCCTTTTGTAATTTTGATGAATGTCGTCACATGTCTCTGATCGCTTTGCATTTTTACCAGCAATGAAATGAAAGAGTCTCCATTCTCCTGTTCTCTTTCTGGTGTGCTGCGAAATTTGGGGATATTTGTGAACTTGCTAGGTAAGAGATACGACCTCAATGTAGTGTCGGCTTTTTTTTTACGGCTTTATTTAGACATAAATGATGTGCCACAAGTGACGAGTTTTTACAGTGTACAATTGGAATAATGGGTTTGACACAGGTGCGTTAGTGAAACCATCACCATTGTCAAGATAGCAAACACCTGCTACTCCCAGAAGTTTCCGCATAGCATCTTCTTCAACGCTAATCTTCTGTCACTGTAAGATTGTGTGCGTGTTTCCAAATCTTTACAGACATGGAATGGTAGAATATGTACTCTTTTTTGCTCACTTTTGGTTTGTTTTCACATTCTGTATCATTGAGAGTCATCCATATTGTGGTGTGTATATTAATAGCCGCTTTTTCTTTTACTGCTGCGTATTCCCTTTTATGGGTCAGCCACAATTTGTTTACCCGTTCACCCATCAGAGGACAGTTAGATGGCTTCCAGTTGCAGACTATTAAAAATAAAGCTATTGGAGGAGTTCCCGTCGTGGCTCAGTGGTTAGCGAATCCGACTAGGAACCATGAGGTTGCGGGTTCGGTCCCTGGCCTCGGTCAGTGGGTTGAGGATCCGGCGTTGCCGTGAGCTGTGGGGTAGGTCGGTGGCTACAGCTCCGATTTGACCCCTAGCCTGGGAACCTCCATATGCCACAGGAGCGGCTCAAGAAAAGGCAAAAAGAAAAAAAAAAAAAAGGCTATTGGAGTTCCTGTTGTGGTGCAGCAGAAGTAAATCCAACGTGTATCCATGAGGATTCGGGTTCCATCCCTGGCCTCGCTCAGTGGGTTAAGGATCCAGTGGTGTAGCTTGCAGTCGTGGCTCAGATCCTGCATTGCTGCGGCTGGGGTGTAGGCCAGCAGCTGCACTTCAGATTCGACCCCTAGCCTGGGAACTTCCATATGCTGCACCTGCAGCCTTGAAAAGCAAAAAAAAAAAAAAAATTGTTACAGTCTTTGTATTGACATGGTTTCATTTCTCTTGGGTAAATACCTACCCCTTGAGGTAGCTAGGATCCTGGTACCCGAAGTGTGAGTGTGTACATCCCTTTTGACCTTCAAACCTTTGCATTGCTTCCTGACTCTGTGGGGTGGGATATGGCTTAGAGAAAGGCCAGGTCAGGACCTTCTAAAGCACAGGGTCCCAGGCCCTGGTGTCCTTGGCATGGACTGAGCTTGATATTGCAGCTGCACTGAGTGTTGCTCTTTTGTAGACATAAGGAGTGGCTTTTTTTTTCTTTCTTTCTTTTTAGGACCTCTCCTGGGGCATATAAGTTCCTGGGTTAGGGGTCCAGTCGGAGCTGCAGCTGCTGGCCTATGCCACCGCCACAGCAACGCGGGACCTGAGCTGCCTCTTCAACCTATACCACAGCTCATGGCAACATCAGATCTTTAACCCAGTGATGGGGCCCCGGGGACAAACCCACATCCTCATGAATAGTTGTTGGGTTCTTACCTCCGCTGAGCCGCAGCAGGAACTCCCCTCCCCACCTTTTTTAATGCAATGCCTATTCTTAGAACAGTTCACGGTCTGGGAGATTAGGTCGAAGAATAAAGGGAACATCTGGAACCTGGGTAGCACGTGAGTGATGCAGGAATGGCCGGGGACCGCAGTGACTCTGCGGAGCATGGGCTGACGTCCTGCTTCACGTCCTAAGGTCTTATCCAGCCCGCTGGCCAGGATTTGCTGAGTGTCCGTGTGTTTTCTAGGAGCCATTGTATGTTTGCAAGAACTGATGATCGTACAATGGATGTGTCACCAGCCATCTGTTTGTCGAGTGGGGTATCAGATGAGGAAACCGGTGCTTATGCGGCGGGATCATTTATATGGCGGAGGGAGGTGCCTGGTGTGGGCCCCATGAGGGCAGCAGCTGTTCCTTTTATTCATTGCTGTTTCCCGTAAGGGGGCCTGGTACAAAATGGACCCAGTATATTTTGGCTGAGTTGGGTGGGGGGATCTTCCAACATGGTGTTGTATTTGTTAGGGGTGACTTGCCTTGAGGAGGGGGCCCTTGGGCTGTTGGGCTGTTACAAAGCTTGCGTAGCATCCAGGTGGCTCAAGATATTCCAGGTGGCTCCAGAAGGCTGGCTTGGGAAGGGCAAGGGTGGGGAAGGGTGTGGAGAAAGAGGAGGCGGGACAGGGAGGGACAGGGAGGGACGTGTCCTTCTCTGCTAAGGAGTTCGAACGTCAATATTTGAACTTCTTGGGAAACCACTGATAGCGATGAAGCAATGCAGAGGCAGGCTAAGGTGTGTATTTTTAGAGATCCCTCTGCCTGCCCAGGGAGGGATGGGCAGGAGGAGGCTGGAGGGGCAGGAAGAGCAGAGAGGAAGCTGCTGGAGGAAAGCTGGGCAAAAGTGGCACAGTGACCCAGGGCAGGGCTTGGACAGGTTTGCGGTAACTGGGGGAAAGAAGGAGCTGGAGCCAAGGAACTTTAAAGAAGGTGATGGCATCCGGTGTGAAGGATCAGACCAGACCTTGACATTCACCAGGCTGGTCTCCACCCTCAAAGCCAAGAAAAGGGTCGACCCTTTCTCTTTTTTTGTCTTTTCTAGGGCCACACCCATGGTATATGGAGGTTCCCAGGTTAGGGGTCTAATCGGAGCTGTAGCTGCCAGCCTACGCCAGAGCCACAGCAACGCAGGATCTGAGCCACGTCTGCGACCTACACCACAGCTCACGGCAACGCCGGATCCTTAACCCACTGAGTAAGGCCACGGATCGAACCCGCAACCTCATGGTTCCTAGGCGGATTCGTGAACCACTTCGCCACAACGGGAATGCCTAGACTTTTTTTTTAATTGACATACAGTTCGCACACTAATATTCACAGTTCCTTGTCTCTAGTCTGTTTTCACGGTAGTGTAGCAGTTGCCACCATCAAATATTGTCATCGTCCACAAAGGAAACCCTGTGCCCATTAGCAGTCCCCTCCCAGGGAGCAGCGAGCTGTTCCCGAGGCCTTGTGTTTGTCCTGGTCAGCTACCGAGGAGCTGTGGGACCTCAAGCACGTCCCCACCTCCCCTTAATCCCTAAAGGCCCTTCCAGCTGTGACCCCATGCGATAATTCTGAGTGGGCAAGTTATGTTATGGTCACATTTCCATAATCCCAGAGTAAAGTTAAGCGTTTTTTTTTTTTTTTTTTTTTTTTTTTTTAGGACTGCACCTGTGGCATCTGTAAGTCCCCGGGCTAGGGGTCCAATTGGAGCTACAGCTGCCGGCCTACAACACAGCCACAGTAACATAGGATCTGAGCCGTATCTGCAACCCACACCACAGCTTAAGGCAATGCCGGATCCTTAACCCACTGCACAGGGCCAGGGATTGAACCCGCATCCCCTTGGATACTAGTCGGCTTCATTACCGCTCAGCCACAGTGGGAACTCCAAGTTAAGGATTTTTTAAGGGGGGCAGAGCTTGTTTCATTTTATTTCTTTTTTTCTTTTTACCACTGTACCTGGCATATGGAAGTTCCCAGGCTTGGGGTTGAATCGGAGCTGCAGCTGCCGGCCTACCCCACAGCCCCAGCAACACAGGATCCCAGCCGCATCTGCAACCTATGCTGCAGTTGGTGGCAACACGGGATCCTTAACCCACTGAGCGAGGTCAGGGGTCAAAGCTGCATCCTCACAGACACTATGTTGGGTTCTTAACCTGCTGAGCCACGATGATAATAAAACAGACAAGTCATTCTGCAGTAATTAACGCCCTGATTTGCGTCTTTATGTAAATCATTCGTTTTGGGTTTCCTCCTCAAGGTACACTTCCCAAAGTGGAATTACTGGTTCACAGACATATTTAAAGTTGTTCATACCTATTGCTAAATTGTTTTCCAATGAGGTTGCAGGCACGTGGTGTTTCATCAGACCCTTGCCAATTTAGTGCCTTTAAATAACTTGGTTCAGGAGTTCCCGTCGTGGCGCAGTGGTTAACGAATCCAACTAGGAACCATGAGGTTGTGGGTTCAATCCCTGGCCTCGCTCAGTGGGTTAAGGATCCGGTGTTGCCGTGAGCTGTGGTGTGGGTCGCAGACGTGGCTCGGATCCCGTGTGGCTGTGGCTGTGGCTGTGGTGTAGGCCGGCGGCTACAGCTCCAATTAGATCTCTAGCCTGGGATCCTACATGTGCCGCAGGAGCGGCTCAAGACAAAGGCAAAAAGACAAAAACAAAAACCAAACTTGGTTCATTTCCCTGGCAACATGAACATGATGGGTGATCATTTGAATGTGGATTTCTCAGATCACCAGCATGAGTAAGCCCATTTCCAGGTGTGTCTCGGTCACCTGTCTTCCCATTTTGTGGTCTGCCACCTCTGGCCTCGGCCCTTCCCTCTCCTGGGAGGGCGGAGGTTGCCAGACTCTGGTCTGCTCTTCAGCCAGGAGCACCGAGGCCCAGCTCCAGGGCGTGGGGCCCCGCAGCCGGGCGGGGTGCCCAGGCTGCGTGGTGGATTGACTTCTGGCACATCCTTCAGAACTCAGATAAGTGTGTGCTGATGCTTAGGGGAAGGTCTGGTTGTGCCTGAAAGACCCCAGAGCATTTCGGCCTCGTTTCAGAACAAGGAGCCTGCTTCGTCCGTGGCCCGCTAGGGGGCAGATTTTCTCTTAGGGCAGGTCGGCTTCTGGAAGAGGACCAGGAGTTGCTCTATTCGGTGATGTGGGGGAGTCCAGCCGCGCGAAGATGTCTCTCCTGAGGGACTCTGCCGAGTGGAATTCCTCTAAAGCTGGAAATATTTGTCCGTTATGGAAACTCCGAGGTTCTGAGAATCCAGGACAGAATTCCATGGACAGGTGTACATGGGGCCAGAGTCCCCAGAGCCAGGACCTCCCAGAGGCCTCGCGGGATCTTGTTTGCATAAAAAGAACGTCACTCTGTTACTCTCCTCACATTTGCCTGATGACATGCTCCAGGGCATGTCCTCGGTGGAGGAGGAAGCAGGGAGTCAAAGGAGGAGTAAGGCGCCCAGGGGCTCATAAGTCACCAGGGACCATGCTCCCCACCGGTGAGGATGCTTCTGGGACTCACCTGTCAGGGCCGCTGTGTGGCTGGGGAGGGAGGCTGGGCCTGTGATGGTCCCTTTGTCTTGACACTGAGGCCAGTTAACACTGTGGGGGGGTAGTCAGGGTATGGGGGTTGGGGTCCCCAGAGAGGGACACATCAGCTCCTGTGTCCTGCAAGCAGCTGGTGTGGGGGATAGAGGCTTGCTTTAAGGCAGGGCTACAGCATTGGTACCGGCCACCAGCAAAGGCATCGGGGCAAGTTTCTTGGCCCCTGAGCCTGTTTCCTTGGCTCCTGGGGCCTTTGCCTCATTGGTCCTGTGGATTCTATGTCTATGCTAGTACCACAGAGTTTGTTTGTTTGTTAGTTTTTGTTTGTTTTATGGCTGCACCAATGATATAGAGAAGTTCCTGGGGCAGGGATTGAGTCCAAGCCACAGCTGTGGCAACACTGGATCCTTTAACCCAGTCTACTGGGGCAGGGGTTGAACCTGTGCCTCTCGAGCTGGTGCAGTCAGATTCTTAACCCACTGCACCACAGTGGGAACTCCAGTACCACACTGTTTTGATTATTGTAGATTTGTAGTAAGTTTTGAAATCAAGAAGTGTGAGTCCCTCAGCTTTGTCTTTTTTCTTCAAATATTCTATCTGCTCTTTTCTCTCCCTTCTTTTTCTGGGATTGCCACCTGCATATGTTGGTCCACATGACGGTGTCCTTCAGGATCCTTAGGCTCTGTTGACACTTCTATTTTTTCTTTCTGTTCCCCAGACTCAATACCTCCTAATGTCCTGTCTTCAAGTTCTCTGAGTCTTTCTTCTTCCTGCTCAGCTCTGCCTTTGAAATTCCCTCCAGTGTATTTTTCACTTCATGTATTGTATTTTCCAGCTCTTCCAGTTTCTCTTTAGGTTTTCTCTCTCTTTATTGATATTTCCATTTTGTTCATACTTTGTTTTCTTAAATTCACATTTTCTTTTAGTTCTTTGGGCATCCCTAAGGCAATTGTTTCAAAGTCTTTGTCTAGTAGATCTTCATCTTTTTCAGGGACAGTTTATGTTGATTTATATTTTTCCTTTGAATGGACCTAATTTTCCTGTTTCTTTCTTTGTTTTGTGATTATTTTATTGAGCACTGAACATTCAAATCTAATAATGTGGTAACTCTGGAAATCATATCCTCCTAGGATTTGCTGTGGGTTTGGGTTATTTTTTGCTTATTTATTTATTATTTTTTTTTTTTTTAGGGCTGCACTCACAGCATATATAGGTTCCCGGGCTAGGGGTCGAATTGGAGCTGTAGCTGCCAGCCTGCATCACAGCCACAGCAATGCAGGTTCTGAGCCGGGTCTGTGACCTACACCACAGCTCATGGCAACACCAGATCCTTAACCCACTGAGTAAGGCCAGGGATCAAACCTGCATCTTCATGGATGCTAGTCAGATTTGTTAACTGCTGAGCCACAATGGGAATTCCTTGCTTATTATTTAAAAAAAAATTATTGTTATGGGCTGTCTCTGTGCCAAGGACTGGCCTGAGGTGTAAACCTAAAGTCCCTTAGGTCTTTTCTGAGGCTTTCCTTGCACATGCACAGTCATTTTCTAATTTTCTACTCATTCACAGTTGTTTTTAAATGTCTTAGTCCTAATGTCTGGCTCCAAAAGTGGGGAAAAGAGAGAAATGAAGGGAGGGTAAAAGGGCACTGATCTTTTAAATCTTTTGGGAGTCACTTTAGCTGAGGGAGGAGAGGCTTGAAACAACGTGGGGAGAAATGGCTGCTCACCTCTTCATCTGCACCTCTGGGATCAGAAGCAGCAGTCAGAACACAGACTCTCTAATATATGAAGGACAGAGTCCTTTGCCCATGCTGGCTCCTTAAAACTGCAAGCTCCTCCAGGAAGACACAGCTGCCTGCCAGTGAGGTGGGGAGGGGTTGCTGCTACTGTGCTAAGAGCTGAAATTGACCCAAATTAACTGCATTTTGTGGTTCAAGCCTTCCCCTGAAACTTGCAAGTCTTCAATAGACTCCAAAGTTCCAAAATAGTTAGATAAGAGAGACTCCATTAGGAGTTCCCGTTGTGGCTCAGTGGTTAACGAATCCCACTGGGAACCCTGAAGTTGTGGATTCAACACCTGGCCTTGCTCAGTGGGTTAAGGATCCAGCATTGCCGTGAGCTGTGGTGCAGGATGCAGATGTGGTTTGGATCCCACGCTGCTGTGGCTGTGGTGTAGGCCAGCAGCTACAGCTCCAATTAGACCCCTAGCCTGGAAACCTCCATATGCCATGGGTGCAGCCCTAGAAAAAGACAGAAAAAGAAGAAGAAAAAAAGATGAACTCTGCTAATGCCATTATTTGTCTAGATGGGGAGACAGATTCTTGGTGTTTCTGACTCCACCATCTTGCTAGAATTCTCTTCTATTTATCACCATTTTAACCATTTTTAAAGTAGTTTGCTGGCATTGAGTACATTCACATTGGTGCCTAATCATCATTTAATTGGGATAAATGGTTACTTCTGTAAGTATAAGATAAAAGAAACAAAGTAAATAATAAAATACAATAAATAATAATTAAATAATGAATAAAAGTAGGAGTTCCCTTTGTGGCTCAGCGGGTTGAGAACCCAGCGTAGTGTCTGTGAGGATGTGGGTGTGATCCCTGTGATGCTGAGTGTAGTTCCCAGTGCCATAGGGTAGGCCCTTGTTTTTCCATGTACATAGAGCAGAGTGTGCATGTTAATCCCAAACTCCTAATTTCTCTCTCTTCTTCTTCCTCTACCTGTTATCCCCTTTGGTAACCAAAACTTTGTTTTTCACATCTATGAATCTGTTTTGTAAATAATTTCATTTTATTTATTTTTTTTCAAAATTTAAACTTTAAAGTTCTTTTGGCTGCACCCATGGCATGTGGAAGTTTCCAGGCCAGGGATCAAACCCCCACTGCCGTTTCGACCTGTGCCACAGCTATGTCAGTGCTGGATCCTTAAGCCGCTGTGCCACATGGGAACTTCCTAAGTTCATTTTTTTTTTTTCAGATTCCACATGTAAGTGACATCCTATGGTACTTGTCTTTCTCTTTTTGGTTTACTTCACTTAGTATGATCATCTCAAGGTCCATCCATGTTGGTGCAAATGGCTTTATTTCATTCTGGTTTTGGTGTAGGTACCACATCTTCTTTATCCATTCCTCTATAATGGACATTTAGGTTGCTTGCATGTCTTGGCTGTTATACGTAGTGCTGCTATATGAACATTGGGGTACATGTATCTTTGTTTGTCTTTTGTCTTTTGAGGGCTGCACCCACGGCATACGGAGGTTCCCAGGCTAGGGGTCAAATCATAGCTGCAGCTTCCAGCCTACATCACAGCCACAACCATGCCAGATCCAAGCAGTGTCTGCAACCTACACCACAGCTCACGGCAACGCCAGATCCTTAACCCACTGAGCAAGGCCAGGGATTGGACCCGCAACCTCATGGTTCCTAGTTGGATTCGTTTCTGCTGAGCCGTGACGGGAACTCCTGGGGTACATGTATCTTTATGAATTAGAGTTTTCTCCAGATATATGCCCCAGAGTGGGATCACAGGATCATATGGTAATTCTGTTTTTAGGATTTTCTTGGCCGCCCTGCGGCAGATGGAGTTCCCAGGTCAGCGATGAGATTTGAGCTGCAGTTGTGACCTAGCTGCGGCAACACTGGATTCTTTAACCCACTGTGCCCGGCTGATGGTGGAACCTGCATCTTGATGCAGCAGAGACACTGCTGATCCTGTTGCACCATTAGTGGGAACTCCTAATTTTAGGTTTTTTTAAGGACCCTCCATGCTGTTTTTCACCCACAATGTAGGAGGGTTCCTTTTTCTCTGCATCCTCTTCAGCGTTTGTTATCTGTGATTTTTTTTTTTTTGTCTTTTGTCTTTTTTGTTGTTGTTTTGTTGTTGTTGTTGTTGCTATTTCTTGGGCCGCTCCCGCGGCATATGGAGGTTCCCAGGCTAGGGGTTGAATCGGAGCTGTAGCTGCCAGCCTACACCACAGTCATGGCAAGTGGATCCGAGTTGCCAAATCTATGACCTACACTGCCGCGTGCGGCAATGCTGGATCCTTAACCCACTGTTTGCTCAGTGTTTTAGAGGAAGGAGCCAGGGTTTAGTTTAGACTCGAATTGAAGAGCATGGCTTTGGAGTCCTGTGGATTTGAGATCAGTTTCTACTCTGATACTTATTAGCCAGTGTAGAGTGACTTTTAGCTCTCTTAAATCTTAATTTTTCATCTTTAAAATAGTGACGTTACTTAGCTCAAAACAGAGTCTGAAGAATTGAGTCCTCCAAACACCTAAGAACCCTTAAAAATAATTTTTTAAGGTTTGTTTATTTGTTTGTTTGTTTGTTTTTGCCACATTCATGATATGTGGAGGTTTCCAGGCAAGGGATCGACCCCACACCACAGCAGTGACCCAGGCTGCTGCAGTGACACACCAGATCCTTAACCCTCTCGGCCATAAGAGAACTCCAAAAATCATTTTTTTTTTTTTAAATGAAGAAGCCAGTAGTGAAGCCAACAAAAGACTGGAACATGCTAATTTCCAGAAGAAAATAGCTATTTGTAGAGTCAATAAATCGATCAAAAGATGTCCAGCTTCCCTGATGATCAAAGAGATGCAAGTCAGAGCGACAGTGGGATAGAATTTTTCAGCTATCAGATCGGCAGGGATTACAAAGATCCATGATCCCTCCTGTTGGCGAGGGCTTAAGCACGCAGGCACTCTCATCCATTGCTGGTGGGAGGTGCATTGGCTCTAGATGTTGGAGGCTAGTTGGACGTTATTTGTTAATTGTGTAAATGCCCACACCCTGTATTCCAGGAGACGTTTAGCAATTTATTCTACATATGCGCCTACACAAACGGACAATGTATGTGTTTTGTTGCAAACTCCATCAACTGTTCAATACAGATAATTAGTTATGATACAACCTTGCAAGGAAATGCTATGCAGTCGGTGAAAGGAATGAGGAAGCTCTCCTGTGACCCGTAGAGGTTTTCACAATGAACCATGGAGTGAAAAAAGTGAAACAGCGTATAGACTCTTAGATTCCTGTCAATGAGAAAAAGTTTCTGATTTAGTAATGTCACAGTTCACTCATGACTATAATTAATGATCGCAGCTAAATAGGGGACGTTTTTGTTATGTGCAATGGTGAATTTTTCCAGCAGGTAAGCTTTGTCAGACCATGTTATTCTGAGCTGTTCCGTGGTGGTGTGCACGCCTAGGAGCAGGTGTGTGCCCATACTTGCTACAGTTAAGAACTTCATGGAAGCTAGAATTGGAAACAGCAGGGAGTCATTGACAAAATAACAAGCGAGTTTTCCTTTTCCGTCTGTTAAGAAGGAAAGGTGTTATTTAGTGCTGTGAATTGCAAGAGTTTGTTTATTTATTCAGCAAACAGGTGAAGAGGTGGTGTCATTCTCCTAGGCTGCAGGCGATGAGAGGACATAGGTCTGGAACTGGAAAGGAACCAGATGTCCTCTCTCCCCCTCCACTTTTCCTATGGAATCTACTGGGGAGCCAGAGGGAAGAGAGCCTGCATGCCTCCATCAGGCTGCTCAGAACACATCTTGAGTTACCTGCCACCAACTCCCAGGAAGCTTTTTTTTTTTTTTTTAAGGGCCGCACCTGCAGCATATGGAAGTTCCTAGGCTAGGGGTCAAATCCGAGCTGCAACCGCCACAGCCACAGCAACGCCCGATCCCAGCCATGTCTGCGACCTACCCTGAAGCTCATGGCAATGCTGGATCCTTAGCACACTGAGCGGGGCCAGCGATCAAACTGGCATCCTCATGGATACGAGTTGAGTTCCTTACTGCTAAGCCACAACGGGAACTCCCTTGCTATATTAATATTTATAATAATCCTACCAAATGAGTATCATCCACATTTTACAGAGCAAAGAACTGAGGCTCAAAGAGATTAAACGAGTTTGGCCAAAAACATACATTTGAGCCCACAGCCAAGGTGAACCCTTTTGCCTCCAGCTCTCATACTCTCCTTTCCTTTCTCAGACTTTCTGAAGCCTCCAGTGTGTTTTCTGAAGACTTCAAAAGTTTTAATTTTTTAATTATCAAAGCAATACTGGAATAACATAGGAAATAAGGAAAAGAGGAAGAATGCTGTCCCATAGCTGCAGCCACACTGCCTGTTCACGTTTTTATCTTGGTTTTTTCCCATATATTATAACACACGCCTTGTCCCACGGTATTAGAAATTCCTTGTAAGCCTGATTTTCAGCGGCTGCCTAATCATTCCTCAGCTTGGTTTACCATCATTTACTTAAACAATCCTCTATTGTCCAGCCTTCCAGTGGCTTCCAGTTTTTCCACTGTCAACAACATTGCTGGGAAGAAACCCTTTTCTTCAGAAAGCTTCTTCTGTTTGTCCTATTTCCTTAAGAGAGTTTCCCAGAAGTGGAATTACTGGTGTGCATTTGAAGTCTCTTCATACGTATTGCCAGATTCTTCTCCCAAAGTGTGGCTCCTCCATTCATTCCTTTGCCCCCCCCCCCAGCGTTCGAGGGTATTCCGAAGGCAGTTTCCTACGCTATAACCAGCTGTTTGTTCTTTCCCCCAAGCCTCATAAAGAGAATGGCCCAGAGCGTGGTGGAAGTGATGGAAGATGCGAAGGGGAAGGTCCAGGAGAACCTTCTGGCCAACGGAGGTAGGTCCCTGGAGTGTCCCTACCCGTGTTTTCCCAGCTCATTCATCATCATCCATCAATGGCCCCAGCCGTGGCCGAGCAGTGTCGGCAGATGTGAAACTGCGCCACTTAGAGCTTGGTGGCACCACTGCTTGGAAGACAGGGCCCTTTACAAGTTTATAATCCCGCTGTCTCATTTCTGAAGCCTCTGGCCATTCTTACCTGTAGCTGAACTCCGCAGTGAAATCCGAAATGAAAGTGGGTTCGAGGGGGTTTCATGGCTGGTTGGCCCACCCACCTTCTCTCTCAGCCTCTGGTCTCTACCACATGGAATATTCCATCTCTGCCCACAAATGAGGTTAAAAAAAAATGCCTTCATTGCTGGGAATGCCTCAAAATGAACTCTTTAGTTGTTTCCAGTAAGTTAGACCCAAACCACTTGGTGTAGCGTGTTTGCCTTCGGAAGTTCTGTCTCCCCTATGCGGGTGGGATAAATCTTTAGATTCGAAGGATGTTGAGGTGCCTTAATAAAGTACATACAATCTGAGTGCACTTAAAATGTGCAGAACAGGAGTTCCCATCGTGGCTCAGCAGTTATTGAACCCGACCCGTATCCATGAGGACGCAGGTTCAATCCCCTCCCTCAGTGGGTTAAGGATCCGGCATTGCTGTGAGCTGCAGTGTAGGTTGCAGATTCGGCTCAGATCCCAAGTTGCTGTGGCTGTGGTGTAGGCCAGCAGCTGCAGCTCTGATTAGACCCCTAGCCTGGGAACCTCCATATCCTAAAAAGACAAAACAAACAAACAAACCAAAACACCGAAACAACTTTGAGTCTTTGGAAACCTTCGAATTTAGGTGTTTAAATATCTGTAGAGATAATTAAACCTGTGACTATCCTTCAGCACGAGTATACTGAAAATGAAGGCATATATTCCATATTTAGTATTTATATCACTGGGAGTTCCCTGGTGGTCTAGGCGTCAGGATTTGGTGCTCTCACTGCTGTGGCCTGGGTTCAGTCCCTGGTCTGGGAACTGAGATTCCCACATCAAGCTGCTGCACACTGCGGCCAAAAAAAAAAAAGAGTATCGTTTACTATATATAAACTCATGTTCTTTCCCTCCTGGGAACATTTGAAAGGCTTTTATTTGCTTGTTTAAATTATCAATGGAAATGTTCATTTTCCTAAACCTGAACTTGGCTTTGGATGTCCATGCGGTCTAATAACGCCACCTTATTACATTGCAGGTTTGAAGGAAAAAATGAAATATTTAAAGAGTACGTTGTGCATTGTTTGCCGTGTGTGTGGTCAGTGTGGCGCCCGCATGTCCCCGGGAAGGTGGAATCTCAGTCTGGTTGTAGGGATCCAGTGATCAGGTTACGATGGATTTCTCAAGTGGCAACCTCGTAGCTTGCTCACCAAATCCCTATAACACGGAGAGCGGCTCTTTCTCCCTGCCCCTTTCTTGCATCTCCCTTGCCTCCCCCAGCCGCGCTGCACGCCTCCTGGCGTGGGGGATGCTTTGACCCGGAGAGCAAGATGGACTTTGCATCTTTGGGCTTGCGGTTTGCTCACCTTGATGGCTGTCCCAGTGTCCTTCTGCCTGTGCCTGGAGGTTAGCTGTTTGGTAGACCAGGCTTTGCGTGGCTCTGTGGGTTCATTCATTCAGGGAGTCCCAGGAAGGTCCCTCTGCCCAAACAAGCCACTCCTGGGTTCTGCTTCAGAAAAGTACCATTTGCTTTGGTTTTTCTCCTGCCTGCTCGGACTGGTGGAACCAAAGCCAGCAGCACATCCTTTTAGGATGGAGTACAAATCTTACGGATTAGGAGTCAATGAAATGACTTCCCAAATGCAATCTGTTAGTTACACTGAGATTTCCTGCCGGTGCTAATCAAAAAAAAAAAAAAAAAAAATTATTTGGGGAGTTCTTGTTGGGGCTCAGCGGGTGAAGAACCCAATGTACTGTCTGTGAGGATACAGGTTCGATCCCAGGCCTCGCTGAGCAGGGTTAAGGATCCAGCGTTGCCACAGCTGTGGCAGAGGTCGCAGATGTGGCTTGGATCTGGTGTTGGCGGTGGCTGTGGCTGTGGTGTTGGCTGGCAGCTTCAGCTCTGATTTGACCCTGGTCAGGGAACTTCCGAATGCCACACGTGTGGCTAGAAAAAGAAAAATGTAAAAAAGAAAAGAAAAAAAATGGAGTTCCCTTCATGGCTCAGTGGAAAGGAATCTGACGAGCAGCCGTGAGGATGCAGGTTCGATCCCTGGCCTCACTCAGTGGGTTAAGGTTCTGGCATTGCTGTGGCTGTGACGTAGGCCAACAGCTACAGCTCTAATTCGACCTGTAGCCTGGGAACCTCCATGTGTCGTGGGTGTGGCCCTAAAAGGAGAAAAAAATAATTTTAAAAAGAAAAGAAAATTGATAGATTTGCTCATAAAAAGAGAACAGCTTTACCTCCCAAACTATTCATCAATATAGCCAAAGCCAATCAACAGCTTTGGAAAATACGGTTATCAGGTTTATGGCAAATAAGAGTTTCAATAGGAGTTCCCGCTGTGGTGCACCGGCTTGAGAATCTGGCATTGTCGCAGCTGTGGTATTGGTCACAGCTGTGGCATAGGTCATAGCCGTGGCTTGGATTTGATCCCTGGCCTGGGAAATTCCATCTGCTGAAGATGTGGCCAAATGAAAAAAGAGAGAGAGAGACAGAAAGCTTTTCAAAAACGAAAAAGAAATTATTTTGTTCAATAGATCAGCAGATCTTACTTCCCAGCACGTAACCCACAGGGCCCTAAACAGAAGAGCCTACTTAGCATTAGAGAGCTACTGTTCTGCATAAAAACGCAGTCTTGAGGATTTGAGCTTACATTAAAATAATGATCAAAATGCTTGCATTCTACTTAAAATTCATGAGAATTAAAATTCAATGTTCTGGAGTTCCCATTGTGGCACAGCGGAAACGAATCCGTGTAGGAACCATGAGGTTGGGGTTCGATCCTTGGCCTCACTCAGTGGGTTAAGGATCTGACGTTGCTGTGAGCTGTGGTGTAGGTCGCAGACGTGGCTGGGATCCCGTGTTGCTGTGGCTGTGGTGTCGGCCAGCAGCTGTAGCTCTGATTTGACCCCTAGCCTGGGAACCTCCATATGCCGCAGGTGCGGCCTTAAAAAGAAAAAAAAAGAAGAAGAAATTCAGTGTTACTATCACATAGTATCCATCCCCAGCCCAAATGCCTCTAAGAGCCAGAGTTGCCTCTTTTCTCAGGAGGAGGAAATTCAGCTTTATTTGTTTGTCTGTGTTTCCTTATCTCAAAGGCCTCCAGGGAGTTGGGGCCCCATGACCTTCAAGGTCAGAGCTTCCCGGGCTTGTTCTGCACACCAGCCCTGTGCAAAAAAGGATGCTAGGGCAGGGCTCATGGCCGGCTCCTGAGCATTCGTGATGTATCTTTGCCTAGTAAAGGCTCTGAAAAGTACTGCAGTGAAGAGACCGCTCAGGGGGTCCTGACACGATTGGGGGCGACGGGAAACCTCTGCCTTGTGCAGAGCACCTGCGCCGCTAGGGACCGAGGGCATTAACTGGAGGGGCTCACTGTTGCCCCCAGCAGGTGGGATTTTAATCTGACCTCCCCCAAGCTACACCCAGGAGCACTGGCCTCAGAGCAGTCAGGCCTGGTCCTTGGTCACCTTGGCAGGTCACCTCCCAGGGTCAGTTTTCTCCCCCATCAATGGACTTAATCCCTTTACGGACTCTTTGCTTCAGCGCCTTTTGTTTTTGTGGGTCGTGGGCCTCTTGCTGCGCTTTGCTTCGTGCAGGGAAGGGCACTTTCACGTTTGATCGCAGCAGAGTCTGAGCCAACAGGCCGAGGTCTGGCCGGGGCCCTAGAACGTGCACCGAGCCGTGACCTCCCAAAGGCCCGGCTGCTCACGCTGCCGCCGGGAAGGCCTTGTTTGGGTTCTTGGGTGAGGTCAATTGTTGCTCCAGGGCAGCCGCCTGTGTACAGTGTGTTTTGATTCGGGGTGAGCCTGCCTGGGACAGGCCTTCGCTCCAAGCCCCTGGAGACTAGGCCTGACCCCGGCCAGGGGAGGGGAGCAGATAGGGCTGGGAGCGCAGGAAGGCCCGGGGGCTGCCGCTCTCTTAGGTGGACCACTGTCCTCAGACCACATGGTCACCAAGGGGGGGGTGTGCACTCGGCCGCCTTGGAGCTGGTGTTCCCGATGACCCGGGAGCGGAGGGGTCAGAGGAGGAGGGAGCCAGAGTCCTTGCCAGAGGCTCTGCAAGGAGCCTCCTCCTCCATCAGCCCCTGTGCCAGTCCCGGGCGCTGTGCGGGGTGCTGGCCGTTCAGAGCTGCTTCACCTCCACGGGCTAGAGGCCTGGGGGACAGACCCACAGCCTTCCAGGCTGTGACAGGAGTGCAAACCACGGGCGTGCTGTGCTCTGACTGCCCAAAGGCCTTGGATTTGGCAAAAATGCCTGGAGATAAGAGCTCATCTGAAATGTAGCTGCTCCAAGCAGCCCCACAAGAGCCAAAGTTACTAGGAAGATGCTTCTGTGAAGCACCTGCTCCCCGTGGGCACTGTCCCTGGCTCTGAGGACACAGAGAGAGTCATCAGCCCTCAAGGAGGCTGAAAGAATGAGAGAATCAAAGGTGGCTTGATTAGTGTGAGGGGCCCAGGCCAGCGAGAAGTGGGGGACAAGGCTTCCAGGAGCAGCTCAGCTTCAGCCTGATGTTTTGCACAAGCGCAGTCGAGAGAGAGGGAGAGAAGGGCTGAGAGGTTGTGCTGGCAGGGTCTGGAGGTTGGGGGGGGAGTGGGAGGAGTCTCCCACACCTGCCGGGCATCTGCCTGAGGCAGGCTGGTCCCGGGCCTGTGGGGTGGGCAGCCTGTGGCTGGCATGGGACGTGGGTGCCCGCCGTGCTTGCCCAGGGCCTGGCCCACGGTGTAGGGTTCAGTAGGGGGATGGGGGAGCCAACGGCCACGGAGAGCCTTTTGTGACCTTCAGGGCCTCTGAGGCCACACCTGCTCTCACCTAGGCCTTCCTTCAGTTCCTCCCAGGCCTGGATCCTTCCCAGGACGTGACTTCCCTGCACTAGTGTGGCAGTCCCCAAACCCACATTCAAACCAAACGAATACAAACACCTGTAGGAGTCAGCTGGGCTGACACATCAACATACCACGGACGGGAGGCTTAAACCCTGGACCTTTATCTCACAGCTCTGGAGGCTGCAGGTCCGAGGCCAAGGCTGGGTGCCTGGTGGGCACCTGCTTCCTTTGCTGTGCGCCCACAGGGCCTCTCCTTGCTGTGAGCATGGGGCGGGGGTGGGGTGGGGTGGGGGGCTGTGGTGTCTCCTTAAAGGACCCGGGTCCACCTGCGTCGGGGGGGCCCCCCCCTTGGCGTCTCAGAGGCGCTCTCGTCAATCCCGACACCGCTGGAATCTGAAGGACCCCTCTGGGGTCTTGGAGTTGGCTCCTTGTGAAGGGCCGAGGGACCGTGGCTTCCCTGTCCCCCTGCAGCAGGGCTGTGCATGAGGACGTGGCAGGGAAGGAGCGGGTGCTGCCGGCTCCCCGCGTTCCTTGTCTCCTTTTCTGGTGGAGGTTATGTGACTTACCCTGTGCCAGCGTTTCTTCCTCTGACGTGGCGATAATGATGATGACAATACCCAACAGGGCTGGAGTGTAAATTAGATGAAACACTGCGGTGACCTGCCCAGTCTAAACCGCGGTTAGACGTCGGCTGAATCGGTCGTCATTAGTCGTCATCATTAGCATTTCAAAGACACCTCTGGCCTCCCGCAGGCGGGTTCCCCACCCTGAGCCCCAAGGCATTTCCAGCTTGTCTACGTGAATATCAAACTCGGCCCGAGCTGTCTGAGTTGGAGTGTGGGCACGGGGGAGCACCTGTTAGGGCGCCCCTGCACGGTGGCCGGCTTTTCCGAGGGTCTTGGGGACTGGCCGGGGTGCTGGCTGGTGGCTGGCTCAGCCCTCTGCTCCCACGGGACATGCCTGTGCTCCCAGGAGCCCCGGGTCGGGGAGTCCGTCCTTCTGTTGCTCTGAGTGCTTCCTTGCTTGAAGTGGGGATGCTTGGCCAAGGTGTGGCCGCCTGGGTCTCGGGACACGTGGGAAGACCGCTCGTCCGCTGAGACGTGCCCCTCTTCTTCCAGCTGACTTAACATCCTTCGTGACCCACTTCGAGTGGGACATGGCCAAGTATCCTGTCAAGCAGCCGCTGGTGAGCGTGGTGGACACTCTGGCAAAGGTAAGAGAGAGGCCCTTGCTCGGGGGACAAACTTCTGAGACTGGGGACATAAACAATCGACACGTGTTTGGACCCTGGAGAGGCAGGGAGGGTCTTTCCAGGAGATGGGACGCTGGGTGGGGTGCTTGCCTCATGACCTTGGGCGCGGTCCCTCCCCATTGGCCTCCGGCCAGCCCTGCCCGGCCCAGTGGGTCTGAGGTGTAGCCGTGCATGCCCCGGGCAAGGTCAGAGACCCCCAGGTCTCAGGGCAGCCCTGGGACCGGGCTGGTGACCACCTGCCCTCACTACACCTCTTCCAAGCCTGTTACTCGGCAGGACGGCTGCGTCTTCCAGGACCCTCTCCCCTGGCTGCTCTGAGCCCCCAGGGTTCTGACTCCAGACCCAGTCCCTGTTCACTCCCCGCCCCCCCTTTTTAGGGCCTCACCTGCGGCATATGGAGGTTCCCAGGCTAGGAGTCGAATTGGAGCTGTAGCCGCCAGCCTACACCACAGCCACAGCAATGCCAGAGCTGAGCTGTGTCTGTGACCTACATCACTGCTCACAGCAACACCGGATCCTTAACCCACTGAGCGAGGCCAGGGATCGAACCTACCACCTCACAGTTCCTAGTGGGATTCGTTTCCGATGTGCCACGATGGGAACTCCACAGTCGGGTCCTTAACCTGCTGAGCCACAGCGGGAACTCCACTGTGGTTCCCTTTGAAAGAAGCAGCCCCACCCTGATACCTCACCCCTCCCCGAAAGGTGATTGTTTACTTAGCCAAAACTGCTTGGGGGGGAGGGAAAGTTTGGCTTAGGAGCCCTAACTCCTGGGAGGTGTCCCACTACTGGTGGCAATAGCAGGGCCAGCGCCTGCTGCCCGTGGGGGTGCCATTTCTGAGCTGCGGCCTCCAGCTCCTGCTTCCGGAATAAAAGCTCCGAGGCAGATCCCTCTGGGGACATTGTGGGCGTCTTGCCACTTGTGGAGTCCTGCTGCTTTCCCCAAGGGTGGGCGCTGATGGGGATTCTGAAGTTGAGGCTGATGGTTTGTGAACACTGTCCCCTCTCCCTTCAAGATACGCCGGGCCCCTGAAATGCCAGCTCTCCTGGCTGGGTGGCTGGGCGCACATCTCGGCCAGCCCAGGAACAGAGCCTTTCTGTTGTCCCAGGGCAGCCGAGTCACCCAGGTGTGGCCAGGCGGGTTGGGCCAAGGAGAAGGGCCGCTGCGACCCAGCCCGTGCAGTCCCTCGGGTCCCCTGCCGGCAGGGCCCTGGGAATGCGGGGGAGCCCAGGTACGGCTCACTGGGCACCCCTTGCATCACAGAGGTCCCAGCTCCTCCTGGGACAATTGGGCAGTGATTCCAGAAGGCCCCGAGAGGAGGGACTCCCAGAGCACCTGTGCCAGGTGTGGCATCCAGGAGGGCGTTGCTCACCTCCACCCCCAACCTGGAGCACGTGGTGGCATGTGGGCCGGCTGCACCTGCCTGCACGTGCCAGGCCAGGCCGAGCCAGGCCAGGTGGTCAGGGCTGTGCTCTGCGTCCCCTGGGGACACCCGTGCCCCCCACGCCCCCGGCATGGCTGTTCTGAGGATGCAGGCAGTGATGAGGGCTCTGGAGCAGAGGGGGGAGCCGAGCAGTGGGAGAGGACAGAACCTGGTTTCTCTCCAGTCCGGGGACCCGGAGAGTGGCTTTGGCAGAAAGCAGGGTGGGAGAGGCGGGCAGTGGTTTGGAAGGCGGTGTCCGTGTGCCTGGAATGACCCCCATGGGACGGGAGGCTGCTGAGAGGTTGGGCGGCATCCTGCAGGCGATGAAGCATGACACTGCCATGGGATGCGGGTCCTGGTTGTCCTGTGTGGCTGGCACCGCTTCTGAGGAAGCCCAGGCCTGGCTCCAGCACCAGGAACCAGCTCTCTGAGGCCAGTGGGGCAGGGTATTGACCCCTCGCCCTGTCCCGCAGCAGGAGCGCTCAGTGACGCCCACGGCACTGGCTCAGGCCTGTTCCCCCAATGCGACGTCTGAGTCTGTTAACTAGAGACTTAACTAGTCTGAGGACTGCCCTTCACCAAATGTGACCTTAGCAGGTGTCCCCACCTGGGAGGTGCCCCTTGCTGATACGGCAGGGCTGGGCCTGGACCCTCGCAACAGCTGGGAATCAAGCCCACCTGCCTCCCTTAAGGCAGAGGTGCGAGGATGGGGGGGCGCTGTCTCCACGGGTGGGTCACGCTGTAGTTTCTAGAAGGCCCCCAAATCTCCTGGTGTAACATAGCAAGCGGTGTCTTGTCTCCACCACACGCATGTCCACGGTGGCCGCTGGGGGCCTGCTCCGTGCCGACCCCCTCGGGGCCCCGGCTGCTGGTGTCTGCACCTCCTGAAGCATCTCCGGGTGCTGTGCAGGGGGTGCGTGGGGTCTCAGGACTCAGGGATGGGACTGCCTGCCGGCCACGTGCCAGAAGGAGCAGGGCTGGGGGGTTTGGTTCTGGACACGTTCTCAAAGCACTGCCTGGGGCCGGCCGCTCTGCCGGGAATTGCAGCGATGGCCCGGACCCAGGCGGCCTTTGAGGGGCTCCATCTGGTGGAGGAAAGGACTTGCCTTTCTGGATGACCTGCTTCGTGGACTGTATTAGCTCCTGGTACTTCTGGGGCACTCGGCTCAGAGAGGTTCAGGAGCTGACACTACGTCACACAGCCAGAGTTGGGACCGGCTTTCGAATTCAGCCGAGTGGCTCCAAAGCCCTAGCTTCTTTCACTGTTTTTTCGGTTTCTAAACACCCCCTCTGTAGTTGTTCATTGGCTTGTGGTAAAATCAGAATAAGGACATGGTGGAATTTTTTACTTGTTGGATTTTTTTTTTTTGAAAAAATAGAAATTTTATTTTAAAAATCACGACCTGTGGCTTGTTCCCATGTCGATTTCCTAGGTACGGTATTATCCTGTTAGATGAGACGCTGGCAGTGGGTGGAGCGGGGTTGTGGGCCCTCTGTGCACTGCTTTTGTAATTTCCTCCAAATTTAAAGCAAGAGGGTTCTAAACATTAAAAAAAGTTATAAATCTTATTTTAAAAATCAAACATAATCAGGGAGTTCCCGCTGTGGTGCAGTGGTCTATGAACCTGACTTCAGCAGCTCGGATTGAGGCAGAGGCGCAGGTTCAATCCCCCGCCGGGTGCAGTGGGTTTGAAGGATCCAGTGTTGCTGCAGCTGAGGCTTGGATTCAATCCCTGGCCAGGCTGCACCCGTGGCCATTTAAAAAAAAAAAAAAAAAAGCATAATCAAAATGGAAAGATTAAAAACATTAAAGGCCTCCCCAGGCATCACCTACCACCCCCACTTCTGTTCCTTTTAATCTCCCTAAAGGTAGCCAGGGTTTAAACGTCCAAAGTGGCTCCTCCCAGCTATAGAAAGGACCAAGTGCAAGCCAGCAGGGAGGTGCCCCTGAACTTGGGGTTGAGGAGGGCACAGGGAGGAGATGAGCACGTCTCCCAGGAGTCCCAAGGACCAGCTTGCGGCCACTGTGTGTCATGGCACAGTGTTCCATGGCGTGGGTGCCGGGCGTTGAACCAGCTCTGTGGCTGTGGCCTCTGCTGTTGAAGAGTGAGCCCTGGGGACGGGGCCGGTGGGTCTGTAAAGCTTTCCCACAGCTCCATGTGTAAGAAGGACTCTGTGCCGAGCTGCTGGCTTCAGGGACCTCGAGACCGTCGTTGGCCGTGATGGTCGTAACCGCTGCTGGGTTTTGAGGGCATCCCTTGGGCTGGGCCTGGTGGGCATTTTCCTTTCACTGTTATCGCCCCTGGCAGGGCAGGTGGGGCCCCTGGGGCCAGGCGTCCGGAGAGACGGCCCTGCCTCTGGTTGTCTCGTTTCCCTGCCCACTGCAGGAGGGCATTGGAGACAGGCTCCTGAAACTTCCAGAATGTGGGAGGATTCTTCATGGCAGGTCGGGGACCTGCTTCCACACTGAAAAGAGCCTTCTTACCTTCTCAGGACAGGAAGGGGTTGCTGCGGGCGCAGCTGAGCCAGGACGCTGGGCCGTGGCCGGTGCCCGGGGAGGCCAGAGGCGGTCAGCACGAGCTGGCTTCCGGCAGAGCCTGCGAGCGGGTGGAAGGGGGGGCCGTGGGGGCCCTGACAGTTTGAGATGGGCTTGAGAGCAGGACAGGATTCAGCGGGCCGAGCCAACCTGGAAAAAGGCATTTATGTCTCGAGCCTCACATCTGCAAAAGGGGGGTATCGATCCCTTCCTGCCTCCCGGGAGCTCACTGTGGGCTCGCTGGGGACCAAAGGCTGGAAGACCTGGGAGAGCAGAGGAAACAAACCTAAGCCATCCTGGCAACGAGGCAGGAGGCAGGGCTCTTTCTTAAGTGCACCAGGAGCAAATTGGCAGCAATTTTTAAAAGTTTAACCACATCTTTAAATGCTTGCTTTTCCAAACAGCAACTGGCACAGATTGAGACGGACCTCAAGTCCCGAACCGCCGCCTACAACACTCTGAAGACAAACCTGGAGAATCTGGAGAAGAAATCCATGTGAGTGGGGGTGTTCCGCGCTCCTCCGGGCCTCGAGCCTGGCGGGGCAGGGCGGCGGCCCGGCTCGTGCTTTCAGATCACTGGGTGAGCCGGCGTCTGTGCCAGCCAGCCAGACACAGAGCAGCTGCCTGCTGGCCTGGGAGGAATGGGCGCATGAGAGGGAGGGAAGACGGGGGCCGCTCCCTGCCTGTGCCCAGAGAGGAACGCGATGCCAGAAGGTGTCTCCCTGTGTCTCCCAGCCTCTCTCAGCTCCTTGAGGTCCCCTGGGGTGTCCCCCACACTGGGCAGGAAGAGGCTGTGAGGGGGCGTGGACACAACAGTCCCCGAGATGGGGGGTTGGTATCCAGAGAAAAAGCCTAAACCCAGGGTCACGCTAGGACTGGCGTGAGCGGTAGTGAGCGCCATGTTGTGGGAGGTATGTAAGGAGAAGCCAGGTGAGCTCCTGCTAGGGAGGCTGGAGCGTGCTCCTGAACAGGGCTGCAGTGGCGTGCAGGGTCCTCCCCGTCTCCCCAGACTCTGGATCTGATTCTGCTGGCAGGGAAGGGAGCTTTGGGCAGAAAGCCTTCGTCGCGGCAGGCTGCAGAGCCTCTGTGGGACGGCTTTGTTTTTCCTCTCGGCTGCGGGGTGCAGTGGCCGGATGGGGGATCTCAGCTCCCAGACCCAGCTGAGGCCAAGGGCATGCGAGCTCTCTCCTGGGGACGCGACGAGCACTGATGGGTTCGTTTACCTCGTGGTCCGCGTGCTGACGCTGTGGGCCGTGTTTTGGCCCATTTGCTGATGCAACAGCCTGGATCGCTGTACTAAAAATACCATGACCTGGGCAAGCCCGGGTTCCACTGGACACCTACACAGCGACTTCAGGTGAATGTCCCCTGGCTGCTGGACCCGTAAGGCGTGTAAAGTGAGACGGAGCCTTCTCTGGGCCTGTCTCTGCCCAGCCTGGCCCAGGCGGCGTTGGGAGCTGGCCGCCGCGTTGCCACTTGAGTAACCAAAGCTGCCTGCCACCAGCGAGCCCCTCCCAACAGCGGGCCGCTTGTGTCGGGGCAGCACCGGTGACCGAGGTGTCAGATTCAGCGCCGGTGGCTGGTGGTAGCATCTGAGGCCGCCCAGACGCAGAGCTGGGGGCTGGGGAGGGGAGCCCTTGGCTCAGGGCCCCCGCCCCTCCCTGGGGAGCATCCTGAACCTTCCCGTCTCCTGCTGCCCCCGCGGTCCCAGCACCTGCGTGCCGTGGGTGTGCCAGGGGTCCGCGCCTCCCGTGGGCCCAGGCCCCGCGGCCCCCGTGTGCCTTTCTGCTGATCACACCCTTTGTCCCACGTGGATTCAGGGGAAACCTCTTCACTCGGACGCTGAGCGACATTGTGAGCAAAGACGACTTCGTGTTGGATTCGGAGTATCTGATCACACTGCTGGTCATTGTCCCCAAGTAAGCGGGCCAGGAAGGGTGGCGGTTTGGGTTCTCAGCCTGGGTTGGTGATCGCAGGAGGAAACTCACCCTGCCCAGCCCAGAGGAAGCAGGGGGATCAGGGCCGTGAATGGTAGCTACGGGGGTAATGGAGGCAGGTGACAGTGCTGGTGGCAGTCATAGGGACAGAAGCAGCCATTTTTGAGCATCCGCGGTGTGCCAGATGCCAGAGCTCAACAAGCCTGGGGTCGGGGGGCTGTTATTATTCCCTTGTCCAGAGTCCAGAGAGGCCCGTGGGCGTGCCCATGGTCACCCAGGTATCTCTGGCTGCGTCCTCCCTGCAGGCCCCTCGTGGTGCCTGGGGTCTCATGGGGAGGCTGGGCCTGGGATGGGGGTGGGGGAGGCCCCAGGGTCCTTGCAGAGCCTCGGGGGATGCTTGGGACTCTCTGGTCCCCAGTCCTGCTCCCCTCCGTCCCTCAGGAAAAGATACGTGCCACTTATGCCCCCCCCCCTTTTTTTCCTTTTACAGCCACACCCAAGGCACATGGAAGTTGCCAGGGTAAGGGTCCAATCGGAGCCACATCTGCGACTTACACTGCAGCCACAGCAACACTGGATCCTTAACCCACTGATTAAGGCCAGGGATCGAACTCGCATCCTCATGGACACTATGTCGGGTTCTTAACCATATGAGCCACAATGGGAACTCTGCTGCTTCCCCTTTTTTGGCTGCAACATGTAGAAGTTCCTGGGCCAGGGATCAAACCCATGCCACAGCAGCAACCCAGGCTGTTGCAGTGACAGTGTCAGATCCCTAACCCACCGTGCCACAGGAAACTCTCTCATGGATGCCCACAACCTTGATTCTCTACTCTTGCAGACCGAGCTACTCACAATGGCAAAAAACCTACGAATCCCTCTCGGACATGGTGGTCCCTCGGTCAACCAAGTAAGTAAGACCCCAGGGCCTGGGGTTGAGGTGCACATGTGTGGGTGCTTCAGGGCGCCTGACCGCTAAACATGCCTCCAGAGTCCTCAGCCCTCCTCCCTTGTGCCTCGGCCTGGAGTTCCTTCACTGCCACACCTTCAGGCACGTGCCAGCCTCCTTCCAGCTTTAAGAAATCTGCTCCCCTGCCCCCTCCTCCAGGAAGCCCCCGCAGACTACCTTCTGGCTCTCGGTGCGTGCAGGGCCTGTGCTGAGCTCTGCTGTCCATTCTCAGCCTTGACCCCCGTGAGGGTCAAGTAAAGGCTGGGCTGTGATGGTCGCAGAGCTCCAGCAGGGGACGAAAAGAGTCCTAGCATGTGGCCTGCTGGGGCCAGAGCAGGAGCGGCCAGTGACGGTTGGGAGAGTGACAGCAGAAGAGATAAAGGAGCCAGTTGAAGCCTTGCTGGGGAACCCAACGATTTCGAGGTGCAGGCAGGGGGAACCCTCAGCCTGTGATGTTACATGTAAGACAAGTTGCAGCTAGGAACACACAGCACGAAGCCATTTCCTTAAGATCTAAAAGTGGGAAACGAGAGTTCCCGCTGTGGCTCAGCAGGTTAGGAACTTGACCAATATCCATGAGGATGCAGGTTTAATCCCTGGCCTCGCTCCATGGCTTAAGGATCCTGTGTTGCCACGAGCTGCGGTGTAGGTCGCAGACACGGCTCAGATCTGGCCTTGCGGTGGCTGTGGTGTAGGCCGGCAGCTCTAGTTCTCATTGGACCGCTAGCCTGGGAACCTCCATATGCAGCACCTGTGGCCCTAAAAAGAAGAAAAAAGAAGAGTGCGAAGCTAAGCTGCATGTGACTTGAGAAAGGCAGGCGCACAGAATTACGGGGTGTTTGAGATTGAGAAACTGCCAAACTTAGCACGGCAGTGCCCTCAGGGCGGAAGCAGCTGGGGAGGGCAGTTGAGGCATCTACCGTATGAAAATTGTTTTACGTCTCACCCAGGCTGGGGGGGGGCACATGGGCATTGGTGATTCTCTAGGCCTTTTCCTGAGTCTCAAAGATCTTGGCACTTTAAATGATCTCACAGTGAGTCTCGGGCCACCGTGCTGTTTGTCCGCCTCCAGCACGTGGAGCTCAGCCTGAGGGCAACCCTGCCCACTCCCAGCCCAGCTTGAAGGTGTCTGGCCTGGGGCACCTGCCGCAAGGCTGTGTCTCCCAGGGTCACAGCCTCAGAGATAGCAATCAGGGCTGAAGTGAGGGGTGCCGGGAGCAGGACAGTCACAGCCTGTGACTGGGGAGCTGGAGCAGTGAGCCAGCGGGGGCAGCCGAATCTGCGGAGGAGAAGGGCACACCAGCAGAGGAGCTGGCCCTCAAAGCTGGCCTGCTTGGCAGGTGCGTTCCCGGCTCTCCGGTGCTGGCTCTCCACAGCCAAGTGCTGGAAACCCCTGTCCAGAGAGGCTTGTGCAGGAAGTGGCTTGGCTTCTCAGACTAGAACCCCCTGGCCCTTCATGATTAGAGGGCATCTGAGAGTCTGCAGAGATTATTCTGGAAAGGTGTCTGGAGCCTGGGCTCAGCAGCCCCTATAGGTGTGGGCTCTGAGAAGCAGGAAAGGTGACCTGGCCGCCATGCCCACGAGCCCCTGGCCGGCAGGACCCAAAGACGCTTAGACGGGTGGCCCCATATCAGGATGGCAGCCAGGGTGGTCCTGCATCAAGGTGGTCCCGGGAGGACGTGGCTAGTTAAACATGGTGACCTTGAACGTGAGTTGCCCATCGTGGGAGGGCTTCCACCAGCGGGACCCCTGCCCGGCCTCATCACGAGCTCAGCATATCAGAGGCGGGGCGCCCTGCTCCGCCCACGACGCAATGAAGATCCGGGAGCTGCTTGCTCTGGGCCTTTCCCGACCGGGAGCCAGACCCCAGATCTGGGCACGTCTTCAGTTTTTCCTCACCTCGGGGGTCTGCGCTTAGATCCCCTGCAGGCCCCTGAGCCCAGAGGGTGCGTGGGAGGAACAGGAGACGGGAAAGGGGGACGCAGGCCGCCAACACCACACAGCCGGGAGTTAGGAAATGGGAAGAAGGGCGGATGCCCGGCCTCGGCCCTGCTGGGGCCCCAGCACCCGGGCCACCAGGCGGATGGGACGCGGGCTCCCCGCTGCAGCCCCGGGTGAAAACAGGCTCCTCCTGGCCCCGCTCCGGGGCCTGGTGGTGCATCCGCTGGACAAACGCTTCTCCCCGCAGACTGATTGCGGAGGACAACGAGGGCGGCCTCTTCACCGTGACTCTGTTTCGAAAAGTGATTGATGATTTCAAAACCAAAGCCAAAGAGAACAAGTAAGGGCCGGCCTGGCTGGGTCTCTCCGGGCTGGGCTGGTCTCCACCCCAGGGGGTCTCTGCTCCGACTGGAAGCTTCTGAGCCAAAGCCTCCCCTTTGTGTCTCTTAAGATTCACTGTCCGTGAATTTTACTATGACGAAAACGAAGTTAAAAGGGAGAGAGAAGAGATGACGAGATTGCTGTCGGATAAGAAGCAACAATATGTGAGTATCGGGTTCGGGCTGGGAGGATTTGCACACAAGGTGTGTGTGTGGGGGTCTCCCACCTGCACCAACGGGCCCTTCCTGCCTGGTCCCCACCTCCCCGCCCCCGCTGTCCCCACCTCCAGGAATACGTGTGCTCCTGGGGCTGCCAGAGCAGGGTCTGGGGGAGGGTGACAAGCACCGGTAACGGAGAGGCAACACCTGAGCCAAGAGCCAGCGCCAGGCACCTGCTGGATGGGCGAGATGCCCCTGAGCCCGGCTCTGCCCTCCAGCGGGGCACTGAGCTCACTCTGGGGGTGAGGAGGTGAGGCTCTGAGAGGGGAAGGAGCCCTGGCCCCGGGAGAGGACCTCGCCTGTCCCCTGAGGTGGCAGGAGTACCTGCTGCGAGTAGGCAGGGCGGCCACCTTGGAGAGAGCGGCCAGGAGTCGCCTCATCGGTGTGATTCCCAGGCGTGATGTGACATCCCCTGTCACCAGCGCCTGTGTTGACCTCCCCTAGGCTTTCAGCCGAGAGCGGGGGCTTTTCCTAGAGTCTCCCGACCACAGCCGCTCACAGCCTCTCGCAGGCGTGGGGGCAGCGGGGCTCAAGAGGGAGCCAAGCAGGACTTCCTTTTTGGAACGTGAGCCGTGTAGCCCTGACTCTGTGAAATGGGCACGTTCCGGACCTGGCGTCCTCCAGCTCGGAGCGGGGCTCGGCCACGTGGTCCCGTCTGGGCGGGATGTTTTCAGGTCCCCTCCCTGCCAGCCGCACTGGAAAGGGGTTTCAGAGCTTCCAGTTCGACCTCCGGGGTGTAGCAAGGCAGGGCAGGCGGAGGAAGCCGGCGTGTGAGCACGAGGCTGGGAGCGGGGGTTTGGATGAAAAGCAAGGGTTCCCGGGGGGCCGAGGGTTTGCCACGGGTCTGGTGCGACCTCGGGCGGGGGGATTCTGCACGTCCCGCCTGACCTCTCTGGGTCGGGGGCCTTTGCACAGGACTCCAGAGAAGTCACCCCCTCAGGCGTGGGAACCAGCGGGGCGCGGGGGGAGCTGAAATGGGGTCCTCGGAGGCGCGCCCCCCTTTGAGGAGGCAGCGGGAACTGATCATATAAAGGTGCCTGTGGGGGATTTCAGCCCTCCTTCTCGCCAGCAGAAAGGCACACGTGTACACACACACACACACACACACACACACGTGTGGACACGCATGTGCACAGCAAGGGAACATATACTTAGATCCACAACCTGTGGGGCTCAGGCTGAGGCTCCGGGGCCTGGCACCCCCCCTCCTGAGTTTACCAAGGGCGGGAGCCCCTCGCCTGAGGCTGGCTGGACGCCCCTGGCCAGGAGGGATGCTCAACAAGAGCGGAGACCCGGAGGCTCTCCTCCCTCACCTCTGTTCACCCCGCACCAACAGCCCAGGAATGTTCCAGCCTCCTCTTCCGCTGCGCTTTCCCCCCCATGCTTGGTCCCAGCCCGCGCTGCCCTCATGTCTCTGGAGGGGGCCAGAGAGTGGCCGCTTCCACAAGCGTCCAGGGCGGGCCTTTGGCACCACCTCCGAGCTGGCCGCCGGCACAGACCCCCTGGGGATCGAGGTGACAGACCTGAGCCTGCCGCCCGCGCCTGGGTCTCAGGTTGCCCACTGGCGCTCTTTCCCTGTGGTGTAGACTTCCACACTGCTGGCTGCCCTGGGGACCCTGCCCGGCCTCCGTGGAGGGGCAGTGGGGCTCTGAAGGAGACACTAACTCGGAAACCGGTCTTTGCAAGGCTCCTGTGGTGCACGGGCGAGCAGGGCCCAGCTGGGACAGCGAAGACTCTCTTTCCCCTTTGCCCTTGTGGAGGTGGTAGGACCAGTGCCCTGCGTCCCTTTGTTACTTGGCAACCAGAGCAGACGAGCTAGGTCCCGGCTTTCAGTTGCCTTTGAGAATCCCAGGATGGGATTCTCCCGTGCTTTGCAGGGACAGATGATGAAGGCGGCATGTCCCCACGGCACAGCTGACCGGTGCACTGTGGGCCGGGCGTGGGGGTGACACGGCCGACAGTCTGGCTGGTGGGGCTGGGTCCACGGATGCCTCCCGGCCTACGTCTGCCAAGGCGGGGGCGCTCCTGGCCGAGGCCAGGCCAGGCCAGGCCAGGGAGGGGCTGTGGGCTCTGCCCTGGAACCCGGAACCCGAGGACTTTAACACCTGTCTCCCCTGGGGCCACTGGCTTCATCACACCTCCGGCCCGTGTGGCACCCAAGTCCCGAGGGCCGGTGGTCCCGAGCCAGCCCTCACGGGCTTTGCAGGCTGTGAACTCAATTTCTGTTTGTTTGTGCTGCGCGTTTGCTGAAAGATTAATAAATCATTTCTGTGCCTTTAGCAAACTTCCTGTGTTGCTCTTAAAAAGGGATCCTCCACCTTCCCGGACCACAGGGTCAAGGTAACCCCGCTAGGTAACCCCGATAGGCCCGCTGCGGGGCAGACGGACAGAGAGAGAGAGAGTGAGGGCGAGGGTGAGGTAAGCAACCCCCCCGGGAGCCCCGGGTCCCTGGCTGCATGTCCTCGCCCGCACAGGCAGCTTTGGAGAAAGCCAATCTCGCATTTCCTGTTATCTCGTGTGGCTTTTGAGGTCTTAAATTTCAGGACCCCAGAATCACGCCTTCCTCCTTCTAAGCCGCAGGGGCCTCTTTGGAGCGGGCCTCCCCTCCTCCCCCAGCAATGATTGGTGCTTGCTGGTCAGGCTGCCTTTGTCCTGGCTGGAGGTGGCTGGGGCTGGTGATGGGGCAGGTCCTGGCTTGGGGGGCGGTGGTGGGTGCCCTGGCTGGACCCACCCCTGACCTTTGTGGGCAGTTGGAGGCCACGAGGGGGCAGCTCAGAGCCTCTGCTCCAAGACTCTGAGCATCCCCAGAGGACCAGCCACACCAGCAGTAGTGACAGCTGCTGTGACCCTGAGGGGCTGTGGCCACATGAAGGGGGGCTGTGACAATCCCCCTGGCAACTGGTGGATGACGGCAGGACTTGGGGTGGAGCCTTCCAGAAGGGGGCTCCTTGGCAGCGCAGTGCCCCACAGCCTGCTAGCTGCCTGCTGAAAGCCCGGAGGTCAGGGGCTGCCTAGCCCCTCAGCCCGGTCGGTGGTGGCCCCATGCGTGTGAGAACTCGGGTCTGGGCCCCTGCCCTGGCCTTGCCCAGCCAACTCGCTGCTTCTGCTGGTCCCTGGGCGTTTCTTCTCGGCTCAGGGCTCCCTCTGTCAAAACCCGCATCCTTTGGTGGCCTGGCCTGGGGCAGAATGGCCAGAAAGGGTCACCTGCTCTCCTGTCCCTGCAGGGCCCTCTGCTCCGGTGGCTCAAGGTGAATTTCAGCGAAGCCTTTATCGCCTGGATCCACATCAAGGGCCTGAGAGTGTTTGTGGAGTCTGTGCTCAGGTGTGTGGAGGAGATGCCCTCCCCGGGCTCTCCTGCTGTTGGGGGGTGGGAGGACCCCGCGCTGGGCCACCCTGGCTCTGTCCCCACCTTCCCACCCCTCCAGCCTCTTCTAGGACACCTCTGGCTCTCCTGCCCTCTTCTTCTGCAGCTCCTGGCTCTTGGCAACAGGCTTAGGGGTTTCTGAGTCAAATGCCCCTTCCTCGGCCCTGAGGCCCCCGCTGTCCAGTGCTGTCCCTTTCCTGCCATGGGGCTGGTGTCCTGCTCCCCTCACCCCTCTGTGCAGCCAGCCAGGGCCCAGGGGCCCCTGGAAGAAACACCAGCACCGTCTCTGTCCTTGACCTTTAAGGCCCAATCGCCAAGGCCGCAGGAAAAACTAAAACCCCAACCAAACAGAACCATCATCACCAAACTTATTCTACCTTTTCTTTCCTCCTTCTCTTCCTTCCTTCCTTCCTTCTACAAACGCAAAATAGGTTCACTATATTTGGAAATTTTAGAAACTATGGATAAGCATAAAGAATGAAAAAAATCACCTGCAGTTTTAACACCAAGAGAAAAGGCTACTAACTTGCTGGTGTTTAGCATCCTTCCTAGGCTTTGTTGTTTTTGTTTTTGTTTTTTTTTTTTTAATTTTTAGAATTTATTCTCTTTTTACGGCTGCACCTGAGGTAGATAGAATTTCCTACGCCACAGCCACAGCAATGCAGGATCCAAGTCACATCTGTGGCCTACACTGCAGCAACACCAGCTTCTTAATCCACTGAATGAAGAGGCCAGGGATTGAATCCCCAAGGATGCTATGTTGGATTCTTAACTCCTTGAGCCACAACGGGAACTCCTGGTTTGGTTTTGTTAATTTGTAGATATGCATAATTTTGACAAAAACAGACTCGGAATATTTGTTGAAGCCTGCTTTCTGTGTTTGAACACGTCCTGTGTTTTGAACTCGGGGGCTCTTGGCAGCACCGCACACTGGCTGCCCCCTTCTGCCAGAGCTTGGCCTGCTCTGGCCTGCGAGCCCCAGCGCCCCTCGGCTCTAGGCACCTCACCCTTCCCCCCCAGCCCCGGGGGTGTCCTCAGGCCCCCTCCCACCACCCACCCGCCCGACCGCCCTGCTCTCCTGCCCCAGCTTCCGTGTCTCCCTACCATAGTCACACACAGGGAGGTCTCCGGCTAGGGGTCGAGTTGGAGGTGCAGCTGCCTGTCTATACCACAGCCACAGCAACGCTAGATCTGAGCCTCGTCTGTGACCTACACCACAGTGGGTCCTTAACCCACTTAGCGGAGCCAGGGATCAAACCTGCATCTTCATGGATACCAGCTGGCTTTGTTACCGATGGGCCACAGTGGGAGCTCCGCCCCTGCCCTTCATTCCCGACAGGCCTCACCTGGCTCCCTGGCCCCCCTCTCCTCGCAGTCCCCTGCTCCCTATCTGCCTCCTGCCAGCGGCCTCTGGTCCCTCCTCAAACCTCAGGGCTGCCTGGACGCCCCTGCGCCCTCATGCTCACGTCCCTTCCCTCCCCCCACCCCGCGCCTGCATCCCGCCCCCCCACCCCACTTGTTGCCAAGGGCAACACCCCCTTCCTTGGTCCTCACCTCCAGCTCATCCTCCATGTGGCTGCCAGTGTGCTTTTGTGCAAACACAGACCAGGTCTGCCTGAGGCGCCCATCCTCTCGCCATCATCGCAGACACCTGCGATGGCGAGGACTGTGCCACTGGGCTGGAAGGCACGGGTCAGGTAACCCGGAGTGGGGTTCCCCTGTGGCACAGCGCAGATGAACCCAACTAGTATCCACGAGGATGCGGGTTCGATCCCTGGCCTCGATCAGCGGGTTAAGGATCCGGCAGTGCCATGAGCTGTGGTGTAGGCTGGCAGCTGTGGCTCCAATTTGACCCCTAGCCCGGGAACCTCCCTATGCCACGGGTGCGGCCCAAAAAAAGCAGAAATAAAAAAACAAAAAATCTTGATCCACCAGATTTGTGTGGTGTTTGCATTGTCCTTTTAATGGAGAAAAATGACTCGCTTTGGAGGCAGACTCTTAGTCCCACGGCCTCCCTCTGAGCCCCACACACACCTGGGAAGACCTCTTGGCCTCGTGGTCAAAAGGTGGCACTATGAGCAGTGGGTTGGCACGTTCTAAAGACTTGTCCACACAGGGAGATCCAGTCATTTGTCTCGCTTCTGATATTCCTCTCAACTAAGTTTTCCTTTCCTAGGCTATGACTGCTCGGGAAATGCTTTGTCATTCTTCCTAGAATTTACTCCTAGGTTACTTTGCCCGTATTTGCGGTAACTCCTCCGCACACTTTGAACAGGTATGGACTGCCGGTGAACTTCCAGGCAGTTCTCCTGCAGCCTCATAAGAAGTCATCCACCAAACGTCTAAGAGAGGTTCTGAACTCCGTCTTCAGACACCTGGATCAGGTCGCAGCTGCGAGTATACTGGATGTGAGTATCTCATTCAGAAAAAGCTGCCTTTTGCGGCAGGGCCGAGCTCTCCACGTGGGAGCTGCTTTCCAAAAATGGTACCGGCCAGGCTGTTAGGAGAACCTACGCGTCACGAGTGCTGCACGTTTCAGCAAGGGGGTGTGTCTGAATGGGGGGTGGAGGGGAGCAGAAAGTACCAGAAAGGTTAAGCCGGGAAACGGGCTTAGGCAGGTGGCTCAGGCCCGTGCCCTCTGTCGCAGGCGTCCGTGGAGATCCCTGGCTTGCAGCTCAGCAACCAAGACTACTTTCCTTACGTCTATTTCCACATCGACCTGAGCCTCTTCGACTAGGACTGCGACGAGCTGGCACCGCTACCCCCGCACCTTCCCGCGGTCCCCGGGCGCCTCCTTCCTTCTGCCAGAGAACAGTCTAAGCAGCCTACAGAACTGAGATGTGGAGAGAAACTGCTCACGAAAATCAGTTACAGTCGTATTTATTTTTTTTAAGTTAACAATAAAGAGGTGTTCTCAGTCCTTTGAGTTGTCTCGTCACTTAAGAGTCTAACGTAATTCAAACCTTCGAGTTCCTGAATGTTTTGCACAAATGGGGACTTCCTAGAAATCGGTTACGTGCTGCTGAATCTCACACCTTCGTGGACATGTCACGAGGGTCTAGGAGCAACGTGAAAAGCCTCGGGCTGACCGTGTGACCTGCTACCTTCCTACGGGTCACCGGTGATGCCCTGAGACCCCGCGCTGGGCGACGAAGGCAGTTCTCACTCGACAATCCACCGATTTTCATCCTTCGCTAACCCCCCTCCGCGTTTCCCGCTCACGGCTGGAACGCAGCCTCTCGGGACCCGGGTGAGATGCGTGTGGGGCAGGCATCCAGCTAGTGTCCTGAGACCACAGGCCGATCCACGGGAGGAGAGACGGCCAGCTCGTCCCTTCCTAACTGGCGACACACTGGACTCCGCGTTTAGGATGTGGACACTAATTTCATACGTTTATTGGCATTGTCCAAAATACCGTTTTATTCTTTAATGGAAAAAAGCCATTAATATTCAAATGAAAGGATCACATTAAAAAACTTGGATGTAGGAAACAGCCTCCGCGAACACTCAAGCAGCAGTCAGAGGAGGGAGGGAAAGGTTTCAACAGCCCATCCGCTTTCTTCAAAATAGTGACAGAATACAACCCAATTCACTGGCTACGACAATTCATAGAATGTCGCATCATTTTCTTGAGACGCACACGTTCCCTGCCGCAGTGTTTTCAAATGACGGATCGAGTGCTACTTCTTGGTTAAAAAGGCCACTGGTAGAGTCATCTGTTTGTGAAGCGTGTTCCTTCACTGCTGGAAAATCTGCTCCCAAGAAAAGAGAACTGAAGTCTGGGCCGAGCGCCTCACAACTCATCCTTCTCCAGGTCGTCCAGCTCCACGTCGCTCAGGTCGATGTCGTCTTCCACGGGAAGCTGAAAAGCAGAGAGAGCCCCGTGAGGCCCTGCAGGGAGGGTGAGCGCGGACGCAGGGGCGGGCGACCCTGAACGCGGGCCCTGGTCTCGGTTCACGGCGGGCGGCCCGGGGGAGCTGGATCCCAGCAGCTTCTCCCCGACCCAGCTCCTGCTCCTGCTTCTAACTTCGCCCATCATCACGGGGACAAACCCCCGGAGCTACTGAAGTCGGCCTTTCGAGCCCGCTGGGAAGGGTTCTGGAATCCAGGCTGACTTCGAAGTGGCCCCGCTGCGCTTCTCTCCAGGTTGAGAAGCGCTCAGCTTGGGGCGAATGGCCCGGCGAGCACGACCCAGGCGTCTTGGCCTGCGGCGTCGCAGGAGGCAGCGGGGCCGAGGAACTTGAGAGGAGGAGCCCCCGAGGCCCGGGAGGGGCGACGGCAGGTCCTGCTCGAGGCGCAGCTCTGATGGAAAGGCCCGGTTCGCAGCCAGCCTCGGGGCCGAGCGAGGCTAAGAAGCTGAGCCAGAGCCGGGAGGCGTCCTGCCCGCGCGGCTCGGCCGGACTTGCCTCACCATCCTTGCCGTCCCCAGGCTCCCTGGTGGCCGGACTCGCCTGGCCATCCTTGCCGTCCCCAGGCTCCCTGGTGGCCGGACTCGCCTGGCCATCCTTGCCGTCCCCAGGCTCCCTGGTGGCTGGACTCACCTCGCCATCCTTGCCGTCCCAAGGCTCCCTGGTGCTGATGGCCGGGAACGCCCCGCCTCCCACGGGCGCCGTGGACCCGCGCCCGAAAGACAGCTCCCTGCGGAAGGAGCAGCGGGCACGTCAGCAGAGGGCGGAAAGGACTTTTTAAAAACAACCATGAGTCTCCGTGTTTGCATGAAAGCAGGTCCCACCTCCCGCCTGAAACATACTTCAGGGAATGGCATTATCTTTTCTTTCTTTGGTCTTCTTAGGGCTGTGCCTGCGGCATATGGAGGTTCCCAGGCCAGGGGTCGAATCAGAGCAGTAGCCACTGGCCTACACCCCAGCCGCAGCCACGCCAGATCCGAGCCACATCTGCGACCCACACCACAGCTCACGGCAACGCCGGATCCTTAACCCATGGAGAGAGGCCAGGGATGGAACCCACATCCTCATGCATGCTGGTCAGGTTGGTTAACCGCTGAGCCACAAAGGAAACTCCCAGGATTATCTTTTCAATCAGGGGCAACAATAAAACCCTATGACAACGTAATAAAACTCCTGACTACAGCCTTGGCAGCAAATAAAGCCAGCTACTACCAATAATTTAAGGAAACAGCAGACCTATTTTGCGAGTATTAGCAAAGTATCCAAGCTGATCCAGAACATGGGGCAAGGCCCACACTAACACCCGGTTAACCAAGGTGCACACTAACTCAAGCCCCCAGAAAGGCTTTTTCAAAGAGCGTATCCTAAAACGGAAACCTCTTCCTCGGATCTCTGACAGTAAAGCAGAAGCACCTGGAACCGGCCCACGGGTCCCAGAGGCCCCCTCAAGGATCTACAGGGGGCAATTCCTCACAGGTCAGGCTCTAAGATCCACACGCACTGGAAGGCTATAGAGAAAATGACTAGACTGTGCACAAGGCTTCTTTACAAAGGTGCCTGCAGATCCCCTGCTGCAGGGCGCTTAGAATATGGGTGAACATCGGGGGCTTGGGACTCGCACACTCACTCACACACACACACACACAACAGGGAGGCAGCGAGGACCTGCTGCACAGCACAGGGCACACTCCACTCACCATCTCCTGATAACCTCCAATGGACAGAAGCTGTAAAAGCGCACACGCGCGCACACACACACACACACACAACTAGTCATGTGAAACTCACGTAACACTGTCAACTAACGAAAAGAATATGGGTAAAAGAACAAACAAAAACAGGGTATCAAGTTTCTTGTATGTTATCTGACAACGGTCACGTTGCATGGAGGGAAAACTGGGCAGTTTTATCCACTGCTTTTGGCGACGCTGCAAATTTTCAATGTGTATCCGTGGTTCTTAAACCTCCATGTCTAGTGACATTTTTGATTGTTCCAACTGTGCATGTGCACGCACACACACTGCTGGCATCCAGGGGGTAGAGGCCGGGCACTGCTGAACATCTCATAACGAACAGGAGGAAGAACTACCCGGCCCACAGCGGGGAGTGTGCCACCGTGGAGAAACCCTGCTACACACACAGCAGTTACACTCAGAAAACAGGATTACAAATGTGCAGAAAGCCAGTTCAGGGAGTTCCCGTCATGGCTCAGAGGTAAAGAACCCGACTAGCACCATGAGGACTCGGTTCGCTCCCTGGCCTCGCTCAGTGGGTTAAGGATCTGGCATGGCTGTGGCTGTGGCAGAGGCTGGCAGCTGCAGCTCCGATTCGACCCCTAGCCTGGGAACTTCCATATGCCGAAGGGGCAGCTCTAAAAAGACAAACAAACAAACAAAGACAAACCCAGTTTACCACCATTCCCTGAACTGCGGCCCGGGCAGAAGAGAGGCCCGAAGTGCCGTGAGGCAGACCTGCATCTCCACCGGCACAGCTCAGGGAAGGAGGTGAAGGCCCAGGCCAACCCGGCTGCGTCTTAGGTGGGAAACACAACTGCGCCCGAGGCATAGAAATCCAGCCGTTCTACTTCTTACTAGTTTTGCGTCCTTAATCAGGCTATTTGTCCTCTCTGGACACTGGCCTCTGAATTGATAAAAGGCCAAGATCTATCTGCTACTGGACATCTAGAAGCCGAGGCTGGCACTCAATAAGGGGGGGAACCCCCCTTGCTTCCCTCTTAATGGCAGCAACACAAGCAAACAGAAAGACTACAGGCAAGATGTGAAACCTTTAAAAAGGTGCATCATCCTGAGGGCAGAGTTCCACCAGTTTTCTTTTTTTAAAAAGGGTTTTTTTTTTTTTTTTTTTTTTTTTTTTTTAAATCGCTTGTTTATGCGCCTGCCCTCTGCCACTCTCTTCTTTCTGGGCTAAATGCTGACAGAGCTGGCTTCTGCGCACGCCTGCAGAAACAGGGCCCCTGCTCTCAAACAAGCGAACAGCCACGAAGGCACATACGGCTCGAGCCTTTTCCTCACTTCTGGGGGTACAGGGCACAGTTACACACTTCTCTGGCTGCTTTTCCAAGCCAACGTAACATGACTCTTTTTTGACTGGGGTGCGGGGCGGCTTTTGATGCGGGATCTCCGTTCCCAGACCTAGGACTGAACCTGAGTGGCCGCGGTGAAAGCGCCAAGTCCCCCCCAGGGAGCTCCCCGTAACATCTTTCTCAGGAAAAGATGCAGGCATCACAACCATCATTTCGGGGTGACCGCCGTGCTCAGTGGCTGCTCCCACGTTTAGAAAGTGTCAGTTCAGCCTCCTTATGACGGTCAGCTTCATGGGTTGTTTGACGACCGGCGTGTTCACAGGGGTCGCATCGTCTTTGGTTTTCCAAGTACCCCTCGCCCCCAAGTCACTAAGTACATACACCTAACCGCCTTCTAGAGCCCATGCCCAGAACGGGAAACCCTCTCACCTGAAGTCGGCGGTACAAAGGCTGCCAGGGTGGGTGAGGTGGGGCGCCTCTAGCCCACATGGGACCTTTATGAGAACGAGGACAAACCCAGGGCCACGTGCCCAGAATGGCAAGGTGGCCGAGAGGAAGAGGGCGCCCGCATCGTTCACCACATGGACCACTTCCTGGGCACAGGAAGAGCATCTATCGGCCTGACTCCTCCAACACGCCACATACGAGACCACCTCATCCACGCCCGGTCTACAGAAACCGAGTCTGGAACCCATTACCGCAGGAGAACCAAGCAAAGGGACAAAACAACGCGTCACCTGAGAAACTCGTTAATGCCTTGCTCACTGAAAGATCCTTTTAGCAGAGCAAACTTCATCTTGCGGGCGTTGATGGCAGCCATGGCAGGGTAGCCAAAGCCTCCGATGCCCAGCGCGTGCTCCAGTTCGGTCTGGGCTCCGGCCTCTGTCCACAGCCACCTAGAAAAGCAGGCCGGCTTTGAGGGCAAAGATCCCTTCGGAATTCGTCAGAACCCAGCCAGGGGATCTTAAAGAACAAAAGATGGCACATCACACATTTTATGGAATGGAATGGGTGTAGAAACGAAAGAAGAACTAAAGGTAAGTTTTAAAACAACGTCTTCTATACATGTTTCTAAGCAGCTTCTCTTACGCCCTAAACCCTCACTCCTCCAGCCCCCGGGTCTGTCTCTAGGACAGCTGCCCGCCCCCCACTGATGAATCAATAAACCTGAAGAATCTTCTGTTGCCTGAAATCCTACCAATATCATTCGGGTTATCATGCGTTTTCTTCAGAAGCCTAACAGCTTCTTTCTAAAAGGCACAGCGATGCCTGCCATTACTTCATACACACAAAAATGTGTGACCAGTCCCTGCCCTCGACAAGGTACCTGGGACAGCGGCAGACAGAGCCAAAGAGAAAGAGAAACGAAGCACAGGCAGGCGTGCTCACATCCAGCCTCACGCAGAAGAGGCAGGAAACACACCTCTACTGCCGTTTTTCTCGAGCCTTCGAGGCTGTGCTAGAATCCAGCTTTGCGACTAAGTCAGTTTTTGTCTGTTAGCCCAGGACCCCAACCCCCGTTAACATTGACTCCAGGAAGAAAAAGCACGCTGCATACAACTGAGGTGTTATAAATGAGAGGCGGCGGCCTTTGCTTCCTCCTCGGAGGTAATTACTTTACGCTGGAAATCAAACAAACAAACAAACAAACATGCGAAGTCGGCGGAGGAACACATCCTACAGAAAACAGAGGGAACCAGACCCTTCCAGGAGCCCCATGTGCTCCCACGCAACCGGAGACTCAGACCATCGGGCCAATGACTTACCCCCACATTTTCTTTTTGTACTTGTCTGCCAGCTTCAGAAGAACTTCCAAGTAAGAATTTCTGCCTGCAGCTCCTGATTTAAAGAGACACAATGTTTTAAAGGTGAGGACAGTGGAGGTGGCACAGGCAGTCCATTTACCAGGTGTTCGCGGAGCAGGGAGCACAGACGGCGAACAGAAGCCAGGCCCTGCTCCTCGTACCCGTGTCGAGAATATGCGGCAGCACGGCCACCACGCAGAGCTGGTGCTCCTCGCACGACTTCTTGGCGACGTCCTCGCTGATGATCTGTGGAACCCAGACGACAAGGGCTGTTGAGAGGTCTCATGACGCAAACCCAAACTCAAAGGCTAAGTCTGAAAACAAAGACTCGTCACTCTCATTCAAGAACAGAGTACTTCAAGAGCCACAGAGGGCTCTTCCCAAACGATACCTCCCGCGTTTGGGGCAGAAACACCAACGAGATACTTGGTGAAGATTCCCGTTTGTATCCCTTGGCCATCTGTCTTTCAGGAGCAGTGGTAAGGCACCTGTTTATACACACACGGTCTCTGAGACCAGAAGGCTTGGGCTTAGCCTGGCTCTGCCATTAAGTGGTTTAGAAAGATAAGAAAGACACTACGTGTATGTTTACATAAATGTGAGGCTCTCTGCACCTGTTTCCCCATGTGTAAAATTGAGATAGAGGAGTTTCCATTGTGGCTGAGCAGGTTAGGGACCTGACACAGTATCCATGAGGATGGGGGTGTGATCCCTGGCCTCGCTCAGTGGGTTAAGGATCTGGCATTGCCTCGAGGTGCTGTCTAGGTCACAGATGCAGCTTTGATCCTACACTGCTGTGACGTAGGCCTCAGCTACAACTCCGATTTGACCCCTAGCCTGGGAATTTTCATGTCACAGGTGCGGCAGTAAAAAGAAAAAAAAGAAAAAAGAGAGAGAGATAAAAACAGTATCTACCTCTAAGCGGATTCACGTGAGAATTAAATGAGACAAATCTATGTAAAAGCACCAGAGCAGTGCTTGTCACATGGTTAGATGCTCAATAAATGTTAGCTGTTCTTCTGAGAATGCTAAATGAAAGACAGATGCATTCTAAAGAACGAATAAAGCTTTTGCTCACGGTGCAACCACTCTAGTACTGCAAATTACAAAAAGCAGCAGTTTATCAGCCAAGTTTTCCCCTTCGAAAGTCCCAAAACACTCGAAAGAGAGCATTTTAAAAGAGGAGAAAGCTAATTTGAAAAGACGGTGTCATTACTCTTTTTTTTTTAAGGCACCCGTCGTATATGGACATCTCCAGAACTGCTCATTCCTGCTCTCATATCCACCACTGTCAGACTGGGGAACATTCCTCATTACAGGCGATGGACGAGGTTTACCTCGAGCAGCTCAGGGGGCGGGGCGTTATCCGAAAACAGATCAAGAGCCCGGGTAACGATGTCGGACCGCGTCCGGCCCCCGTCGTAATCCACGGGGGACTCGCCTTTCTGAAAGATCTTGATGGTAGGAAATCCTCTGATCTATTCACAGCAAAAGATGAGAGTAAGCACCCAGCCGACCTTTCAGGACACGACAATCCGTGTGCTTTCTAAAGCCTTACAGGTAATTAAATTTCATGCAACCAAAGCGTCCCTGACCCCTCCCCAGCGTCCAAGGGGGCTCCACCCGTCTCACCACCAGGCTCGGCCCCATCTCGCTCAAACCCCAGAAGAGACCCTTGAGAAACCCCCACGGTACCGGGACCCAGATGTCCCAGGGACGACAGTAAAATGACTGCCTTTCTTCTTGACGAAACGGCTGACCTTCTCCTACCTCCTGGGGAGGCTGAGCGCCCGGGACGAAGTCACGGCTGAACACAGCGTGTGTCACCCAGGAAACCGCCCTGCAGGGAAAGCTTGCTCACCCCGTACCGGCTGGCGAGGACCTGGTTCACGGTGGCGTCCACGGCCGCGAGCTTCACCTTGCCCTTGGTCTGCTCCTTCACCTCCGTGGCTGCCGCGGCCCACTCTGGCTCTAGACTGCGGGCAGAAGGCTGCACTTTACAAGCCGATTCTGACCCCGAGCACAGATGCTCTGACTCCTGCGTGCACGGCGGCCCGACCCAGCTCAGTCGCCCTGGGGTGGCGTCCTGCCCGCGGCTTTAGGAAGGGAACGAGGCCGCCCCGTCCTGGTCACTCCTGGTCCTTCATCAGTCACCCCCAGCCCCGCCCCGCCCCAGGTCCCATCTGGACGCCAGGTCCCCGTTCATCTCTGAAAAGGTGACAGAGGTGACCCATGTGGATCCTTCACACAGAGCTGGGGCGTCTGCGGGGAGACACGGGCTCATCTGCGCCCCGGCCGGCACTTCAAAGCCAGCAGGTGAACGCTCACTCGCGGCACGTCGCCCAGAAAGCACACGCTCCAAAGCACTTACTTTTTGCAGTGTCCACACCAAGGAGCATAGAACTCAACCATCCAAACATCTTCGCTGTCGAGAACGTTCTTATCAAAGGTGTCATCCGTCAGCTCAATCACGTCCTTCTTACCCGAACCTTCGCTTCTACCCTGTCATTTGCGACATTAAACGTTAATTATGACCGGGTCCAAAAGAACCCTGGGCCCATTCCAAACACACAGAAAGCGAAAATCATGTCTACTTCTTAAAGTTTTGAGTTTTTCCTTCAAGTGAACACTGTTTTACTCAGATGGGGGATGCTCTTGAATATACTATTTTTACTTGGCAAACAGTATTTACTCTCCAACAATCACCAGCACGTTCAGAATTAACATGTGACGTGTATCTGAGCACACTTGCTGTTTTCATTAAGCGAAGCCTTACATTCTTCTAATTCAGCCTCAAGCTTGGTGCTCATTCACCCCAGGAATTATTTTATTTTATTTAATTTTTTTATGGCTGCACCCGAGGAATATGGAAATTCCCAGGCTGGGGATTGAACCTGCACCTCCACAGCCACCTGAGCCACTGAAGTTAGGTTCTGAACCCACCGTGCCCCAGTGGGAACTCCACTCCACAACCTTAAAACTTAACTACAGTTACTACCTTGTTTTTTTGTTTGTTTTTTGTCTTTTTGCCTTTTCTGGGGCTGCTCCTGCAGCATATGGAGGTTCCCAGGCTAGGGGTCTAATTGGAGCTGTAGCGACCGGCCTACGCCAGAGCCACAGCTATGCAGGATCCGAGCCGAGTCTGCGACCTACACCACAGCTCACGGCAACACTGGATCCTTAACCCACTAAGCAAGGCCAGGGATCGAACCCGCAACCTCATGCATGGTTCCTAGTCAGATTTGCTAACCATTGCACCATGACGGGAACTCCTATAGTTACGACCTTGTTAATAAAGTCCCTACCATTCAAGAAAGCTGAAAACATTTAATCCTTTTATCTTCGCAAAGAATTTTCTTCAGTACTAAACCTTCGAAGCAGCGTGGCTATAATGCTGTCTGCTGCCTGGGCCAAAAGCCACGGGAGCGGTGGAGACCACTGTGCTCCCTGAATGTCAAAGTCTCAATTCCCAGGCAGGAGCACAGCTCTGATGAGCCCCGAGTCTGTATCAGGAAGCTAGTTTGGCTGGTCTCCGAAGAGAGGGAAGGGCCGTCTTTACCTACCCGGGCGGACCTTGACGCCACGGTGGGTTCGGTTCCAGAGCACCGCAATAAAGCAAGCCTGGCAGTAAAGCCACTCGCACAAAGCGTTTGGTTTCCTGGCGCATGTGCAAGTCATGTGCACGCTGTACGGCCGTCTAGTGCGTGTGCCCCAGCGCCGTATCGAAAGGGCAACACGCGTCTCTTCATTAACACACTGTGGCGCTGAAACACGCGGGCCCTCCTCGGAGCCTTTGGCTAGTCGTCGTCTTCTCCCAGTGGTAACATCACAGATCACTGCTTGCACACGCATAGGGGAACCCGTGAAACACCACGCGGATTACCAACATGCATTGGGAGCAGACGCTGCTGGAGAAATGGCGCTGACAGGCTGGCTTGAGGCAGGGTTGCCACAAGGCCTCAATTTGTGAAAAATGCATCATCTGCAAAGTGCAGCAGAATGAGCTGTGCCCGTACGAACAGGCAAGAATTCAACGTCTCCTCACAGGAACACAGTACATAAAGGCCGAATTTCACTTCTTTTGATTTTTTTTGGTGCTGCAGCTTATGGCCTACACCGAAGCCACGGCAATGTGGGATCCGAGCCGCGTCTGCAACCTACACCACAGCTCACAGCAACTCTGGATCCTTAACCTACTGAGTGAGGCCAGGGATTGAACCTGCATCCTCATGGATCCTAGTCGGGGGTTCTTAACCCACTGAGCCACAGCGGGAACTCCCCATACAAGGGAATCTAAACACCCAATCCACAAACAGGAATCTTCCTCCCTACCCATTGCAAAATGTCCAGGGATTTCAGCCTGACTGCCATGGATACAGGCCAAGAGATGAGCCAAATTCCACCTGTGTCTGCCCAGAGCTGACCTGGAGGGAGCTGGTCTCCCCGCTCCACCCTAGAACCACCAAGGCCATGGAGGCCAGAGTCCAGGGCCCGTGGCCAGGAGCTCTTTCCCCCGCCACCGTCGTTCAAGCTCTTTTACCTCTGCCCTGGGCCAGGGAAGCCTATCTCAGGGTCTAGTTCTTGGCAGGGAGACCGGCTATATCGACAGTGACTCTGAGGAGGCCGAACAAGCAGGCTGAGTGGCTGACTCAATCTGCAGTCACTTGACTCAACGTCCTAGGATTTTTTTTTTTTTAAGTGAAAGTACACTAATTAAAAAAAAAATTTTTTTTGGCCATGCCTGCAGCATGTAGTAGTAGTTCCTGGGCCAGGGGTTGAACTTGGGCTGAGCAGTGACCACACCAGATCCTTAACCCCCCTGCTGCATTACAAGGGAATTCCAAATTTAAAATATTTTTTTTTTAAAAATTATCTTCTGGAGTTCCCATCGTGGTGCAGTGGAAACAAATCTGACTAGGAACCATGAGGTTGCGGGTTCAACCCTTGGCCTCATTCAGTTGGTCAAGGACCCAATGTTGCCATGAGCTATGGTGTAGGTCGCAGATATGGCTTGGATCCTGCGCTGCTGGCGTAGGCTGGCCGCTGCAGCTCCGATTCGACCCCTAGCCTGGGACCCTCCATGTGCCGCGGGTGTGGCCCTAAAAAGACCAAAAAAAAAAAAAAAATCTTCTACATGGTGTTTACATTCAGGCCTCAAAATCATGACACATGTTAAAAACGGACATTATACACAGCCTTACTTGTTTTCCAGAACTATAGCCACCCCCGCGGCCCCCCAGGCGATCCTTCACGAGCTGGCGCAGAGCGCTGAGAGCGGCGTCCACGATGGCTTCACCCGTCCTGCCACCTACGGGAAGACAAGGCCAGCAGGTGAACGGGGTGGCTGGGCTGCATGTGACACCAATAATCTGTCAGCTTCACCTGAAATTCAAACAGGCCTAACAAGCCACATGCCTCTCGGATAGAGCCAATTTCTCTCCAGAGCGCACGTCCTGCTAGCCTTTAAAACGCATTTCTCTTCTCTGGTTCCAGGTGATTCGTGTGAATGAGAACATTCTGGCCGCCCCCAAACACCATCCACCCCTGAGGACAGCTCACTGATGTTTACTGAATGTATAACATGCACACAGACAAAAAAAAAAAAAAAAAAGAGTATCTAGTTAAGAAAGCAGGGAAGATTTGTAAAGAGAGGGGACCAAAGGAGCAAAATGGAAAGACCATCTCTGCGAGATAACGGACGGAAGGACTGTGCACAAAGTAGGAGACAAGTGTCTGAAGCTAAGTGACCGGAGGCCAGGCCAGGCCTGGCTTCAAACACGGTCATGAGGTTCTCTCGCTGACCCTACTCCTGAGAGAAGAAGTAAGAAGCCCTGCAGTAAAACTCAAGTGGCGACAGACTTGGGGAGTTTACCAACAAGCGCGTGCTGCACAAAGACTCAGGAGATGGGGGCCTGACCCGGAAGCAGAGGGGTAACATGTGCCTTGACACCAGCTTCAGAGTTCAAAGGCAAAACTAACAAAACCTCTTTAGAAAGGGTCTTAAAAGGAAAAAAAAAAACTTTCTAATTGAACTGCCCAGGGAGAAAACCTTCTGAGAAGCCTTCAGACCTGACACCAAAAAGAAAACACTGCACAGGAGGCCCCAGAGGGTGCTCCCACCACCCCGTCCTGCGCCCTAGCGGCCACCAATGCGTCCCTTCCCGAGAAAGGCAAGACCCGGCCCAGAAGCGGACCCGATCCGCATCCACAGCAGCCCCCTCGACCGACCTTCCGAGCCCGCGCCTCTGCCCCAGGCTCGACCTGGAAAGACTCCCGATCGAGACTCTCCCGGGGGAAAAGACGGGGCCTTCCCACGCGGGACCAGGGCGGAACAGACGGTTCCTGCACAAGACCGAGCAGGGATCACTTCCGGGCCCGCAGGCCCCGCTGCCGCAGCTCCTCGGTGCTGCTCTTTCAGCGGGAAAGCAGCCACAGACGACGCGGATGAACGCGGAGGGCTGTGTTCGGAAAAACCGTTTTCCAGTTTGGCCGTGCCCGTGGCACCAGAGGATCCTGGGCCAGGGACGGACCCGACACCACACCAATGACCGGAGCCACAGCAGTGACAGGGCCCCATCCTTAGCTGCTAGGCCACCAGCGAGCTCCTTGAAAATTATTTGCAAAAACAGGAGCCAGCCCAACTCCTGCTCTCGGCATTCAATTTTTCTTCCCGAGCAGATGTTTATGCAGAAAAATGCAAGTGCTCATCTTACGGGACTTTCGAGCAGGGCGTCTCACCGAGAGCACGTGGCTGAGGCCTCATCTCCAAGGATTCGGACCCGTTTGGTGAGGCACCAACTCCACGGACATTGACGGAGTCACACGCTCTCCACGCGCCCTTTCCGGGAACCGTGCAGGAGCCAGAGAAAGGCTTTCATGCCTGCTGTGCAGCCGCCAGGCAGGCTGGGCAGCCCGCCAGGCGTCCAACCGGGCCGGGCTCTCCGGGCTCCCTCTGCCGATGCCCCGCGCCTCCTCTCCGTCTGCCGGACACGAGGCCAGACGCCGAGTGGTGAGAACACCCCCTCCGTCTCCACCGCGGGGTGGGCGCACCTCCCCCTCCAGCCCTGAACACGGGTGCGTCTCACAGAAAGCCAAACCTGCGATGCGACGCCGCGCTCGGTCCCTTACCTGCCCCCGTCACAAAACCCTCTGAAAAAGGACCGCATGAGCCGCAATTCACACTTTAAATACATCACGCCCTATGGGGCGTCTGCGTGGGGCTCAACTTAGTGGTTGTGACTGCCTCAGAGAGGATGGCCTCTTGCGACGCCTTACGTAGCAGGCGACGCTACAGGGGAACAAGGTGACTCGAGGAAGACTCAGTCCTGCAAGGCCGGAGCCAGAGCTCCCCCTGCAGCTGCCTGGGGGACGCACAGCCGATCCTCCGTTTACGCCGCTACGAAACGGACAACCTGCAGGGCTGGCTGCCCTACCACCCACAGGCAAAGAGGCCACACGACAGCGTCGCCATGCAAACAGGATACGTGTTTACGAAGCACCAAGATTCACGGGCAAAACTCTCCATCTCATTTACAGGACTGTCTCTCCCACTCTGATGTGGTAGGTCCTCTTCCGGCGACGGGACGAACGACCAGAGCAAGAAAACCTTGCGCATCTTTTCACACAGACAATAATTACAGAACCTTCCTAAGCATTAAGTGAATATAAAGTAGTAGTATTAATACAAATAAAAATAAAACACTGTATTTTAAAAAGACAGTAAGGAGAAAGACAGAAGCACAAAACATGACTATCGTTGCCAAGGCCGTGCGGGTATAGAGCATAATAAAGAGTCCACACGGCCGACACATTTAATCTTTGGAACGACTCGGAAGAGGCAGGACTCACTGTGCAGCATTTTACGGATAAGGAAATTCAGGCCGGAAGAGGGTGAGACACTCGCGGGGAGCGGGGCGCACAGGTTACAGAACCCCAGGCTCTTTCCTCTCTTGGAGGCACCTGCTGAAACGAAAAGCCCCGCCAGGGCAGTGAGGCCCCGGGGGCAGCCTTACCCTGATAATCTTCGGGTCTGTTTTTGTTGGAGCCGAAGATCTTGATGGTGGGAAAGCCCTGCACGCCGTACTGCCCGCCCAGGGACTGATGCTTGTCTGCGTCGACCGCGCCAACCTTCACCACATCCTGCGGGAACGGGAGAGAAATTACTCTTTCCCCTTCGACTGGAACAGATTCTGCAAGCACCGGCTGGGTGAGGACGCGGCCGTGGGCGAGGGGGGCGCAGGGGCGGTGGGGTCCATTCACCAACAGAATGACCGAGCCTCTGGCCTGGGGGTCCACTCGGCCAGTCCAGAGTGCAAGGCTGGGGGGCGGCAGGTGCCGCTCCCAAAGCAGCAGAGCGAAGCATAACCATCCCATTTAACTGGGAAAGAGAATTAACCCAGAGAGACAAGAAAAAAATCCCAAGGTCCATGCTCCCTTTCCTCTCTACCTAATTTTCGCCCCAGACCAAGAATGTCTGGGCTTCAACAGACGAATCGACTGCCAGTTGCACATGCAGCCCATGTGCCTGAACCCACTGACTCTGCCACACACGGCTGCGTGCGGCCTCTCGGATACTCACTTTTAATGCAGTTGCTACCTTCTTCCACTCCGGTGTCAACCTTTGGCAGTGGCCACACCTTTTAGGGGAGGAAAACACAAACAAGGCAGCCGTGAAATCTTTGATTCCCGCTTCAAGAAACCACCACCAGGGCTCCCCGCGCGACGGGCCCTGGGGGTGGGGGGCCGCGGGGAGCAGAGCGCTGCGGCAACACCGCCAGGGGCCCGCAGGAGCTCGCTGGTCCCATTTCTCTACGATCTTCTTTCCTATCACTGTAAAAAAGCTTCCAAATGACCGCTCAATTAAACTGCCTTTAAAAAGTTTACACCACGTCCCCAGCGGGAACTGCAGTGTTTCTCTGGTCAAACGTGGCTCAAGTGTGGTCCGAGTTGTTTTTCGTAAGTTCTCCTAGGGATTCTTCAACCCATTAAGGTTTGCTAGTCCCTGATCCAGCCCGACCTTTCCGTTTCTAGAACTGTTCTAGAGCCAGGTCTCCTGTGCCTAAAGCTCCACGTCCGCTGGCTCCCACGAGCGGAGTTAAGCGTGCCCATCTAAGCCCAATGCAGCGAGGGCAGCACGAGCAAAGCACTTGGTGCCACGTGGTGGTGACCCAGAGCAAGAAAGAGGGAGAGAAACCCAGACCCAGGAAAAAGTCTTCCAGGTGCCAGCACTTGAAAAAAGCTGTGACATACAACACGTAGAAAAAGGTGCTTTTAAAAATTATCTGTACAGGAACCTACTGTTTACAGCAGTCATCGAGGCTGTAGGGAGCTGTTATTTTCATTGTGTTTAACACCTACTGTATGAAGACAGCAGAGCTGGCTCATCTACAGGTGATTTGGATTGGTTTTTGTTTTTTATTTGCTCTTTGAAAATAACTTTATTTTGGGAGTTCTATAAGTACTGGGAACAGACATAAAATGACACACCACCGGTGACAATGAAAAACAACAACAACAACAGCATTTGATCATTTTGTTTGTTTTTTAAACAAAGTAAATTTTCTTCTACTCAGGTCTCTAGGGACTTAAAGAACAAACGCCTGGTGCCAGCACCGTGATGCTCGCTCCTTTCCTGGAAGACTTCACTTACCCAGCACGACAGCCCTGCGGGCAGGCTTTGCTGTCATTTTCATTTTACAGATGATGAACCAGAGCCTGAGACGTTAAGAAACCCGCCCAGCTTCACCCAGTGGCAGAGCTGCCCACCGGGGCGTCCTGGTCCAGAACCACGTTCTTATTCACTAGGTGACATCACCTTCCAGGGGTCCTCAGCTTAATCCACTATTTTATAAGGCAGGAGCTTTCAGCAAATGTCTTGAAATGGTGTTTCTACATACTTACATATAGTAAGTATGTCCAGGTGAGCTACTCCCAAGTCCTGGAGTCAAAATTTACAGAATTTCGTGCCTCCTTAATTTCGAATTATTCTAACGAAAGGAGGACTCGGAGACTGTCAAGGGTATATACCTCCTTCAGTTTCAATGGGAAGCGATGTAAAACAGATGGAGAGGTCACATGAATGTAAACCCAGCAGCGGACCCTCAACCCAGGGGTTCTTCACCTGGTGTCCACAGAGCCCCAAAGGACTGGGGACAAAAATGTAGGGGCTCTGGAAACTCTGCTGGGGGAGAAACCCTCTATTTTCATTAACCCGTAACTGAAATTTAGGCGTTCCCTCGATTATAAACATTAACAGCACACCCTGGGGACTCTGTCCCAAATAAAAGAATCACCGCCAATTTCTTGTCACCACCACAGCTGCTGCAGGTGTGTTTAAACATCATCTGTGTTCATCGCGGCTGCAGCGCTACGGGAGCCAGCGGTCAGACCCCAGCAAGGGAGTCCTATAGAAATCCTATCAAGAGCTGATATTTTAATACTATTATCCCAATAATTTAGGTTTTCTTTGTGAGCCTACAGCTCTTACTTTATACACATAAAACCTTTACTCTAAGGAGGAATTCAAAGCCGTCGCTAAGCCACCAAAGTCCCAGCACAACAAAGAGGTAAAAACACCCTCTCTGATTAGACACTCACCCGGGCTGCTATGAAGCAAGACCCCGCCGGCAGCGCAGAATTAACTACCAGATCCAGATCCCACCTTCTCAATTACGGGGGTGCTGTAGTTTTGGAATGAGGTGTTATCACACACTGTAGGTGCCCCAAACAAGCTAAATTACTCACATGCCGTAAGGGACCGAAACGGTCACATGTGCACAAGCTGCCCACAAAGGCACTCAACACGCCCGTATCCTCACCCCTGCACGTTTCCTAATGCGCACGGAGGAACCCAGACAGAACTCTGCCGTGGATTTAACAAACACAGCGCAAATAGGAGTGTGTCTGTTTATATTTTCATAATAAAAGTATTAGGATGAATAGGACTCACAATGAGACAGCATAAACTTTCCTTTTTTTTTTTGGTCTTTTTTCCATTTCTAGGGCCGCTCCCGCGGCATACGGAAGTTCCCAGGCTAGGGGTCCAATCCGAGCCACGTCTGCGACCTACACCACAGCTCACGGCAACACTGGATCCTTCATCCACTGAGCAAGGCCAGGGATCGAACCCGAAACCTCACGATTCCTAGTTGGATTCGTTAACCACTGCGCCACGATGGGAACTCCGAGACAGCAGAAACTTTTCAAGTAGAGGGTTTTACCTTAATTTGCTGCACTAAACTGGCAGTGAGTTTCCAAAACTCGGTTTTCTTCTTCCAAAGAAACAATTACAAAGCAATAAAGGACAACCTTTCATCAGGCACACCCTGAAAAGTACTGACTCAGGGAATCTTTTGTGTTTAAGAATTTCCTCTACTACCCCCTGGATGGACTTACAGGGCCCAGGGCCCTCTGGACCTCAGATGGCCACGCAGCTCACCTGCAGCAACAGCTGGCAGACCCTCCTCTGCAGGTGCTCGTCGCCTGCACACGTTGCACCGATTCCATTCACCTGTTTCTACGGGCCTATCTGCTGTTGCTGTTGTTGTTCTCAATTAAATGTTTTCACTACCTAAACGACTGGTGCAATACCGTATTCTGACTGCACCAGTGACCCCTGAACAACACGGAGCTTGGGGATGCTGACCCTCTGCAGTCAAAAACCCGCACAGAACACGTCACGGTCAGCCCCTCTCTCCCCGAGGACCCAACTGCCACGGGTGATGGGATACCGCAGCACGAATTTCTTGGGGAAAAACAAACCCATGTAAGTGGACACAGGGCAGTTCGCACCTGTGCTGCTCAAGAGTCAACTGTATATAACTGTGCACCATTAACTTCCATGGCAGTTACAGCTTCACGTCCCCCAGAAACAGATGTAAGGCAAGAGAAGAATTCTGAAATCGAACCAGATATTTATTTATCTTTTCCACTTTTTAGGGCTGCACCTGCAGCATACGGAGGTTCCCAGGCCAGGGGTTGAATCAGAGCTACAGCGGCCGGCCTACTCCACAGCCACGGCAAGGCAGGATCTGAGCCACGTCTGCCACCTACACCACAGCTCATGGCAACGCCGGAGCCTTAACCCACCGAGCGAGGCCAGGGATGGAACCCGCAACCTCATGGTTCCCAGTCGGATTCGTTTCCGCTGCGCCATGATGGGAACTCCAGGAGACCCATTTTTATCAGGATGACATGGATGTGTCCTCTACCTCTTTTAGAAGATGAGTAAAATAAACGAGATGGCTGAATAAAATCACATTTTTATATAGTGTTTTTCCTAGGTTTATAAAGTATCATAAATACTTGACAATCATTTTATAGTACTTACCAAGGAGCATAGAATTCTACGAGCCACAAACTATCACTTTGGATGACTTCTCGGTTGAAATTTGACGGCGTTAATTCGATGACATCGTCACTAGATGAATAGAGACCATTAACTGCTACGAAGAGGGTACAGCTCATCAGACCTGGAGCAGCAACAAAGAGCACACCGTCAACAGCCGGGTCAGGCTCAGACAGGACAGGTGGCAAGCAGCGTCTCCAAGGGACCATGGCCTGGGTCAGCTCTCTCCTAACCCCCGTGCCCCGTCCCTGGCCTGGGTGCTGCTGGAAGCCCCTGGAATTCTTCCCCCCCAGTGCAGTGCCGAGCAAGGAGGGGACGGCCCCCACTCTCGTTTCTCGAGCTGCACTGGAACAGATTTAAATCCTGATCTTAGCCCTTGTCCTACACCAACACCGCCACCCGGAACCACCACCCTCTGAGGCAGTACTAGTGTCGCCATTTGATGGTCAAGGGCAGTGAAAAATAGGGAGGTTACAGCTCGTGGACGCTACGACCTCAGATAATCCACACGGTATTTCTGGCGTTATTCAGTTCCATTGTTCGCATGCTGTCTTTATTAGAGCTTTTGTGATGGGAAACATAATTATTGGCCTCCCCTACCAGACTGTGACTCTCTCAAGGTTTTATAAAAACTTTTATTCCTGCCAACACGCCCCATGGCCTAGGAGCAGGCTCGGAGTTGCTGGTTGAGCTCCAAGGAATGTTCACATATACAGTGTTACAAAGGGGAGGCGAGAGAAGCTACTATTCATAGGAGAATCGAGCCACTCTGTGGACCAAGTGTAATTTTGTTGGCTACTCTGGGAACGTAAAAGTAGTTTATAATAATTACATAGAAAAATAAGTTCTGAACTAATATGTAAAAAACCTAAGTTTTTTGAATTGGTAATATTATCAAAATTTCACCCCCTCACATATACCTACACACACACACAGAAATTATATGTTATATCTATGTACACACATAAAATTTCTTGGTATTTTCTAATCGCATTGGCTTATACCTCTAAAATAATACCAAAAAGCAAAATGTTTTGACTTCAGCAGGTATGGTTCCCCATTTCCCAGCTTCTGGGTTGAAATAAACTTTACGTTAAAGAAATTTCTATTACTTTCGTTTCAGCCTCTATGAAGAGAATCATGTGTCCTTCCTTTCATCTCTTGAGGTTACAAATTTTAAGTTAACACGGTAACTTTTCAAACAGGATTGCTACTCGGCAGGAGATAGCAAAAGCACACGCAGGGGAGGGGAAGGTTTCTTTTTCAGGATGGGCGTGTGTGTGGGTGTGCATGTGGGCGTGCACGTGGGCGTGCGCAGAGGGAATCGGTGCGATGGGAGGGGCTGGGGGACAGGGACTAGGGGAACAAAACGCCTGCATCGGGGAGAAGAGGGAACCCCGAATCAGGGAGGGGGGCCTGCAGCTGCGTGACCTCCTCTTCCGTTTCAAGAGGTGGGACACAGTGAACGTGGCCGGAGGTCAAGCCGACCACCGCCAGGCTCCCTCGAGGCTCCCTCAACGCCGGCTGTCGGAGGAGCAGCCGCCAGCTGCCCGGGCCCCAAAAGGCGGCGAGCTCTGGGCGTAAAACACACACTGACCCTCAGAGAGGAAAACCGGGCACGATCTCATCGATATTTCTGATATACCGGATACATAGATGTCTACAAAATGAATCTCACCTATTTCTTTCTGCCTTTTTAAATGTGAAAACTTTAGAAAACTTTAAATCACGTATCAGCTGGAATTACACGTCCATCGGCTGGTGCTGCTCAAGCATCCTTCCGTTGCCACAGGTACGATTAAGTAGAGCCGGACATCATTTAACCAAGCGAGTCAATCAAGACTCTGAGCAAAGACAGGCCTAATTCTGAGAAGCTTGGAAGGCTGGTCTTAGAAAATCCTCTATGGAGTTTCTACCACTACTTGTAAAGACATTTATCTTAAACAAAACAAAACCAAAAACTCTATGAATTGATACTTGTTCAATATACTGCACTCCTTGGGAAATTTTCAAAAACTAGGGGGAAAAAAGGCCAAGCTATCAACAGTCCCACTAGAATGAACGACTGGTACGCTGGTGGGTCTTCTTACTGACCTCTCTCTGTACCACGCGGAGCTCTAAACTCTGTGTAAATAAACGGGACCTCACTGGACATCCTGACACTCGCTTCCGAATCCTTTCTTCACTCATAAGAAGTTACGGATTCTACCTAAGTAACTACGGTATCGAGTCCCCCCACGTAACCATTTGCAATGGCGGTATCACGTTGCCAATCCGCTCCTGACATAATTTGATGGTTTCCAATTCTGCATTATTACCAGGCCAATGCTAAAAATTCCAATACTTTTCCCCTCCTCAAATAAATATGATTTCCTTAAGAGAAACTCTCGCAAGGGGGACTGGGGTACGGCTGACATTTTGCTATCTGTCTGTGTATCCAACGACCCTCCCGAAACTGCCACCCTAGCTCAGCCTAACACTTAGATGACTAGGTACCACTTAGTCACTCACGCTAAGGGGTCTGCGTCCCCTTGCCCACCTTAGCCCGGGAAACGGAGACAGTGAACGGGTCATTGGCCTAAGGCCACACAGTCAGAAAGTACATGGTTATTCAACCCCACATTTTAACCAAAGGACCGGAGCTCGCAGGAGTGCACCCCAAGGACAGGCACCCGCAGACGGCGGCGTGTCCTCTCCCCTTCAGACTTTCAAGCAGGCTGGAGTCATCAAAGGACAGGGCGGGACTTTCTACCTCAGGAACGTACTTCCTTCCCATTCAGATGGTCCTGACTGCTGACACTCAGTATAACACGGACAGGAGCCCCCGGGAGCCCCCCCGCAATGGCGCTGGACTTTTGTTACTCATCTTTAAAGTGGCCTGCTTCCCACAAGCACCTCCCCTGCTTAGGAATGGCTATCCATGGAAATATCTTGATAATAAAGGTTCAAGACCTAATTCCCTTAAAGGGCAGTAAGATGTGGCAGGGTTAGAAGGAAATCAAATATGATGCTCAGAAAAGCACTAAAAGGTGTACAAACTCCAGCGTTCCCGTTGTGGCGCAGCAGAAACGAATCTGACTAGTAACCACAAGATTTCAAGCTCGATCCCTGGCCTTGCTCGGTGGGTTAAGGATCCGCCGTTGCTGTGGCTGTGGCGTAGGTCAGCAGCTGTAGCTCTGATTGGACCCCTAGCCTGGGAACCTCCAATATGCCGCAAGTGCGGCCCTAAAAACCAAAAAAAAGAAAAAAAAGGATGTACAAATTCTGACTGCATAATAGTCGGTAATTACCCTCTTCAAAAACCCCTCAAGAAAACAAAAAACCCTGAGCCCACTTAAGATGCTAAAGTAGGTTAATGCTGACCAGTAATGTTCTCTTTCTAAATTTCACATGGTCCTTCCACTCACTGATAATGAGCACAAATGGAACATTCGAGTGTCTGGAGTCTATGCGAGCAGATGGTTTTGCCATCTGTGGCCTCCCGTTATTCCTCCACTGCGGATAAGGATGCTATAAATCCGCGTCAGTAACATTTCTGTCCCACACCTGTTAGCAAGACTACATGTCTCAAAGCAGGAATCTAGAAACCAAGAGGACTCCCCCAAAGGCTGATTACATGTATTAAAATAATGAGCTAACTGAATGAATCACAGAGTCATTTGGAGACTTGTCTGAATTCACTTGCAGGCAACCAAAGAGAAGTAAGTTCCTTCTCCCTCCTCTATTCTTTCTGCACTAATACAGCAAATATTTCCATCTTTTTTTAACTCTCTTTGGACATATACAATCTCACTGATCCTGAGAACAACTCTGTGGAGTACTAGCCCGGAGCAGTTAAGTAACTGGCTCCCACTCACACAACTCGTAGATTCGGGGACGGAGGCCTGGGACTCAAACCTTGCTCAAACCGTGGGTCCAGAGTATTCACACAACCACCGTCAGAGCGCCTTGCCTGAGCCCAGGGAGAGCCCTGAGACGGGACGGATCCACAACCCCACTCACTGCGGTCTCTAAGACATTTACTAAGTCAGGAAAGTCGGCCTTGAATTTAGTTTTTAAAAGTTCAATCACATTTCAAGTGCTCTTGCATCCTAAGACCCGCTTTAGGGAGGTACTAGTCCCTTTTTAATGAAACTATCCGGACAAGGTTTATGATGGTTCAATTTTTGGGGGGAGAGGGGAGTGAGAATTCCATAAAACAGGTGGTGAGGACAAGACCCTCCCGGTACACGCTCGAGGCCCAGAACCCGCCCAAACTCAATATCCGCCAGGGATCAGCCAGAGCTGGTCCCAGCGGCTCAAACGCAGCTCCGGGCCTTAGCTCACGCCCCGGCCTCCAGTCGCCGCCCCTTCACCGGAGCCCGGCACCGGGCACTCGTACCCGGGCGCGGGGCTGTCCCGGCGCCCTGGGTTCGAGCCCAGCCCCAGGGCTCCTCCTCCCCGCCGCGCTCGCGCACACGCTCCCGCCGGGTGGGATACGGCCGCCCCCAAGGGCGCCCTCACCTCCGCACGCGCCCTGCTCGTCTGCCCTAGATCCCGCTCGGGGGGGCTCCGGCCCAGGGCAGCCGGCGCCCCCGCTCCCCCACCCCCCACCCCAAGGCCGCGGAGCTCCCTTACCGCCCCGCGGCTTCCCCTACTGCGTCCCCCGCGTGGGCCGGGCCCGCGATCCCCCACTTCTGCGCGGGCCGGATCGAGGCCACGCGCCCGCCCGCTCCCCGGGTCACGGCCCGCCGTGGGGGTTCCGAGCTCTCCCGCTGCCCCCTGGACGGGGGAGCCCGCGCTTACCGAGGACCAGGCGAGCCATGCCGAGCACCTCCGCCGTCGTGCAGTCCAGCCACCACCTCACTTCTGCCGCGCCGCGCCCCCGCCGCCCCGCGTCCCGCCCTCGGCCCTCAAGGCAGCCGCTGGGCGGTGCGGCGGGGGCGGGCCGGAAGACGCTCGCCAAGCCGTGGCCGCGGCTTATTGGTCCCGGCAGACTTCGCTCATTTGCATGGCCAATGAGAGGCGGCCGGGTAGAGGTTACGCGTTTGGGTTTGGCGGGGGCGGGGCGAGCGGCGGAAGGAGGGACTTGCTTGGGGGCGGGGTTGGCCAGCCGCTCCTTCTCCCTCTCGCTCGCCGCTCCTGGGCTTGCTGTACTTTTCTGACTACAGTGATTGTTTTCTCTCTCCGATCCTTGGGACTCTCTCTTTCCTCGCTTGACTCTAACGAGCCCTTTTCCAGCCCTCACTCGCCCCTTGCTTCCCTCCACTCCCCACCCCTTACCGTCTTTGTCCACAGGGAGGATAAGTTTCTTGGGGCCCGCGATGCATCTACGACCTTATTAAAATGACATATTAATTTTCCTCGTGCCCGGACAAGTATTCAGTCATAAGGCACCTACAAAGCACATACTGTATATAACACAATTCAACAAGTATTTTGGCGAATTACTTTAAAAGTTCCGCTAACCAAGGCCCAGGACTGCTTAGCTTTTCAGAGGGGCCCTCATTCTCAGTAGAAACCCCGTGGGGCTTAAGCTTCAGGACTTCTCTCTTGTGCGGTTTACTTCTCCTCCCCAAGGGGCCCTAGCAGTGAGTTCAAATGGCCATGTGTTTTGTAAAATTTGCAAAAGTGAAATATTTTAAGCGTAACAGGCTCAGATGGCAGTATCTTTCCGCTCTGATTTCCTCTTTTCTGTTTAGAATGGACTCAAGCATTTTGGGTTTTGTATTACCAATGGTTTATTTCTCCGTAGTGCTTAATGCACAGAGTAGCTCAGATTCCCGCCCAAGCGTTTATGGGCACCCCGAGGTCCGGGAATGGTGAAGGCATATAGGGCTTCCTGGAAGAAGGGGCGCTAGAGCTGAGTCTGGAAGATGTGCCAGGCAAACAGGAGAAAGTCCATTCTGGACACAGGGAGCAAGGGGAGTGAGGAGGGCACAGGAGAGGGAACTGAGGCCATGAAGAGGAAGCTGGCAGCAGGTGCTAGATGATGGGGTGGTGCTGAGGGCTGTGTGACATGGTGGGACATTAAGATCAGACGTAGACTGAGCCATGTAGATGTCTGATTTTTGATTCTGTAAGATTTCTTGGGGTTTATTGATGCTGTTGTAAACTCTTGATGATCAGGGTAAATTTTTAGGGACAACCCTAAAATCTCAGTGGCTTATTCTGTAATCGCTTTGTTCCCACTCTCATTGGGGAGCAGCTTTCCATGTGGTGACACAGGGACCCTGGGGCCTCCCATCTTACAAAGCCACCATCCTCTAAAACATGCACTTTCAACATGGGAAATATTGCTTCCAAGGTTCTTGGGGCAGAAAAATGCAAAAATCTTAGATGTTACAAGGGCCTAACTACATAAACAGATATACACTGTATCTGTGTTTTTCAAATTTCAGGGAGAGAAGAAACGTCTAAAAGTCTCCTTAGAGGGGTGATAATAAAAAACAAATCTGACAAGCATTGTCCTAGAACAGAGCTGTCCAGTGGAAATATAACCTGAGCTGTGACCACACATGGAATTTAAAAATTTCCAGTAGCCACATTAAAAAAGTAAAGAGATTAATTTTAATAATATAGTTTACTCCCAGATACCCAAACATTATCACTTCCTCATGTAATCATGTTAAAAATGATTAATGATGGAGTTCCCGTTGTGGCTCAGCGGTAACAAACCCCACTAGTATCCATGAGAATGTGGGTCTGATCCCTAGCCTCGCTCAGTGGGTTATAGATCTGGCATTGTGGTGGGCTGCAGTGTAGGTCACAGACAGAGCTCCAATCCTGTGTGGCTGTGGTGTAGGCGGGCAGCTGTAGCTCTGATTGAACCCCTAGCCTGGGAACTTCCATATGCCGCAGGTGGGGCCCTAAAATAAAAATAAAATTAAAAAAAAGAACCAAAAAAAAGATTAATGAGCTATTTATATTCCTTTTTTTCATACCAAGTCTTTGAAACTCAGCATACATTTTATGCTTACAGCATGGCTAAAATTAGGTTGGCCATATATCTATTTTTTCTTTTTGGCTGCCCCACTGCATATGGGGTTCCTGGGCCGGGGATCAGATCTGAGCTGCACGTGTGACCTATACCGCAGCTGTGGCAACGCCGGATTATTTAACCCACTGTTTCGGGCCAGGGATCAAACCTGCGTCCAGGTGTTGCAGAGATGCTGAAGCTCCTATTGTGTCACAGCGGAACGCCACACTGGCCACATTTCAAGTGACATGTACCTTGCGCAATGCGGGAGGCAGGTCAGTAAAAAGCGACCGGGAAGGCATATATTGAAAGTGCTCTGGGATCACCGAATAAACCAGCAGTTTGCTCTGCCTGAGGGAGTCTGATGCGGAAGAAGGTTCCCAGTGGGGCAAGGAGATGCGCCTGGCGAGGACGGGGCTCATGCGCATGCGCCATGCGTGCAGAGTCCTGACCAGCCCTCCTAGCAGGTGGACAAGGACCTGTCTCCACAGCGACACCTTTTTTTTTTTTTTTTTTCTTGTCTTTTTGCTATTTCTTGGGCCGCTCCCGTGGCATATGGAGGTTCCCAGGCTAGGGGTTGAATCCGAGCTGTAGCCAGCGGCCTACACCACAGCCACAGCAATGCCGGATCCTTAATCCTCTGAGCGAGGCCAGGGATCGAACTCGCACCCTCATGGTTCCTAGTCGGATTCGTTAACCACTGTGCCACGACGGGAACTCCGCTACACCTGTCTTTTATCAACACTGTGAGTTTTAAGAATAAATGATTAAAACATTTTTACATAACTAAATTTCCATTGGGCCCTCTTTCAGCATGGCTCTTTGGGAGCTCAGTAAATAAGAATGCAGTGTTCCAGCATTGGGCGACCGAGATTGGAGACAATTTTAAAAAGTCCTGCTGGCTTTGGCTGGAAGCTGAGATGATCAAACGCCAGCTCTGGGCCATTGTTCTCAGAAAAGGCAGAAAGGACAGCGCTAATATTTTCTGACGTACAGCAGGCTCCTCATCTTGTTCTGCCCTCAAAGGCTTGATCGCCAACCAGAAAAGAATAAAACAAATGCTTTAAAGGGCAAGAAAGGACTGTTCAGAATGCCTGATTTTCTTCTAGGACAGGGAGCAGAGTTAGTAACTCAAATTCCCACCACCCTTCCTATGGTTCGTAATAATTACTATAATAATAAATAAGTAATAGATGCTAGCTTTGAATGCGCTTTCTCCAGAAATTGTTGTTTGTTTGTTTGTTGTCTTTTTTAGGGCCACACCTGAGGTGTATGGAAGTTCCCAGGCTAGGGGTTCAATCGGAGCTGCCGCTGCCGGCCTGCACCACAGCCACAGCAACACCAGATCTGAGCCGTGTCTGCAGCCTACACTGCAGCGGGAGGCAGCACCAGATCTCTTAACCCGCTGAGAAAGGCCAGGAATCTAACCTGCATCCTCATGGATACTAGTTGGATTCTTAACCCATTGAGCCACAATGGGAACTCCCTCCCCAGAAATTTTTAAAGTGGAGGTGGGGATGGTGATGAATAAACTTTCCTTCGCTTATCATTTCCGGCCCCCACCCCCACAAGGCTCTTCCTGGGATTTGCTGCTTGTCCGCCCTTGTCTGTCATCCCCAAGTTCCTGTAAGCACTTCTTCCATCCTAAAAGGAGAGGAAAGGAAGGCTATGGCTGGGAGAGAATAAGTACCTCCAGGGAAGAGTCTCCTGTGTGTTACACCTGCTTAGAAGTGGATGATATGAAAGCCAGAGGGAGGAACTGACTTTGGCAAAGTCAGCTGACTTTGCCTCCTCCCACACAGGGGAGGGTTTTTTCCTTCCTTTCTTTCTTCTTCCTTCCTTCCTTTCTTTCTCCATCCACTTACAATGCTGTGCTAGTTTCTGATTTCAGTTATACACATATATACCAGTGGGGGGGCTTACCAGTCAGGGAAAAGGGAGAAATGTGTTCCAGGCAGAGGGCATGGCATGTGCAAAGGCACCGGGGTAGGAATCAGCCGTTGCTGATTTTTTTCTGAAAACTGTACACACATGTCCTATAATCACAGTCACTGCACTTTGGCTGCTTCCCAGGGATCACACGTGAGGCTAAGCTCACCAACATCATTCACTTATGCAGTCAGTGCTCTACCCCTGAGCTATAGCTCGACCTCTATTAACTTATGAAAACTGTCCCAAACCCCTCTTCCTCCCTTTGCATCCTTTGTGGATCTGCTTCCATTTAAGTCTTCGGAGGCCTTTCCTGAGCACACCTTCTAAAGCTGGCATCCTCTTCCATCTGCAAAGCCAGTGTCAGGCTGAGTCTTGCTCACGTCACCTTCTCTGTTCTCTTCTGTCCCCATCATCCACTTTCAGGGAGCCTGGTGATTACAAGGCCATCCAGGTTACCCAGGACAACCTCCCTATTTGAAGGTCAGCTGATCAGCAATGCTCAGTTCCAGCAGCAAACTGAATGTCCCTTTGCCGGGTAGCACATTCGCCGGTTCTGAAGGTTGGGACGTAGACATCCTAGGGTAATAGTGTTGATCACAATGGGTAATTATTTATTTGGTCCCTTCCTTTTGTCTTATGTGTGAAGTCCATGAGGGCAGGCTCTGCATCTTTGCTGTTTCCGCTGACCTGGACCATGCGCTGGACCAGGGCTGGCCCAGTGCGGACACTCAGCAGGTCCTCAGTGACCACGTGCTGAGAGAGGGGATGACGCTCCTGCGAGGCGGGCATTCTCCTGCCTCTTTTAGACACATGAAGATGGTCAGGGAGGTGAAAAAGTGCACCCAGGCTCTCGAGCCCTGTATCTTAGAGTCTACAATAGTCAGGTTGAGTTAGGTGATGCCGCAGTAACAAACTACCCTCATGAAAGGAGTAGAGATTTGCTCACACATCCTACCTGTCTATCATGGGTTGTCTACACCTCTGCTCTGCATCAGTTTCACTCTGGGGCCCAGGTGATGGAGCGGCCTCTTCCAGGTAGCTGAGGTCAAAGGAGCCCCTGGCACAACCACACACGGGCTCTTTAATCTTCTGTTGGGAAGTGACACACCTTACCGACTCCCACACACATCGATTGGACCAAGCAGGACACATGAGTCTAACCAGTGGGGACTGCATTGGTTTGCTAGGGCTGCCATGACAAAATACTATGGGTCGGGATGGCTTAGACAACAGAAATTCATGGTGTCACAGTTCTGGAGGCTGGAAGGTCAAGATCAAGGTGCTACTGAGTTGGTTCTCATGAGGCCTCTCTCCTTGGCTTGTAGACAGGCCACCTTCTCACTGTGCCCTCACGTGGCCCTTCCTCGTGTGTCACTCCCTCTCATAAGGACACCGGTCCTAGAGGATTAGGACTCCACCCTTATAACCTCATTGACCCTTAAGGGCCTCCTTAAGGGCCCCGTCTCCAAAGACAGTCGCCCTGGGGGGTAGGGCTTCAACGTAGGAAATGTGAGGGGACACCGACCAGTGGGTGACAAAGAGGTATCATTTTTCCCATAGAGAATAACATCCTGGGGAGGGTAAGTGAAACATTTGGCAGAAAATTTACATAATCCGTCTGGATTGGCCTGGCTTCTGGCTCAGAGCCTCCCGCAAGGGGTCATGAGCCAACCGAGGAGGGAGGCTTCATCTTCCTCCCTCCTCCGTGTGGCCTGGCTCCTGGCTGACACCGTGTCATGCTCAGTGTCTTCTTCAAGGGCATGTCCCACCCTCGTTTTTCCCTGGGGGATGATAAGCATCCTTGACAACGATGCCTGATACCCACGGAGTGCGCCTCCCGGGGCCGATGCATTGTGCAGGGTTTTACACGGATGGCCTCAGTTCAGCTTGGTGGCCATTCTGTGACGAAGCCCCTTTGTGTTTCTGTTTTCCAGGGGGAGACGGAAGTCGGGGAGGTCGCCTAAGGCACCTGAGGACCCACAGGGGAGGAGAGGCGGGAGGGTCGGGCCAAGCTCAGCTGTCCCCAGGCCACACCCTCCTCTCCACGTCATCCTGGGGCCCCTGCTGCTCCAGGGAGCCTCTCATCACCTGGACCAGGCCCTCAAGCCCTCTGCCTCTGCAATTTTTCTTTCTCTTTTTTCTTTCTTTCTTTCTTTCTTTCTTTCTTTCTTTCTTTCTTTCTTTCTTTCTTTCTTTCTTTCTTTCTTTCTTTCTTTCTTTCTTTCTTTTTTGTCGTCTTAGGGCCACACCAGCGGCACATAGAGGTTCCCAGGCTAGGGGTCAGGTGGGAGCTACAGCTGCCAGTCTATACCACAGCTACAGCAACACAGGATCCAAGCTGCGTCTTTGACCTACACCACAGCTCACGGCAACGCTGGATCCTTAACCCACTGAGCAAGGCCAGGGATCAAACCTGAAACCTCATGGTTCCTAGTTGGATTCCTTTCCGCTGTGCTGCAATGGGAACTCCTGCCTCTGCTTTGTCTCTGGAGCCCCCCATGCCTGGTTTCCCCAGCCATGGGCTCTACTTTCAGCTCCCGGAAGCCGCACGCTGTCCTGACCTGGAAGGTGCTGCTGGCCCTGCAGGGGGCGCCCTCCCCCTCCCTGTTGCTTGACTTGTTCCAAACTCAGCCCAGACCTATTCTTCACTTCACACTCATATGTGTGGCTACGGTTATGTTCTGTTTTCTTTTCTTTTCAGGGCCACGCCCTCGGCACATGGAAGTTCCCAGGCTAGGAGTCGAATTGGATCTGCAGCTGCCGGCCTACACCACAGTCACAGCAACACGGGACCCCATCAGGGTTTTCAACCTGCACCACAGCTCACTGCAACGCTGGGTCCTTAACCCACTGAGTGAGGCCAGGGATCGAACCCACATCCTCACAGACGCTATGTCTGGTTCTTAACCCGCTGAGCCACAAAGGGAACTCCAGGACGGCTATTGTGGAGAAAAAAAAACAAGGAAAATAACATGTTGGCAAAACTCTGGAGAAATTGGAATCCTTTTGCCCTTCTGGCGAGGACATAAAATGGTGAAGCTGTTGTGGAAAACTATACAATTTCCTCAAAAAGTTAAACGTGGAGTTTCCATATGATCCAGCAATTCCACTCCTCGGTATATACCCCACAGAGCTGAAAACAGAGACGTAGATACACCACTGCTCCCAAACCGTGTCTGCCAGTGTTCACTACAGCATTATTCTCAGTTATCAAAAGGCTGAAATAGGAGTTCCCGTCGTGGCTCAGTGGTTAACAAATCTGACTAGGAAACATGAGGTTGCAGGTTCGATCCCTGGCCTTGCTCAGGGGGTGAAGGATTCGGCGTTGCCGTGAGCTGTGGTGTAGGTTGCTGCCGTGGCTCAGATCCCACGTGGCTGTGGCTCTGGCGTAGGCTGGCAGCTGTAGCTCCAATTGGACCCCTAGCCTGGGAACCTCCACATGCCGCGGGAGCGGCCCTAGAAAAGGCAAAAAGACAAAAAAAAAAGGCTGAAATGACCCAAGTGTCCACGAATGGTTGAATGAAGACCTTGCATGGTATACCCATGCAATGGAGTATTATTCAGACTTGTAAATGAATAAAATGTAGTTCCCATTGTAGCACAGTGGGTTAGGAATCCGACTAGTATCCATGAGAATGTGGGTTCGATCCTTGGCCTCGCTCGGTTGATTAAGGAACCAGCAGTGGTGTAGGTTGCAGACATGGCTTGAATCCCATGTTGCTGTGGCTCTGGTGTAGGCCAGAACCTGCATTTCTGATTTGACTCCTAGGCCTGGGAACTCTCATACACTGGGGGAGCAGTCCTTAAAAAAAGGGGGGGGGATAAAATTCTGATACACACCACGATATGTATGACTCTTGAATGTGTATATGCTAACATCCTTATAATAAGTTATGTGTATTAAATAAGCCAGACACAAAAAAACAAATGCTATGACTCCATGTATATGAAGTACCTAAATTAGTCAAATCCATAAAGATAAAAAGTAGACAGGAGTTCCCTGGTGGCCTAGTGGTTAAGGACTTGGTGTTGTCACTGCTGTGGTTCAATTCAGTCCCTGGCCCAGGGACTTCTGCATGCTGCAGGTGCAGCAAAAAAGTAAAAGAGAGGTTCCCAGAGGCTGGAGGAGGGAGTAAAGGGGGTGCGGAGTTTCCGTCTGGGGAGGTGATGAAGTCCTGGAGACGATGGTGGTGTTGGCGGCACAACGTGAATGTCCTTAATGCCGCTGAACTGTGTACTTAAAACGCTGACTTTTATCTTCAGTGTATTTCACCACCTTAATCAAACAAACACCCAGAGGGCCATCCTGCTGGGCTCCCGCTGTGTCAGAGGCGTCTCTGCGTCAGAACAGTGTCCTGTGCCATTTTCTTTGCTGGCCAAGTCCTCCTGGGGGCCACTGACTGCACCTGGGACGATACCTGGCGTAATTAGGTCTCTAATATATATTTTATTTTAATAAGGAAAGAAACAAGTGCCCCTTATCCCCAGGGCATTTGGATGGGGGTGGGGGGATGTCTGTGGGGAGCCGTGCACTCGTTCCACAGCTCCGGGGAACAGCCCGTGTCCTGCAGTATTTAGCAGGGAGTGATGATCTTGCCTCTGTTTCCCCCGGAGGAACAGGCAAACTGGGGCAGAGACCACGTGGATCATGGCGGGGGGGGGGGGGGGTGGCGCTTTCTTAAAAGGCCCGTCTCGGCAGGATTGCCACCAGGACACATGGGGCCTGGAGAGGCCCTGCCATCATCCTTTCCTTGTGGAAGCTGTGATGTGCAGGTGCTCCCAGGGGGCAAGAAGGGCAGTGCCCTTGAACTTGGAGAGGAGGGAAATGAGCGCGCCCTCTGCAGGTGAGAGTAATGAATTTCCTAGGTCTTGGGAGGAAAAGAATGACTTTCTAGGCCTGGAGGAAAAGGACCTCAAGCTAATTCGTTTGGTCATGGCAGCATATTTAAGGGGAAAATGTGTAAAGAAAAAAAATTTTTTTTTGTCTTTTTAGGACTGTGCCTGCAGCATGTGGAGGTTCCCAGCTAGGGGTCAAATCGGAGCTCCAGCTGCTGGCCTACACCACAGCCACAGCAAAGCCAGATCCTTAACCTACTGAGCAAGGCCAGGGATCGAACCCGCGTCCTCACGGATACTAGTTGGATTTGTTAACCACTGAGCCATGACAGGAACTCTGAGAAAAAATGTTTAAAGAAAAATGTGTATGGGAGTTCCTATTGTGGCTCAGTAGGTTTAGGAGGCCACGTGGTCTGTGAGGATGGGGTTTGATCCCTGGCCTCCCTCAGCATGTAAAGGCTCTGGCATTGTCACAAGCTGCCGTGTAGGTGGCAGATATGGCTGGGATCCGGAGCTGCTGTGGCTGCGGCTTAGGCTGCAGCTCCAGCTCCAATTCCACCCCTGGCCCAGGAACTTCTCTATGCCACAGATGCGACTGTGAAAAAAAAAAAAAAAAGTGTATAAAGTCCAGGAGTATACGTGCTTCAATAACACAATTTTTTTTTTTTTTTTTTTTTTTTGCCGCAGCCTCAGCATGGAGAAGTTCCTGAACAGAGATGGAACCCGCATCACAGCCGCAATCAGCGCCTCTGCAGTGAAGTGACTGTGTCCTTAACCTGCTGGCCCACAAGGGAACTCCACTGACGTCATTTTTGGTGGTCTGCCTAATAGCCTTTCTTACAAAAGTACCCCCATTTATCCAGCTGGTTCTCTGTCGCCAGCCGTTCCGTTGCCCACCCCCTTACCTTTCCGCTTTGCTATTATAATTTGGACTGCAGTGACCTACTCGCTCGTACAACTTGGTTACAAGCAACATGGGATCCAGCAGCTTAAATAGAGTCAGGACACTGTAAGCGGAGGGTCTCGCAGAGGCCGGGGCAGGACGTAGCTGGTCCTCGGGAAGAGACAGGAGGAGATGCTGGCTGACTCCTCCCCCATCTCCTAGTGTCTCTGTTTCCTTCTTCTGTTTGGTTCACGTGGCGGAAGACGGCCACCGCGCTCGTCTCCGAGGGCTGCTGGGGAACACATACCCCAAAGTTCAGGCAAGAGCCATTTATCCTTGCATCGGTCCGAGGCTCCAAGTCCAAGATCAAGGGAGTCAGCAGGGCAGTGAGACCCGCAGGGAAACCCCTCTTCACCTTGTCTCGTTCTGACAGTTTTCTGGCAATCCTTGCTGTCCGCAGGCTGGGAGAGGCATTGCTCGCATCTCTGCCTCCATCATCACGTGACCTTCCCCCAGTGTGTCTGTTCTTCTTCTTCTTTTTTTTTTTTTTTGCCATGTCCGCTGCATGCAGAAGTTCCCCTGGGCCAGGGATCAAACCCCTGCCCCGCCACAGCAGCAACCCAAGCCACTGCAGTGACAACATCAAATCCTTAACCCACTGAGCCACCAGGGAACTCTTCTCTTCTTTAAAGGACGCCAGTCATGTTGGATTAAGAGTCCACTGGACCCCAGTATGACCTTACTTTAACTAATTACATCTGCGAAGACCCTATTTCCAAATAAAAGCACTTTCTGAGGCACTCGGTTTGAGGTTCGATGTGTTTTGGAAGGATATGATTCAACCCATAGCAACCACAGCGCGGCTCTTAAGTATTGACGTTTTTCCCATTTAATGGATCAGCCAAGAATGAACACAAATTTATAAGCCAAATGCCAACTTCCTGGAGACAGAATCGTGATGGGCATGGGGTATACGCAGTGCCCAGGGGATGGAGCGTGGCCCGCTCTCCTGACTGAGAAAGGAGGGGGATCCAGCGAGAGAGAGATCCCTGGTGTTGATCCCGAAGATTCTGGAATATAAGCATTTACACTGCATTTCTTTTTTCATTTTTCTTTTTAGGGCCATGTGCTCAGCATAAGGAAGTTCCCAGGCTAGGGGGTCGAATAGAATCTGCAGCTGCCGGCTTACGCCACAGCCACAGCAACACCAGATCCGAGCCGTGTCTGCAACCTACACCACAGCTCACGGCAACGCCAGATCCTTAACCCGCTGAGTGAGACCAGGGATCAAACTCGTGTCCTCATGGATACTAGACAGGTTCGTTACTGCTGAGCCATGATGGGAACTCCTAAATTACGCTTCCTATTTCCTCAGACACTACTCTTTTTTAAAATTTTATTTCATTTTTTTACTTAATAGTTTGAGTTTTTAAAATGAGAGTTCACTTACAATGATGTGCCATATATTTTTATTTTAAAGTTTTATGGAAGTCTAGTTGATTTACAATGTTGTGATAATTTCTAGACTTCACTCTGAATGAACCCTGGCCCTTCCATTGTCCCATGTTTTATTCTTGACAATTTCAAACATATAGAAATGTCAAAAGAATTTTCCAGAGAGCACTCACATAGCCACCCAAGTTCTGCAGTACTATTCTACTGTGTTTGCTCCATCTCACAGCTCTTCGCCCATCCAGGATCATTTTTAAGGCTCTTGATTTATATTGGCCAATTACCTTCTAGATGTAGCATTTCGCAGTTCTGTTCGCAGTATTTGAAAGAGCTTGCAACAGCTCATTTCGAAGTTGGCAAAGGAATGTATTTCCAAGTGTGGGAGTTTATCACACTGAGCAGGATTGGGGCAGACCTTCAGGACTGAGAAAGAAATTGTAAAATAACTTCTTATTTGGAAACAAAGTCAAACTCAAGGACAAGTTGCAAGAATAAAAATGATACAAGGAGCTCCCATGTACCCCTTTCCCAGAGTCACTTGTTATTAACCTTTCATCCAATGTGCTTCATAGTTGCTCTCTTCCTGTGTGTGTGTGTCTGTGTGTGTGTGTGTGTGTGTTTATTCTCTTACATAGGCGAACTACAGATACCAACTTCAGACAATGTAACACTGATACAATACTGCTTTTAAACTTCCTCTGCATACCATTTTGTTGGTTGGCCCATGAATGACGCTCTCTCTCTCTCTTTTTAAAGCATCCTGCTCCCCTTCCATGGGATCCAGTCCAGAGTCAGGTGTTTAATTACGGTGTGATGTCTCTTGAACAGCTTTATTTATTTATTTATTTTAGTCTTTTTGTCTTTTTTAGGGCCACATCTGTGGCATATGGAGGTTGCCAGGCTAGGGGTCCAATCGGAGCCGTAAATGCCAGCCTATGCCAGAGCCACAGCAATGCCAGATCCGAGCTGTGTCTGTGACCTATACTGCAGCTCATGGCAATGCTGGATCCTTAACCCACTGAGCGAGGCCAGGGATCGAACCTGCATCCTCATGGATGCTAGTTGGGTTCGTTAACTGCTGAGCCACGATGGGAATTCTTGAACAGCTTTATTTTTATTTTTACTTTATTTTTTTGCTTTTTAGGGCCTAACCTGTGGCATATGGAAGCTCCCAGGCCAGGGGTCCAATTGGAGCCACAGCTGCCGGCCTACACCACAGCCACAGCAATGCAGGATCCAAGCCACGTCTGCAACCTACACCACAGCTCACGGCAGCACTGGATCCTTAACCCACTGAATGAGGCCAGGAATTGAACCCACGTCCTCACGGATCCTGATGGGGTTTGTTAAACACTGAGCCATGACGGGAGCTCCCTCTTGAACATCTTTTCACCTGGAATATGGCCATGGTTTTGCTTTGCCTTTTATGGCATCGACATTTTGAAAGAATACAATCCCTCTGACCCACTTTGCTTCGATGGAGCCGTCCCCATTTGTGCTTATCTGTTTTTTCTTGTGATTAGATTCAAGCGGCATTCTTGGCAGGACAACTGTGTCAGTGACAGAGGCTTTTTCTCTGTGAATTCTTCTTCTTGTCCCATTTATTTTGCTCCCCAAGATCACAGAGGGCCAGGTTTTACCTCCCAGAATCAGATACCATGGAGCTAAGCAAGCCTTCTGGGGATATTGAGTCCAACCTTCTATTTCATGGGGGCGGGGCTGGAAGGGACCCAGGGGAGAGATGTCATGTGATCTGCCCAAGGACACTCCTGGGCATGCGTTCTGCCCATTCCAGGCTTTCGGGAGCCGTGCTCATTCAACTCGTAGAACCCACGGTCCTTGAGTCTCCAGTTTGTGGTCTTTCCTCTCTAACTTGCTGTCTATTCTTGGACTTCTTTGCCTTTCCAGCCCCTCAGGCTGGGAGTTCCCTGCTGAGGTTCATGGGAGTAAAACTCACCTGTGCAAACGCACGTCAGGCAGCTTCAGGATGCTGGCATCACTCTGCTTTTTCCTCCCACTCAGGAAGCCCAAGTGACAATGATGCCACTAGAAGGCTAACCTCTTATTCTCTCGACAAAATCGTAAATGGTTCAAAGACTTGAGCACTTTATCGTTAGCAACTAGTCCCTTGTCTCATCCTTAACAGCAGACTGCGACACTGCTGTGACAGAGTGGATAGAGTTCTGGCTGCCAACCTCCTTCATCTGGGGACCTGGGTCTCCAGGCACCAATTCTGAGTTCTAGCCATTCTTGTCATCCTTCTGGGTTGGAGCAAAGAGCTCTCGTCAAGTACCCATGTTGGGGGTGACTCTTGTTTGAGAGTCACTGTAGGCAGAGGTGCTAGTTGAGCCCCCAGATCTGTACGCATCACAGAACGGAAGCCAGGTACGTGGCTGCCCAGCCACACAGCACTCCCCAGCTGCCCTGCACCTGCCCGAGACCTTGCCAAAGGGACGAGAGAGCCGGGGATGTCTCAGCAACTGAGCCTGAGCCTGCCTTCCCTCTTCTCCAGCTGCCACTTAGACATGGGAACCTCCCCTTCCACCAGGCAGACCCACGGGACCCCGGGGGTGTGGACAGTGACTGGAAGAAACTGAGTCCAGTATGACCATGAAGGTCATTGCTGTCCCAGCTGTTACTTTATTTACTTTTTTATTTTTTTATTAAAAAAATTTTTTTGGCTTTATTAGAGCCATACCTGCCGCATATGGATGTTCCCAGGCTACATGTTGAATCAGAGCTGCAGCTGCCAGCCTACGCCACAGCCACAGCAACGCAGGATCCGAGCCGCATCTGTGACCTACACCGCAGCTCACACCAATGCCAGATCTGAGCTGCGTCTGTGACCTACACCACAGCTCATGGCAACGCTGGATCTTTAACCCACTGAGTGAGTTCAGGGATCGAATCCTTGTCTTCATGGATACTAGTCAGGCTGATAACCCACTGAACCACAACGGGAACTCCCCAGGTGTTACTTTAGAGACAAAGACAGTCTTATAGCTTTAAGCCGTTGTGTTTTGAAATAATTTGTCACAACAGTTCAGCTCTGCTTTGACTAAGCCAGGGCTTAATGTTCTCGTTGCGGAGACATGGGGCTGATGCAGGAACAGAGGGGAGCAAGCAGACCCCCCCAGGGGACCCTACCTCTTCCTCGGGCTGCTCCTCTCTGGATTTCCTGTTCATCCTGAGGCTTGAGATGCAGCTGAGCAGGGTCTTGCTCTCAGTAAGGATGACCGTGGCGGGGGGGGGGAGCTTTTTAAAAATTGTAGTAAAATACACACAACAGAAATTTACCATGTTAAGCATTTTTACCTGTATGGTTCAGTTGTGAAAAAACATCCATATGGTTCTACTGTCACCACCATCCATCTCCAGAACGTTGTCCTCTTCCCAAACTGAAATGCTGTGCCCTTTAAATACTAAATCGCATCCTTCCTCCCCCAGCGCCTGGGTGGTTACCCTTCTACTTTCTGTCCTCTGAGTCTGATTACTCTGGGTACCTCATGGAAGGGGAATCATATCGTATTTCTGTTTTCACATCTGGCTGATTTCACTGAACATCACGTCCTCAAGTTCCATCCATGCCGTAGCCTGTGTTGGGATTTCTGTCCTTTTCAAGGCTGAGTAGTATTCCATTGCACATATAGACCACAGTTTGTCCATTCATCCATCTGTGGCACTGGAACTACTTCCAACTTCGGGCTATTGTGAATCAGCTAGAGGCTCTCCCCCTGGGGTTGGGGCTGGGAACTCAGCATTCGTACCCAGAGGCCCTCGGACCAAGATGGTGGAGGTTTGCACCCAGAGGCTGGGGCCTCCGAGCACCTGCAGGCTCGCTCCCTGAGTGTTGGGACCTTGATGCTGGCTGCTGGCTGGGGCCTCAGCTGGGTTCTTGGTGAGAACACCTGACCAGGCTCTCACCCTGGGGGGTTCCTCTGCTTATCTGGATGCTCTGGCTGTGGTGGGGGACGAGAACCTACGAGACTCTTCCTTGCCAGGGACTGGGCCCGAGAAGCAGCGTAGCCTGCAAGTGAGAGAGCAGAGGAGGTAAGTGAGGTGGGGAAACGGGGAAACTCTTACTGAACATTTACTAGAGGTGAGCGCCGTGCCCGGTGTTCACACACGGGACCCGGTAAAAATGGGTTAATCAACAGAAGGACACGGTGCCGGAAAACCTCGTTCCCTAAAGACACCGACTAGCAGCAGCTTGGCTGTTTGGGATCACGGCAGCAAATGGGGACTGTCCCTGTCTGGCCTGGAGGGCCTGAGTCACTTTGACACTGAGAAGCAGCCTTGATGTCCAACCCAGCACTTTCTGGGCCCAAGTGGATACATTTATCTCAACTTCGTAGTTTCCAGGGAAATAGAACTTTGCGCTCACTCTGTAGCCCTCATCTGCCGATTTGCTCTGAGCCCATTGAATCAGGCTCGCTTACATTTTACCTAAACTCTATGCTTCTCCAAAATCCTATAGGAGTCCCATTCACCCTTTGTGTTTTTCTTTTTAGGGCCGCATCCGTGACCTACGGAGGTTCCCAGGCTATGGGTTGAATCAGAGCTGCAGCGGCCAGCCTATACCACAGCCACGCCAGATCCAAGCCGCATCTGTGACCTGCACCACAGCTCGAGGCAAGGCCAGATCCTTAACCCACTGAGCAAGGCCAGGGAACAAACCCGCATCCTCATGGATACGAGTCAGATTCTCAACCTGCTGGACCACAATGGGAACTCCTCATTTTTTCCTCGGACGAGAGTTTTTCCGGAGTCTCTGAGGTGCCCCCACCCCATCAGTGCAGGAAGCCACTGAGCTTATCTTTGTTGACCCGTGGGTCTGTCCCTGATGCTCTTTATCAGAGGGCACACGCCACCTATTTTGTTCCATCTAATCCTCACACAACCCCTGCGCACTGGGTATCACTGTGCTTCCTCTACAGAAGATGCTGGAGGCCAATTCTTTGCACGGTGGCAGCCGGGGTGCCTCGGGGGCTGGGGGCCGGGAGCACCCGCAGGTCCATTCACTCAGTGCTGGGATCTTGATGCTGGCTGTTGGCTGGGACCTTCTAGGTCAGAACACCTACAAGTGCCGTCCCCATGTCTCTTCACCTGGGCTTGTTGGGGGTTCCTTTCCACTCTGGAAGCTGGGTTCAACAGCAAAGCATCTTAAGAGTTAGGAAGAGGAAGCTGCCAGTTTAAGGCCTGGCCGGGGAAACTGACAAGAGTTGAACAGTCTTAGCCGAGATTCAAGGGGAGGGGACCAGACCCACCTCTCAACGAGAGACCTGTCCAAGAATTTTATGGCCATGTTTTAAAAGACCTTTTAACCCACCACACCACAGTGGAAACTCCTCCAGATTTATCGTATTGAGAGTCGGAAATTTTTTCGCAGATCGGAATTCTTTTTCTTCACCTTTCTGCAGGTAAAAATCTTGCGCATCCTTTGCAGTCCTGCAAAATCTGCCTACCTTCCCGGTTGCCTCTCCCTTGGAGGTAATCATGGCCTCATCAGCCTGCCCGAAGCTCCCCTCATCTTGCTTCCTCCATCTCTTCTGTTCCCCCGAAAGAAGTGAGGGGCAAGATTTAGTCAATCAATTGTCATTCCTGGTGGGGCCAGAGTACCCCCTTCCAAGCAGGTACCCAGTGGATGACTGTCGAATAAGCGGGTGAGAACTGGGAAGCCAAAGGGGCCCAGAGAAGAGAAAGAGGGAAGCCCAGGTCCCCAGCACATGCCCCCCCCCCCCTCCAACCCGGCAATATCTAAATTGCTGTTAAGTGAACATCCAGAAAGCGGAAGCATTGCGGGAGGACACAGCGCTCTTCCCTCTGCTGCCTTGGAACTGTTTCTGTGGCTGTGACCCCAGCCAAGGGCAGTCATAAAGGATTTTCAAGGCGATTCAGCAAACAGAGATCCCTGGGTGTCCGGAGTCTTACCTATAAGGACGCCTTTCCCCAAACAATAGCTCTACCCTCTGTGGCCCCTGGCAAGTCAAACAGGAGGCTTAGCTATCCATCCAGGGGCATTTGGCTGATATTCTGGCTTGTCTTTACCTTCCCAAACAATTTGCAAGGCTTCTGGGCAAAGCGAAAACCAAAAAGGATGGCGGCGACTCCAGCGTTTGCCTCTGTTATCAGACACCGCTGCTCTGCAAGGCTCAGGAGAGCAGCAGAGGACAAAGCTTCTTGACGTTGGGCCAGGCCACCCGTGGAATCTCCTCGATGGCCAGTCTCCAGCCGGATCTTTGGTACTGGCTGTGGAAAGGCTTTATACGCTGGGTCTCCAGGGCTCGCGTGGGGCTTTGCAGAGCCAGGATCTTGGCTTCATCTGTACCGATGGAGGCTGGGACTCAGCTGCGATGGATAATATGCCGTGACTCATTTCTCCAGAAGTAGGCATGGTCTGGGCAAAGCACCTTGCTCATTGTTGTGTGTGGTTCAGAGGTTAATGGGCTGGTCCCGAAGAATCCCAGGGGCCAAACCCAACAGTTTAGTCCAATCAGCCAAATAACCAGTCACCAAATGATCACTCCCCTTCTTCACCTCCACCGCCTTTGTTAGCTTTGCTATGGACCACCTGGGCTACAGCAGTGCCTTCCTGATTCTTCCTTTTTTTTGGCTTTTTAGGGCCGCACCTGTGGCATATGGAGATTCCCAGGCTAGGGGTCCAATCGGAGCTGTAGCTGCCGGCCTACACCACGGCCACAGCCATGCCAGATCCCAGCTGTGTCTGCAACCTACACCACAGCTCACGGCAATGCCAGATCCTTCACCTACCGAGTGAGGCCAGGGATCAAATCCTTGTCCTCATGGATACTAGTCAGATTTGTTACTGCTGAGCCAAAATGGAAACCCTGGTTGCCTTCCTAATTTTTCTCATGCTTCTAGTCTCTCACTGCCTCTAGTTCATGGTCTTCAAGGACGTTATTTTTATTTTTATTTTTTTTTAAGGCTGCACCTGTGGCGTATGGATGTTCCAGGGCCAAAGCTCAAACTGGAGCTGCAGCTGGGACCCAGGCTATAGCGACAGAAATGCCAGATCCTTAACCCACTGAGCGAAGCCAGGGATTGAACCCACATCCTCAGGGAGACTGTGTCGGGTTCTTAACCCACTGAGCCACAATGGGAACTCCCAGGATATTACTGCTAAAGCTCGTGTTGTATCCTTCCTTTCAACCCTGTTAACTTATCAAACCCTGCATGATCTTCAGAATAAAGCGGGAAAAGGTTCAGAAGAAGGAAACAAACCTTTGTTCATTACTGACGTGCCCATCAGATAGTTCCCGCCCGTGCAAATGGTACCACTATCCAACCCGCTGCTCAAGTCAAAAATCGACTGGGCCCCTCTTTACATCACCGACTGCCACTGTCCATCTGCAAATTCTGATAACTCGAGCACCAAAGTATATTAAAAATATGTGGCCATTTCCCCCGTTTTCACACAACTACCACCTCCCAGGTTCTAGTGCATACCTGGACCTGTGCAGTAGCCTCTTAGAGGAGACACTGTGGCTTCCAGCTGTGGTGGCTGCTGTGCTGTGCGACCCAGGTCCCCCCGATGGACCGGAGACTCATCCCTCTGGTTGCTGGGAGTGTTGCCACCCAGCTGTGTCCCTCCCTTGGCTGAAGAGAGCCGCCTTGCCCGAGGTACAGGCTACAGCACAGATCAGCCTTGAAAACAAAATGCTAGGAAAGAAACCAAAGATGACGCAGTCTGTGACTACCTCATGTCCAAGTCCAGCGTAAGGAAATACAGAGACAGAAAGTCCATTAAGGGTTACTCAGGGCAGGGGAGCTGGGAGGGTGGAGAAAATACCTAAGGGGGAAGGGGTTTCCTTTGAGGTGAGGAAAGCATTCCGAAATTGCCGCGGTGATGGCTGCACATTTCCGTGAAAAGACTAACAACCATAGAATTGTACCCTTCCCCTGGGTGAGCTGCAGGACATACTGAATGATATTTGGATCAAGCTGTTTAAAAAAAAAAAAACCTCAACAACTCTGCAGAGTCTTCGCATAAAACAGAAGAAAAATCCACCCTGTGGCCAGAGCTGCGAGGTCCCACCTCGGACACTGTCGGAAGCGTCTCTCCTTCCCCAAGTCCTCAGCCGCCCTGACCGTCTTTGCTTCCCGGAGTAGTGCAGGCTGGTCCGTGCCTCAGGGCCTTTGCACCACCTGCTCCTGCGTCTCACTCCAGCCTCAGCTTGTGTGTCGTGTCTTCAGGCTCTTCTTGGATCACCTAATCGAAAGCGAAAATGGCTCCAGCCCTTGATCAAATCCTGTGTTTATTTTCTCCATAGAAATTATCACAATTTGGAATTACCTCAATTATTTACATATTTATGTGTATATTTTCTGTCCACTAAGCTTCCCAGGGAAGGAGCCAGGCCTTTGAACTCAGTCTGGGACAAGGCCATGCACACACTAAGTGCATTTTTTTGTTTTGTTTTGTTTTGTTTTTGTCTTTTTGCCTTTTCTAGGGCCACACTCGCGGCATATGGAGGTTCCCAGGCTAGGGGTCTAATCGGAGCTGTAGCCGCCAACCCACACCAGAGCCACAGCAACGCAGGATCCGAGCTGTGTCTTCGACCTATACTACAGCTCATGGCAACGCTGGATCTTTAACCCACTGAGCAATGGCAGGGATCGAACCCGCAACCTCATGGTTCCTAGTAGGATTCATTAACCACTGAGCCACGACGGGAACTCCGCTAAGTGCGTTTTTGTTATTGGCTGAATTTTTTATGAAAGGATAGACTTTAAAGCATTACAGAAAAATTTTATTTTTTGGAATTCATTTTCTTGTAATTTTTAATTTTTTAATTTTTTTTTTTTTTGGTCTTTTTGCCATTTCTTGGGCCGCACCCACGGCATATGGAGTTTCCCAGGCTAGGGGTCGAATTGGAGTTGTAGCCACCGGCCTATGCCACAGCCACAGCAACGCAGGATCCGAGCCATGTCTGCAACCTACACCACAGCTCATGGCAACGCCGGATAGTCAACCCACTGAGCAATGGCAGGGATCGAACCCGAAACCTCATGGTTCCTAGTCGGATTCGTTAACCACTGTGCCATGACGGAAACTCCTTCTTGTAATTTTTTAGATCCAGAGTAAAAAAGAATGTTTCTGAAAATCCAATCTTTTTACTTTATTTTTAAATTTTTCCTGCAATTAAGAAGAATTACTAGGCGCTGATGTGGCTCGGGTTCGATCCCTGCCCTGGGCGCGGCTGAAGAAGGACGAAAAGAATGAACAGACCTAGTTTGTCTTTGGATCCGTTCTAGGTTCACGGCAAAGTCGGGTGTAAGGCACAGAGCGTTCCCACACCCCCGGCTCCCCACACCCTCAGCCTCCCCCACCATCAACTCCCTGCCATCAAAATGGTACATTTGTTACAAGCAGGCCTACATCAAGGCATCGCCGTCAGAATTCCCTGGTGACTCAGTGGGTTGAGGATCCGGCATTGTCACTGCTGTGGCTCGGGTTCGATTCCCCAGCCCAGGAAGTTTCACGGACATAGCCCCCAAATGAAAAAATACCCAAACCCTCCCAAATCATCGTTACCCAAAACCCATCGTGATATCTGGATTCATTCTTGACCTTGGACTTTCTGTAGCTTTGGACAAATGCGTCAGGACGTGGGTCCACCCTTGGGGTGTCAGACAGAGAACTTTCACCGCCTGGGAATCCTCTGTGCACTGCCTATTCATCCCCTTTCTCTGCCTAATTTGTTTTTATGTTAATTTTCTATGAACAAGAGTATCAGAAATCTACTGGACCAGGAAGCGTCGTGGAGGAGGAGGGGGCGGGAACAAGCCAGCTCCGGTTTGTCAGGGCCGGAGACTCAAGGCCACAGCCAGGCGCTTGAAGACCCAGTTCCAGCAGGTGCCCCCCCCCACCCCTCCACCCCCAGCCGATAACACTGTGGCTCTGTCTCCCTCCTCCCCAAGTGTACAGAATACAGGAGGCTCCCGTACATCCAGATGGCACGCGGGGAGGAGAGGGCACAGGCCAAAGGCCACGTCCACGCTTGGTCACTCCTGGGTAGGGAGATGACCCAGCATGGCCCAGGCTTTTGTCTGTGTCTCCCCTGGTCTGAGTTCTTCAAGGACAAGGACCACTGAGAACTGGGGTCACAGCAAAGCTCCTAGGAAACCCCTCCTCGGGGGAGGAGCAAAGGCAGAAGGACCTCTGGCTCGGGCTCCCTGGGGAAGTTCTCAGCTCTGCTCTGGGCCCCCGGTGCCCTGATCTGGGAGATGGAGCTCAGTCCTCTACGCCTGTTAGCAGGGTAACTCCATTCATAATGGGGAGTTTCCATTATGGCTCAGCCGGTTAAGAACCTGACTGCTATCCACGAGGATGTGGGTTCGATCCCTGGCTTTATTCAGTGGGTTAAGGCTCCAGTGTTGCCATGAGCTGTGGTGTAGGTCGCAGATGCTGCTTGGATCTGGCATTGCTGTGCCTGTGGCGTAGGCCAGCAGCTGTAGCTCTGATTCGACCGCTAACCTGGGAAGCTCCATATGCTGCAGGCGCGGCCCTAAAAAAAAAGCAAAAAACACCCCTCAAAACCCCACAGCTTGCAGCCATCTGGGACGTTTGATTGTATCACCTCCTCTTCCAGAATTTGGCCTTCAGGGGCCAGGGTATCAGAGGCAGAAACTGGGGGTTCACTGTGGTTGCCTCCCTCCCCTCCCTGGGCCTGGGTCCCCGAGCCATTTCCGGTGCGGTGCTGAGCTCAGCAGGCCTGCACATGCTCTTGGCTCCTCAACTGACTGAGCCGCATCTCTGCAGGGGTCTCCTGGGCCATCCGGTACCCCGAGCCCTGTCCCATGGAGACCCTCCCTGGGAGACCCCAGGACCGCCGGCTCCTGCGGCCTCTGCAGCGCTGTGTTTCAGGTTCCCGCCGCCCTTCATGGTGAGCAGTTTGGCTCCGTCCTGTTCCTTCAGGCTCTCATTCAGCACTTCCCCTGCCTGAGAGCGCCGGTAACTTTGCCAAAAGCCATGTTGCCAGGGATGTGGACTTTCTGCTCTCCAAACAGAAGGTCCTGTGCTTACCAGCAGGATCCACCCTCCTTAGCAGGCCTAGAAACGAACTTTTTCCTTTTACAGACCCCATCACCAAACCCTAAGCCGCATTTCTCCTCTCCATCGGCATGGCCCCTGGCCTCACTCTGGTTCCAGCATCTCAGGCCTCAACTATTACAAGTGCCTCCTTGCTTCACTTCTGGTTCTCTTCTATTCTGCCTTTTCCAGAACTTTCCAGAGCTCCCCAGAGCTCCAGAGGTTGACAGAGGCCCAGGCCCTTCATTTATTTTATTTTTTCTTTTACGCGCTGAACACAAAAGACATGTCAAAGTTGGATTACAAGGCGGAGATGGATTTTACATCTTTACTTTTAAAGAATTAGTGCTTTATTATCTTTATTTTTATTTTTTCTTTTTGTCTCTTTTAGGGCTGCACCTGTAGCATATGGAGGTTCTCGGGCTAGGGGTCCAATCAGAGCTACAGCCGCTGGCCTACACCACAGCCCCAGCAATGCCAGATCCTTAACCCACTGAGTGAGGCCAAGGATCAAACCTGCATCCTCATGGACCCTCGTCAGGTTCGTTAACCCCTGAGCCATGAAGGAAACTCAGAATTCATGCTTGAAATTTTGAGTGTAATGCTACCCAGTTGTGCTAGTCACGAGATACTTGCAGAGATAAAAAAAATAATAATAATACTCCGTAGTGCCTCCCAAGGAATGTGACAGGGTCACAGGACCTTAGTCCAAAATGAATTTAATGAACGCTTCCTTTTTTTCGACCCTGTCCGTACATCCTTGTACCTAAATGTTGGATCTCATTTGGAGAGAACCTCGAAGGTCTGACTGCGGATTCGTTTGAGAATTAGAGGCCAGCAAAAGGGTCCCTCCGGCCACCTAGGGCGGCACAAATCGCACTTCAGGGGCCAGGTGGCTCCCCGGTCTGGTCCCGACGCCGCCCCCGAATGGCCACCAGGTGGCGCTACGTCCCCGCGCGGTTCCGTGCGATCCCTTTTTCTTCTTTGCAGACCCAGGGAGCACATTCTGAGACTGTAGATTATTCCAGAGTGTTTTCTGGAAGGAGTTTCCAGGAGTTCCCACTGAAATCTCAAGTCCAGCCCATGGAGGCAAGGAAATTTTGTGAACGTCAGTTAAATGAAGAAAACAGTCCAGGTGAAAACACAGGCTGTCGCCTCACCTTAGACCTCACAGAACAGACCAGAGCTCGGGTCCACTGCCCAGGGTCACCTCCGTGGCTGGTTGTCCGAGAGGCACAGGGGGTGCTGGTGTGGCCTCCTCTGGGCACCGACCTCTCAGAGCAGCTCTTCTGGCAACTGTCTCATTCCACCTCCAGCGAACTTCTCAGCCCCCTCCGCCCGGTCACTAAGGCCTCTCGCTGTCCCTGAGCCATGAAGTGGCCCCTGCCACCTGTCCCACTTCCCCTTGGGGGAGTGTGGGAACCACCACTCTGCTCCAAGCTGCTGCTGAAACAATCCTACCACCAACTTCTTTCTTTCTGGATTCCTTTCGCTTGCAGTTCGCTTGGGTTAGTTTCTTTTTTTCTTTCTTTCTTTTCGGCTTTTTAAGGCTGCACCCATGTCATATGGAGGTTCCAGCCTACACCACAGCCACAGCCATGCAGGGTTTGAGCCACATCTCTGACCTACACCACAGCTCACGGCAACGCCAGATCCTTAACCCACTGAGTGACGCCAGGGATTGAACCTGCGTCCTCATGGATCCTAGTTGGGTTTGTTAACCGTTGAGCCACGATGGGAACTCCCACTTGGGTCAGTTTCGACTTAGCCCTTGGAAGCCTAGGTGAATTCACTGCTATAAAGAGCCACGAGGAGCTCACACAGAGGCCTCAAGTCGATCGGCTCACCCCCACGCCCCCCTTGGCTTCCCTCGCCCCCCGTGGCTGGGGCCTTGGGTCTGCCCAGTTCCAGGGACCCCCTTTATATTGTAGTCGATGAAGGGGGTGGCAGCTTATGGAACCCCTGGCCTGGCTGATCCACAAAGGCTCTCCCAGGGTGCCAGGAACACATGGCACCGGTCACAGCGCCTGGGGAGAAGGGTCACCTTTGGGTCACTGAAAGCCTCTTCTGGCAGGGTGGCCACAGCCTCTCGGCTCCCAGCTGCAAGTACTGTGTACCATGTGACAGCCCCGTACACAGGGCAGGGTGGATCCTTGCCAGCCCTCTCCGTACCCCAGACAGAATGTGTCACCAGCCACTGATCCAGGTTCACTAAAGAGCCTTCCCATCACACCCGAGGCTGCCACCCAGCCAGCCCCAGTGTCAGGCCAGCTTTGCAGCAGGGTGGGTGGCCGTTTGGCGTCCAGACCCAGTGTGGCCCAGGCTGCTTCCTGCCTGAGGGACCTTCGGGGTCTCCCCCCTTTACCACGCAGGCTCTCCCCCCCTCACCCTGTCCATGCAGCTGCCACCTCCTCCTGCTGTGCAATTCCTGGGATCAGGGTGGCCGGAAGCAGGTTCTTGGGCTTCTTGCTGCTATTTCTCCAAGCTTGCATGTGCACCCTTGCACTGAGAGTTTTCAATCAGTCCTACGGGTGTGTAATAAATGCCATCAGTCCTATAGGTGTGCAATAAATGCCAAGCTTGCATGTGCACCCTTGCCCTGGGAGTTTTCAATCAGTCCTACGGGTGTGTAATAAATGCCATCAGTCCTATAGGTGTGCAATAAATGCCAAGCTTGCATGTGCACCCTTGCACTGGGAGTTTTCAGTCAGTCCCGGGACCTCACAAGCCTTCAGAGGACTCATTCCCTGACTTGTGCCAGGTAAATGGGGGCTTCAGTCTGCTCAGAACATTCCTGAGCCCCTTCTCAGAAGTTTCCTGAATGCCTGTGGATTGGGCGTAGATCCCTGGATAGTGATGCATCCTTCTCATGGTGACAGTGGTTTGGAGCCACTGCAGGGTAGGGCAGGCATTTAGGCTGAAGCATATTCTTGGGGTAAATACCAGCGCACAGCAGGCTCTCCAGTATAATAAGTGGATGTGGAAATTGAGGCTGGAAAGCTTAAATGATGTTCTCCTGGGCTAGAAGCTACACAGTGTCTTCTTTATTCTGGTTGTGCCCACCGCATGTGGAAGTTCCCCCGCCAGAGATCGAACCCGAGCCACAGCTGGGACCTGAGCCACAGCCGAGGGCTTAACCACTAGGTCATCAGGGAACTCGCGGCTACAAAGTGTCTTGAAGGGGAACTCTGGGTCCTGGGCGGACTCCCGGTTCTCAGAAGCCGCAGGCATTCATGGGAGTTTCCTTTCTCCCAGCCTGAGCCAGTGCTTCTCTGTATTTTGCTTATCTTTTGATGATGCCACAGAGAAATGGAATTCAAAAATACATTCTTCTTCCTCCCCCAACCCCTGAACTTCTGAAGAAGATTTCAACCTGACAAACTTGGCATTGTGAGTTTTCTAAATACTGTTGCAAAATCCCAAAGGCTTATACAGTAAGCACCATGCAGATCTGAAGAAAAATCCCCAGTGCATTTTTATCTTTTCTCTGGCAGTGGCAGCTGCATAATTTTAAAAGGAGGCAGCAATTCAGTCTCCTTTCTGGCTCCACTTCTGAGCAAAGATTAAAAAGCTGAAAATCTCGAACTGGATCAAAGAGAAGCTCTAGTTCTATGTGGGCTGTGGAGGCTGCCTGCAGCAGTGGGCTTTGGAGAGAAAAAGCCTCTCAGTGGAAAGAGAACATTCTGGAAACTTCTAGATTTGTTTGCCTCCTTCTCTGAAAGGCCACTCTATGGTACTGCCCCACACAGCCGCTGGCCCTTGGCCCCTTCAGACTGACTCTGAGGGGTGGGGTCCTGGTTGGGCCTGGACCATCCAGGTGTTCAGTGAACAGGTGTTGGTTGGATGAAGGACAAGGCCTCCCTGGCCTAGGGGAGTCTGCTGGAGCCTCCCCGTTATAAACCCAGAGCTAGGCGCTTCCCTTTTCTTGGGGCATGGAGCATCTGACACAAGGCGGCCATTCAGAAAATGTTTGTTGAATGAATGAATTTTATAGCATGTGTTTATGAAATTAGCAATACTTCTGGGATTCCTGAGCACTTGTTCTGGGTCAGCTGCCACTTCACATTTTACCCATTCGCTCTGCAGGCCTCACCAGCAGCCTGTGAGCTGAGAAGCATTACTTTTGTCTTAGCCGTGAGATGGCAAGAATGGTTCAGGGTCATCCAGCTGGCAGGTGAAGGAGGCGGGCGACACACCCAAATCCGGGGACTCTAGGGCCCGTGTTCCTGACGGTCCTGGCCCTCAGTGAGTCACTGCGATTGCACGTTCCCACCTGTCACCATCTGGGCCCATTACTGGGCTGGATTCTTTCGCATCCCCGCGCGCGCGCCCAGATGCCAGAGACTCAGCCCAAGGGTGGGCGCGGAGCCGCGCGGCCGGCCTCGCCCAGCAGGTGGCGCTGCGGGGGCGCTGGATCCCGCGCGGGGGCCTGGGGGTCAGGCGGCCGGCGGGGGACCGGATGGGGGGCTCCCAAGGGCGGGCGCTTCCATTTCTGCGTGAGCCAAATCGAGCCGATGTTTTCGTGAACTAAACATTTCGTTTCGGACGAAACACAGTTTGACTCATGAGGACGCGGGTGCCGAGCGCAGGCCTGAGTTCCATCCGTAAGGGTCACCTTTTCCCCGGGGACCGCAGCCTCCCCCCCTAAGAAAGGACTACGGCCCACGCTTGGAAACTGTAAAGTGCTGCTGGAGCCGATTAACCCAGGGGAGGGAAGCGTGTCACTTGATCCCTGGCCGGTTTCCTCCTGTTTGGGCTGAGTCTCTGTGACAGGACTCCTTAGAGCTCAGCCTCAAATGACCGTGGCTGTGTATGGACAGTGACAGCAGCGGATGAAACAAAATCTTGCTTCCTGCCTTACCTGGTCTAATTCTCACACCCCGTTAGGGCAAAATCAAGAAGCAGCATCTAAAACCTGGCCCTGGGAGGGCGTTCCATCGTGGCTCAGTGGTCAGGAACCCAACTAGGATCCATGAGAACCCCGGTTCGATCCCTGGCCTCGCTCAGTGGGTTAAGGATCCGGCGTTGCCGTGAGCTGTGGTGTAGGTCGCAGACGCGGTTCAGATCTGGGATCTGGTGTGGCCGTGGTGTAGACTGGCAGCTGTAGCTCTGATGCGACCCCCTAGCCTGGGAATCTCCATGTGCCATTGGTGTGGCCCTAAAAAAAAAAAAAAAAAAAAAAAAGGCATGACAGGTGACAGCTGTCCTGATAAAGAGGGACCCTCAGAAGGAACCAACTTGCCAACACCCTGATCCTGGACGTTCCGCCTCCAGATGCGTGACCCTGTCAACCTCTGTCGTTGAAGCCCCTCCGTCTGAGGCACTTTGTTGGGCAGCCCGGGACCTAACTTATGAGGAGAGCCGTCCACCAGGAGGCTTGAGATGTGGTGGCGTTTGTAACACTTGGCCTCTCCCCTTGGTGGGCACATCTCCCGTCCCAGGAGTGACATTCTCACAAGGACATCCTAAATATCGCCCCGCCCCCTGGGGGGGGGTGACAGGGAGAGGAAAAGAGAGCATATTTTATTAACTTATCCCCTGCTTATAAAGATGATTCTATATGACAAGATTTAAAAAAAGCAAGGTAATCAGAGAGAAATAAAAATGAGAGGAAGAAAAAAAAATCAGATGATGCCAGGGCGAGGCTGGCATGGAAAGCACAGACGATGATTTAAGGAGCGCTTGGCAGTGTCTTACAAATATAGACTCTTATCCTGCCGACAACCTGGCGAGGCAGGTACTATTATTATCCCCGTCTTACAGGCACAGGAAGGTTATGTAACTTGCCCCGGGGACACCCAGCTACTGGGTGGTGGGCCTGGGATTTGAACCAGGCACCTTGCTGCACGGGTTCCTGCAGCCCCTGCTGCTTCTGAGGTCACGGTCACGCACAGGTGTGTGCGTGGCCACTGGGGCTGGAGCAGAACAAACAAGCAATAATTTTGACGTCTTGCATTTTTGTCTCAGAAAGCATGGCCCTTTTGCCTTTCATCTCGTATTTCTGAATCTGTGTAACAGATGTTGAAAATTAGACTTTTGTTCTGCCTGAGTTTCGCCTGAGACCCTGCTGGCCCAAGGGCGAGGGGGCGGTGGGCCGTCGCTGCAGGGAGCCCAGGCCAACCGACTCCACCTGCACCTGCCTCATCACCTCCAGGGGTTTGGGGAGGCGGAGACCGAGCAGGGGCTTCTCTGGAGAGGGTAAGGGGACCGCCGGGTAGACGGGCATGGGTCTTTGGATGGAGGAGCCCGGGACTGAGATCTGAGTCCCCCCAGAACATTCTGGAGGTGAGAGGCGTGTTCGCTGATGGTGATTAGTGTTGCAAGCTTGTCATTCACTCGCATGTTCATGTCACAGACGTCCCTGGCGGTCCCCGTGTGTGCCAGCTCACGCTGGGTGCTAGAGACAGCTGGGAACGAGACCCACGGCTCTGCCGACCCTGTATTCCAGGAATGGGGCTGTGGCCTCCGTCCCTCCCCTTCCCATGCCCTAAAGATAGTGAACTCTGAGCACGGTTTCTGGTACCCGCTCTGGTGCCCGTTTGGTGCCGGCACTGAGCCTCCTCCCTCTGCTCCTGGAGGGCAGGGGTTATAACCGCCCTTCACAGAGGGAAAACAGAGGCGCCGAAAGAGCACGGGCCGCTGGGTGCCGAGGCCTCCCAGGGCCCTGTTGCCCAGAGCTGGCCTCTCTCCTGCCACCCGAATGCGCTTCTCTTGTTTCCCAAAGTGGAGGGGGGAGGGGTGGAGTCTCCCCGGGGTCCAGCTTTGCGGGGATCTGACCCACACGGCGAGTGTGAATCCTCCCAGGAGCTCCTTCCGGAGACCTCTCAGGCTGATCTGGGGGGAGCCCCCCACCCCGGGGAAGGAGGCTCTAAGCAACTTGCTTTAATCATTGATAGGTTTTTGTCTCGTGAACTGTTCCTGGGAGTTTAAGCAAGTGCTAATTCCATCAGGCTTGTTCTCCCAACGATGATATTGGTTTGTATGAAGAAAAGGCCTAACAGGCAGCCGATTTATCCCAGCCGGACACCCACGGTAACAGGTGCTGTCTCAGCAGGCAGGGCTCATTTCCCTCAGGCAAGGTCTTGGGGAGAAAGGACTCATTTCCAGCAGGAGACCTCTGACGGATGGGGTGGAAGGTGCGGCCCAAGGAGGGAGGAGGTGACGAATTGGGAAACGAAGCCCTGAAGTGCCCCACTGTCCATCTGCTCTATACTTGAAAGCGCTGCCCCTCAGAAACCAGAACCCACACCCAGAGAACCTTCCAGTTGCTGGCTCTGCTTCTGGACAGGGCAGTGTGGCACTTCAGCTTGGCAGGATTGGCCTTGTCCATTCTGGAAGTCACGCAGGGTCACTGACAGTCACTCTGCGGAACAGGACCTTGGCCACCGGCAGGCCTGGCCCTATGGCATTTTCCGGAACACAGAGAGAACAAAAGTGCCGCATTTTGAGAGAAAACCCACAAAATGCAAGGTGTCTTTCAGGTCGTTAGTATTTTGAAAAGTCTGAGTTTTAAAAAACATATTCTTCAGACCCTGAGTCTAATCAACTCTGAACTGCCCATGCCCGTTATCAGGTATTTACTGAGCACCTACTAAGCGCCAGGCCCAGTTCTTGGTGCTGGAGTCTGTAGGCAAGGACAGCGCCAGAGTCCTTGTCCCGGGGCTAACATTTTACAGACAAAGGACAAACAAACACAGTGATCGTAGGTACAGATACATGTGGGGGACATGAGCCGCTGGGGCCCCGTGGCAGAGGGTGACCAGGGGGACAGTCTGGCGGGTCAGAGAGGGCCTCTCCTCGGAGCAGAGGCTGAGCAGAGGCTGAACGACCAGGAGGCAGCAGACAGACAGCTTGGGCAGGGGTTGCCGCCGGCCCGGCTGAAGGGGCAGCACAGCTAAGACCCTGAGAAGGGAATGGCCTTTGGGGGGGGGGTTCAAGGCGTGAAACTGGGTCAGTGGGCTTGGAGCTTAGGACCAAGCAAGGCGCTGTAGGCACAGGGTAAGCGAGGGCAGCAGAACCTGGACCTGACCCTGGCTGGGAAGCCTCGGGAGGGTTTTAAGCCGCAAGATGACATGGTCTACTCCACTGCCTTGAGGATGCGGCTGCAGCCAGGTGAGCAGGAAGGCAGGGAGTGGGGTCAGGGGCTTCTGGAGAGGAAGGGTGGTGAGTTACAGTGACTTGAACGAGTCTGGAGGCAGAGACCACATCCGCAATTTGCCCGGGGAGGAAATGTAAAAAGAACAATCGGCTTGGAGTTCCTGTTGTGGCGCAGCGGAAACGAATATAACGAGGATCGTGAGGATGCAGGTTCGATCCCTGGTCTCGCTCAGTGGGTTAAGGATCTGGCGTGGCTGTGAGCTGTGGCTTAGGTACCCGTTGGTTGTGGCAGCCCCAGGACACTAATATACGGGGGCTTACCTGTGACCAGGTTGGGTCTCTAAGACACCCACGCAGGTGCGGGGTAATGCGGAGTAAACGAAGAAGGGACTATGGACAGAGGCGGAGTCCCCAGAGATGAGACTCAGACCGTTCCGTGGGGGCGTGTCCCTGCAAGAGCCCAAAACCTGCCAGAAGGAGGCCAGAGACCTTTCTGGAATGGGGGCCAGGGTGGTCTCACGGCCAGCCTGATGGGCGGAGGGCAGTCTGGAGCTAGTCCGCGGCGGTGAAAGCGGCTTGCTGGCTGGTGGGGAGGGTTGCTGGAGAAAGAGGGACGCCCCCGCTCCTGCACACCCATCCTGTTGGTGGCTGTGCCACTGAGCCCGGGATGAAGGAAGAAAAGCCCTTTCCTTAGGGTGGCCTCGCGGGGTCCCTCTGGCGCCCTCTAGGGACAGAGCCTGGAACTGCACCAGCTGGCCGAGGGACACGGTTCCAGCTCCAGCTCCAGGATCCCAGAGGCGGGCAAACAGGTGCACTTGGAGCTGAGAGACAATAAGCTGACAATTGGTACAGTCAGGAGCCAGAAAGATGGGGGGGGGGTTGTATGAGGGGTAAGAGTGTGTCTGCTTCGCAGTTTTTCTTTATCTTTTTTTCTTTAGGGCTGCACCCGTGGCATATGGAAGTTCCCAGGCTAGGGGTTGAATTGGAGCTGTGACCACTGGCTACACCACAGCTACAGCAACACCAGAGCCAGATCTGAGCCGCTTCTGTGACCTACACCACAGCGCACGGCAACGCTGGATCCTTAACCCATGGAGGCAGGTCAGGGATCGAACCTGTGTCCTCGTGGATGCTAGTCGGGTTCTTAACCCACCGAGCCACAAAGGGAACTTCATCATAAGGGCTTTTTAAGGGTGCAGAAATTTTAGTGAGAAGCCTCCCCTGGCCTTTATCCCCTAGTCTCCATCTCAAAAGAAATCACTGTCCCCTTTCAGTGTTTTATTCCAGACAGAAGCTGAGGGTCAGAGCGTATATGAATATATGTTCCCTTTTAGCACAGCAGTAGCACAGGCTACAACACCGTTGTACCCTTGGCGTTTTATTTCTATGCCTTGTGCGTCATTCTGTATCAGGACACACAGCGCTGCCCTGGACTTTCTGTTGGCTGTAAAATGTCCCGTGGACTCAGCATTGTCCCTGTGGACGGGCACTGAGGCACAGGTGCAGAGAAGAATTCCCCAAAGCGGGGTTGCTGAGTCAAAGGGTCCTTCCATTTCCAATTTTGATCAATATCGCCACCAGACTGTCCTCTGCTGGAGGGGAATTCGTTCTACGCAGAACTTCCTGTGCCCGGAGACATTAGCTAGAGCCAGAGGGTTCTGGGTCCTAGACACCGGGCCGGGTGGGTTATCCAGTTGGAGGCCAGGAGAGCAAACAGGTGAATTTTGCAACAGCCCAGGAGTGAGACGTGAGAGTCTTATGTCAGGCATTCGTGCTGTGGGTGACGAGGAAGTCACGATTGGAGACACAAATGAGGGGGTAAACCCATCCCTGGGTTTTTTCTTTTTTCTTTCTTTCTTTTTTTTTTTTGTCTTTTGTCTCTTCAGAGCTGAGCCCATGGCATATGGAGGTTCCCAGGCTAGGGGTCCAATCAGAGCTACAGCTGCTGGCCTACACCACAGCCACAGCCACGCCAGGTCCAACTCAAGTCTGTGACCTACAGCACAGCTCACGGCAATGCCGGATCCTTAACCCACTGAGCGAGGCCAGGGATCAAACCCGTGACCTCATGTTCCTAGTCAGATTTGTTTCCACTGCGCCATGATGGGAACACCAAGAGATGGATTTTTTTTGTTGCCTTTTTTTTTTTTTTTTTTTTAGAGGGATGCTCTGCCCTGGGTACCCGGGGGAAAGACGACCTTGTTCACTGAGATGGGCAGGAGGCCGTCTCCTGGGAAGGTGAGGGAGGTTGCAGTGGAGGAGCCGAGGGCAGCCAGGCAGAGGCATCAAGGCAGCTGGACACTGGCCAGAGGCTGGGGAGGATCTCGAGGCGAAGGTAGGTGTGGGAGGGGGGCCGGTGCGAGATGGGGCAGCCTGGGTGCCTGGGGAGATGGCGTCAGAGGAGAGAGGCCAGCCAGGGGCCTAGGATGCAGGTTGAAGGGCACCGGCCCTGCCCTTGCTGGTCTTGAGAGCTGCGCCTGGGGCTCCTGGCCTCACCCCATCCTGGATCTGGGGGAGGAGCCCGGTGGTCAGTGTGCAGGGAGGGAGCAGAGAGGCACAGGAATGTTCCAGAGGCCACAGAGGTAAACGCCCAAGTCCCCCGTGGGTAGGGGGTGGGGGGGAAACAGGTCTGGCAGGGGAGGGACTAGAAAGTGTCCACCGGCGAGAACGATTAAGAGGTCCTGGGTGCCCCTTAGCAGAGCCAGTTTAATGAAGCGACAGAGGCTGGGTTTCTATGAAACAATAATAGAAAGTCGGGGTGTTTACTCATTGGTCGTAACCTAGCAACCGCGTGTTCTTAATGGGGATAAGTGTTCTAGAAAAGGGAGACCAAATTACACAGGAACACGGTGTTCTAGAATGTCTGCCTGGGTCTGTCAGCCAATTTCCTACTTAGAGGTACTCGGGAGCTGGGGAAAAATTACCCCCCTTCCTTTACACTTCCAGGTAGTGGGTGACAGGTGTTTATGACTCTGCTAGACCTTAAGTGCTTTTTGCCAGGGTCACCCCCATGAATTCACAGTTCACCCGAGGGGGACAGGATAAGGTCCCAGCAGGGAAATCGGCTGAGTTGTGCTTTGCCCCTTGAAAATCAGACGTCACTATGTGTTCTTCGGAATTCGCTGTGGGATCACAAAGCCTCCCGAGACGACACAGGCTGCCCTGCGGATCCTGCCGCATCCTGGGTGGCGGATTCAACCCAGAGCTCCCTTTCCGTGGGCTTTTACTGAGGCACAGGAAATGCTGCGGGAGGGGCGTTCCCCATGGGTGCCCCCTCCCCACAGCTCGCACGCCCAGGGAGAGCGCTTGGCCCACTCAGTGTTTGATATTTGTGCTATTGACACCATCTCCCAATGTACAGATGGTGAGCTGGTCTCTGAGGCAGGGCCGGCCTCGGGCATCGCTTCGTGGAGTTCCCTTCTAGCGGTAAGTACTGAGGGTGCTGGTGTGCCAGGCTCAGGAGATGCCAGGATGAGTCAGGTCTGGTCTCGTCCTCTGAGGCCCCAGAGCTGAGTGGAGGAATAACCGAGAGGGAAGAGACCAGGATGAGGGGGAACCTCATCCAGTCCCCAGAGACTTCCTGGAGGAGGTGATGCCTGAACTGGCTCGTGTTGAAGGAGTCAGCCGGGTGGGAGTTGTGGAAAGATGTTTCTGACCATGAAAGCAGCCTCTGCAAAACACGCAGGTGTAGGCTGGCATGGCATGTCACAGGACACCACCAGTATGGTTTTGGCATTGCCAGCAGCCAACGTCTAGGAAGCTGATGTTCCCAGCATTGTGCCTGGCACAGGGTGGACCTGGCAGTGGTGGAACAAAGAACAGCATGGGGGGGGACAAGGTCTTTCTGCAGGTGCGAGAGAGAGGGTGCTTCCTGGGCAAATCAGGGTGAATTGCCATGCCGTCATCTTGTGGCTGGCTGTCCCCTTGTTCCTCGTGACCGTAGAAGGCAGTCTCTGAGCCTGGGTGTGGGACGAGGACATTGAAGCAGGTGGAGCAGCCCAGTCCTGCAGGCTGCGAGGACTCAAAGATAGCAAGGCCCCTGTTCCTCAGATGCTCAGGATGGAAGGGACACGACAGGACCGTCCCTCCGGTTCTCTTGGGTATTTTATAAAATCATACAAAATGGCCTTGGATGGGGTCAAGCTCAGAAACTTTGTCTCTAGTTCCTTTATTCTTACCGTTATGCCTTTGACTTGTCTGGAGGGACGTGGAAGAAGCCGGCTATCATGTTTGCTAAAGGCGTTGGGTCAGCAAAGTCTTTGCTGACCGCATCCCAGTTTCCCACTGACGAGCACCTGGGGACACTTTTTCCCCTGGAAATGCCACCTTCTGTTTGGCTGGCTCAATTTTACCCTTTTGGATGTGAATATATATATGGTGAAGTTAGACATTGTTATTTTGAACGCTTAAAAGCTCTTCCTTGTTTTATTGAAACAGAACACTGCCGGTAAAATGTGAAGCCCCTTCTGTTTCCCTTCGCAGTCCTGTCCCCTTCAGCTCTCCTGAGATGCAGCTGTCATTATGAATTCAGGATGCGTTTGCATCCTGAATTCATAATGTACACTGCATGCTTCCATCCGCCATATGCAGCATCGTAGACTGTGTTTAGAAATTTTCTGCTATGTTGTGGACAATGTTTTGAACTTGCTTTTCTGCTCAGCCTTCTTTATTTCTGAGATCTGCGAATGCAGATCCATATAGAATGAGACAGTTTATTCTACCTGGCATGGTAAGCACATTAACTGATGGAGTGTCTCTCTTTCTGCTCTTAGGAATCTTCGCCCTGGTTTTGTAATGGAATAGACACCTTACCTTTCCCTCAGGCATTATCTTTCTACTCATATGTTTCATTGTTCTGATTTAAAAAATTGATTACTGTTTTTAGAGCTGTTTTAGGTTCAAAGCATAATTGAGAGGAAGGTGCAGAGATTTCTCATATACTCCCTCCCCCCACCCCCACATATAACCTCCCCCATCATCCGCATCCCATAGCAGATGTTACACTTGCTACAAATGATGAACGTATATCTCGACACATGTTGCCACCCAGAGTCCATAGTTTACAGTTTACAGTTGTACATTCTGTGGATTTTAACAATGCTTGGTGGCACGGATCTAACCTTAGAGCATCATACAGCATCGTTTTCTCTGGCTTAAAAGGTCTCTGTGCTTCTTATTTCTCCTTCCCTTCCCCCTAACCCCTGGAAACCACTTATCTTTTCACTTCTCCGTAATTTTGCTCTTTCCAAAAGCAACAGAAATAAAAGCAAAAATAAACCAATGGGACCTAATCAAACCGACAAGCTTTTGCACAACGAAGGAAACCATTAACAAAAACCAAAAAGACAATCTAGAGAATGAGAAAAAATGGTTTCAAATGATGCAACTGACAAGGGCTTAATCTCTAAAATATACAAACAATTTATACAACTCAACAGCAAAAAAGCCAACAACCCAGTTGAAAAATGGGCAAAAGACCTGAATAGACACTTCTCCAAAGAAGATATGCAAATAGTCAACAGGCACATGATAAAATGCTCAACATCACAGATTATTGGAGAAACGCAAATCAAAACTACTATGAGGTACCACCTCACACCAGTCAGAATGGCCATCACCAATAAGTCCACAAATAACAAATGCTGGAAAGGGTAAGGGAACCCTCCTGCACTGTTGGTGGGAGTGTAAATTGGTACAACCACTATGGAGAACAGCATGGAGGTATCTTAGAAAACTAAATACAAAGCTACCATATAACCCAGCAATCCTACTCTTGGGCATATATCTGGACAAAACCTTCCTTGAAAAAGACACATGCACTCACATGTTCATTGCAGCACTATTCACAATAGCCAAGACATGGAAACAACAACCTAAATGTCCATCGACAGATGATTGGATTAAGAAGTGGTATATAGACACAACAGAATACTACTCAGCCATAAAAAAGAACAAAATAATGCCATTTGCAGCAACATGGATGGAACCAGAGACTCTCATACTGAGTGAAGTCAGAAAGAGAAAGGCAAATACCAGATGATATCACTTATATCTGGAATCCAATATATGAAACAAATGAACCTTTCCACCAAAAAGAAAATCATGGACATAGAGAACAGACGTGTGGTTGCCAAGGGGGAGGGGGAGAGGGAGCGAGTGGGATAGACTGGGAATTGGGGTTCATAGATGCAAACTACTGCCTTTAGAATGGATAAGCAATGAGATCCTGCTGTATAGCACTGGGAACTATACTGGTCACTTATGACGGAGCATGATAATGTGAGGAAAAAAATGTATACATGTGTGGGTGACTGGGTCACCTTGCTGTGCCGTAGAAAATCGACAGAACACTGTAAACCAGCTATAATGGAAAAAATAAAAATCATTATTAAAAAAATTTTTGTTTTTTCCAGGATGTGATTTCTACAGTTGGAATCATAGCCTTTTCAGAATGCCTTCTTTCACTTAATAATATGCATTTATGTTTCCACCATGTCTGTTCATGTCTTGATAGCTTCTTTTTAGTGCTGAATAATTTTCCGTTACCTGGACGTACCACAGTTTGTCCATTCACTTAGTGAAGGGTATTAGTCACTGCCAACTTCTGGCAACTATGAATAAAGCTGCTATAAACACATCTGTGTGCAGGCTTTTGTGTTGAGATGTTTCCAGCTCATTTGGGTGAATGCCAAGGATTGTGATTGCTGGATTAGATGGTTAGAATATATTTAGTTTGTAAGAAACTGCCAAACTGTCATCCAACACCCTGAGTTTTAAACGTATTCACTTTCCTTTTCGTTCGTATTGTGGAAAGTTCTCTCAGATTCTTTTTTAAATGAGCAAGGAAGAAACACAAGCAAGCAAGCACATACCACACAGCCAGTTTCTATCCAGGCTTGGCAGGTGGGGACTCAGGCCAGATCTCTGAGAGACAGGGACTAAAAGAGAAAGCTGAGCCTGTTATGGGGTGAGCGAGCATCAAAGACAGACTGCCAGAAACGGGATGCAATCAGAGGACTCCCCGAGAGCATGCACCTGTGCCCTGAGGATGCAGGGAAGAAAGGCTGTTCTGAGCTTCCCACTACAGACAAGAGCCTTCCTTCCATCCTCCATCAGCTGCCCTATCAGTGGCACTCAGGTGGCAGCTTGCTGCTAGCCAGGAGGTTGCCCTGCCTTTACGGCTCCTCATCAGGACACTCTGGCTCTGTCCCAATTTCAGGTATCATCGCCTGAACTCAAAGCCTTGGGGAGCACTGGCTGACTCGCTGAGTTGACTCCCTGGGGCCACCACGCCCTTCTGTCCCTGCTTCTTTTCGAGTCCTCCTCCAACCAGTCAAAGGGCTCCCAGGAAGTGGCCCTGACACTCCAGCTGGTTCCGAACCACCTTGACGCCCTCTCTCTGCCCTGACAAGAGTCCTCTCTTTCTCCAGTCCCATCTCTGCCTGATTTTCGAATGACCGTCGTAGGACCAGGAGTGTCCTGCCCCTAGGTTTCTAGGGACACAGCTTTCTGCCCTGCTTGCTGCCTCCCTAACTGTTCACTAGTTCCCTCACCAGAGGGCGCTCTCCTCAGCACCTCGCCGCTGGCTGACGGGCATCTCCAGGCGGGGGCCCCTGCCGGCTCCTTAGAGCCTCAGCAGCGACAACAGGCACGCGGTAGGCGGTCAAAAAAGAAAGGAGAAAAAGAGGAAAATGATGACTTGGAATTATGGCATAATAGAAACGTTCAGCCTGTTTCAATAGGGAACCCCCCCAACACGCCCCCCCAAAAAACCCCTTTTCTTTGCTGTGCTAAGAGAATGGGATGTCGTTACCCCCGCCTTATAACTGTCAGGAAATTAAGCTCTCTCTGGCTTGGAAGGAAGCGGAAACAATATTTCAGTTGCTCTGGGCTTGAAGGACCCCTAAGGTCTAAAAATGTGGAAAAGCAAGATTTGGGGGGCGGGTTGGTGTGTGATGGGGTGATGTGGCGGAAGGAGTCCAGGAGGTTGAGAGAGGCCTGGTGGTGAGAGGAGGTGGCCAGGGGCCCGGAGGTGGACCCCTGAAACCCAGAAGCTTCTCTCAGGCCCAGGAATGGAGACGCAGCGCGGGTGCCCGGGGTGGCACCAGGCGATGGGCCCCAGGGCCAGCCGACTGCCTCTGGCTGTGCGACAGTCTTCCTCTTGCACCCGGGTCTGCCCGGCAGCCACTCCTCCTGGGGTCAGGTCCTCAGGCCTTGCCCCCCTGGAGAACGCTCTCACGGCACAAGGCCAGGCTGGCTCCACTGGGTCACCTGTCCGTACCTGCCGAGCCCGGTCAGCCTGGACCTGCCAATGCGACACCGAGCAAGCGCACGTGCCCAGATCGGGCCACCTCCCCCTGCCCACCCGCCACCCACGACACATCCAAGCCCGGTTCTCTGCTGCTGGGCCCGGCTTGCCTTCGTGTGTGCAAGCTGAGGCCTCAGCAGGCTCATGAACTTGCCCATCTGGGATGCCGTGGACCTGGGATGTGACCTGAGGTGTCTGATTCTCAGGGAAGTGCAAAGACCGAAGGTTAAGGGCAACTTCTTGGTAGCTTCTGAGGACGCTCTGGGCCCTTTCGCTCGGCGTCCTTCTCATCTGGGTTCTGGATGAGGCCGAATCTGGAGACGAGCGCTGCAGCTAAATGCTCCTTTAAACAAGAAACCGAAACTCTTTACGTTTGAAATTGTAGTATTAATTAAAATCTGGGGGAATGCTGGGAACCAATGCTGTGAGCACGTCACAGGCGATACTCATTTCATCCCCAGAAGCACTTTATGAGACGGTGTGGCAAGAGGGCCGCCTGCTGCTGGCTTCTTCCTTAAAGACCCACCTCTCCGGGCACCGGGCTTGTGGCACCGGGGCCCAGGAGCTGGCGTTCCTTTTGCACCTGGGTGCCCGTTTCAGAGCAGAGTCTGTCCCAGAAGCTGGAGACAATTGACAGGTTCTGCAAACAGTCGGGAAGTGTTTCTGACTCTGCTGGGAGGTTTTCCTAGCCTTGGATTAGCCTCTTGTTTGGGGCTCAAGGGGACCAGAGGAAGACAAAAGTGTGGTAAGGAGGACACAATTAACTCCAACCCTGATGGGGTTAGGACTGCCCTGCTGGCAGCTCTATTTTGCATTTTCCCAAGAGAGCCTGAGTGGGGCAGACATGGCTGTGGGGGCTGGGCCTGGAAGCAGGTGCTTGGGAGAAACACCTGCTTGGGGAGGACCCCTGGTCGCTGGTCCAGCCCTGCTGCCCAGCCTATGTGACCTTGGGCAAGTCACTTACCATGGGTTCCTTCAAGTTCCCATGTGACTGTGGGGTGATAATTCACGACTGCCCGGGATGAGAACAAGGACTTAAAGTTTGTGAAACCTCTTTGGTAAATACTGTGCTAATGTCAGGAGTTACTGCCCTGAGCTTTCAGACCCAGTGGGACGGTCTTTGTGGGTGGTCAAGGGAGGGAAGTTGTATGAGGGGGTCTTTCGATTTGGCAAAACCTTTCTTATGGTCCTTTTCAAATAGAAATGAAAGAACTGGTCAGGGTTGTACCTCTGACCCTCAGCAGCTTTAGAAAGAACCAGTGTCCCCAGGTCCCCAGGCTGTGGGTGCTTGGGAGTGATGCCTGAGGTTGGCGGTCTGTCCTCACCTGCTCGTCTCATTTCTTCACCCAGCAAAAATCAGGCAGTGCCCTGCTCCTTTCACAGACACTAGGAGGAGGGGCCTGGTCTGATGGGCCAGCAGGGACTGTTCCAGGGATGGCAGAGTGGTGGCCAGAGCAGAACTTAAAAGTGCCCTAATCTACCCTCTCATTGCCATCTCTGGGGGTCTTCCAGCGCCCCAGCGCCTGCCACGCTCCAGCCCTGTAAGTCAGAAAAGTCCAGCCCCAGACGAGGCCTGGACCACACCTGCTGCCTACACCCATATGACTTTTAGCCATTTCTCTGTCTTGATTAACTTTAATTTTCCAGGTGTTTCCAGCCCAGGTAATTGCTTGATTGTTCTTAAAGAAATTTCCAGAAAGACTCATCAACTTTTCAATGGAAAACATCAGGAGCCTGTTTGTGCGCTAAAGTTCTTTGAATTCTTTGCCTTAGAATCTTCACCTTGCTGTATCCACCTGCTCCGGACTGTTGAGTCATGGCCCCACCCGAGTCCTGATCAAGCGTCTCTCATTCAAAAGACCCGCCTTAAATCAGCTTCCAATACTCAGTAAGTTTTTTTTTTTTTTTAACTTAATTTTATTGGGGTATAGTTGACTTAGAATGGTGTATTAGTTGCAGGTGTACAGCAAAGTGAATCAGTCATTCACGCATATACATATTTTCCCACAGAGGTTGTTAGAAACTGTTGAGTAGGTTTCCCTGTGCTATACAGCAGAGTCTCATTAATCATCTATTTTATAAGGTAGTGTGTATTTATTCCACCCTCCCAATTCTTCCCTCTCGCCAGCCATTTCACCTATGGCAACCAGAGGCTGCACCTGCTGCATATGGAGGTTCCCAGGCTAGAAGCTAGAGCTGCTGGTCTACACCACAGCCACAGCAATGCGGGACCCGAGCTGTGTCTGCCACCTACGCCACAGCTCACAGCAATGCCAGATCCTTAACCCACTGAGCGAGGCCAGGGATCGAACCCTCATCCTCATGGATCCTAGTAGGGTTCATTAACTGTGGAGCCACAAAGGGAACCTCAATATTTATTAACTTCTTTTGTGTCATTTTTATTAGATTCCATATGTAAGTGATATGATATTTGTCTTTTTCTGTCTGACTTACTTCACTCAGTATGATAATCTCTAGGTCCATCCATGTTGCTGCAAATGGCATTATTTCATTCTTTTTAGTGGCTGAATAATATTCCATTGTGTGTATGTATCACATCTTCTTTATTCATTGCTCTGTCGATGGACATTTAGGTGACTTCCACGTCTCGCTAGTGCCGCAGTGAACATTAGGGTGCATGGATCTTTTCAAATTATGGTTTTCTCTGGATACATGCCCAGGAGTGGGATTGCTGGGTCATTCTATACTTAGTTTTTTTTTTGTTTTTGTTTTTGTTTTTTTGTCTTTTTGCCATTTCTAGGGCCACTCCCAAGGTATATGGAGGTTTCCAGGCTAGGGGTCCAATCAGAGCTGTTGCTGCCGGCCTACACCACAGCCACAGCCACGCCAGATCCGAGACACGTCTGCGACCTGCACCACAGTTCACGGCCCCGCCGGGTCCCAAACCCATTGAGCAAGGCCAGGGATCGAACCCGCGTTCTCATGGATCCCACGCGGGTTTGTTACTGCTTTGCCACGACGGGAGCTCCCCAGTTTTCCATCTGGACAGGACTTTCCCTCCAACTGCATCAAATCATTTGTGTCAAAGGGAATCTCGTTGTTACCTTCTCATAGACTGTGCAGGATATAGCAGGACAAGGAATGTCTCATGTTGTATTCTGCCAGTTTCTAGGTTTAATCTAAAACCTCACTTCCAGAGTTCCCGTCACAGCGCAGTGGGAATGAATTTGACTAGGATCCGTGAGGACGCAGGTTCAACCCCTGACCTTGATTGGTGGGTCAAGGATCTGGTGTTGCTGTGAGCTGTGGTGTGGGTAGAAGACACGGCTTGGATCTGGCATGGCTGTGGCTGTGGTGTAGGCTGGCAGCTACAGCTCTGATTGGATCCCTAGCCTGGGAATCTCCATATGCTGCAGGTGCGGCCCTAAAAATAAAATAAAATAAGATAAAATAAAATAAAATAAAATAAAAATAAAAACCTCACTTCCATTTTGTATTTTCCCATGATTGACCTTGAAATCCAGCCAATCCTGATTGGCTTTTCAGTCTCAGTCAGGATGGAAACTTCTTAATCGTGTGACTAAAACATGATGGTGACCCAAGAACAGAGTCATAATGCCTGCTTCATTATTCTTGCTCTTGGTGACTATTTTAAAAATATAAAGTCTGTAGGCAGCGAATAATTATGTGCCAGTAGATGTTTTGGTGGTTTAAAAATTTCTTATTTTCTAATTCTAGGTATCTGGTTAGTGTAATGGACATTTTAATTCATGTGCACCCAGAAAGCCAAGTATTTATAAGAATTAAATATGGTATTGAAGTCATGGCTGTTGCAGCTTATAATTACTGACGACGATAGCGCTAGTGATTTCAGCCCTGCTAAGGCTCCTGTCTTAGCTCTTAGCCCATGACGTTGGGGAACAGACAATGAGTGAAAAGATCAGACGGAGCCAAGTTCAAGTCCTGGCTGCATCGCCTACCAGGTGTGATGAGATCAAGGCTGTGACCTTCCCGATCCTTGGTTTCCTCAGATGTAATGAAAATGTTTGTATCTAAGAGGGTTTTCAGCAGGAAGTTTGCTGTGACTGTTTTGTTCTCGCTGCTTTGGGAGCCAAGATGATTCATGGCAGAGTGGAGACAAATATTAGAACTTCCATTTATATTTTCATCCTGTTCTAACATTCTATTTTCAGTTTACTTGTTAGAGTGTACATAATGTGGTAGTTTAGTCTTATTCGCTACTTAATTTATAAATGATAAATGTGCATTTACTGAGGATAAGGACTCTAAATAGCCTACCGATGGATAGCACGTTACAAAAATTGGGAGATCATGGCTCGGACTGTCTCATCCTTGTGGCTGTTCTATTATGAGTGGCAAATGAATTCTCAGTAATTCTCTCTTTTTTTTCTTTTTCGGCCATGCGGGCAGCATATGGAAGTTCCCAGGCCAGGGACTGAATCCAAGCTGCTGCTGTAACCAATGCCAGATCCCTAACCCATTGTGCCACAGTGGGAACTCAAAGTAATCCTTTGCTATCATCGCAGTTGGCCTCTCGGGGGCTTGGGTGTTAGCAGTTGGGAGATCAGAGGGTTGGAGCTTCTGGTCTGAGAAGCTGAGAACTAGTGCCTTTGTTTTCACGGTTCTCCTGCCACAAATGTGTAGCCCTACAGGCCAACCTGACTCCTTCAGTGATATTTCTTATGTTATTTCAGGTCTCTGCTTCTAGAACCTAGATCTCAATTAGCCGCTTCTTGATGGATCCTTTATTTTAGAGAGCAGAACACTGCATGGTTGAAAATGCAGTCTAGCCTGTCTTTCTCTGGTAACCTTGACCTCTCAGACTTAGCTTCTGAATCTTTCAAGCGGTGGAATAACCACTGTCTTGCCTGCTTCATGGGCTTGTTGTAAAGAATAAACAAGAGATCATGTCACATCAGACCAAATCTGTAGAAACCAAAGGCAAGAAGGCATTAAAAGAAATAAGAGTCAGATGACTTTCAAAGGAATGACTTTTTTTTTTTTTTTTTTTTTTTTTTTTGTCTTTTCTAGGGCTGCACCCATGGCATATGGAGGTTTCCAGACTAGGGGTCAAATCGGAGCTGCAGCTGCTGGCCTACACCACAGCCAAGCAACACGGGATCTGAGCCACATCTGCGACCTACACCACAGCTCACGGCAACGCCGGATCCTTAACCCACTGAGCGAGGTCAGGGATCGAACCCACCATCTCATGGTTCCTAGTCGGATTTGTCAACCCCTGAGCCACGACAGGAACTCCGTGGAATGACAATTTCTACTATCCGGTTTCTTCTTCTCTTTCTCCTTCTTTTCTTTCTCCCTTACCTCCTTCCTTTCTTGGCTTCTACTTAGAACTTAGCAGCTCTGCTCTGTTTATTGGATCCTCCAATTTAGTTGGCGGCACCCAAAGCCTCAGAGTCAGGGCTGAGTCCTCCTCAGGTCAGATGAGGGCACCGCCTTGGACGCCTCATCATCAGAGGTCTTCTTCACGGCTGCTGTGATCTGATGCCTGCTGGTCTTGACACCGCGGAGAACCCCACTGTACCTCTGCTCCCCATTTTCGTGGCTGACCGTGTGGCCGGGAAAACCCGATGACGGCGTAGGGGTCAAGTCCATTATTCAAGGAGCCTTCTTTTGAGGACGTTCGGATGCCTTCAGCTTTCAGTGTCTTGGGCTGCCGGAATGTGGGTGACATGGAACAAGTTCTCCGTTTTTTTACTCTTTTTTTTGGTTTGTTTGTTTGTGGCTGTGGACACCTTTCTGTACTGTTTTCTTGGCTTCGCTTTCGCTTCCTTTTTTGGGAGGTGTGGGGCGTGTTATGTCTTGCTTTCAGCACTATTTGTAAAAAGATAATATCACTGACTTCTCAGCAGTAACAGTGGAAGCCAGAAGATACCTTTAGTGTTCACTGTGTGTCTATATGTAACTGGCAAATACAGTTGGCAATCTAGAGGTTTATAGGCAGAAACCTTATTTGAAGGCAAACAAAATGGAGAATTTATCACAAATACAGTCTCACCGGAGGAAATTCTAAAAGCAGGGGGCTCATCCTGGATGGGGGATCGGAAATGTAAAAAGAGATGGGGGGGCAGAGAACTTGGCAAACAGGTGGGTCAAGTTAAGCAAACCTTGATTATGCCAAAGCAACAACAGCAATAATAATAATAATAATAACCAATATATGAGCATTTAAAAATGAGATAAAACAAATGCACCAGAAATTTTGGCGTATAAATTATAAGGCTCTTCTGTCCTTTGGAAGGAAGGTAAAATTAATCATCTTCAGGCTTTATTAAATATGCTTTTTTTAGTATGCTAGACTTTTTGTTTTTCTTTTTAAAAATTATTTTTAATTGACGTATAGTTGATGTGTAATATTATATAAGTCACAAGTGTCCAATACAGTGACTTGCAATTTTTAAAGGTTATAGTTCATTTACAGTTATTATAAAACATTGGCTCTCTTCCCTCCCTGTGTCGTGCAGTATATCTTTGTAGCTTATTTGATGCATGATAGTTTAAGCATGCATGTTAAAAACGTTATGTTACCTACTGGAAGAAGAGAGAGTGTCTATTTTCTTTTCTTGCTTTTTTTTTTTTTTTTTTTTTTTTTTTTGCTTTTCAGGGCCACTCCTGCGGCATAAGGAGTTTCCCAGGCTAGGGATCTAATCAGAGCTGTAGCCACCAGTCTATACCACAGCCATAGCCACATTGGATCCTCACTCACTGAGCGAGGCCAGGGATCGAACCTGCAACCTCATGGTTCCTAGTCAGATTCATTTTGGCTGAGCCACGACGGGAATTCCGAGAGTATCTATTTTCAAATTACTAGGGAAGGGAATAAGTGGGAAAGAATAAAACACCACCTTAATTAATCCATAGACAGGCCAGGAAGAAGGAAAATAGGAGATACGTGAAAAACAGGACACATGTTAAGAGCAAAATATTGCAGAGAAAGAAATCCAGATGTATCCGTGATCACAGTCCATGTAAATGAACCCAACATCCCAGTTGAAAGATGAAATTTATAGGAGATCAGAAAAGCAAAGCTAGCCATCTGCTATTTATAGGACATGTCCAGGAGTTCTCATCGTGGCGCACAGAAACAAATCTGACTAGGAACCATAAGGTTGCGGGTTCGATCCCTGGCCCTGCTCAGTGGGTTAAGGATCCAGCATTGCTGTGAGCTGTGGTGTAGGTCGCAGATGCAGCTCGGATCCCGCGTTGCTGTGGCTGTGGCTGTGGCATCGGCTGGCAATTGTAGCTCTGATTGGACCCCTAGCCCAGGAACCTCCACACGCCAATGGTGAGGCTCTAAACAAAAAGACAAAAAAAAAGAAACATAAATATCAAACAAAAGGGCAAACCATAAGTATACAAAAATCTTAGCAAATGCTAATCACAATTAGATGTAGCTGTAATTGCAGGCAAAATAGAGATTAAAGAATTACTAGCGATAAAGAGGATTACTGCTGAATAATAACAGACTCAATTCATCAGAAAGATATTGTAACTCTAAATTTGTATTAACCTTGTAATATCGCCTTAAAAGGTGTAAGATAGACGTTGCCTTAAGGAAAGAACTATAAGAGGAAATTGATGAATCTTCCATCGAATTGGGAGATTTAAATATATGTCTTTCATTCATTGTTAGGGAAAGCAGGTTAAAAATTCAGTTTGGATATAGAAAATTTGAAAAACACATTTAATGAGCTTGATATAATATATATAAATATGTAGGAAATTGCATGAAAGAATAAATGACATTATTTTTCTTTTAGTCTTTAAAAAAAAAGCTTTATACTATGGAAAATTTCTAAAGGTATAGATAGTGGAGAGACTAGCTTAATGAACTCTCACGTGTATATCACCAGCTTAAACAATTTGGAATTCACGGTCAGTTCTGTTTCATCCATCCCCACTCACTCCTCCACCCTAGATTATTTTTGAAGTAAATCCCAGACAGTTTACAGTTTTATGCATAAATATTTCAGCGTGTCTCTTTCTTTTCTTTTTTTTTTTTTTTTTTTTTGCCTTTTCTAGGGCCGCTCCCTCGGCATATGGAGGTTCCCAGGCTAGGGGTTGAATTGGAGCTGTAGCCACCGGCCTACGCCACAGCCACAGCAGCACCAGATCCGAGCCGCCTCTGCGACCTACACCACAGCTCACAGCAACACTGGATCCTTAACCCATTGAGCGAGGCCAGGGATCGAACCCTCAAACTCATGGTTCCTAGTCGGATTCATTAACCACTGAGCCATGGTGGGAACTCCCCAGCATGTACCTTTAAAAGAGACATTCCAAAAACAAAACATGTTAATAGGAGTTCTCTGGTGGCTCAGCCAGATTGAGAATCTGACATTGTCACTGCTGTGGCCTGGGTTGCTGCTCTTCCTGGTCCGGGAAACTTCCACATGCCACGGGGGCAGCCAACCCCCCCCCCCAAAAAAAAGATGAAGCAGTAAATCCTTAGTGTGTTGTGAGAGTTCAGATTTCTTCAATTCCCATGCACAGGGTTTGTTTGAGTCGGACACTGGGATTGGTTGTGTCTCCTGGATCTCGCAATCCATAGATCCCTCGCTGTGGTTTCTTTTTTCTTTTTTCTTTTTCTTTTGGCTGCCCCATGGCATATGGAAGATCCCAGGCCAGGAATCAGATCAGAGTTGCCGTTGCAGCCTATGCCACATCTGTGGCAGTGCCAGATCCTTCAACCCACTGTGCCGGGCCAGGGATCAAACCTGCACCCTGGTGCTGCAGAAATGCTGCTAATCCCATTATGTCACAGTGGGAACCCCGCTCTGTGGTTTCTCTTTTTCTTTTTCTTTTCTTTATCATTTTTAGGGCTGCATCTGTGGCAGGCAGACGTTCCAAGGCTAGGGGTCTAATTTGAACTGTAGCTGTCAGCCTACACCACCGCTCACAGCAACACCGGATCCTTAACCCACTGAGCGGGGCCAGGGATCAAACCCATGGATAGTATCCTCATGGATGCTCATTGGGCTTGTTACCACTGAGACATAATGGGAGCTCGTACAATTCTTTAAATTATTAGCTAGGATACTGATGTAAAAATAACCTTGTCCTTATCAACTCACAGGTTACCCAGACATAAAGTTTGTAGCGAGAAGGCAGGACAAAGTCAAATGCTCTCTACTACTCCAACAGCCAGTTGAAAAGAATAGTATTAAAAATAACACTTATAGTGTAAATAATATTAAGTGCATAGAAATAAATTTTTAGAGTATGTACTACCAAGATTTTAAAAAATGGTATAATTTTTACTGAAAAGCATTAAAAAATAAATGGGGGAGTTCCCATCGTGGCGCAGTGGAAATGAATCCAACTAGGAACCATGAGGTTGCGGGTTCAATCCCTGGCCTTGCTCAGTGGGTTAAGGATCTGGCATTGCCGTGAGCTGTGGTGTAGGTCGCAGACTCGGCTCTGATCTTGTGCTGCTGTGGCTGTGGTGTAGGCCGGTGGCTACAGCTCTGATTAGACCCCTAGCCTGGGAACCTCCATATGCCGCGGGTGTGGACCTAGAAAAGACAAAAAGACCAAAAAAAAAAAAAAAAAAAAAGATGGAATTTATGCCTTGTTTATTGATACAAAATATTCAAAATCATATAGATATTATTTTTTTCTAAACCAACCTATACATTAAACTTTATGCTACTCAAGGCTCCAACAGTTGTGTGTGTGTCTGTGTGTGTATGTGTGTAACTTGACAAGTTGATCCCCAAATATATATAGAAGGACAATTGGCAAAGTATAACCAAAATACTCCAGAAGAACAAGGAGGAAACCGGCCTTATGAGATAACAGTACTTACCACGAAGTTGTGGTAATTAAGACAATGTGGCTTCAGGACAGGGACATAAAAATAAACCAATGGAGCAAAATGTAGGCCCAGAAACAGACAGGCATACACTGAAACTTGATTTGTGACAAAATAAGGCCGTGTGGGTTAGTAGGAGAAATGTATTTTTCATGAATGGTGCTGAGATAAAAATAACCATATCGAAAAAAAAAATGAAATAGGATCCTTCCTCACACCGTTTAGAGAAATCAATTCCAGACAGATTAAAGGCCTGGCTGGGAAAGTCAAAATTATAAAACTTTAAGAAGATAATAGAATATTTATCTTTATGACCTGAAGTGAAGCAGGACATTCTTTTTTGTTTTTTTCTTAAACAAGACCCAAAGAAGTACAGATCATAAAGATCAGGATGGATTAATCGGATCACACCAAAATTAAGAATTTTTTTTGAATTAAAGAGATGTGCGGGGAATTTGTGAATCTGTCCATTGCCGGTGGGAATGTACATGAGCACAAGTACTTTGGAAAACAAGCTGGCATATTACCCAGCAAAGCTAGTGATGCCGGTACCTTAGCACCTAGCCGAGTCCTGCTCCTAGGAACGCCTTCTAGAATAGGTCTCATCGAGAATGCTCACAGCAGCATTGTTCCGCGTGGCATAAAATTGGGAACAACCTGTGTTCATTGGCGGGACAAGAGGATAAATACGTTTCTGGTGTATTCCCACGAGGGAACGCTCTGCAGCAGTGACCACAAATGCGCTACAAATAAATAATGGATCAAGAAGGATGAGCCTCAGGAATTTATGGTGCATCCAAAAAAAAAAAAAAAAAAAGAAGAAGCAGTAGGAGAAGAATGAGTCTATATCCTTCCATTTATGTAAAGTTCAAAAATATGCAGAACTGTGGGTGGAAACATGGGATACAAATATGGTAAAACTGTGAAGCACAGCAAGGAAATGTAAACAGCGCATGATGGCAGCACCCGGACGTGGGGGTGGGGCCGCGGTGGGGGAGGGCAGGTGTGCCCGCCACATCCTGGTTCTTAAGCTGGGTTGCTGGGCGGTGGGTGGGTGGCCCGTGTAACCCTCGTGGTCTTTACACGGGTCGTAAATTTTTCCGCATTTATTTATATCTTTTAGTAATGTCGGTATCTACTCGATGAAAACAATGGTTCAAACACTTTGAGTTTACAAGGGCGCATAATCATTGCAGGTCCGTGGGCAGCCTGCCTGCACCTTGTAGCCGCTCTCTGAGCCCGGCATTGCTAAGCAGGTTCTACTCTCTACCGTCTTGCTGCCCCCACACAGCGTTTGGTGGAGTCTGAACTGCTGCAGTGATGACAGGATGGTGCCGGGGACCACAGGGGACCCCAGAAGCAGGGCTCTTTTCAGAGCACGTCTGGACCATTTTGACTAAGAGTCTAGCCCGGCCCTGGGAGATGCCTCATCTGACAAACAAATCACCAGATACCAAGCTTTGTGAGGCGGAGATAAGAATGGCTTATCTTGGGTTCCCGGGAGGCTCAGCAGGTTAAGGATCCGGCGTTGTCACTACTGGGGCTCTGGTTACAGCTGTGGCCCGGGTTCAATCCCTGGCCCCAGGAACTTCTGCAAGGTGCCACAAAGAATAAAAGGAATGGAATCCAGAAAGTCGTTGCACCATCATTCTGTCTTACCTATGGTTGTCAAGGTTACTAGATCCTCATGTTTCCTGGTAACCATTCCTCCCAAAATAGCCAGCACTGGTGCCAGCCGACTGCAGCCTGTATCACGATCATCTTTTACGCTGTTTTGAGGAGAAGGCAAGGAGGCGCTTTTACAAGGAATAAGGTTTTACAGAGCACACACAAATATCCCTTATCTGATTTTTGCCAAAGATGGCTAAAGAATTACAATCCCCAATTGTCAGGTGACCCAGCAGCCTCAGAGAGGTTAGGCGAGTGACTTGTCTGCTCTCGGGAATCGCAAGTGAATGGGAAATTCAGATTTTCTGAGGCCATGGACGGCCCAGATGCTGCCTCTCGCTGCTGAGGTTGCGCTGCAGAGAGGGTGTCCTGTGTCAAGGCGCCTGCGAGGGTTTCAGCCTGTGGGGCTGAGCTTCTACTTTAGTAGCTGACACTGCCCCCTTCTTCCTCGTCCACGGAACCCCAATTTTGTTCTGGTCCGGGAGCTCTACGCCTCCCAGGGTGTCCTGGGCGGTTAAGCTTGATGAGCTGTGGTGATAATGCTACCCCCCTCGCTAGTGATTGTTTAAATGCGGGCTGTGACCCAACCTTGGCCGGTGGAGGTAGGTAAGTCTTAGGAAAAAGCGTTCCTAAGAAAAGAACTTACCGGAGGAAGTGCCCCTCTCTGCCTGCCATCCCCTGGCGTGAGACAGCGCCTCTTTGATGGCCACAAACAGGGACGTCGTTGGAGACGGCTGAGTGGAGGGTGGGAGGCCCTTGGTCCAGCTCTGAGAGGCCACCTCTCCCTCGAAACCAGCCCGCCCGCATCCCGTGGCATCTGCTGGTCCCCTCTGCCTATGCCTTTGGCTCCGGCTCTGCAGCTGAGCTCCATTCAGATGCGTCTTTCTATTCTACTGGCTGTGAGCTCACTGTTTGTGGACATTTGTCCCTGTCCCTGCCCTGCCCCCCGTCCAGTCTACCTGGAGGGAGGCGGGGGCGGGGACTGGTTCTCTGGACGCGGGGATCCCTAATGGGAGGTATCTGAACCTCCTTTGTGAGGGGCTCCATGGTGACTCTGCAGAAGGTGCTCGGCTTGGGTCTTCCTTATAGCTCAGGGACAAGCATTGTGCCACTCAGCACCTCCCAAGGGTAGGCTTATGTTAGAAACCCTTTCAGCTGGAAATTCTTCCAACAGAGACGATGAGCATGGCGCCAATTTGGAGGAAGTCTAGTTACTCTGCAGAAAACTATTGCTCATAGAAAGGACAGTTGCTTCATCCACCTTTATGTTTATTTATTTGGCTGCCCCTTGGCATATAAAGTTCCCTGGCCAGAGATCAGAGCCGAGCCACAGATGTGACCTGAGCTGCAGCTTTGGCCATGCTGGATCCTTAACTGTGCCAGGCCGGGGATCGAACCTGCATCCCAGTGCTCCCAAGACACTGCCAGTCCTGTTACGCCGCGGTGGGAATGCCACATCCCCTTTTATTAAGTGCCTGCTTGTTAAATGTCAGCTTTGTGCTCAGCTTTGGGCCCCAAGGGAATGTTATAGGAAGCTAGGTAGGATGTGGCTCCCCCCTCCCCCCGGCAGAGCCCAGGGTGGGGACACCCCTCCCTCACAGCGGACTCTGTCAAGGAGCAGAGGGCCAGGGGTGCCACTGGGGGGGGATCCAGCACTGTGCTGCCAGGGTGGGGAGGGGCCCCAGAAGGCAGGGGGATGCTGACGGGTTGGGTTGGATGGGGGTGGGGGGGCAGCCATCAGCAGGGTGGGCTGGGGGATCGCCCATTTGGAAGTTTGCCTCCCAAGCAGTGGAAGGGTGGGGCCCCCGTGAACCCTCAGGTCCCCGAGTGCCAGTTGAAAGATGGGGGACGTTCTTTGGCCTGGGAAGAGTTTGAAGGGGTTCCGGTGGGAGGGAGAGACTGTGGTGGGACAGGTGGGTTGAGGCGGGGATGCAGGAGGGGAGCCAGCCCGGAGGCGGCGGGCATCCGCCTGAGGACTCCAGCGGAGGGAGGAGAAATCTAAATGGGTCACGGTCATGGGCCGGATGCGAGGACTCCAAGACATCTTCCGGTTCCGGGCCTTTATTGTCCAGGAGGGTGGAGCCCCGTTTCGCTCGTGGTGGGAAGAAAGCAGGAAAGAAGGGGTGGCAGTAACAGAGGGGTCTCCTGAGGGAGGGGCGGGGGTGGTGTGGGAGGAGCAGAGACAGCAGGACAGTGCTTTTATGACCTGCCGCAACCAGGGGGCTCCCAGTAATGGCTTTCTGATAGAACGACCTCAGCCGCCACGTCCATCAGCATTTGGAACTCGGAAATGCACGTGTGGGCAGCTGCCTGCTTTTCCGGCTCTTCTGTGATTTTTTTGCTTGATTCCCAAGCATGTATCGGAGTTAATGAAGCAATTCTATTGTGAAACCACTTAGAAATTTCGAAGACAATGTACTTGGGTTTGAATGGGATAATTGGGTTTTTTTGGGGGGAAACGTTTGTAGGAGAATTACATATAGATCTCATGTATCGCTCCCTGGTAGCACATCCATGGGAAAGAAGAAGGATCCCTCAAAAGCTCCGAAACCAGCTAGTTCATGCGTTTGGGTGAAAAGCAAACACATTTCTCTCTCCAGTGGAATGCTTTATGTAATACTTCAAAATGTAGATCTGAAACTCCATTTCTGGTTCAACATCTCCTGAGAGGGCTCAAGTCGTTTTTCACTTTTGAGGAGTGTGTGATGCTGCTGAAAAGCCGTAAGGATTTGCTTTGGCAGAACCCATACCTGCTAGGATGCTGGCGGGGGGAGCTTTCTATTCTGTGCGGTGACTCATCAAATGTATTTTAAGTTATGCTTTTGTTGATGGAGAAGTGGAGGCTTTTGGTTATGGCAGGATGTGGGAAGGCATGGGGTGGCGGACTTTCCGCCAGACAGAAGCTGGTGAGAACCCGAGGCTTCGGGGTGTGCACTTGAACTGCTGGTCTTGTTGCCTGCTCGCGGACACACAGTGAGCAACACTGACCTTGGCATTAGCTCACATTTGGGTCGCTCACCCATCTCCAAGGCTCATGCCCAGGCATTGCTTCACTGGTTTCGGATCCCCTCTCGGAAACAGGTGCAAATAGCTCCCTTCCAAGGACTCAGGTTGCTCAACAGTCAGAGTCAGGGTGCATCTGTGTCGCACCCAGCTCCCAATCTGTCTAGACTCTAAGTGCCAAGTTTGTCCTATGTATGTATGCGTGTATAAATGAGGAGTCGGGCACAGACCCAGACTCAACTTGGAAGGGTGGCAGGAGCACTGGGTTTGGAGCCAAGCAGAGTTCAAACGTGGCTTGGTCACTCCCGAGGTACTTGACCTTGGACAAGTTAATTAGTCTCTCTGAGCCTTATTTTCCTTTTCTGAAAAATGAATCTCATCACAGTGCTTTCTTAAGGGTATGGTGAGGGATAAATGAGACACGGGATGCAGAAACACGGACAGGTGTGGTTTACCTGGCACACCCAGGAGGGTGTGAGCAGAGCATTGGAAGACCCGGAACTCATGTCACGTGTTCATGGTGACCAACCTGCTGGCTCAGCTCAGAGGTAAGACCCTCCCCCTCTCAGGGGCCGCTTGCTCCGCACAGTTTAGTGGAGATGCAGAGGGTGGTGAGTCTTCAGGGGTCTTTGCCCGAGTCAGTGCCCTGAGGACCGAATTGGAAGGGGGATGGTAGGAGCCTCGCACGAACAGAGAGGGGACAAGGCCCTTCTCCCCCTTTGCCACCTCCTCTTTCTTCCCGCCCCTCCTGCTCCTTCTGGTTTTTGTGTTACTTCTCTCTGGCCGACAGGGTGTTCAAATAGCTCTAATTATTTAGTTGTCATTTTGCATGTAATTGTTTGCCCAGGAATTGATTCACTTACCTAACGCAATTTATGCCGATGTACTTCCTTACACTGAACTGCGGTGGGAGCTGTGGTTTGGGAAGACCAGGGACAGAGTTCAAGCAAGTCAGGGGATCCCCCTGAAGCCCAGTTTTCCAGAAAGGGAAAACTGGGGGAGACAACAATCCCCTTCCTTGGTGTTCTGTTTTAATTTCTCTCTCTTTTTTTTTTATTTTTTATTTTATTTTTTTTACCTTTTTGGCCGCCCCACGGTATATGGACTTCCTGGGCGGGGCATCAGATCTGAGTTGCAGCACCGGATCCTTAACCCACTGTGCCGGGCCGGGGATCGAACATGCGTCCTAGCGCTCCAGAGATACCGCCAATCCTGTTGCACCACAGTGGGAACCTCCCCCTTCCTTGGTGTTCTGAGCACTCTGTGTTAACTGGGAGGATGTGAGGGCCTCTTGGCAGAGCAGACACCTTCCAGAGAGGACAAGCAGTTGCCCCCTAGAGAAAGGGACAGCGAGGGTCAGACATTTATAAGGCAGGGCCCTCTGATGGGGAAGAATTCTTTAAGGGATTCAGAAAGATCCCGGGGAGTACGTCTGCTTCTTCAATTCTTATTCATAAGGAAGATAAACCAGCAGGCCCGGCCTTATGGCAATTCCCAGCTCTGTGATGTCCTGGGGAGCTATTAAAGCTATTTTTTCCCTTAAAATATTGAACAGTGGGGAGAGGAATCCTTACGAGCTTGTTTCATTCAACTCTGAGTTACCTGGTGTTAGAAAAATCAGGTTAGTGTTAGTTAGTCGGCTCGGGCTGCCTTCACCAAAGACCCTAAACTGGGGGGCTTTATGTCTGTGAGAATTAGACTCATCAAGAACAGACTTGTGGTTGCCAAGGAGGAGGTGGGTGGGGACAGGAGGGACTGAGAGGAAATGCAAGCTATTATATACAGGATGGGCCAACAACAAGGTCCTACTGTGTGGCACAGGGAACTCTGCGCAACGTCTCGAGATAAAATCATAATGGAAAAGAATATGAAAAAATGTATAGGGAGTTCCTATCGTGGTGCAGTGGTGAACGAATCCGACTAGGAACCATGAGGTGGCGGGTTTGATCCCTGGCCTTGCTCAGTGGGTTAAGGATCTGGCATTGCTGTGAGCTGTGGTGTAGGTCGCAGACATGGCTTGGATCCTGTGTTGCTGTGACCGTGGTGTAGGCCGGTGGCTACAGCTCTGATTAGACCCCTAGCCTGGGAACCTCCATATGCCACAGGTGCGGCCTTAAAAAAGCAAAAAAACCCACAAAAAAAAACAATATGTATGTACAACTGAATCCCTTTGCTGTACAGAAAAAATTAACCCAACATGACATCAACTATGCTGCAATTAAAAAAAAGAGTGAGCGGGGCAAACAATTTACATGCTTACAAAAAGAAGTGGATCTTCTAGATTATACAAACCATCGGTTTAAAAATAATAATCTGGTTGAAGAAGAATAAGAATGTGAAAATGGCACACCCCTCTTCCTCTCACACCCAGTGGGCCAAGCGTGAATCTTATGGACCAGTGAGTGGCCAGGGAGGCCAGGAAGTCCGGCTGGTGGTGGCCCTCTGTGTGCCTGGCTCAAACTCAGGGGCTCTTAAAGCCAAAAGGAAGACAGCCAGTGAGCGGCCTCTGCCCGGCATGGACATGCAGGTGTTCTGGAGTTCCCAATGTGGCTCAGCAGGTTAAGAAGACGACTAGTATCCATGAGAAGGCGGGTTCGATCCCCGGCCTTGCTCAGTGGGTTAAGGATGTGGCGTGGCTGTGGCGGAGATGTAGGCTGGCCGCTGCAGCTCCAATTTGACACCTAACCTGGGAACTTCCATACGCTGCGGGTGCAGCCCTAAAAAATAAATGAATGAATGAATAATACAGGTGTTCACAGAGGTAAACCAGCTGCACAGCAAGGCTTTCTCTTTCTTTCAGAGAAAAAGATCCACGTGTTGCTGAGCTCAGTTATGAGTAAGGAGAAGAGAGCATGAGGACAACGCAGGAGGCCGTCCGCAAACTCTCCAGCCACAGTTCGAGTTTCTACTCCGTTAAGCCCTCTGTCTAGATGAGCGTCTACTTCTGCATGGGGTCCAGGTGACACGCTTATGTCCCCTCTTCATGCTTCTGCCACCTCTGAGGGATGTTTACACCCCATCGGGCTGCTCACACCACCTTCCCCGTCCCATGCATGGTACAGACTATGAACCCCTCAACACGCTCAAGAGGGCAAAAACTGGTAATCGCTGTGTAGACGGCGCACGCCGAGGCTCTCCCGGGAGCAGGCTGTGGCAGCTGGAAAGCCCTCCCACCGTGAGCAGGACGGGGGTTAAGGCGTGGCCCTGTGACTCACAGAGATGCCGAGTGGCTGCCCAGAGGACACCAAAACAGGAGATGTGGAGAGCCAGTGCAGAGCCGCAAGCTGAGCTGGCCTGTGATGCAGGCGCCAGGGAGCCGGGCCCAAATTCCCGCACGCTCCCACCCGGGGCATCCTTCCCAGAGGGATGAGCCCGAGGATGACCCCACTGGCAGACACAGCAAGGGTGACACAGCAGGTGTGACACAGCAGGGGTGGCAGAGGCCCCAGCCAGGTGGACCTGGACCCAAGACCATAGACACAAGCCTCCATAATCACGCGGTTCACGTCTCCCTTCTCCCCAAAGACCCTAAGTCCTCAAAGAGCAGGGGTGGCGCCTGTCCTTCGCACTGCCACACCCCTCGTGCCTGGCACAGAGTAGGTCCCAATACATTTGCTATCTGATAGCCTCCCAACTCAGGCCTCACCTGGAGCCACAGTGCAGGAACATTTACTGGGTATCAGCCACCTGCTTAGAACCGAATGAGCTATTTCCCCACGTGGTGTCTCAGGTCATCTTAACAAACTCGGCAGTTAGGTATTACTATTTTTCCTTTTTTAGGGCTGCACCTGTGGCTTATGGCAGTTCCCAGGCTAGAAGTCGAATCTGAGCTGCAGCTGAAATTCTACACCACAGCCACAGCAACTCCAGATCCCAGCCACGTCGGCAACTTATGCTACGAGGCCAGATCCTGAACCCACTACTGAGCAAGGCTAGGGATCAAACCCACATCCTCATGGATACTAGTCAGGTTCTTAAGCACTGAGTCACAGCGGGGACTCTGACAGTTAGGTATTATTATCCTCACTGGGACAGAACAGAGCCCAGCGTCCCTCCCAGACACTGTGTTCCAGTCTCCGGAATGCAGGAGCAGAGGCAGACCCTAGAGAGAGCCCCACCTCCTCCGTGTGCAAAGTCAGCCCCTTGCCTGATCCTTACACAAGCCCTGGGAGCTATCATCCCATCAGTCCGCCCATTGTACAGAATAGGAAACAGGGGCTTGGAGGGGTTAACACCTCGCTTCAGCCCCTCAGCTACAGGCAGCGGAGCAGGGCTTGAACCCAGATCATTCGGACTCCTAAGCCCCAGCTCCTTCCACTAACATGGACTCAACACTGGACTTTTGTTGTGGACTAAATTGTATTTCCCAGGAGTTCCCGTCGTGGCTCAGTGGTTAATGAATCCGACTAGGAACCATGAAGTTGCGGGTTCGATCCCTGGTCTCGCTCAGTGGGTTAAGGACCTGGCATTGCCGTGAACTGTGGTGTAGGCTGCAGACACAGCTCAGATCCCATGTTGCTGTGGCTCTGGCTGCAGGCTGGCGTCTACAGCTCCGATTGGACCCCTAGCCTGGGAACCTCCATATGCTACGGGAGTGGCCCAAAAAATGGCAAAAAGATAAAAAAAAAATAAATAAAAAAAGAAAAAGAAGAAAAATAAATTGTATTTCCCACCCTCTCCCCACCCGCACCCAATTCATGTGTTGAAGGCCCCGCAACTGTGCAGGAGATGGGCCTTTAAAGAGATGATTAAGGTTAAATCAGGGTATAAGGGTGGTTGCAGACCCCATAGGTCTAGTGCCCTGATAGGAAGAAAAGATGCCAGCTGCCCTCTCCCCATCACGTGAGGACATAGCAAGAAGGTGGCCATCTGCAAGCCCAGAAAAGAGTCCTTGCCAGAAAGTGACCATGCTGGCACCCTGATCTCAGATTTCCCACCTCCAGTTCTGGCCGTAAATCCTTTTCACTCCCAGATAGGTTCATGTGGGTTGCATTTTAGACCCCGCATGTCGGTGACATCCCGTGGTATTTGCCTTTCTGACTGACTTAGTATGATCATGTCTAGTTCTATCCACGTTGCTGCAAACCTGCCCAGCTCCCTCTTTCCGCCTTTCCCGGGTTGGGATATTGACGTGGTTCTGAGGAGCCAGGGTTCACCCCGTGGACAGGGAGGACAGCCTTGGGGATGGCAAAGCACAAGCTGGAAGAAATGTGGGTCCCTAAATGACCTCATTGCCCGGAGACACCTTCCAGCCTTGGCCCACTGCCCGCATTCAGACTGTTATGTGAAAGAGAAACACATTCCTATTTTAAGTCACTGTATTTGGGGGCCTCGGACACAGCAGTTTAGATTAAACCCTGAGCAATATCTGTGTTAGCAAAGCGAAGGTCTGGTGAGGTATCTAGTTATCTCTATGTCCTATGCTAGATGCTGTTTAGAATTATTTACTGCGACCCCTCATGTTGCATAGATAGCTGAGACTTCCAGATATTAGAGTGGACAAATTCTACCTGTCTTGCTGATAATTTTGAATTCCTTTTAAGTTTAAAACGAAGGATGTGCCAGGTAACACTTTTGGAAGATGTAATTCTTGACATGCTTGTGTACTTACTTACATCAGACAGTGAAAATTATATAATCTGGTGAATTTGCTGTATGCTTTGACTTCCAGGAATGTTAGAGCCGGGTAAATTTAAGACTTACTATAATAAACCTGTATTATCATAGGTTTCTTTTTCTTGTGTTTCTTCCCCTATGTATAGTTAACCTTTGTTTGTTAAGAGACTTATTATACCTGTTGTCACACCTCCTGCTGCCTTGCCTGTGCTCTTCCCCTGCCATCTGTGTCCTCCCCCCTGTGCACTTAAGACCCCCCTCTTTCTTGGGACTCAGGCAACGTGCTTTCTCTCTGCACGATGGCCTTCTGTACAGAGCGCTCCTGGACTTCCAGTAGAGCTTCCATCGCAAGGACTTGGCTTTAGCCGGTTGACCGCACTGCTAGAGTCTGAGCCTGTTGTGACCCTGACTGCTCACTGTCCTCTTCACAGGTAGGGGTAAATTTGCCCTGGATCCATTCTCTATAATTTGGTTTTCTGCAGAACACATGGAGATGAGCTAAAGCCAGGGACTTGAGGCAGTCAGTCCAGTAGCCTCTTGAGGTGGCCCTGATGCAGAAGCTGAGGATGATAAAGACATGGGAGGGGCTGGTGGTCTCCTCACCACGGATGCTGAGATGGCAGGGCTGAGGCCGGAGCCAGAATCCCACTGTGTCCTACGCATGTTGGATCCTAGTCTCTGATCAGGCTAGGGAAGAGCCAGAATCCTCCTATTGTGCAGCTAAATGGCCTATTCCTCTCCCAGATTCTGACGCTCTGTTACTGCTCCATGAGTCCCTTCAATAAACAGGCTCCAGAAGGCCAGGTATGTGTGCTGTCTGGCTATTTAGCTGCATAGTTGGCACCTGAGATTCATTCTCCCTTTCTTCCTCTTAGTAACAAAACCTCATGATATATATGTATATCATGCAGCCTATGTGACTGAGTGACTTAGAGGTACCCAGTGGAGTATGGTCAGAAGTGATGTGGGCAGTTTCCAGATCACATTTTTATTAGGAAATTGTGTGCCCTCCCCTTCCCACTCCTACTTCCCACTCCTACTGTGGCTGGAATGTGCAAGTGATGATACGAGTGAATTCTGACGTGGTATGAAGATAGCACCCTAGTATATGATAAAGCAATAAGACAGGAGGGCTGTGGGTGCTGAAAATGTTCTGTGCCTTGATCTGGGTGATGGTTAAACAGGTGTATACATACATAAAAATTCATTCAGCTGCCCTCCTGAGATTTCTGTACTTCATTCTATGTAAGTTATACCATAATAAGAACAAAGACAGAAGGAACCTGATTCCCCGAGTGACCTTGTGGAGCAGAGTTCACTTCTGAAGTTTTGCAAAAGAGAGAAACAAACTTCTTTATGGTTTGGGCCAGTGTATTGGGGGAGTTTTGTTCTGGCCATCTGGCTTTTCCCTGTCTCATATATTTCTTACGTGTAGGACTTTTGAATTCTTGTCCCCATGATTTCTGTAGAGCTTGGCAACTAGAAGATGCTCGATATCTGTGTAATGATCGCGTGTTTTTGTACTTTTCAAAAATCAGTATATTATATAAATTTGGAAAATGGAAAGAGTTACAGGATGTGACAGGAGGGAGGCTCTTCCCCCACAGCGTGGAGCCCTGAAGCAGTTGGTGCAGCTTCTCAACCCACCTCTTTCTCAGGCACTTCCTTTCCGTGGGATCTGCTGCAGCACCTTTCAACTCGCTTTGGGAAATGACAAGGACTTTCTGAGACAGGAAATGCTGCCTCTCTGCTCTGCTGATGGGTGAGAGGTGGGTGTGGATGTCACGTGGAGTGCTGGGGTGCTGATGCATGGCACGGGACTCACAGTCACCCTCAGCTGCTGATGCATGGCCTGGGACTCACAGTCACCCTCAGCTGCTGATGCATGGCCCTGGACTCACAGTCACCCTCAGCTGCTGGGCTCAAGGCCTCAAGGAAAGGTGCAAACGATGGTTCAGGACTGGCTGAGTGGGTGATGCTGCTGGTGCTCCTGCATCACGGGGCCAGTGGTGAAACAGAAGGAGGAAGGGCTGACAATACTCCTGGCAGCCCGATGTACCCAGGATTGTCTCTGATTCGACTGGAAGCATTGGCTTCTGTGTTGGGGGGTGCTGGAGCTGGGACTTGAAGAGGAAGGACACATACCATCCTGGCCTCAAGGGGCTCACAGTCCAGCTGGCAAGACAGGCCCCTAAACAAACATCATGACAAAAATAGTACTATTGTATTGATTTGATTAGATGTCTGGCACCTTTAACATATATAAATTTATTTTATTGTATAACATATATTTTATTTTCACAACAGTCTGATGAATAGGTTTCGTTTATACATGAGAAGACAAAAACTTGGAGCGATCAAGTAAGGGCCAAGGTCAGAGCCAGGAGGCCACACTGAATTGGACCTGAGGACACTGAGGGCCGTCTCTCTCACTGGGTCCCACTGCAGCCAGGGCCACCCAGGCTGGAGATCCGGTGTAAGGCCTGCAGCCGGGCCCTCTGTAAGGTGCTGGGATAGGCCTTCCATAGGCTCTGAACTTGGCCTTAAAGAATGAGTGGTAGAGTTCCCATTGTGGCTCAGGGGGTTAAGAACCCGATGCAGTCTCTGCGAGGATGTGGGTTCCATTCCTGGCCTCGCTCAGTGGGTTAAGGATCCAACGTTGCCACAAGTTGTGGTGCAAGTCACAGTTGTGGTTCATATCTGATGTGGCTGTGACTGTGGTGTAGGCTGGCAGCTGCAGCTCCGGTTCTGACCCCCAGCCTGGGAACCTCCACATGCCGCATGGGGGTGGAAGGAGGGGTTATTTTGACACCAAGGGCAGCATATGCAAAGACCCAGAGGAGAGAAAGCAGAGTTTAGTCTGGTGTGCAAGAGGAAAGGGGGTGGGGAGAGGAGGCCAGAGAGGTGAGCAAGTGTCCTGTGGTTCCTCCCTCTGGGGGGAGCCCCTGGAGGTGGGGGTCTGTCACCTGCCGGGAGGATGATGTCACTACCAGTCAGCAAGGCTCATTCATTCATTGTTCTTTCACTGAACAGGAGCGGGGCTCTTTGTGGGGCTTGTGGGAGGGAGCACTGCCTGGTCCCTCATTCTGTGTCATCTCCCTGAGGTCCCACGAATGAGTCCTGAAAATCCCCATTTCCCAAAGATCCTTTCATGAGACATTGATTTTTTTTTTTTCTTGCGGGAAAGTGTTCCATGGTAAAAATACATTGAGAAAATGAGGCTTATTTCCTCCCCCTTGGAAATTCTTGTAGGTTAACTTCATAACATTTCTGAGAAGTGAAGAATTGTTTTTAACTTTGTGTATTAGTTTCTCCAGGCTGCTGTAACAAGTACCGCCAACTGGGTGGTTAAAAACAACAGAAATGAGTTCTCTCACAGCACTGGAGGCCTGATGTCCAAGATCAAGGTCAGCAGGGCCAGGTTCCCTGTGAAACCAACAGGGGAGGATTCCCCACCCCCACCCCGCCTCGCCCAGCTCCTGGTGTTGCTGGCCATCCTTGGTGGGCTTTGGCAGGTGCAGCTTTTTAGTCCCTGTCATGTGGCTGTGGTCACACAGCCATCTTTGCCCCGCGTGTGTGCCTCTCTCCAAGGACACCAGTCAGATGGGATTAAGGACCCATCCTTCTCCATCCAGTGTGACTGGCCTCATCTTAAAAAATTACAGCAGAGACAAGCCCATTTCTAAACAAGGCCACGTTCTGGGGCACTGGGGGTTGGGACTTCAACATATCTCTTGGGGTGGGGTGGGGCGTAACAGTTCAGCCCATGACCCTTTGTTTAGCCCAGAATTCCCAACAGAATTGATTATTTTTCTTCAGATCTCACTTGAAAGTGCCCCTTCCTGATGCCTCAGAGCTGATGGAGAGAGGAACTCAGGAGATGCTTCCTGGGCTGAGCAGGATGGAGCCAACCAGGGAGTGCGGTAGCAGGGCAGCTTTGAGCTGGGAGCTCTGGTACACCCCCCCGCCACCTCCCCACCATGGGGACAGGGAGCCTCACAGGACGGGGCCACGGGAGTCAGCCTCTCCATAAGAGAAGGTTCTCCAGGCCCACCCTGCTGTCCTGGGCCCCCAGCATCCCACAGCGAATGTGGGCTGGAGCAGGGTTTGGGTCCAGGAGAGGCTTTCTCTGCTTCACGGCCTGTCAGAGCAAAGAAGCTGCAGAAGCGCAACATCTGGCGTGTCCCAGCTCCTGCCACACCTGGGCCCGCGTCACTGCAGGCTCCAGGCGGAGATGTGGGCGGTGTTGTCACATCAACTGAGCTGGTCTGCAGAAGGCACCCAAAATAGCCGCAGGTCTGTAAACATATTTTCTTCCTGCTCACGATTGTCCCCTCAACTGGGCTCACCCATCTGTCCCTCCTGCCCCTGCTCTTCGCTTTGTTCTTTCTGGGAAGAAGAAGAAGGAACATTTACAGTTTTCTCAGTGGTAAAAGGATGTGGGTTCAAGTTCAGGGTTTGCCACCAACCCGCCATGTGACCTTTAGCAAACGCTAACTTTGTCCTTGCACTTATGAGACAGAAACAGTCATATCATTGCCGTGCCTGCCTCCCCCGGCTGCAATGAGGGGCGCCAGCGTAAGAAGCAGAGAATTAATGCTCACAACCACTTTCTTCACCCTGAATCTGTGCAGTTGTCTATTCTAGCAGCAGGGACTCTGAAACTTCCCAAGGTACTCAATGTACCGTGTGAGTGAGATCTCTCTCTTTATTTATAGCTCTCTCTATACGAAAATATGGTATTTAGTCATGTATTAATCAGAAGAAATTAGCATAACTAATGCCTCCTTTCTCTCTTTTAATAATAAACTTTTGCTTAAAAAAGAAACATTCCCTGCGTGTGGTAACAATGATGCCAAGTTTTAAGTCTGGTTTATGAGGATGTAATTGACATGTCATAGAATTTGTTGACAGTTTTGTGAGGTTTGCCAAATGTATGTAGTTGTGGAAACGTCATCACGATCCAGACCAAGTATTTGCTTCACCCCCAAAAGTTTCCTCTCTTCCCTTTCTTTTTGGTTTGGGATTTTTTTAAAAATTGAAGTATAGTTGATTTACAATGTTCTGTCAATTTCTGCTGTACAGTAAAGTGACCCGGTCATACAAATATATACACATCCTTTTTCTCATATTATCACCATGGTTTATCCCAAGTGATTGGATCTAGTTCCCTGTGCTGTACAGTAGGACCTCATTGTGTATCCATATTCTAAATATAATTGTTTGCATCTACTAACCCCAAACTCTCTGTCCACCCCACTCCCTCACCTCTCACCCCTTCCTCTCTCATCCTTTTTGAAGTTGGTCACTCCTCCCTCCTTCAGCCCCCAGACACCTCTGAAATTCTGTCCTTAGAGTTGTGCCTTTTTCTGAAGGTGCAGGGAGCCGAGGAGATGCAGGGACTCGAGAAAGGGACCTTGCCTGACGGCAGAAAAACCCGAAGGCAGGTTCCTAACCAAGGAAGGGAGCTCACCTGAATGGTACAGCCGAAGGTGGGCTTCTGGTCAGGATAAAAGCCTGCCTGTATGGTACAAAACCGAGGGCAGGCTGAGGCCTGCCTGTGTGGTACAATCTGACAGATTACACGGCTCTCTTGTTGATGTTGATGGGGAAGAATTGGGGTTTTCCCAGGAAAACAATTTCCATGTTTGTGTAGGAGAACATGGATTGTTTCCCGGATGACCTAGTCTTTCCTGTTGTTTTACTTGTTATTCAGTTTTTCCTCAGTCTTTCCTGTTATTTGCTTATTAGTCTTATGCCATTCTTATTTTCCTGTGGTGATTTTTGATTTAACAAAATTACAACAATAGTATAAAAATTTCATCCTGATGGACCTTCTCCTATTCAAATCCAATTTAATTAAAAACATAGTGTTTATCTACTAACTGGTTATACTGTAAGCTTTAGAAGTTGGAATGTACTACAGACTTAGATAAAGTTAGACATATATTATTCGTGGTCAAAGAAACCTAGCTATGAGAGTTGTCCTTGATTTTAGAAACTTTTAAGTGATAGTTAACTGAAGTTGGTTTTCTCATACTGTCCCCCTGCCATGACTCTTTGGAGATAAGCACTGATCTAAAAGCAAGGCTTGTGAATGCCACATTCTTATGTCTGTAGCCTTTTAGGAAACATGACCTGGGAGTTCACCTTTAGAACTTGACCTTCGGGTGCAGTTTTCACATTGTGGTGTAATTGAAAACTGTCTATATAAACAATCATCTATGCCGATAAAATTTGAGCAGTCCAGCGCTCTGAAAAGAGACAAAGAGGCTGTCTCTGTGTACATTCGCCGACACCGTCCATCTCCGACAGGGCGTGCACCCCTGGCTGCTGGAGCTGGACTCTGGCATGAAGGCTTATAAATGAAGTTATCCAGTAGCTTTTGTGTTTGACTTCTTTCTCTTAGCATAACATTTTTGAGATTCAGCCATGTGGTTGAAAGTGTCAGGTTTTATAGCTGAGTCCAGGATAGGAACCTGATATGATTTGTTCATCCCTTCATGCATTAAACATTTGGGTTGTTTCCAGTTTGGGGTTCTTATGTGTACAACTTCTAGGAACATTCAGGTACAACTCTACAGTCGTATGCTTCCATTTCTCTTAGGTGAACCCCTAGGTGTGGACTGACTAGATCATATGAGCTTTTTGGGGAACTATCAAACTATTTTCCAAAGTGACCCCCCCATCATAGGTGAGTCCCAACTGCTCTGTATCTTTCGAATAGTTAATATTAATTATATATAAAATACGTATGTGTTTTTATGTCTATGAAGCCAGACACATTTGACTACATGGATGATATATATACTGAGCCGTTGCACTGATTGATGCCAGATTCCTAGCCTGCTGCGCCACAAGAAAACTCTGTCAATACAGATTTAAAAAAAATTGTCATCCTTATAGGAGTGTGGTGTGTCTAGTAGTTTTAATTTGTATTTCCATAATGACTAATGATGTTGGACATCTTTTCATGTGCTATTTACCATTTATATTTCTTCTTCACTTAAGTGTCTGTTAAATATTTTGCCTGATTTAAAAAAATGTCTTGTTTTGGTGAATTTTGAGATTTCAGAAATATTTTGGATATTTTTCATCATATAGGTGTTTTGCAAATATTTTTCCCAGTTTATGGTTTGTTTCTTCATTTTCTTCAATGTCTTTCAAAGAGCAGTTCAATTTTTCCCCCCCATTTTGGTCACTACTGCTTACCTGGAAAAAAAAAAAAAAAACCTTGTCTAATTCCCAAGTCAGAAAGATTTTCTTTTATCTTTTCTTTTCTTTCTTTCTTTCTTTTTTTTTTTTTTTTTCTTCTTTGGCTGCTCCCGTGGCATACAGAAGGAAATTCCTGGGCCAGGGGTCAAACTCATGCCACAGCAATGACTTGAGCCACAGCAGTGACAAAACCAGATCCTTAACCACTAGGCCACCACAGAATTCCTTCAATCTTTTCTTCTTAGAGTTTTGTAGTTTGGCGGTTTGCATTTTGATCTGTGATATATTTTGAGTAAAGTTTTGTACATGGTGTGAGGTGTGGGTTGAGGTTCTTTATTTTGAGGAGTATGGATATCAAATCGTTTTTCCACCATTTTTCGAAAAAATTAATGTTGCTCCACAAATGAGCTTTTCACCTCAGTAAAACATCAGTGGATCATATGTGTATGGTTCTCTTTCTGGATTCTTTATTTTGTTCTGTTGACCTGTTTATCTTTTCTTTCACTAATACCACACTGTCTTGATTACTGTGGCTTTATATTGTCTGAAAATCAAATAGTGTGGGTCCTCCTAATTTGTTCTTCTTTTTCAGTATTGTTAGACTGTTTAAAATTTTTTTTGCACTTCCATACAAATTTTCGGTTGATTTCTGCAAAAAAAGGCCTTGCTGGGATTTGGATTAGTATCACTCAGTATCTATAGATAGATCAATTTTTTGAGAACTGACTTATTAACAATATTTAAGCTTCTGATCCATGAAAATGGTATATCTCCCCACTTATTTAGGTCTTTCTTGGTTTCACTTGTCAATGTTTTGTAGTTTTCAGCATACCAAAAAACTACATCTAAGAGCTTGCTCACTAAGTATTTCATGCTTTTGATAATATTCTAAATACATACATTTATTACTATTATATATGCACACATATATATTCCTATTTCCAATTGTATATAGAAATACAGTTGACTTTTTTTATATTGATATTGTTTCCCGCAGTCTTGCTAAGCTAGTAGCTTTTGCTGTTGATTATTTAGTTTTCTACATAGACAATCCTGACATCTGTAAATAAAGGCAGTTTACTTTCTTCCAGTTTCTATGACTTTCTCCTCCCTAGCCCTAATCCTCCTTCTGCTTCGCCTTCCTCCTCATTGCATTGGCTTGGATCTCACTGTACATGAGTAGTGGCAGTGGATATCTTTACCTTGTCTTCAGCCCTTGGGAGAAACCAGTCCATATTTTACCTGATATTAATATAGCCTTTTCATGGATGCCCTTTTATCAGGTTTAACACATTGATTCTGAGTCTGATGATTTATTTACTTTTTTTAATAGAACTTTTTTTTTTTCTTTTTACAACTGCATCCACAGCATATGTAAGTTCCCAGGCTAGGGGTCAAATCAGAGCTGCAGCTGCCTACCTACACCACAGTCACAGCAATGCCAGATCCAAGGCACAGCTGCAACCTACACCACAGCTTGTGGCAACACCAGATCCTTAACCCACTGAACAAGGCCAGGAATTGAAACCTGCATTGTCATGGGACCTATGTGAGGTTTGTAACCCACTGAGCCACAACAGGAACTCCTAGACCTTATTTTTATGAAAGACTCTTTTTTAAAGAGTAGTTTTAGTTTTACAACTAAATTCAGAGGAAGGTTCAGAGATTTCCTACATACTCCCCTCCTCCAGACATGGATGGCCTTACCCATTGTCATCACTCACCAGAAGCGTACTTTTTTTTTTTTTTTTTTCAACCAGGGAAGATCCTACATCAACACACCATGATCACCCAAAGGCCATAGCTGACCTTAGGATTCATCTTGGTGTTTATATTCTATGAGTCTGGGTAAATGTATAATGATACATTTCTGTCATTATAACATCATGCAGAGTATTTTCAATGCCCTGAAAATCCTCCAGGCTCTGCGTGTTCATCTCTCCTGCTTCCCCACTGGCAACCCCTGATTTTTTTTTTTTTTTACCTATCTCCATTATTTTTCCAGAATGTCATATAGTTGGAATCACACAATAGGTCACGTTTTCAAATCAGCTCATTTTGCTAGTATGCATTTAAGTACATTCATGTCTTTTCATGGCTTAATAGCTCCTTTCTTTTTAGTTCTGAATCATATTCCATCGTCTGATGCACCCTGGTTAATTTATCTGCTTACTTACTGAAGGACATCTGGGTTGCTCCCAAGTTTGGGCAATTATGAATAAAGCTGCTATAAACATCCATGTGCATATTTTTATGTTTTCAGCTCCTTTGAGTAAGGACCAAGGAGCACAACTGCTGGATCATGGGGTAGGGGTATGTTTAGTTTGTAAGAAACTACCAACTGTCTTCCAAAGTGTCTGTGCCATTTTGCATTCCCAGCAACAATGAGGAAGAATTCTTGTTCTACTACATCGTTGCCACCATTTGGTGCTGCTGGTGCTTTGGATTTGGGCCATTCTAATAGGTATGAAGTGGTATCTCCTTGTGGTTTCAACGTGCACTTCCCTAATGACATAGGATGTTGAGAATCTTTTTGCGTGCTTTGCCACCTGTATATTTTCTTTGGCGGAGTATCTGTCCAGTTCTTCTGCTCACAAGATGACACAGATGCTAGCACTGCCTGGGGGGCACTCTTGAGAGGCCCTTGGTGTCCAGCAGACTTGATGTGAGGTTCATAGGCCAGAAGAGGCCTGGGAGGGGAGCAGCGATGAGGAGGCTCTGGGGTATGTGTCCTGCCTGCAGGAGGAGCCCCTGGATGCCACATGATGCTCGAGGACCAGGCAACACAACCGGGGAATGGGGAGGACAGGTGTCCACCTGCTCCCTGGGGACTTGAACTGCCCTCGCACATAGATACCTTACCAGGAAGGATAAGGGGAAAGAGAAGAATCCAAGCTGGACTGGATATGCAGAAGAATCAAGGTTTTACATTGGAAGTGACTGGGTGAAGTTAAAGTTGAAAGCCTGCTGCCAACCTGTCATTAGCTGAAAGGACTGGAGAGCAGACGACGGTGTTGGCAGGGCCAGGCTCTCTCTGAAGGTGCTGCGGGTGGATGGTGCAAGCCTTTCTCCCACCTTCTGGAGCCTCGGGTGTTCTTGACTTGCAGCTGCATCGCCCCAGTCCTTCATCCTCATACGGTTTCTCCCCGCAACTCCTCACACTGTCTTCGCGCTCTCTGTGTCTGTCACTGTCCAAATTTCCCCGTCTTAATAGGATACTAGTCTTGTTGGATTGGGGCCCACTCTGATAACCTCATTTTACCTTGGTTAACTCTGCAAAGATCTGATAACCAGGACACGGCTGGTGGATCTTGCTGAGATTAAGAAATAGATTTGCGGAGTTCCCGCCATAGCACAGTGGTTAACGAATCCGACTAGGAACCATGAGGTTGCGGGTTCCGTCCCTGCCCTTGCTCAGTGGGTTGACGATCCGGCGTTGCCCTGAGCTGTGGTGTAGGTTGCAGACGCGGCTCGGATCCCGCGTTGCTGTGGCTCTGGCGTCGGCCGGTGGCTACAGCTCCGATTCGACCCCTAGCCTGGGAACCTCCATATGCCGCGGGAGCGGCCTAAGAAATAGCAAAAAGACAAAAAAAAAGAAAGAAAGAAAGAAAGAAAGAAAGAAATAGATTTGCATTTAACATGGAGAACAGCGGTGAGGAAGAGGAACAGGATGCGGCATCTCCCCATCACCACGGAGGAGAGATTAACTGTGAACAGCGAGAGCCAGTTTTCCCCGCTGCACTGATGGCTTCAGAAGCTCTATTCACCCTCCCACGTGGCTGGGCGTTTGTCACCGACCCCTTTGGTTGTGTTCGTAACACAGGTTCTTCCTGATGCCTGTTCGGGTGACAAGAACCTCAGGGGTGACTCACGAGGTGGAACCCACTGGCGTTCTCAGGGTCGAGGTCTGTTGAGGTCATGCCGCCCCCTCCTGGCATGCAGGCTCACCCTCAAAAACTTGGATTGCCCAGAATTAGGCTCCTTTACATATTCATGCCAAACCGGTATGCCCCAGTTTTTTATTCAAAACACGTGGTTGCCTTAGGCTGGCACCTGAGGCTTCACCCCCAGGCACCGCTCTGGTCTCTGAAAGTTCCAGCCTCTCTACCTCCGAGCCCTTCAGTTCTGGAGGAAAGCTGGTCCTTCCCCAGCTGCTAGCTGGTGTCTCAGCCTTTCAGACTCCATGTCTCTGAGCTTGTTCCTTTTCTTTTTTCTTTCTTTCTTTTTCTTTTTTGGCTGCACTAGCGGCACGTGGAAGTTCCTGGGCCAGGAATCAACCCCAGATTGCTGCGGTGACAATGCCAGGTCCCTGACTCCCTGCACCACAAGGCAACTCTCGAGCTTGTTTCTTATCTGTAAAACTGTAGTAAGTGTCTGTGCTACTCTGGGCTGCGGTAACAACATCCCGGGGGCTTAAACAATAGAATGTGTATTCTCCCAGCTCTCAGGCTAGAGAGTCCAAGGTCCAGGTTCTGGCCAGTCTGGCTCCTGGAGAGGACAGGCTCCTTGGTTTGCAGACGGCCACTTCTTGCTGGGTCCGGCCTGGCTTTTCCTCTGCGCCTTCACAAAGGAAGAGGCGCAGGAAGAGAGAGGCAGAGACAGAGAAAGACAGAAAGAGACAGAGAAAATGAACAGTGCTTCTCTTGGTTGTCTCTTCTTTTAAGAACCTCATCCCATTGGATCAAAGACCCAATCTTTTTTTTTTTTGGTCTTTTTAGGACCACAGCCACAGCAACGCAGGATCCGAGCAACATCTGCGACCTACACCACAGCTCACAGCAACGCTGGATCCCTGACCCACTGAGCGAGGCCAGGGATCGAACCTGCATCCTCATTGATGGTAGTTGGATTCGTTTCCCCTCTGCCACAACGGGAACTCCCCAGATGTATTTTGGAATCAGATTTTCTTTTTTTTTTTTTTCTTTTTGTCTGTGGAAGTTCCTAGGCCAGGGATTGAACCTGTACCACAGAGGCAACTCAGCTGAGCCACGGCAGTGATAACTACGGATCCTTAACCGGTTGTGCCACCAGGAAACCCCCAGGGTTTTTTTCAAAATTAAAGAACAAAGTCGTACAGCCTATATTCTGTACCTTGAACAGTCCTGCCAGGAGGCCTGAAGGGGTGGGGCGGCACCCTGTAGTCAAACACAGAAATGTTTCTGGGGGGGAAATCTAAGTGAGATAATTAAAGACAGCAAGTGAATTCAGGGCTGGCATTGCCACAAGCCTATGAAAAGATGTTCAGAATGGCCGGTCAAGGATTATGCAGTGAAACAATCCAGCAGACCTGACTGTGGAAAGACAGAGAACACGAGCCAATGAGGAGGAGGAGAGCTTGCAAGTCTGGGTCCCCCCCCCCCCGCTCCCCCGCCCCAAACTGCCCCTCCAGAGACACAAGGGAGGGAGCTACGGTAATGGGGAGCCCCAGCGACGGCTCCCATGTCTCCCACGGGACCAGCAAGCCGGCGCTCCAGCAGTTTCCATCCACTGCCTGCTGAGCTGCAAATTGCCACCCCCTCCCCCCAGGCTGAAGGGTGCAGATGTTTCTCTCCGAGGAAGAGTGTAATTAACACCTGTCAAAGCAATGGGCTGGGATGGGAGGGGGGTTCCGCTCACATCACAAAAACTCTTCCTCCAGGAGTGCGCGGTATCGAGGAAGAACTTTTCCAACGTGGAGGGATTAAAAAGCCGTCTATGACGTGAGAGGCAGGTGGTGCTGATCTGGGCTAAGGCCTGTGAGTTTACATGTTTGCTTTGGGCGCGCGCGCTGACGGATGCCTGGCTACGGAAACTTGTTCCCTAAGGGAGCCGTGGCCGCACGTGTTAATGCCAAATCTGGGAACAACATGTGACGTTGCCCCTCCTGAGTCAAGATAATCTTCTGGGGGACGAAGGGGTCGTTACTTTCCTCTCCAAAGTTATTTCATATAAAGCAAAACAAAGGAAAGATTTCCTTAGGGGCGCTGTTTATGATAAATTACTATTATTTTGTCTTTTTTAGGACTGCTCCCAAGGCATATGGAGGTTCCCAGGCTAGGGATCCAATAGGAGCTGCAGCTGCCGGCCTACACCACAGCCACAGCAATGCTGGATCGGAGCCACATCTGCAACCTACACCACAGCTCACGGCAACGCCAGATCCTTAACCCACTGAGCGAGGCCGGGGATCAAACCCGCATCCCCATGGATGCTAGTTGGGTTCGTTAACTACTGAACCACGATGGGAACTACTCTATGATAAATTATTTTTAGGGAGCTCTGCAATCAGTTAAATATTGGATGGCAAGTGGATTGCTGAGAAGGTTGTGGTCTTTCGGGATGTAGTTGTACGTGTCGCCAGGGTTTTCGTGGCAATTTGGGTAGATGCCAAAGTTGGTCATACACAGATACGTTGACATGGGCATGAGGGTCGCAGTATGAGGAAAGCTGTGCAGTACTTTTGGGATCTTGAGAATTTTCACTTCTGATCTCCTGAGCATCTGACAACGTCCTTATGGTACAGTTTCTATTCTGGTATGTCCAGTTTATAGACTTACATACCAGCTCAGTGGCTCCGCTGTCGCTGAGGTAGGCGACAAGCCTGGATCGTGTGGTCCAGGGCCAGCTGCAGCCCACACTGCTGCAGGCTGGGCAGCTGAGCCTCCGCAGCACAGACCAGGTCACCTCCTGAGGGCAGTGGCTGAGCCTGAGGCCAGTGGGTGCCCTGGCTACTGGCCTGCAAATGGCCCAGAGCTAGAGGCCGGGCCACATGGAGGGGCAGATCTGGGCCGATTCAGCCTCCAAATGTCCTGACTCTATTTTGGAAACCCATCTGTGGGCTGTTAACACCTCCCTGCCATCAGTCTGTGGCTATTCCGAAAGTGCGAAGTTGATCTCAGGGGCCGATCTGAAACAGGAGCCGCCAGGTGTGGGCTCAGACCTGCCGCGCCCCCTCCCCACCCCCGAGCTTGGCTGGAAACCCCCCTCGTTGAGTCCCTCTTGAGGCCAGCACCCAGTTTCATGCAGGAGAGTCTCTGCCGAATAGGTGCTCGCCCTTCTGATGCTGAAGCTCAGACCTGCGATTTCAGAGCCCTAAGAGGAACAGCCACAGTGCAGCTGCCCTTACTTGGCTCAGAAGCTTGGGGAGGAGGGATCTGCCTTGGAAAGAGCAGGAACCTGGGCAGTTCCTCGCCCTGGTCCCCCACCAGCGACCAGTGGCTCAGGGTCACAGCTGTTTGCTACTTCCTCCCACCCGCCAGGGCCTGCTGCCGCAGCGACAGAGAGCTTCCGCTGAGGGCACGCCCTTCCCAGGATCCTCCACCTGCCGTGACTGATCAAGAAGTGAGACACAATACTAACTAACTCGGGCAGTTAGTGGAGGAGCAGGGGCTCTGATATAATCCTTTGATATGGATATTGATTAACATTTGTGGCTTAAGGGCTCCAGGGAGGAACACCTCCCCAGGCCTTGTTTTATTAGAGGAAATGCACCTTCCCCACAGGCTTTGTTTACTGCAGGAAATGCGAATGTCTAGCCCAGATAGATAGAAAAGGAATGAGAGGAATGGTGATTTAATCTAAGGGAAGAAAAGGACAAAGAAACCATAAAATTTAGGGGACATTTCCACCCCTAAAAGCCCTATTGGACAAGGACCGATACAGGTAATTGAGCAAGGCCAATGGGAGAAAACCCCATCTTTCTGGACCCCACAGTGGTACCCTCCCCACGTTTAAGGACTAAAAACCCCTAAAGGACAACAGAGAAAGGGGGCTTTTCTCCCCTCTCCCAGCCTGTCCTGGGAGCTGTTTGCTTTTCTTTAATAAAGACTTGGCTTGTTTGCTGCCTGTGTGTTCATGGAATTCATTCTTCGACTGCCGTGAACAAGAACCCGGATTCTGGTATCATCCTTCTGGTATCAGAAGGGGTGCCAGAGGAGTTCCTGTCGTGGCGCAGTGGTTAAACGAATCCGACTAGGAACCATGAGGTTGCGGGTTCGATCCCTGCCCTTGCTCAGTGGGTTAAAGATCCGGCGTTGCCGTGAGCTGTGGTGTAGGTTGCAGATGCGGCTCGGATCCCGCGTTGTTGTGGCTCTGGTGTAGGCCAGTGGCTACAGCTCCGATTGGACCCCTAGCCTGGGAACATCCATATGCCGCGGGAGCGGCCCAGGAAATGGCAAAAAGACAAAAAAAAAAAAAAAAAGAAGAAGAAGAAGGGGTGCCAGAGTCTGGCTCTCCTGCCCAGTTCTGCTGGGTGAATTCACCCTAGGGCTGCCCTCAGGGCTGGCCGGGCTCTGCTGGGCTGCACAGCAGCTGGCCTTGCCTTTTGCCCTTTTATGGGTCACAAGCATCTATATCCAGTTGACGCTCAGCAGAGCCCCCCAGGCACCGTGGCCATCACAGGTCCTCTTCCCCTCCTGCCAATGCCAGGTGCAGAGCGGGCGATGACCTAGACCAGCCCTGTTGATAGAGTGTGTCAGAGACAAGAGCAGGGCAGCCAGCTCAGGAACTCTGGGCAGGGACGGAGTGCTGTCAGCCACAGGGAGGTCAGCAGAGATGACAGGCTCTCAGCTGCCACTAAGCCATAGAGAACCTTTATGCAAATTAGGAGAAGGCACCACCGTTCCCCCACCCTACCTGGATGGACCTACCCCTGTGGACACGAGGCTTGGCATACAGTGGGACCTTCCATGTAAAGAAATGTGCCCCCTCCCCAGGCAGAGACAGCCCTGCCCAGGGAGCCAGGCATGCCAAGGGGAGAATGGGCTGGCTTCCAGCTCTTCTGCCAGGAGCCTTGGTTCTGAACACAGAATGCAAGTTTATCCCCAACAGCCCTGCTCCCAGACTTTACTTGGAATCCTGGAGCAAAGCTCCGCCTTGGAGGGAGTCGGGGTGCCAGGGTCCCGCCCCAGCAGTCAGAATGGAGATGCAGACTCTCTCGAGTAGCGCTCAAGCAGTCTCAAATTTATTGGTGGACGACAGCGAATTCTATAGGGGAAAAGGCTAAAACTGACATAAACAACAGAAGATCAATACCTCAAAAATTTCCAAAAAACATAGATAAACTTTTAAGATTAAAAAGCACATGATTTGGGTAAAGCACAGTCTAAAAGCATCAGATAGAATTGAACACCATAAAAGAGCAATCAAGCAGGAACTAGGAATCACGTAAGCCACACATGACCTTTCTAAAAGTTACAAATAATATTGTTTTCTTAGAACAATCATCTGATCATAAACCTAACAACTATTTTACTTTTAACTTTATTATTAATAGATCTCTATACTTAAAATACTTAATTCAATAAATCAATAATTATCAATACCTACCTATAACTCCTAAAACTTACTTATTTACTTACGAAAAACTTAAAACAATTTTAGCTAAATAATGCATACCAATATTATCTAAGATCTTGTGAAAAACAGAGGCCAAATTAGAGACCCATTTGAATGTAGACAGTGGGGAGCTATTCCCCGGAGGTAAGTTGGAAGTTTAGCAGGCAAAGATAATAAAAGTTAATAAATTCCTTTTTTGAGATAAGGGACAGGAAGTTAGGTCCAGTAAAGAAAGCACAGATTGTTTACAAAAGAGCAGAAACTTAAAGGTATGTTTCCTCAGGCATAACGTCCTCTAGTTTCGGGGGTCTGGCAAGCCTGTTGTTTTGCAGCCCTTTCTTCAGAATCTCTTGGACTTTGTCATCAGGCAGATTCCCTTCTTCAGAGTCCCCTGGGCTTTGTCATCAGGTGGATTCCATTCTTGAAACTCAGCTCCCAGCATCAGAGCAAATAGATATGAGGTATCTCAAGCGGTCCCACCTGTGGGCCACATGGCACTTGTGGGCACTTCTTCTGTCACCTGCAAACCCCAGAGTGGTTTAAGAAATAAGTGGATTGGCTCACTTGATTACTTGACTAGAAAATTTGGACATTCAGAAGGTTCAGGCTTCAGGACCAGTTCGATCTAGTATTTCAGTGGCCCAAGGACATGGTGTCTGTCTCCATTCTGTCATTGACCATGTCTGTTTCATGTGAAGGCTGGTTGCAAGGTGAATGCCACCAGCTTCCAGAGAAACATGCTTCCATGTCCTCGTCCAGCAGGAGAGGAGCTTCTCTTGACTCATCAATGACACAAAAATCTTTTGCTGCCCTTTGACTGGAGCAGCTTAGGTCTTGTCCGCTCCTCATGGCCATGGCCAGGGGAACACTGAGTGGCGTGGGGCTGGGCCACTCTGTTTTTCCTAAAATGATAATGGGGACGAGGGAGATGTATGTGTCAGAGAAGAGGTGTTAGTGGCTCAGAATGATCGGGACCCCGCTCTGAGGCTGTGGGTGGGGTCTTCCCATGGCTCCCAGCCCCAGGGCAGGTGGAATGAAAGCTGGAGGGGTGAAGGCGGTGAGCGATGCCATGTTGGTGCCTTTACAAAGACACGGGAACAAAAGCTGCACGAGAGCATCTCCGCAAAGCCTAACCCTCCCTGCTGCTCTTTCTGTCTGATGTTTAGCACGTCTTTATAGACAAGGACATGAGGACTCACGTACGCATTGGCATTGGGAAGGAAACCAACTCGATTCTGATTGCTTAGGTCCCACTTCAATCCCAATGGTACGAAAAATAGGTGCAATGGTAGCAACTCCTTTTTTTTTTTTTTTTTTAGGGCTGCACCAAGTTCCCAGGCTAGGGGTTGAATCAGAGCTGCAGCTGCCGGTCTACGCCACAGCCATGGCAACACCGGATCCTTAACCCACTGAGCGAGGCCAGGGATTGAACCCGTATCCTCATGGATTCTAGTCAAGTTCATTAAATGCTGAGCCACAAAGGGAGATCCGGTAGCAACTCGTTCCATTCTGGTTCACCATGTGCTTTCTTTATCATCCAGCATGACCTCCTGCTGAAAGTCTAGTGGGCATTGTCTCCATTCTGTAGAAGAGGCAGCTGAAACTCAAGGAGGCAAAGTGACAGGTCCAAGGTCACACAGCTAGAAGATGGCAGAGGTGGGGCTCAAAGCTCAGTTTTCGGATGAGAGGTAAGACCTCTTGCCTAGATAAATATTGCCTTCACGGTCTCGGGGTGTGGGATGACCTCATCATCAGGAAGTAGGAAAGGCCTCCTTTCTTCCCGAGGGTTCTCCCTGTTCCCTGCATGTCACAAGCTCCCCATCACTAGAGGCATCCAAGTCGAGACTGAGTGCCTGCTTGGAAGGATACAGTGGCTGGAAGGCTGACCTAAACAATTTGAGTTTCCTTCCAGTTCTGACGTTCTGGGGCTCCAAGCTCTCGGGGAAGCTGGACCCAACCAGGTCCATCTCTACATATGAGAAGTCCTATTTGATTGACATAACCACACGAGGAAGAAATTTCTATTCTCCAAAGGGCTCTGGTGTGCAGCCCATGATGTGGTTAAAACACAGGCAGTTCCCAGAGACACTGAAACCGATACGTTTGGTGACTGGATGCTGATTTGGAGGAAGGCACTGAGCTCCTGACATCATAATTGTTTGGTTCTCTGGTACTGAAACATCCCATAAATGACAGTAATTATCAAGTCCTGCCCAACATGACATTTTCTTCAAAACATGAGAAGACGTTTGTTCCTGAATGTTCTCTCCTTACTCCCAGCCCCCTTCCCTGCCTCTCGCCCACTTTACATGCAGCCCACACCACTTTCCCCTTCCCTGTCATGTCCTTTCTGTCCTATTCCACCCCACAATGGCCCCTGTCCTTCCTCTTCTCTGGCCAGGAGCAGATATGGAGCCGGGGCCACCAAGACATAAGCATTTGTCAAGTGTTTCCCAGGGCAGAGCCCCGAGCCGCTCGAAAATATGTTGATGTCGGGAGCTGAGCCAGGTCCGTGGCACTTTGCTGAATTCCACGGGGGACAAGGACATGCGGGCTATCTCAGTGTTTGAGGTGTTTTTTCCCTCTGTGCTCTGCTGGGGATCAGATTTCCTATGGCAGCCAAGTGCAGGTGCCAAATAGTGGACTTGGACATACACATCCAGATAGATTTGTTTTAAGATTGCTAGCTATGTACTTTTTTTTAAATTAATAAGCTTAATTTTTAAAAGAGCCATTTTAGGTTTGTAGCGAAATTAAGGCCAAAATAGGGAGAATTCCCACATACCCCTGCCCCTGCATAGTCACAGACTCCTGATTCAACATTCTCGCTACAGGGCAGATTTGTTACTGTCTCTGAACATGCGCTGATACATCATTGCCATCCAAAATCCAAAATTTACATTAGGCTTCCTTCTTGGTGTTGTACCCACTATGGGTTCAGATAAATGTATAATGATACGTATCCACAATTATAGCAGCATGCAGAAGAGAGTCACTGCCCTACAAAACCTCTGAGATCCTGCCCCTCCAATCCCCAATTTTTTTTTTTTTTTTTACTGTCGCCATACTTCTTCTTCCGGAATGTCATAGAGTTGGCATCACACAGGATGTAGTCTTTTCAGACTGGCTTCTTTCACTTAGTAATATCCATTTAAGTTTCCTCCACATCTTTTCACAGCTTGAAGGCTCATTACTTTTTAGCACAGAATAATATTCTACTGTCTGGATGTATCATAGTTGATTTATCTAGTCACCAGTTGAAGGACATCTTGGTTGCATCCAAGTTTTGGCAATTATTAATAAAGCTGCTGTAAACACCTGTGTGCACGTTTTCATGTGGATATACATTTTCAACTCTTTGGGGTAAATACCAAGGAGCAGTTTTGTAAGAAACTGACAAACTGTCTTCCAAAGGAACTGTACCATTTTGCATTCCCACCAGCAAGGTCTATCGTTCCACATCCTTGCCAGCATTTGGTGTTGCTGATGTTTTGGTTTTTGGTCATTCTTAGAGATGTGCAGCAGTATTCATTTCACTGCGGTTTTAATTTGCAAGTCTCTAGGATGTGGAACATCTTTAGATGTCTGCATATCTTCCTTAGTGAGGTGTCTGTTCAGGTCACCTGTTGGGATTTTGGTTGAGATTGCATTGAATTTACAGATCAAATTAGGAAGAACTGACATCTTGACAAAATGAGTTTTCCTATCCATGAACATGGACTACCTTTCCAGTGATTTAGTTCTTTGATTTTTTTTTTTTGTCAGAGTTTTGTAGCTTTCCTCATATAAACCTTGTTCAATTTTTTCTTCAAGTTTATACCTATTTCATTTTGGGGCATGGTGAATCTTAATAGTATTGCAATAGTGTATATTTAAGGTAATCAAAGGGAAAATTCTTCTGGGTGGGCCTGGCTTAATCAGGTAAGCCTCTTAAAAGAGGATTTAGGCTTTCACTAAGCTCACAGAGGCTTTACTGCTGACCTCAAAGAAGATTAAGCCTCCATGAGTTCTGTAGTTGCAAGGAATTAAATTCTGCCACATGAGCAGGGAGGTGGGTTCCTAGCCTCAGATGAGATGCCAGACTCAGACAACACTTTGATGGCAGCCTTGTGAGATCTTTTTTAATTTTTTTTTTTTTTTTTTTTTTTTTTTGTCTTTTAGGGCTGCACCCATGGCATATGGAGATTCCCAGGCTAGGGGTCGTATTGGAGTTATAGCTGCTGGCCTGCACCACAGCCACAGCAACACAGGATCTGAGTTGCATCTGTGAACTACACCATAGCTCATAGCAATGCCAGATCCTTAACCCACCAAGCGAGGCCAGGGATGGAACCCATAACCTCAAGGTTACTAGTTGGATTTGTTTCTGCTGAGCCATGGCAGGAACTCCGTGAGATCTTTCTTAAAATATTTTTTTTAATTAAAAATTTATTTATTTATTTATTTTGCTTTTTTTAGGGCTGCAATTGTGGCATATGGAGGTTCCCAGGCTAGGGGTCGAATCGGAGCTGAAGTCGCCAGCCTACACCACAGCAATGTGTGATCCAAACCATGTCTTCGACCTATACCACAGCTCATGGCAATGCCAGACCCACAACCTGCTGAGCGAGGCCAGGGATGGAACCTGTGTTGTGGATACTAGTTGAGTTTGTGAAACACTGAGCCATGATGGGAACTCCATACACCCATAATCTTATTTGTCCCTTATGGAATCTTGTACTCAGGAAAGAAAGGTCCCTTATTCCATTTTGCAGATGGAAAGACTGAGGCATAGAAAAGAAAAAAAGACAATTAGGAGCTGGGTCCAAAAAAGAAAAGAAAAAAGTTTCCTGATGAAACTGTTTTAAAACATTCTTTTTTCTGGAGTTCCTGTTGTGGCTCAGTGGTTAACGAATCCGACTAGGAACCATGGGGTTGCAGGTTCGATCCCTGGCCTTGCTCGGTGGGTCAAGGATCCGGCACTGCCATGAGCTGTGGTGTATGTTGCAGACTCGGCTCGGATCCTGCGTTGCTGTGGCTCTGGCATAGGCCGGTGGCTACAGTTCTGATTCAACCCCTAGCCTGGGAACCTCCATATGCCGTGGAAGCAGCCCAAGAAATGGCAAAAAGACCAAAAAAATAAATAAATAAATAAATAAAAAATAAAACATTCCCTTTTTAAGCCCGTTCTCCATCCAGCACCCACTCCCACCCCACCAGCCTCCTGCACCTAACTCCCAGGCATGGTTTATTCAGACAGGAACAGGCAGGCTGAGCCTTCTTCTCAGCCAACTCCTTGGGCCCTGGGGCCAGCTCGCCAAGCTGATAGGTGCACAGCAATGATGAAATGTAAATTTTTGATGGAGTACAGAACTGAATCTTAATGAACGTTATTATTAAATTCAGCAAAACACAAAGACATTTGAACTGAACAGAACTGATTATTCCATAAAAAGGGACTAGATTGCAGCTTGCCTCTTTCTCGTTGTCTAGACAAATCACTTAGACACACATGTGCTGGTTTTAATTAGAGCCATGAAAATTAAGCATTCTGTAGCCTGAAATGTTATTGTTCAACAAATAAAAAAATACATATTTAATAAAGAAAAACACAACTCAAACAATGACTCTCCATAATGCCTAAAGAGACAGTTTCCCCTTCCCCATCTTCTTGTGAGAAAACCCACAAGAGTCAAATTGCTGCTTCTTCTAGTGTCTGATGGAAGGTTTTGTGCTTCCCACCCCCCAACGACATCGTGAAATGTACAGTTCTTTTTTGTGTGCATGGCACATAGAAGTTTCTGGGCCAGGGATGGAATCTGAGCAGCAGCTTCGAACTATACACACCACAGCTGCAGCAATGCCGGATCCTTAACCCACCTGGCTCGAACCCGTGCCTAAGCTGTAACCTGAGCTGCCGCAGAGACAATGCCGGCTCCTTACCGCTGCACCACAGCTGGAAATCCAGGAAATGCACAGTTCTGATAGAAGTCCTAGGCAGGACTGAGTAAAACACAGCAAGGACCTTTTCATTTTTTGCCAAACGTCCAGACGCCACCCCTACCCCCACGTGGTGGGTTTCATCTTTCAGGAAATTCTCAGCGGACCAAGGCTCCTGGTTCAAATTCCTGTGCATTAGAGACCTTCGGTGTGAAGGTGCAAAAGGTTTTCTTTTTCAAACCCATGGTGTTCCAGCCTAAGCCTTCCCAACACTCAGGCAGGGTCTGGGGTCCTAGGGTGAAGGGCTGTGTCCAGAGTCTTGGAGGAGGCTGAGGTCTAGGAAAGATCTGGCAGGTTCGAGGGAGGAAGGCGTATGTCTTCATCTGCTCAGGCGGCCTCTCGGCAGCCAGACGTCTGAGATCTAAATCCTGCTAGGGTTTCTGGTGAGACCCCTCTTCCTTGTGGGCAGCCACGTTCTTGCTCTGTCTTTGCAGGGCCTTTCCCCTGTGAGTGTGCGTGGAGGGAGACAGAGGTCTCTGCTGTTCCTTCTTAGAAGGATGCTGATCCTGTGTTACCTCCCCTCACTGAACCTGAATTATCTCCTTAAACATCTCTGTCTCCAGGAGTTCCTGCCCTGGCACAATGGGTTAACAATCCTACTGCAGTGGCTTGGGTGGCAGCAGAGACATGGGTTGGATTCCCGGTCCAGCACAGTGAGTTAAAATATCCAGCATTGCCGTGGCTCAAATTCAGTCCCTTGCCCGGGAACTTCCATGTGTCACAGGTGCCACTATACACACACACACACACACACACACACACATAAATCCACCTGCAAATACAGTCACATCGAGGTTATGGCTTCAACATATGACTCTTGGAGGCACACAGTTTAGTCCCTGCAGAGAAGCCCTGGATGGAGAGGCATCTCAGACCTGACCTGTGAGTGCTGCTCTAGCCACTGCGGGTGGAGACATCCTGGAAGGGTGGGAGGGTGGGATGATGGGGGGAGGGCACCGCAGGTCAGCAGCCAAGGCTCTGCAGCTTCCAGGTTTAGAAGGAACCTAGGAGTCAGGGGCACGCAGGTTTGGAGGCGCAGATGAGTACCAGCCAGCCCTCCTGTCTCAGTGATGCTGGGCTGCTCCTCTCCGAGTGGGATTTGAGCTCCTGCCTCCCCTTCCCCCTCTGCCTAAGGAGAGGCTCTAAGGCTTAAGACTGGTCTCATGGCTCCAGCAGGAGTCTTCCTCTCTGCCTTTTTTGGGGGAGCAGCCCTCCAACTTCAAATGCCTCTCTTGCCTTGACCTGTGATTTACAGCCGTCTCTCTCTCACGCCCCTGTTGTCAGCAGGCTTCTGCTCAGCTGTGGGCTATTTGGGGACATTTTCCCTGCGCTGTTTTGTATCTGCCTCCCCCTCCTTCCCCCCCCCCCCCGCTTTCGCTTAGGACCAGCTTTCTTCCCTGTAGGGGTCTGGGATTGGTTGAATGGACGATGTGCGCTGGAGCCTGAGTCAGCCTCTGGCTGCTCTAAGGAGACAGAAGCCTTGCTTATTTTTGCCATGTCTGATGTACTCTGATTTATGCCATATGCTGTCTCAATACAAAGGCTGGTCAGTACTCAATCCATTGATTGCATAACCAACTTGTAGTCCGTACTCTTCGCAGAGCCCGCTAGGCTCTGTGTGATGTTTCCTGCTTCACCCATCAGTCTTAGGACCACAAACCACCTGCTTTCCTCTGCTCAGGCTGCCTCCCCCCATGTGAGGCTGGCAAACCAGGTGACATCCTCAGACCTCAAGGCTCAGTGCCGGGGAGCCACCATGCTGGGGGCTGAGTCTCCAGTGCTGGTGAGCCAGCGAGGTACCTGTGAACCCCTGGGCCCTGGCAGCACCTTGGACCTAGTGACCAAGCAGTGTGTGTGTGGGGAATCTACCTGACTGAAGGATTGCCACCATGCACCCCAAAAGCATACCTAAGCCAAAAAACGCTGTGCCTCTGAGCAAAGCAGCCCTCTTCCAACCACTTCTCAAACTGCCAAACCTGGGAACCATCCCTTGGCGCCCCCTGTAGGCAAATTCAGGAATCACCACGCCTTCCATGTACCTCTCGTTATGCTGATTACCGCAAATTGTAATTACGTTAGACAAAATATATTCTCCACTAGAGTATGATCCCTGCCCCCACACCAGGGAGGAGTGTGTGCTCTGTGTGTGTGTGTGTGCGCTTGCCATTGGAAGTCAATAAATATTTGAATAGTTGGATGTGTTTAAACCCATTAAGCTTAGACTAAGATGCAATTTGAACTTGACCCTGGGGATACCAGGAGCAACTGAAGACAGCCGAGGAGGGCAGAAACATGAGCAAGGCCAGGAGATAAACATGGGGTGTGTGCAGGAGGGGGCGTGCTGTGCTATACTGAGAGAAGACTCGGCCTGGGGTCGAAACCCAAGCTCCACCACTACAGTTGTGCAACTGGGCATGTGGGCCAGGCGGCAGGCTCTCAGCGTTGCCGCCCCAACTTGGCCACCTGCTGACTGAGTGATCTCGGCAGGTTACCTGATGTCTTGTTTCCTTGGAGTGATATCATGGGAAATAAATGAGAAAAATGCAAGCATTCAGAAAAGGCTTGGCTCGTGGTGCACTTATAATAAGGGTTATTTTTACTCAACCTTTCTGGATCTCAATTTCTTCTTCTGTAGTAACACACCAGAGTTTAATTTTAAATTTCTTTTTTTTTCTTTCTTTTTCTTTTTTTCTTTCTTTTTTTTTTTTTTTTTTTTTGGTCTTTTTAGGGCTGCATCTGGGGCATATGGAGGTTCCCAGGCTAGGGGTCGAATCGGAGCTGTAGCCACCGGTCTACACCACAGCCACAGCAATACGGGATCCAAGTGGCATCTGCAACCTATACCACAGCTCACGGCAACGCTGGATACTTCACCCACTGAGCGAGTCCAGGGATGGAAACCGACTCCTCATGGATACTAGTCAGGTTTGCTGCTGCTGAGCCACAACAGAAACTCCAGAGGTTAATTTTAAACGGAACCAAAATAAAATTTGTAAGAAGACATTTCGGCAAACTCTCTTCATGTGATGCATATTCTAACCTATTCGGTTTTATACAATCTCATGGTAGGAAGAGAACGGTCAGCGACCCAGGCTGCAGAACATACTTTCAATAGGCTTTATGTTTTTAGAGGCTTTCTAGGGCCACAGCCAAAGTGGGGAGTAAACGCAGGGCCCTCCCACTTGCCCCTTGCCCTGGCATTCCTTCAGCCGCTCCCAGTCAATATTCCCCAGCAGAGGGCACATCTGTTATGACCAATGAACCTACACTGACGCATCGTAGTCAACCAGAGTCCACTGTAACCCTGGTGTTCACCCTTGGCAGTGTACCGTCCGTAGGTTTGGACAGAAGTATAGTGACATGTGGTGACATGTATCCACTGTTGCTGGCATCTCGAACAGGATATTGTCACTGCCCTAAAATCCCCTGTGCTCTGCTTATTTATCCCTCTCTCTAGAATTTTTGGGTGCTTTTGGGAACATAGTCCCCAGGTCACAGATGATGCTGAATAATTTGCAGTGTTAATGCTGCTGCCGCTGATGGAAGCCGTTGGAATGGTTCTGGCAGCGGCTGCAAGTCTGGACGAGAGGGAGGGCGGCGGATCCTGTGTGGCAAGGACTGGCAGGCCTTGGGGCCAGAGCGGGGGATGGAGAGGTAGGAGGAGGGGGCGCTCAAGGCTCTGCAGGCTGGAGGTGGCCCTGAGGGACTGCAGAGAAATGGGGAGTGGTGGACAGCGAGGACTTCCAGGCAGAATTTCGACCTGCGCACAGCGCGGGATTAAGAGGAGGCCAAGCTGGGCTCTACTCCCGGTTCCCTGTGTGACCTTGGCCAGGTCCCTTCTCTCCTACCGGATGTCCCCACTGCATGGTTCTCCGGTGAAACCCCAAAGGACCACCCCCAGCCAGGCGGTGTCAAAGGGAGTTAGGAAACCTTGAAAGAGCGGGCAGGATCGGCGGCCCCGGGCGCAGGAGCAGCCGCAGCGTCTGAAGGGCTTTCTCGGGCACGCTTTCCGGCCGGCCGAGCAACAGGCGGCCCTGTTCTCTCATCACGGAGCTTCTCAGAACAGCAGGGAGAGAGGAACTTTGCAGCCAGCGCTCGCCCGCCGCTTTCAAGCCGGGGCGGGGTCCCCGGGTGACCTGCGGGCCGGAGGGGCGGGCGGGCGCGCGGCGGCGGTGGCGGTGGCGGGCGCGCAGCTGTGCCCGCCTGCCCAAGGGTTAAGCCGTCCCCCTGCAGCTGCCGCGCGTGCCTTGCAGAATTTCACCAGAAGAGGGTACAGTTTGAAAAGCTCTTGACGTCAGGCTGGAATTCCTATTGTGTTTAGAAAAGGCTCGGGCAGAGCAAGCCCAAGTTCGCCCTCCGCACACCTCGGCGGACAGCCTGGCTCCCGCAGCCGCGGGGCACGTCTCGCGTGGGGGGCGCACGCGGGGACCCGCGCGGCCCCGGGACCGGCCCGCCGCTGCCTGCGCGCGCGGGGACGGAGGACCGTGCCCGCCGCCCACGAGGGGACCTCGCTCCTGCAGGAGGCCGAGGCGAAGCAGGGGATCGCGCCGCCTGGGAGCCGCGGTGAGTGTTCGGGGCGAGGCCGGTGGCCGCCAGAGCGCCCCGCCGGCGCGCCCGGGCGCCCGGATGCCCGCGCGAAGCCCCGCCGCCGGGTGCATGCCTCCCCCGCCGCGCGCCCCAGCCCGCTGCCGCCCGCTGTGACCGCGCTTCCAGGCAGGCGGGCGCCGGCCGGGCTTTCCCCGAGGGCCGCGCACCCCTCGGACCCGCCGACCGCCCCTCCACCCCCGGCGGCGGCGGCGGCGGCGGCGGCGGCGGCGGCAGGGCGCGGAGCCGAGGCTGCGCAGGCACACGCCGGGAGAATGGACGGGGCCGGGGAGCGCAGCCTCCCGGAGCCGGAGCCGGAGCCGGAGCCGGGCAGCCAGAGCTCCCGGGCGGGCGACGACATCGAGATCATCGTCAACGTGGGGGGCGTGCGGCAGGTGCTGTACGGGGACCTCCTCAGCCAGTACCCCGAGACCCGGCTGGCGGAGCTCATCAACTGCTTGGCCGGGGGCTACGACACCATCTTCTCCCTGTGCGACGACTATGACCCGGGGAAGCGGGAGTTCTACTTCGACAGGGACCCGGACGCCTTCAAGTGTGTCATCGAGGTGTACTATTTTGGGGAGGTCCACATGAAGAAGGGCATCTGTCCCATCTGCTTCAAGAACGAGATGGACTTCTGGAAGGTGGACCTCAAGTTCCTGGACGACTGCTGCAAGAGCCACCTGAGCGAGAAGCGCGAGGAGCTGGAGGAGATCGCGCGCCGCGTGCAGCTCATCCTGGACGACCTGGGCGTGGACACGGCCGAGGGCCGCTGGCAGCGCTGCCAGAAGTGCGTCTGGAAGTTCCTGGAGAAGCCCGAGTCGTCGTGTCCGGCGCGGGTGGTGGCCGTGCTGTCCTTCCTGCTCATCCTCATCTCCTCCGTGGTCATGTGCATGGGCACCATCCCCGAGCTGCAGGTGCTGGACGCCGAGGGCAACCGCGTGGAGCACCCGACGCTGGAGAACGTGGAGACGGCGTGCATCGGCTGGTTCACGCTGGAGTACCTGCTGCGCCTCTTCTCCTCGCCCAACAAGCTGCACTTCGCCCTGTCCTTCATGAACATCGTGGACGTGCTGGCCATCCTCCCTTTCTACGTGAGCCTCACGCTCACGCACCTGGGCGCCCGCATGATGGAGCTGACGAACGTGCAGCAGGCGGTGCAGGCCCTGCGGATCATGCGCATCGCGCGCATCTTCAAGCTGGCGCGCCACTCTTCCGGGCTGCAGACCCTCACCTATGCCCTCAAGCGCAGCTTCAAGGAGCTGGGGCTGCTGCTCATGTACCTGGCCGTGGGCATCTTCGTCTTCTCCGCCCTGGGCTACACCATGGAGCAGAGCCACCCCGAGACCCTGTTTAAGAGCATCCCCCAGTCCTTCTGGTGGGCCATCATCACCATGACCACCGTGGGCTACGGCGACATCTACCCCAAGACCACCCTGGGCAAGCTCAACGCGGCCATCAGCTTCCTGTGTGGGGTCATTGCCATCGCCCTGCCCATCCACCCCATCATCAACAACTTCGTCCGGTACTACAACAAGCAGCGCGTCCTGGAAACCGCAGCCAAGCACGAGCTGGAGCTGATGGAGCTCAACTCCAGCAGTGGGGGCGAGGGCAAGGCGGGGGGCTCGCGAGGCGACCTGGACCACCTCCCGCCGCCGCCGCTGCCGGAGCCCGCCGGGAAGGAGGGGCCCAGCTGGAGCAGCCGCCTGAAGCTCTCCCACAGCGACACCTTCATCCCCCTGCTGACCGAAGAGAAGCACCACAGGACCCGGCTCCAGAGCTGCAAGTGATGAGGCCCGTCCCGGCGTGGATGGACCGGCCAGTGGATAGACGGATGGACGGACAGGTGTGACACACCTGTCAGTGACTGCCCGGGAGGGGCTGTCCTTTACCCCTCAACCCTCTCCTGAACAGAACTCTGAAGGCCCTCTTGATGAGGCTGGGTAAGGTCCCTTTGTGCTGCCAGCTGTCCGGAGGCCCCGGGGGTGGGGTGGGGGAAGCAGCGTCTGCGAGTTCTGGACTCGAGTTGCAGGCATCGTGGGGTGATGGAGGCCGTGGTCTGGCGGATGGCAGGAGCCCTGACCTGGTTCTGTATCTCCTTCAATAAAGCCTCCTGCTCTCTGCACCAGCCGGTGTTGCAGGTTCTGTCACAGGCTTGGTTGCCCCCTGGCCCCCAACTCCCAGATGTGGCTGGGGGGTGAGTGAGCAGCCCAGGGGGTTATTTTTAGTTGAGAGCTAATGAAAGAAGGGCTGTAAGCAGGGTCCAGCCCAAGGAGCCCCGCCGCACTCCAGGAGGCTCTGGGCCTTCTGCTTCCTTCTGGGGAAAAGCTTGCTCTCAGGGGAAGAAGGGGGTCCCTGAACGGGGAATGCTGGGCAGCCCGGTTGCCATTTCTTTGTCCCCTGCGCGAGGCCCTCTCCCCAGCTTTTTCCCATTCCTTCCAGCACCCCCACTTTGCCGAAGAAGAAACTGAAGCCCGAGCTCACACGGAGCCGGGGTTGGGTCCCCAGGCTGCTGCCTCCAGAGCACAGGCTTTGTCTTTGGTGTGAGGAGGTCTTGGGACAAAGGCCTGTGCTGGGACCACGAGGGGAGGGTCTGCAGGCCAGGACAGCCGTCGAGCTTCCTCGAGGTGCTCACGCCTGTCCTCCCAGAACCAAACGGCCCCTGGTCTGCCTGGCTGAGCCCCCCCCCACCGGAACAGACAGACAGACTTGGATCTGAATTCCAGGAAGGAGGCCACCTCCGAGCTGCCTTCCAGCTGGGATGCTTTTCTCCGCCTTCCCGCCCCCACCGCTCCCTGGCTTGCGTTGTGACCTCAGGCCTGTTGATTAACCTCTCAGACCCTCACTCTGATCAGCTGTAAAGTGGAAGAATCACCGCCGAGAATCCCAGTGCCTGGCCCATCAGAGCAGCTCAGGGAATGGCAGGTGGTTCCGTTAGCCTGTGCTGGCGGGGGCGGGGGCGGGGTGGGGGTGACTTGCCCACTCTGGCCTCCACAGGGCTGGGCTGGCATGTGGGTGGGGGAGGGTGGGCGCAGGGCACTTTACACTGTACTTGGTCCATGGCAGTCCCCTTGGTCCAGAATTGGTCCCAGCAGGTCCCCCCTTCTGGCTTGCCACCTTCCGCAATCCCCAGGGCTCTGTTCTTCCCTCCGCTCCCAAGGCCGCTGCTGCCCAGCGGAGCCCTGTGGGGGAGGGGGACTAGATGAGGGAGGAGGGGAGGTGGTCCCTGGTCTGCTCCAGCCTGGGCAGGTCCTTCCTTCTCTGGGCCCTGGTTTTCCCACGTGGATAAAAAGGACGCTTTCTTGGGGCGACTTCCAGGATCTGGAAGCCTAGGGCTGCAGATGTGTTGTGTCGGGGACTCCAAGAGGTTGCCATGCGTAGGAGAGGGTCAGAGCCATCCCTCTGGGGTGGGGGCCTTGAGCCGATATTGTGCACCCCCTCCCTCTGGGGGAAATCCTGGGTCAGGTGACCATGGATGGCAGAAGAAGAGATGTGGGGGGCTGCGGGACGCAGTGGGAGGGAGGGGAGGGGTGGGGAGCAGGGGTCAGTGAGCACTCTTGGGGCTGAGAAGGCCTGCCAAATGGGATGGGGTTGCCTCTCTTTGTCCCCCAGTCCCCAGAGTCCTTGGGAGGCCCTGAGCCCGTGCTGCCTGAGGGCTCTGAGCCCGGAGCTGGAGCTGGGGAAAAAGCTCCGATGCACAAAGGCTACAACAACCCTCAGAGCCCATCTCGCCCACCCTGAGGAGGGGGCGGGGTCCCGAGAGGGTGAGCAGTTGGTCTGAGATCCTTCGTGAGTGAGGGTGATGCCGGGTCCCAGAGGAGCTCCGAGTGTGTCATGCTCATACAGCGCCATGCTTAGTCGTGGATGAATGAGCCAGGGAGCCAGGCGGAGGAGAGGCCCTCTCTCCCTGGGGAATCTCCCTGGGGCACAGCTGGGGGCTCTACAAAATCCCAGGGTCCAGGCTGTCTCCACACCTGTAACATTAGAATCCCGAATATTTTTCTTAAACCTTAAAGTGCACTCGAACACCCGGAGAGCTTGCAAAAATGCAGACTTTGAATCAGCCGTTTCAAGTGGGCCCCCGACATTCGGCATTTTCAATAGGCTCCCAGATGAGGCTGTGGCTGCTGGTCCACGGACTGCAGGAGCTGGCACACTCGGGCCCCTTTGCTATGTTTCTGCCTTCCACGAGTCAAGAATAGTTTCTCTCTCTCTATTTATTTATTTATTTATTTATTTTTTAAGCCTGCACCTGCAGCATATGGAAGTTCCCAGGTGAAGGGTCGAATCGGAGCTACAGCTGCTGGCCTACACCACAGCCACAGCAACTCAGGATCCAAGTCGCATCTTCGACCTACACCACAGCCCACAGCAATGCCAGATCCTTAACCCACTGAGGAAGGCCAGGGATGGAACCCGCATCCTCACGGATACTAGTCGGGTTTGTAACCTGCTGAGCCACAAGGAGAATTCTGCTCTACATTTTTAAATGGTTCAAAACAAACAAACAAACGAACAAACAAAACAAAGGAGGAATAATGTTTTGTGACATGTGAAAAGTACTTGAAATTCAAATAAATTCTAAGAGTGGAGCAGCGCGGCGCCCCTTGTTCCCAGATTGGCTGTGGCTGCTCTCAAGCTGCGAGGGGAGGCTCGAGAAATTGTCATGGGAATCCCGCAGCCCTCAGGGCCAGGCAAGCTCATCACCTGCCCTTTACAGTGAGAGGGGACCAAGCCTGGGCCACCAGAAATGAGCACCAAGTGGGTCCTTGAGGAAGAGTGGGGCTCCTCCCCAGAAACAGAGCAGGGGAGCCACGTGAGCAAAGACACAGGGTGTGGGGCCCCCTCAGAGGGCGAGGCGGGGTCTGTCTCACAGAGCATCGGGTCACAGCCCCCTCCTCCTTCCCCAGGGAACCTCCAGCCCCTGGTTTCCCAACTCCTGCTCTGGATGCTGGCTCCTCGCCCTCCTCTCGTGACCTTGCCTCGGTCACGTCCCCCCATCCTGGGACATTCGAGTTCTCTGACTTAGGGGAAGGGGACAGACCTCCTGTGACCTGCTCATTTCGATGCAAAGGGGAGCGAGAGCATGTTTCTTGGAATCCCAGAATACCCCAGTTATAAAGAGAATAGGCAGAGTTCTCTTGCGGCTCCACGGGTTAAGGACCCAGGATTGTCACTGCAGTGGCTTGAGTGGTTGCTTTGCACAGGTTCGAACCTTGGCTCAGGCACTTCCGTGTGCCACAGGTAAGGCCCCCAAAGGAAGGAAAATAGGCACCGCCTAGTCCAACCCTCCACCCCCACCCCTGCATCACACCGACAGGAAATCCGTGGCTCCCAATCTCTGGGCACTTGCCTGAGGAGGGGAGGGTTTAATGAAAATTCTGAAGGTCTCAGCCGGAGTGAAGGGTCCAGCTTGTTCTGTTTCTCATAAAGCTGGGAGCATGCAATAGAGCATTTGAATTGTGAGTGTGGGACTGCACGTGTGTGTCCGTGTGTACGTGTGCGTAAAGCAAATCACACGATGGGCTAGTCATCCTCAGTTTTACAGACGGGGAAACCAAGGCCCAGGGAGCAGAAGCAACAGGCTGGTGGCCAAGCTGCTCCTTGGTGGCAGAGGCAGCAGCTGTGCCAGAGCCCACAGCCCACACTCATCCGGAGCCAGACGGCGACGCTCTCCTGGCCTCCATTGGAACTCCGCGCTCCCCGGCCCCACGTCCTGTTTACCGGGTGCTTCCTAATAAGGTGGCCGATGCCGTCATCCAAGCCGACCTCCTTCCAGGAAGGCATCACTGCAGATGGACTGGTTCTGGCGGTGGTGTTTTTAAGGAAAGAAGGAGAAGGAAAAAGGAAAACATTTTCTTGGGCAAGCAGCTTTGGACCAGATGCTCAGGCCGTGCTGAGTTCAGGATCCATCCCGGCAATTGTGGGAGGTGTCTGGAGCTTAAAACGTACCATCTGGGGTCTGGAGGTACCGCCCTCAACAGCAAAATGAAATACCCAGAAAGTGGGGCGAAATCTGGGAAAATGGCAAGACCTGGAGTTATTTCACCCACGCTGGCTCCCTGAGGAAATCTGGCAGAGGCAGGTAAGACCCTAGCAAGTGCTGGGGTTACGGTAGTGGGTGCACATTGCCTGGTTTTAATAGAGTCCCCTAGTGGGGCAGTTTCAGCAGACGATGGACAGGCAGGCACGGGGCGTGGTTTCAAGGCGGAGGCCCCTCACACACCCCCTCCCGCCCAGCCCCGCGCTGGGCAGCAGCTGATGGGTCCTCCCTGGTCCTCCCAGGGAGACGAGAGACAGGTGTTTCCAGAGAGGCTGCCCACCCTCCCGCCCACGAGAGGACCGCTCCCTGCACCGCGCTCATGGGAACGCATCTGGCAGTAGATCCGAAGGGGATTTCAGTCGTACCCACGCTCCAAGGTGGATGCTCCCCATAGATGCTTTGCTTCACTGCCTAGGACGTAGCTGCAGAGATGCTGTGTGTGGGTTTCCAAAAAGGAAAAAAAAAAAAAAAGGAAAGGAGAGTTGGGAGACTTTAAGCTCCACCATTTCATGGTTTCTGAGGCGCTTGCCCAGATGTAGAGCTGGGGCTGCTATAACCACGACTTTACTTCCCTCTGTCATCAACCGGCCCAAAGGGAATGACTGCTCTGGCTTCAGGGGAGACCCGTGTGGTCGTGGCTGTGTGCCTATGGGCACAGCAGAGAGGGGGTCATGGAAACTCCAGCCTGAACCTGGTGCCCACTGCCTGGCGAGGCAGCGTTCTGTGCCAAGGAATGAGCTTAGCATCTGGGTCCCCAAACATCCTTCTGAGCTGGCAGCCCAGGGCATAGGCAGGGACCAGCCTCTGCTCATAATGGACCCTTCGGCGTATTTTCTGGAAAACGGAGGCATGGATATCTTAATCAGCCTGTCTAGATTAACTAGGGGGGCAGAGTGGCCAGGACAGGGGCAGAGTGACTGGGCCAGGACAGAGCGTTTCCCTGAGGATGGAGGCTCTTGGTGTCTGAGCTTCCTGCTTCTCCTCTCCGCTACCTGGTCTGTGACCCCCCAGAGGGCAGGTTTGCATCGGAGTCACAGATGTGTCTTACGGCACCTAGAGCAGTAGGTACAGTGTGGGTTCCCGACAAACACTGTAGGATGAATGTATTGTCACCCACTCGGGTGTGGCACTTTGCCACGGGCGGCCTGGCCAGACCCCCACGGCTTCTCTTCTTCACATTCTCTGCGGGGCTGACTGGTCTCTTGATGGTGGGGTCGGCGATGCATCTCTGCAGCCATGCCCAGCGCTGTGGCTGGCGGGCACAGAGGACTCTCTAAACTGTCAGGTGAACATTAGCCGGGACCACCCTCTACCAAGTCCCGTTCTTGTTCCAGGCCCACTGCCCGGCCCCGTCCGTGCAGACACATCTGTGAGCGTTTTGGAAGATCTCCAAGGCCTTGCTCTAGCGCCTGTGGGTTTTCTTCGAGGGCAGCCAGCGCCCGCTCCAGGCAGTGTAAACAAGCGACAGATTTATAGCTGGCTTTGCCCAAGCAGGTCCTGGCCATTGAGGTGGATTCCATAGCCCAACCTGCAGGTCTGGCTGTTTCTGCTGCTCCTGGGGAGCCTCACTTCCGAGTGGGAGGAACTCAGTTCTGGAAGCACCCAGGATGTGGAATCCTATCTGGGAGACAGTCGGGGGTGGTTTCTTTTATGTAACATCTGCAGCCCCTTCCCCCAGCCCCCGGCCCCTCCCCGCCTGCAGGGCGTCTGGAGCTGTGCTCCTGGTGGCGAATCCACACTCTTGCTCCAGGATGTCCTGAGGAAGCACCTGGATTACAAGGGGGAACCCTGCTCCCCATTTTCTGAAGCCAGCATCCCTCAGCACCGGGGCCTGGCTCACTATAAACACCCACTCCCTTGTCCCCGGCCTCCAGTCTAGCCCCTGAAATCCTGCGGCAAAGTACTTGGTCAAAAATACCAGAAACAGACTCAGAGACATAGAGAAGGGATTTGTGGTTGCCAAGGGGGAGGAGGAGAGAGTGGGGTGCCCTGGGAGTTTGGGGTTGGTAGATGCAAACTATTGCATTTGGAATGGATGAGCCATGGGGTCCTCCTGCTGTACAGCACAGGGAACTCAATCCAGTCTCTTGGGATAGAACGTGATGGAAGACAAGATAAGAAAGGGAATATGTGTTTGTGTGTGTGTGTGTGTGTGCGTGTGTGTGTGCGTGTGTGTAAAACTGGGTCTCTGCTGTACGATAGAAATTGACACAATATCGTAAAGCAACTACTCTTTAATAATAATAATACAATGCCCATTGAACAAGTCATCACTTGCTTAAGCTCCAGCTGCCCTTGGGGTGAGGCCGATTCCTTGACAACCTTTGGAGGCGGTGTGGCTCCCTTCTCTCCCATCCCCCTCTGCTCATGTGGGGTGACCACTGAGACACTTCACTGCAAGTGACTCAGAAACCTGGACCACACTGGCTTAGCGAAGAGGGCTGTGCTTTAGGCTAAGGATGAATGGGCTTCTGGCTGGGTCCCCAGCAGGTAGGCCTTTCATTTTCATTGGCCCGAACTGGGGCTAAGCCCCTTGTCTTAATTTTTTTAATTTATTCTTTTATTATAGTTGATGTGCAGTGTTGTGTTAGTTTCTGTTGTACCACAAAGAGATGCAGCTATGCATACGCATGCGTTCTTTTTTATATTCTTTTCCGTTATGGGTTCTCCCAGGATGTTAAGTATGGTTCCCTGTGCTATACGGTAGGACCTTGTTGTTATCCATTCCATATTTAATAATTTGCATCTGCGAACCCCAAACTCCCAGTCCATCCCACTCTCTTCCTCCCCTCCTCGTTGGCACCCGCGAGTCTGTTCTCTATGTCTGTGAGTCCATTTCTGTCTTATAAATAGGTTCATTTGTGTTATATTTTAGATTCCACATATAAGCGATATCCTATGGTATTTGTCTTTCTCTGACTAACTTCAGTTAGAGTGATGATCTCTAGGTCCATCCATGTTCCTGCAGATGGCATTATTTCATTCTTTTTTATGACTGCATAGTATTCCATTGTATATATACACATGTACCACAGCTTCTTTATCCATGCATCTGTCGATGGACATTTAGGTTGTTTCCATGTCTTGGCTACTGTGAATAGTGCTGCTATGAACATAGGGGTGCATGTGCCTTTTTGAATTATAGGTCTGTGCAGATAGACGCCCAAGAGTGGGATTGCTGAAGCACATGGCAGCTCTATTTTTAGTTTTTTGAGGACCCTCCATTCTGTTTTCCACAGTGGCTGCACCAACTGACATTCCCACCACCCGTGTAGGAGGGTCCCTTTTCCTCTATATGATGAGCATGCTGGCTGGAGTGAGGTGGCACCTCATTCTAGTTTTGATGTGCGTGTCTCTAATAATTAGCGTAGCCCATTTCTGAATCCATTCCCACGGCCGGGGAGGCCTGTTTGCTGAGGCCTGGGAATCTGCCATCCTTGCTGATGTGGGACGGGATTATTTGGATCAGCTTGAACGATTCGGGGTCTGTGTTTGGAGCTGGCTGGTCTCCAGACCACATGGGGTGAGTGTGGACTGAAGGCGGGAGACAAATTCACGGACCTCACTCTTGTCTACACAATATTCACACACACACCTGCCATCCATTGTATTAAGCACACCTCCACTGTCCCCCGGGGTTTGAGGGGTTGGCCCTCCCCTGGGGGATGACAATGAACTACAAACTTGGGCCCTGAGGGGGGAGGAGGCACACAGTCTCAATGTCCACGTGAACCACAGGCTTCTCCTACCCGTGACCTTCAGATAGCTCCTTCTTCCAACCAGACACCCAGAGGTGCCGTCCACCTCTGTGACCAGCCTGGGCCCACTGGGCCTTTGGGAAGGGCCTCCGCCCCCTGCAGATCTGGACACAGAGCTTCATCATAGTTTGGTGACCTGTGGCCACAGAGAAATCTTCCAAACCAACACACCCGAAGACCACGTATTAGAGAAGAGAGCAGGAAAAACACAGCAAAAGCTCTTCTTTGGAAAGTGGGTGGTCCCGCTGTTACGACCCCATAGCCCTTGTCATGCTGCTGGGCGGGCAGAGCCACTGTGAAAACCAGCCAGGGTACCATCATCTGTTTTTCCCTGCCCCGGTCTGTCCCACATGCAGATGGCACCAAGAGTGGGGCCTGGGAACTGCCCTCCACGCTTAGACGGGCTGCAGTTGGCAGCTCAGAGCTCTGACCGGCCCTCAGTGCTGAGTGGGCGGCCAGTCAATTCCATGGACTCTGTCTCTGTGCATCACCCAAACCTTAGCTCCGCGGGCTCTCCCTTCCTGCTGGCAGGTGCAGGGGCCAGGGGGTGTTGGGGTGCGGGGGGGAGAGTGGAAAAGCACCAGCTCGTAGTAGCACACCCCCCCCCGCAATTATCACCATAGTCAATTTTAGAGCATTTTCATCACCCCAAGAAGAAACTGCGCGCTTTAGCTCCCCCTCCCTGCTCCGACATCTCTCTGTGCCGTGCTCGGGGGAGACTGGCCGCGGGGAGTCAGGCTGCTGCTGGCGTGAATGTTGGTGGAGAATTTGCCCCAGCAAACGCCCCATTGCCTCTCACTGGCCAGAACTGGGTCATCCCTGTGGTGAGGGGACAGCCGCCACCTGGCATAGGCCTGGTGCCCAGACCCGTCCCTGGTGGGGGTGGGAGTGCAGCAGGAGGAGGAGAGGATGCTGAAGGGAGCTGACTACAGTGCCCTCACCCTCCAGTGCGGGCATCGCGCCCTGCCCCAAACCTCTCCACTCCGCTCCCAGCTGTTATTGTACCGCCCCCAACGCTGGGGACCGGGCAGGACTGCCCCCGTTTCTGCCTCCTGGTCATTACTCATTCATTTATGTATTTATTTGTCTTTTTAGGGCCACACCTGCAGCATTTGGAACTTCGCAGGCGAGGGGTTGAATTGGAGCTGCAGCTGACAGCCCACACCATAGCCACAGCCACGCCAGATCCAAAGCCGTGTCTGCGATCCACACCTGAGCCTTTTGGTACTGGCATAGGCCTGGTTCCTAGAGTGGTCCCTGGGCGGTTTGAGTGTCCCCCCGCCCCAACACCCACATGGGTTCTGTCACCCTTCCCCCCGGAAGCTGCCTCTGCCTCTCCACCCAGGTTTGGATGCTATCGGGCATCGGTTCTTCCTTATCAGTTGAGATTTCCTGGCAGTGCACTAGCCCCTCTGGCACCTGTATCCAAGCTCCCAGAGAGCACAGAAGGCAGACCTGGTCCCTCCATGGGGGGGCGGTTTCCCCTCTTAAAGATGACGGAGGAATTCCCATTGTGGCTCAGTGGTAATGAACCTGACCAATATCCAAGAAGATGCAGGTTCCATCCCTGGCTTCATTCAATGGGTTAAGGATCTGGAGTTGCCGTGAGCTGTGGTGTAGGTCACAGACTCGACTCGGATCTGGTGTTCCTGTGGTTGTGGTGTAGGCCGGCAGCTGCAGCTCCGATTTGACCCCTAGCCCAGGAACTTCCAGATGCCATGGGTGTGGCCCTAAAAAAAAAGCCCCCCCCCAACTGCAAAAAAAAGAGATGGTGGAATTGAGACTTCAAGAGAGGAGTGACTTGTCCCAGGTGATTCAGCTCAGGAGGCCACAGAGCCTGGACTCAAACACATCCCCTCTCCCGCTGCTCCCAGGACCAGCTCCTTCTGTTACTGTAGCAAAACAGCCCTTCGGAGATAAAACGTGGTGGATCCATGTGCTGGAATATTGCCTGGCCATAAAAAAGGAGGGAGGAGGTGACCAGGACTATGGCATGAATGACACTTGAAAACAGGATGCTCAGTGAAAGAATCCAGGCTACAAAAGGCCACAAATGATGTGATTCCACTTAAACGAAATGTCCGGGATAAGCAGATCTGCCGACAGAAAAGGAGAATCCTGTTTGCCCAGGGCTGGGGGTGGGGCAGGCAGTGAGATGATGGAGCAGGGAGTGAGATGAGAAATGCAGAGTTACTTTTTGGGGTGATGAAAATGCTTTAAAATTGGCTATGGTGATGGTTGCAGGTATCTGCCAATATACGAACGTCCACTGAATTGTACATTCTAACTAGGCGAATTGTATGGTAGGTGAATTACATCTCAAAGCTGTTATAAAACACATGCACACACTTCCCTGGAGAACGGGGCTACGTATCATGATAGCTCTCGTGTTATGAAGAGAAACTTTTCTTTCAAAACACTTTCTACAGCAGAAATTATCCCAACCTTGTAAATCAGCTATACTTCAGGAAAACTTTCAAAAATGAAAAAAAAAAAAATGATATCGGTTACATACAAAAAACCCCCACTTTCAACAGTATATCTATAATTGCTTTTCCAATGGGAAGATTGCTTGAACGCTCGTGCCTTAAACCAGTAAAACTTCTAGCATCTCTCAGAATCACCTTGATGGTTTGTTAAAACCCTCACCCTCCAGGCGCTGGCTCGGCAGGCCTGGGGTCAGGCCTGAGCATCTGCATTTCCAGGAAGTTCCCGGGGATGCTGATGCCGCTGGTCCAGGGGCCATGACTTGAGGGCCACTGTCTGACTTTCACTAGTTCTAATGACTTTTCTTTTCTTTCTTTCTTTCTTTCTTTCTTTCTTTCTTTCTTTCTTTCTTTCTTTCTTTCTTTCTTTCTTTCTCTCTCTTTCTCTCTCTTTCTCTCTTTCTTTCTCTCTTTCTTTCTCTCTTTCTTTCTCTCTTTCTTTCTCTCTTTCTCTCTTTCTTTCTTTCTTTCTTTCTTTCTTTCTTTCTTTCTTTCTTTCCTTCCTTCCTTCCTTCCTTCCTTCCTTCCTTCCTTCCTTCCTTCCTTCCTTCCTTCTTTCTTTCTTTCTTTCTTTCTTTCTTTCTTTCTTTCTTTCTTTCTGTCTTTCGGTCTTTTTAGGGCCACAGCCAGGGCATATGGAAGTTCCCAGGTCAGGGGTCCAATTGGAGCTGCAGCTGCCAGCCTACATGCCAGATCCTTTAACCCACTGAGAGAGGCCAGGGGTCGAGCCTGCGTCCTCATGGATACTAGCCGTGTTTGCTACCGCCGAGCCGCAATAGGCACTCCTTTAATAACTTTTCAGCTGTCTTCCTTTGATTTATAAATTTAAAAGTTCATATTAGGAGTTCCCTGGTGGCTCAGTGGTGGAGGATCTGGTGTTGCCATTGCTGTAACTGGGGTTGCTGCTGTGGCGAGGATTTGACCCCCGGCCCGGGAACTTCCACATGCCGCAGGTGTGGCAAAAAAAATAGTATTAGGTGCAAAATACAGGTTTGTTTTTTCACTCCTTTATTTGAGCACCACTTTGCCTTGTTTAGAGTGTGGGCTGGGATCTCTGGTGTGGGTGAACTGGGCATTGTTTTCCTAGTGACGTTTGTTGGCTGCTTCTGGTCGATGTCCTTTATCAACTCAAGAAAGTTTCGTTTTATTCCTAGCTTTTCAAAATGATGTTTAAAAATCAGGCGTGGACATTTAATTTGATTAAATGCCTCTTCAGCATCAACTAAAATGATAAACTCTCATATATTTTATATTTCTTTAATATATTCATATGGAGATACAAAGATGAAATAGTTTTCTAATGTTCACAAACCCTTGCATTCTTGGAATAAAACCTACATGGTCATAAGGCATTTTTCTCTTAATTCATGGCCGGATTCCTCTTGCTGTTTTACTTAAGACTCTTGCCTCCATAGTCACAAGTGAGAACTGTTGCTTGTTTGTTGCTTGTTTCTTTCTATAGTTTTTGCTTTGTGCCATTCTTTCCACGGGTTGGATCAGGGTTACATCAGCCTCCTAGGACGAGCTGGGAAACCTGTATTTTATGCAGGACTTTGGGAGAGAACATGGTAACTACGACCTTGACCCAAGGTCCCCCCCACATCACCTTCCAGCCTCCCCCTCCACGGCCTGCCTGCTCTTGCTCTGTCCTCGAGCAGCCTGGCTTGCTTTCAGTCTCTCGCTTCCTCCTGCCACAGGGCTTTTGCACATACCACGTGCTCTCTCTGATGGAAATGTTCTCTCCCGTGCTTGCTTATTCAGCTTTGGCCTTTTAATTTCTCTGACCTCCCTGTCTGGTCAAAGGCCTCTTATTGCCCTGTGCGCCTTTCTTCTTACGCGCACCACGTTTGCACTTTTGCCTTTATTTGCGTGATTTTTATGTCTAACACCTGTCTCTCCCACTGGACTGTCGGTTCTTTGAGGATGGGGAATGGATTTTTGACTCCCAGAATATACCGCGGTGCCCAGCATATCATATGTGCTTAATAACCTTGTGGTGACTGAAAGAATTTGTCCTTCACTAGAAAACAGGCTTTTTACGTACGTACAGCAATAACACTTCCCAGTCTCTGCCAGCCACGTTTTAAAATATTTCCTTCCTTTCTGGTTACCCTGATGGTTTTCCATGACAAAGAGAAATGTCTACCTGTTAACACATCAGCTCTGGTCAGTATCTCTTGACCTCCTGGGACATAAGAGCGAGATCAGGACCTGGCGGCTCCCTCTGTCTTTCCCCTTCTTACTGCCCACTCACTGGCCCCCGTGCCTCTGATTTCTGCATTGCCAGGCCTTAAAATATATGCACTTTGTCCCATGACTGTAATTTTTTCTGTGCCTTGACAGTCGGCAGATGCTAAACAAATGTAAACCAATAACCAGCACTCTTAGTATTCTCTTAATAAGTTTTTCATCACAGATGTGGAGAAAGAGACGGAATCCGAGGCCACTAGGAGAAGAAGGGACAGCACATAATTTTTTAATATTTCATGTTTTGATATGCCCCCCATTATCTCTGCAAGTATCCACATCTCCCCTACAAATGTTTGCTAAAGAGGAATGTGTGTTTCCCCTTGGAGATATCATTTTATTTTATTTTATTTTTTGGTCTTTTTGGGGCCGCACCCGTGGCATATGGAGGTTCCCAGGCTAGGGGTCGAATCGGAGCTGTAGCTGCCAGCCTACGCCACAGCCACAGCAATGCCAGATCCAAGCCGCATGTTGTACCCACGCCCCAGCTCACGGCAGCACCGGACCCCCAACCCACCGAGCAAGGCCTGCGTCCTCGTGGATACTAGTCAAATTTGTTTCCACTGAGCCACGAAGGGAACTCTCATTCTTTTCAGAGCTGACTGATTTCCTGATTGGATTGGTACCATTTGCGCTGGAGATCTATGGAACAGTTGTCACCCTCCGATCTTTTGTATATCACGCTCCTGGGTTTGGCTCACCGTTTTTTAGTTTCTTGGCTCCTATGTCATCCTCTTTCTTAGATCTCACTCTTGTTTTGCTGGAGACATGTCCCGGGGTAGAACTTTCGGAATGGGTCTATGGATGCTCAACATTCTGAGTCTGTGCAGGTTTGAATATGTCTTTGTTTTTTCCCTGGCAGGGGATTGACAGTTGGCCTAGACTATTTGCCTGAAATCAGTTTCCTTTTTAGGTCATTTGGTTTTTCACCCGGGAGGCTTTTAGGATTTCTTTGTATCTCTGGAATTCTGAAATTCTCTAGACATGCAATTTCACCTAGAAAGTATGTCTCTTTTTGACTTTCCTCGTTCAACACTTGGCTGTGACTTTCTGTTTGAGAATCAAGTCTTTCTTTAGCACAGAGAAATTTCCCTCTATTATTGCTTTCGTGTCTCTCCTGCACATCTATCTTTTTTCCTCCAAGGACACTTATTAGAAATTGAGGACTAATTCCACATGTGTGCTGAGTAAGTTTGTTGTGTGTGTGTGTGTTTGTTCTCTTGTGTTCCTGCCCTGTGTTTGAAGACTTCCTTGGTTTTATGGTCTATGTGATTGATTTGGTGTTCAGCTATGCCTGTTTTCATTCTTCTCATTGTTTGAATTTTGGGGAATTATCACTGGATTTCCAAGAGATCTTTCTTTCCTGATAACTCCTGTTTGATATCTGCTCACAGTCCCCTCTGCCTCTGTTCTCTTGTGCAGAAGTTCAGGAAGCAGAAGCCCATATTATTTTTGTAGAGCCTGAACCCGAAGGACCACATGGGTTGAGAGGGATCTTTTCAGGGTCTGAGACAGAGCCTGCGTGGAAAGGGTGGGGCTCTGGGCCCAGAGACACCGGCACAAACTCAGCCTGGAGCACTGACTGGTGGTAGGATCTTAACTCCTGCAGCCTCAGCTTTCCCATCTGTAAATGGGGAGAACACTTCCTACCTTGCCAGCTGGCGGTGACGATGGCAGGGCTCCTGCAGGCCCCTGGATCCGCACGTTGGCTGTGAATGAGTCTCCATCAATTAATGCAACACAAGGCCTGTACTCTGCCCACACCCTGTCCCCAGAGTGGCAAGTTGCTTTTGTTATTCTTTACCCCAGAGCTGTTTGGCTTTTTGACTATATATACATGTATGTATGTATTTTAGTCATTTCTGGGCAGCTTCTCATGCATATTCAAATTCAAGCAGTTAGGGCTCTGAGAGTGATTCAAATGTTTGCTGCTGCAGAGTGTAATGGATCTTAATATAGCCCTGTCACCCAGGCCTGCCATCCCCTGCCGGCCTCCTCCGCTCCCCCACTCCCGGTTCGGGCCGAAAGAGATCAAAGCCAGATACACTTCCGCCGCCCTCCAGCCTCAGGGAGGCTAACTCGCGGGGCTGGGGAGCCCTTGCCATCATCCAGATTTTTGTTTTCCTTTTATCCCGGGGTCTGGTCCTTGTCATTCTTTCTGTAGACGACCCGACATCCGGAGAGGAATATCGGAGAGGCGGGGCACGTCTCAGATCGTCTGGACCCCTCGGCTGCCCAGAGCCCGCGCTCAGCAGTATCTGCGGCATGAATGAGGCAGACACTGGAGCCTGGAATGCAGATTGCTGCTCCGGGGAGCGGAATCAGAAATTGAGAAGTGACTTTGAAACGGGAGGGTCGGCTGTGCCTTCCCTCAGGCATGGGGTCCCACATGCCACAATGTCATAATGAAAGCCACACAAAGGGACCCAGACACTGAAGGATGCCTCTGCGGCTTGGGGGAGGAGTCCTACGGGAGTGGGAGGGGCTTGGCAGGAAGGCTCTACCCCCTCCACCATTCGCCCCTCCCAATCCCCGCCCCCCTCGCTCCTTTTCTCGCCGCGGAGCCCCAACCCCCATCATGACTCTCTGGACAGCGGAGACCCCTCTGGATTTGGCTGTGACCCTCTCAGCTCCACAGCCTGGGGATGTGCGTCCCGCTTGGGACACGCCGGGTCTGGAGTCCTGTCTGGGACCGGGCTGGTTTGCCAAGGGGCTGGCAGAACCCCAAGGGCACCCGCCTCGTTACCCACAGGGTAAAGCCCATCCTGTGTGACCCCGCCTCCAGCCTCCGTTTCCTGCCCCAGGTCTGCAGGCTCCTCATTCGCACCCTTCAGGGATCAGCCCACATCCCACCTTCAAACCCTAGGTCCCTCTCCCTCGGGGCCCCAGTCCCCTGGTTCACGCTCTCCAAGGCACTCCTCATCCAGCCTGGCTGAGGACGGTCCCCTCAGCATCACCGCGGATGGAGACTGCGCTCTGGTCACCCGCGTAAAGGGGCAGCGTTCTCACACGTGAGCCTGTATCCGAATCCGCCCCCCCACCAGGGTGTGTTAAAACACAAGTCCCTGGCCACACTCAGAGCTTCTGATTCAGCACTGTGTGATGGAGCACGAGAATCTGCATTCGGAGCCGTTTCCCAGGTGCTGCTGCTGCCGCTGCTCATTGGGTATCACACCTTGAGAACCGCTGGCCGAGGGGCGTGGGATCCTGGACCGGCGTCAGGGGCGCATCTCCCCACCAATCCGGCTGTGAGATCTGTCAGTTCACCGGATCTGACAGTCGGCAAATACTAACTGACAGAACCGCCTTGGGAGTCTAGAGAGCAACATCCCCTTGAGAGGACGGGGCCTTCAAGGAAGATGGAGACTGAGATCAACCAAGAAATATATACTGGTTCTGCGCCCGTGGTTTCTGACACAGCGCTCCTAAAACCCTTGCCATTTCCACAGTGAGGGGAGCCTGTGAGGCAACTCTTGGTGGCTCCTGGAGTTGATTCGAGGCTTGGATCTTTCAGCCGCATCCTTCAGCGTAGCGAAGGATGGATGAGGTAAGGATCCATTATGCCTGTGAGATGAAGACTCCATAGAAACCCCTAATCTATGGGTTTGGGGGGAGCTTCTGGATTGATATTCACATGGAGGTGCTGCGGGGGGTGAGGCACCCCAACTCTAGCCCTTAGCCTGCATTCTGGAAGAGGGTGGAGATGTTTCAAATGTTGAACCAGAGCTCCTCCTACCCCTTGCCAACGCGCGCGCGCGCACACACACGTGTACACACACACACACACACACTCTCTCTCTCTCTCTCTCTCTAGTGGGCATGCTCCCAGACCTCGTCATGGCCCCAGGCTAGAGAGCTGGAATTTTTCGGCTGGGAAGATCTTACAAACACCAAGTAGGTCGACCCTCCCTCTTTTTCCAAATTGGGAGACAAAGGACCTGAGGGAGGTAAGAAAGTTTATTCAACAGACCCTGATTAAGCGTTTGCTCAGTGGCTGGCTCTTTATGAGGAAACTGTGACAGAGAAAAATAAGGCACCCTCTCCAGCCCCCCTGAAAGAGGAACGAGGGACCCACCTAAGAGAGGGTGTAGGATTCTGAGGAGGGTGACAGGGCAAGGCCAGGGAAGTCTCCAAAGAGGGGAAGGTGCTGGATCTGAGTTTTGAGGGGTATGCGGGGTGCCATGTTGCTTTGTGAGTGTGGGATTTGTGTGCAGGGGATGTTGCACCCCAGCCCCGGGTACAGGGCTTGGAGCTCAGGACATATTTGTTGAATGAATGAGCATTAGGCAGTTTCATTTTTTCTGGAGACCAGGAAAGCAACTCGCAGGGGCTCTGGCCTCAGCTGAACAAAGGGGCTGATGAATGGACACTGGAGGAAGCCAAGGCCCATGTGGGTGAGCTTTGGCGGTTGGGGCTCTGATTGGGAAGGGCCTGGAATATCAGGGTTAGCTGGTCATTGGAAGAGGATGGCCCACTGCTGTCACTGAGGGTGGAGGAAGGACCATTCTTGAGAACCTACACCAGACCTACTTGCCAAGTCTCTCTTTCAGGCTGGAAAATTCAGGGTTATCCCTAGTTTAGAGAGTCCTGTCTAGTAGGGGACCCCAACTTACTACGTTGAGTTATCTGACGCTTGTGACATGTAACATGGTGGGGGCCTTTGGGTGGCTCTACTACTAAATTTCTACTATTCTAGAAATTTCCTTCATGTGTAGGGAGGTGAGCCCTCAGGGGGTGCAGGATTAGTACCGGTAGGGGGGCTCAAGGCTGTTTTCCCATCTTCCCAACACCAGCACCCCAAGTTGTATGGGGAGACACTCGCCTTATAACATGAATCCAGCTCAGCCCCCTTTCCTCTTGTGGGATGGAAGAATGTTCCATACCTTGGTTCTGGAGCTCCCTTGGACAGGCATGTGGAATTGCTTCTCAGGATCCAGCCTTGATGAACTTCTCTCCACTGGGTCACCCATGGATCATAGTCTTTCATGAGATTTGAGCCCACCTTGGGTAACCCTGACCTGGTCTGGGGATTTTGAGATGAAGGAGGCCACATCACCTGTGTAGAGGGCCAGTCCATCCCAATGATTGATGTCAAGATGGGGAAAAAAAAAAAAAAGATGCTCAGCCAGAATGTGGGGCCCTGGGCAGGAGGGACCCTGGAAGCCGTCCGAGTACCCTAGGACTTCCAAGACAACCTTGTGGATTATGAAGGCAGTGAGACAGATCATTTGAAATCACAACCATCCTAGAAATTCCCAGCTCTCTGAGCCATGTACCCACAGAGCTTCTTGCTACTAAACAAAGCTGTGGTAGGGGGTTGAGTACCTGGTTCTTTGACCCCGTCATCTCTGGGTTATTAGAGGAATCACCGTCTGGTGGAAAGAGCAAGGTCTTCGGAGTCAGCTGACCTTGGTTCCCACTCTGTTGGGCTGGAAGGATGGCTTCATCTCCCCGAGCTTCATCTCCCCCTCCCAGGGTTGGTGTGAATTAGAGGCAACAGGATGTCATCTTGGAGCCAGAGGAGGTGGCCACTCCATAGATAGTCTGCTCCTGCCTTCTGGCCCCTTCCCTGCCTTCTCCCCTCCTGGACCATATTGCAGACTCAACAGATGTCTGTGGGCTCCGATCACCCTTGACTAACGAGTCACGGATGGGCCCAAGGACATTGGTTCCAGCTGCCAGCACCAGCCTCCAGTAGGGAGCTAAGGGTGCCACGTGGAGCCAAAGACCAGCACCCAGCAGTGAGAAGGGGCGGGGTTCCAGGATGGACAGGCAGTGAGCCAGCAGGTGGCACAGGAGCCTGGGCTACAGGCTTCCATCCTAACCAGGTTGGGAGGTGACCAGGGACTGAGGTTGCTCAGGTCCCAAGTGTCACTGAGGGAAGCAGCCAGAGAACGGTCTTCCCTCTCAGAACATCCTCCAGAAGTTCCCAGGCTAGGAGTGGAATCAGAGCTGCAGCTGCAGGTGTACACCACAGCTGCAGCAACACCAGATCTGAGCCACATCTGAGACCTACACCACAGCTCATGACAAAGCCAGATCCTTAACCCACTGAGCAGGGCCAGGGATCAAACCCGCATCCTCATGGAGACCACTGTTGGGTCCTTAACCCGAGAAGACACAACGGGAACTCTCTTTCCAACATCTTGAGAGATGAAGTGTTTTCTTTTTCTTTTTTCTTTTTTTGTCTTTTTAGAGCCATACCTGGGGCATATGGAAGTTCCCAGGTTGGGGGACGAATTGGAGGTGCCACTGCTGCCCTACACCATAGCCACAGCAACGTGGGATCTGAGCCACATCCGCGACCTGTACCGTAACGCCGGATCCCCGACCCACTGAGCGCGGCCAAGGATCAAACCCAAGTCCTCATGGATACTAGTCGGATTCGTTTCCACCGCGCCACAATGGGAGCTCCCGAAAGAGGAGGTGTTGATGAGGATCTTAAGGTCCTGTCGCAAAGACCTTAGAGGAAATGACGTGTGAACAGGAGGAGAAGGACAGCGAGTCGTGGCCCTGCCCCATTCTGTCAGCTAACACCAGTGAGCTCAGGCACCTGCCCGGCCCCTTCTCCTCCTCCCCCCACAAGCCTGTTCTGACCACAGCCCCAGAGGCGGTATTACGCCAACCCCCTCCTCGCTTTGCCGTTGGGAACCTGGGTCCCGAGTGTCGTCCAGCAGCTTATGGGGGGTGAGTATGTCTCAGACTCCACACATGCCTGAGCCTGGGGTCACACAGGGACCACCAACCCTCCCCCTCCTGGGTTAGGGTCCGTGGGCGCCTCCCCGCCAGGACTCGTGGCTGAGCAGGGCTGATGGGCAGCTTTCCCCCCAGCCCCAGACCCTGGGGCTGCATCCAGAGCAGAGGGTGCCGGGCCCCAGGCTCTGCCCCGTCTGAGCCCCACCAGAGACAAATCCAGACGGGAAGACAGTTGGCATTTCTTCTGTCAGGGGAGCTGTGGTGGTCTCAGAAATATTTCCAAGTCTTTTAAAAAAATCTTGAATCATATTTATGATTGGCAATAGCAACTGTAAAAGAATACCTACACCAACTGTTAGAAGCAGATCGATATGGAACCGATTCGGGGTGGGGGGCGGATATGGAGATATTAGAAAAAGTGAGTCATCTCCATTTGGCTCTGAGCATTTGACAAGGAAAACACATGATGGCAGAACCGGGTGCCCGTGACCAGCCACGCAGAGGGCACAACCCATCAGCCCGGTGTTCAGCTCTCATCACTAATGAGCCAAGGAGAGCAGAATAGGCTTTAGTAGCAGTGATAGGTGCTGGTTGCCCACAGGCAGCTGGGAACCCTCGCCTTCTGGACACGTCCATGCATGCCTTTTTTCTTTGCTTTTTGAGCTGTCAGGTAGAGAGTCAGGTAAGTCTGCCACGGGCCCCTAGGCCCAAAGAAGCAGGGCCGCCGAGAGAGGGCTCTGGGCAGCTCACTGCGAGAGACTTCTCTGAGCGTTTCTTTGATTACAAACATGATAGGGAGTTCCTGTTGTGGCTCAGCTGTAATGAACCCAACTAGTATCCATGAGGACTCAGGTTCAATCCCTGGCCTCACTCAGTGGGTTATTGATCCGGTGTTGCTGTGAGCTGTGGTGTAGGTCGCAGGTGCACTTCGGATCCCAAGTTGCTGTGGCTGTGGTGTGGCTCCAATTTGACCCGCAGCCTGGGAACCTCCATATGCCATGGGTATGGCCCTAAAAAAAAGTGAGATATGCTTATTATAAAAAATTAAACTAATTCATAAAGGTACAAATTCAAAGTACAAAGTCCAACCGCACGGAGACAATTAGCTCTGGCTCACACTGTGGTGAACCGTATTCCAGAGCCCTCTCCAGGCACAGACAGGCTGACACACAGGGGAGCCTACAGTTCCCTTCCCCTGGGAGCTGAGAAAGGGAGAGGGCAGAGCTGAGCTGCTGTCTCCCGGGAAGGGGGATGGAGAGAGGTGTGTTAGTCAGCTGGAGCTCCCGTAACAAAATATCATAGATGGAGTGGCTTCAACAAGAAGTTGAGTTTTCTCATAGGTGCAGAGGCTGGAAGTCTGAGATAAGGTACCAGCAGGGTTGGTGTCTGGTGATGGCTCTTTTTTCATGGGCCACCCTCCTGCCATGTGCTCACTTGGTTTTTTCCATGTGTGTGCAAGTGGGGAGAAGAGGGTGGGTGCTCCCATGTCCCTTCTGATTAGGGCACTAACCCCACCAGGAGGGTCGCCACCCACATGACCTCATGTAATCCTAATTTCCTTCTAAAGGCCCCATCTCCAAGTACCATCCCAATGCATTTAGGGCTTCAACATAGGAATCTGGGGGGGGGGGATGCAAATATTCAATCCATAATGCAGCGGGGGGACACCCGTATTAGGTGCCTCCTGTGTGCCCAGAATGGTGTGAACCGCTTTGCAGCTACTGGCTTGTTTGTTTCACACAGACTGAAAGGCATGGATTACTGTCCTCATCTCACCTATCAAGAAGGTAGGTTTTGTGGGAGTTCCCTGGTGGTCTGGTGGTTAGGATTCTACATGTCCATTGTTGCAGCCTGGGTTCCATCCCTGGTCTAGGAACTGAGATCCCACATCAAGCTGCTGCACGTTGCGACCAAGAAAAAAAAAATTGAGTTTTGTGACGTATTTTGGATTTAAACCAGGATGCCCCTTTTGCTCCAAGGTGAAGGATTCATGAAGAAGAAAATTCAGAGATGGCCCCAAAGGGAGGAAAACTGTCCTGTTAGAGGTGACGGTGGCAGCTCTGGCCACGTTTATGCCACCCCTAATCCTTCTCTGGCCAACAGGCTCCCCAGGGAGGAATGGATGCCAGGGGGCTGAGTCACAGGTGCAAAGAGCCTTGCCCAGCCCGGGAAGCACAACCCTCCGCCTCCCAGAATTGGTTTCTCAGAATGCTATGGCTTGTGATAGCAAGCCTCAAATTGGGCAGAATAAGTCCTTAAAGATAGTTTTCTCTAGTGATTACACTGGCTGTTGAACAAACCTTATTAGTAATTAGTTTGCCAAAGATAGCAGCCCCTCAGTGAGCAGAAGCAATGGTAATTACTGGAGCCAGCCTTTCCAGCTATTTTCTGCAGAAATAAACACCACCCCTCTGGAGTTCTCTGGACAGTTTTAAATCCTGGAGCCCACGGCCCAGGGCTGGGCTGCCTCACTAAGTATGTCAAGCTCCTGGAGACTCATTTTCCTCACCCATTAGGTAGCAAGCCTGGTTTCACCTTGGTCACCATACTTCACGTCCAGCCGGGCAGGCTTGTACCCTCACCAATAGTTGGGGTGGCCGAGGTCACATCGGGGTGCTTCACGGACAGGGGGGCAGTTGAGATGAACAGGGGGCAGGCCCTGCAAGCAGAAGATGGCCTGACCACAGGGAACAGTGGGGACATGTGTGTGAAGGGGCCCGAGATGGGGCTATGTCAACAGGGACCACGTCATAAAGAACCGGGGATCACCTGCCAGGAAGCTCTTCCTCACTAACCTGTCTCCCAAAATGGCTCTGCATGGAACAGCCCTCACTCCTATGTCACACCCCCTCGTAGTCAACCTAGAGCTACTCCCATAAAACCCAAGGCAGGTGGATTCTCGTTTCTAACACTGGACAGCAAGCTTCTTCAGGCTGGGTGGGGGAGTTCTGCCTTATGTCCCTTTGTCCCCAACAGCTCCTGGCAGGGTCTTCCATGGAGGCGGCTGGGTAAGGGGGGTGTGAAGGGTGGGCACTGCTTCCAGCAGGGCTGATCTGGAGAAAGGCCACAGCAGTGAGGAGGAAGCTGGGGGCCAGGGAAACGGCACCAAATTATACTGCACTCACCCAGCACCCTGTGATCTAATCTTCCTCCTCTGGAGTCCCGCCCCGATGGGTGGCAGGAGAAGGAAACTCAGATTTGCCAATAAACAGTATTTCATCTCTTCTGGCCTAGTTTCTTTGGGGGTGATTTGTTCTCTTTGGGTAAATTCTCAGATTTCCAGTTATTCCCGCCTCAGCCAACTCCTCTTCTGAGATTCTGGGGCACTTTTTTCTTTTTTGGCCACCCATGGCATCTAGAGTTCCCAGGCTAGGGATCAGATCTGAATGCAGATGCTGAGCTGGGGATCAAACCCGCATCCCTACAGTCTAGAGACTCTGCTAACCCCTTTGAGCCATAGCTGGAACTCCATGGGGCTCTTCTGTATCCATTCATCTGTTGATGGACACTTAGGTTGCTTCCATATCTTGGCTATTGTAAACAAGGCTGCTGTGGACACTGGGGTACATGTGTGTTTTTGTTTTCTTTGGTACTTACCCAGGAGTGGAATGGCTGGATCATGTGATCGTCTTAATTTTTAGGAAGTTTTTTGAGGAAACTCCATACCGGTTTCCACAGTGGCTGCACCAATTTACATCCCCACCAAAGGTGCATGAGCGTTCCCTTTTCTCCACATCCTTGCCAGCATTTGTCACTTGTGGTCTTTTTGTTGATAGCCATTTTGACAAATGTGAGGTGGAATCTCACTGTGGTTTTGATTTGCATTTCCTTGATGATTAGCAATGTTAAGAATATTTTGATGTGCCTGTTGGCCATCTGTACGTCTTCTTTGGAAAGCTATCTATTTGAGTTTTCTGCCCATGTTTGCATCAGTCATTTGTTGGTTTTTTGATATGGAGATGTATTGGCTGTTTATATAATTTGGATATTAACCCTTATTGGTCATATCATTTGCAAATATTTTCTCCCATTCAGCAGGTTGTTCTATCATTTTGTCGATGGTTTCATTTTCTGTCTAAAAGCTTTTAAGTTTAATTATTTCCCACTTATTTTGTTTCCTTTGCCTTAGGAAAGAGATCCAAAAATTTTGCTACGACTTATGTCAAAGAGTGTTCTGCCTACGGTTTCCTCTAGGAGTTTTATGTTTTCCAGTCTTACATTTAGGTCTTTAATCCATTTTGATTTATTTTCATATGCGGCATGGGACAATGTTCTAATTTCAATTTGTACATTTAGCTGTCCAGTTTTCCCAGCACTACTTATTGAAGAGACTACCTTTTTCCCATTGTATATTTTTGCCTTCTTTGTTGTTGATTAATTGACCTTAAGTGTGTGGGTTTATTTATGGGCTTCCTATTCTGTTCCACTGATCTATGCGTCTGTACCATACTGCTTTGATTACTGCAGCTTTGTACTATTGTCTGAAGTCAGGGAGCATGATACTACCAGCTCTGTTCTTTCTCAAATTTGCTTTCACTATTCAGGGTCTTTTGTATTTCCCCATATATTTTAGAATTATTTGTTCTAGTTCTGTAAAGAAACACTATTGATATTTTAAGAAGGATTGCATTGAAGCTGTAGATTGCTTTGGGGAGTATGGTCATTTTGACAATACTAATTCTTCCAATCCATGAGTACTCTATATCTTTCCATCTCTTTGTGTCATCTTCAATTTCTTTTATCAGTGTCTTCCAAGTATAGGTCTTTTACAGCCTTAGCTTTATTCCTAGGTGTTCTCTTTTTTTATGCAGTGATAAATGAGATTATTTTCTTAATTTATCTTTCTGATATTTTGTTGTTAGTTCATAGAAATACAACAGGTTTCTGTATCCTGCAACTTTACCAAGTTCATTGATGAGCTCCAGTAGTTTTTCAGCAGCATCTTTAGGATTTTCTCTATCTAGTAACATGACACTTGAAAACAATGATGGTTTTAGGTCTTCCTTTCCAATTTTTATTTCTTTTTCTTCTTTGATTGCTGTGGCTCAGACTTTCAACACTGTGTTGAATAAAAGTGGTGTGAATGAGCATCCTTATCTTGTTCTTGATCTTAGAGAAAACGCTTTCAGCTTTTCACCATTGAGTATGATGTTAGCTATGGGCTTATCCTATAGGGCCTTTATTATGTTGAGGTATGCTACCTTTATACTTACATCATGGATGGTTTTTATCAGGATGGAACCTTGTCAAGAGCTTTTTATACACCTATTGAGGTGATATGATGTTTATTCTTCAAGTTGTTGTGGTGGGGTGTCACGTTCACACCCCCACCAATCCTGAGCATTAAAAAACGGTGCTAACACAAAATGCAAAAATGGCATTCTTCTATTATCTAGATGTATTTTAAATGCTAAAAGCCACCAACCACAGAAAGCCATCTCCCTACTTATAAGCCCTCAACCAATTTCCTGTTATTAAGCAATCTGGCAGCTGGGCTTCCAGCAGCCACACACAGCTGGCCTGTGGGTACCAGGCCTGGTGGGAGGGATGGTGGCAGAGATATTTGCTCTGCTGGGTCTGTTTCCTACTGGGCCTGAAGGAAATTATCACAGCAGAGTTCTGGCACATTGCTAGGAAGTTCATGGCTAAGAGCTCAGGCTGTGCCATGGGCCTTTCCTCCTGGCTTGAGGCAGCAGCTGACCTGACTACAGTCCGTTTGCAGCAAGAACCACCAGTTATCTCCTGCTCAATCCAGAGGACTAAGACCTATGATGAAACAACCCCCAAACCACTGTGTATTAGAGTTTGAGACCTGAGATGGAGGCCTAGAGAGGGGAAGTAACTTTCCCAAGGTCACAGAGCAGGGTACTAGCCAGATCTCTGCCTTATAGCTAGCTCCTAGATAGCTCTGTGTATCTTTTCAGAATGTTCCTATGCTGATTATTAGATTTTATCCTCAAAAGAATCCTGTCAAGTAGGCAGAGCTGAGAGAATGCATGTGAAATCACACGGGAGATGAGGAGGAGGAGGAGGAGAGGAGAATATTCAGTACCTGGAGGTAACACTTACTGAAGGCTTACTCTGTGCCAGGGGTTCTGCAGAAAGCTTTCCATGCGTTACCTCATTTAACCCTTGCAACACCCCTACAGGTGTAGGTTCTCTTATCAACTCTTGTTTACTGGGGAGGGGGCTGGTTCAGAAGTTACTACAGCACCAACTGCTATCATTTACACAATGACCTCAGATCTCCCAGGAAATATGAGCCTTAGCTGCTATCTGAGAGCTACTCTGATGCTATCTGGGGTCTGCTCAACAGGGAAGGTTCTAGAAACTAAGCCAGCAGTCTTTCTGATACCCATGACGGATGGCTACTCAGTGCTGGTCAGGACACCTCGCTTTCTGCAGCAGTGTAACCTCCAGAAATGGGGTGGGGAGGGGACTGTGTGGGTGGCAGGGGCAGAAGGAGATGCCACAGGCAGAAGGACGCCAGCACCATTTCAGTCACCTTGGATCTGGGATGTTGGTGGCACAGGAGAGAGGGAGAAGCCAGAGACAGAGGCACGGGGGTATTTGTCAAATGGTCATGAAATCCCGGCCAAGCGCTCAGCACTAGGGGTGGAGAGAAGGAAGTCTCGCCCCAAAAGCATGTCCTACTGAGGAAGACAAAACAAGTGTGTGAGTGTGTGTGTACCATGTGCCACATGCCACATGATGCTGGGGCTTCAAATACACTTCCTGGCATCCTGCAACAATCAGGCAAATCAGGTAAGACTGTTCCCATTTCACAGCCAAGGAAACTGCGACTCCCCGCAGATGAGTAATCTGATGGCACAGCCAAAAGGGGATGGAGCCAGGATTCATAGCCAAATCCAGTTGACCACCTGGCAGCCCCTCCTCTCTCTCCTGCTTCTTGATGCCTGTCTTTTAATTACATAACAAGATATTTGAGAATGTTCCAAAAAGTATTATGTCAATTCAAAGACAGGAGGGATTAGAGTGGTTTCCTGGGGGTCAGGTGGTCAGCTCTGGCCAGAGGAGGGGGTGCTGCTCTCAGTGGGAAGCGGCTGTAGCTGGGACTTGGAGGCGGCGCTGCACAGGATTCGATGATAGAACCATCACCCCCGGGAGGCAGGGCTTCGACTCTTCTCCGTGCCCCAGCCACGTCTCCCGTGCAGGCTTTAGAGTCTGGGGGCAAGGCACCCTGCCACCACCTGCCTGCCCTGGCTGCGGGCTCCCTCTGCCCTCTGGGGTTCATTGGCCACTTCCTTGGAAGGCCAGAGCTTCCAAGAATTCAGCCAGTCTCGTAGGTGTATGGTGCCCCAGCACCTCTGCCCTCAGACCAGACGTCTCTGCTGCTGGCAGCCTCCCTGGGGTGGGGGGTGGGGGGGTCAGGGTCCAGTCCCCCCTTCCCAGCTCATCCCCTTTCTTATCAGCTACTTGCATTTTAGTCTGTGTTTCTGGGTCTGCTGGTGGGTCTTAAGGCCCAGCTTAAGACAGAGGGCCTGGCAGAGCCTCCCTGCCTGTCTGCTTGCATCTCTCACAAGCATCCTATCTTAATAAATCTATTCCTTGCTTTAAAAATAAAAAGACAGAGGGCCTTGAACACCTAATGCGTGTCACTGGAGGTCAAAGACAGGAGTTACTGGAGGTTTTGAACGGCTGGAGTGACACAACCAAGCATTTCCTGAGCTGCAGCTGCATTTCCTGGCTAGGGCGCCACACTCAGCAGAAGAGCTTGGAACCTAGGATGTCCTTGAGGTTCTGCAGCCAGGGGTGATGGATGGATTGAGGACCTGGGCAGGTGGGTCCCCAGGCTACACCCGGGAGGCAGGAAAGCCCTGCTCCCCATCCTGCTCCCGCCCCCTTCCTCCCCTCCACTCCCCACCCCCCGCCCCCGAACCCCGACCTGCCAATGGGGGCTCTGCTCACAGCTAAACCAGCTCTGCTTATCACCCAGGGAGCAGCCTCTGCGGGGGCACATCTCCAAGCCCGCACATCTCCTGCCACCGTCATTTCCAAAAGGATTCCTGCCGAGTGACGCATCCTTCCTCCCACCGAAAGGAGGCGCTGTGCTGCGCTCCTAACTCCAGCTGCGAGACCTCCTCCCCTGCCGTCTGCGCCCAAAATCTCATTGGAAAAATCTGTTTGCAAGAGTTCCAGTCCTGTTCGCAGCCCCCGCCCCCTGCACACACGTCTGTTTGGCTCTGGGCAAACTCACCTGGGGAGAGTGAGTGGCCTGGAACTCCACCCCTGCCCCCAGCCCCAAAGCCACCTTCTCTTAGCTCCCACAGCCCATCCAATCCCAACCAGCTCCTGACCTTGAACATGTTACCTTCTGGGCCTCAGTTTCCCCAGAGCGAATCCCTTCTCATCTCAGCTGCACAGCCATGGTCAGCAGGTTGGCAAACAAGGCCCCCAGGAACTGCCCCCTCGCTGGCTGGCAGCCCTTCAGGCCCTCAACCCTGGGCTCAGAGGATGCCCTCTGCTCCCCAATTCCCCGGGGTCCCGTGTGGGTTTAGGTCTGTGACTTCTCCTGCCTGGACTGCTAATCATTTGTCTTTTTTCACTAGGGAAATTCTTTTTTTTTTTTTCTTTTAAATAGTTGCACCCACGGCATTTGGAAGTTCCCAGGCTAGGGGTTGAATTGGAGTTGCAGCTGCTGTCCTACACCACAGCCACAGCAACGCGGGATCCTTAACCCACTGAGCGAGGCCGGGGATGGAACCCACGTCCTCATGGATACTAGTCGGGTTCGTAAGCCACTGAGCCAAAACAGGAACTCCTTCACCAGGGACATTCCCAGTCATTATTTAACGCCTTGGCCGAGCATCTTCTGAGAGACGAGGCTTAGTTCCCCGTGAATGACTCCTGCATGGACCCCAGCCAGGCGCTCCCCCTGCCTTCCCGGGTGCCTGCGCGCTCTGGCTCCTCCGTCTCCACATTTAGATCAGGGACATCCAAGGGTACAGCCCGTGTCCCCTGTACTCCAGGTGTCAAGCTCTTAGGGGAGTTTACCCGCCAGCGGTTGGATAGGTGACTTGGTGAAGGTAGCGGCATTTATAATCCTCTGCATTTATCATCTTTCTAAAGGCATGAGAAAGCGAGTTTGGAAAGCCGGATCCCTGCCCTTGAACTAGAAGAGCTTTGGGGAAGGGGGACGAGGGACTGCCCTCACATGGAAGAAGTGGGGACAGGGGACACAGGCTTCCAGGAAAGGACTGATGAGCCTGGGTGGCTGGGAATTCAGGCTAAGGAGTCACCCTGAGACCATCCAAGCCTCCTGGGCATTCGAGGACGTCCTTGTGTCCCCGCTGCCCTGGAGGGGTAGGGGGCTGAAGCCGCCTTGCTGGGGGGTTAGGGAAAAGGCGGGGAGGGGGGCAGTGCTACCATGGTCACTAAGGTCACCAGCTGGGCTCTCTCGGCGTCCCCATGTCCTTCCTTCAGGGGCTCACCAGACCCACTTCTTCCCCGTCGGGCACCCTCCTACCCTCCCCAGCCGCTCCCAAGGCCCCCTCCTATGGGGGCGCCTTCAGTTCTCCCACTGTGCTCCAATCCTGTTGGCCTCGGTCACGTGTGAGGTTCGCCCCGGGGACCACTGCTCCCTCTCTTGGACCCAGACTCCAGCCCCACAGAGCCAGGTGCTGTTCTTGAGTCCCCCCGCCACCCGCCTCATTGCTCTTGTGCCCAGGGCTCTCTGCCCGCCCTGCCCGCCTTCTTCCTCTTTCTGGGCATTTCCTCTGTCCTGCCCAATGCACACTTACTGGGGGACTCCCACGGGCCCCCTCTTGAGAAAGCCTTCCCTGATGGCTTGCCACTCCCCAGACTGGCTCCAGTGCCCCCTGCCATCCACCCCTGGTGCCCCCTGCTTACCTGTCCCCTGCCTTTGAAAGCACCTGTGCACACACAAGTAAGCTGCCTGTGAACTCCTTGAGGGCAGAAGCCACGTGGTATTTGTCTCTGGCCACAGGCTGGTACTAAGCAGAAGTTGATAGATGTTTGTTGACTGACTGAATGACTGAAAAGAAAAGTATTGGATTCTACCAACTTGAAATCCACTAACTCCTTTTTTGAGAAGGACATTTCTTTCTTAGAGGGATTCTCTGACATCGTCCATCACGGTGGGCTCTAAGAATATGGAAACATGCCACGCTGCCGCAGACACGGCTCTGAGGGTGAGCTTTCCAGAATATGTAGAACGTTCCTTCATTGCACTGGTTTTGAGGCCTTGTGCTCACCCCCCCATCCAAGGTGACCCCGTTGTGCACGCCCCCTTGGAGACAGGGGAGGACCCCTGTGAAATCAGAGGTAAGGCAGCTGCTAATCGCTGGTCCACAGGGATGGACGTTTCCCGTTGGGAATAGGACCTTGGTTGAATTTGCAGAGAAGCTCGCAAAGTGAATGTAGAAACTCTTTGACTCCAGGGGAATGAAATAGATGCAAAATCACCAAGCAGATGGCCTCTGCGGCCCTTTCGCCCTTCCCTGCTGCAATGCCATTCCTCTCTGTCACCTTGCAGTGGCACAGGATTTATAGACATCTCCCCTTCCTGCAGGGGAAAATCGGGTCTGAGGAACGTTCAGCTCCTGCGAGTATCTGGGGCCAGATGGGCCCTTCCCTCCTGGCAGGAAGGAGGCTTCAGGGGCCTCCTGCTCCCCTCCCTCCAAGGGCACTGGACGTGCTGTGAAGTAGTGGGTTTTGTGGGTTTCAGAGGGAGGAGGGCTGGATTTGAACTTCAGTTCTGCCTTTTCCTTGAAGGGAGGCTGTGGGGAGTGGTAGGAGCTTACTGAGGCCAGTACTTCCTCTTCGTAAAATGGAATAATGACGCTTTTCTGGGTTGATTGAGAACCAAGGCCCAAAAGGACCCAAAGCGCAGGGACTCATCTGTGAAGAGCAGATGCAAAAACTGTACAGCCTCTTTCTGTGCACGCCTGTCCATATAGCTCCCAACACGTGCTCATATCAGGGCGGGGCGGGTTGGGGGGGACACTGCTGCATAAACCAGGTTGATTTTCAAACAAAAACAGAAAACCAGATATGCAATCAGAGCAGAAGACGCCTGACAGCCAGCAGGGAAAAGACATATAACCCCAAATACGCTATTTTCATTTCAAATAAGTGGTAGAACAAAATAAACTCATAGCATAGAACTAAACAAATTCAAGTTGGATTAAATATTAAAAAACCCAGGTGCATGAGGATCAAATATTATTTAATATCTACATATCATGAAGGTGAAAAAAAGACTTTTAAAACATGATGCCGAAGGTAGGAACTATCAAAAATAAGATAAATAATTGATAAATAGCATCAATAGATTTGATAAGTAATAAAAATAAAACTGATAGATTTGATAATAAATAAAAAATAAAATTGAGGCGTTCCTGTTGTGGCTCATCGAGTTAAGAACCCAACATAGTGTCCACGAAGACATGGGTTCAATCCCTGCTCTCTCTCTGTGGGTTAAGGATCTGGCATCTCCACAAGCTGTGAGTAGTTCATAGATGTATCTCAGATCCAGCGTTGCCGTGGCTGTGGTGTAGGCTGGCAGCTATAGCTCCAATTCCACTCCTAGCCTGGGAATTTCCATATGCCCCAGCAGCAGCTATAAAAAGAAAAAAGAAAAAAGAAAAAAAAAAGAAAAACTGATAGATTTGACCATAAAAAGAGAACAGGTCTACTTCCCAGACTAGTCATAAATATAACCAAAGCCAATCAATAACTTTGGAAAATATATTTATCATATACCTTGCTAATAAGAGCTTCAGTAGGAGTTCCTGCTGGGGTGCAGTGGGTTAAGGCTCCAGCTTTGTCGAAGCTGTGGCATAGGTTGCAGCCCTGGCTCAGATTCTATCTCTGATCTGGAGCTTCCATATGTTGAGGGTGTGGGGAAAAAAAAAAAAAGAATTTCAACAACCAAAATACATAAGTAGCTGTTAAAACTCAAGAGAAAAGAGAAATACACGCCAGTCAGAAAATGGTAAAATGGCGTGGAAAGACAGTATAAAAAGAAACGTGGGGAGTTTACGCTGTGGCTCAGTGGTTAATGAACTCGACTAGCATCCACGAGGATGCAGGTTTGATCCCTGGCCTCGCTCAGTGGGTTAAGGATTCACCTTTGCCGTAAGCTGTGGTGTAGGTCGAAGATGCGGCTCAGATCCCGTGTTGCTGTGGCTGTGGTGTAGGCCGGCACTTGCAGCTCTGATTCTCCCCCTAGGCTGAGAACTTCTATATGCCTCAGGTGCAGCCCTAAAAAGACCAAAAAAAAAAAAAAAAAAGGAAAGAAATGGAACTGATCTATATGTGAAAAATGTTTAACCGTGTATTAATCAAATATATGGCTAATGAAGTATTATTTTGCCCTATACTTCAGTTGGCAAGAACTGACAGCAATGACATTTCCGTACACATCTCTTTTATTTTATTTTTTTAGTCAAACCCATGGCATGCAGAAGTTCCCTGGTCCAGGAATCAAACCCAAGCCACACCAGTGATTTGAGCCACGGCAGTGGCAATACCATATCCTTCAACCGTTAGGCCACAAGGGAACTCCCCACACACTTTGGTTGAGTCTATACATAGGTATAACTTTTATGGAGGCATTTTTGGTGATACATTTTGAAAATCTTCGTTTTTGCATACCTTTTGACCTAATAATTCCACCTTCAGGAATCTATTCCAAGGAAATAATCATGCGTATATACAGAGACTTAGCTGCAAAGACATTCCTAGCAGCGTTGTTCAGCAAAAGCAAGAAAGTAAAGTAAACAGAGGATTGATTTTTAAAAAAAATTTTAATTTTTTTTGCTTTTTAGGGCCACGTCTGCAGCATATGGAGGTTCCCAGGCTAGGGGTTGAATTGGAGCTGCAGCTGCCGGCCTACACCACAGCCACCACAACACTAGATCCGAGCTGCATCTGCAACCTACACCACAGCTCATGGCAACGCCGGAAATGTGATTATTAAAATAATATAGGAGGTCCTGTTGTGGCTCGGTGGTAACAAACCCGACTGGTATCCATGAGGATGTAAGTTCAATCCCTGGCCTTGCTCAGTGGGTTAAGAATCTGGTGTTGCCGTGAGCTGTGGTGTAGGTTGCAGTGGTGGCTCGGATTCCGAGTTGCTGTGGCTGTGGTGTAGGCCAGCAACTGCAGCTCCGATTCGACCGCTAGGCTGGGAACTTCCATATGTTGCAGGTGTGGCCCTAAAAAGCAAAAAAATAAAATAAAATAAAATAAAACACAATAGTAAAAAGAAAATATGTAGGTGAATATATGTATATCCACATTATTCATAAAGGTTAATATTCATGTGCATATGAATAATATATAAGTGAAAGAAAATAGTCAGCAACATAGTTCTTGTCGCCTCTTAGCTTAAAAACAGGTGACAGATTACTAATGTTTTCATTAGGAGCAGCCTTGATTCATTTTTTTTAAGGTACGTACATGCATAGAAGGAAGCATAGTGTAGATGGGGAGAGCAGGGCTCTCAAGGGGATAATTTTTTTCTCCTGCTTGGTTCTCAGCATTTTCTATTTTTCTCTGAAATGAATATTTATTGCTTTGCCACGAGACACAATTTTTATTTTAAGAAATTTTTATTTAAAGAAAAGAATGCTCCACTTTGACTATAGCTGGTTCCACTGTCCTAAGGTTGTCTCTGCAACGTCAGTTCATAAAGGTGAGATACGCAAAGGGAAGGCCAGTTACAGAGGCAAGTACAGAGGACAGAGGGCACTGTAGCCGAACATCGGTAACAGACTCTCCACTTTGGAAAAAAGAGAGTGAAACAGGGAGTATTTTATTTTATTTTATTTTATTTTATTTTATTTTTAGGGCCGCACCCATGGCATATGGAGGTTCCCAGGCTAGGGGTCAAATCAGAGCTACAGCTGCCAGCCTACACCACAGCCACAGCAACGCAGCATCCGAGCAGCGTCTGCAATCTATACCACAGCAACGCTGGATCCTTAACCCACTGAGCGAGGCCAGGGATTGAACCTGCATCCTCATGGATATGAGTCCGATTCATTTCCACCGAGCCACAGTGGGAACTCCCAGGGAGCCATTTTATAGGGAAGGACCAGATGGTCCTCAGTGTTCCATGGGAGGAGCTCCCATGGTGGCTCAGCGGTAATGAAACTGACTCGTATCCATGAGGACGCAAGTTCGATCCCTGGCCTCGCTCAGTGGGTTGAGGATCTGGTGTTGCTCTGAGCTGTGGTGTACGGCGAAGACACGGCTCACGAGGTTTTGCCACCATCACCCCAATCCAATTCCAGAGCATCTCCGTCACCCCACAGAGAAACCCCACTCCTTTAAGTGTTTGCTCCGTATGCCTCAAAGCCCTCATCTATTTTCTGGATTTGCCTATTCTGAGTGTTTCACATAGATGGCATCAGACCATCTGTGGTCTTTGGCATGTGGCTTTTTTCACTTTATTTATTTATTTTTATTCAATAGCAATTTTTTTTTTTGTCTTTGCTGTTCATTTTTTTTTTTAATTTTGTTTTCAAGGTTCGTCCCTGTTGTAGCTTAAATCAGGACTTCATTCCTTTTGACAGCTGAATAATACTCCCCTGTGTGGTTATACCACCTTTTGGTTTTTGTTTGTGTTTGCATTTTTTTTTTTTTTTTTTTTTTTTAGGGCCATTCCTGTGGCACATGGATGTTCCCAGGCTTGGGGTCGAATTGGAGTTACAACTGCAGGCCTACACCACAGCCACAGCAACGAAGGATCCAAGCCATGTCTGTGAGCCAGGCCAGGGATGGAACGGGCATCCTCGTGGATCCTAGCTGGGTTCATTAACTGCTGAGCCACAAAGGGAACTCCCTACCACATTTTGTTAATTCAACCACCCCTGATATATACATATATATACACACATATATATATATATTTTTTTTTGGTCTGCATATGGAGGTTCCCAGGCTAGGGGTCAAAACGGAGCTGTAGCCACCAGCCTACACCACAGCCACAGCAATGCCAGATCAGAACCTATCCGATACCTACACCACAGCTCCCGGCAATGCGAGATCCTTAACCCAGTGAGCGAGGCTAAGGATTGAACCCACGTCCTCATGGATCCTAGTTGGGTTCCTTAGGGCTAAGCTACAACAGGAACTCCTGCTGATGTACATTTTGATCGTTCTTAATTTTTGGCTGTTGTATATAAGTTTTTGTTTGTTTGTTTGTTTGTTTTTTGCCATTTCTTGGGCTGCTCCCTCGGCATATGGAGGTTCCCAGGCTAGGGGTCGCATCGGAGCTGTAGCCACTGGCCTACGCCAGAGCCACAGCAACGCGGGATCCGAGCCGCGTCTGCAACCTACACCACAGCTCACGGCAACGCCAGATCGTTAACCCACTGAGCAAGGGCAGGGACCGAACCCGCAACCTCATGGTTCCTAGTCGGATTCGTTAACCACTGCGCCACGATGGGAACTCCTGTATATAAGTTTTGTTTGGACATACGTTTTCATTTCTCTTAGGTTTACGCCCAGGAGTGGAACTGCTGGGTCACGTGGAAACTGTAGGCTTAACTTTTGTGGCTCCTCCGTGCTGTTTTCCACCCGGTTTTAATTCCCACCAGCAACGCGGGAGGGTTTCTCTGCGTCCTCATCAGTACTTACTTCCTGTTGTTTTGACTGTAGCCCACATCCTAGTGGGTGGGAAGTGCTCTCTCATCGAGGCTTTGATTGACATTTCCCTGATGAGTGACGATGCGAGCAACGTTTATTTTTTATTTTTTGTTTTTGGGGCCGGGGGGGGGGGGGGCGCGCCTATAGCACATGGAGGTTCTCAGGCTAGGGTTCCAATTGGAGCTACCGCTGCCAGCCTCCACCAAAGCCACAGACACGCAGGACATAAGTCGAGTCTGTGACCTACACCATAGCTCATGGCAATGCAGGATCCTTAACCCACTGAGAAAGGCCAGGGATCGAACCCACGTCCTCATGGATGCTAGTCAGATTCGTTAACTGCTGAGCTGCGACGGGAACTCCGATGTTGAGCATCTCTTCATGTGCTTAGTGGCCATTGGTTACTCTTCTTTGGAGACTAGTCTCTGAGAGCCTTTGCCCATTCGTTAGTTGGCTGTTGGTCTTTTTTGCTGTTGAGCGGTCACCCTGACTCGGGATCCTACAAGGTTTCATCTCCCTCATGCCCCCACCCAGAACGTCATCAGTCAGCCCCTCAGCCAGTCGAGCAAGGCTTCCTATCTTTTGCTTTAAAAAGAACACAAGGCCTTCCCATCGTGGCTCAGTGGTTAACGAATCCAACTAGTATCCATGAGGGTGCGGGTTCGATCCCTGGCCTCGCTCAGTGGGTTAAGGATCTGGTGTTGCCGTGAACTGAGGTGTAGGTCGAAGACACGTCCCGGATCCCGTGTTGCTGTGGCTACAGCTTGGATTCAACCGCTAGCCTGGGAACCTCCATATGCCATGGGTGCAGCTCTAGAAAGACAAAAGACAAAAAATACAATACAATACAATACAATAAAAAGAACACAAATATTAAGCTCCAAAGGGGCTAGTCTCTCCTTTGGGCTTTTGGGTAACATCACCCGCATTCAAATGCCTGCCTTTGGGCAGCTCTGTCTTGGCTCATTAGATATTCGGGACTATTCTTAACTGTTCCATTAACCCTTAGCCAGTTGGCATAACTCGGAGACCTCCTCCCCATTCGGGAGGAAGGAAAGCCACCGGCCTCACTCAGCCATGAATCATTAAGAACCTCACCAGCGAGGGGCCACTGATGGGCTCTTCCTGTTGGAGGCAAAGTCCCAGAAGGAAACAGGACACCGGACACTTAGGAGCGAGTCCCCCTCTTCCCAACACAGTGAATCGTGCCCTTGGTCCGGCATTTCCAAACCAGCAACACACAACGCAACCCCTTCACACCCCCCAACATCCGGACTGTGGTCCAGACAACATTGTGTTTCTGACAGATGTGATTTCTTCTGACAAAATACTGTAAGGGAGGCCTCGGGGCCACCCAAGATCCTGCAGGTGCTGAGAGAAAGGCCACCCACCTCTGCCGCTGCTCGGGTCAGGCCGCACCTTCCAATAAAATGGAAGGAACACCCCCAACTGCTTATGGATGCATTCATTCTGATTTTTTTTTTTTTTTTTTGTCTTTATGCCTTTTCTAGGGCCATTCCCACAGCACATGGAGGTTCCCAGGCTAGGGGTCCAATCGGAACCGTAGCCGCCGGCCTACGCCAGAGTCACAGCAACGCGGGATCCGAGCCGCGTCTGCAACCTCCACTGCAGCTCATGGCAACACCGGATCCTCAACCCACTGAGCGAGGCCAGGGATCGAACCCACAACCTCATGGTTCCTAGTCGGACTCGTTAACCACTGAGCCATGACGGGAACTCCTCTGATCTTTTTTTTACTGGTGTAAAAGGGAGCATATCTTCCAGCTATGGTAGATTTTGGACAAGAAGAAACACAATCTAGAAGCTTCCATTGCCGTTGAGATCAGGACAAAGCCCCAAAGCTCTGAGATCACAGGGATGAGCCGCAGGACTGCTGGGTCCCGGATCCCCATCAGGCTCAGCCTCTGCTTCCTCTGCCTCCAGGCCCCTCCATGGAGCCCACGGGAAGGGCAGACTTCCAGACCCTGGGACTGTGGTTCAGCGCCGAGCACACAGGAGCTGAGGCTCTACGGCTAGATATGTTGTGTGGCTTTGGGCCGGTCCCTCCGTCTCGTGCGTGCGTGTCCTCAGCCGTGAACACGGGGCAATTTTCCTGCCTACCTCATAGGGTTGTACGTGCTGGTAATTGCTCTATTCATGTTTTTGTATTGTGATTATTGCTTTAGGAGAGAGGACCCCACGGCACGAGTGGAAGGCCTGAACGGGAAGGAAGGCAGAGGCGGAGGAGGACCGCCGGGGGCTGAGGGATGAGGAGCAGAGGCAGAGCTCGCCTTGCTCGTGGGACCCAGAATGTGGCTCTGAGGGCAGGAGAGACCTGGCCGTGCCCTTGAAGCAGCCGATGCTCTGCTGTCGCAGGAAGCGTCCTAGTGGCTGGGAGCTCCCTCCCTCCCTCCCTAAAGGGTTCAACAGTCCTAGTAACACGGGACCTGGAGCAGAGACTAGCGGTCCCCTGCTCTGCCCCCAGCCCGCAGGTCTTACCAGAGTGCTGGCCTCTGCTGACTCCCATTGCCAGGGTCCGGGAACCCAGGTACATTAACTCCCAGGGTCCCCGCACCCCAATCAGTGACCGAGAGGAGTGGGGTACGTGCCCTCGCTCCATCCCCGATGGCAGGGCTTGACCTGTGTCCTGCAAGGGCCGCAGGACCCCAGGACCCCAGGAGCTTCAGACGCCCGCAGTGGTGAAGCGCGTGGTGACACCCGTTGTGGCCGCCCTCCCCTCCTCTGGTGCCCGCTGCTCTGCCGCTTCCTAGGCTCATGTCCCCTGATGCCGTACTTGAACTGAGCCTTGTCTCAGGGTTGTTTCTGGGGAATCTCAGACCAGGACAGAGCCCAGGTCTGACCGCGACTTCTTCCCACTGGTCCTACCTCCCTGCCCCCAACATCCAGGAACAGAGAGCCGTCAAGTATGGGGGTTGAGGGGCCACCTGGTTCCCTGCTGTGCACCTCAGAAGCCCCTTCAGTTACCTCCTTTGGGGGAGGGGTCCCTGCATGGTCCTCAGACCATCTCAAGCCTCATCACTCGCCCGAGGCATTGCGCTTGTGCAGAATGGAGAGGGCACCCTCGGGAGCCACCTTGGGGTTCCCCCCCTTTTTTTGCCACACCTACAGCATCTGGAAGTTCCTAGGCCAGGGGTTGAATTCGAGCAGCAGCTTCAACCTAGGCCACAGTTGCATCAATGCTGGATCCTTAACTCACTGCCCTGCGCCAGGCCAGGGATCAAATCTGTGCCTCAGCAGTGAGCCAAACTGCTGTAGAGACAACACCAGATCCTTAACCCACTGCGCCACAGTGGGAACTCCAGATACCTTGCTCTTAACACTAAATTTGAATGGCCTAGAAAAAGGTAAGGAGAGAAAAGCTGCAAATCTCCTGGCTGTCTCATGGGAGGAAGACTGGGAGGAAGGCAATGCCCATCCTGCCTCACTGGGTGTCAGGCGCTGTGCCAAGCGGTCCCATAGAGCGAATTCCCTTCACCCTAGGGTCCCCGACATCTTTCCATGTCTTGTGCTCACAGCCCACTCCAGCCTGCCCTGTGTCCGCCTGCTGGGGGCCGCCCGCTCTGTGCCAGGCGCTGGGGGATAAGCCTTGGTCCAGCCTTCAGGAAGCTCAGTCTGAGGGCGTCAGATTCATCAAAATAACCGCGGACCAGCCAGATGGTGATGAGGCTAAAATAGAGGCTCACAGACCGTGGGATCCGTGAGAGGGAGAGACGAACCCCCCCGGGAGCCTGGCGAGGGCATATGGGTAAAGATGCTTGGAAGGCGGTGGGAATCGGGCCGATCCTTAAAGAAGAAGCACCAGGGTCACAGTTGTCCAGACAGAGTTAACGACGGCAGTCGCTCACATTTGTTTCAAGCACTTAACACTTTTTAAGTCGTTTAACCCCCCACGACCCTATCAGGTGGGGACTGTTCTTAGGTATCATTTGACTGTTTAAGAAACTGGAGCTCAGGGGAGTTCCTGTTGTGGCACAGTGGAAAGGAATCTGACTAGTATCCCTGAGGATGTGGGTTCGATCCCTGGCCTCACTCAGTGGGTTGGGGATCTGGCATTGCCATGAGCTGTGGTGTAGGTCACAGACGTGGCTTGGATCCTGAGTGGCTGCATCTGTGGTGTAGGCCGGCAGCTGTAGCTCCAATTAGACCCCTAGCCTGGGAACCTCCATATGCCATGGGTGCGGCCCTAAATATAAAAGAAAAAAAAAAAAAGAAGAAGAAGAAACTGGAGCTCAGACATGTGACACCATTTGACAAAGGACACATGACTTGGAAGTGACAGAGCAGGGTTTTGATTCCAGCTGCGAGGCGGGACGGAAAGGCCTCCTGGACCAGATGGACGGCCTGGGCTGAGAGGAGGGCACCGCAAGCTGTGCAGAAGTGGGGACGGGGCTGGGGCACTGATCACCTGCTGTGTGCCATGAGCTGAGACCTATCAGATGGAGAAGGGGCTAGAACACTCAAGGGAGAAGTTCAGATGCCATCGCATGGTGCGGGGCGCCCCAGGGCACATGGGCCCATCTGAGGTTTCTAATCGCGGGGGTGGGGAGACCGCAGGATGGACGTGGCTTGAGAGGGAAAGAGGCCTGTCCCCAGAGTCACACCGTCCAGCTGTCTTGTCTGAGTGGTTGTGTGTCTAGACGTGGAATCAACTGATGCTAAATATCCCTCCTCGTGCACTTTAACGGGACGCGGGCAGTTAATGGCTGGCTGCGTGGCCACAGCCTAGGGTCCCACCCACCCAGACTCTCCAACACCCTCAGGCTTAGGGCCCTGCCTGGGGCAATTCTTCTGGCTTTCTTGATTATTGCTTTCGTTTCACTCTGATCCTTTTTTTTTTTTTTTTTAATGGCCACACCCGTGGCATATGGAAGTTCCTGGGCCAGGGATTGAATCTGAGCTGCAACTGTGGCAACGCTGGATCTTTCAACCAACAGCCTCACTGTGCCAGGCCAGGGATTGAGCCTGCACCTCCGCAGCAACCGAACGGCTGCAGTCAGGTTCTTAGCCCACTGCACCCCAGTGGGAACTCTGAGTTTTACTCCGATCTTGAACAGATGGTTCAGGAGGAAGATCCTGTGGTCGCAGCAGGGTGTGATTGTCCCACGGGTCTCCCAGGGTGGTCGCAGGGGTGGGGTGAGGCCTGGGCAGCCCCCCTGCCCCTGCAGGGGGAGGAGGGAGTGGGGAGTGGGGACAGAGCTCAGTCTCATTCAGGTAAAGTGCAGCCGAAAGTTAGATTCTGGCCCTGGGTCATGTCGTCTCCACCTGAGCCAAAATCTCCTGCCCTTCTGTGGTCACCTAACATCCATGACCGTGGGGATGGGACTCAGAGGTGCCGAGGGCTTCTTCTTGGGAAGCAGCATGACAAGCGCAAGCGGGAGCCTGGGCAGGTAAGTCTGCCCTGATTTTCCATCTGCATCAGCTCTGTGATGGGTGGGCCGGCCCTCCTGCAGGGCAATGGGCCCCAGGCCCAGGCTGTCTCAGCAGGACACCTCTTTACATTTCTGCTCCGTCCACAAAGGCCTGCCTCCCTTGGACCTGTGCTCCTCATTTACCGGGAGGCCCAGGCCAGGAGGGCTGTGTCCTGTCACGGCCAGTGGGGCCTCTTCCCTCTGGGAGCCCTTTGGCTGCTAAGATGACTTGCCCGCATCACCCCCCTCCCACTGTCACCCGATATGCTGCTGGGGAGAGGGGGCAAAGACAGCCACCGTGACCTCCTCCGCTGGCTCCTCGAGGAAGCTGTGGCTCTGACTCCAAATGCACCCAGAATACCGTCAGAAGCAGAAGGTACAAGGGAGTTCCCATGGTGGCTCAGCGGGTTAAGGACCCAGCATAGTCTCCGTGAGGATGCGGGTTGGATCCCTGGCCTTGTTCGGTGGGTTAAAGATCCATTGCCACAAGCTGCGGTGTCAGTCGCAGATGTGGCTCGGGTCTGGTGTTGGTGTCGCCCCGTGACTGTGGTGTAGGCGGGCAGCTGCAGCTCCCATTCCATCCCTAGCCTGGGAACTTCCATATGCCGCCGGTGCAGACTTAAAAAGAAAAAAAAAAAAGAGCAGGAGGTATGAGTGGAAGAGAGGGTGTGAGTGAAGCGAGGGGATACTCGTGTTACACACTCACCGGTGTCACTGCGCCTTTTCCCATAGTAGCTTATTTAACCCTCACGAGAGCGCAGGTAGGTGCTGTTACCCTCGAGTCTATACAGAAATTACAAGGAGACTCAGAGACAGATTGGCACTTGCTCCAGGTGGAGCTGCTCATGAGTGACAGAGCCAGCATCCAACCAGGAGGAGCAGGAAGCTGGAGCCCTGCCACCTGTCCCAGGCACCCGCTCAATGCTGCTAGGTGTTGGTCCACTTGTTTTCATGCTGCAGCCGGCTGTGGCTTATAGGTGCCTGTTGCTCTGGTGGAGAGAGGGAGAGAGAGGGAGTGAGAGAAGGAGGAGGGGGGGAAGGATGGAGGAAGGAAGAGATGGAGACACCCATGCCGGGTCATTGCTCTGTACCTGCCTTTTTCAGCGCCTTACCGGTGCCAGCCCGAGGTCTGCCTGCCTGGAGCCCACGACTGGGGTGTGGGGGGGGGGGCGCAGACAGGCAAGGATGGACGTGGGTCTTTGCAGCGGGTCATGGAAGGAGAACTCAGCAGGCCTCGAGCTCAGGGAAGTCACCTGAAGCCGGTCCCCTGGGCTACATCCGCAGACACACCAGGAAGGATATCCTAACGGGAGAAAGTGGCTCAGGACGCGCAGGAAAGGGTGCTTTCCTGTGGAGACGGTATTTCAGAGATGTCACCTTTCGGACAAGTAAATGTCATTTTTCTTCTTCTTCTTTTTTTTTTTTTGGCTTTTTTTAGGGCCACACCCGAGGCATATGAAAGTTCCCAGGCTAAGGGTCCACAGCCACAGACATGCAAGATCCAAGCCACGTCTGACCTGCACCACAGCTCACGGCAACGCCAGATCCTTAACCCACTGAGCGAGGCCAGGGATCGAACCTCCGTCCTCATGGAGACTAGTCGGGTTTGTAACTCCTGAGCCACGGTGGGAGCTCCTTGGTCTGCTTTTTGAGTCATTCAGACCACACAGCTCCGCTCCTGGATGGTGGCCGGGGCTCAGGTCGCAAGGTGCTGTGGCACCTGGACCAGGGTGGGGTCTGGGGAGGGGGAGACCTGGGGCTCACCAGGGGGTGAGGGCACCTCCTCACAGGGCTTGTGGCGTGGTTGCACCCCACCCCCTGGGGAGGGCTCACCAGCTGGTGTCAAACATCAGGCTGGGACCCTTGACGAGGGCAACACGGGGCCTTCCCTCCCCAGAGCGCCAGGTGCCGGTTCTGGGCCTTTCTTTCCACGGAGCCCTCATCCTCAAGGAAGCAGCGTCCTCTGCCCCGTCCCTCTGGCGCCGTCAGGAAAACCGCACCTGAATAACAATAATAATAGAACCAAGGACACGGCAGGTGTTGACCTGCAGTATCTTACGGAACCCAGGGGAACAACTTTTTTCTGTGACTAAGGCTTGTCCTTGGCTCAGGACCGGTGGGTGAGCCACCACGGCCATCTGGCTGTAAAGCTCCTGCTGTTTCTGAAACGAATGTTGTGTTTTTTTTTTTTTTTTTAATAGCTGATTTACGATGTTCTATCCATTTCCACTGGACAGCAAAGTGACCCAGTTATGCATATACGTACATTCTTTTTCTCATAGAATCTTCCATCATGTTCCATCACAAGCGGTTGGATCTAGTTCCTTGTGCTACACAGCAGGACCTCGTTGCTTATCCGCTCCAAGGGCAATAGTTTACATCCACGGACCCCAAACCCCCAGCCCATCCCACTCCCTCCCCCTTGGCAGCCACCAGACAGTCCTCCAAGTCCATGAGGTTGAGAAAGGGGTGAGTCTGCCCTGTAACTGATGGCAACTCCCTCAGGTGTGCCCTGGCCCTGACGGGGGTGGGGCTGGACTGAGCCTTAGAACCGAGAGATGGCAGAGCACAAAGGTGGAATTTCTGGAAGCAGCGGAGGGGGCAGGGCAGCCTTCCCCAGGCGCCTCTGACATCGCCTCACATGGGCTGTTTCCTGTTCACAGCTGCGTGGGACCAGCCCTGGGAATAGATTTCCAGCTGGTCCTGCTCTAGATTGAAGTCAATGTAAACGGAGCTGAAATATCAAAAAAGACATGTCTGCAAAATCGCATCCTCCTTTCCGCCCCCCAGGGTTGGAAGTCGGAAGTGAGCGGGGAGTATCAGGAAAAGGCTGAACGAGCCCCCTGCTGTCCCGGCAGAGGCCCCAGTGTTCCTCCAGCACCGCAAACGGGCAGCTTCGACCCGCCAGGCCCCGGCAGCCTTGCCACAGCTGCCTGGCACCCCATCTTCCGGATGAAGAAACCGAGGGCTCAGCCAAGGTCGCTCAGCTGATTAAAGGCAGGACCAGGGTTCAAAGCCAAGGTTTTTGGACTCAGAATCTGTTTGCGGAGTTCCCGTCATGGTGCAGCGGAAACACATACGACTAGGAACCACGAGGTTGCAGGTTTGATCCCTGGCCTTGCTCAATGGGTTAAGGATCCAGCGTTGCCATGAGCTGTGGTGTAGGTCGCAGATGCAGCTCAGATCTGGCGTTGCTGTGGCTGGGGTGTAGGCTGGCAGCTGTAGCTCCGATTGGACCCCTGGCCTGGGCACCTCCATATACCATGGGTGTGACCCTAAAAAGACAAAACAAACAAGCAAAAAAAAAAAAGAATCTGTTTGCCTGCCGTTACACTTCTAATTTCCATTATCGGCAGCCATAGGGAGCAGCATATTGAAGCATGATAAACAGTGTTTCAAAAAGTAAGTTGAAGAAGTTTGGCTACTATTTCCTCAGGCCATGAATCTCTTGGTGTCTTTATTAGGGGATAAGACGCACTTTCTTAAAGATTCCCCATTGCTCTACGAATAATGAAGTTGTCAATTTTCCTCCTGGTTTCTTCACAGTAGCTTCCATTCTTTAATTTATCTTTTGTCTTTTTTGTTGTTGTTGTTGTTGTTGTTGTTGTTGTTGTTGCTATTTCTTGGGCCGCTCCCGCGGCATATGGAGGTTCCCAGGCTAGGGGTCTAATCGGAGCTGTAGCCACCGGCCTATGTCAGAGCCACAGCAACGCGGGATCCGAGCCGAGTCTGCGACCTACACCACAGCTCACGGCAACGCTGGATCGTTAACCCACTGAGCAAGGGCAGGGACCGAACCCGCAACCTCATGGTTCCTAGTTGGATTCGTTAACCACTGCGCCACGACGGGAACTCCCCATTCTTTAATTTAATTGTTTTTATTCATTTATTTATTTTGTCTTTTTGTCTTTTTAGGGCCACACCCACGGCATATGGAAGTTCCCAGGCCAGGGGTCTCATCAGAGCTGCAGCAGCTGACCTGAACCACAGCCACAGCAACGCCAGATCTGAGCCATGTCTGCAACCTACACCACAGCTCACAGCTAACGCCAGATCCTTAACCCACTGAGTGAGGCCAGGTTTTGAACCTGAAACCTCATGGTTCCTAGTCAGACTTCTTAACCACTGAGCCACAATGGGAACTCCCATTCTTTAATTTAATATTTAAAAGTTGGGGTTTATGATTAGTTGCCAATAAAGCCCCTGTGGGCACCCACTCACCTGTGCAGGGCAGGGAAGTTGTGGCTGTGGTCTGTCCTGGCTGGGAATTCCTTAGGCCCAGGTATTTTGTCCCCAGGGAGAGGTCTGTCTGTCCATCAGGCCCAGCGAAAGGATGGCCTTCAGCTCGCTTCTGCCCCACACCTGCAGGGGGCGCACTTCTTAGGCCTTTGCCCTCAGGACATCTACGACCTTCCTTCCCTTGGTTCTGAGCTGCTTCCCCAAACTTGCCAGTCACCAGGTCACAAATCCCCAGCCCTGAGTGATTTTTGCCACTCCACTGCCAGTGGAAGCTATGCCTCTCCTGGCCTGTCCCTCTGCAGGGGGCCTTGGGTTTGCGTCCTCCCGCGTCTGTTGCCTGTTACTTTCAAGCAGCTCAGGCTGGATTTTTAAAATTCTATCTGGCTTCTTAAATCAGTCTCTCAGTGTGAGAGCTCTAGGGGCAAGCCCTCTTTTGGTTGCAGCTGATGGAAACCCAACTTGAAGTAGCTTAGATGAGATTCGAGTTGATGGTGAGACTCGGGCAGGCAGGGAAGGGGCTGCAGTCAGACCTTGCAGCGGCCAGGAGCTCCGTCACACTCTCCTTCTCACCTCTGACTCTCTAGAAATGCCAGTTTTATTTTCTCCTTCTTCGTTCTTTTTTTTTTTTTTTTTTTTGCTTTGTAGGGCCATGCCCGCGGCACATGGAGGTCCCCAGGCTAGGGGTCACATCAGAGCTACAGGTGCCAGTCTATACCACAACCACAGCAACACAGGATCTGAGCCATGTCTGTGACCTACACCACAGCTCATGGCAACACCGGATCCTTAACCCACTGAGGGAGGCCAGGGATCGAACCTGCAACCTCATGGTTCCTAGTTGGATTTGTTTCCGCTGCATCACTGCGGGAACTCCCTTCGTTCTTTTTTTAAAGGCTGCACCCAAGGCATAGGGACATTCTGGGGGCCAGGGATTCAATCTGAGCCACAGTAGTGACCCATTCTGCAGCTACAGCAAAGCTGGACCCTTTCACTCACTGCAACAAGCCAGGGAGGGAACCTGCACCTCTGCAGTGACCCGAGCCACTGCATTTGGATTCTTAACTCACTGCGCCATAGCAGGAACTCCTTTTTATCGTCGAACGGCAGGCCGACTTCTGCCGCAGAGCAGTGTAGCAGCCAGTATCCCCAAATTCCAAATGGTCCTATTTGGGTCTGTCACAGGATTAATATATTTTGTTTAAGAGTAAGATTGTGACACTCCTAGAAATAGGAAATGAATGCAGATCAAAGATGCTGTTTAACAAATTAATGAAAGAGGTAGTAAGATGAAAAATCCAAGTTAAAAAAAGAATCCAAAGAGGAGCTGGATAGACTTGCAATCAGGAATACAGAAAGGAAGTTGCTAGGAAATATAAAACTGTCTCCTTCCACAGGGGGTGGCGAGCAATCGCGATTTGGCGGGACAGAATTATCTGCATTTCTATGCACACAAATCACTCGCATCACCATCATGTAAAGTGTCATTGCTAAAAAGTTGGGTAATAATCAAAGACAATGAAAGACGCAGGCACTTGTCGAATCAGAGAACCCTCCAAAATGCCCCCTGGGCAATGTCCAGCCACCCACCGAAAGGACATTCAATCAGCTTTTGCCTGTTTCAGCGTTTCACCATGTTTCTTGGCAGGTCACGTGCCCTGGGACCAGTTAACTGTGAGTGGCCCAGCTTTGGGCAGGTGCATAGCCCTAAGCCCATCATTCTGTCCAGGATGCGGGCTGTATACCTTTGTCATAGCTACAGAGAGCCTGTCTGAGGATGTTGGGGTCTTTCTCAGAGAAGGTGAAATAATTGTCATTCGGATGCCACCCCCTTCTTATCCCCACGTTGTCCACTGTGCAATGAATGAATGAATGACAAATGCACAGTAATTTTCTCTCTTGCACACTTCTTATTTCAAATGCAAGAACAAAACTTGTTTGTTTGTTTATTGTTTGTTTGTTTGTTTTGTCCACGCTCGTGGCTTGTGAAAGTTCCCAGGCCAGGGACAGAACCCAAGCCACAGCAGTGATAATGCCGAATCTTTAACTGCTAGGCCACCAGGGAACTCCCCAAACCTGTTTTAAGCAGTTTATATTTGCCTGTAAGTTTCTGCTATTTTTCTTTGGGATCAGCTTTCTGATTACCCAGCAATTTCTAAGGTCTTCAGACCCCTGAGTGTATCATCGTTCATTCATTCATTTGCTCAACACATGTGTACCAGCCAGGCTGGTATCTATTTCTGGGTGTTCAGCTACGAGCATCCTCACCAAGTCCCTGCTTCCTTGAGCTTTCCTTCTAGCAGAGAAGGTGGACAGCAAACAGGGAAATAAATGCATGTATTATTATTTCCAATAGTTTTAAGGAGAAAAGAAGGGAGGTCACTGGACCAAAGATGACGGGATGAGAGAGGGTGGGGTGATCAGGGTAAGACTTCAAGATAACGGGGAACCAGCCTGGCAGAAACTGTGGCTCAGAATCCCAGGTGGAGGACCCGGCATGTATGGGGGCCCCAGAAAGAATGGGGTCACTCCCATCAGCTGCCAGACACACAGACTATTCAATTCTGACAGCTTTTGTGTTTTACCAAATTCCAGGCATATAAGCTATACCATCACACATATTTTTTTCATGTTGAGATGGGAAATCTATATTGGTCAAGGTAGTAGAATGCGGTATATCTTATGTAAGATTGTGCATAAACCTTTCAATATATATTTTTTTCATTTTAGGGCCGCACCTGCAGCATATGGAAGTTCCCAGGCTAGGGGTTGAATCGGAGGTGCAGCTGCCGGCCTACACCACAGCCACAGCCACAGCCACGCGGGATCCGAGCCACATCTTTGACGTACACCACAGCTCATAGCAATGCCGGATCCTTAACCCACTGAGCGGGGTCAGGGATCGAACCTGCATCCTCATGGATACTAGTCAGATTCGTTTCTGCTGAGCCATGATGGGAACTCCAATGCCAGATTCTTAACCCACTGAGCAAGCCCAAGGATTGAACCTGAATCCTCATGGATACTAGTTATCGCTAAGCCACAATGAGAATCCCTAAACTTTTCAATATTTAGACACGTGATAAGAGGACTTCCATTTTCCCCAGCCCCCCGGGTCTGAAGGGTGGGCCTGCGCACAGCACGTTTGGCTGGATGGCGTAGCTGGGGTCTGGCCCCATCCCTGCTGCTTGGTGACTGCGGATGGAGAGTGGGGGGCCGCAGAAGCTGAGGGCAAGATGACAGGGCCAGGCTCCCAGGCAGCCAGCGGTGTTCTGCCTGTTACTTCTGGAGCCAGCGGCACAGGAGCCGGGCCCCGCAGCCCCTGCTCCCCCAGCTCTGCTCGGCCCAGGGGAGCTCCTCTGGGCGCCAAGGTGTTCATGGCTGCTGTGATCCTCAGGCCCCGACAAGCCAGCCTCAGTCCTTATTCCTCCTGTTGCTCAAGGCTGTGACTCTGCTTTTCTTCATAGAACAGAGGGATGTCCCATCTGCAGTGGTGGGTCCCCACGGCCAGGACAACACGTCAAAGGCTTCGAACCCTCTGGGGGAGCTCCGGGATGGGAAAGAAGAACTCCCACGCCAGCCTCCCTCTCCCTCAGACTCCAGGGGGGAGGTTCTGGAATGCCGTGGGGCTGGGTACCCAAGGCTGCAGGGACCCCCCTGGTGACGGAGCTGAGCGGCTTGGTCAAAGACTCTGAAAGTCACTGAGAAGGCACAGTGAGTGCCTCTCCTCCACAGGGGGCCCTCCGTCAAGAGCCACCATCCGTGCCTTCAAATTAGCATGTAATTTGATCCAAGCTCTGTTCCCTGGACAATTAGCCGTCCAGTTGTTCCTTAATAATACTTGGATGATTCAAGCCTGATTCATTCTGAGTCGTGTTCCGCTCCCCCCCCCCCGCATCCCCACGTAGCTAATTAGCACCTTCTCCTGGAGGCAGATCAAGTTAACTGCCCAGCTCTGGCCCAGGCCTGAAGTTCCGGTTTCGGACCGACAGCCTGCTGGGCTCGGACCCCAGGGCCAGGGCAGGGGAGGGTGGCCCACGTGCATGACTGGGGCCATTACGTCATAAGGCAAGGACCACGCCGGCTGCTGTGGCCAGGGGATGACGGTGGAGCCCAGGATCAGGGCTCTGGGCGTCTGGCTGGGGACCTCGGGGGAGGAGGAGGGGTGTTTTCAGGTTGAAGGCTCAGCCGTCTCCGGATTGACCCCCTCTCTGTGTGAAGGTACCATGCTCCAAGATGCTGGTGCGAACTAGAAATTGGCATGTGCTGTCCCTTGCCACCTGCCTCTACATGCATCAAATCATGAGCCACTGCAGCTGCCGACCCTCGACGCCCGAGGGAGGGGGCGATCAGGAGTGAGACGCTCTGTGCTCTGGGGAAACTGGCAGAGCAGGTCTTCAGATAGATATTTTTAGGAGATTTTATGAGCCCAATTCTTGCCTCTCCTCATATCTCGCAACGCACTAAAACCCTTCATGGTGACAGATGCCTGCTCCTCGCGACGAGTCATAACCTTTATGAGACCATCAGCAAACCTCGCTAAAATTGTGTGCCTGGCTGCCGGTGAGGCCGAGGGAGCTCGGAAGGAAACAAAGGAAACCTGCCGTCTAACAGCCGTCGGACGGCAGCCACTCCTGACAGGGAGCCCGAGGAAACGCAGGATGTGACTCCCTGGGATACTGGCCCCCGAGAGCCGAGGTGCACGTCAAAGAATGATTTCTGTGAGCCCAGGCCCTTTCGTCTTTCCATTCATAGGGAAGCACTGAATTCCTTAGCTTGAGATGTCCGGTTTTCTCTATTCAGGAGTAATCTTTTGTCCCTACCACCTGGCCTTTATTACAAACACTCTGTATATCCTAGCCCCCCCACCCCCGGCCTCCTCAGAGCTGTTTATTCAGCTTACTTAAGATGCTGCTTGGAGTTCCCATCATGGCACAGTGCAAATGAATCCAACTAGGAACCATGAGGTTGCGGGTTCGATCCCTGGCCTTGCTCAGTGGGTTAAGGATCTGGTATTGCCGTGAGCTGTGGTGTAGATCGCAGACATGGCTCAGATCCTGCGTTGCTGTGGCTCTGGCGTAGGCCGGTGGCAACAGCTCCCATTGGACCCCTGGCTTGGAAACCTCCACATGCCGTGGGTGTGGCCCTAAAAGGACAAAAGACCAAAATAATAATAATAATAATAATAATAAAATAAGATGCTGCCTTCTGGGTGTAGATCCTCATTTTGCCCCAAATCAAACTTAACTCTCAAGTTTTAGGTTGTGCATTTTTCTTAAGTTGACACAGATCACCTGTATTTGTGAACTGGCTCCTTTGTGGGGTGGGACCCTGGATTCAGGTGCACGGAGTGGTCCAGGGGGCCCAGAGCTGAGCAGAGGTCGGGCCCTGGTCTCATCTCCATGCATCAGGGGTGCAATCGTGGGACAAACTTTCCTGAAATCTGGCAGGAGACCTTCCGGCTCTTGGCGCAGCTCAGCTGTCAGGAGGAGGCTCATGACACAGAATTCAGACTGGTCCTCAAATGTCTAAGCTGCTCTTTCTACCACAACACCACCACGTAGCTCTGCTTTTTTTTTTTGTATTTTTGCCATTTCTTGGGCCGCTCCCTTGGCATATGGAGGTTCCCAGGCTAGGGGTCTAATCAGAGCTGTAGCCGCCGGCCTACACCAGAGCCACAGCAACGCAGGATCCGAGCCACATCTGAGATCTACACCACAGCTCATGGCAACGCCAGATCGTTAACCCACTGAGCAAGGGCAGGGATCGAACCTGCAACCTCATGGTTCCTAGTCGGATTCGTTAACCACTGAGTCACGACGGGAACTCCAGCTCTGCTTTTTTGAAAGCTGCTTACATTCCTTTAAGATGGTTTTGGAATATTCTGCTGTGCTAGGTCACACATTCTCAGTGAGACCGATGTTACCCCGGAGAGGGAAAAATTCGTCCTCAGGGTGAACATTTTTTACTCTTTTTTTTTTTCCTGCTTTTTAGGGCTGTACCCTCGGCACATGGAGGTTCCCAGGCTAGGAGTCCACTCGGAGCTGCAGCTGCCGGCCTACACCACAGCCACAGCAACGCCGGATCAGAGCCGCACCTGCGAGCTATACCACAGCTCACGGCAATGCTGGATCCTTAACCCACTGAGCGAGGGCAGGGATCGAACCCTGGTCCTCATGGTTCCTAGTCAGATTCGTTTCCACTGTGCCATGACAGGAACCCGTTTTTATTCTTTTTATGTATAAAGCACAGAGCACAAACTCAGATACTCAGTATAGCTGTGATATTAAACTTTCACGGGGGGTGGGGGAGTGCCAACAAGAAAATCTAAAAAGTCTAAAAAGCCCTTGGGGAATAATAACAAAGCCGATTCTGAGAAACGCTAGGCTTAAGGGAGAGCAGCCTGATGACCACACACCCTCCCCACCCCCCCGGCCTTTTTTGTTCTTTAAAGAAGTAGATTTGGAAGTGAGTTTGAGTGCTGCAGAGATCAGTAAAGATACATCATGTATCCCGTTATTCAGTCACTCAACAAACATTACCAAGCACCTGTTACATGCCGGGCACGGTTCTGGGAGCTGTGAACAAAGAACCTCGAAAATTCCTGTGCTCACAGCCAGGTCCTAGATGGCATCTGCAGCTCAGCTTGATCTGCCAGCCACCCCATCCCTCCAGCCACCTCCTGTTCTCTCACTCTTGTCACTTGTGCTGGCTTTTCCCCACTGTTCCTCAAAAACCCCTACAGAACGTTTCTCAAGCTTTTGCTTTTGGTCGGTATCCTCCTGTCTGCTCTTCTTGTCATTCACACCCTCTAGGCTTCGCCCTCATTTCCTTGACGACACTCTCTTGCGCCCTGGCCGTGAAACCATCGTTAGGTGAGCACTTTCTGTCGGTCAGGCATCAGGCATCTATTGTCCTCCTAAGGCCCGGCACTTAGAATTCATAACTATTTCTTAGAGAAATGCATGAGTGGCAATAGCTCTATGGCAGAACTGAAAAGTCCAGAACAGATCATTCTAAAACAAATTCGACCGAGAAGCCAAAATATCACAGAGATGAGAGCATGCTTCTTCTGTTAAGGTCAAATGAAGATTGTTGCATAAATGCCAGCAAAAGCAATAAGCGTCACCAAAAGCCATGACCTACATAGAAAGGTGTATTATTCATCTAGGCTGCCTAACTAATGATGCATAGTCAGTGGCTTAAAACAGCAATGAACGCTTATCATCGCTCAGTTTCTGGAGGTCAGGAATGGGGGGCAGGTTTGCTGGTGGTTCTGGTTGGTAGTCTCTTGGGAGGTTGCAGGCAAGATGTTGGCATCTGAAGGTTTGCCTTGAGCTGGGGCATCCACTTCCCAGGGGCTTATCCACCCGGCTGGGAGCTGGCTGCGAGCTCTCTGGGGAGGGCCTTGGTTCCTCTTCACCTGCGTCTCCCCATAGGACTGCTCGAGCATCTTCGTGACATTGTGACTGGCTTCCTTCAGAGCAAGGGCTCCGGGAGAGAGAGGCCTTGAAAGTCACACACGTCATCTGTGCAGTGTTTTGCCCATCACACAGGCCAGCCATGCTTCACCGTAGGACATGACATCAGGAAGTGAAGATCCCTGGGGCCCCCTGGAGGCCAGCTACCACTGTCTGCCCTCTGGCCGCCAGTGAACCAGATTCCTCCCCATCCCAAAATGGACTCAGCCCTCTCAAAGCCCCCCAGCCTCATCCCACCAATTTTTAGTATCTTTGTGACGGCCACACTCTTTCCAAGTGCTGATGTCTCTATTAACAGGATAAATTGCCTTAAAATTAGATGCGTCTTACAACCATAACACTTCCTTTTCTCTTATAGTTTCGGAGGGTCCGGAAATCGGTAGCTTGGCTAGGTGGGTCTAGTTCAAGGTCTCCCAGGAGATTTCATGTCAGTGTCAGCCTGGGCTGCCGTCATCTGAAGGCTCGTCTGGGGCTGGAGGAGCTGCTTGCAAGGGGCCCCTCTCTAATGAGTGACAATTTGGTGCTGGCCGCTGGGGCCCTTCCCTTCCCTGTGGGCCCTTCCACAGGACGGCTTGAGCATATCTTTACAACATGGCAGCTGGCTTCCCCTAGAACAAGATTCAGCAGCCGTCAAGGAGGAAACGGCCACGTCTTCCATGGCTTAGCCTTGGAAACAACACATTGTCACTTCTGCAGCATTTTCTTGGTCATGTAGGTCAACCATGAGGGCGAGAAGGAGGGGACCAGCCAGGGCCTGAGAACCAGAAGATGAGGCTCATTGTGAGCCAACTGGTGATGCAGAAGCAATGATGAAATAGGACGTGATTTTGAGCAACGGAGAGAAGGTGAGACGAGAGAACTCCCTTAAACTCTTTCCTCTCCAACCTCACAAAATTAGCGACAGCGTTGTCATCTCCTTTATTAACTGGTTTTACCCTGAATGTCACTCGCACCGTCTTTATATTTTTGGCATTGTTTGTTAGATTTCAAGGTTCAAAATGTAGGAAAATCAGGGAAGGCTTTAAAAAATTAGAAGTTCAAGGCAGAGTATCAGTGTTTGAAGAATGACATAAAAGCAAGGGTCGAGTTCAAAACTGGGGTGTGGGTGCAGTGAGCCGAGGTGGATGTAGAAGTGCGGGGACACTAATTTTCCATCTCACATGATGACGGAGGAAGAGACACATCCAATAATTGACGGATCAATGCAGAAATGTTTACGTGTAGTATTTAAACTTACGCAGGTAACCACTAAGTTCTTAGGCAACCAGAGAAGAAGTATCAGTATTCCTTTAGAACTGCAAGGAGGTGTTGAGGGCAGGCGGTGGAGACAAATGAAAGGGAGCCAAAGTTATTAGCCTCCGTGGACGGGAGGCAACAAATATGGCTTCAGATTAATAAAGCAAAAGAGTGGCCTGAACACCTTATTAAGACCAAACAAAACAAAAGCAGGAAATTCTTGTTTTCACCTCTGCCATGTATGCTACTACATACTGCTTGAAATTGTATGTTATGTATATATATACTTAACTTTTTCATCTCTTTTTATTGACTTTTTTAGTGCTTTCTTTTTTATTTTATATGATTCTTCAAAGGACTGTGTTCTTTTTGTTTTGTTTTGCTTTTTAGCGCTGTACCTGAGGCCTGTGGAAGTTCCCAGACTAGGGGTCGAATCGGAGCTGCAGCCAGATCCTTAACCCACTGAGTGAGGCCAGGGATTGAACCCACAACCTCATGGTTCCTAGTTGGATTTGTTTCCACTGTGCCATGACAGGAACTCCTGATGCAGGTTTTATTAATAGGTTAATATGATAAATGAGAGCTAATAAATATTTATTGAATGAATCATGGCCTAATGGCTAATAACACACACACACACACACACACAGAGCAGCAGCATCCACCAAAATATTAACACTGCTTCTCCCTAGGTGGAAAGATCTGAAGCAGTTTCTACTTTCTTCTTTTTGAGATTTGCACTTTCTAAACAAGCCTTAAACTATATTACTACCTTTATAGTACAAAGGAAACAAAATAAGAGAAAGAAACAGCAGGATATTAACTATATATCAGAAACTCTAAAAATCGTTCCTATTATGACTTGTCATTTTCCTGCAGAGTATTTGAGTGCAAAGTGCACGACTGTCAGAGGAAGTTAGCTGTGTGCTCAGTGACCTTTAGGAAGGCGGTTTGGGGCCAGAAGCCCCATCTTCTCTCTGTCATCCCCAAGTGACAAGTATAAGAATTACTGATGGGTGCCTGGGAGGAAATGACCAGGCTTGAAGGGTTGGCCTCGAAACCTAAAACTCATGGAAACACAAAACATGGGAAAGAGATGCCAACAGTGAGTTTTCTCCCCATGGAAGGAGGCCGAGCACCACCATTCAACATCACTGGGCAGAAAACACCCAAGCTTCCTGCTCACTGGCAGGCCTGACCTTTCCAGACCCAGTTCATCTGTTTGGGCAAATCAGATCCTTGCTCGAGGTTGAGAGAACTTCTTTGAAACATTAAATGTGGGCTAAAGTATCCTTTTCCTGTGATTCACCAAAAAGCTTTAAGTTTAACTTCATGATTATGTGCAGAAATGACAGCTGTTCCAGAACTGATGGCTTGATTGCTGACAACAGTCAATGCTTTTGCAAGGAACAATCACCGTTTATCTTTTAAAAATTGGGGGTTTCCATTTTTGTTCTTTTCACGGCCTTAAATGTGGGTCATTTCGAAACAGAACCTGCTCTTGCAAGGGCTTTAGAACATGCCTAAGAAGGAGACGTGCTATTTTAAAAGTACAGTTTCTTCAAAAAGAAAGAAAGGTGTGATCAATTGTCCCAACAGGTAGATGAGAAGGGGAAAGCAAGACCCATTTCTAGGCATTTCTCTGCCTTTCAAACCCTTCTGTCTGCCCTCCCCAACCCAAGCCTGTTCCAACCAGATAGGAAATCTATTTTGCACGTGAATCAGACTTTCACCCCATTACCTGCCAATTTTCCAGAATTTTCAAATAACAGTTCTTCTTTTTCATTTTCTTGAAATATAATATGGCTGCCAAGGCTGCATTCGAGCCTGTGAAATTCTTTGAAAGGAAGACACACGGTAGCCAGAGCCGGAAATGAATGGTGTTTTTTTTTGTTTTTTTTTTGTTTTTAATTTCAGTTGAATTCAAAGCAGAAGCTAAGGGAGTGGCTTTGCCCAGGAGAAGAGCTGGGTACCAGAGAGCTGGTGAGACTCTTCCCCAGACCTCGTGGCGATGGGAAAGTTAAGCAGCAGGAAGGGGGATGAAGCCCTAAGGGTCTCAGCAGAGAACGGGTTCAGACCTTTTCCTGCGTTACCCCCAAGGGCTTGGGACAACCCAGCGACATGCTTATTATGGTTCTTAATTATTATTACCAGGTCGCTTTTACAAACGAGGGATGGAGAGAACTTCTCTTTCTGTTGGAAAGACAACCCCGAGTGGAAAAAATCAGGCTCACCTTGCTTCGCTTGGCCTAGGACCTCCTGGTTTCCATTCTCAACGCGTTCCCCTCTTGCATCCTCACTCGGGGTGGAGCCGGGGCCGGGCGTGTGCAGATGTTCCTTTAATGCTGTCTTCATGGCTCTCCCCTGGGACCCTGGCGAGTTTCCTTTGGGAGGCGAGAAGCCAGGGAAAATTGTGCGGCCCAAACACATTCAGATCCCCCAGAAGAAGGTCTGACCTCCTTCAGCTGGATGGGACGTCAATCACAGGGGGTCGGAGCCAAAGTGACCAGGGTGGCGCTTATCAGAAAAAAGCAGAAGCGGGAGGAGGGAGGGAGGTGGCTGGAGTCAGGTGGAAAATCAGGGAGCTGCCGAATAGCACAGGGAACTACATCCAATCACTTGTGATGGAACATGAGGGATCATAATATGAGAAAAAGAATGTATATAAACGGAAGTTCCCATCATGGCACATCGGAAAGGAATCTGACCACGAACCATGAGGTTGCAGGTTCGATCCCTGGCCTCGCTCAGTGGGTTAAGGATCCAGTGTTGCCGTGAGCTGTGGTGTAGGTCACAGACGTGGCTCAGATTCTGTGTTGCTGTGGCTGTGGTGTAAGCTGGCAGCCGTAGCTCCGATTTGACCCCTAGCCTGGGAACCTGTGCGGCCCTAAAAATTAAAAAATAAAAAAAATGTATATGACAGTGTAACTGTACAGCATAAATTGACAGAGCATTGTAAAACAACTATAATAAAAAAAAAAAAAAAAAGGAGGAAAATCAGGGAAGCCAAGATGGGAGCCCAGGCCCCTCTTCCCTGCTCAGTGTCCTCATTTTAACACGTGGCCGTCTGCCCGTGTCACTCCCTCCAACCATCTCCCTCAACCACGTAATGAGCCCTGGGACAGGCTGGGGTTCTGTCCTCCTTAGAACAGGCTGGGGTTTTACCGTCTTTAGAAGCCATGAGAGCATCCTACCCACGGCAGATACTCAAGCCAGGCTCCCGCTGAACTGCTGTCTCCAAGGCGTCCAGGCTCCCGCCTCTGCTCATCTTGTGTCGTGATCAAGGCCATTCACCTGCCCTTGTGCCATTGTTTCTTTCCTCCATGTGTTCGAGCAAACTGAGAAGAGGACAGACTGCAAATTACTCCATACCAACGGCAAACGTCAGTGAAATGAAAGAACGCTTCGAGTCTGCCCTGATACCCACTAATAATGAAAAGCAAAACGCTTCTCCACACACATTTACCAGCACCTGCTCCGTGCTGGGAACTGGACCTGGCTGAGGGGCGAATCCGGGGTGGGCGAGACAGACCCCCGCTCCCTTGTCACCTTCATCCGGGAGGAAAGGCGAGAGAGCCGGACAGAGAGAGCCTGGTGGACGCCAGCCTGTACTGTGGGGGAGACTCCCCCTAGGGGCAAAGGGGTTGGAATGAGCCGGGGACAAAGGAGTTGAGAGTCTCAGCAAGAACTGGGGTGAGCAAAGTTCCACGCAGCCCACGCCAGCGAGGGAAGGAATCAAAGATGAGGGTGGAGAGCACAGAAGGGGGGAGTTCCCTGGTGGCACCAGGGGTTAAGGATCTGGCATTGACTCTGCTATGGTTCTGGTTCAGTCCCTGGTCCAGGAGCTTCCCCATGCCATGACATAGCCAAATTTGTTTTGTTTTATTTTTGCTTTTTAGGGCCTCACTTGTGGCGTATGGAGGTTCCCAGGCCAGGAGTCCAATCGGAGCTGCAGCCACCAGCCTACACCACAGCCACAGCAGTGCCAGATCCGAGCCGCGTCTTCGACCTACACCACAGCTCACGGCAACCCCGGATCCTTAACCCATTGCGCGAGGCCAGGGATCGAACCCACACCCTCATGGATCCTAGTCGGGTTCATCAACCTCTGAGCCACAAAGGGAACTCCCAAAAAGAAGAGAGAGGGAGGGAGGGAGGTCTCCAAAGGTCCGTGTGCAGGTCTGAGAGCCCTGAGAGCAAGAAGGGGTCAGGGACTTGGAGGCTGTGGTCAGAGTGGACACCAGGCCCCAAGATTTTTGGGGAGATAAGTTCCAGCACTGACCAGACTCCATGACTCGTGACTTCCCCTGCCGGAGCCCTTAGACCCCCTGGGGAGACCCAGCAGGAGAGAGAAAGATAACAGCAGTCCGACCGCTGGTCCTGAATCTATCAGCACTTCCATTCTTCATCACTGGATTTTTCTCCTTTTTTTTTTTTTTTTTTTTTTTTTTTTTTGACTCCACTGATTTCTTTAAAGAGCTGCCTTTTTCTTTTAAAGGCTCTTCTCTAAGTAACCTGTTTTGGTGTTCCTTTTACTCAGCCTTTGGAATACCTTAAGGAGGTTCATTCCTTTTTTGGGCGAAACAATTACTGCGCAAACGGACTCATTTTCGCTTGCCAGTTACCGTGAAGTTATCACTTCCACTTAAATAGACTCCGAACTAAAAATAGGTGGACTGAAGTGGGTTTCCACCTGTCTCATCTTGCTTCCGGACACCTGCGGTCCAATTCCTTTCAAAGCAAAATAAAGCCGTGTTCAGTCACCCAGACACCCACCAGCAAAGGCAAAAGCACATTCGGGGAGCGGTCATTGGGTAACAGACCCTTTTATCTCGCAGCTTCCTGTCTCCCTTGTATGTTTCTGAAAGCCAGGGAACAGAAGCAGCAGAAATGCCAAACTACTTTTTTGGCTGTAGCTCTGAAAAAAGAAGGATCTGGAAAGTGGTCGGCCTGTAAGATAAAGGCGTGGGCTGGATGTGCTGCCTTTTTAAATGTCAAGGTTTTTGTTGAATAGGCATTGAGTTGGACTGGAAAGGTCAAAGCTGACAGACTAAACTCATACTCAGAAAAGCAGTTCGAGGTTCCGTCTCTTCCCACAACCTCGCCTCCCGAATGGAAGGTGGCTCACGTCACCACAGCCAGCAATTAATGGCTCAGGAGCCCAAGCCAAAAAAATTTAAAAAAATAACCCGGATTAAGGAACTACTCAGTAAAACGTAATAGCTACTCAAGGTTCTCCTTAAAACCAAACCGGTTCTGGGTGACTAGAAATCCTGTGTTTTATTGCAGGAAGTCTTTATTTAGGCAAATCATCCGAGGGGGTCTCAAGTCCTCTGGAGCCCCAGGCTCCTCCTCTTCTCACAGTGAAATCATTCGATCCATGATACAGGCTCAGTTTCAGCCTGGGCACTAAGACCAAGGCAGCCTCTGTCTAGAAGGATCTAGAAGCCTCACGTTAGGATCAAACAAGTCACCATGATGGTGTCTGCTCCTTTTGTCACACACCCGCCGGGGGTTGGGCAGGGTGCTTGTTCCTGGGGCTGCTTTGATTTGATAGGATGCAAATGGCAGGGCCCTACCTTCCAGAATCTCCCTGTAGTCTGGGAGAGACCTAACCAGGTAACTACAGTGTGGGGAGGTCGGGGCTCCGATGGGACCGCACAGGACACCTGCAGAGCCTAGAGGAAGAACAATGTCCCTTTCACTCTGAGGCTCCTGTAAGTCTTCCTGGCTAAGGTTTTGTGTTCCAGCCTGGAGCTTGTCTTATTTGTCCCGTGCACATCTGGATGCTCTCACATCTGGATGCCTGCCAGATGCTGCCAGCCTCCCTACCAGGTGCCCTGCTCTCTGCATCCCTGGTCTCACGTGGACCACATATTAGAATCATCAGGGGAATTTTTCAAAACTCTGCTACAAAGGCCACACCTCAGACAAATTAAATCCTAAGCCCAGGGGGAGGCACCGTGAGGCAAGAGTTTTGAAAGCCTTTCAGGTGGTTCCAGGTGCAGCCCAAGATTGAGAACCCCTGTGTGTGCTCATTCTCCTGACTGACCCACGGATCTACCCCCCAGCTCCTGGCTTTGGGTCCCACCTGCCCCACCTGAGAAGTCACAGCCATCACTGGGGGCTTAGGGCCTCCCGTTCTGGCCCATCCCTGGGCCGGAGGCTCCTAGTACCTATTCTGACAGCTAGAGGCATTCAGAAAAGATCAGACTTGCCAGGCTGGTGGAAGGATGCTTCTGTAACTGGTGCCTAACAGAGGTTTTGGGAGTCTATCAAGTCTATTTACTTCAAATTTCTGTATAGATTAGGCACAGCGAGGAACCCCAAAGGGACAACCAGCATCCCCCACCCAGTTCTAGTAGGCACCCCAGAAGGTCCCAGCATCCTTTGCTGGGTGCTGTGGAAGCCAGATGCAAGAGCTTAGAGCACAGGGGATGCTTCCTTGTGTGGGGTGCCTATGACCTGCCCCTGCTTTCGGCATGTTCCGTGCATGATTTCAAGTCTCACGTGTATTCACCCAGCTTTACCAGCGAGAACACTCAGATCCAGTGAGCGTAATTACATGTTCCAACACATCCAGTTGATAAACGGAGACGCCAAGATTTGAATCTAGACAAGACAGCAAACCTTGAGTTCTTTCCCCTACACCTAGTGGAAGCTGCAGTGACGGCCACAGCTCACAGAGGTTGTGAGTCCATGTACCCCCAACAGTCCCGCAGCCTCTCCTGGTGCCGGGCTCGCCACAGGTGTTCACCCTTTCTGAGTGTATCCAGTGGCATGGGTTTTCTAGCTGCCCCTGTGAGCCTGGATGTGGGGACCTGGTGCCCTGCATGTGGGCCCTGGGTCCTGGAGATACCCAGCCAGGCAGGCAGCTGAGTATCCACAGGTCAGAGGAACCTTCCAGAAGAGCATCTGGTGGGTCTCCCTGCTGGCCTGTGGGATCAGGCAGCCTCAGTTTCCATTTTATTTTATTTTATTTTATTTTATTTTATTTTATTTTATTTTATTTTATTTTATTTTATTTTATTTTGCTTTTTAGGGCTGCACCCACAGCATATGGAAGTTCCAGGGCTATGGTTGAAGAGCCGGAGCCCCCCAGCCTCGCCACAGCCACAGCCACGCCAGATCCGAGTCGCACCTGTGACCTACACCACAGCTCACGGCAATGCCGGATGCTTCACCCACTGAGTGAACCCAGGGATCGAACCCGCATCCTCGTGGATACTAGTTGGGTTCATTACCGCTGAGCCACAATGGAAATGCCTCAGTTTCCACTTTAGGGGTTTCTTGTCCCCTCTCTGCTTTTTCCATCTGCTGAGTCACCTCATTGCTTTCACAATGGAATGAGCTCAGAGTTTTTCTAAGGCAGGACCCACGTATGGATGAAATAATAAAGCAACGAATTTAGAGTCTTATTTTCATTTCTCACAGATGAGAGTGAGGGGACCGCTTGGTGACAAACCATACGTGGTGATTTCATGGTTATTACGGGTCTTATTGAGCTTCTTTCAGCCAAATAGTCATTTCGGTCAAGGATCATATTCCAGAATATTGCTCTCCTCTGTAGAGTCCAATGCCTTCTAATTGAAATGAAAACCCGAAACCACACTGGGATACGCAGCAGGCGCCGCTTTAAAGGAGTTTGTGACTTAGGGGTACCGCCGTCTCAGAGATTCAACCTGGTTTCAACTCCCGAGGTTTTGCTGCAGTGTGGACTCCTCACTGAGGCTTCCTCTTTCAAATCGACCCATGTCACCCGGAACTGGGCTCCAGCTCCTGCCTGCTGCTCCTCCCAGCGGTGCTCAGCCGGAGGCAGCTGTTCCTGATGCCAGCTCTCCTTCCCACCCCAGCGCTGTCTTCTCACCTCCCCAGCCTCCTCCACCCGCTTCCTGCTTGGCTCTGGGCTGACATTCAGCACCAGCTGGTGGCTTAGATGTTTTCTTGCTGGAGACAGGGAGCTAGACGGGGGGGACCCTTCCGGAGTCTGGGAAATGAGGTGGCTTCTCTCCTAGGAGCTGAGTCCAGCTGGAGTGTCTGCTTCCCCAAGGGTCTCATGGGGTGGGTGTGGTGCTCAGGCTGGGAGCCTCTCTGGGCTGTGCGCTTGGGCTCCAACCCGGGGAACCCTCAGCCCCAGAAACAGAGGCGTGCACTCGGAATGGTGGAGCACGCCTATCCTGGTCCAGGGGTCAGTTTGGCTTGTTGGCAGAACACACGTCTCTGAGACCATGCTATTTTGCCAGCAGGAGAGAAGGAAGCCGCCAGGCAGTCACCAAGACAGGCGAGCAGCCAGGTGTCTGGTGACTGTGCCTTGAAGCACATCCTTCCGTGAGGGAGGAGCAGCCTGGGTCCGGCCCACCTTGAAAGTCAAGCCCCTGAAAGAGAGCCACGGGTGGGTGGGACCTGTGTCCAGGCGCCAGTGCTGAGGACCTGGAGACCCCCAGAGGCCCACAGAGGTTGGTTCCCACCCTTGCGCTGGCATAGGGCTTGTCTCAGGGGACTAGGACGCAGGACTGCAGCCCAGGGCCCATTGCAAGGAGGGGTCCCCACGTGATCCGGCCGTGGGACGGTGGTTCCTGCCAGCACAAGTTTGGTCAGAGTCGTGCTAGTCCCTTGTCACAGCCCTAAACCCATCACGGCCCCTTTTGCCCAAGAGTATCAGGACAGCAGCCTCAAGCCCTTCCTGGATGCTCTCCAACCCCTGGGCCTGGCTGGATTTCTTCCTTGCCACTTACACTCTGTGCTGGAAACCATCCAGCAGTTCATTCTTTTGTGTCTTTTTGTCTTTTGTTGTTGTTGTTGTTGCTATTTCTTGGGCCGCTCCCACGGCATATGGAGGTTCCCAGGCTAGGGGTTGAATCGGAGCTGTAGCCACCGGCCTACGCCAGAGCCACAGCAACGCGGGATCCGAGCCGCGTCTGCAACCTACACCACAGCTCACGGCAACGCCAGATCGTTAACCCACTGAGCAAGGGCAGGGACCGAACCTGCAACCTCATGGTTCCTAGTCAGATTCGTTAACCACTGTGCCACGACGGGAACTCCCCAACAGTTCATTCTGAGAGGTGACTGTGACCCAGGCAAGGTCCCTTTGTATTTGCCCAGGTTTTCCATCCGCCAAGCCTCCCAGCGACCCGCATCCCCTGCACGAGTGGGCATCTTGCCCGGCCTTCAAGGCCTAAGCCAGCAGCCTCCAGATCACCGAGCGGTCCCCTGGAGGGGCAGGACCCCTCCCTCTAGCGCAGAGCCTCTGGCCTCTGACTTTCCCTCTCCTTTGAGACAGGCCTCTCACCTCACCTAGAGCTGCTCGTGTCTTCATCCGACAACATCTGGGGACTGCGAGCTGGCCAAGAGCCCAATCAATGTCGGATTATCCGTGTAGTTGCTGAATGATGGCAACAAAGAGGAATGACTCACTGGCGGGTGGGAAAGAGGGAAGCCCAGTTATCTGCAGGCTCCTTTCAAGATTTTCAGATTTTATTTTATTTTTAAGGACTTTATTTTTTTCCATTGTAGTTGGTTTACAGTGTTCTGTCAATTTTCTACTGTACAGCAAAATGACCCCGTCACACACACACACACACACACACACACACACATATATATACATTCTTTTTCTCACATTATCGTCCATCCTGCCCCATCATAAGTGACGGGACAGAGTTCCCAGTGCTACCCAGCGGGATCTCATCGCTTATCCACTCCAAAGGCAATTGTCTGCATCTATGAACCCCAAATCCCCAGTCCATCCCCCTCCCCCCCTCCCCCTTGGCAACCACACGTCTGATCTCCACGTCCATGAGTTTCTTGTCTGTGGAAAGGTTCGTTTGTGCCGTATATGAGATTCCAGACCTAAGTCATCTCATGTGGTATTTGTCTTTCTCTTTCTGACTTACTTCACTTAGTAGGAGAGTCTCTAGGTCCATCCATGTTGCTGCAAATGGCATTTCTTCCAGATTTTAAGCACCTTGGCGTTTCACCTCCAGTCATGTCTTTTCCCAAAGCCTTTTCCAGAGATCTCTCCGTCAAGGACTCTTAGACTGTCTGAGAAGCCCTACAGACAAGAATCCTATTTTCTTGTTAAGCCCAGTGTCACCCACACTTGTCACACTAACATCCAAAGTCAAGTAATGCAACACATGGGATGAGATTGCTCTAACCGGGAAAGGTGGTAAAAATCCACCCTAGACTGTAGAAGACCACAGGTTTTTTTAGGGATCGAATCGGAACTGTAGCCACCAGCCTACGCCAGAGCCACAGCAACGCCAGATCCGAGCTGCACCCGCGACCTACACCACAGCTCACAGCAGCGCCTGGATCCTTAACCCACTGAGCGAGGCCAGGGATTGAACCTGCATCCTCATGGATACTATGTCAGGTTCTTAACTCACTCTGCTACAGTGGGAACTTCAGAAGACCTCAGTTTTTAAAACAACAATTTTTATTCACTGCAACCCCAGAGGGATTAGCCCTTGAGAACAAGGGTAGGAGCCAGTCATCCCTGACCAGACCACAGGAGCACCCGGCCTCGGAGGAGCTGGGGTGGAGCTGACTGCCAGGCACGCCCCGGCCCTGCTGACTCCCCTGCACCCTCCCTCTTCCCTTCTCCAGCTCTTTGGGATTGGGGGTCGTCTTAAGGCAAGACCAGAAGACCAGGACTCACATTAAGAAAGATATTTATGGAGTTCCTGTCGTGGCAGAGTGGTTAACGAATCCGACTAGGAACCATGAGGTTGCGGGTTTGATCCCTGGCCTTGCCCAGTGGGTTAAGGATCCAGGTGCTGCTGTGAGCTGTGGTGTAGGTCACAGATGTGGCTTGGATCCCGTGTTGCTGTGGCTGCGGTGTAGGTCAGTGGCTACAGCTCCCATTCGACCCCTAGCCTGGGAACCTCCATATGCTGTGGAAGTGGCCCTAGAAAAGGCAAAAAGACAAAAAAGAAAAGAAAAAGAAAAAAAAGAAAGACATTTACATTGCAACCTAGTGTATATATACATAAGGCACACAGACAACTAGATTAAAAGCTTCACAAAACAATGTTTAATCTCGCTACATGCAGTACAGTCCGATATTCTCTATCCTATATTCTTTCATAAAAAACAAATATGGGCTGTGATCTACTAAATAGATTTCATGAGCCTCTAATGGGTCACAACATGAGTGTGAAAAACACTGGACCGGACTGATCTTTTAAAGAATGAAAGTTCCTGGAGGGAGTTCCCATCATGGCTCAGTGGTTAATGAATCTGACTAGGAACCATGAGGTTGTGGGTTCGATCCCTGGCCTCACTCAGTGGGTTAAGGATCCAGAGTTGCCATGAGCTGTGGTGTAGGTCACAGATGAGGCTTGGATCCAGCGTTGCTGTGGCTGTGATGTAGGCGGGTGGCTACAGCTCCGATTAGACCCCTAGTCTGGGAACCTCTATATGCTGCGTTTGCGGCCCTAGAAAAGACAAAAAAAAAAAAAAAAAAGTTCCTGGGAAGTTAGGAAATCTGCCATCCTAGAGGCTGGATAAGGGCTGGGGGCTGGAAAGAATTAAGATCACTGGGTAGAAGACATCAAAAGGACTTCTAGATTTCTGGCTGGAGAACCTTCGAGAACGGTGTCGGTGCAGGACTTGTCTCCCTCCGTCCTATGTTCCTTTGTTGGTAGAGGCATCGTTCTAATCTCTGTGTCTGTGGTTTCGTGCATGCGTGTGTGTGTGTGTGTGTGTGTGTGTGTGTGTGTGTGTGTGTGTGTGCGCGTGCCAGGGATTGAACCCACATCCTCATGGATACTAGGTGGGTTCATTACTGCTGAGCCACATGGGAACTCCAGTGGCAGGATTTCAAGCTCGTGTTTTTGTTCTTTCTTGTACTTTGCTGTGTTGTTTGAGCATTTCACAGTCTTTCTATTCTATCCTATCCTCTTCTGCATGTTCTCTAAAAACCACCCCCATCCTGGGCAGGTGGGCCCAGCCCCACAGGTGAGGTACCATCTTGGCAGCTCCCTTCCCCGAGCCCATGTAGGAGTAAAACAATTTCCAGTAAACTACAGTTAAAAGATAAACTGAGGCATATTAAAGGCTCGGAGTGTTTATTTGAACAGAAATCAATTCCAATGCAGCAGGGCCAAACCGGAAGTTGTCAGGAGCGCTCCACTGATGGGAGCTGGCAAGAGACTCTTGCAGAAAAGAGAAGGCAGCAAAGCGAGGAAGCCGTGTGATTGGCTATAGCTTAAGAGGTTGCCTTATTTAGAAAACACTCCTTGGCTCTTTGCGACGAGTGGTCCTCACATTTCCATATTTTAACCTTGAGGTAAGGTTTCTTATGTGGGCTGCTAAGGCAGGGCTCCCCACGGTCCTGTTGGTGAACCCCAAAAAGGTCAACACGTGGAGAATGTGACCTCGGGATGCTGGGCACTGTCACAGCCCAGACCTCCACCTTGCCCTCCAGAGCAGCAGAGTGACCTGGTGACTCATTAAGCCAGAGCCATCCCCTTCCTCGGCCTGGTCCCTTCCCTACTGCCCCCGGTCGAATGGCCTCCTCGTTGAATGACCGTAACACCACAATCTCCCCTCCACAGGCTTTTGGCATCTGCCACCAGCCCAGGAGCCTCTTCCTGGCTCCACCTCAACCCCCCTCTTCTACAAAAGCCCCAGGAAAAGTCTCACTGGTCTCCGAATCAGAGCCATGCTTTTCCTTGGCAACGGGTTTATTTTTACCTTACAGACACCGAGAGTCAAGAGAACAACCATGTTATTGTGTCTCTCGGTTCCCAGTGGCTGCTGGAAAGCTCAGAGCCAGGAAGTGGCTTGTCCCTAGTAGGTGCTTGGGACGTGCAGGTGTGTGTTTTTTGGGACCATCTCACTCCTGGCTTCCGCGTCCTTTCCTATACTTATTTTGCCTTTTCTGTAGCTTTCCTATAATAACTGGACACATCTATCTTAAGGTATTATTTGTATCTTTACACGATTCCTCCTCCTTTCTGGAGGAGGTAGATGGATGGAGGGGTAGACGGATGAATGGATGGATAGAGGGATGTTTGCATGGATGGGTGGGTGGGTGGATAGAGAGAGGGTTACAGGGGCCAAGCTCATACGTCTCATCTCACAAGAAGCCTGTGGACAAAAGAGAGGTCGTTGGGACCAGGAATGGAGACGGTATTTGGAAAGCCAGCAGCCGCAGAAGGTGGTGGACCAGGGTCCCAAAGGACCATCCTGGCTGAGTTGGAATTCAGGCTGCTTTCGTTCCAAAAGAGGAAGGAGTACAGTCAAACACTTCCGGTTCCATCAGCCGGGATGTGTTCGTTCCTTCCTGCCTGCAGTCATTCACGGGTGGGCCTGGTCAGGAGGCTCCCTGTGAGCTAAGCAAAGGTATCTCAGCTAAATGCTCATTACCTGGCAGGCAGGGTTCCTAGAGAGGGGCCGTGAGGTATAATTTAAACGTATAAGCAGCATCCCTTTCATGATGCACGTGTAGCACACGCCGTAGCATACGGAAAGTTAAAGATCCGCCAGGGGGTCAGATTTGGTTTCCCTATTACGAGAGGGGTGTAGCCAGAGGCCTCCACCCTTATTTCCAGCATCATCCTATGAGGTCTGATATTTTGCCTAGCTACATCCACCATCCTCCTGAGAGGCCACTGTCTTGAGACTGCATGGGACATGGGACTCAGAGATGTCTCTGGAGACGGCCCCAAAGCCCAGCGGGTCCTCTGTCCCCAAGGATCTCCCTTCTTTTAGTGCATTCCGCTCTCTTTCTTGGACTCTTGGATGTCTCTGTTGCATTTTTAGAGACAGGGCTCGTTTCTTTCTCTACACAGAAAGGAAGAGGGAACAGGTCTGAGAATGAAATGCACTCCACGAGGGAGAGCGAGCTTGGCCACAATTCCGGGATTCTGGGATTTGGATGAGATTTCAGCAACCTCGAGCCTCCGGAATACTGTCACAAAGCCAAAACTTAGCAAAGAACTCTCTGGGGCACAGGGTTATCTGTCACGAGGCTCATAAACTTCACCGCAGAGAAGAGACCCTCAGAATTAACTCTTACTTCCTACGCAACCTGATCAGCTAGGTGCCACGGTTTCCTGGCTCACAGCCAATTAAAGTAGCTGCTTCCCCTGAACTGTATTCTTTGCACTGATTTTTGTCTTTTGGGGGCCTACATCAGAGTGCACGGCAACACCGGATCCTTAGCCCACCGAGCAGGGCCAGGGATCGAACCTGTATCCTCATGGATACTAGCCAGGTTCGCTACCTCTGAGCCACAATGGGAACTCCTTCTTTGCACGGATTAAGTGCCTTTTCCTCTGGACGCCAGCCCACCTACATTCACAAGAAATAAGTACCAACGTTCTATTTTCCTGAACTTGTCCGTAAGACTTCTTATGTATTATTCATGTCTTTCCAAATAGTCTGTTAAAAAAAAAATGGCAAAATAGTACAGTTCCCCCTCTTTGTAATTTTCCTATTTCCTTTGATCATGTTGATAATTCTTATTCTTTCCTTTGTAGTTTTATATAAAAGCGACATAAAAAAATTAAAATTGCAAATGTCTCTTTTCACTTCATTCTCCTCAGGAACAGTTGTGGGACTTCAAAGGCTTGAAGCCAAAAGAAAGAAGCTGCGTCTATCGTTTATCTTTGGAATAATCAGTTCCCAGTTAATTTGCTCGTTAATTTCATGAGTGAATGTGAGCAGGGAGCACCAGAACAGGCCTTAGGACCCATCACATCGGAGCCGTCCTCAGCATCATCCCTTCCCTCCTGAGCTCAGACGGAAAGACGAGGGCCTGGGGGAGACCAGAGCACCGTCCGAAGCTGGGATGAACTTGGTGCATCTGAGAAGAGAGGGAAGAGCAAAGTGATGGGAGTGCTGTCGGGGTGGGCGTGGGGGCGCTGAGAGGCAAGAAGGGGCTGGATCTCAGACCATAAGGACGGGTTAGACATGGTCTGATAAACATTTAAAAATCACTTTTGGGGCCTTCCCCTCGTGGCTCAGCTGAAGCGAATCTGATTGGGATCCATGAGGTTGCAGGTTCGATCCCTGGCCTGCTCAGTGGGTTAAGGATCCGGCATTGCTGTGAGCTGGGGTGTAGGTTGCAGACATGGCTCTGACCCCGCATTGCTGTGGCTGTGGTGTAGGCTCATAGCTACAGCTCCGGTTTGGAGCTGGGAAGTTCTATATGCCGTGGGTGGGGCCCTAAAAAGCAAAATAAATAAATAAATAAATACATAAATACATAAATAAGAAAAAAGTAAAAAAAAGAAAAATCACTTTTTGAGGTCCTGTTGTGGCTCAGCAAGTTAAGAACCTGACATGGTGTCGGTGAGGATTCAGGTTGATTCCTGGCCTTGCCCAGTGGGTTAAGGATCTGGCGCTGCCACAAGCTGCAGCATAGGTCACAGACGCGGCCCGGATCCAGTGTTGCTGTGGCTGTGGTGTAGGTTTCAGCGGCAGCTCCAATTCGACCCCTAGCCCAGGAACTTCCATAAGCCGCAGGCGTGGCCCTAAAAAGACGGAAAAAATCACTTTTGCCGCTGTGTGGACATGGGTCAGAGAGATTAACCAAGAGGCTCTGGCAGTGACCAGGGAGAGATTAAGATACTCCTTAACTAATTAATTACCTTATTTAAGATGACCCTTCAGGAGGAAGGGTAGGCTCACTGGAGTAGGGACGGGACAAGCGGCATTTTAGCAGTAGAATGGCTCACTGACGGGGTGGGTGGACGAGGAGAGGGAAGAAGAATCATGTCCAGTCATCCGCCCCCAGCTCGGGACAGATGCTACCATCCCAAAGGCAAAGGTGCCTGGGAGCAGAACTGGCGTGGGAGCTGCGGGGAACCCGAGCAGAGGGGACAGGCCGGCTCTTGGGAACATCATACCTGACCCTTATGAGAGGGGCGGGATGTCTCTGTTCCATCAACGCGGGAAGAGGCGCAGAGAGGGGTAAGGTCAAGTTACCTGCCCCCCAACACGACACAGAGCGTCTATGAGAACCCAGTCCTACTTCTAACTTAAAAAATGAGTAGTTTTGCATAATTAAAGCTTCCAAATGACGCTTTACCCTTTTAAGGAGTGAACACTTGCTTTTACAGTTTTGATGGGAATTTGCCCAGAACAAAGCACAAAGGAACAGAGCTTTTCCTGTTGCCCGCCCGTGCCTTGCACTGCCAACAGTAATGAGTCCAGTATAGCCGCAGGGTAAGGCACCGCCCCGGGGTCCCCTGGGTGTGGGGGCTGTGCCCTGGGCTCGGTGGCCCCAACTGTCCTGCTCCTCCTGGATCACTTAGAAGAAAACGACTTCCAAGCACAGACTTGGAAAATAGATTTGTGGCTTCCCCGGGGGGAGAGGGAGGGAGTGGGAGGGATGGGGAGCTTGGGGTGAATGAATGCAAACTATTGCTCTTGGAATGGATTAGCAATGAGATCCCGCTGTGCAGCCTTGAGAACTGTGTCTAGATACTTACATCGCAACACGACAATGGGAGGAAAGATTAGGTATACATGTATGTGTAACTTGGTCCCCATGCCGTACAGTGGAAAAAAAAAATAAATAATAAAATTAAATTAAATTTAAAAAGAGAGGGGAAAAAAAGACTTCCAACACACACACCTGCCTCTCCCGGGCTCTCCGCTTTATCCCCCCTTGTCCTCACCAGGAAACAGACGGCTGTTCTTACTGTTGCCAATTGTTACCGATTTCTGGATGAAGGTTGCAAGAACAGAAATCAGAAATCCAGGCTGTTCAAAAGTATGCAAACTAAGACAGGCTAGGAGTGAGGGCTGGAGAGCTTACTCGACAGAAGAGTGGACCGGGGCACCCAGGTCGTGGCTGCACAGGGATCTTCTGAGTTCACGTCCACAATCAGAAAACAGCAGGGGGCCCGAGGAGTCTGATTTCTGTGTGATCAAGAGGTTGCAGGACTGAGCGCTCAGCTTCCTCTGTGCATGTCCCAGTGTTCCCAACGTGATACAGTTTCCTCTTATTTTACTTATTATGTCCCCAATTAGGGGGACAGGACAGGGTGTCTAGCTAAATAGACTTGCTTTGCAGTCTTCTAGGCGTCCGTGCAGCTGGGGGTGGCCCTGTGATGTGGGACTTGCTCTGGGTGGAATCGTGTCCCTCCCAAATACACGTCCTGTGACCAGGACCTTCTTTTGGAAACAGGGTCTTTGCAGATGTATTCAGGTAAGATGAGGTCACTGGGGAGCAGGGTGGCCTTCAGCCAGTAAGACTAGTGTCTTTAGAAGAAGGAAGGAAGTTCAGCTCAGCGGTAATGAACCCAACTAGGATCCATGAGGACTCATGTTCGATCCCTGGCCCTGCTCAGTGGGTTAAGGATCTGGCATTACAGTGAGCTGTGGTGTAAGTTGCAGATACGGCTTGGATCTGGCGTGGCTGTGGCTGTGGTGTAGGCTGGCAGCTGCAGCCCCAATTCAACCCCTAGCCTGGGAATGTCCATATGCTGTGGGTGCAGACCTAAAAAAAAAGAAAAGAAAAGAAAATAGAAAAAAGAAGAGAAGAGACGCAGAGATCAAAACAGACAGGAAACATCACGTGAAGACGGAGACAAAGGCTGGGGTGACGCATCCACAAGACAAGGAGCGCCAAGGATTGCCGGCAACGCCAGAAGCTAAAGCAGGCAAGGAAGCCACCCCCGCTAGTGACCAGACCCTGCTGACACCATGATTCCCGACTTCTAGCCCCCAGAACCGTGAGAGCAGGAGTCCCCCTCATGGCGCAGCGGAAACGAATCCGACTAGGATCCATGGGGATACAGGTTCGATCCCTGGCCTCGCTCAGTGGGTGAAGGATCTGGCATTGTCATGAGCTGTGGTGTAGTCGCAGATGAGGCTCAGATCCCACGCAGCTCCGATTAGACCCCTAGCCTGGGAACTTCCATATGCTGAGGGTGCTGCCCTAAAAAGACAAAAGGCAAAAATAAATAAATAAAAACAACAACCAAAAAAAAAAAAAAAACAGAACCATGAGAGCAGAGATGTTTTCAGCAAGATTATGGCATTTTGCTGTGACAGCCCTAAGAAAAAGTACTGTCCCCAACAGTGAGATATAAGCAACCCCCCCCCCCGCGCCCGATCTGTCCCTTCCGTTATGGAAAGGGACAGCCCCCGCTCCCTTTCTACCTGCCTGGCACAATGAGGCAGCGAGCATGGGCACCAAGCCAACACTCAAAGAGACACCAGGCACAAAGACACAATGGTTGCCAGTAAGTGTCTCCTCACCAAGCACACAACAGTAAGAGCTCCAAAGTGACACATCCTGACCTTCCCATCAGACAGCATGGTCAGAATTTAGAGAGCTGCCAGCATCTCTTCTCAAAGAAATAAAAGTGGGCATCACAGCAAGTAAAGAGCTCAAAGCAGGACAATTGTTATTTAAAAGAAAGCCACGCAGTAAAAATCACAACGGAGCAATTAAAAATTAGAAAATGTAAAATGATCAAATTAGGAGTTCCTGCTGTGGCTCATTGGGTTAAGGACCCGACATAGTTTCCGTGAGGATGAGGGTTTGATCCCTCGCCTTGCTCAGTGGGTTAAGCTGTGGTGTAGTTCAAAGATGCAGCTCAGAGCCGGTGTTGCTGTGGCTGTGGTGTAGGCTGGCAGCTGCAGCTCCGATTCAGCCCCTAGGATGGGAACATCTGTATGCTGCAGGTGTAGCCCTGAAAAGTTTAAAAAAATAATCATCATCATCAAATTAGAAAATAAAATCAGGAGACTAGTGGGGGGATTGATACTGGAAAAATAAGAACCGAGGCTGCAAATAGAAGGTTCACAGAATCTGAGAGGAAATTTACAATCAGAGACAGTCACCAAGACAGCGTGTCTCATAAAAATTTTAAACGACAAGAGGAAAGAGAGAATTCAGCCATCACCCAAGCAGAAAAGGCAGGTTACAACAACAAGGTATGAATCAGAGCTGCCTTTGATTTCTCCAACAATCTAACTTCCCAAAGACAAAAGAAACAGATTTATAAGCCCCAGTTTGGCAGAGAACGGTGAGCTCTGAGAATTAGTTACTCAAACGAGCTGTCATTCACAGCTGAGGCTGCAGAATGATGCTCTCAGACCTGCAGAATGTCCTTATATGGCTGTGGATCCGCAGAGCAGAGCCCGCAGAGACCCCATCACTTGGCGGAACTTCGTCTATGCTAGAATAAGCAACACCAAACCCTGAGGAAATAAAAGGCTATTTATTAAACCAAGTTAAGCTAATTGCAAAGGGATGCAGAATTTAATTTAAACCTGCATCTAACATCAGGCCCTCAAAATAGACTCTGGATGCTTCAAGAGGTTAAATAAAGGAGCTCCCATGTGGCTCAGCAGGTTAAGTATCTGATGTTGTCACTGCAGTGGCTCTTGTCACCGCTGTGGCGAGTGTTCAGTCCCTGGCCTGGGAACTTCCACATGCCAAGGGTGCAGCAAAAGAAGAAAGAGGAGCGGGGGCGGGGGGAGGGGGGAATGAAAAGAAGAAGAATTTAAGTCATTTTAAATATGTAAAATTTTAAGGAAACTTGCCAAAAATAGATTTGAATATTTATCTCAACTTCAGATCAACTTCCAAGGGATTAGCTTCTTCAAAATGGAATCAATAGAAGCAATTTCCGTGGAAAAGAGCATGTGATTATCATTGAACATTGAAACACTTTGCATAGCACGAGCCAAGAAAAACCTAAGCTCTAAAAACATACATGGTGGTAATGCATCTAGCAGGTATTAATTGTCACAGGTACCACGCTCGGCCACCCCATTTTCATCTTTTCAGCAGCCCTGGGACAAGGTGCAGTTGCTTCCGCTTCCTGGTGATGGAGAGGCTGAGTGGTTCCCAGACTTGCGGGCAAGAGCTGGTGACAAAGGTGTTGGAGAGGCTGGAACCTAGAGACCAGGGAGCCAGTGCCACTTCCAGGTAGAGATGCAGAGGGCAGGGGAGGGCCATGCAGAGATTAGGAAGCGTCGGCACCCTGGGCTGGGGACACAGCCCAAGATCGTCCTGATGCTGCTGGACCCAGGCTCCTGCTGCCCCAGGGCCGCCTCCAGGAGCTGGAGGGTTCACACACTTGCCCACCTCCTGATCTGGAGCCAGAGCCTCCTTCTGGCCGACTTGAACTGGAACCCAGGCGAGGGAGTCCAGGACACGGTTGACAGGCTTCCAGCCCCATCCGTACATGTGGGCGGGATGAGGTTCCCAAGAGAATTCCATGCTAACCCCCCGGCACCCGGGATGCGCTCGGTTGTGTGGCAAGAAGGAATTAAGGGTGCAGATGAAATGAAGATTTCTTTTTTTTTTTTTTTTTGTCTTTTTGTCTTTTTTGTTGTTGTTGTTGCTATTTCTTGGGCTGCTCCCGCGGCACATGGAGGTTCCCAGGCTAGGGGTTGAATCGGAGCTGTAGCCACCGGCCTACGCCAGAGCCACAGCAACGCGGGATCCAAGCCTCGTCTGCAACCTACACCACAGCTCACGGCAACGCCGGATCGTTAACCCACTGAGCAAGGGCAGGGACCGAACCCGCAACCTCATGGTTCCTAGTCGGATTCGTTAACCACTGCGCCACGACGGGAACTCCTGAAATGAAGATTTCTAATCAAGGGGCTTTAAAGTAGGGACGTGAGCATAGATTTCTCACATGGGTTCGGTGCCCTGACAAAGCAGAGAGAACTCAGAAGAGTAGAGACGGGGCGGCTCGAGAAGCTTCATCTGGCCTCACTGGCTCTGAAGGTGGAGGCAGGGCTGTGAGTCAAGCAGGTGGCCTCTAAAAGCTGTAAATTCAGGAGTTCTCATTGTGGCTCAGCGGTAACGAACCCAACTAGAATCCATGAGGATGCGGGTTCGATCCCTGGCCTTGCTCAGCAGGTTAAGGACCTGGCATTGCTGTGAGCTGTGGTGTAGGTCCCAGACACACCTTGGATCTGGCGTGGCTGTGGCTGTGGCTGTGGTGTAGGCTGGCAGCTGCAGCTCTGATTCGACCCCTCGCCTGGCAACCTCCATATGCCGCAAGTGTGGCCCTGAAAAGGGAAAAAAACATTTAAATTAAAAATAAAAGCTGTGAACTGCAAGTAGGTCCTTCTCCCTTTGGCCTCTAGGAAAGGAATGCTTCCTCTGCCGAGCCCACTGAACCGTTTGCTAGACTCCTAACACACAGAAAACTCTCCATAGTGAGTTTGTCTTGTTCTAAAGCCATTAAGTCTGTGCTGATTTGTCCTAGAAAACAAGCGCACTTTCCCATCTCAGAACATTCAGAATCACCAAAAGAGTTTCTGCTAGAAATGGGAAAGCAGTCCACCCAGGACTCTGTGTGAGACTTAGAGCCTCTAAGAAGGGCGCTAGCATCATCTCTACTTTATACATTAAGAAATGATGGCACAGAGAGGTCAAGCAAGCTACCTAAAGTCACACAGCTATTTTGTGGCCGTTCAGGGATTCAAGCCCCAGCAGGGTTGCAACAGAACTGTATCCTCGCCCTCTCTCTGATGATAAGCTGGTGGCTACCATGTCCTCATCTAACCACAGGATCGAGTAAATTATGATGCAGCAGCTCAACAGGATTGGTGGAGGTTTTTTAAATGATAAGTGTGAGCAACATGGGGAAATGTTTACAAACAACGTGAAAGGAAAACAGCAGAATGCAGAATTATACTTACCCCGGGATGGCCATATGCCAAAGCCTTGACAAGATAAACAGAAAGAGGGAACCTCCTAGGCTGGTAGGAAGGGGGGGCCTTTTGTAGCTCCTGAAAACAAGGAGCTCCCAGCATGGGAGGCGGAAAAAAACAAAATTTGTCTGACTGGTTCCATCAGGCACCACTTGAGCTCTGTCATGTCTCAGCTCTGCCATGTGTCACCTGGAAGATGGGAGGAAAATGCCCCAGGTTCCCAGGCTGCGGTGACTGTCCAATCCAATGACGTTTGCACACCTGTCACTGATGTTCAGGAGAAATGGCGCCCCTTCGTCTCCTTGACTTTCACGTCCATAGACGTTTTCAACAGTGTGATATTTGTTAAAAGACCCTAGAACCTTAAGGTTTATTTGGGGCCACAACACGTTTGAAGATAGCTTACTGAAGAGCGGGAGGGAAGCGACCCCAGCCCTCATGACAACTGGCAAGGCTGCCTTCAGCTTGACCGAGGGGGGACATCCCGTTCAAGTGGGCAGAGGTCCCACCCGGGTGCGTGAGAGGCGTGTGTGCCTTGAGACCAACCCCCGGTCAGGAGGACCCGCATCCAGGACCCCACTGGTTTCCAAGCCCCTTTGCCAAGCATCCCTGTTTCCTGGGTAACCACGGGTCAGCTGTCTGTCTGACTGGTGCTTTCCCACCCGTCATGCTGATGTGCTGCCAGCGAGGCTGCTGTCAGCGCTCACCCCTTGTTGGTCATGAAACAGCAATGAAATCATGTCATTAGGCTCTGATAGGACATGCAATTTCCGCCACCATTTAATTACATATTTACAGCTGAGCCCTAATTGAATAGCTGTCAGGAGAATATCTCTGTAAATCTCTCCTCGGGTGTGACGTGTACTCCAATAACCACCAAACAGGTGAGCGCATCCGAACTCTCCACGTGCCCCTTGACCGAGAGCAGACATCCAGATGGAGCCTGCTGCGTTTATTCAATGTCACCAACGCCGGCTTAGGTGACAGACAGCCCTGTCCCTGCTGCCTGTCGCCTTCAGAGCCCTGGTTTCTGCTTTCTGCCTCTCTCCATCCTCCTCCCCTCCTGCTGCATCTCTGCCCCCCTCCTACCCCACCCCCACCCCCAGCCTCTTTCCTCCTTTTAAATGTGGGTGCAGTTCTCTCTTGCTGGTTCCATGGGGTTACTCCTGAGCCTCCCCACCTCAGGGCCTGTTCCAACACCAGCAGCCACCACGTGAGGCTGCTTCTCTGGATGTGGTTGTCCTGGCTGGAATGACTCGCAGAGAGGCCCGTCCCGTTCTCTCCCTGGGTTATCGGAGACCAGGGGGTGGAGGGAGGGGGGTAAGTGCAGAGAGGGACAGGAGATGCTGTCTCTGGGACATCGGGTACCTAGCTGTGCCCACAACGGCAAGGCCGTTTCCCTACTTTAAAACAAATGTAGAAAAGTGTCAGAAATAGGAGTTCCTGCTGTGGCACAGTGGGTTGAGAATCCGAATGCAGCAGTTCAGGTCACTGCGGAGGACCAGGTTCGATCCTGGCCCAGCACGGTGGGTTAAAGGATCCAGCATAGCTGGTACAGCCATTAAAAAAGAGAGAGAGAGAGAGAGAAATAATAGTAGCGGGCATCGGCCTTGGCCTTGGTTCAGCCTCCTGGTAGGTACAAACCAATCACAGTCTGTTGTGGGCACTTGGAACTGGAACCAAGCAGAACCTGGACACGTAACTGAGGCTCAGACTGAGCACAGTGGGTCAAAAGCATGTGATTTCGTGGGGGGCAGGGAGGGCTGGGTCCCCTCTCATTGCGGTGTTGACAGGGGTGAGTTGCCGAACCCTCAGCCTGGGTTTCCTCACAAGAGGCTCCAGCCACTTCCATGGGTACAAAGAATCTAATCCAGAAGCACCAGGAAAGCATCTCAGAAATGAGGAAAAAAGCAGGTCCTCAATAAATACTCCCCCTGCTCCTCAAATAGCACCCACACTCTATTCACTCTGCAAAAGTAGAGACTTAAACAAAACAAAACAAACCAACCTCTTGAAACCTGACAGGTGTCCTCTAGAATAACCGCTCCAGACCCCAGGACAGTCGTAACCATCTGACTTCACTGCGGCTGTAAGTGCCAGGTATGAATCCAGAAGGAAGCTTCCAGTCCAGGAGTGGGAGAACCCAGGGCCCCACCTTAAACTAAGCGGGGTACAACACGGGGTGGCCATAAACTATTTACCGGGGCCAGGATTGAGGAACAAGAGAAAATTTGCCCCGTTTGGTTTGCTTTCCCAGACCCGAAAATAAACTCGTGTCCAACGTACACGCATCTTCTGAGGCATCATTTGTGGTTCTCCTTCACGTCCAAGACTGAGGACGTGTCTTATCAACTGGGACACCCGACGTGATTTCTAAACTGATCAGATAGACGTCTCAATGAGTGTTTTACATTATTATTACACGTGTTGGGGAACAGCAGATGGCTTGTAGGAGCATCGGACTCTGCCACTACCCTTTCATTCTTGTAAAAAGAGTGAATTGCGAGTATCCGTGGATATTCTGGCTCAGACACCCACGCTTTGCAATGATGATTAAAAGGTGATCCCGGCACGTGGATGGAAACATCCATGGAAGAGAATGGCCAATCCAGAAACAGATCGATGACTTGTCTATTTAGCATATGATGGAGACGGTAGTTTCCATCCAGTAGGAAAAAGACCAGTCAGCAGACAGTACGGTTATAATGGGTTATCTGGTTATCCACTTAGAAAACTAAGAGGAAGCCCTACCTTACATCTCACACATAAATTCTGGGTGCACGAAATATCTAAACGTATGTCTTTGGATCTGGAAGGAAATTTAATAATATTTTGAAAAGAAAAAAAAAAGCCAAAGTACTCCTTAAAGGTTGAAAATGAGGTTTTTCCGATTCTGAAGCCTGTGACGCCCTGATGTTATGAAATGAGGATTCCCCCCCCCCCCACAGGCCTCCACATTTTATGATGACACGTTAAATTATTTCATTCTTTTCATCCATACTCCTCCTCATCACGGCCGCCCCCTCTAAGCCAAATGCCAAGATGGGAGAGGGGAAATAGAAATTGCTAAGACCTTTGGCAAGAAAGCAACCTCCAGCCCACCTTTTCCTATCTGGTCAATGTCAGTTCCTTCCCTGGAACATTACGGTATATTCTGGATGAAAGGAAGTCAGAGGAAGAGCAACGTGGTTGTCACCCAAAAGAGGAAACATCTCAGACGTGCCTGTTAGATTGAGGCTAATGATAAATGCTAGTTACAGAGAAATAATAGAAACCACGTAAAGTACACAGGCTGCTGGGAGGACTAAGTACAGCTCAGGGAAATAAACAGGAGAAGGCGATGAAAGGGAAACTTACAAAGACAGACAGTCGAGGCGGAAAGGATGGAAGGGGTTTTTACCCTCTGGAGAGAGAGAGGAAAAAAAATAATCAACAGCCAACCAGGCACCCAACAGACAACAAAGACTCAGAATAGAACAAGCCAGAAAAGCCTCAAATCAAATTCAAAGGAAATCAGATTGTATGAATGAATAAGCATTCAAGGGGCTCCCAGTACTTTGCCAGTGGAGACTTTACGCCTTGTCACAGCTCTGCCAGGCTGCCCTGAATCCTTACAGAGGGAGAGGACAAGCCCCCCCAAAACGAGCAGGCTTGCCCAAGGTCAGAGTCTGTGAGCAGAGGAAATGGGACACACACCAAGCCTTTCTGACTTCAGATCTGGGACAACTTCTATGATACTTTATTCAAAATTAAAAGCAGGGGAAAGGTGAAGTCGGGAATTGAAGACAGAGGACCCAGAAGGACTCCAAGAATCTCCAGACCTTGACCAAGTTATAAACGAAGACTAATTCCAGGAATTTAGTCCTTGGAAGCAAATATTATATATTTACTGGCAGGCTTCCTATTTTTATTTTCAAATTAAAAAAATTAAAATATAGTTGATTTACCATGTTGGCCAGTTTCTGCTGTATAGCCAAGTAACCCAGACACACACACACACACACACACACACGTTCTTTTAGGCTTTCTATTTTTAAAAGCAAAATTCTAAGCTGGAAGACTTGTCAGTGAAGCCACGTGAGCAAGCATCCATGAGTGCACTCCGCTCCATCCCGGAAAACATCCCTGCCCCATCCCAGACCAGGCAGCACATCCTGAAGTGACAGAGCTTTCAAATGAGGGCACTTACAGGAGCAAAGAGCCTCGGCATTTATTTTTAACAGACTTTCAAGTGGCATTCTCAGGACCGAATGTTTCTTCTTTTTAACCGTGATGCCCCCAATCCATCTTCAGAAGGCAGGCGGGCAGGAAGGTCCTGCAGAGCCAGCTTGCTCCTGGGCGTGGGAGGGATGGTGGTTGTCCGATTGGGTCCAGGCTCCCTCTCAATGATCACAGCCCCCCTGGGGTTTCAGACCAAACAGCAAAGTTCTGGGGTTGAGAGCCATCTCCAAAATCAGAGAAAAACTCCATCCGAGGACTGCATCTTAGAGCTGAGCCTGAAGGTCAAAGCCATCACACTCTGTTGGGGTTAGAGCGAGCATCCCAAGCCAGGCGATGCTAAGGAATGCTGCAGGACTGGGTGGAGCAGCTGGGGATACTGGGGAAGGAACTGGATGTGGAGTTAGACAAACTTGCCAGCATGGTGCTCTTGGGGTGATGACCTGCCTGAGATTCAGGGTCTCTCCCAGTAAAATATTACAAGGCTGGCCTCCCAGTTGGGAGAGAACCCAAGCAAAGCAAAAGGCACTCACAGTGAGCTGGGTTTCGGAGTCCGACAGCTCTGCCCTTTATTCTCTGCCTGGCTCCTCCTCTGCTAGGCAGCGCTGGCCAAGGTCCTGATCCCTCTGGCCCTCAGCGCTCACTTCTGCGACAACAGGGACAATAATCTCTGGCTCACGAGACCCCTGGGAGATCAGAGGGGGAATGAGGGTCTCTGCAGTCTGATGAGCAGCGTGCAAGGTGTCAAGGAAGAAAACAGCGTGGAACGGTTCTCTTTTCCCCATCATCTCCCACAAAGGGTGTTGGGTCCAATCCTTCTTTTCCCTCCCGCTAGGGGGCAGCTCCCCTGATTACAGCCTGACCAAGTCTCATAACTTTCAACCATTCTTAATGCCTGGACAAGTCCACTAAAAGGACCAAAACCCACGCATTTTCAGCTCAGTCTCTCGCTTGGTCCACACCCCACCCGATGTTGGCCTTAGGGTCTCTGGCGAAAAAGATCTGGGCAGAGGGTCCCACAGGTTTCCTGCACCACTGCCCCCATCCGCCTTTCCCAGCTCACCTCTCTGGGATGGAGGTGGGTGGGGATAGAGGGACAGAGGGCTGTGGCCTCTCTGCAGTTTCCTTGGCCCTCTCTGGATGCCCAGTGTTACCCTCTGTGCCCCTGGTGTCCAAATGGTGTACTCTCACCAGCACCTACCTGGTTCCCGTGGAGACCTCCCCCGACACATGGTTCCAGTGGCTCCAGCGCAGTGTTCAGCCCCCTCCTATACCCCAAGATGGTCTTGCGGGGAGACCCCTGCCCAGCAGGCAGTTCTCTCTTGGGCAGAACATTGGCAGACAGTTCAGACACAGCGACCTTCCTCCAAGAGTCCTCGACCCACAGGAGGCTCAAGTGTCCCTACCCAGTGGTGGGGATACAGGCCGTCACCCCCTCTCCATCTCACCCTATTCCTTTGTCTTCTGCTTCCAGGATAGGATCAGAGCAGCAGCCACTGTCCCAGCAGAGCCCTGGCTGCTTGCAGGCACCCCTCGTATTTGGGGAAGGAAAATGGCTCTCATCTCGCCCAAGAAGGCAGCTGGGAGTCCCCATCATGGCTCAGCGGAAACGAATCTGACTAGGATCCATGAGGTTGCAAGTTCGACCCCAGGCCTCGCTCAGTGGGTTAAGAATCTGGCATTGCCATGAGCTGTGATGTAGCTTGCGGACGCAGCTCAGATCTGGTGTTGCTGTGGCTGGGGTGTAGGCTGGCAGCTGCAGCTCTGATTGGACCCCTAGCCTGGGAACTTCCATATGCCACAGGTGCGCCCCACCACCCCACCAAAAAAAAAGAAGGCAGCTGATTGGCATCTGATTGGCTGCCACTTGGGAAATCTCAGGAAGCATAAAATCTGGACTTTGAGGTCTGCCCTGGGGCGGTCCTGCCAGCTGCCTACCACCCACTTCAGAGAAATGACCAGGGGCAGGGGAGACGCTGGCCAGAAAAGCCTGAACATCTGCAGCAGGAGGCTGCAAAGGACTGGGCATCTATCTGGCCCTCGCTTCTCTCAGCAGCCTCTTTGGGTCTCCTGCCTCCCAGGGCCGCCTAGGCTGGGCAAGGAATCCCAGCTTCACAGACCCCTGTCCTCACTGATGCTTAATCCCCGTTCCCAGCACTCACTCATGCACTCATTCCACAAACGTCCTCCGGGTATTGCTCAGGATCAAGTCCAATGTTGAGCCCTGGGATATAGTGACCAATAAGTGATGCACCTGCTCTCAAGTCTAGAAGATGCAACAACTAAGTGGCAGAATACACTAGCAAACCGCGCCCCTCATCCGCCACCACAATTAGAAGGAAAAGAGGAAGCCAACAGAATGTCATCATAACAGAGGCATCCGTGATGGGACCATGCTACCCGGGTGGCAAAGAGAAAAACCACGGACAACTAATGTGACTTCCCTGGGAAGGTAGCCAGGCCAGGGAGGGCAGGAAGGAGCCAAAAGTCCTTGGCACAGTAACAGTGGAGTCTATTATTCTCAAAAGGTGCAACCCAGGGTGTTCCCGTTGTGGCTCAGTGGGTACGAACAGTATCCATGCAGGTTTGATCCCTGGCCTCGCACAGTGGGTTAAGGCTCCAACCTTGCTGCAAGGTGCAGTGTAGGTCTCAGATGCAGCTCGGATCAGGTGTTGCCATGGCTGTGGTGTAGGCCTGAAGCTGCAGCTCTGATTGGATCCCTAGCCCCGGAATTTCCAAAATCATCCATTCATTTATTCACTCAACACTACCCCAGCCTACAGTGCCTACAAGGATGCTGTGATGGCCTGGCGTCGGCTCCTGCCCTTGGGAAACTCCCAGCCTGGAGCAGAGAGGGTGGGTCAGAGTTACCCAGTATGTGGGGGTAGGATGGAGGGGGTGGAGGGAGGGGTGGATGGAGGGGGAAGATGAGGGTTAGATACGGGAGTACATGGAGGGGTAGGATGGAGGGGGTGGATGGAGCGGGTACATGGGGGGGTGGGATGGAAGGTGGTGGGAAGGAGGGCATAGGATGGAGGTTGAGCCTAGGCCCTGGGAGCTGGAGCGACTTCACACTCCGCCTGCCTGGAGAGGTCTGAGCACATCTGCTGTCTGGGGGGCTCAAAAGCTTCCACCCAGAGGAAGAGCAAGGAGGGCCTTGAATGCCAAGCTGGAGCGTCCCAAGTTTAGCGTGCAGGCTTCTATTCGTACTCAGACCTCATGCTGCAAGGTTAGCAGAGAGGCTGTGAGGACAGGCTGCCTGAAAGGAAGTGAGGCCTCGGGAATCTTCCAAGGGAGCTGGAGGAAGCTCCAGAAGGAGCAGAGGCAGGAGCGCCCCACCACCACCACCAAAAGGCCTGGAGGGTGAGGAGCGGAGATGGACGAGGGCAGCGCAGTGAGTGGACAAAGTTCATCCTCCGTAACTTATCCAGTCCTCAGGTAGTGTGGCCTCAGGGTGACAAGCAGGTGTGAGTGTCCCCCAACGTGGACAGAGGCTGGGGCTCCGAGAAACAATTCTTTTCTTTTTTCTTTTCTTTTCTTTTCTGGTCTTTTTAAGGCCGCACCTGCGGCATATGGAGGTTCCCAGGATAGGGCTCAAATCAGAGCTGCAGCTGCCGGCCTACACCACAGCCACAACAACGCAGGATCTGAGCCACATCTGTGACCTACACCACAGCAACGCCGGATCCTTAACCCACTGGGCGAGGCCAGGGATCGAACCTGCGTCCTCATGGATGCTAGTCAGATTCATTTCCACTGAGCCATGAGAGGGACTCCAAGAAGCGACTCTCTTAAACCACAGTACAGCGGCAGGTCAGCAGCTGGACCCTGGTGCCCTGACTCTGTGTCCAGTGCTCTTTCCACAGCTGCCCCTCCCCTGCCGGGGCCACCCTCTGCCAGAGAGAGTCACAAGGTGGATGTGCCCCCAGAGGGGACGTGAGGCCTCAGAATCAATGAAGACATTTCTCCCCTCGTGGAAATGGTACCCGGACATTTAAATTGGTATCCTTATAATCAGCTTAAGGGCTTTTTATTGGCATATAGCAGCTGGGAGGCAACATCGGGTCCCACTTCCAGTGCTACTAAAATCTGCTGTGTGGGCAGCTCTCCGAAGTGGAAACGAGGCACCCTTAACAGCCACCCACACAGCAGCCTAATTTTCACTCAAGAGTCATTATTGAAAGAAGAAGAAAAGGTGACTCAAATCAGTAGCAACTTCGAATTTCACTTCTGAAAATCTCCACTGCGGGAGTAAGGACTCATCCAGGAGGGCAGAGCGCAGAGCCCGGAGCGGGCGGGGCGGGACTCCAGCTCTGGACCCGTCCAGGTCACGCACCTGCAGCATCCTGCCGTCCACGAGACATCAGGCTCACCATGCTCAGGGCAAAGGTGTGCACGGCCAGACAGGCCCACGTTCACAGGTGACCCCCAAACCACAGTGGTAAACGCATCATGCACGAGGCAGCCATGGGGGTTCCGGAAGAGGCCAAGTTGGTTCTCCCAGGTCCCAGGGACACTGGATCCCTCCTCCAGCCCCAGCACAGCTGTCCCTCTGCAGCCTCGTCACCTCCTGCCTGTGTCCCTGGGACGGGTGACAATCTGGCCTTCCTGCCTCCAGGCTCTGCTCCCCTGGGAGGCTGGGATTTCTCTCAAGTAGAAATCAGACCTTGTCACTCCCCAACCCAGCATCAAGTCCCTGAGCTGGCCCTGCTCCCTCCCCTGCCTGCCCTCACACTGGGTCCACCCCAGGGATTTCTGGCTTCAGGGGGGAGGGGAGGCGCCCGGGCGCCCCACCCCCCACCCCACCCAGACACACAGGAACAAAGCAGACCGCCAGGATGGAGCAGAGAGAACCTTTGCCTGAAGCTTCGCAAACGTGAGACTGCGATTCTGCCCTCCCCTCCCCCACCAGCGAGCTGGTCTCAGAGTCAGAGAAGATTCCAGAGCAGGCTATAAGGGGTGGGAGAAAAAGAGCTCGCCCGCCAGGTGAGCCTGAGCAACCCCACGCTGGGGCCCTGCCCTCAGCCCTCAGACAGGTGCGACAGGTGCACCGAAGCACAGACAGAAGCGATTCCTGCCCCAGCTGTCTGTGTCACACACACCCCAGCAAGGACATCCAGTCCACGGGCCCACCTGAGGCGGCTTTGCGATCTCACCTGCCGGCTGCTGTCTTCTCTCCCGAGGCTCCCGTCACATATCTTCACATTTCAAGAGACCGCATTTTGAAAGCGATCAGCTGCTTTTGCTTTTTAACATCCATAGAGTGTTTGGATCAGTGAGCGAAAGGGTTAGAAAGGGCGAGAGACAGAGCAAGAATTAAAAAAAAAAAAAAAATATGGACGCAAGGTTAAAAAAATGGAACCACCAAGCAGGATATTAAAAAAAAAAAAAAAAAAAGTCCCCAATCTCTCCCCATCACCTAGTCTTCGTTCCCTGATAATATATCTCTGATTAGCAGTTTGACTCCCCACTCTGTAGATGAAATAGTTAGCTCATGATGCTTTTTCCTTTCTTACCTTCCAGAAGTTTCTTAATTATAACAATAGTTTTTATTGGGTTAATTTAATATTTTTAACTCTAAAAATATATGAAAACCTCTAACTCTCGTTTCAACAACTATATGCTATTTGTACTAAATATAAGTATAAGACGTTACTGCTAAACTATTTCTTGGTTTTCTGCTACGGAAGATGAAGAAACTATTTCTCCTATCCTATCCTCCCCCGCTGAGTACCATCCTCCTAGTTCCGTCAGCTCCATCACGACTTTTCATTTATCAGGCCTTATAATATTAATGTTTCATCTATAATCAACTCTTGCCTCAACAACTTAATTGCCTATGGGTTAATTTTAAAAACTAAAGTCAGGCTTCCCGTCCTGGCTCAGCAGAAATGAATCTGACTAGTATCCAAAGGACGCAGGTTTGATCTCTGGCCCCGCTCAGTAGGTTAAGCAGCTGGTGTTGCCGTGAGCTGTGCTGTAGGTCACAGATGAGGCGTGGATCCTGCATTGCTGTGGCTGTGCTGTAGGCTGGCAGCTATAGCTCCGATTGGACCCCTAGCTTGGGAACCTCCATATGCCTCAGGTGCAGCCCTAAAAAAAAAATAATAATAATAATAAAAAAACAAAATAAAATAAAAAATAGTCAATGCAGTTGATGATATCATTATACAAATACTGTTTTCTGTAAAGAAGGGTGAGTCAATACACAGAGAAGGAGACATAACTCCATGTTATTAGAAGCTCTCCCATCCATGAGGTGGTGGTACCTCTGGGAGGCCTGCATCCTTGGATGCTCCCGTATCCTGTCCATCAGGTTCACGGGGCCCCATGTCTATGTGGCCGTCGCTGTCTTCTGAAAGAAATCAAGGGAGCCTGTGACATAGGTCAAATCTGATACTTAAAGTGATTAATATTCCACAGCAACCAACTGCGATGAGCTTGTTGCCTGTGGACTCCTGGAATCAGCTGGACTCAGAGCCCTCATCCTGGCACTGGGGGATTCCATGCGGCCAGGTACCAACATCAGGTACAATTCCGTAGGTTAGGGGACCGGCCCCTGCACCCCGCTTCCTGCAGCTTCCACTCCCATCACAACATTCCTGAGCTGTCACCACAAAGTGGGTCAGAAAAGCCTCCTTTTATTTTCTCTTTCAATTCACCTAATTAGTTAAAGAATGTTGATGGAACGTGTAAGGCAAAGCCAGCAGGATCCATGTCTGTACTCGAGGCTTTTGGGGTATATTTTCCGGTGGTGGAGAAGACATTCCATGTCCCTAGACCAAGTGGCTTCAGGGTCTGCCACAACTTTCTTATGGGGCTTTTTGTTTTTCTTCAGTTTTATTGTTGAGAGAAAAATATCCGTGTTTCTTTCATCACATCCCAGGAGCTTCCTGGTTCTTTATCAGAGAGCTTGTTGAGCAGAAACTACTTTGTTTGCAAAGTCATTCGTCTTTATTTATTTATTTTGGTCATGCCCACGGCATAGGGAAGTTTCCACGCCAGGGATCAAACCTGCACCACACCAGAGACCCAGGCCACAGCAGTGACAACACAGGATCCTTCACTGCTAAGCCACTTAGAAACTCCAAAGTCATTCTTCTTTAATCTCGTCCTTTTTTCCCCCTGTTTTCCAGGCCCACAAAAGCTGTGTTCCCGACATGCATTTCCCTCATACACCTGAATTAGGTCCAGGTTCCTGGAGCCTGTGCTTCGATTTAAATAGATCCCTTTTAATTTTGCTACAGTTCATCCTTATGGAGCTGTGTGTCTATATGAGTGTGCGTTTCTTTTCATGTAGGAGATAAATGTTTTTAACTCCTTCTATGTAGGAAGATGTCTTCATTTTCCCTTGAACATCGGGATAGTTTAGCTGGATATAGAATTCTGGTTTCACAATAATTTGAAATGAAAGTTTGGACTGAGACTCATAGCAAACAGATACCACTTTCTGCAGGGAGGGGCAAGACCAGATGATAGGGATGGAGTCGGCACAGCACGGGTAGTGGTAGACGTCCCAGTAGAAGATCCTAGATAAAGAGGAAACTCTAGGGGACTTTGGGAGATCACTGTAAATTAATAAATTGCTCACAAAAGCCATCAGCACAAGGCAGGCTTGCTTGACTAGTGGAAGTGAGAGAACTGCCTCAGGCCAATGGGTGAGGACCACCCTTTTGCTGATTTGAATACAGAGCTGCTACTCCCAGAAAGGAAGGGGCAGGCTTTTCCAACTCCTTCTCCCTTTGGAGGATAAAACTGTCTCCCACTGGATCCTAGGGCAGAGCTTCCAGGCCTGCCCACTTGCACCTCTCACAAGCATCCTATCTTAATAAATCTATTTCTTGCCTATCACTTTGTCTCTTGCTGAATTCCTTCTACATAGAGACATGAAGAACCTGAGCCTCAGTGAGTCCAGATACAGGGTGAGGGATTCTTATTTAAAACCTCGGGTTCAAGTCCCAATCTGGGTTTAGGCCAGGTCAAGTCCAGGCACATGGGTTCAAGTCCCAATCTGTGTTCTGGCTCGGTTCAGGACCGTCAGTTTCAACTGTATTTGTTTCCTATTGCTGCTGTAATAATCACCCCAAACTAGCTTCTTAAAACCACACAGATTTATTATCTCAACATTTCTAGGGGGTCTGAGGTACGATTACCCCCACCTCCACTCATCAGAGAGTTCGTCCGTCCTTCACTGACCTTCAGAGCCACCTCTGTCACCACCATGTTCACACACGGGCAAGACATTGGGAACCTCTCTCTTCTGCTCTCTGAACTCTGCTGGTCCATCTCTGAGTCAACACAAAATTACCTTCATAGCCTTTGCTGTGTGACACACTTGGAGACCCAGAGGGCAAGCCCCCCACCCTCTCCCCAGCCTAGTTTTTCTCCAGAGTTCTCAGGCTGTCCATTTTTCCATAAGATTTTAGAATAATCTCATTGAGTTTAATCTTAAAATCCTATTGGAGTGTCTTTTTTTTTTCTTTTTATGGCCACACCTATGGCATAGGGAAGTTCCCAGGCTAGGGGTCAAATCCGAGCTGCAGCTGCCAGCCTACGCCACAGCCGCAGCAATGCAGAATCCAAGCCACAGCTACCACCTACAACACAGCTTGTTGCAATGCCAGATCCTTAACCCACTAAGCAAGGCCAGGGATCAAACTCACATCCTCACAGACACCATGTCAGATGCTTAACCCGCAGAGCCACAACAGGCATTCCTCCTATTGGAGTTTTAAAATTAAAATTACAGGAGTTCCTGTGGTGGCGCAGTGGTTAATGAATCTGACTAGGAACCATGAGGTTGCGGGTTCAGTCTCTGCCCTTGCTCAGTGGGTTAAGGATCCGGTGTGGCCTTGAGCTGTGGTGTAGGTTGCAGATGCGGCTCGGATCCCGTGAGGGGTCTCATCAGAGCTACAGCTGAGACCCCTCGCAGGATCCAAGCCGCGGATCTGATGAGCGGCTACAGCTCCTATTCGACTCTTAGCCTGGGAACCTCCATATGCCGCGGGAGCGTCCCAAAGAAATAGCCAAAAGACCAAAAAATAAATAAATAAATTAAATTAAATTAAAATTACATTAAATCTATGGAATTTAATATACTATGAAAGTTTTGGGAGAATTCACATCTTTATAAAATTGGGTCTTTCTAACCATGAACACGACATATCCTTAGGTTTGGTGAATTTTACCATTTTCTTCACAAAATCATGCATATCTTGGTTAGATTTATCTCTAGGTATCTGGGTTGGTTTTTGTTTGTCTTTTTAGCTATCTTAAATGGTATTCTGTATTAAATGACAATTTTGGGGGGGGTGGTAAAGGAGAAAAAGATAGCTTTATTGCTTTGCCAGGCAAAGGGGCCACAGCAGGCTAATACCTTAAAGACTGTCACCTTAAATTTATAACTGTTTGATGCATGATCTAAGGCAATACAATTTTTTAATTTAAAAAATAACCATGCTTATGGTCAATTATTCTATGACAAAGGAGGCAAGAATATGCAACGGAGAAAAGTCAGTCTCTTTAATAAGTGGTGGTGGGAAAACTAGACAGCTACATGTAAAAGAATGAATTAGAACTTTCTCTAACAGCCCATACAAAAGTAAACTCAGGAGTTCCTGTCATGGCTCAGTGCTAACGAACCTGACTAGCATCCATGAGGACGTGGGTTCAATCCCCGGCCTCGCTCAGTGGGTTAAGGATCTGGTATTGCTGTGAGCTGTGGTATAGGTCACAGACGTGGCTCAGATCTGGTGTGGCTGTGGCTCTGGCGTAGGTCCAGCAGCTGCAGCTCTGATTCAACCCCTAGCCTGGGAACTTCCATATGCCACGGGGGCTGCCCTAGAAGGAAAAAAAAAAAAGACGAAAAAATGTTAACTCCAAGTGGATTAAAAACCTAAATGTCAGAACAGATACTAGAAAACTCCTAGAGGAAAACATAGGCAGAGCTCTCTTAGACATAAATCAAAGCTATATCTTTTTGATCTGTCTCCAAAGGCAAAGGAAACAAAAGCAAAACTAAACAGAGGGTAACTAATCAAACTTAAAAGCTTTTGGACAGAAAACGAAACCTTCAACAAAATGAAAAGACAACCTACTGAATGGGAGAAATATTTGCAAACGAAATGGCCGATAAGGGATTACTATCAAACATATATAAACAGCTCATACAGTTGAACATCAAAAAACGAAACAAAGAAAACAACAATTTGATTTAAAAAGAACCGGGAGTTCCCTTTGTGGCTCAGCAGTAATGCACCTGATTGTTATCCGTGAGGACAAGGATTCCATCCCCGGCATCCGCAGGGGGTTGAGGACCCAGTGTTGCTGTGAGCTGTGGTGTGTGACTTGGATCCCATGTGGCTGTGGCTGCTGTGTAGGCCAGCAACTGCAGCCCTGCTTCGACCCCTAGTCTGGGAACTTCCATATGCTGCAGGTACAGCCCTAAAAACACACAAAAAATAAAAGGGGGGTGGGGGAAGAAGAGCTAAATAGACATTTTCCCAAAGAGGAAATGCGAATGGCCAGCAGGCACATGAAAAGATGCTCAACATCACTAATCGTTAGGGAAACACAAACCCAGACCACAGTGAGGTATCACTCGCATCTGTCAGAATGGCTGTCATCCAAAAGGGCACAAATAACAAATGTTAGCAAGGATGTGGAGAAAAGGAACCTCTCGTAGTCTGCTGATGGGAATGCAAATTGGTGCAGGCGCTGTGGCAAACGGTATGGAGATGCCTCAAAAAACTACAAACAGTACTACTATATGACCCAGCAATTCCACCCCTAGGTACTTATCCGAAAAACCCAGAAAAACCAATTCGAAAAGATGCCCAATATTCACGGCAGCCTTATTTATAACGGCCAAGATATGGAAGCAACCTACGTATCCATCAATAGATGAATGGATTGGAGGTCCCTCTGTGGCTCGGCGGAAACGAATCCAACTAGTAACCATGAGGTTGCAGGTTCGATCCCTGGCCTCACTCAGTGGGTCGAGGATCTGGCGTTGCTGTGAGCTGTGGCGTAGGGCACAGACGAGACTCCAATCTTGCCTTGCTGTGGCTGTGGCGTAGGCCGGCAGCTGTAGCTCTGATGAGATCCCTAGCCTGGGAACCTCCATATGCCACGGGTGCGGCCCTAAAAGGCAAAAAAAAAAAAAAAAAAAAAAAAAAAAGCAGCAGACTCATAGAGAACAAACTGGTGGTTACCTGTGGGGGCTGGGGGGGAATATAGGCTAGGGGAGGGAGGGGGAGGCACAAAATATTGGGTCTAAGATAGGCTCAAGGATATACTGTTCCATACACAGAATATGGCCAGTACTGTGTATTAACAGTAAATGGAAAGTTACCATTAAAAACTGTATAAAAAACAGGGAGTTCCCTGGTGGTCTAGGGGTTAGGACTTGGCGATTTCACTGCTGCAGCCCGGATTCGATCCCTGGTCTGGGAACTCAGATCCCACATCAAGCCACTGCATTTATATTTATACTTATTATATATATAATTTTTTTAAATCTAATATCTTGTTGCACGCTTTTTATTAATTCTAACAGTCTGTCTAACTTCTTGGGTTTTCTACATAACAGTCAAAGTACCTGCAAAGAAGCAAGTTTGATTTCTTCTTTTCCAACTCTTTAAACTTCCATTTCCTACTCTTCCTCCTCTGGCTAGAACTTCTTATACCACATAAAGGTATATTGTGGGGGTGGCTATCACCAGCTTTTTTTTCCCCTGGGTTTTACCAGGAATTATTTTCATGCTTCACTGTTAAGTGATGGATAGTGTCTCTAGGATTCTGCAGATATCTTTTATTAGGTTAAAGACGTTTGCCTCTAATTTTTACGTATAACTTTTCATTCCTTTAAAAAAAAAAAAAACTGTTAAATGGATGTTCAATGTTTTCTTTTTTCTTTCTTTTTTTTTTCTTTTTTCCCTTCAATTTTTTCAAATGCTTTTAAGGCAGCTATTGAGATCCCTGCATTCCTTTGTTAATGTGCTAAATTACATTAATAGAATTTCTTTGGGGACAGAAGAAATTGAAGTTTTTAAAAATTAAGCTCTATCTTGTGATCAAAATCCCTTGCTTAACCCTCAAGCTTCATCGCCTGGTTGAACTGCATTTGAAAGATTAATATATCGAAGTACAATAGTCATATCACATGCACAGAAACTGTAGGAGCCTGATGGCACCACGTCCCTGAAAAAAAGACATCTGAGGGTTTCCCGTTGTGGCTCAGCGGGTTAAGAACCTGACTAGAGGATGAGGGTTTCATCCCTGGCCTTGCTCAGTGGGTTAAGGATCTGGCTAAGCTGCAGCTTAGGATGCGCCTCAGATCCTGTGCTGTTGGGGCTGTGGTGTAGGCCAGCAGCTGTAGCTCCGATTCGACCCCTAGCCTGGGAACTTCCATATGCCACAGGGGTGGCCCTAAAAAAAAAAGAAAGAAAAAAAAAAGCAATCTGAACTCTCCATTGTTAGATTTCAACCCTCGAGGCTGGACTAGCCCAGAATACAGTCTGTTGCTCAGTCCTAATACAATCCGCACTTCCTTTGGGGGGTTTCTCCCAGAAGAGAGTGTGGAAAGGATGGCTTTGGCCTGGGCTCCCCAAAAGTTCAGCCTTCTCTTTTCTGTTCCTCGTTCTCATGGCCTCTGGTTCTTATTTTGTGGAACCAGCATTTGATTAAATCCCACGGAGAGGCCATTATTTTTTCTCGAGGTTGTCTTTTGTTCATCTCCGTTTCCTCCGGTGTTTGTTCCTGTTGGGGCCCTGCTCTTACGCTGTTCGTTCCTCTAAATGCGTGGTGACATCTAGCTGTCTACCTACACTGACAAGCAGAGGATGTGGTGGCACCATGTCTGTCATCATCAGGAGCTGCTTCCTCTTCCTCGAAGCTCTGTTCTCCCTGGTGCCTGGGCACCAGATGTACGAGCTCTGGGTCAAAGCCTGTGCATGGCAGACTTTTCTTTTTTGGCCACCCCCATGATTCCCCGGGGCCAGGATGAGCCCCCACCAGAGCACAGACCTGAGCTAAAGCAGGACAATGCTGGATCCTTAACCACTATGCCACCAGGGAACTCCCTGTGTATGGCGGACTTTATGGTAGGATTTAAGGGTGAGAAGCAGGCCGATGTGGCAGTGCCCGCCCTCCCACCAAGGTTAGGACGCCTTACCTCTGGCTCGCAGAGCTCAGGCTACAAGATCGAGTCCTTCCTGGTCAATTGTTCAGCTTCTTAGTAAGTGTTTCTCTCCTTTTAATCCGAGGACAGACCGCAGCTGGCATACAGTCTGTGTGTCTGTGCTTGGCCCACTTTTAAGTCCCCCTCCCTCCCCTCCCCCTGGGCTGGGAGGGCAGGAACAGCTGCCTTTTCCTCCTCGGCCCTTCCCCAGGCTGGTCCCAGAGCGACCTTCCCTGCTCTGCTTTAGCAACGCTGTCCCGCTACCCATTTTCTTGAAATCTGTGAGCACCTCTTGCCCTCTGCTATCATTCCCATGCCATGATCTCTTTTGCTGTGGATGTTATAGTTCTTTAATATCTTTTCAGTGGAGATTTTGGAAGCTAAGACGTAAATAGGCATGCAAAGTTCACCTTTTTCAACTAGAACCCAACCCCATTGTTCAAATCTAGGAAGTCAACCCAAGATCCCATCAGAGATAGAATTGCGGGTCTCCCTGATTTCACGCTCCACCCCCTTTTTCCTGCTTCCCTCCCTGCTCAGCGCATGCCCACGGGGCTCTCGGCCTGTGAAGGCAGGAATCAAGTCCCTCTTCCCAGCACCCAGCACAGGGCAGAGCACCCAACAGCCGCTCTACAAAACCTATGGAGAGCTTTCTGAACGTGAATGTGTGCAACGACTGAACGCATTGATGAATGTTGCCATTTTAGGAGTTCCCATCGTAGCGAAGCAGAAACGAATCCGACTAGCAAACAGGAGGTGGCGGGTTCGATCCCTGGCCTCGTTCAGTGGGTGAAGGATCCGGCGTGGCCATGAGCTGTGGTGTAGGTCTCAGATGTGGCTCGGATCTGGTGTGGCTGTGGCTGTGGTGTAGGCCGGCAGCTGCAGCTCCGATTAGACCCCTAGCCTGGGAACCTCCATGTGCCACAGATGCGGCCCTAAAAAAAAAGCCAAAAAAAAAAAAATTACCAGTTTAGTCTCATTTTGAAGAAAGCATAAGTAAATACATTGGACAAAAGCCTTCCTTTTTCTTCCTCATTTGAAAATCAAGGAGGGAATATTTTTAATTAGGAAAAATTGGGTTTTTTCTTATCTCTTTCCCGCAGTGCGGTCTGCAGAAGCTCCAGCCAGCCCTGCTGAAAAATAATTGACAGACCTTTCTGGAAGTTATGCTATAGCACACACAGGAACAATGCCAGGGCGATTCTACCCTCTTCCAACACTGGAGCTTGTTCTTCAGGCGAGGAAAAAGTCTTTCAAATATCAAACATTTTCCTACCAGACTTATAAAATAAAGGCAATGACTTAGGGATGTAATGAGACACTGTAAAAGTTGCACTAGAAAATCCCCAGGGCTCAAGCCAACCAAATTGGTGCATATACATCCCATTACCGCGTAGCATTACACATGAGGCAAGTCAAATGAAATGATCCCAATTTGCCACGTCCCTGCCAAACAACCCACTCCTCCTTGGGCCACTGACATCTGTGTCTACGAGCCCTGCCATCGGTTTTATATTATGACGCGCTGGGGACAGTGCAGGCTCTAGAGTCCGTCGTCAAAGAGAGGGTAGCTCCTCAGAGGGGAAATGGGAGCTGCCTGGAGACCTGGAACCCCAGCTTCCCCCAGGACTCCCCTTGCAGGACGTGGGTCCACCACCCTAAGCACTACCTGCCTCAGCCACGCCGGACAAAAAACACGAACGAGGGCAGACAGCACAGCCTTCCCAACTGAGCTGAGGTACCAGACCCAAACGACCAAGCTCTGGCTGGTCCTACTTGCACCTCACCCCCAGGAGCCTGGACCTTTGGAGAGGATCCCAGCTTCCAGCTCTGTGGCCCACGGTCCTACAAGGACACTCACTGAAGGGTCATTGTTTGGGATTTGACCTAAGTCCCTCGGCATCTAGATGCTTCCCAGGGAGAAAGAGGAGACCCCAAATGGACCGAAATTAAGTTTCTGTCACCTCAGGAAAATGGGAGGTCCCCAGATGCTTCCTGGTCACCTCTGTGCCACCAGAGTGCCCAGGAAGTCTGGATCGCCCCCTCGCTGCCCGGTTCGAGCCCCAGGAGGACTTCTTTGCCTCCATCTCCCATTAGACCATTGAGAAAAGAGGCTGGACTTGGCCATCTCTTTGTGTTTTGTGGAAAAGGAAGAAATAACGCAACCAAAAACAGCATCATAATTGCTTCAAAAGAGACAGAAAAATGAAGCCAGTGTTTCTTGAATACGCATGTCATAGCTACACTGCCACTGCCATTGAAATATATAAAATCTTAACACACACTTTATTTGCATTTTGTCGATGAGAAAACACACCCGTGTAGGTTAAGTAACTTTCCCAAAACCGCTCAGCCTATAAATGGCAGAGGAATTATTTGAACCCAGCTCTATCTTACTCTAAAACAGATGCGTTTTCCACTAAAACTTATGCCTGTGATGGCGGTAAATGAATGCTTCCGGGGCTGAAGAATTACTAAATTCCCCTTTGGAAAATCACACTCCCTTTTACAGGCTTTATCCTTGAAATGCATACACATGCGCACTGAGCATCTTGGGAAAGGCTCGGGGTGGGGCAAAGCCCACCTCCCACCCTCCTGCCCTCCACGCCCTCCCTCCGCTCAAGCTGGAGGAACAGCCCAACTCAATCAACCAGTCTCAGAGTTTAATAGGACCGAGTTAAATTAGCATAAAAGCGAATTAGCAATTATCAAGCTGTCAAGTCACAGCAGAGGCCCAGGAATTTCAACAACTATCAAGACATCACTTAAAAATATTTAATTCCACTTGTATCATGCCAGCTGGGGGATCAGATTGCTTCTGCTGGGTTAGAGGTATTCTTTGGGGGAAAAGCATTAAAAGTGCCAAAAGGTATTTTTCCCCCACCTAATGAGCAGACCCGTGGAGAGCTGTGTAGACTCAGGGCAGTAGATTCTTGGGTAAATGGACTGTGTAGTGTTTGTTCAGTTTCCTGGAGAAGCATATTGGTCCTTAATGTGTGAATTTGTGGTTTTTCAGTGTGTGTTTGGGATTTAGATGGAATAACAAAGCATTTTTATCTGGCTATCTGACAACAATATGAACTTTAAAAAGTATGAAATTAAAAATCCATTGCACCTAAACGACTCGGATAATTGGTGACTTTTAGTGTCTGTAGCATTTAGTGCCATAACGCGTCAGGATTGTCCATTTTTGCGCTGAAACGATAAAGGACTCACAAACCGATGGTCTGAGGAGGTGTGTGTGTGTGTGTGTGTGTGTGTGTGTGTCCCCATACCGTTTTCCCCAGGGCCCTGCTCTCATTTGGCGATGAGGAAACGCTGCTTGTGGTGATGGATAAACCATGGACTTAACAACTAGAGGGCCTGAGTTCACACCTCCCCACCCACCACTCACTAGCTGGAGGTCCTGGAATAAATCCCTCTGATTTCCTCTTCTGTACACTGGAAAAGATAACACCTACTTTGTAGCGTTGTTACTAGCACCCAGCCACAGCGTATCAAAGCGCTATGCAAGTTGCAAAATGCTTAAGAGATAGGAACTGGCGTTCCCATTGTGGCTCAGTGGGTTAAGAAGCCAACTAGCAGTACCCATGAGGATACGGGTTCCATCCCCAGTCTCGCTCAGTGGGTTAAGGATCCAGCATTGCGGTGAGCTGTGCTCTAGGTCATAGACGAGGATTGGATCCTGTGTTGCTGTGGCTGTGGTGTAGGCCAGCAGCTATAGCTCTAATTGGACCCCTAGTCTGGGAACCTCCATATGCTGCAGGTGCGGCCAAAAGAAGAACAAGAACAAGAAGAAGAAGAGGAGGAGGAAGAAGAAGAAGAAAAGAGAAAGAAGAAGGAAAAAGAAAGAAGAAAGGAAGGAAGAAGAAAGAAAGGAAGGAAAGAAGGAAGGAAGGAAGAAGAAAGATATGAGTTGCTCACGTTAATGAACCAGTTCCTGCGGACATACAGGTTCCTGATAAGGGCTCGTATTCTGCTCTTTGAAGCCAGTCACTGTAGGAGGCATCTCAGGGCCTTCCAGACACCACAAGAAAACAGATATTTCAATAAAGGGAGTCACATGAGTGTTCCGGTTTCCCAGCGCCTATGACAGTTATGTTTGCTCTATACCAGAGTCTACTCAGGGTGTGACAGCAGTAAGTCTTGAATGGCATCATACATCCAGTAATTAAGAACGACTTTATGGCTAAAAAAATGCTGACCATCATCTGAGCCTTCGGCAAGTGAAAATCCTTGTGCTGGTGAAGGGTTTTAAATATTTCAAAAATTACCAAAAGGTGAGCAAATACTGTTGGGGAAACGGCGCTGACGATAAGCTTGCTCTTCGCAGGGTTGCCACAAACCTTCAATTTGTAAGGAACGCAGGATCTTATCAACGCAGGAAAGAAACGTGCAGTAAGACAAAGTCAGACTGTGCAGTGCGGGGGCGAGAGCTGAGGCTGGGAGCAAACCAGACCAGATCTGGATTCTGGTCCTCACAGCCCTGCAAGGACCCTGTGACCTCTTATGAATGATTTCATTGTTTAGAGCTTTGGTTTCCTCATCTGCGAAAGGGACTAAGAGAACCCCTGAGTCCTTGTAAGAATGAAGTTCAGGGAGGGAGTTCCCTTCGTGACTCAGCAGTTAACGAACCCAACTAAGGTCCATGAAGATGCAGGTTCGGTCCTTGGCCTTGCTCAGTGGGTCGGGGATCCAGCATTGCCATGAGCTGTGGTGTAGGCTGGCAGCTGTAGCTCCGATTCAATCCTAGCCTGGGAAGTTCCATATGCTGCGGGTGTGACCCTAAAAAAACCCAAAAAAACAGAATAAAGTTAAGGGAGACAATTCAGGAGTTCCTGTCGTGGCTCAGTGGTTAACGAACCTGACTAGCATCCATGAGGATGCAGGTTCGATCCCTGGCCTCACTCAGTGGGTTAAGGATCTAGTGTTGCCATGAGCTGTGGTGTAGGTTGCAGACATGGCTCAGATCCTGCGTTGCTGTGGTTGTGGTGTAGGCCAGTGGCTACAGCTCCGAATGGACCCCTAGCCTGGGAACCTCCATATGTCGCAGGTGCAGCCCTAAAAGACAAAAAGACCAAAAAGAGAGAGAGAGACAATTCTGCAAAATAAATTAAATTAAGAAGATAATTCATATAAAGTGCATAAAATGTACGTCATTCACAATAACTTTTATTACTATTTAAAACAGACCCTGTGAATCAAAAGCTGACCTTTCCCAGACAGGATGGGGAGAGGATGCGTGGTACCCGAGCAGGGCCCTGTGGGGCTCCTGAGCACAAAGCCTTCTGTGTCCCCCATTTCTTGTCTTTAGGAAATGGGCCTCATTCAGCTTCCACAGCCTTCCCTCCGTTCTAAGGAGCAGGTTCAGACAGTTGCTGGTCAGGGAAGGAAGGCGATGCAGAGACAAGGGAGGACCAGCCAACAGCAGTACATCCTTGGGGCAGGATCCTGGTTCCCCCTCCAGGGATACACATAATAACACAGGCATCTTACACACCTAAGAGAAAAGTTCTACTCCTTATGCTTCTTTTAGGAAGGACTACTTTAAAATTGAACAGCTTAGAGTCCTTCCTTGTCCTTCTTCCTGGCTTAATTGCCCCCTAAACACAATCACCCATAAGCTAAAGATTAGGCGCCCTGAGCACAATTGCCTGTGGGTTAAAGATTATTAGCACACGAGGTTTTTGGGACCTTTCCTAGTCCGTTCTAATCTCTGATCCATATGCCCTTTTTTGCAAGTACTGTTACTCTAGGCAATAACCCAGAAGACCCCATCAGGATCAGGCCAAGATTCCCCCGATTCCAGCTTCAATGACTAATATTCCCCCAAAGAAAGAACGCATGTGTGCCCCAATCCTGTTTCCTCTCTGAAAGAAGACAGAGGCCGAGTTTCGGCAGCAGTGTCTGGGGACACGTCAGGTGGGGATTCAGTTGAACCCAGGGTTCAGTCCTGCAGGATTTACCCAGGCAACGGGAATGGAGCAGAAAATCAGTCTGCCAAATGAATGCGCAAATGCAAATTATACATCTAAAATCCCCCCCAGACAGGATGCGAAGCTTGTAGAAGGGGAAGACATTGTTAAAATTGAATCTGTGGAGACGCTTGTTCAATCATAAGTGCACTTAAGGCAAGGCTCCGACCTTGGCCGGAGGAGTCGCAACCAACGCTGTCCCCCTGCGAACCCTGCCTCCTGCTCTGAGTGGTTTCAGATACGGAAGTTGTTCTCCCACAAGGGCCGCTCTCAGCAGCTCCTCTCTGGGGCGCGGGTCTCCTGTGCTCTGAATCGAGCTACGCTCCTAGGCTGATCCATCCCACCCCTCCTGCCACCCTCTCCCCTCGTAGGTTTCAAATGAAAAGCATCTGAAGGCAGTAGAAAGAGGCTGGAGGCTGGAAGCTGAGATGCTGGGTTCAGCGGTACCAGGAGGAGGTGTGAGACATCAGACAAGTCACCCCTTGTCTTCTACCTCCATGACCGCATCTGTAAAATGGGCCTTCATCCTGCACAATGGGCCAGGAAGAGAGAGCCACGCAAAGGATTTTTTTTTTTTTTTTTTCCTTAACACTCACAGCCGAGGCATATGGAGGTTCTCGAGCCAGGAACTGAATTGAATGAGAATCAGGAATTCAATCCGAGCTGCAACGTAGGTGGGGTTAAAGATGATTAGCCCATGATGGATCCTTAACCCACTGCGCCAGGCCAGGGATTGAACCTGGGCCTCCAAAGCAACCAAGACACCGCAGTCAGATTCTTAACTCACCGCACCATAGCAGGAACTGCCTGCAGCCACGCAGTCCTGGCTGAGCGAGGAAAAAAGAAATGGTGTCTCCAGTGAGAGCCTTTGGCTGGGGAATGGGTTGATTATTAACATTTAATCAAAAGGCACCCTTACCCCCCGCCGCCCCCAGATCTAAAAAACTTCTCCATAACTGTTCTACGCAGGAAGCTCCAGTGGCTTCCATGTAATCAAATACAATGAATGGCTTTTTTCACCCATCCGTTTCAAACAGGGAAGATTCCTGAGAATCAAAAACTCTTGAGGGCATGCCCGCATCTGATCCATCTCTGCCCGTATCTAGCACCTGTACCGTGAGAAGGAACTATGTGCCAGCGGAGTTCCCTTGTGGCGCAGTGGGTCAAGGGTCTGGTGTTCTCGTGGCTGTGGCACGGGTTTGATCCCTGCCCTCTTTCCCCTACTGGGTTGCAGGCACCTTTTTTTTCACCTTCTGTACCATTTCATTTTTACTCCCCCGAAGCAAGGCGTTTGATTGCCAAGAGCGCAGTCATTACGGAGGAATTCTGCTGCACGGAGACAATAGGTGTGCCCCGCGGAGTTTATTATAATGGATTCAAATTCCATTTCATTTTGTTTGGTAGAAAGTCATATTCACAACTCACATTTTCCTCCCCTCCAGGGGCCTCCAACTGTTCAGATTCATACCACCAGTAAGCACTCCTAAAAGCCTGTCGGATAATATAAATGAAAATGAGAACCAGAAAGATTTTATTGTTCAGATCCTGGGGCAGGCCTTGGATGTGTTTATCTGGCACAATCTCATGGCTTACGAAGCATGCGAAAGCTCCCAGCGCGATAAAAACTTCAAATCAACGAGGCTCTTAAAAACAAAATTCTTGCAGAGACTTTTTCTTTGTTATTTTGTCACTTAAAAAAAAAAAAATCTAACAAACCTTAATGTGATAGCTAAACTTTAAAGCATCACTTAGTAGCTGTGCTCAAGCAGAAGATACTGCTTCACAGAATTTGCAAATACAGTGACAACTGCCCACTTTGTGTGTCTGTGAAAACATACCTTCCCCAAGGATGCCCTGACCTCTTCTCCTGTTTCAAAGGGTTGCCTTTAATTCCCTGGTTCCCTGTCCCCTTTGCAGTGATGTCCGCTAGGACCCAGGTCACCACTAACCCCCCCCAAATGCCCACATCAACTTGCGTCTTATTCATGAGAATCCAGCGTGGTTTGTCTGAACGTTGTGTATTTTCTCACGTGTTTCTTTGCATAAGGTTTTCCCTCTGTCTAAACCCCTCTCATCAACACTCCCTTCTTTTTTTTTCTGGCCACACCCTTGGCATGCAGAAGTTCCCAGGCCAGGGATCAAACTCAGGCCACAGCAGTGACAACGCTGGTCCCTTTGCCTCTGGGCACCAGGAAAGTCCCAACCCTCCCTCCTTTGCTGGCATGATTCTGCCTCATCTCTGAAGCCTTCTTTCAAGTCTTGATTCTCACCCGCCAAGGGCACATCCCTACTTCCCTCCCCCACTGCCATCAACTGAGTGGGGGACCCTTGGCGACTCCTCTGTGTCCTGAATGACCCCTCATATGGCATCTTAGGTCAGATGAGCTTTGCGTGTGGCAGTAACCCTGGACCCCAGGCTTTATGGGTTCCCCTTTGACCTTCCCCCAGGTCAAGTCCAAGCTGAGCCCGCCTGGAACCTGTGCCCCTCCCCTTCCCAGACCAAGTTCAGATGCCCAGGGTCTGGGAATTCCCACCCAAATGACCCTAAGTCTGCTGTGGGTGCACCTTCCAACGGGGGGGCACTCACTGGCGTGAACACCCCTAGGCTCGAAGGGGACAGTGGCAGCTGGTGGCAGTTGAGGCTCAGTTCTCTCCCCCTCCTTCAGGGTTCAAAGTCAGACGTGAGGGAGGGCGAGGCCTGGGGCCAGCAGCCACGGTGCCGCCACTCATGAAATCTAAGCGAATTGCCCAAGAATTCTTTTTTTTTTTTTTTTTTTTTGGTCTTTTTATCTCTCTTTTTTGTTGTTGTTGTTGTTGTTGCTATTTCTTGGGCCGCTCCCTCGGCCAGATCGTTAACTCACTGAGCAAGGGCAGGGACCGAACCCGCAACCTCATGGTTCCTAGTCGGATTCGTTAACCACTGCGCCACGACGGGAACTCCTGCCCAAGAATTCTAAAAGCAGGGCTCCTTCCAGGCCCAGGTGTCAAAGAAGGAAACTAGGGTATGGTTTTTGTTTTTATAAAATTTTTATTTTTTCTATTATACCTGATTTATGATGTTCTGTCAATTTCTGCTGTACAGCACAGTGACCCAATCACTTTAGGGGTATGTTTAAATTTTTTAGGGTATGTTTTATTGAACAGTTCCTATGTGGCCATGGACCGTGAGCCTCCATTCATGCTCCAGCCTGGCCTGCAAACGTCAGGGCAGGTCTGGGGACAGTCCCCTCGAGTGGTGCTTTGGGTGGTGGACTCTCACAGTGGACTCAGTGTGGGTCCCCCTCCAGACTTTGGGGGACTGGCCAGGGCAGAGCAGTGATATCAAGCCTCCTCAGGAAACTTTGCTGGAGAAATTTTTCAGGTGTTGAAAAAGTATGACAATAACAAATTGTGAGTTCCAACCAGAGTGGTGGTTTTTTGTCTTTAAGAGGTTTTGGGGGGGAGTTCCCATCAGGGCTCAGTGGAAACGAATCTGACTAGCATCATGAAGACACAGCTTCAATCCCTGGCCTCGCTCAGGGGGTTAAGGATCCTGCGTTGCTGTGAGTTGTGGTGTAGGCCAGTGGCTGCAGTTCTGATTCAATCCCTAGCCTGGGAACCTCCATATGCCGGGGGTGCGGCCCTCAAAAGACAACTAAATAAATAAATATTTTTTTAAAAGAGGTTTTTTGGATTTTGTTTTTTGTGGCATGCCAAAGTTCTCGGGCCAAGGCTTGAACCTGCATCATAGCAGGGAAAATACCAGATCCTTAACCCACTGAGCCACTAGAGAACTCCCAGATTGGTATTGAATAGAGACTGTTTCCGTTTGAATTTTACCTCTTGGTAATACTGATGCTTCAGTATTTGAGACTGTATCCCTTTTTGAGGAAGTATATTCTACCATGATAAATTCTTTTTTTTTTTAGGGCCACGCCTGCAGCACACAGAAGTTCCCAGACTAGGGGTCAAGTCAGAGCTACAGCTGCCAACCTATGCCACAGCCACACAGCAATGCCAGACCCAAGCCTTGTCTGAGACCTACACCACAGCTCACGGCAATGCCGGATTAACCCATTGCGTGAGGCCAGGGATTGAACCCGCATCCTCATGGAAACTAGTCAGGCTCGTTACTACTGAGCCACAACAGGAACTTCCTGCCACGATAAGTTCTAAGGGAGATTTTCCTGCGGTGCCACAGTATGTGACAGAATCAGCTGGATGCTGAATATTGGCAGCAGGAACGTGCAGGTAGAGGCTTGTCTGGTGGTCACCTTTTGTAACTTTAAACACCCTGCACCAGGGGACCGCAGACAGCAGTGCACAGAGAGACGGCAAGGAACCAGAAAAAAATGCTGGTCAGGATTTTGTGGTTTTGTTTTTGTTTTTGTTTTCCTCTGCTGTACCTGCAACACATGGAAGTTCCCAGGCGAGGGGCTGAATCAGAGCTGCAGCTGAGGCCTAGGCCGCAGCCACAGCAACGCCAGATTGGAGCCACCTCCGCAACCTATGTTGCAGCTCGCGGCCACACTGGATCCTTAACTCACTGAGCGAGGCCAGGGATCGAACCCACATCCTCATGGTCGAATAACCCACTGAGCCACCAAGGAAACCCCTGTTTTTGCTTTGTTTTAAGATTCCAAGGGACTCTGTGGAGCCCACCGCCCTAAACCAGAAATGGACCCAGGACCCTTGTCACCTGTGCTGTTTGATCATACATGTGATTTTGTTTTCAACCTTGGCATGACCCTCTGACGGGGGATGTGTGTTCTTCTCGCCCACAGATGAGCCACCTGAGGTGAGAGCCTTGGGTGATTCATTCAAGTTCACCGAGCAAGTTAATGGTGAATCCAGGGCTGGATAAAAGACCTCTGGCTCCGAGCCCGGCATCCCAGGGATCACCAGCAACTGGCAGGTCTGAGGAATTTCTTCAGCTCCCTAAGTGTTTCGCAGAAAGCCTTACGGCTTAGCTGTCTCTTCAAAGGCGTCTGTTTGTCAGGATAATGCCAAGTGGCGGTGCATTTTCCTTGCTCAAGAGACAGTCTGGCAATAGCGCTCAGAAATCCCGGTGGCTTCATCAATAATGGCATCAGGGCTGGCAAAGCGACTCGGTGGCATTTCTGAAGTCGCGGGTTTCTGCAGCACTAACAGACCATTATTGGAGAGGGAAAAAAGCTCTCATCCCATTAGCATCACCGTTTCAAGCAAGCACATAGAAAAGCTTTTAAAGCTTCCAGAGCAAACACATGAATTTTCTCTCTTTAAAAAAAAAAAAAAAAAAAAAAAAAAAACCCAAACAAAAGCACTGCCCTTAGAATGGTCCCCAAATGATTTTTTTTTTTTGCCATTAATTGTGCAGTCATAAATACGACCCCTTGTCTTCCCCAGCTCTTTCATAAAAACTAGCCCACAAACACTGTCTGTTCAAAGATGACGAGAGAGAGGAACTCTGCTTTGAGAATTGCTATCATCCATCCCAAGCTGCCTCTTCTCTGCAGCAGGAAGGAGTCTCCCAGCATCCGCCTCCCATCGCTTGGTCTCCTTCTTCCAGGCAGAAGCTCAGCCACCCCTGCTCAGCAGCCCAAGCCCACAGCTCCTTGAAACTGCGTGCAAGCCCCTGCGTCCTTGTCTTTTGAAGTAAAAGGCTTTTCCTTCAGCCTCCCAGGCCTCTGCTCAGTCTCAAAAGCCTGGCTCAAGAGAGTTCATATTTAGGAAATCCTGGGGCGTTCCTGTCGTGGCACAGGGGATTTGAATCCTACTAGGAACCATGAGGTGGCAGGTTCGATCCCTGGCCTCGCTCAGTGGGTTAAGGATCCGGCGTTGCCATGAGCTGGGGTGTAGGTTGCAGATGTGGCTCGGCTCTGGCGTGGCTGTGGTGTAGCCAGCAGCTGTAGCTCTGATTGGACCTCTAGCCTGGGAACCTCCATATGCCACAGGAGCGGTCCTCAAAAGACAAAAAAAAAAAAAAAGGACATCAGCCAAAAACTAGTTAAAATCTCGGTGATGTCACGCCTGCCTTGGCCCTTGAACTTGCTCTAACTGCTTTTCACGCATGATCGCTCCCTGGCTTAATTGCTTCCTTTTACGAATGGCTACTTTCTAGTTGGAGTCCTACTGCACCCAGGGCCTTCTTTTGTCATTGGAACCCTCCCTGACACCCCTTCCCTGTACGCAGTCTTCTTCCCAGAGAGAAGGTCAAGGGACGATAACCCCAGAAACAACCAGAACCCATCCCCCGACTGATGCCGGCCTTGATGACTCTGAAATGATCTGTGGAGGAGAGGAATGCAGGCACCCCAATTACTATCAACAGCCCTGTTTTTTCAAACTAAACCTATAACCACCCCCCCCTGCTATCCCCTCTCAGGAGAGGACACGATTTTGAGGCATTAGCCTGCTGTGGCCGCCTTTGCCTGGCAAAGCTGCAACACCTCCTTCCTGCTTCACCCCAAACTCTGTCTCGAGACTCAATGGGGGCCCCTGTACAGAGGCCGCGTTTCAGGTACATCTTGTCTTTATATTCTTCTGCAAAATGTGTCTGGAACCTCTTTTCCTCCCAAATACCCAGGTTTCCTGGTCGCCCTAAGGTTTCTGTGGAGCAAAAGGCAAGGGCCACCGTGACTAGATTTTAGCTCGAAGCCTAACACTATCTTTGGGTCCCCCGGCCCCAGAAGCAGCTCGTGGCGTCCCTTCTTGGGTGTCTCTCCAGAGAGAATCTTCGCATGGCTCAACAGACCCAGGCAGATGCGAATTTTCTATATACAAATGTTTGCAAGCTACCTAACTAGTCTTATACTATGTTTCTGATTATATATGTATTTGCCGAGTATTGACTAATATAGATTTTTGGGGTTGATTCTGTTGGGGTTTTCAGCTAAACAGTGATAACACTTTAAATTGGACTCCATTTATACAGCAAAAAAAGACAGAAAACATACTAACGTGTAAACTCAAAAAATAATGTGCAGGAGCCCCTTTGTGGCTCAGCGGTTAGCAAACCCGACTAGGATCCATGAGGACCTGGGTTCGATCCCTGGCCTTGCTCAGTGGGTTAAGGATCCAATGTGGCCGTGAGCTGTGGTGTCGGTCGCAGATGCAGCTCAGATCTTGCATGGCTGTGGCTGGGGTGTAGGCCAGCAGCTGTAGCTCTGATTTGAGCCCTAGCTTGGGAATCTCCATATGCCGCAGGTGCAGCCTTGGAAAAAAAAAAAAAAAAAAAAAAAAAGTTGAAAGCAGAGGAGGCAGGATGGGACAGAAAACCCTCAGGTCCAGAGCTAGAATTGTGTGCTGGGCAGAAATAGCCAGGCTCTTACACCAGCTTTGCTCTGTCCATTGCCAGGGGTTGTGCTGAGAACAGTGTAATTGGCACAAAAGCTGAGATGGCTCCTGTGTGTCATATTGTGGGATTTGTAATAAGAAATATGGATTTGCTTCCAGTTTGTGTGTACATATGTCCGAATATGTTTTTGCTCCCTTTCTGGCAGAGCTCCTAAAACCCTTGGAATTATCCAAGGGATGAGGGGGCATCCAAGAGGTCTTTTGTTATGTTAACCAGGCCACTTTTGGAAAACAGGCAAGAATGAGGGCTGATTGCCGGGAGAACCAACCTGTGATTAGGGCGCCTGGGCTTTCAGTCCCACGGGGCCTCCCAGCCCCCACTCAGGGGAGGGGAAAGGGACTGAAGGTTGAATCAGTCACCAAGGGCCAGTAATTTAATCAGCACGTCCTTTTTAATGTAGCCTCCATAAAACCCCCCAAAAAGACTGGGGTTTTGAGTATGCAGAATTGGGGGTGGGGGATGGCATTAGTGAATACATCGGGATGGGGTGGGGGATGGCGTGCCCGGGGAGGGCATGGAGGTTCGGTGCCCTTTCTTCATACCCTGCCCTGTGCCCCTCTTCCTTCTATTCCTGAGTTATGTCCTTTTATTTCACCCTGGGCATCTACTGTTTCGCCAGTTCTGTGAGCCGCTCTAGCAAATTGATCCGAGCCTCGGAGGATCCCTGGAACCTCTACAGCCACTCGGAAGCACAGGCGACAACCTGGGCTGGCGCCTGGTGTCTGGTCTAAACTGGGGGGAGCTGTCCGTAGGACCAAGCCCGTAACCTGCGGGATGGGACGCCCCCTCCAGGTAGGTAGTGTCAGGGTTGCGAGGACCCCACACACATCAGAATTAGGTGTAGACTCTTACCCTGAGCAAAGCTATCTGCTGGAGGCTATCAGCTAACCCTCTGCTCCTAACTAAAGATCCCTCTCGGCAGCAGTTGCTGTCCTCACAATGTCCTACATGAGAAAAAGACTGGAAAATACCTCTCTCTCTTTCTTTTCTTTTTTCTTTCTTTTTTTTTCTTTTTTTGTCTTTTAGGGCAGCACCCACGGCATATGGAGGTTCCCAGGCTAAGGGTTGAATCGGAGCTTAGCCTCCAGCCTACACCACAGCCACAGTAACGCCAGATTTGAGCCAAGTCTGCGACCTACACCACAACTCATGGCAACACCGGATCCTTAACCCACCGAGCGAGGCCAGGGATTGAACCTTCGTCTTCATGTATACTAATCATATTCATTTCCCCTGAGCCATGACGGGAACTCCAGCCATGTCAAGAACTCCTCTCTCTTTTTTTTTTCTTTTTTTTTTTTTCCATATGCACCTGCGGCCTATGGAGGTTCCCAGGCTGGGGGTTGACTCGGAGCTGTAGCTGCCGGCCTTTTTAAGAAGTGGAATTAATACAACAGAGTAAACACAGCCACAGCAATGCAGGATCCAAGCCACGTCTGTGACCTACACCACAGCTCACAGCAATGCCAGATCCTTAACCCACTGAAGGAGGCAAGGGATTGAACCCGCGTTCTCGTGGAGACTAGTCCAGTTGATGCCCACAAAGCCACCATGGGACCTCCAAGACTAGAAAATACCCTTGAGAGAACAAAGGGGAATATGCCAAAGGGCAGCCTGTGTCCTTTGATTGGGAAACTTAACTTCCTAAAGATGTCACTTGTCCCTAAATTAAGCTAGAGATGTAAGTGCCATCCTGTAAAAGGGTCATCCGCAGCACAAGTTGATTATGAAGTTCATCTGGGAAAAGTAAACAAGAATCGCCAGGAAAAATTTGAAAAAGAACAACAGAAGAGTCACACTTGACCTTGAACGACACAGCCTGAACTGTGTGGGACCACTCATACGTGTATCTTTTTCAGTGTAATGCCTGTATGTCTATAGATCGATCTGTAAGTGTGAGGGGGAAAGCGTTTGCGCTGTTTTAGAGCACACAATATGCAGAATCAAAAGAACTAGAGTTCGGATTCTATCCAAACTGTTTCAGTTTCCTGACCTTGGATGAGTCATTTATCAATCCTTTTTCTGCTTTTGTTTGTTTGCTTTAGGGCTACACCCATGGCATATGGAGGTTCCCAGGCTACGGGTTGAATTGGAGCTGCAGCTGCCAGCCTACATCACAGCCACAGCCACCCCAGATCCTTAACCCACTGAGCGAGCCCAGGGATAAAACCCAAGTCCTCATGGATACTTGTCGGGTTTGTTACCACTGAGCCATGACAGGAGCTCCTCAATCCCTTTATTTTTGAGACAGAATGAGCACAACTTGGATTTTTTTCCACCCTAAGGAGGGTTAGTGCCCTTAATCCTCAAGCTATTCAAGGGTCAACTCTATGTGTTCCGGTTATAATCTCTTTAATCAAAACAGTGTAGGAGCGCCTGCTGCGATGCAGTGGGTTAAGGATCCAGCATTGCCACAGCTGTGGCTTGGATTTGATCCCTGGCCCAGGAATGTCCATGTGCCACAGGTGTGGCCAAAAAAGAAACAAAACAAAACAGTGTGACATTAGTGAATGAAGATGGACCAACGGAACAGAATAGAAAAATTAAATTATAGATCCAAATATGGTCCAAAATAAAAGCAACATCCCAAGTCAGTGGGGAAAAGATGACCTTTTTAAGAAGTGGAATTAATACAACAGAGTAAACAAGAAAAAAACATTAAAATTGAGTCCCTTTCTCATTGATCAACACCAGAATAGACGCCAAATGCATAAGAGAGATAAAAATATAAAAACCTTCGCGTACTAGACGGAAATATAAGTAAACTCCTCTATGGTCTGGAAGTGGGGAGAGCTTTCTTAACAATTATTCAAAAGCCAGAAGAAAGAAAGGACACGTTCCAGGCCTGCTTTGCTTCTCCTTCCTGAGCAATGTGGCGAGAAGGCCAAGCACACTCAAAATAAGCCCCCGTTGATCGTCTTGTCACTTTCTCTGGATGCCCATTCATCTCAGAGTGCCTTCCCCCAGCACCCTCTCCCCAAAGGAAAAACAAAGACGAAACCAGCACAGAAAGAGCAGAGTCAGATGCAGGTGCAGTTACGTCGCCCACTACGCTCTTCACGCCACAGGAAATGGAGCATCCCTCTCAGCACTGGCTGCGCCTGGCACGCTCTCTTTTCCCATAAGCAGCCCAGCTGCTTTCCTTTCCGTTTGTCTCATGCTGACCCAGTGTAAAACTGAAAGGGGCACCAGAAATGGGGGATCACGCCCTGGAAAGGGTAGTTTGGAGGCAGCACTTGGAGCTGCGGGAAGAGCTCCGGTCACTGTCATGACCCCTTCTCTGCCTCCAGCTGGTCCAGGGTGCTACCAGGTCACTCAGCTCCTGGGTGCCTCACCTGCAGGACGCCAACAGTGACCGGGCTGCCGTCCCTACGTAGTCGCCAAGAGGATGACTCCGGATAATGTCTTTGAGCAGATCCATCTCCCTTTTCCGTGGGCCTGAGCTGGAGTGAGCAGGATGGGGTAGTGCAGCCAGAAGAAGAAGGGGCATGAGGATTGGTGCGAGAGGGCATCTGAGGAGGCCAGCTGGGAGCTCCAGGGGAACAGAGCAGGGCAGGCGAGTCTTGGGCGGAACATGGGAGAGAGAGGAAGGGAGCAGGATGGAAGGGAAACCCAGAGCAGGGGGGATGGAAAGAGCAGGAGGGAAGCCAGTGCAGTGGGCTGAGTGCCTGGAGCTGGCTGCTCAGGGCAGCTGGCCACGGGCAAGGAGCAAAGCCCACCCCTGCCAGCCCCCTCCACCGGGCCGGTACGGCACACCCACGGGTGGATAGAGAAACAAAGTGTGATCCTACATAACAGGGGGACATTCCTTAGCCTTCAAAAAGGAAGGCCATGCTGATGCATGCCACGACATGGATGAAGCTTGAGGATGTGACGCTAAGGAAAAAAGCCAGTCACAAAAGGACGGATATGGCACAATTTCACTGACCTGAGCCACTCAAAGCAGTCAGATTGTAGAAACAGAAAGCAGAAGGGTGGTTGCCAGGGGCTGGGAGGAAGGGGAAAGATGAGGTAAGTTGCTGGGCACTGAGTTCATGTTGGGGGGATAAAGTTTTGGGTACAGATAACGTGGATGGTTGCAAAACATTGCGGAGATATTCAGTGCGATTGAATGGTGCCCTTTATAAGTAGTTCAACTAATAAATGTCATATTGTGTGTATTTTACTGCAATTAAGAAACAAAAACCACCCTAATGGGCCCAGAATGGGCTGGGTCTTGGCATCAGAACTGAGGAGGGGCTGGTTGTGTTGGGGGAGGGGTGCTGGGGTAGGAAGGTGGCGTCCGACCTGTCACACAGTCGGGCACAGACGCCAGGGCTGGGCCAGGGTCCGGAGGAGACCTGGAGGAAATGTGCTCTGGATTTGGCTGTTTCCCAAACTTGGCCTCCAGGAACCCCTGCTCCTTGAGAACGACGAGCTCCCCTGACCCAGGGACCTTCAGGAGCTTTGCAGAATGAGCAGCCCCAGCCCCATCCTCTGCCACCAGCAGGTGATGCGTGCAGGAGGGAAGCATGGCCCTTTGTCCTTTTGTAATGGTAAAAGCCCAGAAGGTCTTGGTGACCAGAGAGTTCCCTTCCCACAGGATGTGACAGGCCATTTACCAAGGCAGCTCTGGGATCTTTCATGGTCGTTCAATTTGCATGAAATGAGCACAGCCTGGGGGACTGAAGCAATGTAATCTCAACCCTTAATTACTCTGCTTCCTCATTGACAAGACAGCTGCATCCGATGCAATTGGTCGTAAGGCCGTAAATACTGAAAACAGCCAATAGCGCAGAGCATATGCAAGCAGAGCTCCAGCGAGGCAGGGGCGGCTCACGGGGGCGGCTCACGGAGAGGATATGAAGCAGGTAAGGACTGCCTCACCCCTCACTCTTCTTCCAAGAAATCGGATGAAACCACATGCCCATGTTACATCAGCCACACCTGTCACCTCCAACCACAGGGACACAGCAATACCGGGGGACTTTGACACCAAATTGTCAGTCTGTTATCATAAAGACACTGAGCCACCTTTCAGAAAGCAGAATTGTTTCCCTGCCCTCTGTTCGCAGGCTCCTCGATCCTGACTCAGAGCAGAGCTTCTCCTGTGACTCGTGCAAGGCAGGATAGAGCTGCAAGCGAGGAGGGAGTGGGGGTATTCCTCATATGTTAGCAAATTTAACTCTAAATGACCTTGAGAGGTAGGCACCTTTACCCCCAGAAAGGCTGAGTCACCTACCCAAGGTGACTCAGCCAATAAGTGACATGGTTGAGACTTGAACCCAGATCTGTGCTTTTCTTCTCTACTCCACATGGCTGCCTCCCTTAGCAGAGCGGGCAAACCCAGCAGTTTCTCTATAAGGTCTCTGCTTGGCCCCCACAACTCCCGAATGACCGAGTATCTTCTACACTTTTCAGACTCTGTGTTCCTTCCACTCCTCCACCCCAAATCGGCACACAGATCTAGTAGTAGTCATTTACACTTTAGTCTGAACTGCAGCCCCAGTGTTACTTGTCCAAGGAGTAATTTGCATGAAACAGCTCTGCTTTAATAGGAATGGGGGCCCAGGGAGGGGCACAAACGTGTGGACCTTATCAGGAATAAAATAGGTATAAGTGAACAGATGCGGGAAGACAAGCACTCTTCAACTCCTACTTGTGAGGCATGAAATACTCATCCTACATATCCAGGTAGCTATTTCTAGTCTTTATCAGGCCATTGCCCACTTGTCTAAGCTATGACATAAATTAACCACAAGGTGAGACAAGTGGTCTCACCAATGTCCTTTTAAACTTGTTTGCTTTTTTATGTTATTTATTTGTTTATTTGTGTCTTTTTAGGACCACACCCATGTTGTTGCTATTTCTTGGGCCGCTCCCGCGGCATATGGAGGTTCCCAGGCTAGGGGTTGAATCAGAGCTGTAGCCACCAGCCTGCACCACAGCCACAGTAACTCGGGATCTGAGATGCATCTGCGACCTACACCACAGCTCACAGCAACGCCGGATCCTTAACCCCCTGAGAGAAGCCAGGGATCAAACCCACATCCTCATGGATGCTAGTCAGGTTCTTTAACCACTGAGCCACGACAGGAACTCCTAAACTTGTTTGCTCTTTTAAAGATTCTCTTTTACATATGTACACATCACATTTGTATAAAGATGCTTTAGTGAGAACAGAGAAATCTATCCATCATCCTCTTTGTTTTATTGGGTTTTTGTTGTTGTTGTTGCCTTTGGCTTCTGGTTCCCTCTCACCCCAACAACTGTATCATTTTGGTCTGTTTCTCTGGAAAACCCAGACTAAAGCAGAGTTGAGGACCCAGACTAATAAACCCACAAAACTCAAGGTAAGAATTCAGGAGTTCCCGTCGTGGCGCAGTGGTTAACAAATCCGACTAAGAACCATGAGGTTGCGGGTTCGGTCCCTGGCCTTGCTCAGCGGGTTAAAGGATCCAGCGTTGCCGTGAGCTTTGGTGTAGGTTGCAGACGCGGCTCGGATCCCACGTTGCTGTGGCTCTGGCGTAGGCTGGTGGCTACAGCTCCGGTTAGACCCCTAGCCTGGGAAACTCCATATGCCACAGGAGTGGCCTAAGAAATGGCAAACACACACATACACACACACACACAAAGAATTCAGCACACATGGAGTTTCCGTTGTGGCTCAGCAGTAATGAACCTAACTAGTATCCATGAGGATGCAGGTTCGATCCCTGGCCTCATTCAGTGGGTTAAGGATCCAGCATGGCCATGAGCTGCGGTGTAGATCGCAGCCACAGCTATGCAGGAATCAAGCCTCATCTGTGACCTACGCCACAGCTCGCAGCAATGTCGGATCCTTAATCTACTGAGTGAGGCCAGGCATCGAATCCGCATCCTCATGGATCCTAGTCGGATTTGTTAACTGCTGAGCCATAAAGGGTACTTCCCTCTCTTTCTATAATAAAGTATGTTTCACAAGGAACCACACTTCTCTCAATCACCATAGCGGATCAGTGCCTGCAGCCTGGCCTTTGTCACATAGCAGGTGCTTCCCAAATCTTCGTGGAATGAGAAACCTGAATGGGAAAGAAGAATGCTTTTTCTGACAGCCTGGGAGAGAAATAGGTGGGTCTGGACCGTAGAGTCAGATTGGAAGTCAGTACAGCTTGGGTCCTCGCAGCCACTGAGCCTCGCACTTGGGGGGTCTGTGAAGGGGCCTCCAACACCGTTTGGAAAGTCTGCTAAGAGGCTACGTCTGGAAAACTGCTTTGAAGCCACTTTATTAAAGATCAACAGAATTCATAATTTTTATTCGAAGCAGTGTCAAGGTTGAAGGTTCTCGTCAAGCTAAATCTAGGATTCAGGGTTATATGAAGCACGAATTTGAAAACCACAGGCCTGGGTGATTACTTGAAAATATTAGAAGCAGAAAGGATGGCTCTACTGCCAGAAAGGCACCCAAGACAGAACACAGACGCCAAGTAGAAATCCGTCTGTAATCCACAAACATCTCCCCATCCGGGAAGAAGGAAAGACTGCATCATGACTTAGGTGCAGGTCCTGCTTCTGCAACTCAGACACTGGGGTACGATCAAGCTTAAAAGAGGAACGACAGGAGTCTTGCTTTCTTGGAAGCTAAGAGGCATCACACGACAAATCATAAAGCAGCCTGAGAAATAACCAAAATCATCACGGCACTCAGATTAAGAAAAAGGACGGGGGAGGAGGGGAAACACATCTTTTAGATCTGACAGCTATGACTCATGAAAAACGTTGAAATAGACCAAAACGATGATGCGGTAATTGCAAGACGAAAGTAAGCACTGCCTCATCCTGGATCTTTTCATTCTGTGGGGTTTACACCGTTATTCAAGCTGTTTTAGTTCTGTCCACCGTAGCTAACCCCAGCAGTACAAATGCTTCTTGCCCATAGACATGCAAATTAATTCTGCATAGAATAATGGATTTCCTCCCTCCTGTCCCTGGAAAAAGGCAAATTTGTGTCTATTTATAAATTCTTTTTTAGCATTTCTTATTTGCCTGTGTGCGTTTGTCTAGGTGAATTCTCCTTTGAACTAAGGTCTTACTGTTTCCCTCATTTATGAATGAATTAAATAAAATCTTTGGAGTTCCCTTCATGACTCAGTGGTGAACGAACCAGACTAGGATCCATGAGGATGCTGGTTCAACCCCTGGCCTCGCTCAGTGAGTTAAGGATCCAGCCTTGGCGTGAGCTTGGTGTAAGTCGCAGACATGGCTCGGATCCTCCATTGCTGTGGCTGTGGTGTAGGCCGGTGGCTGCAGCTCTGATTCGACCCTTAGCCTGGGAACCTCCATATGCCAATGGTGAGGCCCTAAAAGGACCAGAAAAAAAAAATCCTTGACATATGCTCATTTTATAAGTCTGTGACCGTCATTATCATAGCCTCTTTTAAAACAAACCCCGGGGCACCTCAATGTTCATTGCTGTGTTATTTACAATACCCAAGAGATGGAAGCAGTCTAAGTGTCTATCAACAGAAGAATGGATAAAGAAGATGTGAGATAGATATACATATATTCCACACACAATGGAATATTACTCAGCCATGAAAAAACACCAAATTCTGCAATTTGCAACAACATGGATGGCCCTGTAGGGTATTATGCTTAGAGAAAGAAGTCTGATGAATACTCCGTGTGGTCACTTCCGTGGGAAAGTCTGAAAGAGAAAACAAGCAAATGTATATACCAACACAGAAACAGACTCGTGGATCTAGAGAACAAACTAGGGGCTAGCAGTGGGGAGAGGAAAGAGGAAGCGGGGAGCCGGGGGTGGGTGACTAAGGGATACCAACAACTGTGCATAAAAATCGATAAGCCAGAAGTGTGCCGCACAGCAAAATAGAGTCATTGTTTTGAAATACCTTTAGATGGAGTAGAAGCTATAACAATATTGAATCACTATGTTATACGCCTGAAACTAATATCGTAAGTACTATCAGTCAGCTGTACTCCAATTTAAACACACACACACATCAGAGAGTTTTGACAACAAGTAGTAGAAAACCCCGATTCCACCGGCTGAAGCGGTAAGGGAGATTAATGAATCGACATAACGATAAGCACAGAGAAGGACAACCCCAGGGCTGGCTAAGCCAGGCTCTCCCCATCACTCCCTGCTCTGTGCAGCTCTCCACACTGGCCAGGCTGCCTTCAAGGTGACAAGACGGCTGATGCAGTTCTGGTGCCTCAAGGAGACGTGCTCGCATCCAGAGGACCAGGGCGAGAAAAGCACGTCTTTCTATACATGTCTTTCCATGAGTAAGACCCCCCCGGGGTCTGGGGGAGACAACTGCTTCCACACCCCACTGGGAAGACCTGTACCGTGGCCCATTCCTGACCCAGTGCTGAAAGGCGGTGACAGCAGAGCGACGGGCTCAGTGGGGCATGTGGCAGGGGCTCAGGAATACCCCAGCTCTGGGATGAGAAAGCGTAAGCAACGCCACCCCATCTGGATGTTGGTCTTACAAAGAGAAGTAAATCTACCATACGAACCCGCAAGATGGATGGTTTTCCAGCAAAGCGAAAGGTCCGAAGAAATAGCCTATCAAATCCATGGTTTTGATGGGGGTGGGAGGGAAATAAAACCGCAGGGGGAGCCACTCTTCCTTAGTGTTTTTGCGACACAGTGATGCTTCAAGCATCTCAACATCCCAGAATCAGGCCGTCTTACACACACCCCAGATTCAGCTTCTATTTTTCAAATAAATGCTTTTTGCATCCTTCAAAGCACGTTTGAACATGTTAAGAGATTAACATCCTCATCACTATTTTAAATCCACAAATAAGTAAGACATACCTAGTCTTTATGTGTCAGTTTTCAGCCCATGTTTGCAGCTGTTGTTAAAGCACTAGAATTATTTGCTAAGCGAGATGGGGGATTAATATTTATTGAGTGTCTACTCGGCAGGGTGTGAATTAATTTACAGCTCTCATCTCACATAGTCCTTACCCCAGTAATAGGAAACATATTTTAAATTTATCTTTATTTTAACTGGTAAGTCGGAAAAAATTGTTAAGGCGTTCCCTGGTGGCTCTGTGCGTTCACAGTGTGACATCGCTGCTGTGACTCCTGTCTATCCCTGGCCCAGGAACTTCTGCATGCCACGGGTGCAGCCACAAAGAAAGAAAAAGAAGATGTGCCCTTGTCCACATTGTACTGCATTGAAACACAGGTAGGCGGAATTGGGGCGCTGGGGTCCTTCACAGCCACCCTCTGCGGCCGTCACTTCCATTTTTCCCATTGTCCTTGCTGTTCTTTCTCTGCCCCTCTTTCAAAAGGCACGCATAAGTTTTGCAGAAGTGCATGTGAGCTCTCAAAATAAAATGACGGCATTCCAGTAGTTCCCTGGAATTCCCAAGACATTCTCATTTGTGGATGGGCAAGGTACGAGTGGGTTTGGGGTTAATTACCTTTTTCTGCCTGCCTCAAAAAAATTATGGGGGTGGCGGTAGCTGTGATGAGCAGCAGTTTTCTCTACCAGCGCACACAAACAATCTTTTACTTGGATTTGCTGTCTATATTCGCTTTGGGTTTCTTTTTGCATTGTCACAACCATTTTGCCTTCATTATTTAAGCCTATTCAGGCTGCTGTAATCAAAGCACCACAGCCTAGGCCCATGGTAAGCGACCGAAGCTTATTTCTCACAGTTCTGGAGGCTGGAAGTCTGCGATCAGGGTGCCAGCAGGCTGGGTGTCTGGTGACAGTTCACTGCCTTGTTCATACATAGCCCTCTTTTTATTGTGCCCTTAAAGTGGTGGAAGAAGCATGGGAACTCTCTGGGGTCCCTTTTCTAAGGGCACTCATCCCATTCAGGAAGGCTCCACCTTCAGGCCCTACTCACCTCGCAAAGGTCCCGCCTCCCAACCCCACCACACTGGGGCTTAGGATTTCAACAGATGGATCTGGGGAGGCAGACACATTCGGTCTGATCAAGGTCTCCGGGCCCTTGAATCATTTCTGCTAAATGCTTATGCTCGCGTCTAAATCGTATCTTCTTTTAATCCCTGGAAATTCCCCCAAGGTATCTGAGATCTGTCCCATCATGCCTAGATGAAAAGCATGGTTTAAATGTATCAACTACCATCTCGTTTCCCCAAGACCCTTTGTAAAACTTGCCAATGAAGTTGCAAAACCTTGATATCAATTTCAGTTAGGCTGCATAAAGCCAGAGCTTCACCCAAGAGCGAGGGCTCGATGGTCAAGAAAAAAAGGAACTAATATCCAACTAACTTGTCTCTCTTTGGGCAACCCTTGAAACGCACGATGACCTGAGAAGCATTTTGCTGTTGACAAAACCCGACGCTTCCTCTCTGTTTCTCTTTCCTTCTTCCCCGTTGCTCTATAGAAATGCATGGATTCCACAACCTTAAAAACACATCTTAGAGCACGAAGAGCCCCCAAGATGGGCTGGGTAGAGGTTGGCTCTTAGCCTGATTGATCTGCCATATTTGTTTTATTCCTCTTTTTATTACCCCTCCGCTCATCCCTGGATCCTTAAAACACACCTCAGTGACACATCTGGCACCTCCAACAGCGCTTGCCGACCAGTATTTTTTTTTTCAGCTCTCCAGGCACAGAAGAGCCTCTGGATAATTAAGGATGTTACGAGCTTGTATTTTTACAGTAATGGTTTTTCAGATCTGTGGACGGGTAAGGCAGCACGCTCATAAGCGCAGCATTCCCAAAGCATCGCTTGCACACTTACCGAAGAAAGGAGTCCAATTTTCCACGGCTTTCTTTGGAGCTGGACACGTAGAAAAGAGACAGCTGCTTTCATACAGCACAGAATCCCTACGACACGAGCACCGGGCATGACAGAGCCAACCAAATGCTGACTTTTTGAGGGGAGCAAGAAAGAAAGGCTTATAATGACTTTTCAAGTGCATTTCCCCCAGTACGACACAGTGTGAATCTCTCTCTTAGAAAAAGATGGCAAAACTGCATTTGCAACAGATAAGCTCGGCAGACATGCTTTTCAGTTTTCATAACAGAAATGACACAGAAAACAAGATTTCACCGTGGCTCCTGTCTTTCTTCCTTAAAACATCCACTGTCGAGAGTTTGGCCAAAATAAGTAACATTACAAATCCCAGCAAATGCAACGTCACCACGTTTTTCCCTTGCTTGACTGGTGGAAACTCTGCCTCGATATCCCCTCAAATGTTTTTCCAGTTTTTAAAGCTGTGATAAAATACACACAACACAAAATTTGCTCTCAACTATTTTCCTTTGTGCCGTTCAGTGGTCTAAAATCCATTTTAATGGTGTGCAACCCTCACCACCATTCATCTCCAGACTTTCCGTCTCATAAAACTGAAACTGTCCCCATTAAACAATAACTCGCCATCCCCCACCCCCAGGCACTGGCAGCCACCCTTCTACTATCTGTCCCTATGATTCTAAGTAGACTAAGCGCCTCATGTAAATGAAATCCTTCCTCACTGGCCTTTTTAGGGCTGACAATTCTTGTAGCATAACGTTCTCAAGGTTCATCTATGTGGTAGCATATTTCCGAATTTCCTTCCTTTTTAAGGCTGAATAATATCCCATTGTGTGTATAGACCACAGTTTCTTTAGTCATTTATCTGTCAGTGGATGCTTAAATTGTGTCCACGTTTTAGCTATTGTAAATAATACTGCTAGAGCATGGGTGTATATCCTTATAATGCGAAATTTTCATGCGTGAAAAGGACTGAAGCTTTGACATAGGCTATAATACAAATGAGCCTTGAAAACTTTATGCTAAAAGAAAGAAGTCAGAAACAAAAAGCCACGTATTAGATGATTCCATTTATAAGAATTGTTCATGCAGCTAGAGATTCTCATCCTAAGTGAAGTCAGAAAGAGGAAGACAAATACCAGATGATATCACTTACATGTGGAATTGAAAACACAGCACAAATGACCCTCTCTACAAAAGGGAAACAGACTCACGGACATAGAAAACAGACCTGTGGTTGCCAAGGGGGAGGAGGAGGGAGTGGGATGGACGGGGAGTTTGGGGTCAGTAGATGCAAACTATTCCGTTTAGAAGGATAAGCAATGAGGTCCTGCCGTCCAGCACAGGGAACGAGACCCAGTCTCTTGGGATAGAACGTGATGGAAGATGACATGAGAAAAGGGACACACACACACACACACACATATGATTGGGTCACTTTGTACAGCCGAAATTGGCACAACATTGTACACAAACTATATTTTAATAAAAAAAGGAAAAAAAATGTTCAAACGAGGCAATTCACAGAGACAGAAAGATGGGGGGCAGGGGGCTGCCAGGGAGGGACGATGGGGAATGACTGCCAAGAGGTACAGAGTTTCTTTGGGGGGGGGGCGATGAAAATGTCCCACAATTAGATGGAGGTGATGGTCGCCCGACTTTATGACTACCCTTAAAACCACTGACTTGGACACTTGAAACAGGTGACTCTCATGCAATGGTTATTGTAGCTCAAATTGAAGAAGAAGAAAAAAAGGAAAAGCAGCCATCGCGGCCTCTGTCAGCGCCACGCCCGCTCACACGGGCTGGGGAAGCTGTCCTGGCGGAGTGGGACCAGGGGAGAGGAAAACAGGGCCGGCCGTGCTGGGCTACACTGCGGGCGGTGCTCAAAGCTGCGTCTCTGGGAGAGAAGACCAGAAGGCAGGAGGGGTCCAGGCGCCGGCGGGACCCGGAACACGGGGGGTCAGAGCAGCAGGTAAGCAGCACCCACACCAGCAGATCCAACACGCCCACACCCAGGGGAAAGGCCACGAGACGGGCCTGAGCCAACGGAGGATCCCTCACACCCGCAATAAGTAGATTCCTAAAATGTGGAAAATCAATCCCGGCATCTCGCTTGCAGTGTGTTCAGCAGAGCTGACGGCTTAAAGGGAATCCTATCAGGGAAGAGGTGGTGTTATAAGCCAGAGCCAGCTATGGTCTTCCTGTTGGATGAAACTAATTTTTTTTTCTTTTTTTTTTGGTCTTTTTAGGGCCGCACCTGTAGCATATGGAAGTTCCCAGGCTAGGGGTCGAATCAGAGCTATAGCTGCCAGCCTACACCACAGCCACTGCAAACTCGGGATCCAAGCCCCATCTGCGACCTCCACCACAGCTCACGGCAATGCCAGATCCTTAACCCACGGAGCGAGGCCATGGATCGAACCTGCGTCCTCCTGGGTACTAGTCAGATTTGTTTCTGCTGAGCCACAACAAGAACTCCAAAACTTTTTATTATAGGGTTTAAGGTCTAGCCAGTTCCTCCAGGTTCAGTCACTGGAACCAATGAACAGGTGTCAATTACACACCGAGCACAAGACACCAAGCCTCTTCATCCCTTCACTCCAAATCCATCACCCCAGAGCAGGTGGCCTTTCAGTGCTCAGTCATGCCCCGGTGATGCTGGCAGCCGGACGTCTCCCCATCCTGAAGGATGGTTCCAGACCAGAAGCCTCGGCCTCACCTGGAACCCTTGAGAACTGCAGAATCTCAATTCTCACGCGGAGCTGCTGAGTCTGAGTCTTACTGTCTATGAACAGTAAAGTTTGAGAAGCTTAAACATCTAGATTTCTGCAGCGATAATAATAATAATAAAGCCTTGATTTCCCATGTATCCCAATGCCTAGGTTATAACCACGGGCAGTGCTCTGGGGTGACACCAAGCCTTCGCAGATGAAAATCTAGCAGCCGTCTTTCTGCTACAGGCAAAACCAGGTCTCAAATGAACGGCTGCCCAGATTCCTGATTTGTGAAACCCTAACGTTGATTAAGTACTAGTTAAGTGCCAGGTTTGGGGTAGGGACTTTCTCACACATTAATAGCTTTGCCTCTTCCCCAGCCAAACCCGCTGCGCAGGCTGCTCTGGTGCCCGATTTCCAGACGGCTGCAGGTCCGTGAACACACAGCAGCGCTTAGGGGGCCTAATGGTACACGTAGCCATTGAAGAGCAGGAGAAGAGAAAATTCAACTAACAGGTGATTATCCTTCACAATTGAAATCTTTCCCTTAAAACCCACCTAATTGGAATTTATCAGTCGCATCCTGCAGTTTGGAGGCGTCGGCTGTGATCTTCTTCCAGAATGTAATCAGGATACGCGTGTCTGGTATTTCTAATGAGACCAAGAAATGCATTCTCCTTACTGTCTTCGGGGACAAACCTCACCCCTATTTTCTGACCCACTGAAGTTAACATTTACGAGGGGAATTCTTTCAGGGCACCCCCCTCTCCCTCGCTTCCTCAGTCCAAGAGCTGAGCTAAGCTGAGCAGAACAATCCAGAAACGGAAACCTATTCTCATCAGCGGTGTCATTAGCAAGCTGGCTTTTAGAGCCGATCCCTTTGGGTTACTAAGCTAGAGAAATTGTCATGGCAAAATAAGGAGAAGCCACACAACTGCAAATCCCTGAGCCCGAGGGGAGTGTGCGCCCCCTTCAGGTCCCCACCATCAACCCGACAGGGGGAGGGGGACGATTTCAGGCAATCAGACAAGGACACTTGGAGGTCCCCAAGCTCCAGTGCCCGAGACACGGAAAAGCCCTCCCAGGGAGAAGATCCCACTTGCCATGTGCCCTCAGCCAAGTCACTCCATCTTGAGGCTCCAAAGGCCCTGGCACCTGTCAGGGCTCAGGGGTCACAGGGACAGTTAACTAAGCACCTGCCCAGTGCCAGGCACTGTGCTAAGCTTCCAGAAACCTCCAGAACCACCGTGAAGAACATGAGCATTCTCGGATGTCAAGAGTCCATCAGCATCGCAGGGACACCCCGCCCCCAGACATGGCTGAGTATGTCCCCAAATATCACATGAACAGCACTCATTGTCTATCTGAAATTCCCATTTATCCGATGTCCTATACCTTCTGTGGCGGGTCTGGGGTGGGGCTTGAGAGTCTGTTCTTCCAGCAAGTTCCTGGGGGAGGATGCTGCCGCCGGCCTGAGAACCACCCAGGAAGGGAAGGGCACTGTCCCTTGTTACAGGTGAGTAAATGGGCGTGGAGAGGTTCAGCAGCTTGTTCAGGGCCTCACAGCCCCGCTCCTGACCTGCCCATGAACCGGGCACCCAGTAAGCAGAGGAACAGCAGCCTCCCCTTGCCGCTGTCTCCTTACACGTTTGTCCCCCCTAAATCCCTTCTCCACACAAAGCCAGCATGACTGTTTTAAAAGTGAAGTTGAGGTAGCTCCCATTGTGGCTCCACGGGTTAGGTACCGACTAGTATCCATGAGGATGCAGGTTCAATCCCTGGCCTCACTCTGTGGGTTAAGGATCCAGTGTTGCTGTGAGCTGTGGTATAGGTCACAGACACAGCTCGGATCCCATGTGGCTGTGGCTGTGGTGTAGGCTGGCAGCTACATCTCTGATTTGACCCCTAGTTTGGGAACCTCCTTATGCTGCAGGTGCAGCCCTAAAAAAAAAAAAAAAAAAATCGAAGTTGAATCGCATCACTCCTCTGCTCAGAACCCTGCAATGGCTCCCATCTTCCTCAGGGTAAAATCCACTCGTGGGCTGTGGCCTGGGGGCCACCGGGTCTGGTCCTGGCTTCCTCTCCGATTGTATTTCCTGACCACCTCCCCTGCCTGGTTCCCTCTTCTTCAGGGACACCAGACTTCTTGCCGATTTTTGGATGCTGCAGGCTCCTGCCTGAGCTGCTCAGGACCTTTGCACATGCTGTTTGCTCTGCTTGAAGGCTCTTTCTCCGCGTACCCCCCTCACTCTCTCGTTTCCTTCAGGTCTCTGCTGCGACGTCACTTTATCGGAACCACCCCCAGACCTCCCACCTAAGACGGCAGCGGCTTCTTCACTCTCTGTCCCTGGTCCTGACTTAACCTTTCTCTGTATGTGTGGTATGCCCTTAACTCTATACCTGTGTGTCGTGTATCTTGCGGGTCTTCATGCGCGAAAAAGGAAGCTCCATGAACGCAAGTCATTCGTGTTGATCACTGCCTAGCACGTGTCTGGCATGGAGTGGGTCCTTGAGAAAAAATATTAAAAATAGTAAATGAATGAATAGACTGCGTCCGTCCCATTGTCACCCAATGAGACATGCCAACCTGTTATACAAAGGTAGGCTTTTTTTTTTCTTTTTCCATTTTTTTTTTTTTTGGCCGGGGTGGGGGGTGCCTGCACCTGCCACATCTGGAAGTTCCCAGGCTAGGGGTCGAATCAGATCTGTGTCTGCAACCTACACCACAGCTCACGGCAACGCCAGATCCCTAACCCATTGAGTGAGGCCAGGGATCAAACCCACGGCCTCATGGATACTAGTTGGGTTTGTGAACCAATGAGCCATGACAGGAACTCCAGAGTTAGACTTTTTAAAATGCAAAATTATCGTTCAAGGAGCTGTCAGAAATGTCTGAACAGATTCACTAATCACCATGTCAACTTGGCTTTGGCAAATAAACAGAACTGAAATATTTAGTGGCATGCAGAGTACCTCCCAGCCCCACTTACAAAAAGCCGCCTTCTTGCTTTGCTACAGGCTTGCTCAGGACTTAACGTGTTAACGCCCAGGGGCTGTTCCCTAGCAGCAACGCAACATACAAGCAGAGGCTGGAATTAAAACGTCTCTCCTTTTCTGTAGCCAAATGGTAGTTCTAATTATAGCCTTCAGACTGGCATGCATATTTATTTACTCATCTCTAGTCTTGGCTTATAATTAAGCGTTAGTGCCTTCTACCTTGGAAAATGGGTGACAAATTATTACAACGTGTTCGGGGGTTGTGTATGGTTAGAGCAGGGCGGGGAGGGAAGCTCGGGTGTGACCCATGTCTATAATTACACCATCACATTACATCTAGCAGGTGTGACCAGGACCACAGCAGGCACGCAGGGAAGGGAGCTGCTGCTCTCGATGCTTTGGGGGAAACGGGCAAGTGCATCCGTGGATGCACAGAAGGGCAAGAATTGGGAGCCCCCCCGGCCGGGTCCTTGTCCCGCCCTGGGCAGCTGGTGACCCCAGAGAAGCCATTAACACCTGGCTGATGGGCTCATGCCATCTTTGCAAGCCCTTATCTCGGTCCCCAACATAGCAAACTGCAGGTGCTCAATACACATTGTAAAATCGAGGATGTGAGTAGATGAATCCATCAATGGGAAGCACTCATCCTCCTTAGAATTTCACTTCCGACAGCATCTCTCTCACACACACTGCCCCACAGTCATAAGATGCTGGCGGGCCCTATTTTTTGGTAGCAGATCTCGCATAGGCACAGGCGCACGGCCTCGGGAATCCAACACACCGTGTTGGAGGGACAAGGTGGAACCCATGACACGGCCCTCCTCGGGGGCAGCCTGCCTCCCGCGACGGTCACCTTATGGGTGGAGAGGCCTGGCCCCTTGCACCAGCCTGGGACAACTCCGGAGGGCTGTTCTGGCTGCAGTGGGAATAGCGGAGGCCTCCTCCCCCACTGTCAGGCGTCACTGCCCAACTTCTCCCTCCACTGGGCTGCCCTCTCTCCTCCCCAGACCATGAGCCCAGAGCCCAGCCCCCACTAAACTGCCTGAACTCATCCTTTGTCTCAGGGTGGCCCACCCTACATGGGGAGACGGGCCCCCAACACGCCGCGCAGTAGCCAAAGGAGATTCCCCCTCACGGTCACATGGTGAAAAGACAAACTTGCTCCAAAGAGGATGCCCTGGCCCAGAACATTCCAGAAACTTCCCCTTGATTCCATTTATGAGCAGATGAGGGAACTTCCTCTGGCTGACGCCCATCCCACTTTGGGGAGCTGATGTACAAGCCTGGCCCTGGGTGGCTTTTAGCTATTTTTGACTTTTATGCATCCCTTCATACCCAGGAACTCCAGATTGCAGCCCCCAGTCCTCAAGCTGCTCAAATCCAGGTGGGGGGAGAGAGAAGCAAGTGCCAGCAACGCAGGGTGACGTGTGACAGGGGAAGTCCCGGGGGAAGGGGGAGGCCTCCAAAGAACAGAGGACGGAGCCCAGACTGCGGGAAGGGCGCCAGGAAGACTCCCCAGCGACGGTGACACGCTGACTCCTCGAGCGAGGACGACACCCCAGGCGCTGCTGACACTTCGTGGGGACGATGACGAGAGCCTCAGTGTGGCTGCAGAGGGAGGACAAGGGACCATGAGCGGGGTGGAAAGGGAGGGCAGGTGCCAAACCGTAACGGGTCGTGGAGCGTGTGCAGGTGGAGGAGTGATGCCAGGCTGGGGCTGCGGAGGGCGCTGAGCGCGCTGCTGGCTTGGGCTGGAGGCGGAAGGCTCGCAGGGCTCAGGGGGCAGCGAGTGGATGAATGGAAGGCCGATGGTAATGACCGCGCTGGGGTCCCAGCAGAAAGAGACCTGCCCCCAGAGCCGGCCCAGCTCCGCGCATGGTCCTCACGCAGCCTTTGTGTCCTTCGAGGGGATAAACAGCCCAGGGTGAGGTCCTGGGAGGACCGCGCTGCTTTACGGGATCTTCGCGTGCACCGCGATGTTTCAAGGTCACCACCTTGGCCTTGAGCCAACTCTCTCGTGTGACCAGTGAAAGGATTTCCGTGTCAAAACATGCCCAGATCAGAAGGACAAATCATATGTGGTCACTAATACGTGGAATCTAATTATTGAAAGGATGCAAAAGACCTTAGCCACAAAACGGAAACAGACTCCAAGATTTGGAAACCAAATGTGTGGTTCCCAAAGGTGTGGCTTTCCAGATGTGGGGGGAGGGATACAGCAGGAGGTTGCAATTAATGTATACACACTGCTACATATGAAATAGACGAGCAGCAAGGATCTACTGTAGAGCACAGAGAAATCTACTCCATACTGTGTAATAATCTACACGGGAAAAGAATTTGAAAGGGAACAGATACGTGTATTTGTGAAACTAACATAACATCGTGAGTCACCCACACTTCAATAATTTTTTCCTCATGCGCCCAGATGGTCAGTTACTCTGCCTTCCTTTTGGAATTCAGCTTCAGAGCCTCTCACAGCTGCCTGCATTCCCAACGAAAATGTGAAAAGAAATATTTTTGCTATGGAATGTCTCTGCTTTGCCCGAAGCTTGCGGTACATTTGCGATGATTTTCGGGGCTCCTTGGTAGATTAAAGACCCAGAAGGAGCGGGCAGGGAAGGACCAGGGCGGTGTCACCGATTTACGCACCAACAGCCAAGCCACCTGTCCCCTCAACCCTGTCGTCGTAAAATCGCCTTCCCAGTTTAAAAGGGAAGGTGCACGTGAGCCCAACGCGGAGATGACAGCGGGCAGAACCAGCGCCAGCACCTGCCCCATGTTCCCTGAGGACAGAAATCAGACCCCTTGCTGATCTGGGCCCCTTTCTGTCCAGCCTTAGATTTTCCCACGTGGTTGTAGCTGGAGTTACCATCTGGGGTTAGTGGGTCCCTGGAGATACCCCTCAGCCCACCTCTTCACCTCGCTTACAGATGAGAAAACGAATCCAAAAGGGTCAGTTACTTTGTATATACCAAGAAATAAAACTCAAATCAAGTATTTTTAAAAGACTGATGAGTCCATATATGAGTATACAAGGAACAAAAAAATCCCACAGGTTGGAGTTCCCGGCGTGGCTCAGCAGGAATGAACCCGACTAGTATCCATGAAAACTCAGGTTCCATCCCTGGCCTCGCTCGGTGGGTTAAGGATCCAGCGTGGCCGAGAGCTGTGGTGGAGGTCGCAGATGCGGCTCGGATCCCGCATGGCTGTGGCCGTGGTGTAGGCCGGCCGTTGCAGCTCCTATTCAACCCCTAACCCGGGAACTTCCATATGCCATGGGTGCAGCCCTCAAAAGACAAAAATAAATAAATACGTGACTCCCACAGGTTACCAAACCAGTTGGAGGCAGCTCTCCACCTCCCAGTCAGGCCAAACTGCAGTGTCTGATGCGTCTGGTGGCTGTGGGATTGGTGAAAGGGTCTGGCACGTGGCCTAAGGAGTTAAATGAGTCCCTGCCTCCTTCCCTGCCCTGATCCTGAGGTTTAACCTGACTCCGACTCACCCGCATGGGGGGCTTTTTTTTTTTTTTTAATAGCTTGGTCCTTATCTGGCCTGCGAGGCAGCCTCACTCTGACCTCACACTCTATCACCAGACTTCTCACCTCACAGTCATTGCAGTACCGTCATCCCAGACGAGCAAGAGATGGTTAAAAAAAAAAAAAAAAAGACAAGAAAAGAAGTTTCTGGTCACAATACCTAATTTGACAGTTTCAGAACTAGGCGATGCCTAGTCCAGGAGACTGCAAGAGCTCAAAGACTCATTATAGATCAAACACAAGAACCTGAAAGAACTCAAGAGGATAAAAAAGGTGGGTAGACTGAAGGCAGAAAAATGCCATCGAGTTTTCACGAATGGAGCAAAGGGGAACTCTGGAAACCAACTAGAGAGACGGGCCAACTGGAGCAAAATTCTAGCATGGTGTAATTTTTGCATGATTAGTGAAAAGAAAAGCGCTAATTGCTGGAAGCCGATGACCCATCACTTTAATGAGGTCATTGAAATGACAGCCCTGGGGATGGCACGCAGCTAAATCATCCCTCTTTTAGGAAGAAAAAGTGTCCACCGCTTTCCTCAATTCTTTGTAAAAACAAAAGAAGCAGCGGCAGCATCTACAGAGGAACAAGGACAGGTGGCAACCAGTGGCCTCAGTGTGACAGTAAGGAACCAGCCCAAGTTGCCCAGATACCTACAGGTCCAGGCGCTGGCGGGCCCTGGGAGACAGATGTGGAATCTCAAAGGCCCGACGGGAAGCGTGCTTTGACCCGCGGGCCAGCCAACACAGCATTTCAGCACGTGTAATAGCAGTGGGGGGCGCTGGCTCTGTTCAAGCTGCCTGGGCTTGAGTGAGTCATCAAATCCATCTAGATATTTCTGTCTCCAGCAACACAGAAATTGACATCATCTGAAAACCCTGTTGCCACAAAACACCTACCAATCCTGGAAAATTTATGATAAATATCCTCTTAAATGCCGAACCGTGCCTGTATCAAGTAAAAGAAACCTCCAGGAGCCAAAAATGAAGAGGAAGTTGAGAACGCCTGACCCTGGGGGACATTTGCCAAGCTTCGGAACAAGGAGGCTTGGTTTCCATGGCTGCGTAGGAACCAAAAAAAAAAAAAAAAAAAAAAAAAAAACCCACAGGCCTGCACGAGGTAGGGACTTGAAAATAAGACTCCCCTAGAAAGGCAGGACCTTGGAAGCCATACACTCAGTGACAAGAAGCTGTAACAATGGAATTCCCATTGTGGCTCAGCAGGTTAAGGATGCAACACAGTGTCCAGAAGGATAGGGGTTTGATCCCTGGTCTTGATCAGCAGGTTAAGGATCAGGCATTGCCTTAAGCCGTAGTGTAGGTCACAGATGCGGCTCAGATCTGGTGTGGCTGTGGCTGTGGCGTAGGCTGCAGCTGCAGCTCTGATTCGACCCCCAGCCTGGAACTTCCATGTGCCATGGTGCAGCCACAAAAAGAAAAAAAAAGGTAGAACACACAAAAATTAACAAAAAGAGATGATAAGGAAACTCGTGTTTCAACTCCCGCTCGCTAGCCCTTGTGAGAATCTGCAGCACGTACCCCCTCTCATTGGGTTTGGCTTTGAATCGACATTGGTTGGAATGGAACCAAGCCAAGAAATGATCTATGAGTGGCCTTGGGTTGATCGTTCCCCACGGGCTTGGCGGAAACAACTGCAAATTCGCTCCGGAGTTAATCGCCCTCCACCCAAGGTGTGTGGAATAGCCAAGATAAATCCCAGCCCTGGGTTATAAGATGAACCCTTACTGAGTACTTACCCTGTGCTTAAATCCTGTGTGTGTATTATCCCCCTTAATGCTCACAGCATCCTTTTGATGGTAAGTATTCTCATTATTATTAATATTATCGTTTGCTTTTTAGGGCCACGTCTGCAGCATACAGAAGTTCCCAGGCTAGGGGTCAAATCGGAGCTGCAGCTGCTGCCTAATCACTAGCAACACCTGATCCTTAACCCACTGAGCAAGTCCAGGGATCAAACCTGCATCCTCATGGATACCAGTCAGGTTCATAACCTGCTGAGCCACAGTGGGAACTCCATCTCCTTGTTATTAATAGCTTTCTTATTCCTGGATTAGGAATAGGTGAACGGAGGCACAGAGAGAATAAGCAACTTGCCTGAGAACACACAGCGAATAAACAGAAGACCTGGGTTGCAGACCCAAGAATCTGGCCGCTCTCTCAAGCTGGGCTCTCTGCTGCCTCTCAATTCGACATCAGGAGTGCAAGTTACCAGGAATCAGCTCACAAGGTGGAATTATTTGACTGATGATGGAATTATTTGACTCAGGACACAAATACGAATTTTTTTTCATGTTTAAAGGCATTCTTTTAAATGTGAACAAATGAGATGCAGACAAAAGAAAAAATAAGGTAAATAGCAAAGAGAAACAGAGAAATTTTTTTTTTTTTTTTGTCTTTCTTTTCTTTTTTTTGTCTTTTCTAGGGCCGCACCCGCAGCATATGGAGATTCGCAGGCTAGGGGTCGAATCGGAGCTGTAGCCACCGGCCTATATCACAGCCAAAGCAACGCTGGATCCGGGCCGTGTCTGCGACCTACACCACAACTCACGGCAACGCCAGATCCTCAACCCACTAAGCAAGGCCAGGGATCGAACCCTCAACCTCATGGTTCCTAGTCAGATTCATTGACCACTGAGTCGTGAAGGGACTCTGAGAATTTTTAGAAATAAGAAATGTAGGAGTTCCCGTCATGGCGCAGTGGTTAATGAATCTGACTAGGAACCATGAGGTTGCGGGTTCGGTCCCTGCCCTTGCTCAGTGGGTTAATGATCCGGCATTGCCGTGAGCTGTGGTGTAGGTCGCAGACACGGCTCGGATCCCGAGTTGCTGTGGCTCTGGCATAGGCCGGGGGCTACAGCTCCAATTCGACCCCTAGCCTGGGAACCTCCAAATGCCGCAGAAGCGGCCCAAGAAATAGCAAAAAGACAAAAAAAGAAAAAAGAAAAAGAAATGTAATGACTGAAAATAAAAACTCAAAGGATACGTCAAAGCACAGATTGAATAGGGGTAAAGGGCTGAAGAAAACCTGTGACCTGTAAGAATTACCTAGAGAAACGGCCCAAGATGAGGCGCAGAGAGACAGAGCTGGGGAAAACATGAAAGAAAAGGGAAGAAGTCAAAGAAGATAGGATGCGAAGGCCCAAATGCACACATCTCCTAGGTTCTGGAAGAAAAAACGAGAGGGCGTGCAGGAGACCTGAGATGCAACAGACAGGTTGAGGAAAGAATCCTCAGACGCAGGAATGCAATCTCAAGCAGGCTCTCCGTGGAGACATACCACCGTCAGATGACAAAAACCAGAGGCAAAGACACAATCTGGAGTCCCATTGTGGCTCAGTGAGTTAGGAACCCAACGTAGTGTCCACGAGAGTGTGGGTTTGATCCCTGGCCTCACTCCGTGGGCTAAGATCCAGCATTGCTGCAACCTGTGCAGTTGCTCCTAAATGTGGTCCAGATCCTGAGTTGCTATGGCTTTGGAGCAGGCCGGCAGCTGCAGCTCGATTCCACCCCTAGCCCAGAACTTCCACGTGCCTCAGGGATGGCCGCTAAACAAACAAAAAAAGACGTGACCTGAGAAGCAACAAGAACGAAAGGGCAGATCCCATCAGAAACCGGAAGGGAGCTGACCGCTGATGCTCCAGAGCCACCGGAAATTGGAATGCAATGGCATGCTATTTCCAACATGCTAAGAAAAAAAGTACCATCAAAATAGGACTGTCTGCCTAGTGATGGAAAAGATAGACATTACCAGACAAATAGAAATGGGTGAATCTACCAGTAGAGCTTCAGTAAAGGGAATTTTAAAGGAAATGCTTCACAAAAGAAAGAACTGATGAGCCAAGAAAGCATCAGATACGCCGGGCAAGCTAAGCAAGAACTGACTAAATAAAATAAGGGTAGATGACGGAGCATGATAATGGGAGCAAAAAGAATGCAAGCACGTATATGTAACCGGGTCACCATGCTGTACAGGAGAAAAAAATAGTATTGGGGAAGTAACAATAAAAAAATTTTTTGAAGGGTAATAAAAACAAGTTGAAACTAAAATATTGGGTAAAAATAACACGTAAAGCTGGGTGCATGATTAGAGTGAAAGCAGTCTGCAATCTTTGTATTTTATGTGAAATGTTTGGGAGAGGAACAGAAAAGCGGCAGAACTTTAGAAACTGAGTTAAGTGTGTTATGTCAGAATTGTAAAGATAAGCACTTAAAAAAAACAAGTGATTTTCAAAGAGCTAAGGAAGAGAAATAGAGGTCAGTGAGGGAAGCCAAGAAAGTCATCTGTAACGAGAGCACCAGGTATGGCGTGATGGAATGCTCTCTGCAATGGATATGGTCTAACAGAGACACAGCAAGGATGCTGCAGGAAGGACCACTGGCTTGAGAGGGATGCTGGACCCAAGATGTGAAGCCCCTCTTCCAACCCCTTAGAATCCTATGGATCAAATAGGACAGGACCATATATAAGGCTATTCTTTCCTTCTTCCTTCCTTCCACAATGGTTTATTGAGCACCTACTGTATGCCAGGCACCACTCTAGCTGGAGATGCATTTATGGTGTTTTATCTCTAGGGAGGAAAACGTACAATAAACAAAATGATTTGAGATGATGATGCTATGAAGAAAATAGTGATGAGACAGCCTGGCAGAGAATTGGATGGGCATTTGTTATTAGGAGGTCCTGAAGAGAGGCAAGGTGAGCGGAGACCTGAAGGTCAAGTAAAAGCCAACCACAGAGGGAGCTCCCAGGGTCCAAGAAGCCTGGATACGTAAGGTGGGGCCAGCTTGGTGGAGCTGGAGGCCGGGTAGAGCCCAGGGGCCGTCGTAAGGCTGTGGGAAGGTTTTGTTCCAGTTTCTGCTGGGAAAAGAATCATGTGTTGGCTTCAGTGAGACCCAAGGCTTTGCTAGCTAAGATCTGTATAATCATGGAGAAGCTGAAAATTAGCCCTGCTGGCAGGCAAACCGAGATAAACAAGGTTTCCAACAGGACATGGAACAAAAACACAAAGACACACAGGCAGGGCCACCCTGCAGCTGCAAAATGACGAACCCTTTCCCTAGAATCACCCAGCACAAGGCCCATCATGAGGCTCCTTTGCAAGACGGCCCTGGGTTCGTGGCGGCAGCAAGCCTGGGAAATCCAGCACTGAGGCTTCAGGAGGGCTCTTGGGGTTACCCTCTCTGGCGACTGCAACAAAATCACGACAAGATTAGCCAGCATCATTCTCAACAGCAGCCAGGCGGCTCGCTGAGAGCTTTACACATATATGGGACATTTCATGTTCCCTTAAGCCTCTGGGGTGACTGCTGTCATGACCACCCTCTTCTGAGGGGTGGGATTGAGACTTAGAGAGGAAGACTAGAAAGTAGCAGAAAGAGGATTGAGAAAGAAATTTGTCTGACGTCGGCAAACAAAGGCCTGCACCAGCTCTCAGCTTTCTGGGTGCTGGCAAGGGTGGGAGCTATAGTGCTCCTATTCAGGTCTGAGCCCTAAGTGCTCGCCTTTTATTTTTAGCAACTGAGAAATTTTTATTTATTTTATTTTATTTTCTGTCTTTTTAGGGCCACACTGGCAGCATATGGAAGTTCCCAGGCTAGGGGTCAAATCAGAGCTGTAGCTGCCAGCCTACACCACAGCCACAGCAACGCAGGATCCTGAACCCACTAAGTGAGTTCAGGGATCAAACCTGCCTCCTCATGGATACTAGTCAGATTCATTACTGCTGAGCCATGACAGGAACTCCTAGTTTGTTTTGTATTTTTATGTTTGGCAGCCCCGGGTATAAGGCTTTCCCAGGCCAAGGATCAGATCTAAACCTCTGTTGTGCCCTAAGCTGCAGCTGTGACAACACCCTTAACCCACTGCGCTGAGGCAGGATCAAACCTTCGTCCCAGCCCTGCAGAGACATGGCCGATCCCTTTGCACCAGAGCGGGAACTTCTAAGTGCTGGCTCTTAATCACCATATTTTAGCATCTTTCTGCAGGTAAAGTCTCTAAGTGAATTTCAACCCTAAGGCAAAATGCAGGAAGCATCCCATTCTAGTGACCTGCTTCCAGGAGAGAGTTTACCAGACGCATGCAAAACGCTATTAGAGTGAATACTGCCTCCTTGATGTGGGGGTAAAAAACCCCGTCCCAGGAGTTCCCGTCGTGACTCAGCAGTTAACAAATCTGACTAGCATCCACAAGGACGCAGGTTCGATCCCTCGCCTCACTCGGTGGGTTAAGGATCCGGCGTTGCCATGAGCTGTGGCAGACACGGCTCAGCATAGGCCAGCTGCTGTAGCTCTGATTTGACCCCTAGCCTGGGAACCTCCATATGCCGTGGGTGCAGCCCTAAAAAGCAAAACAAACAACCAAACAAAAATCCCCCAATCCTATGAGGTACTGAAACCACAGCATCATTTGGGCTGGAAGTCCCCACAGACCTCACCCAGGCTAATACGCAGCCTGGAAGCCTTGGTGCGGTTGTTCAACTATTGATATCCTTCCATACCAACTGGAAAGTAGCTGTCCCCGCCGCCCGCCCCCCGACCCCCAACCTCTGCCCACCCGCACAGAGAGGCCTGCAGTCCTTTGCGATTGGCCAGGCCTGGCCTTACCTGCTGTTAAAGCATCACCCTCACCTGGATCCACTGTGGGCTCCTGGCTCGTCTTGCCCTCGCGCTCCCCACCTGACGCTGCGTTCCTTCACCAATGCCTTCTCTGGACTTTACACCCATTCTCTCAGCGCCTCAAACCTTAAAGATGCCTGGTTTCTTTCCGACCAGACATCTGAGATGACGGTGGGAGAGGTAACTGGTGGTTTTAGGCCCAAGGGAGGATGCAAAGCTACAGGCTGCCCCCTGCTGTCGCAGATGAGTATTGCAATCACCCCCCAAGTCAACGTCTCCTTTCTCCGAAAATGCACTCAGCTGCCCCTGAGTGGGAAGTTACAAGATAAAGAAAATACAGACGATGCCCCAGAATATTTTTTCCCTTGCTTAAAATTCCCTCCACAACCAGAAATCCAGATTCTTCAGAGTACCAGCCACTGAGTTTATCTTTTGCCTAGCCAAAATAAAACGGAGGGATGCTTTTCCTCTGCAAATAGCAATTTAAGAGACCGGGGATGGCAGTCAGCAGGGGTTCTCGTCCTGGCCACATTTCCTGCCTGTGTAACCAGTGAGGGTGGTGATTTTCCTGCACCCCCAGGCTCTGCACCCAAGCCCGGGTCCGATCAGCCCTCTCTCCCAAGGGTATTGTGATGCTTCAGTGAGAAAGGCAGGTGAGCCCACGCTCAATCCTCAAGTGCTTCACAAATGCTATCTTTAAGGTAATTATCTATCAGGGAATATTTAAATTATTTCCCAGAGCCTAGACTGGTATTGAACACTAGAGGGTCTAATTGCTGGAAATGATTAAGGACCCTCCTGGGGAAAGTGGGGCGTAGTCAGCCACGTGGCACGATCACAGAAGAGGTAACACAGCAGGACGGCTGTCCTCAGAAGGCCCTTGGCTGGTGTCTCGGAATGTGGATTTCAAGAGAGTTTTCTCCATCCCCTGAAAAGAGCGGCTCGCTCACTGCGCCTAAGCTGTTTGAGCTACAGTGTGATGCATGCTGAGCTATGCTGAGCGCTTGCTCTCCTGGGTTTGCGTACGTGTTGCACAGACTGTGCCTAGGTAGCCAGACCCCGGTGAAAGCTCCAGGCCCTGAGTCTCCAAGGAGCCTCCTGGGGAACATTTCACCCGTGTTGTCACCACTCGCTGCTGGGGAATTGAGCACGTCCCGGGCAACCCCCCTGGATGAAGATTCTGGAAGCTTGTGCCTGATTTCCTCCGGACTCCAAATCGCACGCCTTCTCCCTTTGCTCTCTTCGCTGATTCTGCTCTGTTCCCTTTTGCCGTAACACATCACCCGTGTGTCACCATGTGCTGAGCCCTGCGCGCCCTCCTGGGAGACCACCAATCCGGGGTGGGCTCAGAGACCCTGACACACCACACAGCCCCCAGATCTGGCAAGACCAGTCAAGCCGACGCATCCAGGCCTGGCTGGGGAGCATCACTGCTCTATAGGCTGAAAGTCATTAAAAAATCCGAATGCTTTGACCCACAATCCCATTCTGGGAAATGCGTCCTGTCGAGATAATTCAACAGAAAGAAACAAGGGGGGAAGATATTCATTCCGTGAAAGTTGTCCTACCCCTGAAAATGACCTGAAAGGCCCAAGAAGAGAAAACCACAGCTCAGTGAATTAAGATACATCATTTCTAAGAAACAGATTAAAGTGAGAGGTACAAAGATTATAAACAGGAACATGAAAAGAGGTTTCCAAAGGTGAATTTTTCTTTTGAAGCTGCCTACAAAACGGTGGGGACCTGGACAGCACGTGTGCAACAAACAGTAAGATGGAAAGCGGTGGGACGGGGCTGGACCACCAGGGCGTGGCGGTTACTCATCTTTAATGATGCTGTTGGCATCGACGGGAATTTTTTAGACACTTGGCAGGAGCAACTGGAAAGGCGCTTTCTGTACTCTCACCACCTTTTAAAAGGTGTGTGCTTGCAGGGAAGAGGGGGTCGAAGTTGAGCCGAAACTTTTCTCTGGCAAAGAGAGGTTTAGGGCAGAAGAGGGCGGCCTGAACTATGCAAACACGTGCTGGCCGTGCCCCTGCCTCCCCCAGTCCGCTTGGCCCTGCACCCCAGCCTGCCCGCTCCTCCGCGGACCCTCAGCTCTTTTCAACCCGCTCCAGCGGCTCCCTCCTTCCGAGGCTCGCCGGTCCCTCTGCCCCACCGGGCCGTGGGGAGCTCCAGCCGGGGCCAACTTGGAGAGGGCGGAGTCTAGGAGGTGGGCGGGGCTACGAGGGCCCTTCCCGCCCACATCTGCCCCACCCAGCGGAACCTCACTCAACCTTGCTGAGTCCCCGGGGCTGCTGCCACTGGCCGTGCCTGTCACCGCACACCTGAGCCCAGGCTGTAAAGCTTTACAAGCATCTGTTCTAAGGTCCTTCTCGGGGTTGAGAAAAACCGGATAAAACACTGCTGCAGCAACCCCTCGAATCTAGGGATTTTTCTCCTCTCTTGCAAAGTTGCCTATAACGTTATATCACAAGGCAGGCAAGGGGGGATGACGTGCCCTAGGATACCTAGTGAGTCCCTGGCAAAGCTGGGACTGGAACTCGGTGGCCTGTCCTCCCAGGGCTGGGGCTGCGGGAGACCCACTCAGAGCGAATCTGGATGCTTTTCCAAGTCAGTGACGGTGGAAAGAAAATGTATCCCAGCTAGACTGACGGGAGTCACCTTTTTTTTCCCCGTCAGCATTTTCTTTTGGAAACTTCCAAACACATTGAAAAGTTGAAAGAATGGTACAGTGAACATTTTATACCTACCCCCTCGTGTGTACAATTAACATCTTATTGTATTCCCTTTGTCACGTATCTATCCATCCTTGTACCACCTATTGGGCTGAAATCATTTCTAAATAAATTTTCATCTTTAAAAACCAGCCCCCATGGAAATCTTCAGCCTCTACACACATCAGGTCCTTGGTCATCCTGGACGCCTCTGCTGGCCTTTTTGGTCCTGTTTCTTATCTCTGGAGCATGTGGCCAGGGGACCTGGGCCAAGGTATCTGAGCAAACCGCATGGCTGTTCCAGGCTGTTCCAAGCTACTCTGTGCCACAGTCTGCAGACGGCCTTATGAGTGGTTCTCCAAGCAGTAGGCATTGCCCTCTCTAATCGCACTCATGGGACCCCTTCCAGAGGTTCAGCGCGGTCAGAACCACCACTCCTCGGGCCACAGCAGCCACAGACACCTAAGGGAGAACAACCACCCGCGAAGCCTAATTCTGGGCCTCAGCGCTTCCCTGATTCATCCTTTTGGAATGAAACTTCAAAGTCACCAAATGCCAGCCGTTCTCATCCCCGCTCAGGAGAAACAGAAGGAGGCGAGACGGAGCCCCAGCCCCGCAGCCTCTGCCTTTAGACCGACGTCCTCTCGGAGGCCACCCTCTCTTAGCCCCTTCCCCATACAGGTGCTGGGGGCTCCATGTGGTCTGGTGGCTCTCACCCCGTCTCCTCCTCTCCAGCCCTCTCCAAGGCCAGCGTGGGCTTCGCCACCTCCTCTCACCTGGCCCACAGCCCTGTCACCTCCCCTGCTGGTCCTTTACTGGTCTTCTTTGTCCTGTGGCTTGAAGGCAGCGGCACCCCTGTCACGCAGGAGCTCCGGACACTGCTCCAAGCCACGCATGGCCCTGGTGCCCCCTTTAGCCCCCAGGCTGGTGCTCAAACCCTGTTGTTCTGTCTTGCATCCAAGCATTTGCACCTGCCCCACATATACCACCTGGCACCTCCTTCATGAAAGCAGAATCCAGAAGACGTGCCAAGGGTGGGCACACAGTGCCCACAGGCCTGGTGTGTTGGCTGCCCCCCACAGCCCTGGGTGCCTCTTGCCCCTCCGCGTAGTGGGACTTCATGTGCACCAGCCATGTGCCCATGTGTTACCCCTCCGGCCATAGGGAGCACCATACCTGGTGGGTGGGCCCACAGGAGAGCTTTATGCCAAGAACTGTGACTCTGCCAACACACCCAGAAGGTGAGAAGATGCCAAAAGCCCCAGAAGCATGGCGTGTGCGGGCAGAAGCCTTGGTGGGCAGGAGAGGCCTGGGGCCACAGGGCAAACTCGGGCCGCACGCGGCAGCGCAGAATCGGGGCTGAAGGTTCAGAGCCTGACTCCCCACCCGGGCTGCTCCTGCTTTCCTCCTGAGGGTCTAAACTCAAGGCCCAGCTTCGGCTAGCAACTGAGCGGCCTTGGGCCGTCACACCCCTTGCTGGTGAGGGCCTCCACTCCCACATCTGTAGAATGGGCTCAGAGATGCCTGCCTTGCCGGATGGAAAGGGTTCGGCAAGATCAGGGGCAGCTCTTTGTAAACCGTCCAGGTTTAGGCAGGAGAACAGGTTTTAATCATGCAGCATCTCTAACTGTCCCTTGCCTGGCAGATACTCCCTGATTCCGAGAGAGGCAAAGCCACACCGCTCCCCGCCCCATCCGTCGTCTCCTCGGAGCCTCGGGGCATCCACCAGGGGCGGGGCGAGGTGCTGCTCCCTCTTCACCTGCCTCCAAAGGGGCCAGGGCTGCCCAAGGTCAGGTGTCTGAGCCCAGACCCTCGTGTTCTCTCTGGGAGCTCATGTCTCACTGCCCCAGAGGCCCGGACCTTGGCCCCCTCCCCTCCCCTATGCGGTACTGAGGTCCCCAGCCGGGGCAGGGGGTGGCAGAGCTGAGGGGCAGCTGAGCTGGGCATGGCCCAGACCACCAACCATCTCCACCCGCCAGGGGCTTAAATGTGTGTGTGTGTCTCTTTATCACACACACACACAGGCACACACGGCCCGCCCCTTCCTTGGTCCACGGGGGAGCTGCCCATTCCCAGGGCAACCGTCAACACAGGCAGAAGCTCAAACCCAGCTGGGCTCAAACGCTCTCTCCAGCCTGGAGGGCCTGGTGTCATCATCGGCCACTCTGAGCTCAGGGTCCGGTGGGGACAGGACCCCTGTACAGGCTCTCTTGGGGTTAGGAGGGAGGGGGCGTCCTGGGAGAGGTCTGAGCTCAGGCAGGGCCCCTCTCTCTCTCCCTCTCTCCCTCTGTCTCTGTCTCTCTCTCATACACACACACACAAACACACACACTCGCTCCCATGGGAGGCCGCCCCACCCCTGGGCTCCAGAGAACCACCTTAGCTGGGTCCCCACAGCCCTTGACCAGGCTGCCAGCCTCAACCTCCTCCATGGCCCGGGGCGGCCCTGTGGTGGGCAGGGGCCTTGCAAGAGGCCACCAGGCCACCCAGGCCCTGAAGGCCGCATGGTCCCGGGGAGCTGCAGGTGCACAGCAGGACCAGCTGTGGAGGGAGCTCCTGGAGGCCGAGAGGAGGAGCCAGTGGCGCTGGTGAGGGGCCTGCCCTGCCCTGCCCTCCTCCCAATACCTCCTAGCCTGACTCAGGCTCTAGGAAGCTTCTGGAGAAAGACAGACCTGAGGAGTGGGGGTGGGCCAGGCAAAGGGTGTTGATGGAAAAGTGTTTGGGCCAAGAAAGAGCATGAGGAGGGGGAGGGAGGGTGCCCAGCCTTGGCCAGACGGGCGCCTCCAGGGCGAGGAGCAGGGTGGGGGCCGGGGCGGGGGCACTGCGTGCATCCTGGGAGCCCAGCCCCCCTTTGCCATAATCCCGCCACCCGGAGCTGGAAGGATAACCCGCCGGCAGAGGGATTATGGCAAAGCGGGGCTGGGCTCCCAGGATGCGCGCAGTGGGAGCCAGGGGAGGGCAGGCCGCCCTCTGACCCAGGAAAGAAGGTCCCTTCCAACTCAGTCCAGCCGTTCCTAGGAGAGCCGCCGTGTCAGGCCGCAACGGGGCCGGGCCTGGCTTGGCTGCACAGAGCCCTCCCTCCCAGGACAAGGCAGCCAGAGGGCCACAGAGCCCCGCGGGCAAGGGGAGGCTGGCGTGGGAGGAAGCGGCCTGGGCGAGCAGGTCTTGTTTCCCCAGGTGCCCGGGAGGCCTCTCCCAGGAGCAACGCTCCTGCTGAGACCTGAAGTGGGACAAGGGGCTCAGGGAGGGTTTGGTGCAGCGCAAACTACACGAAGAACAGAGGGGCCTCGGGGTCTCCAGTAGAGAAGTAGGCCGACGCCCCCCTCACTGATTGGCGTCTGGATGATTGTTGAATTGTCCTCGAATGAATATCTTAATTACTTGATGTTGAATGAATGAATGAACAAATGAATGAATGAAGGTCGAATGAACGAGGCGCCATGGGGAGGCTCTCAAGCAAGAGCCTGACTGGCCTCGGTCGCTGTTTAGGGGACCCGTCCGGCCACTGTGCTTGGAACAAATTGAAGGGGGAGCAGGTGTGACCATCGAAGTGACAGTTGAGAAACTGGCAATGGCAGCGTGAGGCCAAGGTGGCCTGGGCTCTGGGGGAGGAAGTGTAGCTGGAGATTTGTGGAGAATTCAAGGAATGTTCTGGCGGTAGAATGACCAGAACTGCTGATGGGCTGGAGACACAGAAAGCCAGAAAGATGGGGCGTGTGTTGAGGGGTTGGGGGGCATTGTGGGGGGTGTGTGTGTGCGGTGTGGGCATTGGTGTTGTGGGGGAGGCATGGGGGGGGTGTCTCGGGGCACAGGGAACATTTACAAAGACAAGGCCGTCGGGTGCCATTTAACTTTTCCAACTACTGATAGAATAAAGAAAGTTTTCTTTTAAAAAGGAAAAAGAGTCATTCCTCTTGCGGCTCAGCGGTAATGAACCCAACTAGTATCCTTAAGGACACAGGTTCAATCTCTGGCCTCGCTCCGTGGGTTAAGGATCCAGTGTTGCCCTGAGCTGTGGTGTAGGTCACAGACGTGGCTCGGATCCTGGTGGCTGTGGCTGTGGTGTCGGCCGGCAGCTGCAGCTCCGATTCGACCCCTAGCCTGGGAACCTCTCTATGCCTCAGGTGCAGCCCTAAAAAGACAAAAAATAATTCAAAAAATAAATTAAAAAGGAAAAAGCTAAACATTTCTCAGAGAAGCAGTAAGATGGAAATCCTGAAAGAAGAGCTGCAGCCCTAGAGCAGAAGGTCGCACACGCCTTCACACCCGGCCCCCCAGGGAGAGCGTGGGGGACAGGAACTCTCTGGAGAGAAACTGTCTGAGAATGTTCCAGAACCACAGAAATACATGAATGCACAGACACAGGAGGGAGAACAAGCAAGGAGGTCACAGGGTCCGGAAAGCGGGGATCCTAGCACAACAGGGGTGGGGGGTGATGAATGGTGGGAGCCCGGGGGTCGGAGGGCAGCAAGCGGGAGGGCCCAGGGGTGGCGGCGGGGGGCGGCCTCTGGAGTGAACGTGTAAGACTCGGTTGGTGACCCGAGGCGTTTTCGACTATATGGAAAATAATCCCGAGGGGGTGGCCTTGTGATTTTGTTGGAAAGTTTCGAATCAGTGACCAGCACGTAGAAACCTAAGAGAATTGGGATGAGATGTCATTATCAGCTCTAGGAAATAATTCCAAGCTGTGCACAAAAGGAGCTGGGATCAGAGTCCCCCGGACGCGGTATAACGAGTTCATCCTGCAAACAATACCTAACGGGGGAGCCAGAATCTATGAGACAATCCTTTTTTTTTTTTTTTAATCCTTTGCTTTTTAGGCCTGCGCCCGTGGCACATGGAGGTTCCCAGGCTAGGGGTCCAACCGGAGCTACAGCTGCCGGCCTACACCCCAGCCACAGCCACGCCGGATCTGAGCCGCATCTGTGATCTACACCACAGCTCAGGGCAACGCCAGATCCTTCACCCACTGAGCGAGGCCAGGGATCGACCCCGCAACCTCAGGGTTCCTAGTCGGATTCGTTTCTGCTGCGCCACGACGGGAAGTCCTATAAGACAATTCTTTTGGAAGCAAAGAGGGAGACGAAAGGGTGGAGAAGGCTGGTTCCTCCCTCCCGTGATGGGAAGCCTGCAGATGAGCCCAGGTTTTCAGTGGGCAGTGGGCTCACTCTCTCAGCATCTAGAGATGAAGGGCTAGAAGAAAGAGCTGAGGGAGTGCCTGGAGGGGGGGCTCAGGCTGTGAGGATTGGGGCAGAGAAAGCTGTGTTTACATGAGTCTTAGAGAACTCTTTGGCTGTTTAAAAAAAAAACAGATGAAAAAGTAAACTCCCAGCGCAGGGAGGTTTTTCTCGTGGCCCCTCCCCTTCCCCCGGCCCCGGCCCCTCCCACCTGCCGCCTTCACAGGCTCTGAAAGGTTATTGAGCTTCAGGAAGTGAAAATGCTTTTCTTCCCCAAATAGTGGCAGACACCCCCAGCCCCCCAGCAGTCTCTGCGGACCCAGACCGGACAGACAGGGTGTCACCGTTTCCTGCCACACCTGCTATGCACCCTGTGGTGTCAGAATTTCCATGCTGTTGAAATGTGTGTTCATTTTAGAATCTACACCATCAATACGTGCTGATCTTTGGCATTTGATCTACTTAAGGATTTCAGTTCCTCCACAAAGTAATAGGTGCCTCGGTGGCGGCAGCTTCCTCCCTTGACCCCAAATCATGGTAAAATCAGGGCAAAATCATGGTAAAAAATGATTCGACAAGAAGGTCTCACGCTGCCCGTGTGTTTCCTTTCCAGGGCTCAGAACTGGAGTTTCCTGAAAGACTATGACCCCACGGTTAGACAAACCACATTCCTGGCCAAATACCTGCCCTTGGAATGTCCCCTCAGTCCCTTGCGTTTATCAAGGAGCCACTGTGTCCTGGATGCTGAAACGTACAGAGACAAAATGTCACCTTGTTTCAAGAAACTTGAGGTCTAGTGGGAAAGAGCCTTTAGAAATTCGTCCCAGGAATTCCCAGTGTGGCTCAGTGGGTTAAGAACCCAGCTAGTATCCATGAGGATTTGGGTTCGATCCCTGGCCTCGCTCAGTGGGTTAAGGATCCAGTGTTGCCGTCAGCCGTGGTGTAGGTCATAGACTCGGCTCAGGTCCTGAGTTACTATGGCTCTGCCGTAGGCCGGCAGCTGCAGCTCTGATTTGATCCCTAGCCTGGGAACTTCCATATGGCGCGAGTATGGCCCCCCACCCCCCAAAAAATGCATAGTCAGAGACCCAAACAGGAAGCTGAGCATTGTAGCAGGTGACCCAAGGTGGGTGCCACGCCAACACGGCCCTTGTGGGGATTAGGGCAGTTTCACCATCGGCATGGTTGGCCCTGGGGGGGCTGCCGTCTCCCCAGGGATAGATGTAGTTCATGGGACCCGGAATCCCCGCCTGAGCTCCTGGTCCAGACTCCCAGCCTACAGAGCCTCTCCCTGCCTGGGGCTCTGTATGAGCAACCTGACCCCTGAAAGCCCTGACACACCACAGGGTGGGCCATGGCCTCAAGGACTTTGCCAGGTGAAAGAAAGCCGGGATCCTATTTCTTAACAATGATTCTGTCACTTCTATTTGACAGGAGCACAAAGTGAATCAGGAACAAGGGCAGGGAGGGCTTGTCAGAGTAGTTACAGATCATACCTTCACCCACTCGTCCATCCAACAATTACAGAAGTCACCAGAAGGCATGGTCTGGGCAGCACGCCCTCCCAAGGCCCTCAGGCTGGAAACAAACCCAAAGCCCTCGTGGGTGAACAGGTGTATCACGTGTGGAATATTCGCAACCGTCACACGGGACTGCCCTGTGACGTGGAGAACGGAGCCCGAGCCAGGAACAGGAGGCATCTCCCCAACATGTTCTGCAGAGAAAGGAACCAGAGGGAAGAGGCTTGGGCCCATGAGGAAGAAGTTCAAAACCACCACGTGTGAGGCCCCATCTCAGCTCAGGGCAAGACGTGGTCCCGCCCTCGGTCCTTGCTGGCCAAGCATCACCGGGAAGGGGGCGAGGCAGCGTCTGGATCGGGAGCCCTGGGGGTGAGCAGAGGAAAGTGGGCACCTCTCGGCTGAGGCGTCGAGTCCCGGGTCCAGAGCGGGATCTGGGCTCCCTTCACTCGGAGGATGCTTCTTGCAGAGGGGTCCGCTCCCTGCTCCCCTCTCTTCCCGCTCGGGGGCCCGGCTGGTGTCTGGCCTCTCCTGTTTGCCGCAGCCAGTGACCCTAACTGTCCCCTCTCCCAGGGCAGCACGAAGGAGCCCGTAAAGTTGCCAGAGTATGTGCCTCTTTTCTCTGACACGGCCCCGGTTCCACGAACCAGGCCGTGGGCAGCAGCATGGACATGCCCCTGGGGAAAACCCTCATCGGCCTGGCCTTCTTCTTCGTAGAAGGACTTCGGAAGAAGAAGCTGGAAGACGAGCTGCAGCCGGTCTAGGAGGAGGGCTGGGTGCCCTGCCCCAGGTAGGTGTGGGGGCAGCTGGCACACCGCAGGGGACCCGGCACCCGCGCCCAGCCAGCGCCCAAGCATCCTCATGGAGGAGGGGGTTTAAAGGGCTCCCGGCTCAGCCTCTCTCCTGAGATGGCGAGGACCCAGGACCCGCCCAAGGCCGTATAACCGGCCACGGTGGGGGCTTCCCTCACCTGCATGTGGTCAGGAGCACTGACTGTGGGTTCGGATCCCGCTCGCGACTGAGCGCTGCAGCCTCGGCAGGTTGCCAGAGCCTCGGTGCCTCCTCCCCAGCTGGACCACGTGGTGCGTTTCCCATCGCTGCTGTAACAAGGGACCGCAACTGAGGGGCTCGAAAGCACACATACGTGTCATCCCGCAGTTCTGGCCGCCAGAAGCCCGGGGGTGGGGGGGGCCCTCACTGGGCTACAATCGAGGTGTGGAATGCAGGGCTGCATTCCTTTCTGGAAGCTGCTCACACTCCTTGGCCTGTGGCTGTTTCACCTTCAGAGGCAGCCCCGGACTATCTCCAGGTTGTTCTGCCGGCCTCCCTCCCTCCCCCATCTTTTAAGGACTCAGGATGACCCTGCCTCGCCCCGATCAGTCGGCGTGACCTCTCCATCTCACGGTCCTTGATTTAATCACATCTGCAAAATGCAAAAGTCCTTTGGCGTGCAGGGTGACATGTGCACGGTCCCAGAGGGTGGGACGAGGACCTCTCTGGGGTGCCAGTTTTCTGCCTACCACAGGGGAGGATCTAATCTAATGGCACCGATTGCATCAGGCTGTTGCGAGGAGGAAGCGAGTTACCCGGTGAAAATGTTTAGAGCAGAGCCTGCAACGGGGTAGGAGGCCGTGTCTGCAGAGGATGCCCTCACCTGGGGGGGAGGGCAAGGCCTGATACCGTCACCCAGGGAAGATGCCAGTCCCCAGGCTGGGTCGGCTCTCCGGTCCGGGTCTCCTTGTCTTTTGTTACCCAGGTAACGGTCAGGGCGATGAGGGCGAGGCTGGAGCCAAGCAGGGGGCGTCTGCCCGCAGGGCACCCCAGTTGAGGTGGTGCCGCCTGGCTCAGGGAACCTGTGACCTGCATCCAGCCCGTGTCCTCTGTGCTGTGGGACAGACAGAGTCGGCCTGGGCCTGGGTTCGGGCGGGAGCAGGAGACGAAAGCAGGGGTCTAGCTGATGCTCACGTGCGCAGTGCTGGCCCAGGGCCTGGAAGGAAGGGGACCCTTGCTAAGTGCTGGTCCTCCCAGGGTCATGTCAGCAGCCCGTGTAAACTTGACAAAGGATGGTCTGGGCCCATCCTATCCGAGTCAAAAGTGCGGCTATGGCTTCTTCCTCTTTTTGGTTAAAAAACCACGGGCTGGCTCCCCTCTTCCTCCCGGGCACGTAGTTAGGCTGGATTTTCCCTTATGATGCAGGTGTCCCGTGTGACCACATGACAGAGCTGTGGTCGAGGAATGGGAGCAAAGACAGCGTGTGGCACGTTCAGGCCTGGCCCTCAAGACCGCCTGGCCTCTCATCTCCACCAGCCGGGAAAGGAGAGGCCTTGGGGGATGCGGGAAGCTCGTGAGCAACCCGAGGGTGTCGGGGGGGTAGAGGGCCCCGCCAGCTCACGCCAGCGATGGCAGGAAAAAATCAAAATGCTCCTGTGTCAGGGAGACACACCGAAAACGACCAGCAACAAAACAGTCACCCGCATTTTTAGTGGGACGTATTTACAATTTATTCTCTTATTTGCACTTCACAGGACGACAAAGAGCCAGCTCGGCAGGGATGTTATACTCACAAAGGGTTAAAAATCCCTTAAATTCTTGAGGCCACTGCCAAGCCCAAGTCTCTGGGTTTTTCACCTGTGTCTTTTGCAGGATCTCAGCCGCAGCCTCCGGAGGAGAGAAGACAACGAACCGGGAGCCAGCAGGGCTGCTTTTTCTGACACTTTCTTGGGTCCTTTTCACTTCTACAGCTCACTTTAAAAGCCGTGGTCGTTTGCCTGTATTAAATTATTTCATCCTCTCAGCAACCTTAGAAATGGGTACTATCATGCCCTACAGCGGAGGAAACTGAGGCACAGAGAGGTTATGCCACTTGCCCAACATCACACAGCTGCTTGCTTCCAGAGACTGTATGTCGCCGAGACTATGCTTAAGCACTGTACCTATGGACCCCGTTAATGCTCTGAAAATTGAGTCCTCGGAGTTCCATGGTGCAGCGGAAACAAATCCGACTAGGAATCATGAGGTTGGGGGGTTCGATCCCTGGCCCCACTCAGTAGGTTAAGGATCTGGCATTACTGAGAGCTGTGGTGTAGGTCACAGATGTGGCTCGGATCTGGTGTTGCTGTGGCTGTGGCATAGTCCTGAGGCTGCAGCTCCAATTGGACCCCTAGCCTGGGAGCCTCCATATGCCGCAGATATAGCCCTAAAAAGAAACAAACAAAAAAAAATTGAGTCTTCAATAGGCAGCAAATTATAGAATTTTTCCTGCGTAAAGACAATCTCTGGGTCCTTGGGAATGAGGAGCTCTTTTCCAGTCAGAGCCCCCATCACCACGGAGAAGAGGGCCTCAGTGGTACAAGGCGTTGCTCAGGATACGCCACTTCCACGCAGCATGGAGCCTACCCACGTCACCGCCAGCCCCTGCCCCCGGCAGAGTGTAAGGGAACAAACCAGGCCCGATGCTGACCCAGCTGGACAGAGGCAAGGTCACCACAGCAGGACACAGCCCTTGGCGCTTGGATCTGGGGACAGCAGCCTTCTTCCTTGGAGTCTGAGCCGGAAGCTGGGCTCCCTGTCAATCCGAAATCACATGCCTGCGCGAAAGTCAAGGGTCAGCACAGTCGGGGTCAAGGTCACGCCACGACAGCATCACAGGAAGGTCAAGCATCACCCCTTGGACTGGGTTGGTCAGAGACAGCTGCCGGTAGCTCCTTAAAGACTCAATCTGCATTCTTGCCATAAGCATGATCCTTTTATGTTCACCCCCAGAAAAAAAGCAAAATGAAACAAAACCACACGCAATAGGAGCTCCCGTTATGAAGCAGCTGGTTATGAATCTGACTGGTATCCATGAGGATGCGGGTTCGATCCCTGGCCTCACTCAGTGGCTTAAGGATCTGGTGTTGCCGTGAGCTGTGGTGGAGGTCGCTCCAATTCGACCCCTAGCCTCAGAATTTCCATATGCGTCAGGTGCAGCCCTAAAAAGCCGAAAACAAAACAAAAACAAACAAACCAAAAAACCCACAATAAAGCTACTTCTGTTAGAGGGAAAGGGCAGAAGCAAGAAGTATTCTGGGAACTCCGGAAGGCCGCTGGTCAAGCAGCTGCCTGGGGAGGGAAGGGGCAGCCAGGGGCCGGCGCTGACTCCACAGTTCCTGGGAACACGGCTACCTACAGACAATGTGAGCCCAGCCTCCGGGCCTGGCACGGTACCTGAATCGTCTCTTTTATGAATAGTATGTCACCATAATGTGGACACTAAACCAAAGACTTCATTCGGCCTGGCCCGGGCCCCACAGCGAGTGAAGGCTCGGGATCCCATCTCACACCCGCCTCATCCCCCCGACGCCTTCTCCTCCCCAGGCCTCAGTTTCCACGGCTGGAAAATGGGGGCGGGAGACAGGTTCCTAGGACACCCCCGTTCGGGGGTCCATGCTCTGAGCCCTCGACGAGCCCCGATCACGCCTTTTCCAAAGGGGACCCTTTCACAGAGCACATTGTGGGCACAGTCACGCAGTGTAACACACCCACCCATTTCTCGCTCACAGGTCCACGTGAAGCCGGTGACCTTGGCTGCGTTGGGATGGACTTGGCTCCAAGCTCCAGGAGGTCCTGTTCTCTTGGACCGACAGCTTCCTGGGGCACATTCATCTCACGGCACGTCACCAGTGCCCAGGTGCCAAACTAGCAAAGCTCCCATGCGCGCTCTCATTTATCAGCCAAACAAGTCACACGGCCAAGCCCAGCCTCACTAGGGCCAGAAAGCCCACCTGACCCCCAGCAGGAGCGTCAGAGGGCAAACACTGGCTGAGGAATAATCCCAACTCCAACACAAAGGATCTGATGGATTCTGTAAGACGCATAAAGCAGCATCAGAAATAGAGCCCTGGGTCTCCATTGGTGCACATTGAAGCCCTTGGACCGAAAGGGCTGGTCTGTCTAGACTTGGTCCAGCCCTTCTAGAGTCGGGTACCTGCTTCTGTTTCTGCTCCAGCTCATGCCTGACCCCAGCCTGTGACTGGGGACTCTGGACCTCTCGGCCAGTGGCAGCTTAGACACTAAGTGCAGGCAGGTGTCTGTCTGTGGGAGCTGAGAGGACAGACCCCACCTGGGCTGAAGGGCTCAGGGAGGAAGGGCTCCTGCAGAAGGACCAGCTGGTCCCCAAGGAAAAGGCAGGGAGATGGGGAGGGGAGGGCACTTCCACTGCTCGGGCCAATCAAGCCAGGAAGGGCTCCAAGGCAGTGGAGCTGCCAGCAGGTTGGCTCTGGGCAGAGCCATTGGCACAGCCCTTATCCTCACTCTGCAGCCTGCCGGCCCCACCTGCTCCTCTGTGGCTGCAAATCATGGGAAACCCCTCTTCCCAACCACCAGCCACCCCCTCCCATCCCTGCCATGTCTGCCTTCTTTTCAAGAGGACGTTGGCTTCTAGTCTCTCCACGTGGTGGTCACATCATCTACCAGGAGTCACAAGGATCAGGACCAAGGGGCCACCGTAGCAGGGCCCCGGTGCCAGGCTCACACCACATCTGGGCCAGAAAAGTCTGGATGGACGGAGCCTGCAGGGGCGGCACCAGCCAAGGCAAGAAGGGGATGCCAGGAGTTCCCGCTGTGGTGCAGTGGAAACGAATCTGACTAGTATCCATGAGGACGCAGGTTCGATCCCTGACCTCGCTCAGTGGGTTGAGGATCTGGCATTGCCGTGGGCTGTGGCGTAGGTCGCAGACACGGCTCAGATCCAGAGTTGCTGCGGCTGTGGTGAGGGCCAGCAGCTGCAGCTCCAGTTTGACCCCTAGCCTGGGAACCTCCATATGCCACAGGTGCGGCCCTGAAAACACAAAAAAAGAAAGAGAGAGAGAGAGAAAAGAAGGGGGCATCAACAAGGAGACAAAGGCACCGCAGAGCCCTCGGGCTGGGAGGCAGCAAGTCCCAGAGGGACTGGAACTGGGGCTGAGGAGCCGTAGCGAAGCCTGAAGGCTTCTCTGAACACATCCGCCTCACCTTCCTCGTGGAAGAACCAACCTCCCTGCTTCCATGTGACAAATAAATGACCACGGCACAAGGAACACCAGCCTGGGACGCCGTCCTGGGCGGGAAAGTGAGGAAGCGGTGAACACAGGAGGGGGAAAGCCAAAGGGACCGAAGAGCCCCCTGGAATGGGCTCCCGCTGGCTGAACTTCTGACAATTTGAGCATCAAAATGACACTCATCCCTGACGGCACCTGTGACAATCCCCAGCTTTGGGAGCAAAGCCAGTGCCCACAGATCCCATCCAAAAATAATAACACCATCAAAGAATCCATCAGTTCAGGCCAATGAAAATTTTTTTCATTTTTAAGTAGAGGAAGACAGCTCTTCCCCACTGAAGAACAGAGAAGAAACGACAAACAGGAAATCATCATTTTATAACTAACTGATGTAAGCAAGAATCCATACAAGATTCTATAACCACTGGGTCGAAGATCTCTGGGAGGAGTCCCTGCTGCGGCACAGCCAGTTGAAGATCCAGTGTTGTCTCCGCAGCTGTTCGGATTGCCGCCGAGGCGCAGGTTTGATCCCCAGCCTGGCACAGTGGCTTAAGGATCCAGGGTTGCTGCAGCTGTGGTGTAGGGCAAAGCTGCAGCTCAGGGAGTTCCCCTCTGGCTCAGCTGGTTAGGGGCCTGATGTTCTCTGTGAGGATGGGGGTTCCATCCCTGCCCTTGATCAGTGGGTTAAGGATCCAGCATTGCTGTAAGCTGTGGCTTAGGTCACAGACAAGCCTTGGATACCACATTGCTATGGCTGTGGTGCAGACCTGCAGCTGCAGCTCTGATTTGACCCCTAGACTGGGAACTTCCATATGCAGCAGGTGCGGCTCTAAAAAAAAAAAAGCAAAAAAAAATTTTTTCAAAATAAAGAGTCACGGGAGTTCCCGTCTTGGTGCAGTGGAAATGAATCTGACTAGCATCCATGAGGATACGGGTTCAATCCCTGACATCGCTCAGTGGGTTAAGGATCCAGTGTTGCCGGGAGCTGTGTTGTAAGTTGCAGACACAGCTTGGATCTGATATTGCTGTGGCTGTGGTGTAGGCCAGCAACTGTAGTTCTGATTCAGCCCCTAGCCTGGGAACAATATGCCATGGGTGCAGCCCTAAAAAAAAAAAAAAAAAAAAAACCAAAGAGTCAGATGATGGCAAAATCTGGGCGATTCCACCTTAATCCCATAATGGTGAAACTTACCAGTAATAGGACAGCTGACATCAGGAGTCTCCAGCCCGCCTTGATCCTTCAAGAGACGTCAATGTCATAAAAGACAAAGGGCAGCTGATGACCCCGATTAGAGGTGACCCGCTTTTAAGGTTGTGACCAGCTCTCAGGTCGAAGCAAGAGCAGCAGTGCAGGAGACTATCAGATAATGGACTCAACATCAGATAAAATGGACTAAACATTTGATAACACCATCACATCAATGTCAAATTTGCACAGGGGGAGAATTCTATCAAGGCTGTGGGGAAGAATGCCCTTGTTCTCACTAGACACGGGTTTAAGTTTTTAAGGGTAAATGTCATGCTGTCTGTAACTAACTCGCAACCACAACAGAACGTGTCTGGTGAGTTAAGTCGAGAGATGGAGAGAAAGCAAAGGTGGCTGAAAATGTTAACAATTAATTAACGTAAGCGTATGAGGGTTCATTGAACTAATTTTGCAACCTTTCTACAGGTTTGGGAATCTTCACATAGAAATGGGAGCGAGAGGCAGAGTTTCCGTTGCGGCGCAGCAGAAACAAATCCGACTAGGAACCATGAGGATGCAGCTTCGATCCCTGGCCTCCCTCGGTGGGTTCAGGATCTGGTGTTGCCATGAGCTGTGGTGTAGGTCACAGACACGGCTCAGATCTGGCGTGGCTGTGGCTGTGGTGTAGGCCGGCAGCTGCAGCTCCGATTGGACCCCTAGCCTGGGAACCTCCATATGCCGCAGGAGCAGCCCTAGAAAAGGCAAAAAGACAATCAAAAAAAAAAAAAAAAAAAAAAAGAAAGAAAAAAAGAAAGAAATCAACAACAAAATGAAAAGACAACTTAGGAGTTGTTGTCCAGGGCTGGGAGAAATTATTTGCAAGTGATACGACGGACAAAAGCTTCATTTTCAAAATATACAAACAGCCCATACAATTCAATGTCAAAAATCAAACAACCCAATCAAGCAATGGGCAGAAGACCTAAATAGACTTTTACCCAAAAATACATAGAGATTCCCCCCCAACCCCCGCCAAAGAAAGGAAGTTCCTGTCGCTGTACAGCGGAAACAAATCTGACTAGGAACCATGAGGTTTTGGGTTCGATCCCTGGCCTTGCTCAGTGGGTTAAGGATCTGGCATTGCCATGAGCTGTGGTGTAGGTCGCAGACGTGGCTTGGATCCAGGGTGGCTGTGGCTGTGGTGTAGGCGGGCAGCTGCAGCTCCGATTCGATCCCTAGCCTGGGGCACCTCCATATGCCTCTGGTACAGCCCTAAAATAAGGACAAAAAAGACACACACACACAAGTAACAAATGTTGGAGAGGGTGTAGGGAAAAGGGAACCCTCTGACACTGTTGGTGGGAAGGTAAATTGGTGTACCAGTATGGAGGTTCCTTAAAAGACTAAAAATGAAATTATCATATGATCCAGCCATGCCACTCCTGGGCATATACCCTGAAAAGACAAAAACCTTAATTCAAAAAAATACATGCACACCAATGCTCATAGAAGCACTGTTTACAATAGCCAAGACATGGAAACAACCCAAGTGTCCATTCACAGATGAAGGAATAAAGAAGATGTTATGTATGTAGGAATGTTACTTAGGCGTAAAAAATGAATGAAATAATGCCATTTGCAGTAACATGGATGGACCTAGAAATTATCATAATAAGTAAAGTAAGTCAGGCAGAGAAAGACAAATATCCTACATCACTTATATTCAGAATCTAAAAAAAGATACAAATGACCTAATTTGCAGAATAGAAACAGACTCAGAGACACGGAAAATGTCTGTGACACAGAAAATGTCAGTGACATGGAAAATGTTATGGGCACCAAAGGGGAAGGGTGAGGAGGGGGAGAAATTAAGAGAAAGGGGTTAACAGATACGCACTACTCTGTGTGAAGTACAGAAACTAGGAAGATTTACCGTCTGGCTCAGGTAATTACAGTCAATATTTTGTAATGACCTATAATGGAAAAAAAATCAAAAAAGAATGTGTGTATGTATATATACGTGTGTGTGTGTATCTTATATCTATTATACACACATGCACACACACACCACACACACACACATACCTGAATCACTTTGCTCTACACCTGAAAACGAACACAATTTTGTAAATCAACTGTAGTTAAAGAAAGTATACTTAGTTTTTGAAAGAAATCTCTTTGCGTCCTTATTTTATTTTCCCGTCCACTGGCTGGCAGCCTCCCCAGAGCAGGGCCCGTGCAAGCCCAATGACACACATCAAAGCAGGAACAGCTTGCCCAAGAGCGTGGCCTCCGAGAATGAGCTGAGTTTACTGAGACCATAGAGGATGCTGAGCTCACTGTCCAAATTCCCTTTGCAAGTGAAACCTGATGTTACGCCCCGACATCCCCAAGACTTGATCCCAAATCCAGGGCGAGCAGGTGCTGCCTGGCTCTCTTCCAGAGGTGGCTTTGTCGTTCGTCATGCCACCCCCTCCCTGCCAGTGCCCAGGGCACTCGTGGCCTCTTCTCTCCCCTCCCCGCAGCTGCTCACAGGAGAACTCACACCTCGGGAGCCACAGGTGCACGGCCAAGTGCAGCTGGCTGCTGGTGTTGAGAGGCCATGGCTGTGTGGCAGCCAGCCAGCAATGAGGTTGGAGGTGATGCCCTGGCAGTCAGGCCTGTCCCAGCCCCCGGCTCCTCCAAGCAGAAGCACCCCCCAGAGACAGAAGCCACAACCCAGGGTCCTCCTGGACGCACAGAGATGCAGCGGCAGGACCTTCTGGGCCCGGGTGCTGTGTGGGTCAGTCCCAGCTTCCGGACTGGTCTCGGGATGGGGGTGGAGGGGGCCGTGAGCTCTTCTTCCACAGAAACTCCTCCTCCTTCCTGCTCCCATCCTTCCGGTGACCCTGAACCCTGCTTAGCACCTCAAAATTAACCAGCTGACCAAAGAGGAAGAGTCTGTGGTCTGCAGGCCAACCCTCATGGACACACTCCTCCTGGCAGAGACCTTCTGGACCCCCCAAGTGTTCCAGAACATTCTGTCGTCTCCTGGGACCCTGTCTGGGAGGCTCACGGGACGCATTCTGGATTTGCCACAGGGAGTAAGCTTCCGAGCACACAAACCCATAACCTGAAGAAGGGTGGTGACGCTTCCGTCCCCGAGGGCTGTGATGGGAGGGGGAGGGGCTGCTCTCAGGGCCACTTGATTTTTATAAGATGATGCAACAGGATCTTCCCTGCAGCCAACTGCGAAGGAGCCACTCCTGCACTTAGCCCTCTGGCTGTCTTAGACCATTAGCTGCGCTTTAAATCCAAGTCAGGGAGTGGCCTTTCAAACTCACTGGGTCCATTATGCATGCAGCCAGTCTGCCCAAGGAAGCAGTATTTACGACAGAGTCCCATGAGGCGCTGGGTCAGCTTCCTTGGTGCTCCAGCCAGTTCTTCTCGACTCGTGACGCAAACCTGGAGTCCTGTTTAAGGGAAGATTCTGGTTGAGCATATGTGTGTGATATACCTGTTACATACAATGCATGTGGGCGCCTGCAGACGCTGTATGAATATCCACCACGTTTATCACACCCTGAATTGTGTTCCCACGCAACCCCAGTGTTGAAGCCCTAACCTTCAGTGTGACCAAATTTGGGGTTAAGGACTTTAAGTGAACTCATAAAGGTGGCGCCCTAACCCAATAGGACTGAGGTCCTTATAAGAAGAGAGAGAGTCACCAGGCCTGCGCACACAGAGGCATGGTCGAGTGCGGGAAAACAGCCGTCTACACGCCAACAAAAGAGGTCTTAACAGAACCCAACCCTGCTGGCACCATGACCTTGGACTTCCAGCCTCTAGAACCGTGAGCAAATAAACTCCGGCCAGTCTCTGGTGTTTTGTTAAGGCGGCCCAAGCAGACTAACACCAGACACACACACACACACACACACACACACACACACACACACACGCACACACGCACGCACACGCGCGCGCACACACGCAGAGTCTCCTGTGAGGGCAGAAGCAATGACACCTCGAGAGTAATAGTCCCAGTGAGACAGGTTGGGACCCGGGACCCTTTGATGCAGCGCTTGCATCTGGACCAATGTCTCTTCGAGCAACAGAATCAAAAGAATCTATAAGAGACTAAAAAGAACTGGACATTTGCACGGATGGGGCAAAGCCTGAACTAGATACAAAAAAGGTCCAAGCCCAAACGCAACTTTTGAGGTGCCAGGAGCAAAAGTGGGGCACCGCCATGACCCCTGCACACGCATTACCAAAGGGGTGCACAGACCACCTAAGCCACCCCTCCTGCCCTCACCCTCACCCCATTTAAAGAACCAGCTCCCCCCCACCTCTGGGAGTAAACCAGGGAAACTGTTGCTGTTTTTGCTCCCTTGCGCTGCAGAGCCTGGCCTGCATTTCTCATCTGGTCTCTTATTACTTTCTAGTGCATAAAGAGTCTAAGAACCCAGGTCAATAACCTCAGGACTAGATCTAGTCCCGGAACTCAGGCTCCTTAGGCAAGTGGCTGATTCCAGGTGAAGCTTGGCACGCTGGGCAAAGCTCAGTAAATAAACTTCAACGACAAGTTGCTGCAGGTGCTGGCCAATGTGACAGCCAGCGATCCAGCGAACACCCTGCAGCTTCCAAACGCCCACCTGAGATAGGAGAACACAGAAGCATCAGAGACGGAATGAGTTGCCATGTATTAAAGTCACACAGCTAATACATGGCAAAGCTGGGACCATGAAGCCAACCCAAGATCTCTGCCTTCACCAGACAGACCTCGGGAGTGTGCCTGCCCAGAGCAGAAAGGGCACCGTACCTGGGCATAGCGATGGCTCCCACTGATGGTGACAGGGTGGCATGGAGCAAGCTCCCTCACCCTTCTGGAGCACAGAAACCTCACCTTGAAATGAAAGGCACAACGCTTCGTGCCCATCACACCTTTTGTTTTAAAATGGAACATATCAAACCTACACAAAGAGCAGAGAGTGTCATAGAACAATCTCCCATATACCATCGCCAGCTTCGAAAATGACCATCTTTCAGCTAATCTCACTTCACCTGTATCCCCACTCTTCCACCCCAAACCCCAATATTTTGAAGCAAATCCCAGATATATTGTTTCATCTGTAAATATTTCAAGATCTTTAAGAAGATAAGCGCTAAAGCCACACAAACACCCAGCCACAGAGTCTTTGTTTTCCTGTGAAAAATTTCTTTCTTTCCACCTCTTCTCCTTTAGCCTTGGAGAGGGCACCCAATACCTTTTGGGTGTTCCCAGAGGAAGGGGATGACGGCCAGGTGAGGGCTGGAGGAGCAGGAAGGGGCAGGGGGCAGACAGAGAGAAAGCCTCAAAGTCCCCACTGAAGTTCAGAGCACAAAGCCAGTGAGTGCGGTATTCACAGAAAGAAGTACACACCATAAAGAGTTGTGACTTAAGTTTTCTTCGGGGGATCTTACGGAGGACTCTAGCCTGGGAGACAGATTCTCAGGCTGCTCTGAGGAACTGCTCCAAAGAGGTGAGGGAGAAGCCAGGATACATAGGAACTTTTTTTTTTTTGGCTGGGAAAAACATGTAGTCAAGCATCAAAAGAGTACCGCTAATCACTAAGAACAGATCTCTCAAATTAATGATTTTAGGGCTTTTCTAGTAAGGGAAGATGCAAGAATCTGGGATATTGGACGTTTTTCCTTAGATATGCGTCTTAACTAGCTAAAGCCCATCAGAGCCAAAGCACAGAAGGTTCCCCGGTTTTCTCCATCCTGAATTCCCCTCGGGGTGCACTGGTGGTGGGCAACTGTGGTGGCCAAGGGTGTGATCTTTATCGAACTGACACGGCAGACAGTATTTTCTTTACGGTGGATTCTGGCATTGCATTTTGTGACTTTTTTCTGTTTGGTAACCTGGACTCAACACCATTAGCATTTTGAGAGTTTGGAAGATGCACCTCATGCCTCAGTCCCAATTACTTTCTTTTGTCAATAGAAACATCTCTCTCTTTGTTCTTTTTTCTTTTTTTTCTTTTTAGGACCAAAGCTCCAGCATATGGAAATTCCCAGGCTAGGGGTCGAATCAGAGCTACAGCCGCTGGCCTGAGCCACAGTCACAGCAAAGCAAGATCTGAGCTACACCACAGCTCACAGCAACACCGGATCCTTAACCCACTGAGCAAGGGCAAGGATGAAACCCACATCCTCATGAATCCTAGTCAGGTTGGTAAACCACTGAGCCACGAAGGGAACTCCCAACAGAAATCTCTTTTTTGCCTCCTTAAGAAACATTTTCAGAGTTCCCCTGTGGGTTAAGAACCAGATAGAGTGTCCTGAGGATGCGAGTTCCATCCCTGGCCTCACTCAGTGGGTTAAGGACCCAGCATTGCCGCAAGGTCAGATCTGCCAGTTGCTGTGGCTGTGGCTGGCAGATGCAGCTCCAATTCGACCTTTAACTTGGGAATTTATAAGCTACATGTAAAGCCCTAAAAAGAAATAAAAGAAAAAAAAATCACTCTTAAGTGCTGAAATGCAAGGCTGGATAGGCGGGAAGGTGGGGGGGCTGTCTTCAGAGCTTAGGCGCAAACCCGCAGGAAAGAAGCTTCCCGGGGTTTGGGAGGAAGCGGCGCCACTCCCAGCTGGAGGAAAGGGCAGGACCAGAAAAGACTGTTTCCCGTCGCGTAAAAACGAGGACACACACCAGCTTAAGTTGGGTCGTTATGAAGTTTTTAATCTCTGAAAAGCCGAGCGCGAAGAACAAAGGAAGACTCTTTTCAGAGCGAAAAATGCTTACGCAGTGGTCCGTGCCCCCGCGACTGGGTGCCCGCTGGCCACCCCCCGGGGCCCAGTCTCTGCCCACCCAACCCGTGGGAAAGCGGGGCCGTCTGGGGCGTCGCCGGAGGCTCAGAACAGCGCTGGTCGGTGGAACACCGCAAAGTGAATCAGCAGCGGGCGTGGCACGCACAGGGCGAGGCTGACCTGCCTCCCGGGCAGGGGGCCCCTGGGCGGATCTGGAGAGGGATCGGGGCGGGGTGGGGGAATAGGGGAGGGGGGGACAGACGAGGGGGAGGGAAGAGCAGTGGACCCCCGCAGGACAGACGCGGGCCGGGGGGGGGCCCCAGACGGAGCGGGAGGGGCGAGCCGGGAGGGGCGGAGCGAGCCCGGGGTGGGGCGGGGCAAGGCGGGGGCGGGGCGGCCTGGGGGCGGGCCCGGGGCGGGGCGGGGCGGCCTGGGGGCGGGGGCGGGGCGGGGCGGGGCGGGGCGAAGAAGCGATGGGGGCGGAGGAGCGATCCCCGACAGGGCGGCCCGGGGCGGAGCAGGAGAAGGGGGTGCGGGGAACGCGGAAGGACCCGGCGAGCCCGGCGGCCGAGTGCTGAGCGGCTCCCCTTCGCGAGGCAGCGGGATCCGCCGAGCGCCCGAGTGCCCAGCCCCGCCGGCGCGATGGAGGCGCCGCTGCTGTGGTTCTGCAACTACAGCGCGCTGGGCGTGAGCGCTGCGCTCAAGCTGCCGCAGATCTCGTCGGTGCTGAGGGCGCAGAGCGCGAGGGGCATCAGCCTTCCGAGCCTCCTTCTGGAGCTGGCGGGGTAAGGCCAGGGGCGGCCTGGAGCCGTCGGCAGCCCGGGAGAACCGCGGCTTTAGTAAAGAAGGGGCGGGGAAAACGGGGCCGAAAGCGGCCGGCGGTGGGGAGTGGCGTTTGCCCGGGCCGCACACTTCCCCTCGAATTCGGTGCTTCCCCAAGCCTCTCGCGGTAACGAAGACGAAGCACGCCCATTTTACAGATGAGGAAACCCACGCTCCGCGAAATCATCACTCTGCCCTTTAGCGACCAAACCATCATTTGCACCTCAAGGCTCTCTCATCTGCATCCTCCCTAAGCCCGCCCCCCGCAAGCGCCCCCTTTCTCGAGCCTCGGTTTCCTCCCTTGTAAAATGAGGGGCTGGACTTTGAATTCTAAGGACCTCTGGCCTTTAACACTTGACCGGGGCGCGGGGCGGTCAGAGAACGGAGAGCTGTTTTGAAGGTAAGGAGCACTTGAACTGCACTTGGACATGAACTGGCCCCTGAAAGGTGACAGCGGAGAGTGCTTCAGGAGCAAGTTCATCCAGCAGAAATCCGGTGTGGGGAGTTCCCGTTGTGGCTCAGCTTGTTAGGAACCCGACGAATATCCATGAGGATGCGGGTTCCATCCCTGGCCTCCCTCAGTGGGTTAAGGAACCAGCGTTGCCAGTAGCTGCAGGGTAAGGTCACAGGTGCAGCTCTGATCTGGCTTCATGGTGGCTGTGGCGTGGGCTCCGCAGCTGCAGTTTCCATTCCATCCCTAGCCTGGGAACTTCCTTATGCTGCAGGTACAGCCTAGATAAATAAATAAATAAATACAGACCTGAAAGAGAAGAGTCGTTAACCTTGGTTGGAAGATATGAGTAGTGGAGCCCCTTGCCCAGTGAGGCCAGGTCCTCCCACCTCCTCCCCAGCCCTGGCCCAGGTATCATCCAGAGGCTCTGAACTCCCGTCCTCTGCGCAAATGCTAATCAGAGGGGCAGCTGGGCTGGTGGACTCCAGTTTCCTGGGCCAGATGGAAGCCAGGGGAGGGTTGGAGAAAAAGACCTTGGGGCAGAAGAGCCATGGGGTCCTGCCTGGCACAGCCCTCTCTGAGGGGCTGGTGGTGGGGTGCGTGAGCCCTCCGGGGTTTGAGCCTGGCCCTTTGCAAAGAGCAGCCTGCTGTCAGAGCCTCTCCGGTTCCCTGGGGAGAACAGACAGTTACCTGGAGGAGAGGTCGCTCGTCCTAAAGCAGGGGAGGCCTGACCCGCACCCATGGAGGGGACCCCCTGGGCATCCTCATTGAGGGAAGAGGTAGCCAGTGGGGAGAGGGGCCCTCCTGGCAGAGGGCGTGTGGGCAGAAGGCTGGAGGCTGGACTGGAAGCAGTGAGGCCAAAGAAAGAGGCTGAAGACATGATCTTAGGTAAGACGTGTGTGCAGACACAGGCGCGACGTGGGTACACTTTCATCCCCATTTCACAGGTCAGGAAACTGAGGCCCCAGAAGTTAGGTAAATATGGGGGGCTTGTGAGCCCAGCCCTCCAGCCCCAGAGCCTTTGCTCCACACTCGACAGGGGCAAGCCAGGCAGGGGGAGGGGACACACTGGCTGGGGTCACCGAGGGTGACCTCCTTGATAAGGGCATGGTCCTTACCAGGCCGGCCAGGGCGGCTTTGCTAACAACGCCTTCCTGGCGTAGGAAATGTGAGCCATTAAGTCCAGCTGGTCTGTGGAAGCGCTGACTCACCCTGGCAGAGTGTGGGGTCTGAGGGGTCCTTAGAGGCTGGGTGGTGGGATGAGATACGCTCTGAGGGGACACGGGGACATTCGGATTCTGAGGGCGCTGCCCAGTGAGGCTGGGAGCTGGGAGGCAGGAAGCTCGGGCCTTTACTTCCGAGAAGAGCGGGTTCTGGGGTCTTTACCCCACTCCCTCCAAGCTACAGCCTCTCCAGAGCTAGAATTTTCTTTTAATTTTTAGGGCCACACCTGCGGCATATGGAAGTTCCCAGGCTAGGGGTCGAATCAGAACTGCAGCTGCCCGCCTACACCACAGCCACAGCAATTTGGGTTCCAAGATGCATCTGCGACCTACGATGCAGCTCCCCGAGGCTCCAGATCCTTAATCCACTGAGTGGGGCCAGGGATTAAACCTTGGGATACTAGTTGGGTTTGTCTCCCCCACCTCTGCCAGTCTGGGCAGTCCTCTGGGAGGCCACTCGAATCATCTGGGTATGTCTTCTTGTTCTAAACATGGTCTCCCCAGTTCGCTGCTGGGCCCTGACATTCCCAGGCCCATATACACCCTGCACAGGACACCCCACCACCTCCCAGCCCCCCCGCCCATGGCTCTCAGCCCCTCAGATGTATTTCTTGGTCTCTGCAGCTTCCTGGGTGCAACTCTCTGAGGGAACTGCCCTGGACCCGGGAAGAGCCCAGCTCTAGAGACAGACAGGACTGGTTTCAGAAGCCCTGTCAACTTCTCATCCTGGTCAGTGGCTTGCCCTCTGTAAAATTCACCTGTAAGTGGCCGTCCTAAGCGACTTGGTAGACACCAATGCCCAGCCAGCGCTGGATGCTCCAAAAATCGTGGCATTGATTAAATTAATATTTCCTCCTTGTTTTTTTTTGTTTTTGGTCTTTTTAGGGCCGCACTTGCAGCATGTGGAGGTTCCCAGGCTAGGGATCTAATCAGAGCTGTAGCTGCCAGTCTACACCACAGCCACAGCAATGCTGAATCTGAGGCACATCTGTGGCCCACTCCATAGCTCATGGCAATGCCGGATCCTTCACCCACTGAGCAAGGCCAGGGATCGAACCTGCAACCTCATGGCTCCTAGTCGGATTCATTAACCACTGTGCCACGACGGGAACTCCATCATCCTTCTGGGTCTTCATCCCCCTCCTTGGCCCTGGCGGGCTCCCACCACCACCTCTAGGACTTTGCGGAGGAACCCGTGCTCCTGGGTGGCGGCCCAGCCTCCCTGCTCTGTGTCAGGTTCGGTCCGAGCTCACGTGTGTCCTCCCTCTCCCCAGGTTCCTGGTCTTTCTCCGGTACCAGAGTTACTACGAGTACCCGCTGCTGACTTACCTGGAGTACCCCATCCTCTTGACACAAGGTAACCGAGCCCCTGTGCCCGGCCTCAGCCCCCCGGGGCCCCTCCTCGCTCTCACTCGGAGCCTTTCCTTTTCAGATCTCGTCCTCCTGCTGTGCATCTTCCACTTCAGCGGGCATGTGGAGCGGGCTGCGTTCTACATCGCCCTGTATCCTTTCAGTGGCGAGAGTTGGAGATGAGACTGGAGGCGTTATTTGCCAGTAGGATGTGTCATTATGCAGGCTCCTTTTGCTTAAACTCAAAAATATCCCCAATGCAGGAGTCTGTGGGAGCAAATATAACAGCCCAGAGATGCCCTAGATCAGTCCCTGCTCCAGGGCCTCCCCTCTGAGACCAGGGTGTCCTCCGGTACCCCGACCCCCCAGGACCTCCGTGCAGAGCCACACAAGCACCCCTGCTAAGGGGGACATTGCCCAGCGACATTTTTTATTTGTTCCATCTGGCCACCCTATACACACGTCCTCTCTGGAATCTCAGCTGCTGTGCCTACTGGTCAAGTTTGATAAAGTGTGTATTTGGAATGAACGGAAGCAGGTGCAGGGGTACAAAGTTGGGCAACATTCGTTTAGCGTTTGAATTAGAGAGTGAGAACCAAGATTCGGTCCACCTAGATTCAGGCTGCCTTTCTGGTGTCCACCAGTAGGTAGCTCTTCCGACTTTGAGCACAGGGCACTGTCTATTTCAATCTCTTCATCTAATGTTATTGGAGTTCCCGTTGCGGCACAGCTGAAACGAATCCGACTAGGAACCATGAGGTTGTGGGTTCGAGCCCTGGCCTCGCTCAGTGGGTTAAGGATCCGGCATTGCCATGAGCTGTGGGGTAGGTCGCAGATGCGGCTGGGATTCGGCGTTGCCGTGGCTGTGGCGTGAGCTTCGGTGTAGGTCACAGAGGATTGGATCCCCCGTTGCAGTGACTGTGGTGTAGGCCAGCAGCTGTAGCTCTGATTGGACCCCTAGCCTGGGACCCTCCATGTGCCGCAAGGTACGGCCCTAAAAAAAGCCAATAATAATAATAATGTTATTATCCCAGCAACCTGTTGGGTCCCTATGATGAGCCACACAGGGATGAGGAGGTGGATAGGGCAAGGAATGTTAAGTCCATTTTGCAGATAAGCAAACTGAGGCCGAGAGACAGAAAATGACTTGCCCAAGGCCATTGGCAAGTCCCCTCCCTGGCCTGCCCACGGCCTCCCTGTGCTGGCTTCTGCTTCTCTAGCTGGGCTCTCTTCCTGCAGCACCACTGGGCTTGATGACAAGCAGATGGCCTTCCTCCCATTGCGCAGCACTGCTCACCCCAGCGGTGTCATTTGTACACTGGAGTCAGTGGGAAAGGGGGAGAGCAGTAAACCGTTTCACGTGACACCCCTTTTGCGGAACACGTCTGCCTTATCATTTGAAGCTCAGTGCCTAATGTTGATATTAAGTTGGAGAGGCCTGCAGGGTCAAGAATTACATGAGCAGTTAGGGAGTTCCCGCTGTGGCACGGTGGGTTAAGTTCCCTTTGTGGCTCAGCGGTGAACAAAGCTGATTAGGATCTGTGAGGATGCGGGTTGGATCCCTGGCCTTGCTCAGTCGGTTAAGGATCTGGCATTGCCGTGAGCTGTGGTGTAGGTTGCAGACGTGGCTCCGATCCAGCGTTGCTGTGGCTGTGGAGTAGGCTGGCAGCTGTGGCTCCAATTGGACCCCTGGCCTGGGAACCTCCATTTGCCCCAAGTGCTGCCCTAAACTACCAAAAAAAAAAAAAAAAAGAGAATCTATCTGCCGCGGCTCAGGTTACTTCAGAGGTGTAGGTTGGATCCCCAGCCCAATACAGTGGGTTAAAGAAGCCGGCATTAAAAATAAAAATAAAAAGGAATCCAGCATTGTTGCAGCTGCAGCGTAGGTGGCAGCTGTAGCTTGGATTCAGTCCCTGGCCAGGGAACTTCCATGTACCATGGGTGTGGCCAGAAAAAGAAAAACATGGGCACTTAGAATCATTGGGAACGTTCCCAGTCTGTGAACACAGGGGTTCTTTGTCATTTTCTCCCATAATCTGCTTCAGTGCTTTTGCGCTCCTCGCAGGTGTTCGCTGGAACCGTTTTGGTCTTTTCCAAATGGGACACGTTCAAGCAGAGCCGTTCCCAATTCCACACTTGGTTTCTGCGTGCAACCTCGGGGGTCTTGGTTTATTTCCACGTGCTCGGGGTTGGGAGGGTGGGGGAGCTGCCGCTGAGCCACTGTGGTCTCCCTTAGCCCGGGACAAGCTTTGTGTCTGCTTGGTTCGTCCTCAGCCTGCGGAAGTGGATCATGGATCTGGCCATGGTGAGTAAGGCGCCCTTGGAAGAGCCTGCACACAGCAATCCCTTCTCTCTCCTCTGCCCGCCACCTGCGCTGCAAAGAACTTGAAAGATGAGGTGTTCTTCAACCTGCTTGTTTTTCAACTGCACCAAAGGTTAATGGGATGAAAGCACAGGGCTATTGGCAATATTCAAAGACATGAGTCTCACTTAAATATATGGCAGATTTGTTTCAAGTATTGTTGGAGTCGAATTGATTCACAAGGTTGTATCCTTTCTGCTGTACAACAAAGCGGTTCCCTTAGACCTGGACACGCCTCCTTTCTCTTTCAGAGGCTTTTCCTGCCTAGATGATGGCAGAATATTGGGTAGAGTTCTCTGCGCTCTGCAGCAGGTGCATGGCAGATTTTACTTCCTTTTTGGAGACCCTAGAGAGTGGGATTGAAGCGGTAGTGACGAGTAGAATGAAGAACTGGGCATAAACTGAAGAGTTTCAGATTATTATCGGGTAATTGTGTGCTGGCCACATGCTCATTATTTTAACTCTGCCCCCGCCCCCCTACCTAAAAACTTTTTTTTTTCTTCCTGGGCAAGGGGTAAGCTCTATGCTTTTTTTTTTTCCTTCCTTGGTTAAGGGCCAAAGATTCCTCTCTGCGAGCATAGGATTCTGGTAGTGGGTCAGGAAGCAGATCTTCTCTCCAAGGTGACTGATGTAAATTCCACCCACTGGGAAAGGAGGGAGCAGAAGGAATTGGTGGGCACTGCCTGCCGCACACAGACGCCTGACTTTCACCCCATTCTCCATCCGACACTTGTTACGGGAAAACCTAGTAACCTGCCGTGGGATGGGCTCTCAGAGGCAGCCTCCCCCCTCTGTCTGTGCAGGTCACCCCAGTTGCACACGAGCCTCTTTCCTCACGGGTCCTCCCCCTTGGACCCCATCCTCGGAGCCATCTGCTCCCCGCGGGGCGTATCTTGGGGTCTGACTCCGGGGCCCTGCCATCACCGTCTCTGTAATTCTTCCTGCCCAGGTCCCGCCTCTTCTCCGCCCACGTTTCCCACGTTCGCTTTTATCGTGGCACTTGTCAGATGGCGTTGCTGTCACGGATTTAGTCACTCAGCTAGGACTGAGCGAATGCCAGCCACGTGGCGCTCCCCTTCGTGGAGCTTTCCTTCTGGGGAGACAGAGATGGCCAAGGGCAACAGCCACTTTCACTCGCGCTAAAGCCAGCGGCGTTCTCATTCCGCGTCCTTGGAGCATCTGCTGCTACAGACCAGGACTCCTCCTGGAATCACTTTGTTCATGTGGCTTCCAGGGCACCTTGGCTCTGGTGTCTCTTCCACCTGCTGCTGCCCAGTGCCTCTGCCGGCTCCTCCTCATCCCCCTGCTTCTTTTTTGTTTCCTCAAAATATTATTTATTTTTTCAGTTACATATATTCTTTTTCATATGCGCTTCCATTACGGCGTTTCATAGGATATTGAAGAGTTCCCTGTGCTATCCGGGAGGTCCTTGTTGTCTACTTTATAAACAATAGTTTGCATCTGCTAATCCCAGCTTCCCGTCTTCCCCTCCCCCGCCCCCTCCCCTTGACAAGGCTGTTCTCTGTCTGTGAGTCCGTTTTTGTTTCATAGGTATGTTGACTTGTGTCGTATTTTAGATTCCACATATAAGTGACATCGCATGGTATTTGTCTTTCTCTTTCTGACTTTCTTAACTTAGTAGGAGAATCTCTAGGTAGGTCCATCCATGTTGCTGCAAATGGCATTATTTCATTCTTTTCTGTGGCTGAGTAATGTCCCATTGTATGTCTGTACCACGTCTTCTTGATCCACTCCTCTGTCGATGGACGTTTTGGTTGTTTCCACGGCTTGGCTGTTGTGAACAGCCCTGCTCTGAACATAGGGGTGCATGTATTTTTCCAAGTTACAGTTTTGTCTGGATAGATGCCCAGGGGTGGGATTGCTAGATCACATGGCAACTCTATTTTTAGTTTTTTGAGGAACCTCCGTACTGTTCTCCACAACGGCGTCCCTGCTTCTTTAAGGAGAGGTCCAGGCCCCAGCTCACTGCGTGCGCCCAATCCCCAGAGCTCCCGAGCAGGACTCATGAGCCTCTCTGACATCACCTGGCAGCACAGAGCTTCCAGGCTCCTGTGCGTCCCATCAGCTTTACCTTCCAAATACGCCCAGGATCTGAACACCTCGCACGCCCTCTGTTTCAGCCTCCCTGGGCCAAATCTGGATGTTTGAGCCACCAGCAAACTGGTTTCCTACCCTCCACCTGGTCTCCCTTTGGTGTCTGCTCAACCTGGCAGCCGACGAGGGTGTTTCAGCTGATGTAGAGCCTGGGCCTGGCAGGCTGGGCCCCTCCCCGGTGGAGGGTGCTGTATACTCACCTTTGTCAGGGAGCAGAGGGCCTGAGCCTCCCCAGGGGGGCTCATTAGAACAGCCAGAAATTCCAAGCTGATGCGCCTCGGCTTGCTAACTTGAGTTTCCGAGTCTGTGAGTTCAAAGCAGCGTGGTGTCCCCCAGGCTCTGAAGACACCCTAGTAATTTGTGCATCTCTCTAGTTGTTATTAGCAGCTGGGGATGGAGAAGCCTTGGTGGCCATGCGGATTCTTACTCTTAGTTTCACATTAGCTGCAGCGCCTTAGTTACTCACTGAGCAGTGGACTGGGCGGGTTATGTGCAAATCCTACACTGTCGCATCCATTCTTTATCACTAAGCTTGAGTTCTGTCCTTGCACAAGTGGGTTATTCCTTGACATGAACATTTGGCTTCAGAAGTACTTTCAGTATCTGGTGCTCTTTTGCTTTGGAAACTAAGGGACTCCTAACTTTCTCTTGCTTTATCTGCAAACAGAACTTCTGTACATTCATCAGCGCAGCCAGTAAGTTTGCGCAGCTCCAGTACCTATGGAAGACCAGGGACTCGGGAGCCGTGAGTGCCCTGACGTGGAGCCTCGCTTCGTACAGCTGCGCAGGTTAGAGCAAGAAACTTAACTGTGTCCTTTGTCGGTGGAGTGCATTAGCTTGGTGTCCAAGTGCTTCGATCCTTTGCAAGTAGCTATTCAGATAGAACCGCCTAGCACATCCATATTTATAAAGTTGACTTAATGCACACCGCTCTCCATTTTCTGCAAGATCTGTATTCCAGTTGCTTAAGAAAATAAAAGTGAAAGCATGCTTTTCTCCAAAAATCTGGCCTAATATTAACAGTCCTCTCTTGTTTGAAAAGCATCCAGTGGTTGATTACAATGAGTTCACTAACTTGTTTGAAACATATGAATGTTTATGATGTCACCGACTAAAAAGATGAGAGTCATACACTGGCTTTCGGAACTCAATATAATTTGCAGCAGGGGAGTTTTTCTGGAGCCTTGGTGTTTGGTCTCAACTTTAGAGTCTCTGTTGCTCATTTGGTCTCTTGTAGGAATTAGCTACAATGAGCATATGCTCTGTTTAAGTAGGAATATTTCAAAATTCAGAGCTACCACATTTATTCAATTTACTAGTTTTAGATAACTGAATTATATGTCATGTTTCTTCTCTATCTTAAAGGACCGCTTTCTTCACCCAGGGTTCTCTTCTGCCCAAGTCTCTCAAGAACTGTTAGCTCTTGAAAGTTAGCTCTCTACATTTTAAATTCCTGTATTTAAAATGGAACGACAGGAAGTTTGTGTCAGGCCGCATTGGAAATGAATCGGACTAGGAACCATAAGGCTGCAGGTTCCATCCCTGGCCTCGCTCAGTGGGTTGAGGATCCAGCGTTGCCGTGAGCCGTGCTGTAGGTCGCAGACGAGGCTGGGACCCCGCGTGGCTGTGGCTGCGGTGTAGGCCGGCAGCTGTAGCTCCGACTGGACCCCTAGCCTGGGAACCTCCCTATGCTGCAGGTGCGGCCCTAAAAAAGCAAAAAATAAAAATAAAAAATAAAAAATAAACAAATGGAAAGATCGCTAAATAGCGAAATGTCATTTGACATTTACTGCTGAAAATTTTCTTTTACAGTAAGAATAATAACGACGCTAATGACCACCAATGATCTTACAAGTAAGCAAAATCTTTTTCTGCCATGTCCTTCTTGAACTTCCTCTTTGCCTTGTTCATTTGTCAGTTGTCTTAGGGTTTAACAGAGCCAGCACCCATACATGCCTGGCCTTCGTCAGTCACGATGCATAGTATAAAGCATCTGCTTACAGTACCTGGGATGCACTGTGCACAAGCTAATAGATTCCTGTCTTCGTGGAGCTTCCATTGCAGCAGTGGAAATGAATAACGAAACCATCACACCATTAACGACTGAGAAATACTGTGAGGTGTATTTGGAAAGAGCAGCGCAAGATGAGCACCTACCAGGGCAGCCTGTCATGCTTGGAGGGAGCTGGGAAGAGTGGGGTCTAGGGGAGGAAGAGACTGTTACAGGGACGGGAGCAGCATGTATGGAGGTGACGAGCAAAGAGGATGCATGAGAGACCATCAGTAGGGCTGATGCAAGGGGGCCGAGTCCAATGAGAGGGAAGGAGGTGGCAGAGGCCAAGCGGTCCCGAGCCTCCGAGAACTGCCCACAAGCAGCAGGAAGGGGGGTGACCTAATCATTTGCCCCCATGTACTTGTTCTGTTCATTTTTAAAGAGACGCTATCACGGAGGAGAAAACAAAACATACGTGGGTTAATCTAGAAAGCATTTCCTAGGTCCTTAAACTGAGTTTTCAACTTCCAAGTCAAGCACATACATTCCTGGGAAATGATTAAGTCGGATGGTGTCACCTGTTCTATGAAGACTAGAAATACGTCCCCGATGTGTAGACCTTTCGCATAAGCTAGTTATCATTTGAGAAATGTTGCTGCAGGACGGCAAGATGCGTTTGCTAATCCTCTCCTGGAGGTTTTATCTTTGGCTCAAATCCTTTGCATCAGCTCTGAGAGAAGGATTGAACGTGTTCTGACCCAAGTATAAACTTAGGTCAAGCAGGGAAGGGAGAAGGGAGGCCGGAGTCTTCCCCGCGGGACTTGAAAGAATTCTCGGCTTGGAAATAAGAGTCAAATCGTAATTAAACAGCCAGATGCACCTACATACTAACAATGACGTTTAAAAGGTTGCGCGTATTCTAGTTTTGATTTGTTTTGTATCTAAGGGTCTTCCTGAAAGTGATCTGAGAAGAACCTTTTGAAAACAGTTTACTGATCGAGCCACTAAGGTTACTTTTTTTTTTTCCTAACAAAAAGCCACACTTTCATGGTTTCCACAATATAAAATATGCTTTGATGCTTGGGCCAGTTTTTCCGAATCATCTTGACCGAGTGCATTGTTTGTTCCACCTTCGTGGGACGTGGAACGTTCTAAAACACCACCCGCCACCCTTAAGACGTAAAACATGAGTTAAAGGGGTTTAAAAAAGTTACCGTATCTGCCAGCCAGAGTCAGATTCCTCCAAAGGAAGCAATTAAGATGATAAATTATTATTCATGAAGTCAGGCCAAGTGGCCAAAGGTAGTCATGACAGGAAGATCCCTTTTCCAGAAGTATTTGGAACCACAGTTGTTCAAAAAGTTCATGATCCATAGGGGGCTGGGTGTGACGCTTTACTTAAGCTTCTGCTTAAAGAAGGTGGTGATTTTATGTGAAGAGTATTTTTTAATACCTGCTTTTTCTTTCTGATTGATTTCAGTTCTTACGCGTTTTGTGGTCACGCTGGCTTTAAATATATGGGTAACAGCTACAATCCTTCGCTACCGGAAGACTGCTGTCAAGGCTGAGTGATGGACACGGAATAGTCCTACAGAGTGGATTTTGAATAACTGAACCAAAGGCAAAAAGCTCATTGCTAAACCAGGTCTTTTATAAATTCAGCCAGCCGTGCCAAAGGTATTTTAGACTTGAAAGAGCCCACTTACACCCTTGTCTAAACATGTCAATTTTTAACCCCCCCGCCACCTCAGTAGGTTAAAGTAGGCTCAGAGTATCTGCAGTTTTGAGAAGGCTGGTGGTAGCTGGTCTTGCAGGAGCCCCATTTCGAGGCGACAGCTTTGACCCTTATCACTCAAGTCACAGTTCTCTCCAAAAAACTACATACATCTACTTTGCAGCATTCGGAATCTTGTAGGAAATAAACCCCCTCCACAACCCAAATGAGCATGAATAGGAGTTTGCTCAGTGTGGGATTGTGATAAGTGACCAGGGTTTGCTTCCCGGGACTAATGTTTAACTGCCCTATAGATGTAACAGGACGGCCTTGTTGGATGTTACTGCATGATAGCTCCTTAAGCTATAGCAAGGACGTCAAGACCAGCAAAAATGTAACTGGCTTGAGTTCATGTACCAAAGCACGTCTTCAACTTCACACTGTGCCTTTAAATGATGCCTAACAAAAGGTGCCTGCAGTCTCTGCTTGTGATGAGGTGACCCCACTATACTGACGCCAGCACCAGGTTTATGCTGCCGTTTTTAAAAGGACCACACCTACACAGTTACTGTTATTAGAATTTGGCACAAAATACAGCTGGCCTCCACCAGGCTTTGCCTATTGAAAATATATGCAGTAAAGGGTATTGCTGAGTTCTGACAAGTTCGTATGGATTTTATTCTCATTATAGTATCACAGTCTAAACATGATAAAATTATTGTAAGATTTCTTACATTTTTCCTGTAAAAAAGCTTATAAACCCTAACACTGAAAACTCTGGTTCCCCTAATAATTGAATGGCATTATTTTATTATATGCAGTAAGTGGTTTATTAGAAAATATTTTAGTTTCTTGTGTACAATAAACTATCATATTTTGAACTCTGCTTAGTCTTAAAACTCAGTTGTTTTAATGTGATCAGTTTTTAAAGTTATATAAAGTGCAGTTTTAAAAATATGGTTTAAAAATACATAGCTAATCCTTTTAGAACTGCTGCTTGGGACCAGAGGGAAGAGAAACCTGGCATCTAAAAATAATCATTCATTTTCAGAGTTCCCGTCGTGGCTCAGTGGTTAACGAATCCGACTAGGAACGGTGAGGTTGTGTTCGATCCCTGGCCTCGCTCAGTGGGTAAGGATCCAGCATTGCCGTGAGCTGTGGTGTAGGTCGCAGATGCAGCTTGGATCCCGAGTTGCTGTGGCTGTGGTGTAGGCCAGCGGCTACAGCTCCGATTAGACCCCTAGCCTGGGAACCTCCGTATGCCGCGGGAGCAGCTCTAGAAAAGGCAAAAAAAAAAAAAAAAAAAAAAGAAATAATCATTCTTTTTGTAGTTTTAAAAATCATAGTTATCACTTTAAAAAAATCCAGGTGACTCTTTTATCACATGCAGTTATAATCTGATTATTAGGATAAACTATGTGATTTTTTAGTTCACTAAGTATTTTTTTTTTTTTTTTAAATTTTTGTTGTTGTTGTTGTTGCTATTTCTTGGGCTGCTCCCGCGGCATATGGAGGTTCCCAGGCTAGGGGTTGAATCGGAGCTGTAGCCACTGGCCTACGCCAGAGCCATAGCAACGTGGGATCCGAGCCGAGTCTGCAACCTACACCACAGCTCACGGCAACGCCAGATCCTTAACCCACTGAGCAAGGGCAGGGACCGAACCCGCAACCTCATGGTTCCTAGTCGGATTCGTTAACCACTGCGCCACGATGGGAACTCCACTAAGTATTTTATTAAGACATATTTTATCAAGTATATGCTTAAAGCAACTCTTTTAAGAGTACACCATCTTAGGTGAAGAATGCTCCAGTCTTCCTCTTTGGGAGGGAAGGCAAGAAGTACTCCAGCTCCTCCAGTGTATCATGCCCATACTTATTGTCATACTTAATCCCACAGCAGTCCTGTAAATAAACACTCTCCATGTGACGGATGAAAACACTGAAGTTCGGCCTGAGTAATTGTCCAGGGTCAGCCAGCCAGCAAGGATCCTAAAAAACACCCACTGATTACCCAAGAAATGCCCTCTAGAAAACCACCTCAGGACACTATTCCTAACAAAATGGGCCCCCTGCTTCTTTTCCTTATCTCAAGTGAGCTTCTCAGGTTTGCATGCTCCTTAAACTACCAAGATTAAATCAGAGACTCCTGGCTGAAATTCGATATTGTATTTCTCCGTGGATGAAATGAAAGGGCAGACTAGTTAAGATTTCTTTGCTTATACCAATATTTTAGGAAAGGCAAATTTGGGGGGTAAATTTTAGAGGTTGCAGCATTCCAGGACTGTTTCACAGGAAAAGTATGAAGATGCTTATGTCTTAATTTCTTTTATTTTTTTAATATAAAAAGCAGGCATAAGATACAATTACATTACTACAAAGATGCAACAAAATTTAAAAAAAATCAGGGGTGTACGATTTTTGTTCAAGGGGACAGCTGATCAAATATTTATGATTATCTAAACCATGCAGTTCATAACTTATTACAGTTCCAAACACAACTCTTTATTATGGGGAAGGGAATCAAGGAGAGGCCCCCCCAAGCATAATATTCAGCACTGTCACACAGTGCTTATCTTCAAAGTGCTTCACAAACCAACTACGGTCTCTTCACGATACAGGGACACTGAAGTCTCCTTCCAGGACAGGAGAGGCGAGTCAGGAGCAGTGTCGACACAGACCAAGAAACTCAGAAGGGACTTGCTCTCATCAGGCCTTTTAAACATGATATTTAAAGTGTGTTTCAGAAGGTAACATAGTGTCTACGTTTCTCTGTTTTAACCACCCGAATCCTTTAAGAATAGATTAACAGCAGCAGCATTACTTCTTAAATTGTGGTTTGGCAACCTAAAGAATTTCTTCTTGAGGATCTACAGATAAACTGGTACAAAGGAGATCCTTCAGAGCCAGAACAGTGTCACTTTAGCATAGATTAGTTTTAAAAGCACTAACCTTTATTTTAGATTTATTGGTATACTTATGCTTTAGTTCCAGAGCATTTTAAACTTTCAGATAAGCTTTTTTTTTTTTTTTAAATCTTGCTTCTAGATAGCAGTTTTTAAACATTCTTTTCAAAAATGCACTATGCAGTAATTCTCAAAGTCATCCTGGCACCAGTTTTCCTTCTACTCTGTCTCACTATTCCCACAAAAGTAAAAAAAATCAGACTTAGAAAATCCCCGTCTTCACTACTTCTTCGTTCTCAAAAGGAGGTATTTATGGCTCTAGGAGAAATCAGGTGTGAGGAAATAAGCAACTCTCGGTCTTCGATTTATCTTGCAAGCCTTGGAGCCTTAAGAGAAGCTGGCACAAAATCAGGTTGTTACACCAAGTCAAGGTCCTATTTAGTGGATGCTGGGAAGAGAGCATTTGGATGGGTGCATGCACTTATGTATGTACATGAAGCCAGCAACAGGGTACAAGGTGGCCTGTTACCCGAGGTCAGGATTTTTTATTAATAAGCACAGTTCCATTAGTCGGACAAACAACTTTATAAATTCTTATGTCGAACCATATAAAGTGAAGCGTCTTCATGGAGAGATTTTTTTTCCGCCCCTTAGGATAGCTTTACCCCCCCGCTTGAAACTTCACATTAATTTTTTGTGTACAGTTGCATCACACCTTGATTCTCCATATATTCTAATATATACAGCATTCAAAATTTAAACTTTTGCCATTTTTACTCAAATATTTCAATTATCATGTGTAAACTTCAAATTATTTCACCTTAATAAAGTTTATTAAAAATATATATATATATACTCTCCAATTCAGAATAATATGATAGAACCTCCCATAGTGTAACAAAATCTTTATATAAAATATTAATTCAGTCTCCTTTTAACAAGTCTAATGAATGGAAATATTTATTCTATATAAATTTTATATATTTTTTATTTTTTAATCTTACTTAAAAAAAAAAAAAAAAAAAAAAAAAAGCTGTGCCCCTAAACCAGAACATAGCTGCAAGGGAATAGCATGCATATCTAGTTTTAGCACAGACAGCATGAAAGAGTGCAGACTGGATAATGTAATAACGAGATTCAGTTTCAGTACATCAGGAGCCGAAGGCCACGCTTCAATTTTCACAATAATATCTATAATTAAGGATCTAACACTTTAAACACCTCTACACTGACCCCAGGAGGAATCAATGAAAAATGTCTACCTCCTTCATTGAAATGTTAGATGACATATTTCAGTATCATGTCAAATTCTGTCTATCTGTATATATATATAAAGAGAGACTGATAAAAGACTACGTAATTTCTTTTTACTTGGTTCTCACTGATGCATACTGTAGTAGTATAAAACATACACTTTTCTGGGATAACGAGAAATATAGCAGGAATAGTCCTCCATAAATTGTAACTTTAACAGCATTTAAAAAAATAAAAATCAAGTTAAGTGCCTTTGAGGCCACTTTTTCCCAGTCATCAGTTTTCTTAACCCAATACTGCAATATTGCCATACAGCTGTCTGTTTAAGGGATCACATTTAAATATTTAAAATATATGTACAGTATGTCTTAAGTTTTCTTTGTACTTGAGATAATTTTTGAATCTTGAGTGTGAAAATGTAAAAAATAGTCACAAATGTCTTTACCAGAAATAAAAACACATCTAGGGTAGCCAGCAAATTAAAAGCAAAGAAACCGCTTCATAGTCACAAACTAATACTGAGGTCTGTAAAAGGGTCGGATGAGTAATAGATTATACATAACAGATATATTAGTTCCAACACTATCCATTATTGTTTTTATCACCGATACTTAAAAAAAATCTGTTATACAATCAAAATAGGCTGACATTGATAACTATTATGTGTAAAAATAGTGCACTATTTTTCTCCTGCAAAGCAAATCTGCATCCTAACAGCTGGTAAACACTTGTTCTTTTTTTGTTTTTTGTTTGTTTTTTTTTTAAATACAGAAAAGAGTTGGAATTTTGAACAAAAAATTAAATTAAGGCATTCAAAATGGGTAACGTTGCCTATTATGAAGCTTTAGGAAACTGACAGAATTAACTTTAAACTGTGTGTTACAGTAATTGCTTAAACATAAACATGCAGCTTCCATCAGGTACACGCAAATGAGTGATATGAGCTCCAACATTATGGCTTTATACAAGTGCATAGTTGCAACTGCAGTAAGTAATGATATTGGATTAATGTTTATAAAAAAATAAAGTGGGAAGTTAAAAAAAACCCTCTTGCAGTATTACAGTACTATATATATGTGTGTGTGTGCATGAATGCATGCGGATACACACACACACACACACACAATGGTCACTTCTTAAAGATGCAGTCTGTATCACTGTAGTGGAACCCACTCCCAGATTCTTCTGGCAAATGTGCTGGTGAAATCTCTCTGTTGAAGCTGAAAAGATGACTTCTTTAAACTTTAACTCTTCTCAATCCTTTTATGCAATGTAGTGTATGAGTGACTGCCAAGAGAGCTGGATGGAACGAACTTGGAAGAGTTGCACATGATGTTCTTATCTGATTAACCAATCACTGCTGGCTCAACTTGTTGCTCCAAAAGAGCCCAGAAAATCTATCCAAGATTTATAATTTATATTGCAGGAATAAAGGAAACATATATATGTATGTGTTTATCAGTCTCTCAAGAAAATATAGCTTTTTAATAAATTTGGGCCATCATATTTCAGTCTTGTTTCAGCTGGAAGAATATGATCACCTTGACTAATGACTGCATTCACAGAAGGCAGTTAGCTGTAAAGAAAAGGAAAACAGAGGTAGCTGATACAGTGAAATAATTTAGAAGACTTTATCCGTTCTTTGAAAAGACATTTAATTACAACGAACTGTATAGTCTTCCGACTACTATATACTTTTAACACCTAAATCATGCATAAAACACATTTACTGTGTTACTTTTTCTTATTTTTAGGTACATGCAATTATACTCTTTCTCATATTGGCCACAAATATGACACACAAGTTTTAATATGGTTAGCTGGCTACTCAGGTTAGACAGTACGTCCCTGGATAACTCATACGAATGTAAGTTTGCGCTGGGGTTTAACTGCTAGCTTCCTCATGTAGCTGAAGGAAGAACGGACCTAGGGGCCAGGTTCTCCTTGACTCTTTGACCCTATGCCACATTTTAAAAAATCTATGAAATGGAAACAAACATACTGTTATAGTAAATATATATAAAAATCGTCCATAAATCCTGGTTATAAACAGACCCCAATATTAAGTGATCTAAGTACATATTTTACAGCATGGTACTTAGGTTAAGATAGACATTACTTCTTCGACATTCCTTCCATGTAAAAGGTTTATTTATAACTCATGGGGTTCAAGTTTCATTCAAATCTCCTTTAGCCACTGCTTAACCAAGCTACATCTTCTAAAAAGCACGAGAGCTTTCACAGCATACCATTAGCATTCTTCAGCAAGACTACATTTTCAAAAAATAAACATTTCACATCACAAAAAAGCCAGATCAGAAAGAGCTACTTCACAGCACTTATGAGACTTACAAAGTTTTTATGGTTTCAATCCTTGCAAGTTAGAAAGAAGGAAAGGAGAGGGAAGGAGAGAGGGATGGAGGGAGAAAGGCATCCCATGCTATGTTCACAAACTAATACAGTTGTAGGAACTTGAAAACACTGTAAATTTTACTTCTCTGAATATGACTTCTTTGGAATGAACAGAAAGTACCAGAATTAGCTCCTTTTGTGATTTCTACATGTTTCATTCCTAAGTTAAAAAATTATTTCAACTGTAATGAAAATATATAGCCAATAAAGAATCTGAACATAGCATTTCACTTTTACACTTCATGTGGAAATTTCAGTTAGAAACTTTTCTGAAAACTACTTTTCAAATATATACTATCAAAAACAACTTCATAAAATTTCAAGCCGGTCAAAAATAGTGACACCCAAAGTGCAAACCACATGCACTACTTGGAAATACTAAAACAACTCATTTTTCTTTTTGTGATTTACCCCATTTACTTCTTCAGAAATCAAAAACATCGCCATCATCATCACCACCATCAATATCATCAAACGACCAATCCCAGTCTTTAAATGCCAAATCAAGCAATCTGCAATAGGAGGTTTGCAAATTTATACTCCAACACTCTTTAGCAACGGGACTTCAAAATGCAATGATGGAGAAATCACACTTTGTGCAGTAAGCATCTTAACCTTCCCTTCATCAGTAACAACATGATTAAAATTCGGATGGAAGCACACAAGGAAATCTTTTTCTTTATCTGCAAACACACCTAATCTTGTTGTTCAGGTAGGACGCTTTCCAGACTACCAGAGAACTTAGGACAGAGATAATATGCTGGTGAGACACAATCTCCTTCCCACTGGACCCCTATGAAGACATAACCACGTGATGCCCAGTTTGATTTAAGAACTATGAGAGCTCAACGTGATGCCCAGTTTGATTTAAGAACTATGAGAGCTCAACCTGTGTCAATTTGCCCTTCACAAAAGGGCCCAGACTGTCAGCTCACATCTTCCCAGAATTGTACCATAAGCCTGAATATGAGAGGCGAGTAATAGTAACAACATAGCTTTCTCAATCCCAGCAGGATCTTACTTATTCAATAGGTCACTAAAAGGTAATCCTTCCGTGAGAATTACAGACAAGGAAAAAAACCATAGGGAGATAAGCAGCATTAGCAACCTATCCTGGCCGAATGAAGTGACTTAGAGTAGAGGTGTATGTAGTCTTTTCTTTCCAAGCCCATCTCCTAATATTTCGATAATCATTTTTATCTTTAAAAATGGGGTTAACATTGTTGTTTATTGTAACTGTGACATTCATCAAGATATTTGTGCCAAATAACTCACCTGATCTCCATAATCTCATCTATGGTCACTATGTCAGTGATTCTTAAACTTGAGTGTATATGATTTACCCAAGGCAATGCATAATGCATATTTCCAGGCTCCATCTCAAGAGATTCTGACATAATTAAACTGGGGGTTGGGGTGTGGTGCATTTTTAAGATGAATTCTCATAAGGCTGGCTGACTTCAGTAATCACTGACAGAGTAGACTGACCGATGATTACCCTAATTTAAAAGTAAACAAACTGGGAGTTCCCATCGTGGCGCAGTGGTTAATGAATCTGACTAGGAACCATGAGGTTACAGGTTCGATCCCTGGCCTTGCTCAGTGGGTTAAGGATCCCACGTTGCTCTGGCTCTGGAGTAGGCCAGGGCTGCGGCTCCGATTAGGCCTCAAGTCTGGGAACCTCCATATGCCATGGGAGTGGCCCTAGAAAAGGCAGGAAGACCAAAAAAAAAAAAAAAAAAAAAAAAGAAAAGTAAACAAACTAACTCAAATTACTGCATTTCAAAATGTGCTAAATGCAGAGTATTTGACCAAGCACACAAACTTATAACTATGACTATTATTCACTCAACACATATCACAGCCTAGTACATACTTTTTTTTTTTCTTTTTTTGTCTTTTGAGGGCCACACCTGAGGCATATGGAGGTGCCCAGGCTAAGGGTCTAATCAGAGCTACAGCTGCTGGCCTACACCACAGCCACAGCAATGGGGGATCCAAGCTGCGTCTGTGACCTACACCACAGCTCACAGCAATGCTGGATCTTTAACCCACTGAGTAAGGCCAGGGATCAAACCCACATCCTCATGGTTCCCAGTCAGCTTCGTTTTCGCTGTGCCACAACAGAACTCTCATACTCATTTTTTTAAGGCTTACATATAAAGTAACTTTTAGCTATGGTTTCAACTCTACTACGTGGGAGACTGAGATCAGCAGGGCTTCCAGGGCACTGAAGCCCCAGTTTTAGCACACTTTATAAAAAATTTGCATTTCATATCCTTCTGAAACCTTTGAAATATGTGTGAAGTGTGTGTCCATGTCACAACCTTCACATTTTAAGTCTTATCAGTTGGCTATAGGTGTGATGTGTGGTGAGACTTCCTTTACAACCTTCCCCTCATCCCCCTTTGAGCCAGCTAACTAATTCTTGTCATTTCAACTTAAACTTGACTTCTCTCCATTTTCACTGTCAGTACTTTAGTTCAGGATCTCATTAAGTCAAAACACACCAATCTCTTACTGAAAGACTTCTATTAGGAGAACAAAATCAAAACCCCTATAGCATAGTGAACATGGCCCTTTTCAACCTGGCTCAGAGCTTGTCTCTCCAGAGTCGTCTCCTACCACTTCCTGTCATTACCTCTGCCTACCCTAACCCAATACACTGCAAACACATAACTAGTGCCTCTGCACTTAACATTTTGCCTAAAATTGTCTTTCCCCTTATTTCTTTGCCTGGAAAATTACTGCTCCTCCTCTTTTTCAATTTTTTTGAGATCTTTCTTGATGCTTCAATGGCAGAATTCTCCATACTAGTTTTGTTCTCCCATAGCATTTGTTCATGGCTCCATAACAAGCAACATGTGAAACAGTACTGTAATTATCTGTTTGATCTTCTGTTTTCTCCATTAATTGATCAATAAGTATATACTTCAGGCCTGTGAAACTAACTGCCAAAGACTGCTTCAGAAGGGGTGCATTCAGGAGTTCCCATCATGGCTCAGCGGAAATGAATCCAACTAAGATCCATGAGGTTGCAGGCTCAATCTCTGGCCTTGCTCGGGGGGTTAAGGAGCCGGCATTGCCATGAGCTGTGGTGTAGGTCGCAGATGGGGCTGGGATCTGGCGTTGCTGTGGTGTAGGCTAGCGGCCACAGCGCCAATTCAACCCCTGGCCTGGGAAGCTGCATATGCTGTGGGTGTGGCTCTAAAAAGACCAAAAAAAAAAAAAAAGAAGGAATGCATTTAACGTTGAGTTTTACTAGAAGCACATGAGTGGGCCCATTTCTTTATACCTTATCAATATTAAGTTTCTTAATCTTTACCAGTTTGGCAGATAAAAATGGCTTTACAATATAGTTTTAATTTAATTTTAATTTCTTTTGCTTAATAATCAGGTTGATCACTTTCTCATCTTTATGGTAATGGCTGTATGTTCCTCACTTAATTTTATATTGGGAAGAGTCAGACTTCTTTTTTTTTTTCTCTTTGTCTTTTTAATGGCATATGGCGGTTCCCAGGCTAGGGGGTCAAAGCGGAGCTGTAGCTGCTGGTCTACATCACAGCTCACGGCAACGCCAGGTCCTTAACCCACTGCTCGAGGCCAAGGATCGAACCTGTGTCTTCATGTATGCTAGTCAGATTCTATTCCGCTGAGCCAGGACGGGAACTCCAATCTTCTTTTTCTTAATGATTTATATAAGAACTGTAGGCACAAAGACACTAACCCATCTTTCTCATATATATTGTAAAATATGTGGCTTATTTATTTATTTATCTGTCTTTCTAGGGCTGCACCTATGGCACATGGAAGTTCCCAGGCTAGGGGTTGAATCAGAGCTATAGCTGTGGGCCTACACCACAGCCACAGCAACTCGGTACTGGAGCTGTGTCTGCAACCTACACCACAGCTCACAGCAACGCCAAGTTATCATACCCACGTCCACATGAATACTAGTCGGGTTTGTTACTGCTGAGCCACCAAGTGAATTCTGAAAAATATGGAACACTTCATGAATTTGCATGTCCTCCTTGTGCAAGGGCCTTGCTAATCTAATCTTCTCTGTACCGTTTCAATTTTAGTTCATGTGCTGCCAAAGTAAGCACAGTATTTTTAAAATTTAAAATTTTAAAATTTACAAGGCTTTACTTTTTGGTTAGTCAATCTTTTACTTTTTTTCTTTTATTCTTAAGAAGTTCTTCAGGAGTTCCCGTCATGGCGCAGTGGTTAACGAATCCGACTAGGAACCATGAGGTTGCGGGTTCGATCCCTGGCCTTGCTCAGTGGGTTAAGGATCTGGCGTTGCCGTGAGCTGTGGTGTAGGTGGCAGACGCGGCTCGGATCCCGCGTTGCTGTGGCTCTGGCGTAGGCTGGTGGCTACAGCTCCTATTAGACCCCTAGCCTGGGAACCTCCATATGCCGCGGCAGTGGCCCAAGAAATGGCAAAAAAGACAAAAAAAAAAAGTTCTTCAATCCAAGATCAGATACATATTCACCTATTTTCTTTAAGTTCATTTATGGATTTATTTTTGACACTTTAAGTTGTATATAACTTTACCATTTTTTCCCAGTTAGTCTATAACCTTTCTAATACTTAGAACTTCTGGAAAAGAATAAAGATGAGATGATAAAATAACAGCTCCACTCACACTTAAGTTTTTCATTTTTGTTTTTTAGCCGCCCCATGGCATAAGGAGTTCCTGGACCAGGGACTGGAACCTGCATCCTAGTGCTAAGAGGCACTGACCATCCTGTTGCACCACAGCGGGAACTCCTCACCCTAAGTTTTAACTGTGCTGGCAATGCTTTATTTCTTAAAACTGAATAAACAAATATTTGTTGCATTTTTGCTTTATACTTTGTGTGGCTTAAATATTGCATTATTTTTATAAAAAAGATCTTTAAAAGAAAGATAATTACAGAGATATGCTCTTAGCAGGGACCAGTATTTTGTGTCTTGCCTTGGAACAAATTAGGACCTCTCCAAATTGTCATCGAAAGTCAGCATTTTATTCACAAATTTCTTAGTTTTTCTGCATAGCGTTTTAATTCAAAATTACCAAGAAAACATTCTTCCAGAACGGCATTCCACACATCATGTTTTATAACTCTGAGAGACAGCAGAGTATTATAGTTGAGAATGCAGGATCTGGGACTAGACTATCTGGATCTGAACTCATGGCTCTGCTACTTGTTAGCTACATGACCTCGTGCACACAATGTTTCCGTCTTAGTTTCCTATCTGTTAAACAGAGCGATGAATAGCTACATCACAGGGTGGCTAAAAGGATAAATAAGTTAGTGCAGTTAAAGCTGTCAGAAGAGTGCCTGGCATATTATGATATGCCCCCAGAATGTCATTTTATATAATAATATACATAATAATAATAGCTAATACTTATTACTTTTGAAACACTTCACTACAGAAAAAGGGAAGAGGTAGAAGAGAGGTAAGAAGAGAATCAGAACCAGGAACATGACAGAAGGCAAAGGAAAAAAAAAATGTAATGATGCAGTTATTAACAAAGAAAAGATTAAAAAAAAGATATGGCAAATATTTACGAATACTACATTTTAGCTTGTATAGAAATATACATACTTGATGATGTCTATAAAGCCAAACACTTAAGAAAGACGCCATGTGAATTACTTCAACTAAACCTAAACTGACTAATGCTAAGACTGATATTAAATAAACACAAATGAAGAGCTAGATATTAAATAACTGGTGATAAACACCAGAAATTCTGTTCCTGGGTTTTCTTGGATGATCCTTTAAAGCTCTACCCATTGCCTATAGGAATACGTAATAAACCTGCAGGATGTGACAGGCCATCCAGTCCAATGCTTGACTCTCCTCTGGGGGAGCCATGCTACCTGACATCAGATGGCACACGTGACAGATGGAGGAGCACTGCGCCCTCACAGTTCTGCCCAGCAGTCATCTAAGTCGGGGCAAACCTGTGGAGACAGGACATTCACTTCTCTAAGGTAAGCCAGTTCTTCCAATTTTGCACATCTGACTGCTTCATAGTTTTTTGGTGCTGACTTAAAAATGTGCCTCTCTGCTTGGTTCTTCCTAGGAAAGGTCCTGGAAATCTGTACGTTATTTATGATCTCCCATCCTTTCCAATCACTTCTTCAGAAGACTAAAATATCCTTAGTCCCTATCCTTGCTACATGTGTCACACCTTCAAACGACCCACTACTCCCTCAGTAACTCTCTTCCGTGTTGCTGCTCTTAACAATGTGACACCTCAAATGGAATGCAAGCTGCAGGGTTATTCACTTAAGTTCAGACACAGATACAATTTTATGAGTTAATGAAGCAGTGGGAGCACAGACTGTTAACAGCAATGGAAATAATGTTGCAGAGGCACAGGACAAAACTATGCTTAAACGTGCCCATCTTGACATTTAAAATTTTAAAGAGCACATTAATTTTAAAGTTAAAAAAAATTTCCCTATACATCTTACAGTCAGTCTTGATATTAGTTTTATCTACATGCAGTTGTGAGAGAAAGAAACCCTTATTACTTACTGTTGCTATGCAAAATGTATTAAAAAAAATCAATGAAGAATGATTCGAAGGGCAGGGCCAGAACTAAAAAAAAAAGTAACAAAAATAAAAAATAAATGTGCTTTCAAACAGGCCATAATGCTGAATTAGGGGGCAAAAAAATTATTTGTAAGTCAGTAACTGAAAACAAGCCTCACTTGGTCTGAAAACTGCTTCATAAACTGTGTGTTATCATATGTAGTGAAATCATTAATGTGTCAAAAAGTGGAGACGAATAAAATATATTTTAAAATCTCAAGTTCTTATAGTCCTGAATCTAAAAAAATTATTTGCCTTTCTAGAGTCTTAAAGATAGTACTACCATAGGAGTATTTTAAAGATTCAAGTGAGAGAACACAGAGGAAGTTAAAAGGGAGGACAGGGTATCCATGAAAGCACTTGGGAAGCTATCAAGCATCATATGTTGTAAGGTATTAAAATAGCTTAGCATTTATGCATTAATGATTCAACAATATTAACAGCAGAAATTTAACTTTTAGATGTTTTGCACAAGGCCCATGAAATGACCTTAAGTGTCTCTAAATTCTTTTGAGTTTCTTCAGGTCAATTACTATCAAACAATCACTAGTTCTATAGTATTTAGTTTTATCATACCTCACACAAAAATTCAATATTTTCACTGCTGAAACAACAATTCTACCTTTGTCATTCCAAATTATTTCCTTGAGATATTGGTTTCAAGAAAAGTTTCACGTAAGATGCTATGGCTAGAATGAAGAGATTTCTGATAACACAGCCAATGCACATCCCTATTCATAGTTTCAAGGTCGTGAAAGGACCTGAAGTTAGATATGTGACCTAAACATATACTTTACTCTCTCGGCTGGCCGAATGTTCACGTTCACTTCAATGAACAGCAGTATGTATTTTACAAATACTGCATTAGCTAGTGAGCTAAGAAACAGTAATTTTGAGTCCATTTTGCCTTGTACTGTAGCTATATGAAAACGGCCCTGTCAAAATGCTTCTGTGCAATGATAACCTCTAAAACTTACTCCACATTCCCAGCTCCACCTCAATTACAAAAAACGCCCCTCTATTCATTAGTTAATGTTTGCATTTTTAAAGTTGATCTATATTGCCCTTTGAATCTGAGACAACTTACGACTTTAAACTTATGGATCTGAATTAAGACAAGAAGATTTTAGTCCGGCTCCCCAAGTAATTTAACATAAAAGAGGTATAGCACAGGGAACTCTACATGGGAAAAGGATCTCAAAAAGAATGGATATATGTATATGTATAACTGAGTCATTCTGTTGTACAGCAGAAATTAACATAACATTGTAAAATCAACAATACTTCAAAAAAACTTTTAAAAATGAAAAATATCTTAAAAATGTTTGTAATGCTAAAAACAATGTGTGTACCTGACACTTAAAGGTTTGCGTATGCATCTTACCTACTAAATCAATAAATTAAGTCAGTATGCTTATAAAATCCTAAAGTATTATGACTACATACATAAACATGACAAAAATGAGCCCTTTATATATTTTTGACTGAATTGAATATATGTGTTTGTCATTTAGTAAATACATTTGTATTATACCCATCTAAATCAAAGAATGAGGCATGCATATTCAAATAGTTTCGAACATTTGGTATTCCACAGATCATGAAAATTCCAAGCAAAGGAACTGTCATTAGGAAAGTCTGTAATATGAATATAAATAACAAAAACGTTTTTGAAAACACTTTAATTTTTACCACATTTTTGTTCATTACCTTGGTTTGTTTGCGGCAAGCTGTCGACTTGGCCGTCTGATAGACTGGTTTTGTTGTATTTTCATTGATGTCCTAGGAGATGACCGTGCAAAAGGGTCTGGAGCTGGAGGCTTCTTAGGTATCTTTTTCACTAACCGACTAACCCACTTTTGCTGCTCTTCTGTAGAATTTGCTAATAATAATAGATTCTTTGCCGATGAAATGTCATAGTACACTATAAAGAAATAATTGAAACAAATTAATGAGTCTAAAATGATCTGAATATAAATAGTTTTGATAGAGCAAGTCATTGACCATTTACCTTTGCAGGGTGCTATAATTTCCTCCTTTTTATCCATGTGATCTTTATGACATTTAATATGGCAGCGACGGCACTCCAAAGCAGGAGGAGGTTTAAACATGTGCCACAACGGCTTCATACAGGCCTCACAGTTGGTTGGGAAATGGTAGAGAGTGGGAATAAATTCATGTCCCTTGTGGCAAATACAATTTGATTTTTCTCCCACCGGCTCTACGGGAAATTCTTGTTCCTTCTTACTTTCTCCTTCATTGGCATAGAGAATCTATAAACACCAAAAAAGAACAATGAATGCTTTTCAAATATAAGTTATTTTTCATGCAGTAATAATTCTTACAGTGTAAATAAAATTAGCCTAAACTATTCAATGAGAAGAAAACCCAAGTCATTTTGGTTCACATTTCAAAAGACTCAATCCTATTCAAATGGTGTCTTCTTCTTTTCTTCATGTTATCTTCCTATGTTTCAGCAATTTCATCAGAACAGGCCCGCAAAAGGTATATCTGCACTTGATTAGTGTTAGAAACCTGAAGATACGGCAATTATATGAACTGATACTCTCTGATTCTCAAAAGCAAACAACCGAATGATAACTGCAAATATAGCTTTAATTAAAAAGACTTGTGTTTGGAGAGTTGAAGAAGAAAGGAAAAGAGGAAAGGATACATATAATATACTCCAAACATACATCGTAAGCATCCAGAAAATAAGCAGCCAACGTCCCCATAATACATACACCAAGCACAATGGCTTTTACACAGAAGGCACTTGATAACGAACTGTTGGTTTGACTAGTTTTAAAATGAAAGTAGTAAAGGGAAGGATTTGGCTTCACTTTAAATTGGAAGTAAAAAGGCTCCTGGGTGCAAAATTTAACTTTACAAGGAATTTTTTAACTTCCTAGAGAGTTGAGCATGGAACCAAAAACAGAAGAGTGCTCGTGCTTAAAAAAATGTCATAACCAAACTTGAACAAAAGGATAGGAAAGGCTAGAAACATGATATAAACACACTCTAGACTTTTAACAAGTAAAATGGGAAGAATTAAGATGTATCCAAACAGGATAAGCATGAAAATCACAAAAGAACAAACTACCTTTAAATGGGACTAAAATTGAAAGATAATCTGAAAAACGCTCAAGAATAAAGACATTTGTTATATCAGGCAGATAATGTATAAAGGTGAAAAAAAAAATCAAGCACAAAATAAAACTGTTTACCTGGAATATCCTTGGAATTTCTTTAGCATCTGCTCTATATACATCTGTCTGTGTAACTGGTCGAACATGAAATAACTTGCTATAAAAGATTTTTAAAAAAGGAATAAAATATCATCAAAGGATCAAATTATATTAGCCTATACTTACGTCAGAAGTTAAAACTGATTACTTTGACCCTTGATAGACGGTTAGCAAATATCTTGCTCAATAAATTCAATCAACCCTTGATATTTTGAGATTTCTAATAAGTCAGAAATTTTCTAGTTTCAGAAAACAACATATTAAACTCTTGAAATAAAGGTATTTCAGCCAATTCTATATCCCAGACTTTTGTCTGTATGAAGCAAATATAAGAAAATGCAACAATAGTATAGTAGCAATTATACGAGTATATACCTAGACTATGGACTAATAGATCACACTAACGTGACAAAAAGGTCATGTGACTGACTCTCTTATACTTCAAAAGTTCCTAAATGTTCTAATAAAAATACTTACTCTATATCTAAAACCATGTACGGGTTAGATTGTTCTTTATCTTGTTCACTGTCATAAAAAAGGATCTTCTTACTGCTTACAATCACGTACTGTTAAAAAGAGGGAGGAGAGGAATTCAACAATGATTAAAGGTAATATACATCTTATTTATTTTTCTTTGAAAATAAATTCTGTATTAGCAATAAAAATCATATAAAATACTTAAGTTAAATATCTAAAAATTATTTGAATATATCCTATAAAAAAGTCTTCCTTAAAATAACAATAACACTGTGTACATTTTAAATAAGCAAATTGGTAGGAAAACGAATTCAAATATTTTTTGGACTCATTTAGCTTTATGATCTGATACCAAAAGTAATCTTATTTTAAGAAGTCTGTAACCTGGAAGAGGGCTTTCACTAGAACCCAACCATGCTGGCACCTTGAGCTTGGAGCTCTAGCCTCCAGAACCACAGAAGTAAGTTTTTATTGTTCATAAGCTGCTCAGTCTGTGGTATTTTGTTATAGCAGCCCAAGGCTATAATACTTATCAAAAATGAACATAATATCAATAATCATAGTAACAGAGAAAAACAAATAAATGGGTCTTTCCGTCATATCTAGAGTTGTTTTCCCACTGAAACAGCAAAAGCACCAAGGTCAACAGGGTTCTATTTTCCTAACCCCAAAACCTGTTTTTATTATTAACAAAATGTGCATGATGAAAAGGCTGTTTTAAACAAAGATACATCAAATTATATCATTCCAAATCAGAAAGTACAAACAAGTTTCACGTGTCTACAAGTTCTAGTTATATATATCTTAGAACTAGAAAAGTGAATTGGCTGTAGCTAAACCAAAAGTGAAATAAAGAACCATTTTCAAAAGTATTACCTTTTTAACCCATCCAAATTTCTTAGTGTTGTTTCGCACAGGCAATGAAAGCCATCCTTCTAATCTTGATTCTATATGTGAGAACAAGATAGGAGAATAAATATAACAAGTCTCCTAAGAAAATGAGGAATTTAACAGCAATTAATATAAAAGTCACAGAACAAATCAAATATGCCCTTCAGAATTTATCCTTATACATTATTTAAAACACAATAATCATAATGCAGGATCAGTAAAAGCAAGTTACGCAATGCAAAACAAAATCCAGGTTATATTGCTTTGGAAATACATATTCTGCAGTTTATAAAGTTAAATTCATGCATTTGCAAAGTTCTATAGAAAAGTTGCAAAAAAGAGAAGCAGCTCTCTACTCTCACAGATACACCTGTATTAGAAGCCTCTATTTTTCCTTTGCAGGAGGCCTAACTACAGATACAGTGCACATCTTCTTTGAAGAAAAAACATTTATGTAGTTCCCACTGTGGCTCAGCAGAATCTGACTAGCATCCATGAGGAAGCAGGTTTGATCCCTGGTCTCGCTCAGGGGGTTAAGGACCAGGTGTTGCTGTGAGCTGTGGTGTAGGTCACAGAGGCGGCTCGGATCCCGAGTTGCTGTAGCTGTGGCATAGGCCAGTGGCTACAGCTGCAATTCAACCCCTAGCCTGGGATCCTCCATTTGCCGTAGGTGTGGCCCTAAAAAGAAAAAAGAAAGAAAAAACATTTTAAGTGAGTAATTACATGTTCAGAGAAAATGGAATTTTAGAATGACTGTAATAAAATGAAATAAACTTGTGTAAATTACAGACCAAATCTGGCTAATAAGCAGTAATAAACCAAAAGGTTCCTACATTTTTTCTTTTTTTAACGGCCTGCAACATATGGAAGTTCTCAGTGTACACCACAGCCAGAGCAATACCAAATCTGAGCTGCATCTGTGACCTACACCGCAGCGTGCGGCAATGCCAGATCCTTAATCCACTGAGCAAGACCAGGGATCAAACCCACATCCTCACATACACTACGCTGGGTTCTTAAACCACTGAGCCATAACAGGAACTCCCAGATTCCTAAATTCTAAAATGTTAAAATCAGTAAAATCCTAGTTCAAAGGAAACTCTGAATCCTTAGAACTTGTTTTAATGGTATCTGATCAGTATATTTTAATGAAATAAATAAGTGAACTAAGCATTTTTGAAGATTATTCTAATAATAAAGACAGTTATCACTTATTTAAATCTACTATGTGTCTGAACTATGTCAGAGGCATACATGAATTTTCTTTAATCGTCACAATAAACCGGAAGAAAGGTCACCCTGGGACATGTCTCCGAGTCCAGCACTTACTCTCTCATATCAATAACCTCCATGGCCAGAGATGCTGCCATTAAAAATGGCCATATACTCAACTGCATGGACGGCGCAGTTCCGCGCCAGTTTAAGGGACTGAGCAGATGACCTCTAACAACATGAGTACCTGAAGCAATGTCAATGCACTCAGTTATGATTTACACTCACAGATACCCGGGAACTGTGATGACATGTAAATACAGTTATTTACTTTGAATTCAACGTAACTAGACTCAATTTTACTTTACATTCAACTGCTTGCATACTAATTTCCTGTGCTGTTTACTTTAAATGCTCTTTTGTACTCACACTAACTTTATGTAGAACATAATTTTATAGGTTTTTCCAATTGGTTGCTTTATTTAAACAGTAAGTTCTTTCAGGACAAGGATCAAGTCAAATTGTCTTGTACTTTTAAGGCCTAGCACAATGTTGACTAGGTAACACTGAACGAAAACCTAAACACATCCTCTAGAACGGTCTACATGCTTTTTCTGTACCATGGCTCTTGATATTAAAGGAACTTTGGAAAGAATTTTTTCTTGGTTAAAAATGGATGAAACAGACAGACCTATGTTCTTAAAAGATATAAAGTACTGCTCCATTTTTTGGAAGTTGACAAAATAAATCTAGCAATTGCAATAGCAATGCCATGTGAAAATACCTTAAAAAACAAAGTCTTTGTTCATGCAGCAGTTTCTGTTTAACTGAGACTTGTTAATTGGGCAGCTTGTTAGTGAATATTAGTTAATGCTACAAAAATTTTTCAAAAGGACTAAAATTATAGGTCGCGGGGAAAAAACCCAGAGGTGAAAGATTTTTCAGGATATCACCTGTACCATTAGGTTCCGACGAAATAGGTAAGTAAGGCACAGATTCTTCTTCTGAGTCAGAATCAGAGTCAAGAAGCATATGAGAACTGGAAGGCTTAGTGGCAATATTGAGAGAAGTAGAGGAACGTTGGTAGGTGAATGACATGGATTCCATAGTGTGTGACTGAGTGATATGAACTAAACACCCAACACAAAAGGAAGTAAGAATGCAGAAAGAAGTTAAGAAAAAATAAAATGAAAGGTTAGAAAGAGAGCTACCTATAATATATAAAGAGCTAATTTAAATAACTAAATATGTGGATTTACTTTTGCATTTTTTTACTTTGAGAAAAAAAATCAATAAATAAAATAAGTTTAAACTGTCATTTGAATCCCTTCTCTAAGGAGTAGGTATTCCCTTAAAGGAATAACAAACATTTTTCCTCAAGAATAAAGTCAGTAACAGGGCTTAAAACAATCAACTAACTGATTTATAGTTAAGACAAAAGCACACATAAAGGGCTGAAAACAAATCTGTACCTGGAAACCCATCATCTGCTTCAGCATCCCCTGGTCCGCTGCCTATGCTGGAACTATCCAGACCAATATGCAAGGCCTGGAGCTGGGATCGCAGCTGCTCAATGTCACTGTCTTTACTGTCCAGTGTCATCTGCAGTTCAATTCGAATCTGACTCTCTTCAGCAATTTGCTACAAAAAATTGAATTCTGTTAAATTAATTGCATGTCATATACCTCACACTTCTGCTTCCCAGTTCAGCAGACTCCCCTTATCCAAGGTTTCAGGTTCTGTGATTTCAGCTATCCGATGTCAACTGTAGTCCAAAAATATTGAATAGAAAATGCCAAAAGTAAACAATCCATAAGTTTTAAACTGCATGCCCTTCTGAGTGCTGCGTAGCACTGTGAAGAAGTCCCGCAGTGCTTGGCTCTGGCCGGTCTGGAATGCCTCCGCCCAGCTTACTTACACTATATATGCTGCCCGCCCCTTGGTACAGGAAAAAGTATAGTATGTTTAGGGCTCTCTGCGGTTCCAGGCATCGTCCAGGGGTCCTGGAACATAAATCCCTTGCCTAAGAAGAGGCTACCGTAATCACTAACAGAAATGTTTCATAACCAATGCAAATATACAGACACAAAAATAATTCTACTTCTTAAAAAAGAAGTCTAGAGTCCAAAAAGTATTCTTACAGCCTGCATTTCATTCAGTTCTTTCTGATACTTGATCATCTGCTGGGTCAGTTTTTCACGTTCAGATTTAAGTTCCATATGTAGCTTTCTATTCTCCTTTTCTTTTCTCCGCATATCTGTGTCATTACCACGCTTAACAGGTTCTTTCCGATTCATGATCTCAGCCAACTTATTCACAGCCTTAAAAACACAAAAATAAGTATGCAAATAAATAAAATAAATTATGTTGATGATTTCTTTTTAACTCACCAAAAGCAAGTTACCGAAACCCCTTCCCTGTACACAGGGCCACAAAGAAACATCTTCTACGTTAAAAAATACACTGTCTTCATTACTCATTCTCCTTTTCCAAATAATAGTCTAACGGTTTTTCACTCTTGTGTTTTCTGAGAACTATGATTTAATACGTTTATAGGTTCGCTCTGATGTCACTTTCTACCACGCAGATTTTTTTTTTATCCTAAAAGAGAGTTCTGCATTGGCATAACATTAATAAAACACAATATGTTCAACCACAGAGCACAGCAGCTTGGACCCACAAGTACTCATGCTCGATATACAATCATGAGAGCTAAAAATGGGTGGTGACTTTTCAGAATGACTCTTTTTCAGGCTGTCAGCAAATGGTCATCTTCTACGGGTTTTTAAAAGCAACAAAACTTATCAGATTACAGGTGAAAAATTAGAGGAGAATGTGAGTCCATATGGAAAAATTAAGAAAAACTTTAATAAACACAACTCAATAATGTTAATCAAATCTAGCTTCTCCCAACCTGGTAAAAATCAGATAATCCTGACTATTCAGAGATACTGATACAATCAATGATTGCTACAACCAATTCATAATGCTAGAAGTAAAATGTAAAAAGAGATAAACTAAAAAAATTTCAAAATCATATTTAGAGATTACACATACTTGAGTTTTGAGTGTTCTCTCTGTTAACAGCTGCTTCTCAAACTGCGCTTTAATAGCTGCTGCACTTATCTCTTCATCTTTCAATCTTGATAGTTCTGAAACACACAAAAATGTAAAAATGATACTGACAGTACAGCAACTGACAAACAATAGCCATACTGCAAATAAACTTTATTCTTTGTTAATACTTACGCTCTTGGGCATCTTTCAATTTGTTATTTAATTCTTCTTTCTCATTTGCAAGATTGGCAACATCACTAGTTAGTGTCCTATTCGTTTCTTCAAGCTAAGAAATGAAAGTGAAAAAAAAAAAATCACATCCTAATTTATACTATTTTAAAGTTAACAAAGCAATCATTCAAAATGAAAATATCCTAGGATGTTGCTGAAGCTGTTCTCCTAAGTCCATCTATCTCTATTCTTCTTTCCTTTATCAACACTACTTTACCAAACTTCACCCCAATGAAAACTTTGCTAGCCCTAACAGAATTCACATGCACCCCTATAACTGTATGTATACAGTTATCTCAAAACCACTTATTACATCTGTATCCTTTCCCACTGGGGTGTATGTTGCAACTTCCAGCACATGCCAAGTTCCTGTACGTGCATTAGTCTATTTCTTGCCTCTCTACTCATTTCCGCTGAACAGGATTAAATATCTCTGTTATAACAGCACACATTTTAATTCCTGCAGCATTGTAACAGATCTGGGTAATGTGACTGATAAGGCAAACTCAATTACTTGATATTTTACTTCGTGAAATTTTTGTTGCAATTTTTTTCAGCCTACATAGAACTATCTCCATGGTTCTTTCAAGATTCTTTTTACCTAAGTTTGGTTTAACATGAAAAAAAAGGATTTAAACTGTTTTCTGCTTTTGGTATTTCCCTGTTAGTCCTGAATTGACCAACAGATTAGGACATTGGACGTAGTTCTTTTTGGAGTCTCTTTCTGTCAAACAACACTGAGAAGCGGATGGTTAGCTAGGTCAAATATTGTGTAGCCAGCATATACAATTTTTCATTTAGATCTGTGACTTTCTAGTACTTCTAAGGAAGATTTATGATACAGTAATTTGACTATCACCAAAAAAGAACAAGGATCTTCCTTACGGATGCGATTGTAGTATCTTTTTCCGTGAGTTCCTGCTTGTGTCTGGCCATCATCTCTTTGATCTCCAGCTCTTTCATGATCTTCTCTTTTTCCAAGTCAGAATATTGTTCTTCGGCAATTGAACGAGCCAGCTGCTCAGAATCTGCTTTGGTCAAGGTAATCTCCAGTTGAGCAGCCAAGGAGTCTCTGTATTTTAGAGAAATACGATTTTGTTGTTCAATTTTTATCATAAAGTCAAGGTTTTTGTCTAAGTCACGTCATCCAAAGTTTTTTCCCTGAAGTACAGCAGGCGCCACTCCAGGGGTGGGAACATGGCTGTGAACAGAAGAGACAACGGCCTGTCCTTACCTTTCATCCTGCAGTTCCTGTTTCTTCTGCTGTAATTCCTTACAAAGCTTGGTCTTCTCTTCACATTCTTCTTTCAGTTCTCTAACCTGTGTTTTATAGAGGGTCTAAACGGCAAAAGACGACAGAAACACGGACCATCACTGTCATCGTTGGGAATATTATTCCTACATTCAAAAGCTATGCAGACAACAAGTCCAGCTGAGCACATACAAATAATGAGTAATGTTGAGCCTATGACTGAAGTAAGAGTTTAACAAGCTTGTCTATTTTCTAGTAATCAACCAATTAACTCATAAAGTTCAGCTAATAATTTAGAAGCCTGATTTTCAACTGGATAGCATAGTGAGATTTCTCATTACATGACACAGACTAGTAGATGAATGGAGAGGTCAAGAAAAATAATTACTAATTTAGACAAGCAAATTTCGTTGGCTTAAAAATCCATGAAACAGAGGTGACAGTTACTACTTTATATTTTAAATTGATCTCAATAAAGTACAAATGTTAAAATGATAATTTTACTTCTTTCATTATGAAAATATATTCTTTCTCAAAAATTAATTTTCTTATTTAACTAACTTTATAAGGCACGGGTATGTGCTTAGAACTATCATTTTAGCAACAATAACAGATTTCTGTTAAACCATCTACAGTCTCTTGGCAAGTGTTCCTCTTATATGTGTGGTATGAAGCATACCACCCAGATTTCTACCTGGGGGTTGATATAAGAAGCTATTCTAAAAACAAGAATCAGTCTCTGGGTTCTATGGAAATTTTTTTTTTTTAATTCTACAAATACAACAATTTTCAAAGTTATGTGTCTGGAACTTACTGAGAAGTACTGCTCTGCTTCCAGCTGATCTTGGAGCTCTTTCATTTGCCCATCCGCATCTTGACGTTCTCTGTGGGGACAGTGAATCAAAGGTTCAAATAAGTTCTATACTTAAACCAGCAACTCCTGAAATGTGGTCAAGGAAACAAATGGGACTCTCTCAGATCCTTTCAGAGAATCCATGAGGTCAAATTATTTTCATAACAATAAGAACCACTGCCATTTAAAAACTTTTAATTCTTTCACTTAGTACACAGGGATTTTTTTTGAAGCTATATGACATCTGATGATGTCATCACCCCAAAAGCTAATGTAATGTGTACTTGTATGCTCTTAGGTTTTAAAATTTTCTCCATTTCAATTTCTTTTCTTTTTTTTTTTTTTTTTTTGTCTTTTTGCCTTTTCTAGGGCCGCTTCCCGTGGCATATGGAGGTTCCTAGGCTAGGGGTCCAATCAGAGCTGTAGCCACTGGCCGACGTCAGAACCACAGCAACTCGGGATCTGAGCTGCATCTGCGACCTACACCACAGCTCACGGCAATGCCAGATCCTTACCCACTGAGCAAGGCCAGGGATCGAACCCGAAACCTCATGGTTCCTAGTTGGATTTGTTAACCACTGAGCCACGATGGGAACTCCTCCATTTCAATTTCTAACACAAAAACATATCATTAGATATAATTCACATAGTCAAAAACTCTTTGGGGTCCTCAGAGTATAAAGAGGTTCAGAGACTACATAGTGCTATATTCCCCATAATACTAAATAACATATTCTCAGATATGCATTGTGATCAGCCATTTATGCTAACCAAGTAGTAGTTGTTATGAGAGAACCAGGGAGTTCCTGTTGTGGCTCAGTGTGTTAAGAACCTGACATAGTGTCTTTGAGGATTCGGGTTTGATCTCTGGCCTCGCTCAGTGGGTTAAAGATCTGGTGCTGCTGTGAGCTGTGGCACAGGTCAAAGATGCGGCTTGGACCTGGTGCTGCTGTGGCTGTAGCATGGGCCTGCAGCTACAGCTCAATTTGACCCTTAGCCCATGAACTTGCGTGTGCTGCAAGTGCAACAGTTAAAAAAAAAAAAAAAAATTTAGAATGTATACAGCAGAGTTCCCATTGTGGCTAGGTGGTAACAAACCCAACTAGTATCCATGTGGACACAGGTTTGATCCGTGGGCTTGCTCAGTAGGTTAAGGATCCAGCGTTGCTACTTATGGCTGTGGTGTAAGCCAGCAGCAGCAGTTCCAATTTGACCCCTAGCCTGGGAACTTCCACATGCCACACGTGTGGACCTAAAAAGCAAAAAAAAAGAAAGAGAAAAAAATGTTTACAGCCAGAGATTAAATGACTTAACCACACCATCTTTGATTTATATATCATTTAGTACTTTTGTCCTTATTTTCATTGAATATAATTTGGTCACTTTGTTTACTCACTGACCCTTAAACCTCTTGATAAAAAGTTAATTATCACTCAAAGTTACTTAACTGTGTCAATTCTGTATTTTATTACTGATGAGTGTATTATTAAGGAATGATGATTCTTATTTCTCTAAGCCAAAAATGTGAAAGATGCTAATAACCTAAGAATGTTCAAAAATTGTCTCATCATCACCAGCTAAAAAGCCCACTTGCAGCAAACCCCAGGGTAACCGTAATCTTCCTAAAGGGCTAACCATTCATTATATGTAACTTAGAATATGTAACACCCAAGTTCCCGTCATGGCTCAGCAGAGGTGAATCTGACTAGTACCCATGAGGACACAGATTCGATCCCTGGGTTAAGGATCCAGCATTACCGTGAGCAGTGGTGTAGGTCACAAATGAGGCTCAGATCCAGCGTGGCTGTGGCTGTGGCATAGGCTGGCAGCTGTAGCTCCGTTTCGACCCCTAGCCTGGGAACCTCCATATGCCATGGGTGCGGCCCTAGAAAGACAAAAAAAAAAAGTAACATTTGTTAGGCATTTAAGAAAACTACTTTTCTTTCTTTCTCTTTTATTTTCTTTCCTTTTTTTAGGGCCACACCTGTGGCATTTGTAAGTTCTCATGCTAGGGGTCGAATCAGAGCTGCCGCTGCAGGCCTACACCACAGCCATAGCAACACGAGATCTGAGCTGTATCTGTGACGTACACCACAGCTCACAGCAATAATGGATCCCTGACCCACTGAGTGAGGCCAGGGATCGAACCTGCATTCTCCATGGATCCTAATCGGGTTCGTCACCACTAAGCCTCAGTGGGAACTTCTCTCAGCTTACTTCTTGACCTACATTTTAAGTATTATTTACCAATTCCCTGATGCTAGCTAGATACGAGGATTTAGCTTTTACCATCTACAACCTTACCCCAATCCCTAACACAGTTGTATTACTAGCCTAAAACCATAATCAAACCTCCTTTTACTAGTATCAACTATAAACCATAATCCCCCAGCTGAAGAACTGCAGCACTCCCAACTGTTCTCTTTTGCTTTTGAGATTTCAAAAGAATATGTCTAAATATGAGTCTGTTTTCATTTATTTTTGCTGGGTCTTTTCAATCTAAAGATTTCTTATCCAGCTATGGGAAATTCTTTTCTCTATTATTTCTTTAATAATTTCCTCCCCTAGATTTCCCTGGGATTCTTTTCTTTTCTTTTTTGGCCACCCAGCAGCATATGGAGTTCCCAGGCTTCAGCTTCGGCAATACCAGATCCTTTAGCCCACTGTTCCAGGCTGGAAACTGAACCAGTGTCCTGGCGCTGCAGAGATGCTGCCAGTTCTGATGTGCCACAGTGGGAACTCCTCCCTGAGATTCTTGGTCTGGTGCTAGAATTCTTGGAATAGTCTGTGTCTTTCTTTCATATATTTCATGTCATTCCTTCTTGTTCTATATTTTTTGAAATTTAACTTTTTCTTTGAACCCCTCTAATAAATTCATACTGGTAGTAATTTTTGTTTGTTTGTTTTTGTCTTTTAGGGCCGCACCCATGGCAAATGGAGGTTCCCAGGCTAGGGGTCGAATCAGAGCTGTTGCTGCCGGCCTACACCACAGCCACAGCAATGCCAGATCCAAGTATCGCCTGCAACCTACACCACAGCTCATGGCAACGCCAAATCCTTAACCCACTGAGCAAGACCAGGGATGGAACCTGCCACCTCATGGTTCCTAGTCAGATTCGTTTCCACTGAGCCATGACGGGAACTCCAATCTCCTTGAAATTCTTGATGCGGGTTTACGCATTTAAAAAATTCCTTTACTAGAGTTTAACTGGGATCCTGGAAGGAAGAAGAGATATCTATGTTGGCCATTTTTAAGTGCAGGCCTAGAGAACATTTCATATGTAAATTCTCTTTGCATGTATATATGTATATGCATGTATATATGTTCACATATAGGTGGATATAATACGAATATATATATAATGTACCTGTTTTACCTCTTCCTAAAAAATAACTTCTGATAAAATGCTAATAAGCTTCTGAAAGGCAGGAAATATATCTGACTCATCTCTGAATCTCCAAGAGTGACTCTCAGTGCCCTACACATGATAGGTATGCATTCATTCATGCAATATCTATTGAGGATATCTTATGAGCAAGAAATTACTCAAGGGTTGGAGAGAGCAAAATATAAGTGGTTTTTGCCATTCAATGAATTTATAATCTATTAGATGATTAAGACAGCGTATTTGAGAGTTCCCATTGTAGCTCATCAGGTTAAGGACCTGATGCTGTGGGGATTCCAGGCCTCGTTCAGGGGTTAAGGATCCAGTATTGCTATAAGCTGAATGCAAAGGTGCCTCTCAGATCTGGTGTTGTCGTAGTTGTGGCATAGGCTGCAACTGCAGCTCCCATTTGACGCCTAACCCGTGGAACTTCAATATGCCACAGCTGCAGCCGTGAGAAGAAGAAGAAGAAATACAAAGATAGCAGATATGAGTATCTTTGGGTAGGAGGGGTTAGGAACTGAGGGATTAAGAAAAAACAAATCCAAGTGCCCTTATAAAGAAAACAATGGGCATATACACTAAGTACCATAAATTAGGTATAAACAAAGAGTAACTAGAACAGGAGGAGAGACATAATCTAGATGTTAAACTAGCTCTTACATTCATACAAACATTGCTGTTAGAATAAACATTATGCAAAATATCTGTTTAGTCAAATAGTTTTAAAACTGTGTTCTCTAGTACCTAGGATTCAGTTTAGGCTCTTGACCAAAGCTGGGCAAATGAGTTCCACCCCAGGATTTGGAGATACAGAAAAGTTAAATCAGGGTCGCTCCAAATAAATGAAGCTATAAGACATATCGCTAGAGTTGTCCTTCTTGAAGGACCAAGTTTTCCGTTAAATAAAAAAATGAGCAGAAAGAATAATGCTAATATATAGGAGAAAAAAAAAAGGACAAAAAAAAATTGGACAAAGATGCCTGAATAGGTTCAAATTTGCAGTTCCAGTTTTCAAGTTAAAATTTCACGAGCTTAAAAGTTTAGGCGTACCCAAGCAATAGACCAGCAAAAAAGAACAAAATCTTTCTGACCAGCCTTTCCTACAGAACGTCAGTATTTGAATACATGGCCATCCCTTTCTAGGTGGTGTCAATCTTACCGACCCGTCACAGGTATGTGAAAAGCAAGCAATTAGCCAAGATGGCAGGAACAGAGTAAGAGTCCTACATTAGAAGTAGCAGGAGCAGCAACAGCTGTGGTAACCATGGTCCCTACCCTTTACTGCGTGCTTGGTGCTGTAAGTCAGTCACGGCTATCCCTTATTAGATCCCTAACAAGGAAGCTATTACTGCCCCCCTTTTGTCGGTGTGATGTTAAACTTTTGGCCCAAAGTTGGTCAGCTAGTAAGCAGTAGAAATGGGGTGCACACTCTGATCTGTCTAGCTCCAAAGCTTATTTTCTTTTCTCTCTGCCTCCCATCAAATAACTGGAATCCAATACGACCTTTGTTCATGACTGGGAAGAACTAAATTATACTACCAATGACTGGATGGCACAAATTTTGACAGTATATTTACTGTATACTTTAAAAGTATTTTAACCATGTTTTCTATTTTCTAAGTAAATTAAATAGAGCACTAAAGTATATCCTAAAAAATGATGTAAAAATTTACATGCTGTTTGCTTAACAGTCAAACATTTTCAAGTCCCAGAAACTAAAGGAACAAACAAAAAGCACTTTATCCTTGAGGGACAGAGGAGTCCTACGGAGGACTCTTCAAAGCATGGAGTGCAAATCCCAGACAGCTCCTCTTCTCCAACACCAACACTGTCATTACAACCTAAGGCAGCAGCAGCAAAAAATCATCAGGGAAGCAAAATCTTTTTGAAGGACAACTGTGGCACTCAATACATTACTTATATGGAAAGAGGAAAAGTGGTCAAAAAAATAAAATGGTCAAAAGATAATCCCCAGATAACTCAAAATTAAGATCATTTACATGTGGATAATTGCACATATTAGTAAATCTTTGTCTCGAACAATTAACTTACTTTCGAAGTTCAGCATTCTGTTTTTCCAAGCTCATTTTCATTTCCATGAGATGATTGTTCTCTTGTTTTAACTGCTTTTCTGACATTTTTAGCGTGTTAACTTGCTGTGTTTGCATCTTCAAGTCATTTTGCGTAAGGCAGCGCTTCTGAGTTTCCTGCTCTATTTTTAATGTTAAGTTTCTAACCTAAAAAATAAATTGTGTTATTAGTATGTAAATAAACTATGTTGATTTTTCTTATCATTGAAGTTGGCAATAAATATGATAATGTAAAACAGATTTTTGCCCTTGAGCAGTTAATTTGTTTCATAATAAAATATTTTTTGGATTTTAAAATGAAATACGGTCTTTACAAATTTTTAAAATTATGATTCTGCTAGTACAATATCCAAATTCAGTAAAATTTAAAGATCACAGAATATTATTTTATAAGAAAAAATTTTAATTAAAAACTATCATTGAACCTTTACAAATAAATTTGTTTTTAATTCATTAGTTTATTATTATTGATTAGTAAATTTCACACTTACATCCTCATTTAGCACATCTTTCTGTTTGAGGAGTTCATTGATTTTCTGCTGTGACTGTTTGAGGTCACAGTCTAATATGGAGCATCTTTTCTCAGCTTCCAGCAACAAGTTCTCTACTTTCTGTTTTAAAGTTCTTTCCTCCAAGAGCTTTTTTTCCATTTCTATTGCCACGAAAATGGACATAACCATGAATTTGCAAACAAAGGAAACATATCAAATACATGAAGCACTGCTAATAAAAATTATAGTAAATGATGCTGCCTTAAAAATAATTTTTTAAATTTCCAATTTAATATTTTCATCACTCCTCTTAATGTATTTGCAATGTCAACAATTGCATGCCTGAAAATTAGGTGTTTCATTTGTAGGGTATAAAAATCTACCACACTCTGCAATATTACATGCACTCTAATGAAAGTAAAATAATCCTGCTTTTACTTATACTTCTAAAAAATGCTTCTTTATTTAAATAAAAATTTTTCTGCTACTCTATGCCTCTCGGTGTTACTCTTCTTACCTAAAAACATCCCAGGAGTTCCTATGACCTCTGTGACTCTTTCCATATTAGCATGCTACTATGCAGAAATGAAATTTATATTTTTGGAGTTGGCAGAGGACGAGGCTCTGGAACCAAATCCTAGTTCTGATACATCCTAATTATTTTATTACTAGGCAACTTAATTAACCTCTCAGAGACTCAGTTTCCTTACCTCTAGAATGGTGATGACAGTATATACACCCACAGGGGTTTTGCAAAGACTGAGCTAATAGGAAGTTCCCATTGTGGCTCAGCAGTACCATGACCAGTACCCATTAGGATGCAGGTTTGGTCCCTGGCCCTGCTCAGTGGGTTAAGGATCTGGCATTGCCATGAAAGCTAGCAGCTACAACTCCAATTTGACCCCTGGCCTAGGAACTTCCATATGCCCCAGGTGTGGACCTTAAAAAAAAAAAAAAAAGACTCTTAGAGTTAACATATATATGTATAGTACTTATTAAATGCTGCCTGGCATATGGCAAGCGCTTGGTAAGTGCTCATTACTTAGGGGGAATTTTCAATTTTCAAGAAAATGTTCACAATTTTTTTTTTAAGAAAGGCAGAACAGTACAAAAAACTGAGAAAAAAATATAAAATATCATTGTGATTTGCAGGACTGTGGCTAATCTTTACTTGTTTACACTTTGGTGTATTTTCTAAATGATTGGCAACAATCTTTTAATTTTATTAATCGGAAAAGGCTTTTAAAAGTCTTCTTTCAATCTCAAGTGAGGAGCAGGCAAAGTTATCTAATCAAGTGATTTCATATTAACTGTAAGTTATTAAAGTTAAAGGATTACCTTTTGATATACTGATTAGAAAATCTGTTCAAACTCAACAGGTTCTTCTGCTCCTTCATACCTAATGTTTGACATCTAATTATCATTTATTACAAAGTTATATTAGGTAAAAATTAAACCTATGAATTTTCCACACTTAAGAAGTGTGGAAAAATAAAACTACTTTTTCACATACCACTGAAAATAGCTAGCATTTCTAAGCACTTTTCATGTATCACTGCACTCGGTTTTCACAACTTAAAAGAGTAACTGCCCCCTTATAGAAAGAAACAAGGCATAAAAAGGATAAATAACTAGACAAAGTCATATAACTAGCAATTCATTAGTAAGCCATATTCTTTTTTCTTTTTTTTTTTTTTGTCTTTTTAGGGCTGCACCCGCAGCATATGGAGGTTCCTAGGCTAGGGGTCCAATCTGAGCTGTAGCCACTGGCCTACACCACAGCCACAGCAACACCAGATCTGAGCTGTGTCTGCAGCCGACATCACAGCTCACGGCAATACCACATCCTTAACCCACTGAGCGAGGGCAGGGATGGAACCCATGTCTTCATGGATGCTAGTCGGGTTCGTTAACCACAAAGGGAAGTCTGTAAGCCATATTCTTGATCAAAGGAGGCAATGATATGGAGGGAAAGACTGGCTTTATACCAGATTTGAGTATCATCTATAAAATTTAAGTTTTGTGTCCTTGTGCAAAATATGAAAGTCATCTGTATCTTAGTGTTGTAAAAAGGAATTTGAAAAAATGAGTTATTATTATGCTGAAATGGTTAATTTTCAACAGTTCAGAGAATAACCTATAAACAAATGCACCCATTTTAAAAACTCATAACCCTATCGTGGGCACAGAGAAAAGAAAGAGGCACAAGTGAACCCACTGAGGTAAAGAAAATAAGATTCTGTCTTGTTTTGGGTGGTATTACAAAACATGAAAATGTTTGCATTTTATTGAACCTAAAATTTGACCTCAAAAGAAATTCAACTCTTGTCTTCTAGGCCATACACAGGGCAACATGGCTCACTACCTTTCTTCTCAGCTATTTATTTTTTTTATTTTTCTTTTTTTTTTTCTTTTTAGGGCCACACCCACAGTATATGAAGGTTCCCAGGCTAGGGGGGTCCAATTGGAGCCACAGCTGCAGGCCTATGCCAGAGCCACAGCACCCAGAGCCACAGCAACGCCAGATCCGAGCCACATTGGTGACCTACACCACAGCTCATGGCAATGCCGGATCCTTAACCCACTGAGCAAGGCCAGGGATCGAATCCGCAACCTCATGGTTCCCTGTTGGATTCCTTTCCGCCGCGCCACGACAGGAACTCCTCTTCCTAGCTTTTTCTAAATAAAGCTCTCATTTCATCTTTTATCATCCAGAATCAAAGGGCTTTATTAAACTTGTTTTAGGCTTTCTTTTCCCGTTTTTATGGCTGCACCTGTCATATGGAAGTTCCTTGTCTAGGGGTTGAATCGTAGCTGCAGCTGGCAGCCTACACCATAGCCATGGACGGCAACACCAGATGGGAGCTGCAGCACTGAATACTTAACCCACTGAGTGAGGCCAGGGATCAAACCTACATCCTCACAGAGACAACAATGGGTTCTTAATCTGTTGGGCCATAATAGGAACTCCAAGTAAACTGTTTTTAACAACAGCAAAAAAATCTCTAATTCAATAATTAAAAGGCTATTTTTTGCTAAGTCATTAATAAATGTTATATTTTAATATGAATTGAAATTTCTGTTTAAGAGTTTTGCAAATCTTTCACAAGAATACTTTATTGATTTCCTTTGGATTTTAAATCCGTCAGTCAGTTTGAAAAACAAGAAATTACCTTAAAGACGATTCCAAAACATAAGCTTGGATTGTGGAAAAGTTAACTTTGTCATCTTACCCTACACTCAATTTGTATATTGTGTCTTTGACCAAATCTAGCTAGCATCTTTATCATGTCAAATTTCAAAATATTCAGTTAACTTATAGTCTATAAAGTGGCAAGAATTTTTTGATACAAGCTGGTGAAATGTCAAACTAAATACTATAAAAAGAACGTATCCCCCAAATCTGAGTAGGTATATCTAGAACTTCAAACTCTGTATGCCTGTTAGCACTGATACCACTTAGGGCTGCACCCGCAGCACACGGATGTTCCTACTGCTGGGGTGGGATCGAATCGGAGCTGTAGCCACCAGCCTACACCACAGCCACAGCAACACCAGATCCGAGCCACTTCTGCGACCTACACCACAGCTCACGGCAATGCCGGATCCTTAACCCACTGAGTGAGGCCAGGGATCGAACCAGCATCCTCATGGATACTAGTCGGGTTCGTTAACTGCTGAACCATGACGGGAACTCCAGGCCTTACTATTTTAGAAATGGTCATTGCCTTAAAAGGAAAAAACATATATAGGTAAAGCTTCCTTAACAGTTTCTAAAAATATTTTTCAAAATTAGAATTGGCTACAAAATCAATTCTTACTAAAAATGCTGCTGAAAACCTTCTGAGGAAAATGTGTACCTTTCATGGCTTCTGATTTAGCTTCTTCAATGGATTCATAAATTTTATTTTTATCTGCAAGCCGTGCTTTTGTAGCCTTATGTTCAGCCTCTTCCTGTTCTAAGCTCTGCTGTATAACTTTCAGTTGGTATGTCATATCTATTTCCATGTTATTCTTCTCCTATAAAAGATTTTAAATGGCAGCTATCAACAACAACAACAAAAAACAGGCTCACAATTCCAAAAACTTACAAAGCTCTTCGTAGTTTGAGCTACTTCTTTATTGATGACTCAAATATTTCTAGCTGCTACTACCATAGCTTACTTCTTCATAGACATTCTAATCTGGTTGTCTCGCAGGCACCTCAACTCAGACTGAAATGGATCTCCTCTAAAAGAGCCATTTCTCCTTTATTCTTTATTAAGTAATGGCACCACTATAGATTTCATCACAAACTAGGAACTCAGAACTCACTCTGACCACTATTCACATGCCACTTAATCACTAGGTGCTACCAAATGTACCTCCTCCAAATATTTCTCAGATTCACTTCCATTTTCCATCCTCCGAAACCACTGTTTAGTCTCCACTACGAGAGTTACTAAGAAAGCCTCTGAGTAGTCTGTCTACCTCATCTTGTCCTCCTCAAACCTATTCACCACATGGTACCCAGTGAAAGGTACCTTAAATGTGCTTCTAATAAAATCATCCACTTAGAGTCCTCCAGTGGCTAGCCTACTACTTACAGCAACGAAGGAGCTTAAGCCCAACAGACTGTGTGATTGTTAAGGGCAAGAACTGCACCCTGGTATTTCTACCACGTACGATGACACTAAATACTTAAATGAGTGAATACGTAAGTGAATGAAAATAAAATATTAACTGCAAAGAGCCTAGAAACTAATTATCCCTGACTTACAGCAGTTTTTTTAAACTTCTAAATTAAAGTCATACAACTTTACATTGTTTTAAAGATGTGTTGTAAGTCAAAAATCTGAGTTTTCCTGGGACGCCCAGGGAGCAGCATCCTCACCACGCACATCCTCTCCCAGCCACCTGCACACTAAGGGCTGCCTGCACGGTGCTACTCCGGGTCTCGAAACGCACGTCCCAGTCCACAAAACCAAGTGTACAATAAGAACGTGGAGAGTCATCTTCCTACACAAAGACAAAACTTCGCATGTTTTACCTTTTCCAAATCAGTAAATCTCTCCTGTAGTTGTCTCTTCTCCATCTCTACTTTGGTTAATAAGATTTTGCCATTCTTTAAATCTTCTTCCAGGCCAGATATTCTACCTAAAATTGCAACATTTTTTAAAAACAATAAATTAATATAGTACATACATATATATTAAAATAAGAATAAAAAATACAGAAGTCATCTCACACTTTAAAGCTATTATTTTTGAACAAAACTTTCATAATTGTTGGCGTAGTGCTTTAGAATTATTCAACTGGAATCCAATCTACCACTTTCAGGAGTGGTTTGTTAGTTAAAATACTTGATATTATTTGAAAATAAATCTTTCACTCATAAAATTTTGTAACACAATGTACTTCTAATATCCTAACTTTACATAACAGACTAGTATATTCAGACAGGTACTACTCCAGCACATTATCCAACATCTAAAGTTATTTCCAAAACACAAATCAAATAAGATGAATTCAAATGAAATCTCTAATACCTTGTAAATCATTAATAATCTCTGATCCATGGGTTCGGTCCCTCCTTTCAGATTCTAGAACTGACTGCAGATTGATAAAATCCTTTTCAAGTTTTAACTTGGCAGTTTCCAGCAGGCAATTTTTATCTTGTAGATCTCTATTGTTAGATTCCAGCTGCTGAATCTGTTTTGAACTTTCTGCCTGGGTTTTTCTTAACCGGGCCGCAGTATCAGATTCTGTTCGCAGCAAAGCATTGGTTTCATCCAGCTGTTATTCCATTCAAAATCAAACAAACGACAAATAAACACAGTTATATATGATGGAAATTCTTCAATTTATGACCCCATTACAAACTGTTTAAAATGAACAAAAGTCCAAAAATATCTTCCTAATGATTTCCCTTCGGTAACACTGCCAATTACAATAAACGTTAATAGACAGTCATAAGTAAAATTCAATATTCTTATTACAAAGTAGGATCAACTTACCTGTCTCTGGAGTTGATTCACTTTCTCAGTGGATATCTGAGAGTTCTGATTTCTTTTTTTCAAATCTTCCAGTTGATCTTTTAAGCTGTTAACTATGATAAAAAGCATTTTAATGGCAAGCTTCAACACAATACACCCACATACATGCAAACTTTTTTTCTTAGTATTTAATACTCTACATCACAAACCATCATTCTCCAAATTTCGTTTCTTGTCTGCTTCATGATCAGCCTTCCGCTGATATTCTGCATTTTTGTGCTGAAGAAGTGCCTTTTCTCTTTCTAATTGTCTTAATGCTGATTCCACATTTTTCCTTAAGGCAATCTGAAATAACGTTTTAAATTATTATCAAAGGAAAGTATTTATAAAAATCAAATAAAAATAAAAAATATTTCATCATACCAAACAGATAAAAAAAAGACCTTTAAAAAAGCTCTTTTGTTAAAACTACGTTTTTTGTATTTTTAAAACAGCACAGTATTTTTAAATAATCAAGACGTTGTCTTTTATTTACAACTGCAAGTCAAAATTTCCGTAACATTCCATCACAATTGAACCATCTTTACTTAATACAAACTGAGTTTAAATTAAAAAAAGAAACAACTGTCAATTTCTATTTTGAAGTCATATCATTAACACAAATGCAATTTTTTTTACTTAAAATATCTATACATTCTAAATTAACTCATTTGCAGAAACGTAACAAAATGAAGCCTATTATTATGGCTACCCTGTGTTCTGAGTTCTGTCCATCAATGCTACAAGGCAGATTTTACTACGTAACAAGATATGTATTAATATGGTACTAAGAGAACTCTGTGGATAAGTCAGGCATTGAAATTTTGCATGAACAAAAATGTTAATAAAAGCACGGAGCAACTTTACCTCTTCTTCTAGCTCCTTTGCTACTTTCTCCAGGCGAGTATTAACAGACCTGAGGAATTTCAAAGGAAATAGTAATAAAATAATTCTCTCCTAATTTACAATATAGATATTTACTGTAAATTATAATCACATAATTACTTCGTAGCTCTTCTTTTTCTAAATATTGTAAAATGTTTAAACTTACATTTTAAAATACAACATTTAATTATCTACAAACATACTTGCACTTCTGCTCTAGTTCCTCTTTGGCTTGTATCTCAGTGCTAAGGTGTTCTTCTAATGTGTATAGCTTTTTCTGAATCTGTCAGAAAATAAGAAACTATAATTATAAAGTTTGATCAAATTTCAAGATGACAGGCTTAAAGAAAACCTGATAATCTTCTCTTTTCTTTCAGCTTAATATAGATATAGTATTTCAACTTAATATAGGTAGGTATAGTATTTGTACCTTCGTTTTTTGGGGGGAGTGCTGCACCTGTGGCATGTGGAAGTTGCCGGGCCAGGGATCAAATCCACGCCACAGCAGCAATTCAGGCTACTCCAATGACAATGCCTTAACCTGCTGCGCCACAAGAGAACTCCTATTTGTATCTTCTTAATGTGATTTTTATTGACAGGAAAAAAAATATTAAATAATCCATTTTTGGAGTAGTACTTCCTTTATAAAGGATTTAACTTTTTGAGTTCCTTTTTTGTTTTAGGTGCAGTGGCAGGCACTTTACAAACATTGTCTTATTAATCCTAACAAAAACCCTGAAAAGATGGGTACTGTTAGATCCATTCAATGAAGAAACTGAAATCCAAAAACAGTGAATAACTGGGCCAAGACAGCATAGCTAGTAAGTGGCAGTGCCCAAAAAGACCCAAGTCTATTAGATTCTAAGAGCAAGGTTCTTTCCACTATTCTTTCTAGTGATTAGTTCTCCATGATTTCTAATATATTTCATATATCTTTAAGCAAAACTGTATTATTTCCCTAGTAAGAAAAGACAGGCCAATGAACTAGTAAAGTTTAACAGCTTTTGGTTGCTCCTGCATTAGTATAACTTGATCATACTAGTTACCACATGCTAATCAAAAGTTCTTGCTGCTAGGTATATATCTTCAATAAATAAAAACCAAAAAATGTGCAATATACATTTTTAAACAAAAAATCCATAGGAGCAATAATAAAAAAAATACTTGGTAGAAAAAAGGTTAGGAACTTCTCTCTTGGTAGATGCAGTATTCCAAATGCTAGGTAGGATATGGTTACATCAGAACATTGCTAGAGTGACGAGTATGTCTGTTTTTCAACATATTCGACATCAACATACCTCTTGACTTTCCTATTTAAAACAAAACACAAAAACATCAAAAAGATTACTATGCTTTGTGAAAATTCCTAAAACACAAATCATACCAAAATGACCCAACCAATTTTTTTAGTTTTTATATGTTTTGAAGAGAAAAATGTTTAGCAGCCACATTTATGTGCACGATATAGCTTTGTATATAGTTACAAAGTACAGAGGCTATAAAATACTATAACATTTTGATAAAATTATCCTTTATGTGAATTCATTCCTAAATACTCAAAATTTAAATCTCTCAACTATTTCTGAATCCTTATAGCTTGTTATCTGAACATTTTATAGTACTAAGATAAAATTTTCTGGCTGGTAGAAAATACAGCTGTTTGTAACCCTATTCTACCACTTTTGGTACTAAAACTAAACCTAAAGCCATGTATAATTCATCTTCTCATCAGCCACTGGATTCCATACAATACCTGTCAAATAAATGAATCATTTCAATGCTATGCTGAACTGAATTGCAACAAAGAATGCCATCTAAAAGAGGCATCAACTGGACTTTTAAAATACAGATATTACTAAAATATTTGAACATGTGATTAAAATAGAGTAGTAAAGGGAGTTCCCATCGTGGCGCAGTAGTTAACAAATCTGACTAGGAACCATGAGGTTGCAGGTTCCATCCCTGGCCTTGCTCAGTGGGTTAAGGATCCAGCGTTGCCATGAGCTGTGGTGTAGGTCGCAGACACAGCTCAGATCCCGAGTTGCTGTGGCTCCGGTGTAGCCAGTGGCTACAGCTCCGATTAGACCTCTAGCCTGGGAACCTCCATATGCCGTGGGATGCAGCCCTAGAAAAGGGCAAAATGACAAAAAAACAAATAAAGTAGTAAAAATTTATACATACTTCATTCTTCCTTATTTGTATTGAATCATTTTCTTTACAAGATGGAGAGTCACTTAATAACCTAGAAGGAAAAGCAGGAAAGAAATTATTTTGCATGTCATTTTAATTCATTTTCTATACAAAGTCATCCTCAGAATTAAATTCCAACCACAAAGATTATCTTTCTTTTCAGTTCAACATATTTTAAAGGAAGCAATATTTTCCCCTCTAGAGATTTATATCATTTCCGACCATTTAAAACATTAAATATTTCTTGCCTCTCACTCTTAGTGGATGTCCTAGTCCTCAACATTGTTGAGACTGGGGTCACCAAGCAGCACTGTATACTTTCTTCCCTCTCCTTTGAGTTCCTATGACTCTATGACTATTTTATTCTTCTTCTTCTTTTTTTTCTGGGGGGGGGGGCATACCTGCGGCATATGGAGGTTGCCAGGCTAGGGGTCCAATTGGAGCTGCAGCCACTTGCCTACACCACTGCTACAGCAATGCAGGATCTGAGCTGAGTTTGCAACCTACACCACAGCTCACAGCAATGCCGGATCCTTAATCCACTAAGGGAGGCCAGGGATTGAGCCTGCATCCTCATGGATGCTAGTCAGATTCGTTTCTGCTGAGCCATGACGGGAACTTCAACTATTTTATCCTTCTTTTCTAGAAATCTTCTAGAAAGAGACATCTCTCCTTTTCAAAGATAACATTTGTTTCTTTCCTTTTTTTTAGAGCCGCACTTGCGGCATATGCCAAGTTCTCAGGTTAGGGGTTGAATTGGAGCTACAGGTGCCGGCCGACACCGCAGCCACAGCAAAACCAGATCCAAGCCAAGTCTGGGACCGACACAACAGATCACAGCAATGTCGGATCCCCAACCCACCAAGGAAGGCCAGGGATCAAACCCGCATCCTCTTGGTTACTAGGTGAATTTGTTTCCACTGCACCACAATGGGAACTCCCTCAAAGACAACACCTTTGGATCTTCAGATCTTAATACCTAAGTCATCACATCTATTCAACTGCCAACTCCTCTCTCACTGTTTATAAACATGCCTGGCACTGATACCCTCATTTTAGTCGGCATTACAACAATTTTCAGAGCACTATCATTAGCAGGATGAACAACTCAACCTGGTTTGCTGGGATTTTCCCAGGTGAAGCATAAAAGTCCCACACCACATCCTAGTAAACCCCTCAGTCCAAACCGTAATGGTTGATCACCCCAACCACTACATACATGGAAGTACAAGAAATTTCTCAAATCTATGTTTCTTAAATGTCTTTAACGCTTCACTCAACTATTGAACAGTTTTCAATGGCCCCTCAATGCCTGTCAAAGTCTAAAGTCCCTTAGCACAGCACACAACAACCGTTTTATTAAGCTTCCGCTAAGCTCCATCTCCAATCTGTTTTCTAATCTTATAGCCAATACTCACTCCAGTTGACCAATATTTATTAAACGATCTTGTAATAGGCTCTGCACCAGATGGGAGAATTACAGGCAAGAAAAATACAGTCCCATTAGATACTCCAAACGGTCCTCCTAACATAGTGACATTTACCCTACGTTTGAGCCTTCCTGGACTGTACCACTCTGTCCCCAATAGATGCTTACATTCCAAACTTTTGATTCTATTATTCACCTCGCCACTATACTCCCCCAAGCTCCCTACATCTCAGTCACTCAAAACCCTTTATCATTAGTCTCAGCTAAAATGCTACCTTTTTCCTGAGGTCTTACCTGACTTTTCCCACCCTCGCCCCAATGAGACAGAACTTTTATTTTTCTTCGGAACCATCTCAGATCTTTTTGGTAACTTTCTTAAGGCAAATATCACATTCTACCCTTCATTATGCCTATATAACTCTCACAATTATATCCCTTATTAGTTGACAAGCTCCTTCAAAAGTAGGTATTTGGTATTACTTTACATACCCCCAACAATACAGACTATTGCCTCACACTGATTTGTAAACAAATATCATATAATATTCATTGAAAAAAACTCAGTTTAAAACAAATTAACCTTGTCTTCTATAATTCAGAGTCTCGAAGTAAGACAACTCTTTATAGATAGCTCCTACAAACAATAAAAACACAACAAACAAATCACATACAGATTTTCTCTATAATAGGTAAACCCTATAAAGGGCAGCTGATTTCCCACGAAAGCTTTAGGAATTGGGAAGGTTTCCACATCTCCTTTATCATCCTCAATGTCGTCAAAATTGCTGCTGTCTATGTCACTGCTGAGCTCAGGTACCACAGGAGCTGCCGCTATTAAAAGAAAAGAAAAAAATTACTTAAAAATAATATATATGATTCAAAAATACATAAACTACCCCTATTTTGTTTTATATTATTAATATACATCATATTAATATTATCACATTATATACTGATGTGTGATTAACATTATGATTTACTATAGAAAATTTTAGTAACAGATTTTCTATTTTATTATATCAAATAATTAAATTTTATGAATGTTTTACTATTATACTAGATCAGTTTTAAATACAGATAAATCAATTAAACAGGGAAAGGTATATGACATTATTCTAGGTATTAAAATTACAAGTAGCAATAATCTGTGTATACACTCTTTAGTCTTCAGTTTTCTATATTAAGTGAAAATATTTCTTATCTTTAGAATGAATTAATATCAAATATACATAAAGTTAAACTGAATTACTATGCTTATTCTAGTATTCACCAGAGTAAGGTCTCTATAAATAACTAATTATTGATTTATTATTTCAAACACCTGAATTAAAGATAATTATATTTCCTCTACTCTGAAAATTACTGAGGTGTACAAAACTTAGCTTGATAAATTAAGAAACCTGTAAAGTTTATTATAAAAGCACTGGGAAATAAATACATGTTAATTTGCTAAGACACTGAGGTAATAATAATTAGTTATAAATACTGTTTCAAAACAAATTGAAATGAAACCTCTCAATTTAAAAATTAGTTGGCATTAAGTGTACCAGACATGCTTGTTAATTCAGAAGAGGAATCAATTTATAAAATTTAAAATGTGATGAAACGGAAATATTTAAATTTTTGACTTACTCTCTCTTATGTTATCCCAATTCCACTGATCATTCTTAAAGAAAGGATGTTGTTTGATTTCTTCCACCCCATTTCTCCCAAGTCGCACCTCCCTAAACGATGCAGTTAAAAACCGTATTATAAAGAGTAAGATTATAAAAATACAAAAATACAACTCTCTCCCAACAAAGATCAAAATAAGGATCACAAATGAGCTTGAGATATCTTAACTAAAAGCTTCAGCTTAAATGCTGCTCAAAAATAAGCAATCTCCATTTTATAGCACATGCTCTTTCTAGATAATAAATGTCATGGAAAGGGAAATGTGTTTCCACCTGTACTTTGTGTCAAATGAAGGTACACATGAGATTTTCCATTAAAAAAAACCACCCATGTGTGCCACAACCCATGACCAACTTCAGGGCATAAAATGGATAGAGATCTAACTTTTGGCACAGGAGAGTTTTTCAAAACCTCTCTGATAAAAATGTCATTTAAAAATATTCCTCCTTGTCTGAAAAAGAACTCACACATGTGTCTGAAGCTATCCACATTTACTCTGGAAATAGCTATAGTAAATATAAATATATATTACATTTATATTAAAATTATCATTCTGAATCACAAGAAAAATGTTACAAATAATTCCATTCTCTGTAATATATGAGTCTTCAATGGAGACTATATGGAAATAAAAAGCATCCTTTTTAAAATATGCCCCTGAGGTTATGTTTAATATAAATAGGACAACCTATAGAGGGAGGTGCTCCTAGTCACAATGACGGCATTAAATTCTTTCCAAACTATCTTTTCTCCACCTACTGAAACTACTATCCCCCATAAACTGCTAAGGTGAATTTTTCATGAATGCTACTCCTTTATGCTATAGATATGCTGTACCATATAACATATGCTACAGATCTATAGATGCTCTTTTATATTTTACCTTTCAGTACCATTATGGTCATCCCCACCAACCCCATCTAGTCATCAAATAAAACATTATACAGAATTTCTTTTGAGTTTATCAGCATGAATTACTCAGTAATCAGATAATTAACATAGTTTTATTTTACAAATGACTGATAAACAAAAATGATTACGCGTCTAATGAGGACAAATATAAATACATAATTTTCTTGTTTTATATGGAAAAAATTTCATAATATTTAATTTGATGAAAATGCGGGAAATAATTATTAATAATGAAAATACACCCTGATGGAACTTCTCTGGGGGTCAAATTTGCAACTCAAGTAGGTCAACATTAAAATTTATATCCCAGAATTCCACCTTTAAGATTTTATCCTACAGAAAGTATGTAAAGATGAATGTATGAGGATAGTCACTGTGCTTTGAACAAGAATGGCTAACAAACAGTACGGTATGCTGAGGAATCAGCATCTTAGAGAGAAATGCCCTTGGTTATCATCTAATCTGATCCCATCATTTTAAGAAGGAATAAAATCATCTCCCCCAAAAGTAAAACAATCTCCCTAAAACCGTAAAGCTCGGGAGCCACATCTGGACTGAGGGGAAGTCCCCACTTGCCTGTGTGGTCCTCTGACAGGATGATTCCCATCGCAAATATAAAATGGGGAACCAGAAAGGAAGAGAAAAGAGACGGCAAGGGAGACATTTACAGTAACTTTCTAGCTTCTCTTTTTAAGCAGGTTTTCACAGCAATGTTCATCCACTTTGTGTTAAGAAATATGGAATTTCGGGACAAACTTGCTCATATTCAAATGCAAATTAAAAAGGGCTGGGGAGAAGGTACTCCCAATTCAAACACAGATAGTTTTTAAGATTATTAACTTAATAATCTGCACAGAACTTCTTCTCTCAAAAAGCTGTACACCAAGAGCAATATGGTTTAATCACATTAGAGGATAAGATATAAAAAATACAAAAATTTTATTTCTCTCAAATGCACTATTTTACCAAGTTCTATTTTTTTCCTTCTTAGATACGAGAGTTAGACGACAGTTAGATTACCATTAGACCATAGATAAAAACGACAAGGGTAACCCAACACCAGGCTTAGCAATAGGAAAAGGCTAAACTAGAATTAAATGCAATTTGAATAAAGAGAAAGACTGATTTCACATGTAAGTGTTAGGTACGCTTCCATTTCTACAAACCTAAAAGTTAAAAGGATTCTCTACAAAAGATTCAATATACATTACCTATCTGTTAAGAAGGCACAGATGAGATTCTTCGCATGTTTAGAAATTTCTGCATCTTCAGGGAAACATAACGAGTTTTTATGATCCATAATTTTGCTGTATGTTCCTACAAGTGAATCTGCATAAAATGGAGTATCCCCTAAAATTCCAAGAAAGAAGACGGAGTGTAACAGAGAAGGCAAATTAAAGATTTTCCACCTAATATTTAAATACGTTAAGTTTAAATGTGTCACATGTATGGAGGAACACAAGATCTAAGGGCCAGGAATCTCTGTCAAAACAAACAGGCACACAGTAAAAACATATTTAAAATTTCACCATACCAATGAATTATTAATTTTTAAGACCAGAATAAAATCAATATTAACGCTATAATTTGTCAAGGGTTTCAAATACAAAATGGGAAAAAAACTCAGTATATTGGACAATTTAAAATCTTACTCGGTGGGGTCAGATCAGTCAGAGTCCTCTAATGCTTAAAGTAAATTATTTAGCCTTTTGTGTTATATAATACAGTAGTCGCTAGCCACAAGTGGCAATTTAAAATTAAATAAAATGAAAAATTCACTTCCCTGCCATATTTCAAGGGCTTTCATCATGACAGACTGGACAATGCAGCTCTGAGAATTAGATCAGATCTGTTATTTTACATATGAGGAAATCAGGCCCACATAGACGACATGTGATCTGCCTAAGACGACACACAGCTGGAGTTAAAAATGGCAGATAGAGTCTCCCAGTGCAATGTTCCTGCTGACCAATGACTGTGATAAAGAAGCACTGAAGCAAGTATAAAGACAGAAAAAAAGTACAAGGCGTCATTTTGGCCAGTACTCAACAGAAGCCAGAAGCGTCAAAACTCTGTCAGTATGCCTCAACGACAAGTCACCTTAGTACAAACCAGACTTTCCCAAATCAGCCAAAAAAGGGTATTCAGGTAGTTAGTTTTCGTTTGCAAAGAGTGGCAGAGGAGAGTTTTGAATTCAAGATTTTTCTAGTGCAATTTTTTTTTTTTTTTTTTTTTTTTTGGTCTTTTTGTCTTTTTGCTATTTCTTGGGCCGCTCCTGCGGCATATGGAGGTTCCCAGGCTAGGGGTTGAATCGGAGCTGTAGCCACCGGCCTACGCCAGAGCCACAGCAACTCGGGATCCGAGTCGTGTCTGCAACCTACACCACAGCTCACGGCAAAGCCGGATCCTTAACCCACCGAGCAAGGGCAGGGACCGAACCCGCAACCTCATGGTTCCTAGTCGGATTTGTTAACCACTGCGCCACGACGGGAACTCCTCTAGTGCAATTTTTAACTGCCACAGACGCCTTTAAACGAAGTCCAGTGCGAACCAACCTGATAAGCAAGCACCAGAGTAGATCAGATTACTGCCAATTAGTGTTATTCGAACTCATTAAACTCAGCTCTCAGAGCTGAAAACAGTACCAGGAATTTAAATGGTCTCTTCAAATGAGTCAGGTGACTTCCTCCAAAGTATATCATTTTTTTTTAATCCCTCACAGAGTCTAAGCACATGATGGAATACATTCTACTCTGAAAAGATTACAACTAAGACATCATCAGAGAGAGCCCAGAGGCAGGAGAATAGGTAAGAGTGTTGTTTACAAAGAGACCCACTCCAAAGACAGCAGTCCAAAACAGAGCAAGTCACAACAGGACACGAGACTAAGCACAGCAAGATCAATGCTACGTATACACTTATAGTATTCAAAAGAAGGCATTTTACACCACAAAAAAGTTCCGTGACTAATTGTTACTTAAATTTGTACTGATTTTTGGAGGGAGGGGGCGGGCAGGGAAGGATCGCCAGTGAGATCCGAGGGGAACCTCTGCCGCCTGCCCTCGCCCTGGCCCCCAGCTCCCACCCGGTGGGCCCGGCTCAGCCAGGATCGAGGCTCGTCTTTAATAACCACGGGAAGCCGCGGCTCGCCAAGTTCCACCAGCCCTACAGTGAAGACACCCACAGCAAATCATCAGGGAGACATCCCATTTGGTGTCTAAGAGAGATGAGCATGTTTGCAACTTCCTAGAAGGAGGATTATTGGAGGATCTGAGAGCAAAGTGATTTATAGACATTATGGCAACATTGTATTTCGTCTTCTGTGTGGATTCTTCAGAAGGTGAACTTGGCATTTTAGATCTAATTCAAGTATTTGTGGAAACATTAGACAAGTGTTTTGAAAATGTCTGTGAACTGGATTTAGTTTTCCATGTAGATAAGGTTCACAATATTCTTGCGGAAATGGTGATGGGAGGGAGGAATGGTACTGGAGACCAACATGAATGAGACTGTGACACAAACTGATGCGCAAAATAAACTGGAGAAGTCTGAGGCTGGCTTAGCAGGAGCTCCAGCCCGTGCTGTATCAGCTGTAAAGAATATGAATCTTCCTGAGATCCCAAGAAATATCAACATTGGTGACATCAGTATAAAAGTGCCAAACCTGCCCTCTTTGAAATAAAAAATTGAAAAGGCCACTCCCAGGTAAAATCCAGAGGGAAGAGTCATCTAAGTTTACCATGCAGTTGTTTACCAAAAATAGAGGAGGAGAGTCTTAACTTTTGCTCTTGGATTTGAGTCAAGGTACTATACAGAAGTTATGTAAAATCTGTATGGAAGTTCAACATTGCTTTTCTTGCTCAGTGATTTTGAAGAAATTGAGTAGTTCCAAGTGTGATTTTTTTCTTTCTTTTCTAAACTGCATTCCTATGGCCACCTGAGGCATGTCTCTATGTATTGGCTACTACAGTATTTCGAAAAGTGTTTTGAGACATTTCTTTAAATTATGTACAACCCAAAATGTTGGTGTTTTGTATGGATCACAAGTGCAGCCTTCTTTAATTCCTTCTGTTATCTGTCACAATTGTTATTTAAAGAACCAAGTATGTATTGCATGAAAACATTATAACCTTTTCCTCTTAGTTTAAATAAACTCTATGGTAACTGGAAAAAAAAAATTTGTACTGATTTTTTTAAGCAATAGCCATACTCAATTACTGTACAGATTTTACAGATTTCCACTACCAATTTCTTTGAGTCATCTTTTAGAAAATAAATCCCCCAACTTCTAAACCTATATTTTCAATTCTTCAGTCATTACAAAGAATGTGATTAGCCCTAGAGCTCCCACTGTGGCACAGTGGGTTAGGAATCTGACTGCAGTGGCTTGGGTTGCTGCAGAGGCGAGGGTTTGATCCCAGCCCAGCACAGTGGGTTAAAGAACTTGGTGTTCCCACAGCTGTGGCACAGGTTGCAGCTGCAGCTCAGATTCAACCCCTGGCCCAAGAACTTCCATATGCCATGGGTGCAGCCATTAAAAAAGAAAAAAGGAATGTGATTAGCCTCAATACAGTTGCCTCATAAATAGATTTTGCTGTATCTCCCTCATCTCCAAGACAGGTGTTTCAGTCACTGGTTTCCTTGGCCAGAATATATTTTGTGATCCTAGTATTTAGGAATGTGAAATCTCTTTTTTGGCTGCACCATGGCATGCAGAAGTTCCCAGGCCAGGGACTGAACCCATGCCACAGCAGCATCCCAAGCCATGGCACTGACAACACCAGATCCTTATCCTGCTGTGCTACCAGGGAACTCTGGGAATTGGAAATCTTAAAAATGAAATCTATGACAGAAAGAAAAGTTTCAAAATACTTGAGCCTTCCAAATTTTATCTGGTCAAAGTAAAAGAAATTATTAAACTTGCCTCTGAGTTTTCTGAAGCTGAAATATTATTATAAGATATATTTATCTTGATAGTCAAATGGTCAATAACTATATTTATGATTTTACTATAATTACAGACCAAATATATATGAGTAATAAATGTAAGAAAGAGTTTAAAAATTAATTAATATAATTACAAAGAGAACTTTCAGTTCCCTATTATTATTGGGAAAAATACTAACAGCCTTATAATTAAAATATTTACAACAAATTCTGCTGATTAAGAAATCTCTGAATGCTCTAAAAAAAGAAAAAAAACCCAAAATCTCAGAATGAAGGCCTACTGCAGCTGTAAACTTGCTTCTTGTCCTAATAATTTCTAAACACAAAAAGAATCTATTGCAAGAACATTTCCTAGCAGTATGCTTTCAATTCCTTTTATATTCTACTCAATCACTGTGCCATGGTTTTATTTTTCCAATCAATAATCTATCATATTAGATATTATTGATTCAAAGTTTTCGGAAATTCTATTTTTCCCCTAGAATGCAGATAATGAATTTTTTTACCGTCTTACATTCTTGACTTAGAAATAAAGTATTATGAGATGGGTTTTGGAAAAAGAAAAACAAGTTAAAATATTTACTTACCCACCAGCATCTCAAAAAGGAAAACACCCACAGACCACCAATCACATTCTCGCCCATAGTAACCATCACCCCCTTGTGATTTCAAAACCTCAGGTGATATATAGTCAGGTGTTCCAACTGCCGTATCACAATGCACCATGCCTGTCTGGGTAAAGCGCAGAGAGAGAAAGAGGGAAGGGAAAAAAAAAAAAAAGATGTGTATAAAATGTGTGTAAACACACATGTAAACACAATTAATTCATTTATTATTACATATACAATGACTACACATTGCTGCCAACAAACCTTCACTGCTGACGTGGCTTTGGGAGGACAGGGGATAAATGCATCATGAAATGCATAAAAATGTTCAGATGACAGAAGACCAGGGATAATTTTCCAATTCTAAGATACAGGAGGCTTCGGAGTTCCCGTCGAGGCTCAGTAGTTAACGAATCCGACTAGGAACCATGAGGTTGCGGGTTCGATCCCTGCCTTTGCTCAGTGGGTGAATGATTCGGCGTTGCCTTGAGCTGTGGTGTAGGCTGTGGATGCGGCTCGGATCCTGCGTTGCTGTGGCTCTAGTATAGGCCAGCAGCTACAGCTCCAATTCGACCCCTAGCCTGGGAACCTCCATATGCCGAGAGAGCGGCCCTGGAAATGGCAAAAGACAAAATAAAATAAATATAATAGAATAAAATAAAATACAGGAGGCTTCATCAATGAAAGAAAGAAAAGGTTGTTAACAACCCCGTGAGAACTCCACACAAATCACTATCTTTTGGGAGTTGCTGCCGTGGTACCACAGATTAAGAATCCCACTGCAGTGGCTTAGGTTACTGCGGAGATGCCAGTTTGATCCCCAGCCTAGTGCAGTGGGCCCAACATTGCCACAATTGCAGCGCAGGTCACAGGTGTGACTTGGATTCAATCCCTGGCCCAGGGGCTTCCATATGCCACAAATGCCATATGCCATTTAAAAAAAAAAAAAAAAAAATCAATATCCTCTTTTTCTTTCACTGAGAAGGAGTTATGAGAGAAGTACAAAATCTTAAGGCACCTGACCTGGGGGAAAGAAAAGAATCATCAGGGAAAGGAAGCTTTGATATTTCCAAAGAAACTACAGTAATTAAAACTACAAAGCCCCCAGTTTTGGAGGAATAGATAAAGAAATGGTTCTTGTTATACCAAGAAAAAAAATGGGGGAAATAGATCAACTGTTTAATCAAAAGATCTTAATGGTTTGAAAGCTACAACTCCAAGCTTCATGTTTAGAAATATGGAACTGTAACATCAAGATATTTGGCAAAATGACAAAAAAAAATAAAAAATAAAAACCCTTTCTGTGTTTAGTTCAGTGGGTAATCATAAAATAATCCCCATCTGATGTCTTTTTGACAAGGACAAGAACCATTGTAGTTATTATCTGTGTGTGTGTACATGTTTGTATATGTGTGTATGTTGCAGGATTAAATCACAATAGTTTACAGAAGTGTGGTGCTAAAAACAAATAACACTCGTTCACCTCTAGCTATGTACAAACGTGCAAAGACTTTATAGATTAACCTAAATGCCCTTCCTTTCCTTTACATGTCTGGTAAAGAGTTTCACCTATGTTCTTTTTTTTTTTTTTTTTTGTCTTTTTGCCATTTCTAGGGCCGCACCCACAGCATATGGAGGTTCCCAGGCTAGGGGTCGAATCGGAGCTGTAGCTGCTGCAAGGCCAGGGATCGAACCCGCAACCTCATGGTTCCTAGTCAGATTTGTTAACCACTGAGCCACGACAGGAACCTATGTTCTTTTTCATGAAGCTATACAAACTATCAAAATACTAAGTATGACTACCTTGGGGAAAGAAAGCTCAAGTTATTTTATTAATGCTTTTAAGTGCAATAAAATATGTTTAACATGGGAAATTAATTTTAAAGCAATCTTTTCATTCCTCAAATCAGCAGAAATAACTCCGTGATTTTATTTTCCCAAGTATACAACAAATAGAGGCCACTTTAGTTTGACTATAAATTAATAAAATTTTAAAAATCTGGAAATAATTGAGCAAATTATGAGGGCTATACTCTGCATGAGTTACTAAGGATAAAAAATGAAGACAGTGCCTGATTACAACAGGCAGGGTATATAAAATTAATTTTTATCATGGACTATCCTATATTTTAGACTTCTACTGTAGGAAAAATTCATAGAGACTTACGAGGGTAAATAAAATCTCTTCATTTCACATATATCCATATAAATTAGACTTAAAACAAATCTGAGACTTAAGAGTTAAAACCTGGCCAGACACACACACAAAAATGCCACCAAAAGAAAAATTATTTTGGAGCTCCCGCTGTAGTGCAGCGGAAACGAATCCGACTAGGAACCATGAGGTTGCAGGTTCGATCCCTGGCCTTGCTCAGTGGGTTAAGGATCCAGCACTGCTATGAGCTCTGGTGTAGGTTGCAGACATGGCTCGGATCCTGCGTTGCTGTGGCTGTGGTATAGGTCGGAGGCTATAGCTCTGATTGGACCCCTAGCCTGGGAACCTCCATATGCCACGGGAGCTGCCCTAGAAAAGGCAAAAAGACAAAAAAAGACCAAAAAAAAAAAAAAAAAAAAAAAAAGAAATGAGTACAGGAATGGTGCAGTGGGATAAGGAGGGGGTGATCCTTCTCTGAGCATACAATCTGTATAGTGTGGACTCTCAAACCAGAGGAATGCTTCACATATCCAAAATATTTAAAAAATAAAATAAAAGCAGCCAGATGTGGGGCATCTCTAAATGGAATTCAAACAATAAGAAATGGACCTGTTTCATAAATCAATAATATAACCACACTGAAGAGGACAGAGAAGAATTGATCTTGATGCCTTTGGAAAACACTTAAATGAATACCACAAGCCTAAACACAAAAATAATCTATCCTAGTTAATAAATGTTTATCTTAGGGGTAAGGGACAGGCAAGTCTGAAATAAATTTTATGTGTGTGCTAGTGCTGAACAAGAAAACACAGTGTAGATAATGAGAGCCAGGTTTCTCACTATCCAAAAAAAGTAATTACAAAAAAGGAGGAAGACTAGAATGAATCCTGTGGTGTAGGACTAGAATTAGAAGTATCAGTATGAACTCATAGTTTTTAATATTATTTACATAAAGAGAGATAAGTACAGAATTAAATATGAACATATATGTGTATGTGAGTTAGTAGACATAATGTATATAATACACACATGCCCACTGACAGAGCCTAGAAGTAATGGTGCTCCAGGAGCAATGACTGCATCTAGCACCCAAATATTGATTTTTAAATATCATTCTTAAATAAAAGGGAGTTTAAATTGGGAGTTCCCATTGTGGCGCAGTGGAAACAAATCCGTCTAGGAACCGTAATGTTGCAGGTTCGATCCCCGGCCTCGCTCAGTGGTTAAGGATCCGCCGTTGCTGTGAGCTGTGGTGTAGGTCGCAGACGCGGCTCAGATCTGGCAGTGCTGTGGCTGTGGTGTAGACCGATGGCTACAGCTCCAATGAGACCCCTAGCCTGGGAACCTCCATGTGCCGCAGGTGTAGAGAAAGAAAGGAAGGAAGGAGAGAAAGAAAGAAGGAAAGAAGAAAGAAAGGAAGAAGGGGGGGAGAGGGAGGGGAGGGAGGGAGGGAGAGAGAGAGAGGGAGAGAGAGAAAGCAAGCAAGCAAAGAGAAAAAGGGAGAAAGAAAAGAAGACATGGGAGCCAACCTAAAAAAGCCTTCATTAGCAAGTAAGAGTAGGAATTTCCCTGGCAGACTGTATTCTACAGCATATATGAAGGACAGGAATCATGAAATACCATGGTATAAAAAGAACCATATGTAACATAAGACCTCTGAACCAAAAAGTACAAGAGATCAAATGATAGAGAATAAGGGTGAAAAGGTGGGCAAAAATCCTATCACCAGAGGCTTCATATGATTAGCTAAGGAGTTTGAACTTTATCCAGTAGATGACAGAAATCTACTGAAAGGTTTTAAGCTGGAGAGTAACATAAATAGGTATAAATTTTCAAAAGCTTCTTCAAAAGTACTTTATCTTAAATGTATTAGATAATGTGTATTTGCTAAATATATCTAGTGTTTTATAATTGACAAACTATCATAAATCAAGAGATTTACTGAAAACACAAAATTGGTCAATCACAAATCTTGGAGTTGGTCTAAGAAAACTATTCAAAATGCTCCTGTGAGAGTGGAAACAAAAAATTGTAAATATTACTATTAATTATCAGAAGCACTGGAAGCTTGCGCTACATAGGCAGGAGCCTAATCAGTCCATTTTAACAATTAAAAATGAGCGCTTGCACCAGGGGCTCCTTCCTCAGAGAGGCATATCTCTTCCTTGCCTTGTAAGATTCTTGGCTAGTGGAAGGTCCTGCTTCTCCTATTGAATCTAAAAGAGAGCCCAACTGGTTTAGAACTCCATTTCTGTTTCCATGTTACAGTGCCCACAGGAACAAAGCTGCCTCTTATTCCAATCATCTCCCTGGGTACTAATTATTATTATTGTTGTTGTTGTTGTTGTTGTTGTTATCACGGCCCTGGTTATCCGAAGCTGCATAGCTCTTGAATGGTCTCTCCCTACTGCTCCCATAAGCCTGTTCTTTTAAATGTATAATTTTGCAGAAAATAGGGTTTTTTAGAAACATGACTAGAAATGCCTGTATTTTAAAAACTGATGTCACTTGTAGAAAGGTTAAGAACACTAACATTTTACCTATTAGTTTTTAAAATTTTATAGCTTCAAATTAATCAAATGCTATAGACTAGAACATTAATGCATAAAATCTTACACTATTTTCAGTAATTTAAAATACCAACATAAAATGTGCCTTAAAAGGTGTTAAAAGTTGGAGATCCTGCTGTGACACAGTGAGTTAAGGATCCAGCATTGCTGCAGCTAAGGCATAGGTCACAACTGTGGCTCGGATTCAATTCCTTGCCCAGCAACTTCTATATGCCACAGGAGAAAACAAGGTGGTAAACGTTGCTATGAAATGCGTGATGACAGGCACAGAGGGAAGTAAACTTGTCTGATTAGTGCCAAGTAATGTTTTTGTTTTTTTTTTCAGGCTGCTCTTGCGGCATATGGAAGCTCCTGGACAACGGATTGAGTCTGAGCCACAGCTGTGACCCACACCATAGGTGCAGCGACACCAGATCCTCAACCAGCTGTGCTTCACAGTGGGAACTCCAATGACAAATAATTTTTTTTCTTTTTAAGGCCTCACCTGTAGCATATGGAGGTTCCTAGGTGCAGCTGCCAGCCTAAGCCACAGCCACAGAAATGCTGGATCCAAGCCTCATCCACAACATAGATCGCAATTTGCAGCAATACTGGATCCCCAAGCCATTGAGCAGGGCCAGGGATCTAACCCACACCCTCATGCAGACTAGTTGGGTTCTTAACCCACTGAGCCAAAACAGGAACTCCAATTTTTTTTTTTTTAATGTATTTTATGGCTGCATACACAATATATGGGAGTTCCTGGGCCAGGGGTTGAATCCATACCACTGCTGTCCTTCGCTACAGCTGTGGCAATGCTGGATCCTTTAACCCACCGCACCAAGCCTGGGATCAAACCCACACCTCTGCAGTGACCTGAGCCAATGCAACAGGAGGCTTAACCCCTTCGCCACCGCACAAACTCCCAATACCAAATAATTTTAATAGCAGTACTTCTTGGCTGTCACTGAGATAATCTAGATGTAAAAGTATTATACTAACTGTGACGTTTACTCGCACCCAGATATTTTTTTCAGGGAGAAAAAGATTTACAGCATTCAGAAAATTGTGTGATCTATAATCTATCAATGACAATTTAATGAAACATGATTACTCTTATTTGTGATAGTGACAATTTTAGATTTAGGGGTTATAATTTTATAGCTGTATTTTATTTTTGCCTTTATCTATGGTACAATGTTTTATATTACACTAGTAGAGCTAAAAAATAATTCGAGCATCTCTGCCTTTATTATAGATTATGAGTTAGCAAAGATTTTCTGTAAAGAGCCAGAAAGTAAATATTTTAGGCTTTGTGGGCCACACAGGACCTCCACTGCACATCCTCTTTTTTTTTGTCTGTCTTTTTAGGGCCACACCCACAGCATATGGAGGTTCCCAGGCTAGGGGTCTTATCGGAGCTGTTGCCGCCAGCCTACGCCAGAGCCACAGCAATGCCAGATTGAAGCCGTGTCTGTGACCTACACCACAGTTTGCGGCAACGCCGGACCCTTAACCCATTGAGCGAGGCCAGGGATCAAACCCACAACCTCAGGGTTCCTAGTCGGATTCGTTTCTGCTGCGCCACGATGGGAACTCCCATATCCTCTCTCTTAAAACAATCTTTTAAAAATGGAAAAAACATTTTTAGCACAGGAATTACAGATTTGGCCCTGTGCTCTAATTTGCCAATCCTTTCTACAGATAGATAGGCAGGTAAGAAAGATTGAAACTATGAACTTTTCTAATGGCTCTAAGACCATAATAATTATCAGAGACAAAGGCAAACAAAGCGATGCACCTGAAACTTGCAACAACACTATTCGCATTAACAACATAAAATTATAAATTCTACATACTATAGTTTAATAAAAAATTCCTTTATTTTCAACATTATATAATTACTTTCATTATTAATATTACTTAAGGAACGGAGGTTTGGGGTAAAGCAACATTTTTAAAGGTTCAATATTAAAAAATATATATATTTGACTACACAAAAATTAAGGATTTCTATTCAAACAAAGACACAGTTGGGTAGCACACTGAAAGATGATTATCAGTGAGATCTGTGGAATCACTATCTGGATTAAATAAGCAGCTGGAGTTCCCGTCGTGGTGCAGCAGAAAAGAATCCGACTGGGAACCATGAGGTTGCGGATTTGATCCCTGGCCTCGCTCAGTGGGTTAAGGATCTGGTGTTGCCGTGAGCTCTGGTGTAGGTCGAAGACGCAGCTCAGATCTCACGTTGCTGTGGCTCTGGCAGAGGCTTGGCAGTTACACCTCTGATTAGACCCCCTAGCCTGGGAATCTCCATATGCCGCAGGTGTGGCCCTAGAAAAAGATTAAAAAAATAAATAAATAAAAAATAAAAAAATAAGATATTTAAATAGCTGAATTTAATATTCACTTATATGCTTGTAAAATTATTTTTATAAACACCATATTCCGTCCTGTTCCTCTACTCTCACACTCTATCCATCCTAAAAACATGTGTGATTTCTCTGCACCCTCTCAAAGGTTTTTGGTTTAACGAAAATCAGAATACACTCACGGAAGTGCAGCACATAAACATCAGTCATTATATTTAACAGACATAAAAAAAGTTTAGCATTTTATTAGAAAATTATTTCAAACTTTATTTTTATTAAAGATAATTTTCACTGTCAACCACTTCATACTATATTATGATAAACACCACAAGAGGGAGCTTTGAGTACAATCAAATACTGCTCATCTACTAAACAATGATTACTGTGCGCAGAATAAAGCACAGCAATACTCTGTGAGGAAGACCAAAGGGATATTAAGTTCAGGTGGGGAGACAGGCCCTACAAACCTACACAGATGGACGTCGCCTGTCAAGTGCGGCACAAATTCTAAGTAACATTATGGATGTTATGACAGGAGAGCGAGCGATCAGTCAGGTTGGGTTTATCAGGGAAAACGTTCTACATGAAGTAAAAATCTGAGCCGAGTTTGGAAGAATATGGATCACTGATGGTGGTAGGACCAGCAATGAAAGTGAAAATCACACAGGTGGCATAAATAACTTAAGAAGAAAAGAGAAAAAGAAATCAGCTTAATCAAAAATAGAACCTTGACAACGTAATTAACAAAAATACATAGGAAATAAAACATGATCTCTCCCTAACAGGAATTACTGCCAGGAATCATTGCACACTTACAGAGAAAAAGATAAGAGATATAAATTTTGCAACAAAAATCAACATCAGAGTTAGCTACGAGGTTTATGTTACTGAATCTATTAATCATAATATGAATTTCTCAATAGGTAAAGCATAGCAACAGATGATGCCTCCAAATGTATTCTATGTGGGTGAATAAACAGATGGGGTTGGTAGGAGTTGGTAAATTTCTACCTTACCTCTTTTTTTACAGGAAAAATACAGAAACAATAATGGTGATAGAAATGTCCATGTACCTTCATTTACATGCTATGTCCTACTTCTCCACCTCGACCACTATAAACATGAATCAGTTTTGACTGGCAGCAAAGGTCTGTCGGGATTCTATGAGAACAATAAGTATCTGATAACCAGTTATCTGATTTCTAATTTCTCTTGATTGACCACGTCTACAAATAAAGAATTCTATAGCTAGATGAATGATGAGTAAAGGACATGTTCTGATTTGACTATCCTGTGTGAGTCATCACACAGTTAGCAAAACTAAATTTATCTTTGTTTGAAACTGTAAGTTCAGATTTGAAGTGTTCTTTTATTTTTATCTCTCCAAAAACTAGCACTTTTTTTAACTTGCTTGTTACTTACTTCATCCATCTTCATACATGTGCCAAAATCTGCTAATTTTAGATGTCCATGTTTATCCAAAAGCATGTTGTCAGGCTTCACATCTCTGTGAATTAAACCCATGGAGTGTATGGCATCCAAAGCAAGAACAACTTCGGCAGTATAAAACTTGGCCCATTTTTCAGGTACATCGTAGTTACTCATGAGGTTCACAAGGTCTCCACCAGGCATGTACTCCATTACCATGTATAGATACTTATCATCTTGAAAGGCACAAAAAAGCTGGAAAACAAAACAAGGGAAAAAAGTTTTTTGGAAGGAGGGAAGACAGGAGGAAGGGAGGGAGGAAGAGGGGAGGGAGGATAGTTAAAACCATTAACAGAACAAAACCCCAAAACTATTATTATCACTGCAAAAGACAAATTATTGTACAATCAAAACAAAGTCGAATGTCACGAAATTTTTGATTTTTAGATTTGGACATCTTTTACGGAAAAACAGTTGTCTGATAAAACTCTTGTATGGGTAGTTTCTTCATGTTTACTATCAAAATATGCATAAATGATCATTTTCCCTCTTGGAGAATACAGGAATCTAAATAGAGATATTTTAAAAAGAGAACCAGAATACAAATGAGGAACATAAAAGGTGAAAGAATGACAAAAGAATCCATAATAAGAAAAGTCCAACTTTCTGAAAACAAATTACTGGACATAACTCATGAAGAGCGCTGAGGAGGTAGGAGCACAGAGGAGAAAGCTGAGGAGGTTAAGGGTTAAGATGCCAGATCTGAGAGACCCCAGAAGAGGGAGTAAGACCCACTCCAGCGGGAAGAGTAACTTTCAGCCACATTCGGAACAGGCCCTCTCCTCTCTTCCCTTCCCCATCACCTTGTTCATAACAAACAGCAAGTGGTAGTGTTACCTGTACTCAGACTAAAGCCGTGGCATTGGGGCCAGAGAAATAGGATACCAAGCTAGGCTGCTACTAACCCCCTGGAGAGATGACAGAAACCACAAATTCAGAAGGAAAGATAACTCTACCTCCCACCCAACAACATGTCCCACCCCTCCTAAAAGCAAACAATGCAAATAGAAAATATTTCCACAAATGAATAGGAAAAAGAACAAAACCAGGAATCAACATTTAAGAAAAATCAGTATCATGAAACAGAGGCAAAACTTAAGTAGGACAAACTAAGAACAGCTTACAAATATAAAAATTAAAATTCCCATAAAGTCATAAAAAAGTCACAAGTCATATCAATTAAACAACAGGCTGATACGGAAAAATCTAGAGCTTTGGAATTCAATATACAACTGATGATAAGAGAAAAACAAATTATACAGTTGGAAAATTGAGCAAAATTTAACTTTCTCTGACACACTGAAGGATTCAGAGGTGAAAAAGAGCAAAGTTAGCAAAGCTCCAAATCTATCTAAAAGCATTCTGGGAGAGAAAACACAGACCAGAAGAAAACGAAAGTAAGAAACAGCAAACAAAAAATTTCTAGAAATGAATAAAGTAAAAAAATCTAAGACTGAAAGGACCTCAAATGAAACATAGGGAAACTAAGACAGCCAATGCTTAACTCTCAGAAATCTGGCAGAAAAATCCTAAGTTGCCAAAGACAATAGGTACCCTACGTACAAAAACACATATCATGTAGTCAACAAACATCTCAGCTAACACAGAATACAAAAAAAAAAAAAAAAAAAAAAAAACCAGAGCTGTATCTTCAAAATTATGAGAGAAATGATTTTGATCCTAGAATATGGCAGTTTTAAAAAACCAATGAGACGGCAAAATAATTATGTATTACATCATGCATATTCTTAGAAATCTGATAACAAACCACTTCTGAAAGAACTGTTTAAGAACACAGTTTGACAGAATGAGTAAGTCCAAATAAGAGGATCATGTGAGACACAGAAAAAGGGGCAAATAAAGACTCTAGAAAAACTTATTAAGTATGATTACTGATACAAAAATTGAGAGACACAAGCCAAAATCAGAATAATTTTAAAATGCAAGGTGATGAGAGGTAGGGCAGGAAGGGATACCTAAAAAGGTATTAAGAGGCTGGTTACCAAATTGAGAAAGTGTGTGTGTTCGTGAGAGAGAGAGACGCTATTACTATAAAGACGGCAATTCTCTCCAAACTGATCAACAGGATCAATGCAAACTCTAAATTCTAGCAAGTATTTTCCAGAAATCAAAAAACTGATAATAAAATGTATATGGAAATAAAATTAACCTAGAAGACCCAAAACTATCTTGAAATACAACAAAGCAGAAGGACTTCTATTTCCCAATTTCGAAACTCAATACAAAACTGTCACCCGCACAGTACTGGTACAGTACAAGAACAGACATACAGAGCAATGGAACAGAACTGACAGCCTGTAATTAACCCTTATATTTATATGTCAATAGATTTTTTTTTTCTTTTACGAAGGTGCCAGAGCAATTTAGTGGGGAAAGAAATCTTTTCAACAAATGGTGTTTGAACAATTAGATATTCACAGAGAAAAAAAACATTTTTAGACGCTTACTTCACATCATACTCAAAACTTAAAATAGATCACAGAACTAAATTTATGAGTCAAAACTATTAAAATATTATGAAAAAACAAAGAAGAAAAATCTTTACGATCTTGGATTAGGCAAAGATTTATAATATCAAAAATACAACGGAAGTTCCCATTGCGACTCAGAGGGTTATTACGATCCCAACTAGTATCCATGAGGATACAGGTTCAACCGCTGATCTCACTCAGTGAGTTAAGGATCCAGCATTGCTGTGAGCTGTGGTGCGAGTCACAGAGGAGGTTCGGTTCCCCTGTTGCTGGGGCTGGGGCTGGGGCTGGGGCTGGGGCTGGCAGCTGCAGCTCCAATTTGACCCCTAGCCTGGGAACTTCCATATGCTGCAGGTGTGACCCTAAAAAGCAAAAAAAAAAAAAAAAAAAAAAGTACCAATATTCATCTACTGAATTCAAATCACACTAAGAATATTCTCTTAAAAATACAGATGGGTCAAAAATTTATACTGCACCATAATTTATATAAGAAAATGAAAAGAGCTACTTTCAAAAAGAATACAGTAACAAATTATGCAGGCCTTCATACAATTAAATATTAAACAGCCATTAAGAAACAAGGACTGAGGAATTCCCATCATGGCTCAGCGGAAACAAATCCAACTAGGAACCATGAGGTTGCGGGTTTGATCCCTGGTTAAGGATCCGGCATTGCCGTGAGCTGTGGTGTAGGTCACAGACGTGGCTCGGATCTGGCATTGCTGTAGCTCTGGTGTAGACTGGCAGCTATAGCTCCAATTAGACCCCTAGCCAGGGAACCTCCATATGCTATGGGTGTGGCCCTAAAAAGACAAAAAAAAAAAAAGAAACAACGACTGAGATTTAGAATATTGTTTGAAATAATCTACTGAAATTGATTATAGGTATATCCTATGACCCACTTTTTTCACTGCAAGGTAGATCCCTAACAGGAATGTGTGCGCATATGTGCCAAAATCCACATGAAACAAAACTTGCAGCAACATTATTCATAATAGCCAAAAAGTAGAAACAACCCAAGTGTCCATTAACTGATAAAGAAATAAAACGTGGTATATCCATACAATAAATTATTCAGTCATAAAAAGGAATGAAGTACTGATATACTGTATAACATGAATGAGTATTGAAAATGTCATGCTAAGTAAAGATGCCACAAAAGACCACATATTTTATGGTCCCATTTTTATGAAATGTCCAGAATAAGGAAATCCACAGACACAGAAAGCAGATTAGTGGTTGCCACTGAGCAGGGAAGTTTAGAGAATAACTGCTAATCTCTTCAGGGTTTCTTTTTGTGAAAAATGTTCTATAATTGGGTAGTAGTGATGAATGCACAACTCTATGAATATACTGAAAATCGCTGAACAAAATAAACAGAAATAAGTCAGTTATTTTGACGTTTTTCCAAAAAGTTACACATTTCATACATATTAATAATACAATGGTACATGGTACCATAAACCATTATCCTTTACTAGAGGTAAACAAATGAAAATTAGGATTCTAATCTACTACTTTTTCAAGCGCGCCATGTTTCACTACTGATTTGCTTTCACAGCCCATTAACTCTCTATCTCAATATACACTTTTATAACGGTCCTCTCTCCAGAATTAGGGATCAAAGACATCAGCAAACAAAATGATAAACTAGAACTGGCAATGAATCTGAAACTGCAAAGGCACTATAAAGCTAAAAGTGGACTAATACCTTACTTTGCTACCATCAGTTCTTAATCAAGTAAATTATCATGATATATAGTTTGCTACAGAAATATTAGTGTTAACGGAACATATCAGAATTCCTATTCACAAGCTACACTTAAAAAAAATAAAGTGAGGAGGGGAAGGGTTGAGGTTCAACATCATAAAAAAAGCAGAGTAATAAGTTTTTAAATGACATAATCATCAATGTGGCAAAACTTTTACCTCCAAATCACCTTCCACAAACATGGCATCAAACTCAGGATCATTTAGCATTCTAAATATGCTTTGGTATATACCTAATATTACTCATGACATTAGATCAAAATGTTTGCATTATTAGCTCTTGGTACAAAAAATACTTTAAAGAAGCAAAGCTAGTGAGGAATATAATTGAAAAGGAAGCAAAACAGAACCATAAATTCCTTACTTTACAATCAAATCCAAGAGGCTAAATTAGGAATCCCAACACTGCCTTACATTGTTGGTAATATATAAAGGACTGCAGAAGAATTTTCAAAACTTTTAATGTAGAATTTGCCCCCTTTTTAAGATAAGCTAACCATTGTTTCTAGTATGTAAATCAGGAGAAAGAGTAGGCAGGGAACAATGGTACACTGGTAATCAATCCAATTCTTTACAAAGAAATTAAAAAAGTGAAAGTTGCAAGTGACAGGTGCATCTATACAACAATTTACATATGACATGTCATGTCTATATGACATGCTGTTAGGAAGATTAAGCAAGTATAATGAATCCAATCATCAAAAATAACTGCACTGTTATTATATCAGTGAGATACAGATCTTTTAGTATGAAAAACTCAATTCTTATGAATAACAGGCACTTACAAGAAAGGGAAATAAGTTTTTAAAAATTAGTAGGCTTACCTGAACCACCCAGGGACTGTTGGCAAAGGCCATAATATCTCTTTCCTCCCAGAAAAAAGCAGAATCTGATCTTTTTATCATTTCAAACTTACTAAGAAGCTTCATAGCATAAACCTTCTGTGATGCCTTATGACGAACCTGTTGATTTTTTAGAACACAAGAATTAATACCTTGATTTTATGAAAAAAAGGTGAACAGATTCATACTATAATACTCATCTTAAAGACTTTAGTTACAAAACAAAACGATCCTTCACTAACTAATAAAAAATAAAAGCATACAAAAAAGGAGAAAATTCCCAACAGCCTAAATATTTTATGAAAGATATACCTTTAAATGCCAGATTCAATATGTAACTATTTCATTTCATTTAAATAAAACTGAGTTCCTGAAGCTTCATTCCCTCATGTTAATTAAGCTAACCAACTGTAAGAATAAGGTGTTGCTCAATGAGAAACTTACAGAAACATGTATTGAGAAACATGTATCCCTCACAATTTGAACATAAGAACCTAATAAATTTAGACATCAAGAGTTATTTGTAATTTTGTAAAGTTATCCTTATTTTTTTCTAGGTATCCTATTTAAAAGGCTATTTTTTAAGGGGAAAACTACCAATAATATGGTTATATGATCAATTCTTATCCTTTTCATTAGACTGTTAATTTCACAAGGGCAAGGACAGCATCTACTTTTACTGTTTTAATCACAGACTATAACATAGCAAACTCTGCCACAGAGCCAATAAATATTTTAAAGAATGATTATAATAATTAACATCTATTGAATAATTAATAATAAACAATAATTATTCACATGTATACTTGGATATCTAACGGGATGTCCAAAACGGAACTCCAAATTTTCACCCCCAATTTATTCCTCATAGAGTCTTCTCTATTTCAGTAAATGGCATCTTCATTCTTCTAAATACTCTGGCTAAAACACTGGCTCCTCTTTTTCTCATACAGCTCATAAAACTCACCAGCAAATCACAACAGTCCTACCTTCAAATAGTTTTAGACTCCAACCATTTCTAACTACCTCCACTGATGCCACCTTGGTCTGACCTTTTTCACAGGCATACTGTGTTTTACTGCACTTTGATTTATTGCACTCTGTAGATATTACAATTTTTACAAATTGAAGGTTTATGGCAACCCTGAGTTGAGTAAGTCTACTGATGCCATTTTCCAACAGCATTTGCTCACTTCATGTCTCTGTATCACATTTTGGTAATTCTCCCAATATTTCAGACTTTTTCAATGTTATTACACTTGTTATGGAGATCTGTGACCAGTAATTGTTTTGAGGTGCAACAAATGATGCTTATATAAGACAATGAATTTAATCAATAAATGGCTGTGTTGTGACTGCTCCATTGGTCAGTTGCTCACAGTCTCTTCCCCTTACCTTGGGCCTCCTCTTCTCTGAGACACAATATGGAAATTGGGCCTATTAATAACCCCACAAAGGTCTGTAAGTATTCTAGTGAAAGGAAGGGCTGTATATCTTTCATTTTAAAGCAAAAGCTAGAAATAATTAAGCTCAGTGAAAAAGGCATACTGAAAGCCAAGACTGGATGAAAGCTTAGGCCTCTAGTGCCAGTTAGCTAAGTAGTGAATGCAAAAAAAAAAAATTCTTGAAAGAAATTAAAAGCGCTACTCTAGCGAACACATAAATGATAAGAAAGCAAAAAAACTTTGTTCCTGACATGGAGAAAATTTTGGTGTCTGAAGAGAAGATCAAACCAACCATAACATTTTCATAAGCTAAACCCTAATCCAGAGCAAGTCTCTAAATCTCTTCAATGCTATGAAGGCTGAAGGAAGTAAGGAAGGTGCAGAAGGGAAGACTGAAGCCAGCAGAGGTTGGCTCCCCATGAACTTTCTCCAAAACATCAAAGAGCAAAGTGAAGCAGCAAGTGCTGATGTAGGAGCTGAAACAAGTCACCCAAAAGATCTAAATGAAATAACTAATAAAGGTGGCTACTCTCAACAACAGATCTTCAACACAGATGAAACAAGCATATATTGGAAGAAAATGCCATCTAGGACTTTCACAGTTAGAAAAGTAAATACCTGGCTTCAAAGCTTCAAAATACAGGCTGACTCTCATATTAGGAACTAATAAAGCCAATTCTTTTTCACCATTCTGAAAATCCCATAGCCCGTAAGAATTATGCTAAATCTACTATCTGTTCTCTATAAATGGAACAACAAAGCCTAGAAAGATGACAGCGCATCTCTTGACAACATGGCTGAGTATTTGAAGCCCATTAAGGTCTCAATAATTTGAGACCTGTGCTCAGAAAAAGAGATTCCTTTCCAATTATTACTGCTCATTGACCAAGCACCTAGTCATGCAAGACCTCTACTAAAGATGTAGAATGCTGTTAATGTTGTTTTCATGCCTACTAACCCAATATTCATTCTGCAGCCCAAGCATTAAAGAATCATCCTGACTTTCAAGTCTCATTATTATATTCTATAAGGCTATAGCTTCCATAAAGTGATTTCTCTAACGGATCTTGGGCAAATTCAACTAAAAATATTCTGGGAAGGATTCACCTTTCCAGATGTCATGAAGAACATCTGTGATTTATGGAAAGAGAGCCCAAGTTCTTCCAAACATTAACAAGAGTTTAGAAGTTGCTTCCAGCTCTCATGGATAACTTTGAGGGGTTCAATACTAGAGTGAAGGAAAGAACTGAAGATATGGTGGAAATAGCCTCACTGTTCTCTATCCTAGAACTCAATTTATTTTCTTCCTAGAGGATGACATAACTTCTCCCCCCACCCCCACCCCCCCGCCTTTGTACAGCCACACTGATGGCATATGGAAGTTCCCGGACCAGGCGTCAAATCACAGCTGCAGCTGAAGCATATGCCACACAGCCACACCCACATTGGATCTGAGCTGCATCTGTGACCTACGCCACAGCTTATGGCAATGCCAGATCCTTGACCGGCTGAGCGAGGCCAGGGATGGAACCTGCATCCTCATAGACAACATCATGTCCTTAATCTGCTGAGCCACAAGAGGAACTCCCCCGTTTTTTAATGTTGTTTCCTTGTATTAGCTGAGTCCCTGTATTAGATGGTAAGCTCAGTAAAGGTAGGGATTATCTAAAGAGTAAATACTAAAGAGTAAATACAAGAGCAACTGCCATGGGGTTGATAACAGAACAGAGACACCAGATGTTAAACAGCACAGCAGGGATAATTGATTTCCAGCCAAAAGGACTAGAGAAACCTTAATAATTTCCTAGTTATCCAAGTGAGACATCTTAGGAGAAAAAAACATGTTCTAAAGCAAGTCCTACTCTAGCACTACCTAACCAAACCTATTAACACCAAACCCTAAAAGACCAAAAGGGGAGTAGAGTTTATAGGCACAAGAGTTCCTGACGTGGCTCAGTGATAACGAACCTGACTAGATCCATGAGGACGCAGGTTTGATCCTTGTCCCTGCTCAGTGGGTTAAGGATCCAGCATTGCCGTGAGCTGTGATGTAGGCCACAGACAAGGCTCGGAACCCGCGTTGCTGTGACTGGGGCTTAGGCCAGTGGCTCTATCTCTGACTTGACTCCTACCCTGGAACCTCCATATGCCACAGGTGTAGCCCTAAGAAGACCAAAAAAAAAAAAAAAAAAAAAAAAAAAAAAGAACCAATTGCAAATTCTTTAACTGAAAAATAACTAAAATGGAAAATTCTTTGGAAGGGCTTAACAGAGGAGATATAGGACATTCAATGAACTGGAATACAAATCAATCTGAAGAATAAAGAGAAAAATGAGTAAAATTAAGACAAAGAAAGATATACCATGCAAACAGCAAGTATAAAATAGCTGACAGAACAGTATTAACAAGAGACAAAGTAGATTTCAAGGCAAAGAGAAAAAGGGGATAATTCAGATAAAAAGAGTCTACAGGAGTGCCCATCGTGGCGCAGTGGTTAACGAATCCGACTAGGAACCATGAGGTTGCGGGTTCGGTCCCTGCCCTTGCTCAGTGGGTTAACGATCTGGCGTTGCCGTGAGCTGTGGTGTAGGTTGCAGACGCGGCTCGGATCCCGCGTTGCTGTGGCTCTGGCGTAGGCCGGTGGCTACAGCTCCGATTCAACCCCTAGCCTGGGAACCTCCATATGCTGCAGGAGCGGCCCAAGAAACAGCAACAACAACAATAACAACAACAAAAAAAAAGACCAAAAAAAAAAAAAAAAAAAGAGTCTACGTCATCAGGAAGGCATAAAAATTCTAAATACGGGAGTTCCCGTCGTGGCGTAGTGGTTAACGAATCCGACTAGGAACCATGAGGTTGCGGGTTCGGTCCCTGCCCTTGCTCAGTGGGTTAATGATCCGGCGTTGCCGTGAGCTGTGGTGTAGGATGCAGATGCGGCTCGGATCCCACGTTGCTGTGGCTCTGGTGTAGGCCGGTGGCTACAGCTCCAACTGGACCCCTAGCCTGGGAAGCTCCACATGTCGTGGGAGTGGCCCAAAAAATAGCAAAAAGACAAAAAAAAAAAAATTCTAAATACGTTTGCATCAAATAAATAAGCTTAAAAATTCACAGAGCAAAAACTGACATGACTAGAGTTCTCATCGTGGCTCAGAGGGTTAAGAATCTGACACAGTCTCCATGAGGATGTGGATTTGATCCCTGGCCTCTCTCAGTGGGTGAAGGATCGGGCATTGCCTCAAGCTGTGGCACAGGTCACAGATGCGCCTTGGATTCAGCGTTGCTGTGGCTGTGGTGTAGGCCGGCAGCTACAGCTCTGATTCGACCCCCCACCAGGAACTTCCTTATACCACAGATGTAGTGGTAAAAGGGAAAAAAAACCCAAAAAAACCTGACACAACTAAAGAAATAAATAGGGAAATCTGTAATTTCAGCTGTAACTTTCTCAGTACTTAATATAACAAACAAAATGTATATATAAGGAGTTCCCGTTGTGGCTCGGTGGTTAACAAGCCTGACTAGTATCCATGAGGATGCAGGTTTGATCCCTGGTCTTGCTCAGTAGGTTAAGGATCTGGCATTGCTATGAGCTGTGGTATGGGTGGAAGATGCAGCTCGGATCTCACACTGCTGTGGCTGTGCTGAAGGCTGGCAGCTACAGCTCTGATTCGATCCTTAGCATGGGAACCTCCACATGCCACAGGCATGGTGCTAAAAAGACAAAAATATGCACATATATATTTTGAATATATATTTTTTAAAATATATATTTATCTACTTAAATTCATATATATTCAAAATATATAAATTTATTATATAAACATTTTATACATTATAAATATATAAACTATAAATTTATAAATATATAAATGTACACTTAAATTTATTTAAAATTATTTAAAATTTATATATTTAAAAATATATAAATATATATTTTATATATAAATATATATAAAGAAAATTCAGCCAAGATGAAAACTGCCTAACCAAATTATAATTACGAAGGTTACTATATCAATAGGTTATATCACTTATTTTTTAAATATTTTGAAATTTAAAGTATTTTGATATATTGTAACTTTACATGAAAAGAGGCCCAAGTAAGTTATGGTAAGAGTCACAGATTAGATCCATCTTCTATACTAAATTACTCAACTAGAATAACAATTCCTTTGATTTGTATGGTGTGCTATCATTTATAGAATGCTGAAAATAAATGCATGGGAAAGCAACATGAAAACATCGGGGCATGTGGTGCAACAAGGGAATGAAGAACCTAGTCTTAAAAGTAGAAATCTCTTCCACAGCAGAGAGACCAGATTTTTCCTTAGCAAATTATCTCCAAGCAAATGCTCATTCCAGCAATGCTATTAAATGTCTTTTTAAAAAGTTTAAAATGTTATTAAAAAGAGATAGCTATGATACTTGCTTTCTCCATGTATGCCACTCTTCATTCACTTATTCTAAGGCCAAATCAGACTCTGAAAAACTTATGTTTTTCAAATGAGCCAGCTTGGGGGCTGAGGGATGCACTGAGGGTTTTGGGATGGAAATGCTATAAAATTTGGTTGTGATGACTGTTGTACAACTATAAATGTAATAAAATTCATTGAATAATTTAAAAATATTTTTTAAATAAAGTAAAAAAAAACCGAAAACAAAAAAGATTTTTACGTTTCCTAATTAATTAGAAAAAGCAATCATAAGCCAATCAATTTATACCACCATATTATTTATGCTTGATTCAGACCATAAGAGTGTTAAGAATTCTGCTGTAAAGAATAGCTATGAACAGACACTAAAACATATTTTTCAGCTGATAGGAAATAGTTAAAGATTTATTTAACTATTAATCTTCAGTATATGAATTTACCAAACAGAAACAAACCTAGAAGGAAGGGCCATTCAAATAAAAACATAGACATAAAATTCTTTTTTGAACATGAGAAAAATGCTTATTGACTTTATTTCTGGTGCTTCTTTACGCAAAACTGCTTCCCTCTTTGTGCTTTCAAAACGCTTACAATAATCTAATAACATAATTAGTTGTATACATGTCTGCTTCCTAAGCTCCTTTAAGAACAGAATAGAAACTTTCATTTGCGAGGCTGCCTAGTGGTTGACACAACGCTAAATTATCCAATTCAACAATTCAGCAAAATTATATCTATATGAGATCTGTAAACTTTTAATAAATAAAGACAATTTTGGTTAGATGCTCTAGTTAATGAGGCCTGAATTTCACTTAAACTTCTGTGACAGGACCCTTTACAGGCTCATGACAAACACAAGAGTCGGGAACCACCAGCTTGTGGTCTTTGATTTGGTCTACGGAACAAACACTAAGAGGCAATAGTCCCCTTGGTTTTCTAGCTCCTTCTTTATTCAATATGGATAGATAAACAGATACAGTAGCTATTCATTATCACACTGCACAGAATACTACTTAAAAGCATGGACGTAGCTGTCAATAAACCGGGGCCAAAGTCCTAGCTATTTATGAACTATGTGGTCAATTCACTTAACCTTTTTAAATTTCAGTAACTTTATCTACTTCCGGATCTCATAAAATTGCTGCAGAGATAATGAATATAAATACTTAGCACATAGGACACACTCAATGAAAATGACAGCTAACTCTACCATAGACAACTCAGTTCACTCTATTATGTTTTGTTTTGTTTTTTTTTTGCCTTTTTGCTATTTCTTGGGCCGCTCCCACGGCATATGGAGGTTCCCAGGCTAGGGGTCCAACTGGAGCTGTAGCCACCGGCCTACGCCAGAGCCACAGCAACGCAGGATCCGAGCTGCGTCTGCAACCTACACCACAGCTCACGGCAACGCCAGATTGTTAACCCGCTCAGCAAGGGCAGGGACCGAACCCGCAACCTCATGGTTCCTAGTCGGATTCATTAACCACTGCGCCACGACGGGAACTCCAGTTCGCTCTATTATGAAGCTTTACATCCATCTCCTCTATGTCACTAGTCTAGGATTACCTAAAGGACAAAAATGCTGCTTCTATCCAGTATTTCCATTTGTTAGAGAAAAGAACGTATCTTGTTTCTAATTTTAAAAGTGAATGAGTGCAAAAATGGTATCTAATTGATCATGAGTATGAAAAAAAAAGACCAAAACAAAAAGAGGGGCTCAAAAAGAGTTAACAGTTTTATCTCAACTGATGGAATTCTCTGCAATTTTTATTTTCTAATATTTGTTTGTGTTTTCTACAGCTAATATATACTTTGAAGAAAAAAAAAAAACTTTTTAGGTAGATGAAACATTCCTAAGTGTAGTTAAGACATGCTTAGAAAATCCTAAAATGTACCTAAATCTCCTAGAACACTTGTAGGCAAAGTCTTTTGAAAATCATTCTAACGAAAATTCTAAGCCTCATTTGAGGCTTTCAACTTTATTTTTGGCTTCAAAAATCATAATAGATTATTTTTATAAAAAGATCCAATGCATCTATTTGACATATCCAGAGCAGTTATTGTGTGCTGCTAAGGTTTCCACTAAAGATGCAAGAATGGCCTCATGCTTTCTGTCTGATCTAGTTGTGGTAGCTAAGATTGAATGAGGAAATAAAGAACTTACAAAAGCATGGAGGGAGGGAGATAAGTTTCACAACTCAGAAATAATCTTATAACCAGCGAGGAGTCTATTTTACTCCAAAAAAAGAAAATACGATACAAAAAAATTTGAGTTTACATGACAAGTGTCAGAAAATCACTGCCTCTACACCCTTTCCTTTTTGTTGGTTACACTTTAAAAGCTTAGTTTAAAGCCAATTAAATTAAAAGCAAGCCAGTGGGAGATTTAAAAAAAAAAAAAGCTTGAGCTTCATCTCATATCTGCCTTGAGTCCTATCACCGAGAGTCTGTGTGCCCTCAGCATTCTGGATTCAGAGGAAGCACCTGAGCCCAAGGACCAGGAAAAATCAGTCAATTCACTTCAATGACAACTTTTTATGTTTCAGGTTCTGTGCTATGCAGGATATAAAGAGACAAGAAAGACAAGAAAAATCCAATCACAGGTATGATCTAGCAGCAGGCACTATACATCACTGGCGAAAGTGACAAATGGCTACATGGTAAGAGTTTCCCCCTTTCTCTGTGCTGCTCTGCAGATATTCCTACTAAACTGTACTTGACTAAAAGAAGATAATCTTCCCAGATATGGGTGAACTATTTTCAGATAAGCAGCAATGAACTGATAGGAATGCCAAAAGTACTGAAAAGACACAGTTCCTGCCCTCAAAAAATTTTTGATATAAAAGGATTCAGGAGTTCTCTTGTCGCTCAGGAGGTTAAGCATCAAATCACTGCAGTGGCTTGAGTTGCTGCTGTGGTACAGGTTTGATCCCTGGCCTGGGAACTTCCACTTGGCACAGGCAAGGCCAAAAACATAAATAAATAAAAAATAAAAGGATTCAAAGAAGTATACATATAAACTTCAGAACAAGGCATAATATGAGAAATTAAATAATCATAATTAAAAGATACAGGCAAGAGAGGACATACTTAGAGGGTAGGAGGAAGGCAAAAGGAATCAGAAAAGGAATCTCTTTGAAAATGAGCTCAGAGAAAGAGAACAAAGCATTTTTGGAGGAACACCAGGTAAACAAGAGCATGCTTTGAAATAAGATAGCCTGCCCAGAATGAACAGCATGATGGAAAATAAGGGTTAAAAAGATTAATTGGTGATGTCTTAAAAGAGGGCCTATAGGCCAGGATGAAGACTTCATGTTTCATTTAGGCAAGGGAGCCCTAAGATGCAAAGGAGAAATATAATGAATATATTTAAGAAGATCGATTTGGCAACAGTTTGTATTAGATAGATCTTTACTTCCCATACTGCATATATCTCGTTACAGAAAAATGGGGAAATAAAGAAAACAGAATGAAACAAAATAAGTATGTTAGTAAAGTCCCATAGTTGATTCTATTATAACCATACCAGGGTAAGAATGGTATGTGAAAATACAAGGATATGAAGTATGGAGAAAACAGTCTGCCAAATAATAATGTGGTCCAGTGAGCTCAGACAGCACGAATTTGCATAAGACTTAACAAGCCTTGGTATTGTCTCCATCAGCACTTCCCAATCCCAAATCAAGAGAACAACAGTGAAACTGTTATCAGAAGTAGAAAGCAGAGCAAGACACAAAAAATGTCTATTTGATTCGGCATTGCCCTGAGCTGTGGTGTAGGTTGCAGACGCGGCTTAGATCCTGCAGTGCTGTGGCTGTGGCGAAGGCCGGCAGCTACAGCTCCAATTAGACCTCTAGCCTGGGAACCTCCATATGCGACAGGTATGGCCCTAAAAAGACAACCAAAAAAAAATCTATTAGAAGTTTATCATTAGGAGTTCCCGTCGTGGCGCAGTGGTTAACGAATCTGACTAGGAACCATGAGGTTGCGGGTTCGGTCCCTGCCCTTGCTCAGTGGGTTAATGATCCGGCGTTGCCGTGAGCTGTGGTGTAGGTGGCAGACGCGGCTCGGATCCCGCGTTGCTGTGGCTCTGGCGTAGGCTGGTGGCTACGTTCCGATTAGACCCCTAGCCTGGGAACCTCCATATGCCGCAGGAGCGGCCCAAGAAATAGCAACAACAACAGACAAAAGACAAAAAAAAAAAAAAAAAAAAAAAAAAAAAAGAAGTTTATCATTATTACCTTAACTATAAAAATGTTTCTTGGAGTTCCCATCGTGGCGCAGTGGTTAAAGAATCCGACTAGGAACCATGAGGTTGCAGGTTCGGTCCCTGCCCTTGCTCAGTGGGTTAACGATCTGGCGTTGCCGTGAGCTGTGGTGTAGGTTGCAGACGCGGCTCGGATCCCGCGTTGCTGTGGCTCTGGTGTAGGCCGGTGGCTACAGCTCCGATTCAACCCCTAGCCTGGGAACCTCCATATGCCGCGGGAGCGGCCCAAGAAATAGCAAAAAGACCAAAAAAAAAGAAAAAAAAATCATAAAAAAATAAAATAAAAATGTTTCTTTAAGCCACTATGCAAAATTGGTATATGAATCACTGAAAGGAGTTTAACAGCTTCTCCAGAAGCTCCAATTCCAGCCTACAATGTATTACCTATAGGTGTCAGGTACTAGTCTGGGTATTTTCCATATGTTAGCTCATTTAACACTCACAGCAACCTATGAATAATCAACTATTATTATCTTCATTTTACAAATGAGGGCACTGAGTCACAAAGAGGTTAGGTAGTTAAGAAGCCTAGCTCCAGAGGACATACTCTTAATTAATATACTCTACCAAATCATATTATGTTCCATAAAAGTGAGATGTGATAAAGTATCTCAAGAATAGAATCCATTATCACAACTTTGTAAATCAACTATATTCTAATAAAGCTTAAAAAACAAAAAATAGAATCCAAAAAAATAATGATATTAAATACAATCATCCACTGCTGTAGACCTTTCATGATATAAAACATAAATTAAAGGTACATGTCTTCTACAGATAGGAAAAAAAAGACAAAAGACAACAAGTTGAACAAATTTTGCCCTCCTGAAATTACAGAACTTTTCACTCCACAAGAAATGTCTTGTCACATTAGGAAACCTATACCCAAATAAATTAAATGAGCTGTCACTTTCCTGACTCTTGACATTTTCATACGTGTTCCCTCTGCATTTTGACGCCCACTCTATCCCCACTTCTTCATGTAGCCAACTCCTTTAACTTACCTCAAATGTCACTTTCTCACAGTAAGAATTTTCCTAACTCCCCCATCTGAATTAGTCACATCATCCTCTCCATTATTCTCTCTGATAGCATCCAGATCTGTTCCTTCATAGTGTTCATTACAATCTGAAAAAATTTACTCCACAAATTTTTCATCTCCTCCACAAAACTACCACTTTCAGCAAGATAGAGGCTATGTTATTGTGTCTTTAAAGGCTAGCACAGCTCCTGGAACATAACAGATCCTGATTAAATATTTCATTGACAAATATGGATAAATGTACCATTTTAAGCCTGACAATTAATTGCTAAATTTTACTTGAACATTTCAATATTCCAGCAACTATTTCAAATGTTTTATATACACTGTCACATTTAATTCTCCCAGGAATCCCATGAGGTATAAATACTATGGTTATCTACATTAACAGGTAAGACACTGAGGTACGGAAAGATTAAGTAACTTGTCTCAAGTCACAGCTAGTCAGTGAAAGAGCCAGAATTCAACTCTAAGTCGCCTGACTCTAGCTCTTATACTACGGTGCAGCCGCTGTGGCATAGCAGAGTTACTTTTACAATGAGAATTTTCTTTGTGAAAACTGACTGGTAGGTCCTCTGTAATCATTTTTCCCCCCTTTCTTTCTTTTTGGCTGCTCCACAGCACATGGAGTTCCTGGGCCAGGGATCAGATTCGAGCTGCAGTTGCGACCTACTCCACAGCTGCGGCAACACAGGATCCTTTAAATCCACTGTGCCAGGCCAGGGATCGAACCTAAGGCTGCAGAGATGCCGCCAATCCCACAGTGCCACAGCGGGAGCTCCTATAATGATGTATTTTTAGCTAGACCAGAAAAAGCCTTTCACAAAGAAAGACACATTTGTACTGTAAAACTTTCTTCAAATGACTAGAAAAACATAACACTGTGCCAAATATGAGACATCCCCTACATATTTGCCTGATTTATCTACCACACACAAATCAACTTTAAAAGGCTATGGGAGAAACACTTGGACTTCTCCTTTTCAATCACATCCTTCTTAAGAGTCCCTGCCTGCGGTAACAGAAGCAAGAACTAAAGCCAAAACAAACATGTACAAGCAGGTCATCAGATTAAAAGAATGTTAAAATATTTTTCATTTTTAAAATCAGATGACTTTGTTTCTGCATTTTTTTGTTTTCTTCTTCTTTTCAGGGCCATACCTGTGATATATGGAAATTCCCAGGCCAGGGGTTGAATCGGAGCTGCAGCTGCAGGCCTGCACCACAGCCACAGCAACAATGATTATGAGCCACATTGGCAAACTATACCACAACTCATGGCAATGCCAGATCCTTAACCCACTGAGTGAGGCCAGGGATTGAACCTGTATCCTCACGGATACTAGTCAGGTTAAGCTGAGACGGAATGGGAACCACCTGTTTCTGCATGTTTGTGGCCAAAATGAAATACGGGATGGAAAGTTAACAACAAAATAAAAGCCTTTTGGAGTTCCCGTTGTGGCTCAGTGGTTAACGAATCCCACTAGGAACCATGAGTTTGCGGGTTTGAAATACGTGTAGTATGATTCTACATATAATAGTAAATAACAGTTAACACTCAGAGAATACTATAACCAGGCTTACTTTGTTAATTCACTTAGTTTCCTATAAAGGCCACCCATGACATGGGTGTTATCTGTATTTTACAGGTTGGAACTCAGAGAGATGAAGAAACCTGCTTGAAGTCATCACAATCTTTGAGTTAGACCATGGCAGAGCTAGGATTCAACTACTTTATAATCTATCTTATAGAAACTTTCATACCAACTATCATGTAATCTAATCTCCTAACCTAATCTCCCTCCCCACTTAGAGCATTGTACTAGCTGAAGCGACAAAATACAAAATATAAAACAAAACCAAAACCTCATTACTTTCCAAGGCAGCCCATTCCTCAAATCTACTCCCAATTAATGTCTCCATTCCTTCAACCATACCTCAGATGGCATTATTTCAAGTTTCTGAGCATCCATACCTTGAGTATTCTCCATCAATGTGCCTTTTAAAACAGGGTATCTAGAATGAATTAAATATTCCAGGCACAGCCCAATCATCTCAAATTAGAGGAAACCTATCCCTATTATCTTAGAAATTTATTAAAGCAGTCCAAACTTTCTTTACTCTGCTGGCTAGCCATATCACCAATGACTCTTGCCTGGTTTACTTTCAAGGAAATTTGTTCTTTAATTCATAATGACTGTCAAGCAATCTATTCCTTGATTTCTTCACACCTGAGTAAAAGTCATTATTCTGGTTAAATTTCACTTCTTCTATTGGACTAGTGACTCCCTAACTGACGATTTCTGAGGTTTGGCGCTTCTTTTTTGTGTGTGTGGCTGTACCCATGGCACGTGGAAGTTCCAGGCCAGGGGCTAAATCCATGCAACAGTAGCAGCTCAAGCTGCTTCAGTAACAACGCTGGATCCTTAACCCACTGTGCTACAAGGAACTCCCTAGTTCACCTAAAATCATCCTCATACTTCAGTTTTAACTTATTTGCAAAATTATTCAATATGCTACCATTGCATCTATACAAGTCATTAATAAAATGTTTAAGTAGGAGAGGAAAAAACCCTAAAACCATCCCTGGGGAATCTCTGTCTAAGGACTCATCCATGCTTTCATGAGCCTCCTGAGAATACAGCTACTAAAAGCTCGCTACCCAAATGCTAATTTGTTGACACTTCTCCATATCATCCTCAAGTATATCAATCTTTCTCAAATACCTTTTAGCTATATATTACACCTATTGCACTATTTTGATCCACAAGTCCAATAAACCTAGCAAAGATAGAGGAATGAAAGAGAAGATGACATAGGTTAGTCTGTCATGACTTGTTCCTAGAGAAACCCATGCTAGCACATAGTCACTTTTTCTCAGTGTTCAACCAAGAAGAATAGAGAACTGTTAAGTTAAAAACAGAATTTGACTCCACAGTTTAACTATTAGGACAAAAGAACCACATACACACACACACACACACACACAAAAACCAAAAAAGAGAAACAGGTTTCATATTCATATTTGGAGGTTTCATATTCATATAATAGCACAACTAAAATACTTTAAATATCTGCATTTATAAATATTTCCAGTACTACCATTTTGGCCTGTAAAAGTAAATTTTATATTTACTTTCAGTTATTAAAACACCTTTGCTGGGTTTCTCATATGTCTAAATAAACTGCAGTTAATCAGGCAGAAGATGATAGCAATCTGAACATACTAAAGAAAAACACAGTAGTTCTGGTGGAATATTAACTGCGAGGCAGATCATGTATGAAGCCAAGTTGGCCTTATTCTAAATCTCAGTGTTTCAGAGCTAGAACAGACCTGGTGTTTAGTGCACAAGTGCCTCCTTTTACAGATAAAGACACCAAGGCTCTCAAAGATGGAATGACCTGACCAAGTTCATGAAGCTAATTTTCTGACATGGCTGGACACTGAAATCAGATCTACTCAAGGGCCATTGATAGTGTTTCACAATACCATGTCACCAAAAGAAAAAGTAAAAAGAGAACAAATTTTTTCTTACCAACTGCACTTCACCAAAAGCACCTCTTCCAATAACTTTTACAACATCATAGTCTTCTGCCTTCATCTGTAGACCTCTGATCTTTTTTACAATTTTCTCATCTTCAAAAAAAGATCACCATATTGTAATATCAATCATCACATTTAAAAACAACATTTTAAAATCATCACCTTGTTTGTAAACAAATTTTTATTTTAAGGAACTGGGCCTAGTTTTCAGCTAAATCTTGTCAGTTCTTAAATGCTGCTGTTTAAAAATCTAAAATATATATCAACTTCACATCAAAAGACACAAACCCTACAGTTTAACACATAAAAACAAATACTGCTGACCACCAAAAAGTAGCAGTTATACTACTGTTTACGACTCTGTTGCTTGGCAAGTCAGATGAGAGCTGAAAGTGCGAGGACCCAAGCAATCCCAGAGTACACTCTTTTTTTTTTTCTGTCTTTTCTAGGGCCATTTCCCACGGCATGTGGAGGTTCCCAGGCTAGGGGTCCAATTGGAGCCGTAGCCTCCAGCCTACACCAGAGCCACAGCAACGCGGGATCCGAGCTGCATCTGCAACCTACACCACAGCTCATGGCAACACCGGATCCCCAACCCACTGAGCAAGGCCAGGGATCGAACCTGCAACCTCATGGCTCCTAGTTGGATTCATTAACCACTGCGCCAGAGTACACTCTTGAATCATGGCAGAAAACAGCTATGAAATTACTTGCAAGGCTCATATTCATGATGAATTTTGGCAGTCTATCTATTTGAAAAATAGTAATCATATATTGTAGATTTGGTAACTATTGGTAAGATTTTTTAATTAGGAAAATAGGCCAGTCTCTGACAATTCCAAATTAAAGAGCTTACTATATTCACATAAAGTATATATTAATTATTTTGAGAATTTCTTTTCTTTTGAGCTGCTCCAAAGGTTTTATTTATTTTTTTAAGACATGATTGTACTTTTCTTTTTTTAAATGATTTTTATTTTTTGCATTGTAGCTGGTTTACAGTGTTCTGTCAATTTTCTACAGTACAGCAAGGTGACCCAGTTATACATACATGTATACATTCTTAATTATTTTGAGAATTTCTTATTCTTAGAATCCAACTTCATTTACAAATTCACTGCAACATCAATACTAGCAAATATTAAAAGTTCTACATTTGGAGTTCCCGTCATGGCACAGCAGAAACAAATCCGACTAGGAATCATGAGGTTGCGGGTTCAATCCCTGGCCTCACTCAGTGGGTTAAGGATCCAGCGTTGCCATGAGCTGCGGTATAGGCCGCAAATGCAGCTCGGATCTGGCATTGCTGTGGCTCTGGCACAGGCTGGCAGCTGTAGATTCGATTAGACCCCGAGCCTGGAAATCTCCATATGCCGCAGGCACAGCCCTAAAAAGCAAAAAAAAAAAAAAAAAAAAAGTCCTACATTAATGGCAGTAATTGTCATTGCATTATCTTTAACCAGGCTGAAATGTCTACATTTATACAAATATAAGAGCTCATTAAGTCTTCCGGATAATATAAAGCTAAATCCTAGAGTTGTTAATATTAATTTAAAACTTCTCTTGAAATTGCCATAAATGACCTGTCCTGAAATTGCTGGTCTTAATTCATACAAAATCTTAAACTTCACCTTACTTACTTTACATACTTTAATTGGTTTTGCAGTTTTGCTCTGAAAATAATGAATATTAGTATTTCAATAAATCAAATGGCAAATTAGAAACTACGTAATTTTAATGTTATGTTTGTTGACTGTAATAATATTAATTAAACATAAATATCTAAAGTAGAGTTATGTGATCAAATATGAAGTTTACACATACTTACATCTATTTAAGAAATTGTCTATATTCTTGTTTTTCCTCAAAGCAGGAAAATCCAAATCGAGGACCAAGGAATTTAAGCCATCCTGTTTAACAAAACATAAAAAGAGAAAAAAGAAAGATGTTAAATTTTCAAGCATTTGAGATAATGTCTTTAAATTTTATCATGTTCTTCTCACTAAATAAACATCAATCCATTTTGATGTGAAGTTGCCCACATAAAGTTTTTTTTTTTGCTTTTTAGGGCCGCACCCACGGCATATGGAAATTCCCAGGGCTCTCGGCAACGCCAGATCCCCCAACCCACTGAGCAAGGCTAAGGATCAAACTGGCACCCTCACAGATACTAGTCGGATTCGTTTCTGCTGCACTGCACGGAAACCCCATGATGTAGTTTTAATCAACAGAAAAATGTCTTTTAAAAATATGTATGTATCCTTGGAGTTCCCTGGTGGCCTAGCAGTGAAGGATTTGGGGCTGCTGAGTTTGATCCCTGGCCCAGGAACTTCTGCATGCCATGGGCACAGCCAAAAAAAAAAAAAAAAAAAAAAAAAAGCTTCCACTATTATTCTTGCTAGTTTGATAAGACTTTCTCTCTTCAAATGTCTAATAAAATTTCACCAAGCTTTTGCCTTTAAGAAACACATCCAGACTAAGGAGCTTCTCATTCATTCGACAAGCATTAATTTTTGTGTCAAGTGCATACAAAGAACAGAAAATCTAAAAATAAGCAAGACACTAACTATCCTTACCCTCAGGAAACTCAGGCTTAAAACTAAATTTCCCCAAAAACCATGAAAACAGGATCATTCACTGGTCAAGTTTCTATTTTCTTGACTCACTTTCCTATATTTTCCAGACTTTCTACAACAAGCATTCATTAAACTTAAAATCAAACTGGGGAAAAGTACATACATATATAACTTGGTGAGGGTGGAAAAAAAAATACTAAGAAACAAAGTCTCAAAGTACTCAACAAATATTGTTGTGAAGGAAACTGTATTTCTAAAACACTACCACATATATAGTATCTCATCCCAAGTAATGCTGAGAAGGGTAAAAGGAAACTCTCTCATTTTAAAACTAAACTAACTTCAGAGAAACAGTGAGGTCCTACTGTACAGCACAGGGAACTATATGCAGTCTCTCGGGAGAGACCATGATAGAAGACAACATAAGAAAGGGACTGTATATATATACATTTATATATATATAAAATGTATGACTGGGTCACTTTGCAGTTCAACAGAAACCAGCACAACACTGTAAATCAATTATACTTTAATTTTAAAAAATCGTTTAAGATTTTCCATCAGGGCTCAGCGGAAACGAATCTGACTAGCATCCATGAGGATGCGGGTTCAATTTCTGGCCTAACTCAGTGGGTTAAGGATCCGGAGTTACTGTGAGCTCTGGTGCAGGTCGCACACATGGTTCAGATCTGGTGTTAATGTGGCTGTGGCATAGGCCGGCAGCTATAGCTCCAATTCAACCCCTAGCCTGGGAACCTCCATAAGCTGCAGGTGTGTCCCTAAAAAGACAAAAAAAAAAACCCTTTTTTAAAACCATATTACCTGAAAAATATAGTTAATTTAGAAATAAATATCAAAAGAGTAAAACTTTTAAAAATAAAAAATAAAACTAAAAGGAATGGCGATATATAAAAACTGATTCACTGTGCTATCCACCTGAAACTAATAAAACATTGTTAAGTCAACTATATTCCAATAAAAATTTTAAAAATAAACAACTAAACAACAGACTAAAGTTTAGAGAGTGTCTTTGGCATGCCCAAAGTCTTACTACTAGCAAATAATGTGACAAAGTACTAACTAAATCTTAGAGGTCCAATATACTTAATTCATCTCCCTGGTCTTAACAACCAGTAGAAGCTTCAAAGGGTAAAGAAGGAAGCTGGAGGAAAGCAGAAAACAAAAACAACAATAAAGAGAACTTTTGATAAGGGGAGAAAGAAAATGTGAGGAAAGTTACATGCAAAACTTAGAACGGTAACTTGAGTTTTTAATTTACTAATTCTAGAAGAACTGCACATATTATGTTTATTTACCATTCAGTTATATTTCATCTTTTTAATTTCTATTCTTAAAAAAATTAAATACTTTATGAAAATATTATTTAATAACAGAATGGGGGAGAGGTGTTAAGAGTAAACTGTAAATATTTCTAATCACAATTAAAACTATATATCCACTGATATCATTAATGAAGACACATTAAAACAATATTGATTCTCAAGTGAAAGGGGGAAAAATACATTAAAAAAAATACATAACTTCCAGTCAGGTTGAATCTGTTAAATTCACATTTTGAGGACCTCACTCCCACCTCCAACTCACAAATCCCCTCTCCAGGACAGCTGGATTGTTCTTCACAATAGCATGCTAAGCTATTTCTAACTACCAAAATATCAATATCTTTATTGGTACAATTTTGATATTTTAATAAGTTTAAAATACAAAATCTGAATTATGTATTTTTAGATATATCCAGATTTATATATATTCCATATTAAAACTTCAAATCAAAAAAATGTGCATTCATTTGGAAAGCCCTCTTCTGTAGTACCTCCATTAACCTCCACAAGAAGAAAAAATTTAAATTGACAAGGCCAAAGCTTCTATTAACAAGAATAAATATTCTCCTCTACCTCAAAGACTTTCCAAAAAAATGGAACATGAACACTTCATATTGAAATGATAAATCTCCATCTACACATAATGAAGACAAAAGAAATCTTTCTTCAAAACAAAACCACAGCCTGACATCAGGAAGAGGACTGAATCCTTGCTTATCCAATGGCATCTCCGAAAATTATCACAGAGAACTAGAGTTACATAAAGATTAAATAAACAGGAAAAAAAGTCTGTAAATAGTTTATAAATATTTTCCCATAATACCCCCACTAACATAGTCAGAGAGCTTTTTCAGCAGTTGGAACAATTGAGCAGTTGCTCAACTCAATGATACTACTACTTTTTAAACCATTTTTTAAAGATCAAATACTATTTCATTTGTGCACTGTCTTGTATTTATTTCTGAATAACACTAATACTTTAAATTCGATAATAATTTACATTAGAAGATAATGCTGAGGATAATACATATGTAAATATTTACATTTATACTTGACGTCCTATGTTTATAAATTTTATATTTGAAACTTTCTATAGTATCACCTTTTAAGAAAACAAATGCTGAATTTTGGAGTTCCCATCATGGCACAGCGGAAACAAATCCGACTAGGAACCATGAGGTTGCAGGTTCGATCCCTGGCTTCGATCAATGGGTTAAGGATCCGGCATTGCTGTGAGCTGCGGTGTAGGTCGCAGACGCAGCACAGATCCCATGTTGCTGTGGCTCTGGCGTAGGCCAGCTGCTACAGCTCCAACTGGACCCTTAGCCTGGGAACCTCCACACGCCATGGGTGCGGCCCTAAAACGACAAAAAAAGACAAAAAAAAAAAAAAAAAAAAAGCTGACTTTTTAAGATACTGTATTTTCAGTATATGAAATTGATACTGAGATCCAGTTGTTGGATTAGCTCAAGACTTGATTGAAAGCCTATGCCTATGTCATTAAGCAGTTTCATTTAAACTTTAGATGGTAAGATTTTTTTTTTCAAATGTCTGTGATTTCAACTGTTTTTTTTTTCTTAGAAAGTGATACTAAAACTGAGATAAGGAAACATTTAAAAGAATAAAACTTGTATTAAAGGAAAGCTTACAACCAAAAACTTTAAAGCAATGAAGAAAATTAACACTATTTGTCCCTTCTGCTCCCCACTTTCAAATGCACAGAAATGACAGGAGAACACTTAAAAGTCATAGCCCCACTGAAAGGAAAGAAAAGGAAAAAAACACCAACACTGAAAAGGAAAAAAACAAAACTACCACCAATTATTCAACAAGAAGCAAGAAAAATGCCAAGCGATGAGAAGGAGCTAAAGTCAAAAGATGCACTGGATTTCAGAGCAGAAGGCAGCAGACCAACAACTGAGAATGAGAAGAACCTAAATGTAGTAATGGACCAAAACCAGACTGATTACTGGGAAAACAGTAGCTAGAATGAAAATCTCGGCTCCTAAAAAAAACATACACACACAAAAAACTTACTGCCCAAGCTTTATATGAAACTACATAGGCCAGACACAGCTTTAAAATAAATCTTGAGCTAATAAGCCCCAAGAGTTTGCCCAGTACCAGAGTTCGCACATCTCTGATATTATTAGCTGAAAATATGTGAATCAGCCCAATACTGGAACTGGGTTGTATGTAAAAAGTTAGCATCAAAAGAAGGCAGAGAAAGGTTACATATCCTATTGTCTTTCTGAATAAACAGGTACAAGCCAATACCCAGTTTTTCCCATTTTACAATTATTACGGTAGAAAAAAATAGATTATATTGGCCTATTTTCCTAACTTTTCCAAAATTTCATACCTTAGTTGCCAAGAAGGAATGAAGCATTGGACTTGAATTTACTTTCACTATATAAACTGCTTCTAAATAACAGTTTTTTAAATCTCCAAATAAAATGCAATCACCAAAAGGAGGGGGCGCCTTCACCAACCTGAAAGTCTAAAGTGATAAGCAAAATGATGAAGACATTCTTCTAGGAATTTCGATTGTTAAATGCAGCACAAATTACCTTCTAGCTAAAAATTTCAAACAGTTATGAGTTACCAGTATATGGGTGGTATTAAAGCCCTAAAACTGGGTAAGATCACTAATGCAAAGAGTGAAAACAAACAAAAAAGGATTCTGAGATACACAAATATTGAGACTGTGGAGTACAGGAGACTGAAAAGCAAAAATAAAGAAGGAATAAAATCAAGACTGCTGCTTAGAAACCAGGTAGAATCTAGCAAAGATGGAGGGCATGATCCACAAAGTCGAGTAAATCAAGACTGAGATGTGAGCAGCTGGGAGGTCATCAGTGACTTTTATGAAAGCTCTTTAGATTATAAATTTGTTATTTCCAAGTTACTGTTCACCACTTTCTTGGTACTTCTATTCTCTAATTGCTGTACTTTTAAAAAACAAAATAAAAACCTCTTTCAAGATGGTACTGTGAGAAAGTTCCCACTGACTCAGCAGTAAGGAGCCTAACTAGTATCCATGAGGTTGTGGGTTCAATCCCTGGCCTCACTCGGTGGGTTAGGGATCCAGCACTGCCATGAGCTGCAGTTTAGGCCAGCAGTCCCTAGACTGGGAACTTCCATATGCCACCCCTGCAGTCCTAAAAAGCAAAAAAAAAAGAAAAGAAAGAAAAAGAAATGGTACCATGAATTCACATGCATAGACCCTAAATAATGCCTAGCATTCAACCTGACCAATAGTTACATGATACTTGATATTAAACTATTTATATTTTATCTACCTAAAACTATAACTAAATTATACAGATCAATATGGTATTTATTAATAATAGGAACTTTTCTTGACTACTTTGTGCCATGTGCTGTGCAAGGCACTGTACATGGAATCATTTTAATCCTCCCAATAATGTGTAATCTAGATACAATCATTATACTCACATTTAGCAGGCAAAGAAACTGACCTTTAGAGAGGTTAGAAAACTTGCCCCAGCCCATATAAGTGACAGAATTATAATTTTACAATGTTTATACTTTATTACTGAACTTAAGAGTTAATAAAATTATTTCTTTAAAAGAATACTGAGCAATATTCAAGTTTTAAAGTTAAGACAACAAATAGGAAACATATTTCTGTGTATCTGCTGTACAGATAAGTGACCAGGAAATGTTATTCAAATGAATTTGTAATACATTTCCTTATTCTGTTATTATAACTACAAATATAAGGATAAAAACAGTAGGGCCAAACAAATCCATCATTAGCAAATAAAATACAAATTTGATTTACTTATTTTTAGGGCCGCACCCTTGGCATATGGAAGTTCCCAGGCTAGGGGTCAAATTGGAGCTGTAGCTGCCGGCCTACACCACAGCACACATGGCAACGCTGGATCCTTAATCCACTGATAGAGGTGAGGGATCGAACCTACATCCTCATGGATACTAGTCAGGTTCGTTACTGCTGAGCCACAAGGGGAACTCTGTAAAATACCAATTTTAAAGCCACCCTATATGCACACAGAAAAACTTCTGAATCTTAAATATACTTCATATTATTTTTTTTTGTCTTTTGAGGGCCACTATTTTTACAGTACTTTCTATTTCACCTAGAAAAATCTAAGTAATGTTAATTAATCTACTATCTTTAGTCTACATCAATTGAATAAAGTACTTAATGCTTACTTTACAATATAGCTTTTTAAGTACATCAGTCTAAGACCTTTCAGCCAAATTAATGCCAAGCTAAATGTATCCTGTCACCTCACCAAAAAAGAATATTTGAAGTAAAAGAGTTATCTAAGAAAATAAGGAATAAAAAATATGGGGTGAAAATGTCTTGCACATATTTTGTGTCACATAAATTCACTGTAAGCTTGAGGAGCCATTTTGGCCAGCACAAGAACAGTTTCCTTGTTTGCTTGTATAAATCTTTAGCTGCCTATAACCAACCATAGTAAAAACAGCTCTTAAAGTGCCCTATAAAACAAGACAGGTGGTATATTACTGAAGTAATAGGTGTCTAATAGAGTAAGATTCATATTCAGAACACTTAGAGGGATATTATAACAGAAACTTACTTTTACTTAAAGTCTGAACTCTGAATTGTGGGGACAGGGAACCTCCTTTGAACAAAGAATACAGCTCCCACTGGTCTTAAGCTTTCTAATTAAGTCTCTGCATTTGAACAGGCACCTGATTCCTAGTGCCTTCATTTGTAAAATGGAGATAACAGTCTATAAAATTATTCTGGTGAGCTGTTCTCGCTTATAAAATTGACTATTTAAATAATAGGGCAAGGAGTGGAGCAGGGTAAGGCCCTTTCCCGGAGACCACATGTATTTTGACTTTTTCTTTTGCCTCAGGCTCCAAAATGGCTCAGGAATGTCAAGACATTACTCTTTTCCCCTCTTGCCTCACAGACTAATACGGCTCAGCACAGCACTCTTCCAGATCCCCCTTCATTTTATTCTAGTTTATTTTTACAGCCACAGCTGTGGCATATGGAAGTTCCCAAGCCAGGAACTGAATCCAAGCAGAGCTGTGACAACACCTGGATCCTTTAACCCACTGCTCTGGGCAAGGATTGAACCCACACCTCCACAGCTACCCGAGCCGCTGCAGTCAGATTTTTAACCCATGTTCCACAGCAGGAACTCCAAAATTTTTGACTTTTATTTTTGTTCATAATAGGTTTTTGCATTTTTAAGTATGGTGATGAAATATTATTTATCTCGACTATAGCGATTTTTTTGGCACTCCCTCCTCTCAAGTTTAGTGCCCAAGGTAAGTGTCTCCTGGCCCCACCTGTGCCCCAGTTCTTCTCCTAAGAGACTGACTGAAATCTCTACAATTAAACAATCATTAACTATGGCATAGCTTAATGTTAAGGAAGGGAGTTCCTGTCATGAACCCAACTAGGATCCATGAGGATGCGGGTTCGATCCCCGGCCTCAATCAGTGGATTAAGGATCTGGCATTGCTGTGAGCTGTGGTATGTGTCGCAGATGTGGCTCGGATCCCATGTTGCTGTGGCTGTGGTGTAGGCCGGTAGCTGCAGCTCTGATTTGACCACTAGCCTGGGAACCTCCACATGCCTCAGGTGCAGCCCTAAAAAGCCAAAAAAAACAAAACAAAACAAAAATAAAACAAATGTGAAAGGAATCACCAATTGATACAAAGTTTTAGAAGGAGAATTAAGTGAAAAGTAGAAGAGAACTAAGGTAATATTACTGGTACAATGATAAAAAAAAAGCAGCTGTCACTTACAGAGTGCTTGGATATTAGACACTACACCAAACTCTCCACATAACATCACTTCATTTAATTCACTTGATTTTTTTTTTCTTTTTTTTTTCTTTTTAGGGCTGCAGCTGCAGCATATGGAAGTTGCCAAGGTAGGGTCTGAATCGGAGCTAAAGCTGCCGGCCTGCACAACAGCCACAACACTAGATCTGAGCTCCACCTGCAACCTACACCACAGCTCACAGCAATGCCAGATCCTTAACCCACTGAGGGGGGCCAGGAATAGAACCTACATCCTTGTGGATCCTAGTCGGGTTCGTTTCCACTGAGCCACAACTGGAACTCCGCGTTTGATTTTCCAAGCAGACTATAGAAGTAAGTATTATTACCATTTTCTAATTGAAGGAATTAAGCTTAGAGAACTTAATTTCCCAGATTCCCCTTTATTTTATTTTATTTTATTTTAGAAGTAGTAGGTTTGGGATTGGCCCAATGCTGGTTCAATTAATTATTTGTATTTTTAATATTTTAACTAGATTCTAAATTTTTCCTCTAAAAATATTAAGTCAATGGGAGGATATGAATCAAAGTACTCTTCATAATGTAGCATAATGTTCAGAAATAAATAAATAAAATTAAGTTCAAATTATATCTATATTATTGGACTTTGGTTTATACATTAACAACTATATCTTTTCCTCTAAAAAGTTAGTTTTCCTCCTTAAGGAATAGATAATATTTTACTACTCCCTATAATAGAAAAGAGAAAATCATCAACACCTCTTGATTATAAAACATCAAAATATTAGGACATCACCTGTCTGAATCCTATTCTTAAGATTGGTATTCAACTGAAAAACTACTGGCGGATAAAATTTTGCCATTCTCATACTAGTTGTGGACAGAACATACTGTTAAAGAACAAAATTTTAATTAAGGTCCCCAACAGAAACATATTTGATATATCCCATTTCTTACTAAATGATGTTCAAATATAAACTAGGTAATTAAAAGCAAATATGATTTCCTTAAAATCCTGTTAAAAACCTAGAACAGGAAAGTAATATGAACATCATGAAAAACATGAGTGAGGGGATATCCAAGTAATACTAGGTCAGAAGAAGGAGAGATTCTGGAATACAGGTAAAGTTCTGTTTCTTGCTCTGAGTGCTAATTCTATCAAAAGTGTTTAGACTGTAAAAATTCATCATATATATGTATAATATATATACTTTTTTCTGTGTGTGTATATATACACATCAATAAAAATATTTTGAATGTATTAGCTAACAATGAATTAATTAACAAGATAATGTCACAGGGGCAAATAGACAGTAAAACTTTTTTTTTTTTTTGTCTTTTTCTAGGGCCACACCTGCAGCATATGGAGGTTCCCAGGCTAGGGGTCCAATCAGAACTGCAGCTACTGGTCTACACCGCAGCCACAGCAACGTCAGATCCGAGCAGTGTCTGTGAACTACACCACAGCTCATGGCAATGCCAGATCCTTAACCCACTGAGTGAGGCCAGGGATCAAACCCGCAACCTCGTGGTTCCTAGTCAGATTTGTTAACCACCGAGCCACAACAGGAACTCCAACAGTAAAACATTTTAAAACCGGTATACCATCACTGTTCTCCAGCATTTTCAAATATCTAATACACTGTCAACTTAATCAAAGAGGAAGTATGATTTAAAACTCAAGTCTGCTGAATTTCAAAGAAGGTCTTCCATTATAGAGACTTATCCTTCAAACACTTTTAAGTCTTTATTTGTGCTTGGGATGCTGGGAGAGAAGGGGTCACTGGAGTCATACCATGTTTCTTATAAATCTTAAAACCAACCCAGTAATTGTAAAAGAGAAGTGGACAACTGCACTTGGGGTGAGTATGAGACAGAGTCAAAAGAATTTCAAACACAAAACTATCCTTCTCTATTACTAGACATGTCACTGTTTTATATGTCACTATAGTTTTTACCAATATATTTTAAAACTAAAATGATTTAAATCTTTCATTTTATATCCCACATAAAAAGAATCAATGAAAATACTTCAGTATCACATCATTATACTCACTGACATAATATCCTGTTTTCCAGTCAAATATTAAGATCTAATATTTGAAAATCTAACAATGAACTTCTAATCTAAACAATGAACTTCTTAAGGCACAAGAAAGTACTTTATAAACCAAGTTCACAGGAAAATCAAAGGGCAAAAATGAATACCCACAGAGTTCCCATTGTGACTCAGTGGTATCAAACCTAACTAGGATTCATGAGGATGCAGGTTCAATTCAATCCCTGGCCTCGCTCAGTGGGTTAAGGATCCAGCGTTGCTGTGAGCTGCAGTGTAGGTCACAGGCTTGGCTTGGATTTGGCGTTGCTGTGGCTGTGGTGTAAGCCAGTAGCTGCAGCTCTGATTCGACCCCTAGCCTGAGAACTTCCATTAGCCACGGGTGTGGCCCTCAAAAGACAAAAACCAAAAACAAAACAAATCACATTGGGAAATCCACCTTCATTAAGCACCTACTTTGTGCCAGAATAGAGTAGAATCACTTTCTCATTAAAGTCCCATAAAAACCCCCACTGAAAAAGGAATGTAAGAAATGAATAAGTGTTTTAGGACAGAGCCATTTAGGTACATAACAAAAGCAGAAGTTCGAACCAAAAGCAGTTATTTCTGTACCCACACAACTACAACTAGCAACAGTAAAGGACGTTTCAGCAAAAAAGAAAAACAGTTGAGGGAATTTCTTTTTTCAGTAACATGTCTAAAAATTAGAAAGAATTTTAAAACCTTTTAAATTAAATATCTGTCCCATCTCTCTTTTGTCCACCATAGGTGCACTCCTCTACACATAAAAGAAGTCTTGGAAAGACCATTCTTTGCAGTATATTTTGGCCTGTTTTACATTTTGGTAGTCTATAAATTTATATTTGGCAGAGAAAAGGTCCAATTGTTAGAATGACTTATAAACTAATGGTTTAGGCAAATCTAAAGTTTCAAAGGCTACTTATCAATTATCATTTCATATATAACTCCTCTGCTTACTGCTCAATTTCTGGCAATAAGAGCACTTCAAGTAGGAATAATAATTTCTTGTCAATCAATTTAGAGACACATTAGCATCACTGGTTTAAAGGAAAAGAAAATTACTTAATAACACTGAACATAAAATCATCCTTAATTGGAACTCATAAACAGCCATAATTTTCCTACACTCAAAGGGAGAAGGAAATGAAACAAACACGTATCCGAACTTCATTCTAAAAACCATTTTCTATGGCATAACTCTGTCTGCTTCTACCCTGAGACCCAGTACCATATTTTCGAGTATCCATCAAATAACCAACAGACCTCAGAAATCTCCCACGTTGGGTAAATGTACTCAATGGGAATGTATAAGATGATCCACTGAGACACAAGATGAAAATATTATAATTTTGCACATTTAACCTTAAAAAATTTTAACACGGGAGTTGTCAGCAACATCTCGCTCTTGTTAGCTTTCATTGAATTATAACATACTACAGCTTACATACACCTAGATTTTTAAAAACTTACTAGTAGAAAGATTACCAAGCAGATTAAAAAGCAATCCTGTTTTGGATACAAACATATACCAAAGATTACCAAATTTACAATTTAATTATATACAATTTATTGTATGTCAATTATTTTCAATAAAGCTATTTTGTGCTATGTATATAATCACAAGATTTAAGATAATAACAAAATGGAAGTAGTACAAACAGAAAGCAAATGTCAGTGTTGACTCTTCAACCTCTTATATAAGCTCTTACTGCCCAAAATATGAGGTTAAAAACAACAACAAACTAATCACATAGCTCCTCCCAAGTTAAGTTACCTGAAGCCTATGTGAGATACGGAATTAATTTATAACCGCTAATGATTTACACAATATGTACTGCTATAACCTGAATTTCTATAACAAACTGGAAAATAAGGGAATAATTCAAATATTAAATAAAATATACAAAATTTTTTCCAGTTTGTTAATGTTTTTAAATGATGGGCAAGCTTTCCCAAATTAAAAAGAAAGCCTTAGAATATAGGATGACATTCAGAAAAAAGCCAAAAATCATGAAGAAATCCTTTTTAAAATACAAACATTAGCTTCAAAAACCCCTACTACACTGATAATGACATTAAGCTATCTAGTATGGTTACAAGTACAGGTGAAAAAGCTAAGACATTTCTCCTTTGTTCTTAAAAAAAAAAAAAAAAACAATTAAAAAAAAAACTGATAAAGAGGTAAAAAGGCTTTCAGAGGCCTAAATCTCAAAAAAAAAAAAAAAAACAAAACAAAAAAAGGTCAAGCTTCAGGGCATAAAGCTGCAGACATTCATAAGTTTATATTGTGGCTCACTAGGTTAAGAACCTGACTAGTATCTATGAGGATGCAGGTTCAATCCCTGGCCTCACTCAATGGGTTAAGGATCCCGTGTTGCTGCAGCTGCAGCATAGGTTCTAGATGCAGCTCGATCCCATATTGCTATGGCTGTGTGGCTGCGGCATAGGCCATTGGATGGGAAATTCCACATGCCGTGGGTGCAGCCTTAAAAAGAGCAAAAAAAAAAAAAAAAAAAAAAGCTGCAGGCATTCAAATGTCTGTGAAGCTAGCTAGAAAAATGCCAACAGAGACTTCACTGTGTTGATCAAATTTTTTTAATTGAACTATTGTTTTTGTTAGTGTTCTGGTTAAAATCTGTATGGATTTTGCAGAGTCTATTCTTAACTCTCATAAACCCACTTAGTTGTGGTGCTTGATTTTTGCAGAACACTGAGCTTTTCAGAAATTCACACTTCATGTTAATGACTGAACAAAACCAAAGCCATCACATTTTAAAACCTAACAGAAACATGAAAATAAATCTCTATAATTATTTGCATAATATTTAATGTCCGCATTCTATACAGCACTTTACAAATTTTCATTAAACTCAATGATAAATGTTTGAAAGCCTCTTGTGTGTTTCAGGGGTATTTTTTATTTATTTTTTATTTAAGTATAGTTGATTTATAGCATTGTGTTAACTGATAATTTAACATCAAATAAGGGTTTGTTTGTTTTTTAAAAATTCAGACACCATTTGGAAACACTTGATTTTTTAAATGACTGAAATGTATGAAAAACATTATGGTAAAAAACTAAATGTATTTTCTTGAGAGCAAGTATCTTTGGGATGCACACAGAAAAAATAATTGAAAAGTTGAGTAATTGAAAGGTTGTTAAAAGTAAAAAAATAAATTACACTGTAAGAGAAGTTTACTATACAACTGGAAGAAAGTACATACTTTTTCTAACCTGAGCAATTAAACTATGGTTGGATACTATTACAATGAAGAAATGACTTAAAACATACTGTATTCTCAACAGTAAATTTCTTAAAAAAAAAAAAAAAAAACCTCCATATTTTAAGGACAATCTTTGCAGTAGTAACCACTGACAGAGCTGAAACTGAAATAGAAAAAAACTGCCTCCGGAAAACCTTGCATACAGTACTATACATGAAATTCACTCACCGCATCATTCACAGATAGGTTTTTACAAGAAATTAAATCCTTAAGAGCAAAAGTACTGCAGTTCCTGCTATGGCACAGTGGGTTAGGATCTGGCTTGTCTCTGTGGAGGTACTGGTTTGATCCCTGGCCTGGCACAGTGGGTTACGGATCTGGTGTTGTTGCAGCTGTGATGTAGGCTGCAGCTCAGGCTCAGATTCAGTCCCTGGCCTGGGAACTTCCATATGCTGTGAGTGTGGCCAAGAGAAAGAAAGAAAAAAACAATAAAAAAAGCACAAAGTGCTATGTCACCAACACTGTAAAATTTATAGAAATAAGGAGTTCCCATCATGGCACAGTGGTTAACGAATCCGACTAGCAACCATGAGGTTGCAGGTTCGGTCCCGCGCTTGCTCAGTGGGTTAACGATCCAGGGTTGCCGTGAGCTGTGGTGTAGGTTGCAGACGCGGCTCGGATCCCTGCGTTGCTGTGGCTCTGGTGTAGGCCAGCGGCTATGGCTCTGATTCGACCCCTAGCCTGGGAACCTCCATATGCCGCTGGAGCGGCCCAAAGAAATAGCAAAAAGACAAAAAAAAATAAAAAGAAAAAAAGAAAAAAAATAAAAGAAATAAGATTGTTAGAGTATAACAGAATTTTTCAATTCTTGTAGTGAGATGAAAAATGACCATAAAAATTTTTAGTTTCAAACAAAAGTTTTCTTAGCTATCTTGCCACAATGAACTTTTAAAAGTTATTGAGCTTACAGATGAATTACTATTTTTCTTATATAAAAAGACAATGTTCCAAATTTGCTGACCTTACCTATGATAACAAGTACTTATTAACTGTATGCTGGTATCTGGGGGAAAAAAATTAGATTAGACTTACTGGATAGCTTAGATTTTGTTTAAGTAAACAACAAGTTAACAAGTAAGGAAAGAAAAACTATTTTTGGAAGAAATTCTTGCCATGTAAGGATTATTTTTGAAAAGGGCTGTGTCTGGAAATGTTTCCATCCATATGCGAATTTTACAGATAACAAGACACTTTGCCTATTAAAATTGTTTTTCACCTTTCACACCCATGTTTTAAAAACTTGAAAACATAATTTTCTGACCCAGTTAAAGATGTTCAGCAGGTTTTAAACCTATGTGCTAAAATATACAAATACAATTTTTTTTTTTTTTTTTAGTCTTTTCGCCTTTTCTAGGGCTGCTCCTGTGGCATATGGAGGTTCCCAGGCTAGGGGTCGAATCGGAGCCATAGCCGCTGGCCTATGCCAGAGCCACAGCAACGCGGGCACCCGAGCCGCAGCCGCGTCTGCAACCTACACCACAGCTCACGGCAACGCCGGATCATCAACCCACTGAGCAAGCGCAGGGACCGAACCCGCAACCTCATGGTTCCTAGTCGGATTCGTTAACCACTGCACCACGACAGGAACTCCCTACAATTATTTCTCATTTGTTTTCAAGAACTAACCTCATCAGGGAAAACATACACTAATTTCAACAACCACACAAAAAAGTACATAACTGCTAGGCAAAATTGGAAAGTAAGTTTTTTGATTAATAACTTCAGCCACTGATATACTGTGCTTCTTCCACTTGTATCCATATCTTTGTGAAATCGAAAAAAGAAAAAAAAAAAAAATCCTGCGATAGTCCTTAAAACCCAGTAGCAAAATAAACTGAACTTCAAACCTGATCTTTAATTCACTGTGACAACATTAAGCCAAAAAATTTTAAAGCAATTAAGCATATTTAGTGAGAAAAATTTCGGTAGTCTCATAAAATTATCTCAAAAAATATTTATAGGGAGTTCCCGTCGTGGCTCAGTGGTTAACAAATCCTACTAGGAACCATGAGGTTGCAGGTTCCATCCCTGGCCTTGCTCAGTGGGTTAAGGATCCGGCGTTGCCATGAGCTATGGTGTAGGTCGAAGATGCGGCTTGGATCTGGTATGGCTGTGGCTCTGGCGTAGGCCGGCGGCTACAGCTCCGATTGGACCCCTAGCCTGGGAACCTCCATATGCCATGGGTAAGGCCCTAAAAAAGGCAAAAAGACCGAGAAAAAAAAAAAAGTTACAGAGTTAGCCTATACTTTTGAACTCCTATTTTATCACTTATGTGCATAATAGAATATATGCCCCCAAAACTACTATGTAAATATTTAGCCAGCATCTTGGTATCAACATATACAAAACAATTCATACTTTCTCATTCAAATCTTACCTACTCTATATCTAAGAAGCTGTGTCATTTTATGTAAGTCAGATTCAGAAATCCTTTTCTTCATCTTTTACATCAGAGGAAATATCTGCTGATAGTTCCTCTAAGATCTCAGAGGTATTCCCTTCTCCACTCCATTACCTATGTTTTGCTCAGATTCTCATTACCTTTAATCACCCTCTGCTCCAGTCCATCACCAGTCTCCTATTGAGTAGTCAATCTCCTTGAAATTTAAATGTTTGTTTCATGCCCTCCTTAAAACTATTCAACAGCTTACAAATACTCAGAGAATGAATTCTAAAACCCTTAACTAGTATTCAAAATTCTCTGCCATCTGGGCCTACCAACTTTCCCCAATTTTACTTCCCATTATTCTATTACTCTTCATTCATATTTCCTCTAGATTTGTACTGCCCAATAGAGAAGCCACTGGCAACAGGTGGCCATTGAGCACTTGAAATGTGCTAGCCCAAACTGAGATATGCCGATATAGACAATGGATTTCAAAGACTTAGTACCAAAATAAGAATGTAAGATTTAGTACCAAAATAAGAATGTAAAATATCTCATTAATAACTTTTAATATTGATTACATGTTAAAATGATAGTATTTTGGTTATACTGGGTTAAATATATTAATAAAATTAATTTTCACCTCTATTTTTTTAAAATATGGCTACTAGAAAATTTTAAATTTTATTTTTGGCTCACATTATATCTCTATTTGATAGCACTGCCTATACCAACAAAACTTTAACCTTTCACATTTTTCTGCCCTCATAATTTAATTTACATCAACCTTTCACCACAGAACACTTATCATTTGGTAAGAAGCAACCATGTACCATGACTGAGTGCTAAGCGTAAAAAAATGTTCTTGGGAGTTCCCATGGGGACTAGTAATGAACCCAACTAGTATCCATGAAGATGTGGGTTCAATCCCTGGCTCCCTGGCCTTGCTCAGTGGGTTAAGGATCTGGCCTTGCTGTGGCTGTGCTGTAGGCCAGCAGCTACAAATCCGATTCAGCCCCTAGCCTGGAAACTTCCGTATGTCACAGGTTCAGCCCTTAAAAAAAAAAAGCAAGAAAATACTCTTCCTGATCATCTCTACTTGGCAAATCTTATGTCTGTTTCAAGACCCGCTCAAATGCAACTTATTTCCATGAAACCTTCTTTGATACTCCAGGGTAAAAATTTCCCATCTTCTGAACTTTGACATATTACATGCTCTTCAAGGAACATGTCACTTTCTACTTATAAGAGGACTGGTGATGCAATCAACTAAAATTAAATAAGCTATATTTACTAAAGCAAGAAAGTAGGTATTTGTGTATTATTTATATAGATATGCAATTCAATTATTATCTTGAATGTTTTTCATGATCTTTTTACCTTCCTGCTCTAGCTGAAACTTTATTTTTTCCCTTGATGACACTATCTTACATTACAAATCTCACAAATGGTGGAGCTGCAGGTGGGGTAAGTGGTCTCTGCTCCTAATGGTCACTCTTAGACCACTCTTCCTCTTCCCTTCTGTAAAGCCTAAGCCTTTTTTTTTTTTTTTTTTTGTCTTTTGTCCTTTTAGGGCCACACTTGCAGCACATGGAGGTTCCCAGGCTAGGAGTCCAATCGGAGCTACAGCTGCCAGCCTACACCACAGCCACAGCAATACCAGATCCGAGCCGTGTCTGCAACCTACACCACAGCTCACAGCAACGCCGGATCCTTAACCCACTGAGCGAGGCCAGGGATAGACCTGAAACCCATGGTTCCTAGTCGATTCGTTTCCGCTGTGCCACGACGGGAACTCCAGTAAACCCTAAGCTTTGAAATACAGCATCAACCACCCACCACCCTTATGACCACCCTCCCACCATCACTAACCCTCGGTCTTTAAAGATTTTAGCTCCTTGCTCACACTCTCTAACACTAATCCTGTCATAATTCTTGGTGGTGTGATTATACTCCTAGATAGCCTAATACCCTGGACAATAACTTCTATAGTCTCCTTAACCCTATCATTGCCAATAATTGCCACACTGTCAGAATCTCAATTTTAAACATCCTCTTCAATGACCACCACCTCTCCTAGCTTTCCAGCTCACTCTAACATTTCAACTCTAAAAATCTTTTGACTTTAATCCATATTCTATCATTTTCTACTATTCTTCATCCTCTCCCACTCTTACGTTTTACTCTTATATATAATTTATATTTCAGTCAATTATCATAATCACTACTGTGTGTGCTTACCACATGCTCCTCTCACTTAATCATACTCCCCTGGAAAAACTACATCATTGGTTAAATCCAGCTCTTGCTCTACTCAGTACTTGTACTTCCAGAGCTAAACCTGACTTAAGAAAACACATACAACCACGCTCAAATGGCCCTTAGCTAACTGGCAATCCTACACTGTTCCCTGGTCCAGTCTCTCTCCTACTCTCTACTTTCACACTTTCTCCTCTCTCCTCAAATCTCAAAAACCTCTTCCCCCAACCTCATTCTCAGCTAAGGTCCTAACTTCTTACGCTGAGAACCTGCAAAGCTTTCATCACCAAATCTGTCCATACTCCTGCCTCTGTGTCCATATATTCTTTCCTTCCTGCCATTGTATCATATCATAAATTATAGCACATCATATCGTATTAGCAGCTATAGCCAATCCCTCACCTGTGCCCTTAATCTCCCATTCCCTCTCCCCTCGTAAAGGACAACCCAGCAATTCTCCTCTGTTTCCTCCACCCCCGCCCCACAGCCAACCTATCATCTCTTCATCTTTTATTTTGTCTATATTTGATTTTTGCCATTGGCATAGAAACATACTGTTATTTTTTCTCGCCCCTAAGAAAATAAAATCCTTTTTCTCCCTCTGCCTTATATCTCCTTCAAGGAATTTCCTTCTAATTGATAAAAATATCTAAGCAGTCTTGTTTCCTCCCGTTCTCCTTAGAACTCACTCAGTCAATTCCTCTCTTGCTACCATCACCACTCCATCTAAAATGTTTTTTCTTGAGCTTATCAACGACCTCCACATTTTGAATCAAATTATCATTTCTCGACCCACTTTTACTTGATGGATAAGCATCTTTGAACAATCCTTTATTATCTACTTTTTGAAAATTCCTTCTTCATTTGACTTTGATGAAAATGCATTCCATGAATTTTCTGTGCACGGGTTTCTACATACTTCTCTGGTTGCACTTTCTCAGTCTCCTTTGCTGATTCTCTCTTCCATCCTTCAGCCTCTTCTCTTTTAAATCCACTCACTCCATAGGAGATCTCATCTTGTCTCCCATCTTTACTCATTATCTCTGTCCAAGATACCTAAAAATCCTGAATTCTAGACCCAGACCTCCACTTGCCTATTTGACAGCCAGCTCATCTGGGTGTGTAATAAACCTCTCAAATGACAATGTCCACAACTGTGCCCCTACTACTTTCCACTCTTATCACCTCCTCCTTTAATCTTCCACATCTCAGGTAATGACAATGCCATCCTTCCAAATACTCAGTTTGACTCCTCTTTTCTTTCAAAAGCCTAAATCCTGCCAGCAATGCCTCAAAATGAACAGAAAATTCCACCAGTTTTCACCACCCTTATACCACATTAGTTCAAGACACCGCACTACGAATGACGGCAAAAGCCTACTTACGTCTTCCCGCTTCCACCTGTGCCCTCCCTTTATCCTTCGGATTATTTTCAAGGAACACAAAGACGATCCCGTCATGCCTCTACTCAAAACCTCCAATGCCTTCCATTTCATTGAGAGTAAAGCACAAATATGACCTGCGAGGCTTTTCATGACCATACTTCACCCAGTAATTGGTTAACTGACAAACCTCATCCTATTACTTTCATTCTCACTCATCCTGTCCCAGCCGTACCGGCCTGCTAAAGGTTTTTAAATCACAACAGGATCCCTACACAAAGAGTAAATGGAAACAGTAGGAAGGTAGTTTGGTAGCTGCCAGGGCCTTCAAAAGAAGGTACAACTGAGCAGCATCATAGTTCTGTGGGGTGGTGAGCTGGCTACATATGAAGGAACTGAAAAATTAGTAACTATATGTTAACAGGAACCAGCTCTTACTTTTGGGAGAAAGGGTACAAATACAGGAGGGAAAAGAGCTAGAATGTATGCAAGGGATCAGGCTGGAATTGGAGGTAGCAGTATAAATTCATGATTCTCAATATGTCAAGACAGACATAAAAACACACATGCACATGTCTGTGTGAGTGTACAACCCACATCCATGCTTCCTTGATCTGTCCACTCTAAGGGTCTGAGTGCAAAGACACTCCAATAGCCATGAGCCCACCTACCACCCAGACCATGGTTCTGAAACACTCTTCTCTAAAAGAATTAGGGCTCCATAAGGAAATAGCTGATTCCAGCACCAGAACAGGAAATGCAGAAGTTCCTGGGCCAGGGATCAAACCTGCACCACAGCTGTAACCGGAGCCATAGCACTGAGAATGCAGGGTCCTTAACCTACTCAGCCAAGAGGGAACTCCTAGAACCTGTAGCACTCTGTGACAAAAGGAGGTACACAGGTGATAAAACTATATAGAACTATACAAATGTATCATATCAATGCCAATATCCTGATTTTGTTAGTGTACTACAGTTACATAAAATGCCAACTAATAAATTCTCTTTCTTACAGTAAAATGTCAACTAATACCTGAATCAGAATATCACCATTTGGAAACCACTATGGTAAAAACTGATTTTGGTGAAAAACATCAATGGATGCTAAAACTAGTATATTAAAGTAGGAATAGAAACATGATTTTACATAGTCTCAAAGTATTTCCCCATAAAATGACTACTAATTATAGGGGGGGCAGAATAACTAGATATTTGACAGATATCATCTTTAATCAGGTGATCGAAGTTAACATTACCTAATGGAATAAACTGTGTACCACCAAAACAGATTCACCGACAAGGAAACATCACTTGTGTGAAACTGCAGCCAAAAATACATATCTTGAGTCTACTCATCAGGAAATATTAGGCAATCCAAATTGAGAGACATTCTACAAACTGAGTGGCCTGTAATCTTCAATATGTAAATAGCATGAAAATCAAGATTGAGGAACTATTCCAAACTGAAAGAGATTAAAGAAACATGAGAGCTGGATGCAATAAGAACATTATTTGGGCAATTAACAAAACTTGAATGGAATGAGGTCTCCAAGCAAAGTGTATACAGAAGTTTTTTGAACTTGGTTGTAGTTTGAAATTGTTTCCAAATAATGTTTAAAAAAAAAAAATCATACCAAGGCATGTTCCTGACTCCTGACCTTTGGATTTGCAATTTCCTCCTGTCTGGAATATTCACATTCATGTTTCTGCATGGCCAGCTCTCCTACTTCCACAAGGTCTTTACTTAAAAGTCACCTTTTCAGAGAGACCTGACCATCTAAACTGTCAACATTCTATATATTCATATCTTCCTTCTTGTTTTACTTTTTTCTCCTATCTTACATACAATTATTGTATTTATTATTATTTGGCTCTCCATTAAAACGTAAACTGATGGCAGGGAATTTTTATCTGTTACGCTCACTGTTACATTCTAGAGCCTAACCCAGGCCTGAATCAGGGATTGGCAAATGGTAGTTGCAAATAAATTTTTTTTTTTTTTTTTGTCTTTTTGCCATTTCTTGGGCCGCTCCTGCGGCATATGGGAGGTTCCCAGGCTAGGGGTCCAATCGGAGCTGTAGCCACTGGCCTATGCCAGAGCCACAGCAACGCGGGGATCCGAGCCACGTCTGCAACCTACACCACAGCTCACGGCAACGCCGGATCCTTAACCCACTGAGCAAGGGCAGGGACCGAACCCGCAACCTCATGGTTCCTAGTCGGATTCATTAACCACTGCGCTACAACGGGAACTCCCGCAAATAAATATTTATTAAATGACTAAATATACATAAAATCCTTAGAACACAAAGGACTTAAGACACAATTACAAAATAAGTTCATTTTCACAATCATATAGCAAACAGGTAAAAAGAACTCCACTGTTAATTTGATAGTTCTCAGATACCATTTCAGCAAATAAGTCTATAGCATAAATGAGTGAGATAATGTCCCTGCTCTAAGATGCTTAGTGAGTAAAACTATTTCCGTCAGAATGCAAAGCAGTAATACTGCAGCCAGTTAATATAGCAAGAAAATATCTCCCGACAGCATGTAGAACAAACAGTATAAACAATCCAAATGGTGACAATTAACTGTACCAGACTTAATTGAAAAATACATATACATAGAGAAATCAAGTTTTCTCCAGGGATAAAGAATGACTGTACATTCATGTTCAAATGAAGTCAATGGTGTGAACCAAGAGGCATACATAAGTAGAAGTCTGTGATGTCCTATTACCACTTTATCTTGAAAAAATACCAAGACTATAATTAAGCTAATTTATTTCTCCTTCTTAGTCCATGTTATGGAAACCTGATCCTAAAATCTGGTGAATTTTTTTTAAGAAACATAGCATAACTGTGTTTGTATTACCTTGTGTTACCTCTGACTGTAATCTTCAGGAAATCCTATATATGAGTTTGGCCATTACTGTGTATAATAAAAAAAAATTTTTTTTTGAGGTTAAAAGTTGGAGTTGGGGGTCAAAAGTCAAGGACATTATAACTGGGAGATTCCTGTACTTACTATGCTTAGTCATATGGTTCAGACTTTAGATTTCCTAATTGCCAACATTATTGTGGTATGTGCAACACTGAATGGGTACACAAATCACTGACTCTTAGATAAATTCTCAATTTAAAAGGCAAATAACCAGATTCATATAAAGGTGATCATATTGTAAGCATGATTATCACAAAATACTCCATTTTGTAATTATTCTTGAGAATACAAAACAGTGTTTTATATCTTAGCATCTTCAACATTATAGCTTACTATAAACCCATACTTTATGGCCAAAATTTATAAAAATATAAGTTCTATTGAAGAAAGAATCACAGGTTGTATATAACAAAGGCTTGGTGATCACAACTGCTACTGATAGTCATTTGAAATTACACTAAGTTACTTTTTACTAGACTCTTGATCCATATAACTGATACACTAATTCTCATCTACTCTCATTTTTGTGGTGAACTACAGCAAGGAAGACTACCTCTGTGAGAGAGATCTATCTGTTGGAAGAGTTTAAATCTATTCAGAACAACGAGTCTATTTTGTCCCATATCCGAATCTGTCTCCTACATTTTATCAATAATACATCCACATTTCTAACTTAATCCTCCAACTCTCAACTGGTTCTGAATTCAGTGTAAGAGTAACTATTATAAGAGTTCCCTGGTGTCCTAGCAGGTTAAGGATCCAGTGTTGTCACTGCCATGGCTGAGATCACGGCTGTAGCACAGCTTTGATCCTGGGCCTGGGTATTTCTGTATGCCATGGGGACAGCTCTCCCCCCCCCAAAAAGTGTAACTCTTACATATCAACCCCCTAAAATTCCAATATCTGATACACTGACTCTTAAAAAAGAAACATGTAATTTGTGGACAATGTAATAGGGAGATTTATACTTCCGCAGACTACCGACTTAATGCTGCTGCAAGCCAATCCTACCAGCCAATTCTACCCAGACTAAAATTAGAGAGAAGGGAAGGAGGCACAAGGAGGTGAGCCTAAATTTGTGTACAAAGCTGCAACTCAAAAGTTTAGAAGATGGAGAGCTTCCAGCACTCTAATGGGATTGGAAACATAGAAATTAGAGTCTTAGACTCGCAAAGGAAAAGTCAAGGCACTAAAGGGCTATACCTAGGAATAAATAAGAAAAAACAGAAACAGACAAATTCTCATAAGACTAAAAATCTGCCTCAAATCAGTTTAATCACTAAATAGATTAAAGTGATTTGCCTCAATCCTAACTGGCCAACAGGAGAAAATATAAATCTTCTCTGAAGAAAGATAACATTACCTAATTACCTAAGCAGATTTTCATATACAATATCCAGCAGTCAGTTAAGCATTAAGAATCATACCAGGAATCATCCCACTGCAGCTTAGTAAGAATGAAACTGACTAGCATTCATGAGGATGCAGGTTTGATCCCTGGCCTCACTCAGTAGGTTAGGGATCTGGCATTGAAGCTGCAGTATAGGTCACAGATGCAGCTCAGCTCTGCTGTTGCTGTGGCTGTGGCACAGTCCAAGCAGCTGCCACTCCCATTGGACCCCTAGCCTGAAAATTTTGTAAATCAAATCCACAAATGATCCAGAAATTTAATGCAAACTTCAAAACCACCACTACTAATATGTTCAAGATAAAGAACTGGAGAATTTCAGCAGAGAACCTGAAACTTTGTTAAATAATCAAATGAAAAATTCTAAAACTTAAAAACAGATGAAATTAAGATTCACTAAACAGAGTAAACACAATTATGTCCTTTAGGGAACTGCCTAAAAGCTTTAAAACATTTTTCTATGAAAAAAAAAAATTTCTATTGATACCTGAGGTTGTATGGTAAATTTACACAAGCTCTTTATATTAAAAATATCATTGGAGTTCCTGTCTCAGCACAGTGGGAACGAATCCGACTAGGAACCATGAGGTTGCAGGTTTGATCTCTGGCCTCCCTCAGTGGGTTAAGGATCCTGAGCTGCCAAGAGCTATGGTGTAGTTCGCAAGCATGGCTCAGATCCTGCATTGCTATGGCTGCAGTGTAGGCTGGCAACTGTAGCTCTGATTTGATCCCTAGCCTGGGAACCTCCATATGCTGCAGGTGAGGCCCTAAAAAGCAAAAAAAAAAAAAAAAAAAGTATTGTATGATCTGCCTTTGGGGGCATGTGGTTTTTCCCCATTTCCTTTTTTTTTTTTTTTTTTTTTTTGTCTTTTGTCTTTTAGGGCTGCACCTGCCCTAAAACCATGGAGGTTCCCAGGCTACAGGTTGAATGGGTCGAATCCGTCGAATCCACACCACAGCCACAGCAACATGGGATCCAAGCTGCTTTTGCAACCTACACCACAGCTACAGCAACTCCAGATCCTTAACCCACTGAGCAAGGCCAGGGATCGAACCTGCAACCTCATGGTTCCTAGTCGGATTCCTTTCCACTGCACCACAACAGGAACTCCTCCCAGTTTACCTTTTAACTTTCTCTTTTAGTTTGTTTTCTTTTTTCTTTTTTTTTTTTTTTGTCTTTTTGCCATTTCTTGGGCCGCTCCCGCTGCATATGGAGGTTCCCAGACTAGGGATCAAATTGGAGCTGTAGCCGCCAGCCTACGCCAGAGCCACAGCAACTCGGGATCTGAGCCGAGTCTGCAACCTACACCACAGCTCATGGCAACACCGGATCCTTAACCCACTAAGCAAAGCCAGGGATCGAACCCACAACCTCATGGTTCCTAGTCGGATTCGTTAACCACTGAGCCACGACGGGAACTCCAGTTTTGTTCACTTTCGGCAAATGAAAATTACGTTTTTTTCTTTATGATTGGTTTCCTATCAGTTATGTTTAGATCAGATGGGCATTTCACACAGCTTCATTCTGTTTATGGTTTTTATATTTTAACTTTACCCCCAATCCATCTGAATATTTGGTATTTTGGTATACATTATAGAGTGAGAAAATAATCTCATTTTCACCCATAAATAGTCAACCAACTTATTTTATTTTATTTATTTATTTATTTTAGTCTTTTTAGGGCATTTATTTATTTATTTATTTTAGTCTTTTTAGGGCATTTATTTATTTATTTAGTTAGTTGGTTAGTTAGTTTAGTCTTTTTAGGGCAGCATCTGGGGCATATGGAAGTTCCAGGCTAGGGGTCGAAATCAGAGCTGTAGCTTCCAGCCTACACCACAGCCACAGCAACACAGGATCCAAGATACATCTGTAATCTACACCATAGCTCACAGCAACAATGGATCCTTAACCCACTGAGCGAGGCCAGGGATCAAATCACATCCTCATGGTTACTAGTCAGGTTCATTACCACAATGGGAACTCCTCAACCAACTTTTTAAAGAAAGTATTTCATTATAATCATAAACTTATATTTTGTTCTTATTGTAAAAAATAAAGTAACATTAATTGAAATATGGGAAATAAAAAATAAATTCCAGTTTTTTCTAAGAAACTGGATATATAAATATGCATTTGAAGAATATCTTTTAATACCTAGATGTAAATAATTAAAATGACTTAAAAGTCCTTTTGTAGGGGTAATGGATAAATAATTTACAACACATCCAATGGAATACTACAGAACTATTACATAGGAGAATGAAACAGATTTAAATGTAATCATATAGAAATATGAAAAGGATAGATATATATCATATTGCTCACAGAACAAAACATTATATTTTAAAATACATAAAAACTATTCAGTCGGAGTTCCCATCGTGGCGCAGTGGTTAACGAATCCGACTAGGAACCATGAGGTTGCGGGTTCGGTCCCTGCCCTTGCTCAGTGGGTTAACGATCCGGCGTTGCCGTGAGCTGTGGTGTAGGTTGCAGACGCAGCTCAAGTCTCGCGTTGCTGTGGCTCTGGCGTAGGCTGGCGGCTACAGCTCCGATTAGACCCCTAGCCTGGGAACCTCCATATGCCGCGAGAGCGGCCCAAAGAAATAGCAAAAAGCCAGAAAAAAAAAAAAAAAGCCAAAAACTATTCACTCAATAATTCACATTGCAAAGTAGCAATCATAGTCCAACATAGCAATTAAAAATATTACCATAATATAGAGTTCCCGTCATGGCGCAACAGAAACGAATCCAACTAGGAACCATGAGGTTGGGGGTTTGATCCCTGGCCTCGCTCAGTGGGTTACGGATCTGGCGTTGCCATGAGCTGTGGTTGTAGGTCGCAGATGTGGCTTGGATCCCTTGTTGCTGTAGCCAGCAGCTATAGCTCCGATTCAACCCCTAGCCTGGCAACCTCCATATGCCACAGGTATGACCCTAGAAAAAACAAAAGACAAAAAAGAAAAAAAAAATTACCATAATATGTTTTGACTTGCTGCAGTCTTTTTAGGAATTTTCCTTAAACTATACGCTTTGTCTACGTGTTCTATAAAGGAACTGATTCAGACTTTGCATATACTGCCTTTTTAGTTACCATTATTCACTGAAACACAGTACTACTAACACATTTAAAATATCAAATGAATGGTTTAGCACTAGATTTGCTGATACCAATATAATTTTCCACATATAACATGCTATATATTTCATGAATAAAATAAGGTTTCATATTCTCCACATTTTGCATACATTAAATCCAGTAAGTTTAGAAAACAAAATATTAACTACATGATCATTAATTTTGCTGTTCATGGTGCCATGTAATAAAACATGCAGGGCCTCAAAAAAACAAAAACAAACATAAAGAAATAGTGGCTTAAAACAATTAGTCACTTGTGCGGCATACCTCTTAAGTAAAGAGATTAATTTACCAACCAGAAGTTGTCTCAAAAATAACAATTTGAAACAAAAGTGCTTAAAAAAAGTCATGTCTTACTGAAGAAAGTCTGATTTTAGAGTCAGATAGACTTGAAATGGAATATAAACACTACAACTACCACCAAGTTATGTAACTTCTCTAAACCTCAAGAGCAAGCAAAGAAAATAATACTGCACTGCAGTACTGTAGTGAAAAAGACATGAAGGAAATGAAATGATGTTCGTAAAACCTAAGACATTACATTCAAGGAACTCTAATAAAGAATAACTATTCATTTTTAGAAGCTATTTTTAAAAAACAAAACAAGGTGCCCTTCAGCACACATTTCTAAAAACTTATTTCCTTGGCAATATTAAGGACATGATGAGAATTTTGAAGTACCATTAGTTTGAATTAGGTTCCACTGCAAGTGACAGAAAACTCCCCTCAGTGCCACTCTGTGTGCCTCGAAACTGCTAAGGGCCAACACAGTAGCTCCAATGATCATCACAGACCCAGTTTCTCAGCTTTGTTACCTTCGACCTCAATACACTGTTTTCACAGCATGATGTGGGATGGCAAGCAGCAACATGAGCCATTAAAAATAAGAAACGGATGACGAGGATATAAAAGCTCCTTGTAAGGATTCTTTCTTGATGCTACTCACAAACCCCTTATGTTCACATTCTGTAAGCCTCAATTTATTCATGTGGTCAAGGCACATACTGAAACAAAAACTGCTAGAAAATACGTCTTTTTAACATAATGTGTATGTGTTAAAATGTGCATGTGAGAGTTGTTGTGGCACAGCAGAAATGAACCCGACTAGGAACCATGAAGTTGCAGGTTCGATCCCCGGCCTGGCTCAGTGGGTTAAGGATCCAGCATTGCCGTGAGCTGTGGTGTAGGTCACGGCAATAGCTCCGATTCAAACCCTAGCCTGGGAACCTCCATATGCTATGGGTGCAGCCCTCAAAAAAACAGACAAAAGAAAAAAAAAGTGCGTGCGTGTGTGTGTGTGTGTGTGTTTGTGTGTGTGTGTGTGTACACACAACTAAATCTCGGGGGGTTTCCTAGAACAGAAAGAGAGTAAAATGCATAGTTGGGCCAGTAGGAAACTCTACCGTAACTCATCTACTTTTTCAATATTCTTTACCACTACCAAATTCCTTCAATAGCACTCTCTCATGATGCAGTTGTAATTAACTAAATTAGATCTCATCTGAAATAATTAACGTTTAAATTTTAGAAAAACATCAACATTAGAGCCTTTGATAAGGATAACAACAGAAACAGTTTTGCCATGTGCCAGCACTGTGCTAAATACTATACATAAATTACGGCATATAATAAAATCTATTTGATATACGTCTTACTATAGTCTGATAATTGATTTTTATTTAACATTTACGGGACTGAGGAGTTCCCGTCGTGGCTCAGTGGTTAACGAATCCAACTAGGAACCACGAGGTTGCAGGTTCGATCCCTGGCATCACTCAGTGGGTTAAGGATCTGGCGTTGCCATGAGCTGTGGTGTAGGTTGTAGACATGGCTCAGATCTGGCATTGCTGTGGCTGTGGTGTAGGCTGGCGGCTACGGCTCCAATAAGACCCCTAGTCTGGGAACCTCCACGTGCCATGGGGGCAGCCCTAGAAAAGACAAAAAGACCCAAAAAATACATATATATATTCAGGGGACTGAGTTAAAACATCTACAACCTTCAGTTTTAGCTAAGATGGAGTAACAGGGACTGGATTTATCCACCTACCCCACCTCCCACCTAAACAACTAAACAAGCAAAACTAGTGAAACAACAATTTTCAAGAAATTGGATAAAAAAATGAAGGGTAGGGATACCTGAGAGGTAAAAAATAAAGTTAGCCCAAGGACAGATGCAGTTTACCACCTAGAGACAGTTTCCAGGTGCCCAATGCTAGAGAAAGAACCTTAGGCTGAGTCTAACAGTCACCCTGGACTGAGATGAGAGCTATAAACCCAGGGAGGCCAAGGCAGCTTAAAGGGCAGAGGACCAGAGAGGAGAGAGATGATAGAGCATAGAAAACAGTTCTGTCATACTAGCCGAAATGTAAAACCTTGTAATTCATGGGCCCTGAGGTAGACTACTCAAGAATTTTGCTTTAGTAGCATAGAAAAATTAGCCCTAGATTAATCACTGTTCATTACCTACACAACAAGGACACAAAAAAATCAATCTGTTTTCAAGAAACATAACCACATACATCCTAGAACAAAGTTCAAGACTCTTACATAGTAATACAGAAATACATAACACCCAAAAAGGTAAAATTAGTTAATACCTGACATAGTGAAAGGTTACCATGTAAGTCAAGGAACAAGAAAAGTCAACACATAAATAGAAAAAAAAACTTACTTAACTACAACTAAACTTACATATAGGTCAAACTATTATGCTGTACACCTTAAACTTATACAGTGATGTATGTCAATTATATCAATAAAACTCAAAAAGATGTCAAAAATCAATTGAAACTGATCAGGAAATGATACAGATAATATAAATAATTTAAATAAGAGCATTAAAACAGGATAACTGTATTATGTTCGAAAAGCTACAAAATATAAAAAAGGAATGAACTACTGACAGATGGATGAACCTTGAAAACATTTTAAGTAAAATAAGCCATACACAAAAAAACAAATATTGTATGATTCCACTTACATGAGGTATCTAGAATGGGCAGGTTGAAAGAGACAGAAAATATAATAGAGGTTACCAGGGGCTGGTGGTAAGAAGGGATGGGAGTTATTATTATTCCCCAATGGTTACAGGTTTCTGTTTCAGGTAATAAAAAATTTTGGAAACAGACTGTGGTGATGGTTGCACTATACTGTGAATGTACTTAGTGCCACTGAGCTGTACACTTGAAAATGGTCAGAATGGTAAACTTTACTTTTACTACAATAGATTAAAAAAAAGAGAGATTCAGGAAACACTGACAATGTTAAGTAGAGGCATGTGATATATAAAAAACACAAATCAGAAATATAGAGATAAAAAATATCATGTGTGAGATGAAAAACATACTGAATAGGACTAACAGGAGATTCAAAATTGCGTAAGAAATGGCAAGGGAACCTGAAGTCATAGCAATAGAAATTATCCAAAATGAGACATAGAAGGGGAAAAAGACCAAAAAAAAAAAAAAAAAGAATAAACTATCAGTAAGTTGTGGGTCAACATGAAGCAACCTTAATATACATGTAATTGGAATCATCAAAGAGAGAAAAAGAAGAAGGGAAAATATGGGAAGACATAGGGCTTAAAATTCTCTATATTTGATAACAACCAAAAACTATACAGATCAAGAAGTTTAGCCAAGACAAAAACAAAAAACATAAAACTACAGCAAGGCATATCATAATCAGATTGACTAAAACTCTTTTCAGAGGGAAAAAAAAAAAAAAAAGAACATATTATGAGCAGAGGACTAGTTCAAGTGAGTATAGAGCAGAACAACATTTCTGAAGGACCAAGAAAACAAAACAAACAAAAAAACTGGAAGACTGTATACCGCAAAAATATCTTTCAAAAATTTAGATGTCACTAAATAAAAACGAAAATACAATTTATCTAAATTCATAGATGGCAGCAAAAGAAGTATTTGAAGAGAAATTTAACCAGTAAAAGGCAAATTTAGTTAAGGAAAAAATCTAAATTCAATAATTTAAGCTTCCTTAGGAAAACTGGATAAGGAAGAACAATTTAAGCCTACAAGCAGAAGAAAATAAATAAAAATTAGAGAAGAACCTCACATTCATTAGGATGGCTAGTATTTAAAACAACAACAACAACAACAAAACACTAAACAGTAAGTGTCGGCAAGGATGTGGAGAAACTGACCCTTATTCGTTGTCAGTAGGAAATGTATAAAAAGAGTGTAGGTGAGAATGTAAAATGGTACAGCCACTATGGAAAAACAGTATGATGGTTTCTCAAAAAATTGAAAACATAATCGTTGTATGATTTCCACTTGTGGGTATATACTGAAAGCAGAGTCTCCAACAAGTTTATTGCATTTCTTATGCAATTTTGAATCTCCTGTTAGTCCTATTCAATATGTTTTTCATCTGTTTTCAACACTGGTTCATACTAGCATTATTTACAATAACCAAAAGGTGGATGTAACCCAAGTGTCCATCTACGAATTAATGTATAAACAAAATGTGATATACACATCACGGAATATTATTCAGCCTTGAAAAAGAAGGAAATTCTAACATATCCTACTACAACATGAATAAAATTTGAGGGCATTATGCTAGGTGAAATAAACCAGTCACAAAAAGTACAATTCTACTTACATAAGCTATTCAGAGTATTCAAATTTATAGCGACAGAGAGTAGAAGGGTGGCTGCGAGGGGCATTGGGGAGGAAATGGGGAGTTGTCTTTTTTAAGGGGTATGGATTTTCAAGATGAATAAATTTCTGGATCTTGGCTGCAAACCAATGTGAAGTGCTTAACACTACTGAACTGTATATTTAGAAAGGGTTAAGGTGGTAAATTATATGTTGTGTTTTTTACCACAATAATAAACAAACCCAGCATTTGTTGAAGGGTTACATGTCTGTCACTATGTGCTTTTGATTACGTCCTTTAAAGTTAACTTTATAAAGGAAGTATTATTATTATTATCCCCCATTCTACTGAGAAGAAACTGCTAAGTTCATAAGGGGATACAGTAAAGACAAGAAGTAAACCCAAATATGACTCCAGAGCCCGAATCCTTAAGCACTATTATACCACCTTTATTAAATGGCTATTACTTTTATGAAGGAAGTGTTATCAAAAGAAATGTTCAGGAGTTGCCACTGTGGCACAGTGGGTTAAGGATCTAGTGTTGCCACAGCTGTGGTGTAGGTCACAATTGCAGCTGGGATTCAATCCCTGGCCTGGGAACTTCCATATGCCATGGGTTCATCCAAAGACAACAAGAAGAAGAAAAAGAAAAAGAAAAAAATGTTCATGATAAATACAAAGGGGACAGTTCCTGGCTAAAGCAGTTTGTGTTTTGAAGATATAGCATGATACTTTTAAATTTAAGATTCCATATACAATGGAAAAATTCCATGTTTATTATATTTCGAACAATATTAAGTATTTCACTATACTTTGGCTGTTATATAACAATACCTCTATAATATATACCCTCAATATTTTTTAGTCATCTATATAAAAGGGTACCCTTTTCAACAATCCTATGAAATTTTACACACACGAACATACACAAGGGTATGACTAGGTCTTCTGATTTTTTTTTTTAATCCAGTGTCAGGTTTTTTTTAATTTTCAGCAATCCTTCCTTCAAAATTTTTCATTTAATTTTCTACATAACTTATACAATAACAACTATTGCTACAAGCAAAACAGTAACACCTTTATTCTCAGTAGATAGTTTTACTCAAATCTTTTTTTTTTTTTTCCATCTTTTTAGGGCCTCACATGTGGCACATGGAGGTTTCCAGGCCAGGGGTCGAATTGGAGCTGTAGCTGCTCACCTACACCACAGCTCATGGCAACACCGGATCTTTAACCCACTGAGCAAGGCCAGGGATGGAAACGGCATCCTCATGGATACAAGTCGGGTTCATTGAGCACTGAGCTATGATGGAAATTCCTTCAAATATCTTAATACAATAAAAGTGATATAGGGTGAAAAAAAAATTTTACGTAAAAAGGTTAAAATTTGTGTTTTCTTTTTTATTAAGAAAACATCTGCTATGTTGGGGGTTTTTTTAATTTTCCTTACTAAAAACACATCCTGAAAAAAAAGAGAAGACTTTATAACCAAATTTCACAGAACCAAACCTTGTGCCCTGGATTAGGAGCTTTTCATTCAGAGAGATATTGTCTTCATCACTATCATTATCTTCTTTCAACATGGAAATCAAGTCCCTGCTTCCTTCATAACGTTTTTCTATTTCCAAAGTCCTGTGACCGCTACCCTTTTTAATTCATGGTGTTCACTATTTGCTGCTCAAACAGCAAGTAAGGTACCTATTTCATGTCACTGCATTTACTGCTCTTCAATTCATCATTTAACTTTCTATTTGACAATAAGCTTTATCTTCTGAAATAAACTATAATTTCTTAGAAACTACCTGGATTATGTCTCAAATATTCTCTTGTATGAAGTAGAAATGTTTGAATCGCTCATTTTATCACTATAGGATACCACAGTTGTGAAGAACTCCTCCCCTTTCCTGAGTTATGCCTTCCTTTTCCTCCCTAGCTTGGGCAAATGGTCAGTGAACACTATCTACACTAACACTAGCAGGTTTTTAAAATACTGTAATTTCTCTTCTTTTTTTTTCCCTCTGGCCACCCCGCAAGGCATGCCGAAGTTCCCAGGCCAGGGATCAAAACCAAGCCACAGCAGTGACAATGCTGAATCCTTAACTGCTAGGCCACCAAGGAACTTCTGTAATTTCTTAATCATCATCACATCAGCCGCTTCCTAATTTTGCTATGCAAACAAAATAAATAAAAGATAGAAGCTTCCATCACCTCTCTTCTTTTGAAAGAAATCTTTACCATTTTCATCTTGTATCCCAGCCAGACTTGTAAGAGAAGATTTAACACGATCTCAACTGAAATACAACACTTAGCTGCCATGAAGTCTGACAGCAACCCAGTTTGAGAGAAAGAGTAACAGTTATCCTCCGTACAGTAATCCTTTGCAATAATTTGGGAGATAATGCTACCCAACACCAGCAACGAAAAAAAAAGATCAGTGCCAACAAGAGAAAAGTAGACAGATAAATGTTCAGGATTCAGGGTGCAGCTTCATCATCTTAAAATGTATTCATCTGCAGAATCCCACATACACCCATATTCGAGTGTTGCACAAAAAACCCTTAAAAGATGTATAAATAAAGTGATTAAAAATTTGCTGTTCTTCAATTGTCCATCATACTGCAGCCCTCCAGTAAGCACAGACCACACAGAGTCAGCTCTCTCTGCTTAAACACATTAAGAAAACAAAATGAAAATAAAAAAACTAAAACAAACAAACAAACCAAACCAAACCAAACAAAATTTACTACTCTCTTCTGGAAAAGACCAACCTGAATATAAGGGCATTTTAGGGTAAATAAGTTATCACTGATTTTTAAAATATTCTGAAGTTTGAAATCATTTTAATGTTAAAACATTTAATATTAATTTTTCTAATATAACCATCAAGCTTGCCTAAAAACAGCTACCAGTCTCTTATAAAGAGCTTGAGGTTTTAAGAAAAATATCTTACAACTCTAAAGACAAAGATTCTTTTCCAGTTTTGCCATTTGTCAGCTGCATGTCTTTGCACAAATTACTCAACCCTCTCCAAACCTCAGTTTCGCCCTCATTCAGGAAAATATGAAGAGTAACATCTGCCCTACATATTTCACAGGTTATTATATCAAATAAGACATCACACAAAAGTGCTCAGTAAGATACTAAATCTAAAAAATACTAAATCTTTTAGCTACAGAGTAAAACTTTTACTGAACAAATTGATGAGATTATATTGGTAATATGCTACTCAGACTTTTTGACTTTAAAACAGACATGTAACACATTTTTCATTATGTTTGCAAAAGTAGACAACTAACTCTGTTATGACTTAGAAAGGGTCATAAGTTTTCAGAAATATATGAAACTATATTTGAATTTATAAGTATTTCCAAGACAATTTTTTTTTTTTCGTCTTTTTGCCATTTCTTGGGCCGCTCCCACGGCATATGGAGGTTCCCAGGCTAGGGATCTAATCGGAGCTGTAGCAGCCAGCCCACGCCAGAGCCACAGCAATGCGGGATCCGAGCCGCGTCTGCAACCTACACCACAGCTCATGGCAACACCGGATCCTTAACCCCTGAGCAAGGCCAGGGATGGAACGCGAAACCTCATGGTTCCTAGTCGGACTCACTGACCACTGCGCCATGACGGGAACTCCCCAAGACAATATTTTTAAAGAACATGTTATTTTGATACTACTGGAAAAATGAAAAAGAACTCTATCAAATTAATAAAGCATTTCAGAACAGTGCCTAGTGCAAGGGAAGAACTCCCTTTCGTAACATGTAACAGTAATAGTAACATGTCTTGCTACTATTATTACTATTATTATTATTGTTATTGCTACTGACAACTTTAATGATACATAATTTTTAAAAGCCTCTAACCAATATTCTACGTTTCAAATATTTATCATTAAAAACTCATTTATCTATTTTCTATAGTTTAAAGGAAGTTTTGTGTCTGGCATTTATATTACCATTTTCCACTAACCATATTTTATACACACTTCTTACAACACAAATGCTCACAAGAAGCATGAGTTCACACTGGCAACCTCTACCTGGAATATTTCTCTAAGAAAATCCTGTTTTGAGTTCTATAAACCAAATGTCCATTATAATTAAATACAAAGCTAGGTCATTTTCTGAAAAACATCACTATAAACACAAATTTATCTTTCAGGATCTGAGTTCAAACCAAAGTAAAATGAGGCTTAAGTATTTCCACATGCTGCATATCAGTTATAGTGGAGGCGTTAGTGTTTTTATTCTAAACAAAGAAATCTACATATTGTTTTAAAAAAAAATCTTGGAGATGAGAAGGAAGTAGTTTCAGATTAAGTTATTTAATAGGAGTAGAATTTGGGAGGAAGGGAAGGAGTAAGTGAAAAGAGATAAGATTGGAGAAGTCAGCAGATCATTAATAACCTTGTAAGAAATAATTAGTATTTTGAACTTCTCCCTGAATGAGTGGCAAATCAGTCACTTAAGGACTTTAAATTTGGGAATAATAGCACCATTAGATTTGCATCTTGTAAGTAGTTTGGCTGAAGAGTGGAAAAAGGCTACAAACACTGGAGAAGAGAATACCTGGTGGGAGAATACCAGAACAATCTAGAAAAAATATGGCCACCTGAAAGAGGAAAGTAGCAGTAGGATAGAAATAAATCATTTTAGGAGACAACAGACAGGATCTGGCAACTGACTGAATGTAAGATTAAGAAGGCAGATACCGAGATTTCTGGCTTAATCCGAGACAGGATAACGGAAACAATCACTGATTCCTGATTAGAGGAAATGAAGAGCAAGTGAGAGCAAAGAGGGGAAAAGAATATAGATAAAGATAGGGTGATCTTGAAATATCTCTGATATATACACATGGAAATGCCTAGTAAGGTGGCTGGTTGTGAAAGCCTGAAGCTCAGAGGCAAGTTTTCATATGGAAAAATGAAAGTTATCAACATACAAATGATAAACTCCTAGAAAAAATACAAGCTTAAGAAGGCACCAAAGAACACATGGGCGGGGGGGCGCATTTCCATTTAAAGAGGAAAAAGAGGCAGAAAAGGAGCCTAAGAAGAAACAACTATATATGCTCTGAGTACTGTCACAGAAACCAAGAGAAGACAATTTGAGAAATGTTAAGTACTTCTGAACATTCAATAAAATGACAGTGTTAGCTACAATGTCAGCATCACCTTGAAGCCAGCAGTGTTGGCTGAGTGATGGGAGAGAACAGATTACAGTGTATTGAATAGAAAAGAAGTCTGGGGCTTTGTTTTGCTGGGGGGAGGGGGGGCAGAAGGTAGAGAATTGAGATTTCTTTCTAGGGGTAATTTGGTTATTTGTTTTAGGTGAGATAGAACAAATTTAGCAAGATGAGAATCAGAATTAAAAGAAAGATTAAAAGGCAGGAAGGAGAGAATGAGATCCAAAGCACAGCTAGAGAATCAGGCTCAGACAGAATGATGGGCATCTCATCCACGGAAACAGAAGGAAAGGGAAGAACAAATGGTACAGAGGAGATAAGCTGGTGAGTCAAATAACAGGAAATTTAAAGGATCTCCTTTTGATGGCTTCTATTTTCTCATGAAGTAGGAAGACCATCTGTGGAGAATATTTTATTACTGAAGTTTAAAGGAAGAAAAAAAATATTTAAAATAGCCCTTATGGAGAATGAAAGAATTTCTCTGCAGCCCTGACAACTCTTGAAGGTACTAGAGAACATAAACTCTTAGTACCACTAACGGAGGCAGTTGATTTTTCTCCATCAGTGCTCAACAAACACCTTTTGTCCAAGCACAGGGACCCCAAATCTTGGTTTTGCCAGATGCATGACAGAAATTCAACAGAGCAAGTAAACTGAAAATTCGGGCAAGGGCTTTGAAGTGATGTCCAATGGATTTTTGGCCCACTTATAAAGGAAGCATTTGGTGGAAAGAGGTGTCAAGGAACTGCGGATCTTAAAAGCAACAATGTTCAAAATCACTCATTGAGAAATGCAAATCAAAACCACTATGAGGTACCACCCTACACCAGCCAGAATGACCATCATCAAAAAGTCTACAAACAGTAAGTGCTGGAGAGGGTGTGGAGAAAAAGGAAGCCTAGTACACTGTTGGTGGGATTGTAAATTGGTGCAACCACTGTGGAAAACAGTATGGAGATTCCTCAGAAAACTACAAACAGAACTACCATTTGATCCAGAAATCCTACTCCTGGGCATCTATCCAGAGAAAACCATGACTCGAAAAGACACATGTACTCCAATGTTCATTGCAGCACTATTTTCAATAGCCAAAACATGGAAACAACCTAAATGCCCATTGACAGAGAAGTGGCTCAAGAAGATGTGGTCCATATACACAATGGAATATTACTCAGCCATTAAAAGGAACAAAATACCAGCATTTTTAGCAACATGGATGGACCTAGAAATTATCATGCTAAGTGAAGGCAGTCAGACAATGAGACACCAATATCAAATGCTTTCACTGACATGTGGAATCTGAAAAAAGGACATAATGAACTTCTTTGAAGAACAGATACTGACTCACAGACTGAAAAACTTATGGTTTCCAAAGATGTCAGTTTGGGAGGTAGGGGGATGCACTGGGGTTGTGGGATAGAAATCCTATAAAACTGGATTGTGATGATCATTGTACAATTATAAATGTAATAAACTCATTGAATAATTAAAAAAAAGAGATGAGTGGGTAAAACAGATGCATATACATGCAATGGACTATTAATCATCAAAAAGAATGGAATCTTGCTATTTGCGACAACATGAATAGACCTAGATGGTATTACGCTAAGTGAAATAAGTTAGAGAAAGGCAAGGACTGTATGATTTCATTATATGTGGAATCTAAAAAACAAATCAATAAATATAACAAAACAGAAAGAGAGTCATAGATGCATAAGTCATTGCCAGAGAGAGGAGGGTGGAGGGATGAGTGAAATAGGTGAGAAAGATTAAGAGGTACAAACTTACAGTTACAAAATAAATGGGTCACAGGAATGAAATACACCATGGGGAATATAGTAAATAAAGTAATGTAATTTCTTTGTATGTTAGATTTACCTACCATAAATTTATTGTGATGTTCATTTTGTAATATATACAAAAATACTGAATCCCTATGTTGTGCACTCAGAATTAACAAATTAGCATTGTAGGTCAGTCATCCTTAAAAAACAAACTCGTAGAAAAAGAGATCACATTTACGGGATACCAGAGGTGGGGCTGGGGAACTGGATGAAGGTGGTCAAACGGCACTATCCAGCTATGAGACAAGTAAGTACTAGGGATGTAACGTACAATATGATTCACACACTTTATACTTCTATACGTTGTATGTAAAAGTTGTTGACAGAGTAAATCCTGAGTTCTCATCACAAGTAAGAAATTTTTTTCTTTTCTTTTATATCTATATGAGATGACAGATATTCACTAATTTTTTGTGGTGATCATTTCATGATACATGTAAATCAAATCATTATGCTTTACGCATTAAACTTATTTCAGTGCTATATGCCAATTATATCTCGATAAAACTGGAAGAAAAAATAAAATAAAATAAAATAAAACAACAATGAATAGTTTTAGTAAAAGGATAAAGGATAGGTGTCAGGAGCAAGATGTTTAAATTAATGATCTCAAAGGGAAAGCTGATTTGAGGCAATGGTGAGGTCCAGTAGCTTCGTGGGAATAAATAAATGGCTTAAGCGAAGATAAAGACCACTAAAGATGAGGGCACCATGTGAAGCCAGGGACCTGGGTACTCTGTTCACATAAACGCCAAATTCACCTGGAATGGTGGCACAACCTTGAAGGGAAAGGAAGACTGTAAGCCAGAAGCCTATGTCTTCAATAAGAAAAATATTATATAAATCCCAACTACCCAAGTCTCAACAACAGGAATTTTACCAGGAAAGCTTCACAGACACTGCAGTGTAGCAAAGGAAACCCCCGGTTTGGAGCTTTGCTGTTTTACAACACCTAGTAGAATGTGATAAGTAAAAAAATCTCATTAACCAAATAATCCCCTCCTTTAGACTTGATTCCTCATTTGTAAAATGAAGGGGTAGAACAAGAACCATTACCATTAAGTTAAGAGCCAATCCTCCTCCTCCCCGCAAAAAGGAGGCAGCTACCTTACAGATAAACTACCAGCTGGGAGTTAGACTTGCCATTTGATATAAAGTTTCCTAAAGACATAGTAAGTGCTATAGGCTCTGAGCTCAATATTGAAAAGAGACATAAAAATGAATACTATATAACTAAAGGTGATGGATGTTAACTAAATTTCTTGTGGTAATCATTTTGCAACATTTAAATAAGCCAAGACATTATGCTGTACACCCAAAACTTGTACAGTGCTGTATGTTAATCATATGTCAATAAAAATGAAAGGGGGAAAAATTACATTTAAACCATGTATCCCCCATTACCATAAAAACCAGGTTTTAGTCCCCCTACTTAAACTGAGACATAAAATAAAAAAAAAAAAAAGAATACTATATGGTCACAACTTTGGAGGAGCTCCTGGTCTGGTATATAATAAATAATCATAATACAAGAGATTATAACTACTTACAACAGAGATACATACAAAGTATTAGGTGAGAAAAAGAAGAGGAAGGATGTCATTGCCTGGGCTGAAGGAGGGGTAAGCAGGAATTAGAGAAGGCTTCACAGAGAAAATAAATTTAAGGTGAAAATTAAAGAATTAAAGCCCAGGAATGATTAACAACAGGTACTCAGGCTTGTTAATAATCAAATATTGAAATACATATAAAAACAAAGGGTGAAAATGGCTTTTTTACCTTCCAGACTGGGCAAATAACATAAAAGGCTGATGATATTAAGACTAACAAAGGAGTTCCCACAGTGGCGAAGCGGAAACAAATCTGACTAGGAACCACGAGGATGCGGGTTCGATCCCTGGCCTCGCTCCGTGGGTTAAGGATCTGGCGTTGCTGTGAGCTGTGGTGTAGCTCACAGATGCGGCTGGGATCTGGTGTTGCTGTGGCTGTGGTGTAGGCCAGTGGCTACAGCTCCGATTCCACCCCTAGCCTGGGAACCTCCATGTGCCACGGGTACAGCCCTAAAAAGACAAAAAGGGAAAAAAAAAAAAAAAAAGACTAACAAAGACATGGGATTATGTGTACCCTCATCAGTATTGGGAGTGTTCAATTTGCTGTAGCCTTTAAAAAAAGGCAATACAGATTATTTTGGAATTTTGAACATGTATACTTTAATAATTCCACTTCTAGAAATCTACAAAAACATTCACATATACGTACAAAAATATTTAAAATGATGTTCACTGCACAATGTTTATATTAGAAGAAAATCTAAATGTCTATCAATATTGGAAGAGTAAAATAAATTTTATCAAAACTAGATAATGGAACACCCTACATACACCTCTTAAAGAGAACTTGGTGAATTATGACTAGGCAACCTCCAAGATAAATGAGAAAAAGCAAATACAGAACAACAGATACAGCAGAGCTACATTTTGGTCAAAAAAAAAGAAGACAAATATTCACAAGGGAAGAAAAAGGAAAGTGAAACACCAACAGGTTGTTACATGAACAAAAAATGGAAAGTGATACAAAGATGTGTTATAATGTGGCCTGTCTCAGAAGATCGAGATCAAAGAGAGAGGGCTAAGAAGAGAACTCCATTTACTTTTGTAATTTTTAATTTCTTAGACATGTATTACTTTTACAGTTAAAAAATGAAGTTTGGGGAGTTCCCATCATGGCACAGCAGAAACAAATCCAACTAGAAATCATGAGGGTGTGGGTTTGATCCCTGGCCTCACTGGGTGCATTAAGGATGCAACACTGTCATGAGCTGTGGTGTAGGTTGCAGACACAGCTCAGATTCCGCGCTGCTGTGGCTGCGGTGTAGGCTGCCAGCTATAGCTCCGCTTAGACACCTAACCTGGGAACTTCCATATGCCACAGGTGCAGCTGTAAAAAGCAAAAAAAAAAAAAAAAAAAGAAGTTTGTTTTGTTTGGCTTTTTGTAAACTGACAAAGCAGAGGAGAGGGAATATTCCAGGCAGAGACAAAAGCTCTAAAACAACATGATATACTCAGTTATCAGTGGAAGGATAACTGTCCTCTACTCACTCTCTTCTCACATCTCTGAAGATAAGCCTCTATCCCCAAAAGCCCATCATCTGCGAACCATAAAATCCCACTAAGACTTTGCCCTGTTATTAGAGAGACAGGCACCTAAGCAGAGAACTCAACCACAAGACAGAAAACAGTTTATGCCGAGGTCTCTATATTCCAAGAAAAAGCAATGAAATATAAAAAAAGCAAAGAAAAGAAAATCCATTTCCTAATCCATAAATGCCACAACAGGAAATCGTGTAATGTACCAACCTAACAGTGGCTACCAACAGGACTCTCCCCATATTCATTTCTAGTCTTCCCAGCTTGGAGAAATACAAATCTCATTTCATGAGGTTATTAAATGGTTGACAATAGACTTATGTAATAAGACTCAGCTCTGTTACCGGATCCTAAATCCCAAACTCAGCTTTGAAATTACAAGACCCAAGAAAATCAAATAATAATTACTGATAACCAGCCATCAATGCAGGATGATCATACCATATACTATTATGATACCTGCATATATTTTTCTATATGATAAAGTTATAATTACCCTAATATACCTAAAGACCAGAATCTATATCAGAGTAATACAATGTAACATCTGTAGTTTGCATCTTCCAAACTATTCTCCATAGCTGTTCCTAAAGGTTTTTTTTTGTCTTTTGCCATTTTCTTGGGCGGCTCCCACGGCATGGAGGTTCCAAGGCTAGGGGTCAAATCGGAGCTGTAGCCGCCAGCCTATACCACAGCCACAGCAACGTGGGATCCGAGCCACGTCTGCGATCTACACCACAGCTCACAGCAACGCCGGATCCTTAACCCACTGAGCAAGGCCAGGGCTCGAACCCACAACCTCAAGGTTCATAGTCAGATTCGTTAACCACTGAGCCATGACGGGAACTCCCAAGTTATTTTTGTTACTAAATGTAAACCAAAATTTGCTAAATTCAAGCCACAGATAGGAACCTAAATGTTCATGTAAACCTCATATAAAACATAATTAAAATTTTTGCCAGTGAATAATACAATGATTAAATAATTCTGTCATGACTCTTCCTCATATATTTAATTCTGTCATGACTCTTCCTCATATATTTCAGGATTTCTGAAATTTCATATCACAAAAGAACACTACTCTGTTTTAACAGTTCAAATCATACCTACTGAAAAAAAAAATCACTTGAGAAGTGACATTTGCACTGCAATAATGTCATCCAAAAAGTGAATATAAGCAAATATTCACCCAATACAACAAATTATCCTCGTTAAATTAAAAGATGAAAATGCCTACTAATTTTCATTAACTGATTTAATATTTATAGACTGGGTACAAATTAATACGCTGCCTTTTTTGGAAAACACAGGCTAACATCAGCAGACTGATTCTGTATGCACATACCTTCCTGAAGATACAGATATATACAACATAGGCTCTTTTAGACACAGTTCAACTGCCTGTAAAAAAGCTAAAGTTCTGAACAGTTTACAGAACACTAGCAGATAGTTACTCACTGAATTAAATCTCCATATAGACAGAGAAAGTCTAACAGACATTTAATTAATTAATACCAGTCTTCTAACTCTAAATCCAGTGTTCTTTCCACATACTACTCTACATCTCTTTTAAAACTATGCTGGAAAATAATCTATCCATTTCATTTTTTCCCACCTTTACTAACTTAGAAAAACACAAAAAAACTCTTAAGGAAAAAATTCATTTGTATTTTCAATGTATTAATACAGGTTAAACAGGATCCACCTTATGGACTTACTTTAATGGAATTTTACTTATAGAAAATAATTTGAAATAAGCAAGACATTGTCCATATTTTTTAAACCTTTATTTCACATATTTGTTAACTTGAGCCAAACTGAAAAATTCTGTTGATAAGTGAGGACAAGAAGCACAGTAAAACACTACGCTAGGGATGTACACTCTCCACGTCATCTTGGAAAACAAAACTTCCTTATGCGAAAACTTACAACAATCCCCTCCCCCCAACCTCCCCGAAAAATCAGGAATTAACTTCTTTAAAAATGTATTCAGTGTTTTACTTTATGACTTCCCTGTGAAGGAAATTTCATTAAGCCAATTTTGTACTAGAGTTTCCTTTTATTACTTCTAAATTTAGTTTTATTTGTATCATCCGCTGTTTTCCTATTATAGAAATGTCTCAAATGTGGAAAACAAATATTTTCAGTATTGCCTTCAAAATTTGTAATTGTAGGAGTTCCCGTCGTGGCGCAGTGGTCAACGAGTCCGACTAGGAACCATGAGGTTGCGGGTTCGGTCCCCGGCCTTGCTCAGTGGGTTGAGGATCCCGCGTTGCCATGAGCTGTAGTGTAGGTTGCAGAAGTGGCTCGGACCCCACGTTGCTGTGGCTCTAGAGTGGGCCAGTGGCTATGGCTCCGATTAGACCCCTAGCCTGGAAACTCCATATGCCGCGGGAGCAGCCCAAGAAATGGCAAAAAGACAAAAAATAAATAAATAAATAAAATTTGTAATTGTAGGAGTTCCCTTTGCGGCTCAGGGGTAACAAACCCCCTAGTATTCATGAGGATGTGGGTTCAATCCTTAGCCCTGCTCTGTGGGTCAAAGACCCAGCATTGCTGAGAGCTGTGGTGTAGGTCACAGACAGCTCAGATCCTGTGTTGCTATGGCTGTGGTGCAGGCCGGCAGCTGTAGCTCAGCCTGGGAACTTCCACATGCCGTGGGTGCAGCCCTAAAAAACAGAGAAAAAGAAATTTTTTTTAAATTTGTAATTGTACAACTTCCCCTTTTATACAAAAACATATGCTTGGAGCAGAAATTGTTTTTCAGAACTATCAGCAGAATCCTTGAGTTTTCTCATCGTTTTATAATGTAATAACTTACTTTTGTGACTAAATTTTTTCATTAGCCTGAATATAACATTAACAAAACACATTATGCTCTAATTTTGTATTTTGCAGTCATGAATTATATACTACACTTAAGCTACAGTCAAAAATAATGCCTTAGAATGTTTTTTCATAGACATGGCATAAGGAATCATGAAGTCTTTCCTTTTTTTAATTTTTTTTTATTTTGGTCTTTTTGCCACTTCTTGGGCCACTCCTGCGGCATACGGAGGTTCCCAGGCTAGGAGTCGAATCAGAACTGTAGCTGCTGGCCTACACCACAGTCACAGCAACATGGGATCCGAGCTGCATCTGCAACCTACACCACAGCTCACAGCAACATGGGATCCTTAACCCTCTGAGCAAGGCCAGGGATCGAACCCGCCACCTCATGGTTCCTAGTCGGATTCGTTAACTACTGAGCCACAATGGGAAATCCCATGAAGTCTTAATTAAACTGCATTTTGTCAAACACTTAGAAATGCTGAGGCATCTTATACAATACTGAGGTATTAAGGAATAGAGATTCTAATCACTAGTTGTAAAATGTTTTTAAATCAGAACAACACTTGGAATGAAATTTAATAAATCATACCTAACAAACTTCTAAAGACATCTGAACAAGTATATTAAGTCAGCGAAAGAAGGGCCACTCAATTTCAGATTTGTTTCACATTTATAATTATCCTTCTATTAAGAAATAATTTGGAAAGGATGGATACATTTTAAAAGATAAACTGTCATAAATTTTTAGGGCTTTAAAGATACTCTTGTTTGTGTATCACCCTAGTTCCATAAATATTAATTAACTGTGCCTTGGCCACAATTATGCAGTTTTATTAGCCACCAGATAAAATCTATAAAAAGAGAGTTGCTAAGATTTCAAATACTAAAAGAAAAAAAAAAAGACAAAAATCACAACTCTATTCCTCTAAGAGTTGTAACTGTTACCACAAGAATCAATAAATGCAAATTGTAATTTTCAAATTTCTAAAATATGCATACTTCTTAAGCACAAAAATTAAAACAGCCTAAAAAAAAAAGATCTGATATACAAATACTTTAATGAATGAAAGATACAGCCACCTTATCCACTGCCTTATTCACAAACCCAGAATCATCTGGGTTTCTCCAGGGATTTTTTTGTTTTTGTTTTTTGGTCTGTTTAGGGCCGCACCTGCAGCATATGGAATTTCCCAGGATAGAAGTCAAATCGGAGCTGTAGCCACTGGCCTACAACACAGTCACAGAAACGTCAGATCTGAGCCGAGTCTGCAACCTCCGCTGCAGCTCAAGGCAATGCCAGATCCTCAACCAGCTGAGTTAGGCCAGGGGTCGAACCTTTGTCCTCATGGATACTAGTCAGATTAGTTTCCACTGAGCCAGGATGGGAACTCTTCTCCAGCTTTTTTTTTTTTTTTTTTTTTTGTCTTTTCTTAGGGCCACACCTGCAGCATATGGAGGTTCCTAGGCTAGGGGTCCAATTGGAGCTATAGCTGCCAGTCTACACCACAGCCACAACAATGTGGGATCTGAGCCTTGTCTGTGACCTACACCACAGCTCACAGCAATGCCGGATCCTCAACCCACTGAGCGACGCCAGGGGTCGAACCTGCATCCTCACGGATGCTAGTCAGATGTGTTAATCACTGAGCCACAACGGGAACTCCCTTAATTTCTTTTATTACAGTTGATTTACATTGTTCTGTCAATTTCTGCTGTACAGCAAGTGACCCTGTCATACATCTATACACACTCTCCTCATATTTTCATCATGTTCCATCACAAGTAACTGGATATAGCTCCCCATGCTATACAGTAGGACCTCATTGTTTTATCCATTCTAAGTGTAAAAGTTTGCATCTATTAACCCCAAACTCCCAGTCCATCCCACTCCCTTTCCTTCCCCTTGACAACCACAAGTCTGCTGTCCATGTCTGTGAGTCTGCTTCTGTTCTGTGTAAGATAGGTTCATCTGTGCCATATTTTAGATTCCACATATAAGTGACATCATATGGTATCTTTCTCTTTCTGACTGACTTCATTTAGTAGGAGAATCTCTAGTTCCATTCGGGTTGCTGCAAATGGCATAATCTTGTTCTTTTTCATGGCTGAGTAGCATTCTACAGTGTATAAGTACCACATCTTCTTAATCCATTCATCTGTTGATGGACATTTAGGTTGTTTCCATGTCTTGGCTACTGTGAATTGTGTTGCAATGAACACAGGGGTACATGTATCTTTCTAAATGAAAGTTTTGTCCAGATATATACCCAGGAGTGGAACTACTGGATCATATGGTAGTTCCATAATTTAGTTTTCTGAGGAACCTCCATACTGTTTTCCATAGTGGTTGTACCAATGTACATTCTCACCAACAGTGCAGGAGGGTTCCCTTTTCCCCATACCCTCTCTGGCATTTGTTACTTGTAGTCTTATTAATGATAGCCTTTCTGACTGGTGTGAGATGATACCTCATTATAGTTTTGATTTGCATTTCTCTAATAATTAGAGATGTTGAGCATTTTTTTAATGTGCCTACTGGCCATCTGTATGTCTTCTTTGGATGGTTTTCTATAATTTTAAATAATGTGAAAAGAACTGCAAAGAATGTATTTGTGTGTGTGTGTGTATTTTTAAGTCTAAACAGTAACATGTTAATAAGATGACTATTACTTAACGTAACCAATAACATGAAGGCTGCTTTGAAAATGAAATTTCAAAATAGTTTAATATAAGAGTTTTGAATATTTCACATTTTTTTGCTTGTTTGTAGAGAAACCACAAAATAACTTCCAAATTATTTTATTGTTTTTTAAAAGACAGATACAATCACTGACCCATCCTGCTTCAGGTGTTAATTTTCTGAAGAACCATGCATTTTTAGTGAAATTTTTCTTCTCAAATTAAATCAACTGTCAAGGACTAAAAAAGAAAAAATTCTGTCACCATTTTCCCATCGTCATTTGTTAAATGTGAAACATCAAAATTACATATTTCTAGCACAATAAGTCTCTGTAGACTAGATTTCCCATAGAAGGATCAGAGGCAGCAATATTATTTCTACACTGAAATTTTATACTATGTATATTTTACCACAGTAATTGTTTTTCATTTCTATTTGGTATATCTTGTCTGATTCTCCCTTTAGAAAAGCTGAGAAAATTAAATTTTCTCCTAAAATAAGAAAAAGAAAAGCTTTGGTCTGATTCCTGTGCTGCTCTAAAAAAAGATATTAAAAGTGATGACTCTTGTTATCTGGCATCTCTCCATATGCCAGCCTTTTCCACAAATATAATTCTGTGTGCCAGAGATCTCAACTACTTGTTTTTGGGTTTTTTCAGTCAGGCAGTACAAGCAGCAACACCTATGGTGTTTCTCAAACTTCAACCTACAGATCATCTGCATCAGAAGCAACTGAGACACAGAAGTTTCCACGGTGGCTATGACACAGTGGGTTAAGAACCCGACTGCAGAGGTTCGGGTCACTGCAGAGGTGAAGGTTCGACCCCAGCCCAGCACAGTGGGTGAAAGGATCCAGGGTTGCCACAGCTGCAACACACATCGCAGCTGCAGCTCAGATTCAATCCCTCACCCACAAACTTCGATATGCCGCCAGTGTGACCATAAAAAGTAAGTAAATAAACTGAGATGCTTATTTAAATGCAAATTCCTGGCCCCCCTACAGACCATCTAAATCAGATCTCACACCATTTCCACCAAGCACCTTAGGTGTGATTCTAGCTTCCATTACATAATTCTGACTTTCTTCCTGCATTCAAGCCTCCATGAACCACAAATATAAGAGAAGAAAAAAAATTCCTCTTTTCCTCAGATATATTTTGGACTAATAGCCAATCTTTGAACATTGCACTACTCAGCTCTGTGGCTCCCACACTCATCTGCACGTGAAAATCAGGAACTTTGGATCCACAAGTCACATCACATACCTAATTATATAAGAATGTCTGGGGGTGGAATCCAGGCATGAAATATTTCTAAAAAAATCTCTACTTGAGGAATTCCCATCATGGCTTAGCAGTCAGTGAACCTGACTAGCATCCAGGAGGACGCAGGTTCAATCCCTGGCGTCGCTCAGAGAGTCAAGGACCCAGGGTCGCCATGAGCTGTGGTATAGGTCACAAACACAGCTCAGATCCCAAATTGCTGTGGCTGTGTCATAGGCCAGAGGCTAGTTTCAATTGGACCCCTGGCCTGGGAACCTCCATACACCATGGGTGCGGCTCTAAAAGATAAAAAGACAAAAAACAAACAAACAAACAAACAAACAAACCCCTACTTGAGTCTGATGTATAGCAAGATTTGGAAACCACTACCTTAGCTGTGGTTTAGCAGATACAAATGAGAAAAATCTTAACTAAAATGACCTCTAAAAGCCAAGACATAAACTATACTGGAATTAAGTTTCTAAATTTTCAGATGTATGTATACATTTTCTTTTATTTTAATCGAGTATGAAATTTTTTCAATGCAATTATTTAATTTAAGCTTAAGATTATCTTTTTGAAATAATGTAAAACTGAAGGATTGTTTTACACTGAATGCTACTAATACAGGATCATACTAGGCACCTAAAGTTCAAAGAAAAATTCATCATTATTTCATCTGCACACTAATATAAAAATTCAAAGCTTGTGTTTAAGATATTTAAAAGCAACTCCAAATACTCTGTTAACTCCAAATAATTTTTTCTAAATTTAGACTATTGTTGGAATATTGTTACTAACATTACATTTTACATTATCTTTCCCCAATTTCTGACTTAGTAGCTCATTTCCCTGAAAGAAGTCATAATTTTGACATCTTTTCCTCTATTCTTTACTAATCCCTCTAGTTGCTGGTTATATGACCTGTTAGCAGCCCTTGATGAAATCTAGTGGTCTATAAGGAAAATAAATGGTTAAATCTTAATTCTAGTAACAAAAGCAAACTAGTCACCATAACACATTTTTTTTTTTTTTTTTTGACTGTACCTGCAGCATGTGGAAATTCCCAGACTGGGACTGAACCCACACTATAGTTGGTGGCCTTAGCCACAGCTGTGGCAACGCCTGATCCTTAACCCAGTGCGCCACAAGGGAACTTCCTTAACACACCATTTTTAACCATTCAACTTCAACCTGAACTTTATTCACCATGTAACATGATAAATGATGGCCATATTACTTCAATGTATAAAAGTCTAAAGTGCCATGAACTGTAATTCTGTAATAAGTTATCCCAAAAAAGGTGAAGTATTTTTCAAAATCATACTAATGTTTGGATATTTAACACTTTAAATATTTTTGTAGGGTTTCAATATACAAAAACACACTTCACTACATCTTGTAGGCCTCAAAGTTCATGACAACTCTGCTAGTGCACTTTCCTCTTAGAAAAATAAATACCACCATAACCAAAAATTTTTTAAATTCATCTTTAACACATTAAAACATCTTAACTATTAAGAGAGCTATTTTCTAAATTTTCCTTTCACTGCTCAAAAAGTCCCATGTCTGGTTATCTTTAATAGAAACTCAAAAAAAAAAAAATCATCTAAACTAAAGCTAAAGGGAAAACTTCAATGTCAATAAGCATACTTTTAGTATGACTTCTAAAGGAATCACACTGAATACAAGGTGAAACAATAGGCTCCTTTCCTGATACAGAATACACACATAAGGCACCTACTGTTAAATCTGAAAAGATAACTGTATTTTGGTTAAGTTCCAAAACTTTGGACATAATGTAATCTCCAAAATCAACACCCAGTGACAACTGGGAACAAAAAGAGGCAACATTTGCATCCGATGTTAAACTCAGATGGGTACTCAAAATAGAAGCCAAAAGTCAAGTGTGATATATGACCTTTTAAATGCCAATAGTTAGTTATCCACCTTCCTAGGAACCAAGTTACTAAATTGATACTAGGAATTGTTTCCTAATATCTGCATTAACAGAAAAGTATAAAGATGAATGTTGAGTCACAAGAGAGAAATAAGTTTATGCCCTTATTAAAGATGCTCAAAATAATCAAAAAAGGAAAGATGAGTACAGAGCAGAATGGGAAAATGTTTAAAGGCCAACTGTGTAAGTCAGAAGTACTTCAATTTTATTTGTAACTTAGAAATAACTCAACTAGTAGAGACTCCACTGCCATTACAAGGCCTACACAGCCCAACAAGGTTCATTCATTACTTGGAAGAAAAAGGTACCAAAACAAGGTTTAAAAAAAAAAATGCCTTTTTTAGTATAAATTAGTCTTTCAGGTGGACACACTAGTCCATAGGATAATTCCACCTAAAAAGGGCTCTGATCTACATTTAATTGCATTCTACTTTTAAACATTGGAATTGGTCTATGATACACCAAATGGAAGTACTTTTACTAGACCATACTCATGGTACATTAGTAAAATTCGAAACAAAAAGCAAGGAATTCCCATTATGGCTCAGCAGAAACGAATCTGACTAGTGTCCATGAGGACGCAGGTTCAATCCCTGGCCTCGCTCAATGAGTTAAGGATCCGCATTGCTGTGAGCTGTGGTATAGGTCACAGATGCAGCTTGGATATGACATTGCTGTGATTGAGGCAGAGGCTGGCAGCTATAGCTCTGACTGGACCCCTTGCCTGGGAACCTCCATATGCTGTGGCCCTAAAAAGACCAAAAAAACAAGCAAAATTAACAAGCATATGAAATAATGCTCAGCATCATTTATCATCAGTTAAAACTCACTACAATGGCTATAATCACAAAGATCACACCCAGTGTTCTCGGGGGATGTAAAAAAAAAACAAAACCCTTATACATCGCTGGTGGGAATATAAAATGGTGCAGCAACTTTGGAAAACATTTTGTTCATTTCTTAAAAGTTAAGCATAAGCATATGACCCAGCAATCCCACTCCCTGAAATCTAACCAAGAGAAATAAAAACATTAAGGTGAACCCACAAACAAAATGTGGTATATCTATACAATGGAATACTGCTCAGCAGTTAAAAAGAACAAGATATTGATATATAACATAAACGAACCTCAAAAACATTACACCAGGTGAAAGAAGCCAGAACAAAGGACTGCATATCATGTGATTCTACCCGTATGGAATTTCCAGAAAAGAAAACATTCAGAAACAAAACGGAATCAATGGTTGGCTAGGGCAAGTAATCAGAATGCTTGGTAATATCCGAAAAATTTTCAAAACAGTCACTCATAACACTCTTGACTCCCAATCAAATTCTCTCATGCCCTTTGGCTTTATTTTTAATTCGGTTAACAAATACTGCCTTACAACTAGTAACAGCCAACATGCCATTTTAAGGAATTTCACCCTGTGAAGACACCACCAGCATTTCATCTGCCCTGACTCATGAAGCACTGCTTACACAGATATCACCTAGCTATACAAGAAAGAACTGGATATGTTTAATCAGAGAAAAGTTAGGGGGTAGAAGGAACAGAAGACATGATAAATGATAACGACTGTTCAGCCCATATGAACTGTTTTCCCTTCATGAAAAGCACTGAATAAATTAGCTTAAATACTTTCCATGACAAACTGCTTAAGCACAATCCAGAAAATATTCAAATCATAATTCACTTTTCCTGCCTGACTTCCAATTACTTTACCACGCAGACCCATCCTCTCCGCGTATACACATCCACTTATCTTTCTTCCCAAAGAAAGATAAGAAATAAGTGACAAGAATACACATCAAAACGTTTACTTGGGGCATACTTTAGTATCTGTTCAAGCGGGGATATATTTCTATAGGTTATCATTCCTGTTACTTAAAAAAAGAATTGTTTATTCAATAAATACTTACAGGACACAACAAAAGGAAGACAAAAAGACCAATGTCCTAAAAGAGCTTGTATTCTCTCCATTAAATAAACTCAAAAACCAAGAAGTATGTAAGACAACGCTTGCTATCTTAAGCATTCATTCCTCATCACAATCATCCAAGTAATTTAGATAATGCCAACCCTGGTCTCTCCATCTCTATCTAAGTATTAGGAGGCTCTGCTGTTCATTTCCATGGCGTTAAAAAAAAAAAAAAAATCCCAATAATGAAATGTTATAAATTAGTTCCAAGTCTATAATCTCTTGAAAATAAAGGAAATATCTATCAGTTGCTTTGTAAATAAAAATATCTGAAACTCTTTTAAAGAATAAAGGAAATCAGACATTGAGTACTAAGTGATCAGATAACCATAACCAAAAAATTTTAAAGCAGTTTAGATATCAGGTAGCAAAACAATTCATATCTTACAAAAATGAAGTAACAAACCATATAATCCTCAGAAACATTCCCCAAAAGATTACCAATGATGAACCAAAAATGAACCTCAATAAATCCTCTTTGTCTGTCTGTCTGTCTGTCTCTCTCTCACACACACACACAGAAATGCTAACTATCAGGACTCAAATTCTTTGTAAAAAGATAAGTGAGGGTCATCTGGGACACTCAATCACAGAATTTACAAATATATCTCTATAACCGAATCATGCTTTAAAGGGGGGTAAAAGTACAGATGATACAGATGAGAGGAAAGGAAAATGACTCCAATCAAGAATAAAGTGAGAAGGAGTTCTCATCATGGCTCGGCAGTTAACAAATCCAACCAGGATCCAAGAGGATACGGGTTCGACCCCTGGCCTTGCTCAGTGGATTAAGGATCCACTGTGGTGTAGGTTGCAGACACGGCTTGGATCTCGTGCTGCTGTGGCTGTGGCATAGGCTGGCAGCTGCAGCTCCGACTGGACTCCTAGCCTGGGAACTTACATATGCCATAGGTGCAGCCCTAAAAAGAGAAGAGAAAAAAAAAAAAGAATAAAGGAGAAAAGACAGTTTCGGTACAGTCCCAAATGCCACCATTATTTCACATCGATTTAAATATTAAGCTCCAGGAGTTCCCTAGGACTCAGCATGTTGAATGTTCAGCATTGTCACTGCTGTGGCTCAAGTCACAGCTGTGGCATGGGTTCAATCCTTGGCCCCAGAACTTCCACAACCCACAGCTACAGCCAATAAACAAATACATGTTAAGCTATAAAATAAGCTAAACTACCAATGGAAAATGTTATTTTGGTTTTTTTTTTTCCCAAAAGCTGTAATAAGTTGTTCTGAGTCATCCACATTCTCTTCACTAGTAATCCTTACAACAGCTCACATATATACATACATATATATATGTATGTATATATGAATGTAAGCACAGAACAGGATTTTTTCTTTTCTTTCTTTTTTTTTTTTTTTTTGGTCTTTTTAGGGCCATGCCTGCGGCATATGGAGGTTCCCAGGCTAGGGGTCAAATCAGAGCTGTTGCCACCGGCCTATGCCACAGCCATAGCCAAGTAGAATCCAAGCCGCATCTGCAACCCACACCACAGCTCACAGCAACACCAGATCCTTAACCCACTGAGCAAGGCCAGGGATTGAACCTGCATCCTCATGGATGCTTGCCGGGTTCGTTACCCACTAAGCCATGATGGAAACTCCCAGGATTTCTTAAGCATAGTTGTAGAGTTGTAACTTCCATGAAGAAACTCCAGAAGCTCAAATGGAGACCAAATCTCTAATTGTTATCCCCTCTCTTCCTCCAAGCACTACTCTCTGAATAGAAAGTTATATAATAATACAGAGACATAAACAGAGGCTCCCAATATTTTGGGAACTCTAATACTTAGACAAATGTCCCAATAGAATCTTTTATAACCCTACTTCATACTGTCCATCAGAATTCCAAATGAAATAAAAAATAATATTAAAAATAAAACCATTAGAGTACAAAAAGAAAATTTAGGTCTATTATATCATAATCTTGATAATGGAGAATGTCTTCTAAGCCAAAAATCACTCTACAGTGAGAAGATTAATAAATTGTGACTACATAAAAGCTATTACTCATTAAGTGTAAAAAATAATGACAAAGCACATGTATAGTATAATTTATAACAAAATGTTAAAGAATGGTTATATCTATGTGAGGAAACTATGTAGAAGTGTCACTTCCATTTATACCTTTCTTACTCTCTAAATTTTCTAAAATAAGAATATATTGCTTTTATAATTTAAAAAATAACAAATCTTGGGAGTTCCCGTCGTGGCTCAGCGATTAACGAATCCGACTGGGAACCATGAGGTTGCAGGTTCAATCTCTGGCCTTGCTCAGTGGGTTAAGGATCCAGCATTGCCATGAGCTGTGGTGTAGGTTGCAGACATGGCTTGGATCCTGTGTTGCTGTGGCTGTGATGTAGGCTGGCGGCTACAACTCCGATTAAACCCCTAGCCTGGGAACCTCCATATGCCACAGGAGCAGCCCTAGAAAAGGCGGAAAAAAAAAAAAAAATCTTTCTTTACTTCAAAAAATAAAACCTGTTTCCCTGTCTCAACCATGGTTGCCTATCCATTTCCCCCTTCAAGTAAAATGATAAAAATTAAAAAAGAATTTTGAAGACAGCATGGGTTAAACAGCGCCATTACTAAGGACTTGATGTAGCTACTGAGGTGGTAGAGATGCAAATAAAAAGTGTACCTATCAGTAAACTGATTTTCAAAAAAGGTGTCAAGGCAACCCAGTAAGAAAAGAAAAAAATTTTTTTGAAAATTGGTGCTGGTGACCATAGTCAACAATACCACATAGTATACGTGAAAGTTGCTAAGAAAGTAAATCTTTAATATTGTCAACATAACAACGACAACATGGTAATTATGTGAGGTAAAGGATGTGTTACCTAAACTTACTGTGGTAAACACTTGGCAATATATAAGTGTATTACTTGTACACCTTACACATACACAATCTTATATATTAATTATATCTCAATAAAGCTGGGGGGGGATGGTGCTGGATAGTCTAAAAAATTGGATTTGGGAAATATGAGGGAAGAAATGAACCTTGACTCCTAACTCAGACCAAAACTGGCTTAACATGTATCTTAGACCTAAAAGTTAAAATATAAAGTTTCTAAAAGGAAGTAAAGCACCATGTCTTGTGATATGAGGAGAGGCAACAGTTTTTAGGCAGAAAAAGCAATAACTACACAAAATGTGATGAAAAAAAAAAAAATAGATGCCACATGGAGTTCCTGTCGTGGTTCAGCAGTAAAGAACTCAACTAGTATCCATGAGGAACACGGCTTCAATCTCGGGCCTCACTCAGTGGGTTAAGAATTCAGCGCTGCCAGGAGCTGTAGTGTCAGTCACAGACATGGCTCAGATCTGGCGTTGCTGTGGCTGTGGTGTAGGCCGGCAGCTGCAGCTCTGATTCGACCCCTAGCCTGGGAACTTCCATATGCCATGGTTGTGGCCCTAAAAAGACCAAAAAAATAAAAATAATAAAATAATTTAAAAAAAAACAGACGCCACATATTTGACCAAAGAGCTGGTATCTAGGATATGTAAAAAACTTGTATAACTCAAAAATAAAGAAATAACACAATTTTTTTTTCAAATGGGCAAAAAATATGAACAGATGCTTCACAAGATATACAAATGGCATAAAAAGTGTATCACGGAGTTCCCGTCGTGGTGCAGTGGTTAACGAATCCGACTAAGAACCATGAGGTTGCGGGTTCGGTCCCTGGCCTTGCTCAGTGGGTTAAAGGATCCAGCGTTGCCGTGAGCTGTGGTGTAGGTTATAGACGCGGCTTGGATCCCCCGTTGCTGTGGCTCTGGCGTAGGCTGGTGGCTACAGCTCCGAATGGACCCCTAGCCTGGGAACCTCCATATGCCGCAGGAGCGGCCCAAGAAATGGCAAAAAGACAAAAAAAAAAAAAAAGTGTATCACTAGTCATTATAGAAATGCAAAGAAAAATCACAATGAGATACCACAACCCACCCAAAGAATGACTAAAATTTAAGACTCAGTGTTAGAAAGGAACTAGAACTCTTACAGGTCACTGTGGGAATGTAAAATGATTTGACTTCTTTGGGAAAACATCCAATAGTTTTTAAAAAACTAAACATACACCTAACCCTATGATACAGTAATTTAACTAGGTATTTAACTCAAGGGAAATGAAAACATGTCCTCACGAGATTTATTACAAGATTGATCATAGCGTGCTTTATTAAAAGTCAAAGTATACAATACAAAATAGCCAAAAACTGAAAACAGCCCAGGCATCCATCAACGGAAGATGACTAACAAATTGTGGTTTACATATGTGATGGAATATTACTCAACAACGAAAAAGAACAAACTGCTCATACACACAATAACATGGATGAATCTCAAAAACTATGCTCTACTTGGAGTTCCCATCGTGGCTCAGCAGAAACAAATCCGACTAGGGACCATAAGGTTGTGGGTTCGATTCCTGGCCTTGCTCAGTAGGTTGAGGATCCAGCGTTGCCTTGAGCTGTGGTGTAGGTCACAGATGCGGCTCCGATCTGGCATTGCCGTGTGGCTCTGGCATAGGCCAGCAGCTGTAGCTCAGATTAGACCCTAGCCTGGGAACCTCAATATGCCAGAGGTGTGGCCCTAAAAAGACAAAAGACAAAACAAACAAAAAACTCTGCTCAAGAAGCCAGAAGCCAGATAGAAAAGAGTACATACTATATAGGATTCCATTTACATCAAGTTCTAGAAAAGGCAATAGTAATCTTTAGTATCCCTCTCAAAAAAAAAAAAAAAAAAAAAAAAAAAAATCCAAGAGAATGGAGTATGGAATTAGCTGAAAAGGCAGGAGGGAGATTTCTAGGTTGGTAACAATTCCTACATCTTGATAGGGCTTTGAATTATGTGGGTGTGTGCACTTGCCAGTACCCGTCAATGTTATACTTAAGATTTGTGTTCAATGTATGTAAATTTTATCTTTTAAGAAAATTAAACAAGCACCATTTCATTAAGTAGAGTTCAGTATTTAAGAGGTTTAAAGAAGTGTACCACATCTGCAACTTACTTTAAATGAGTCAAAAACAAAAGATGTATTGATAGATGGATAAAGAGATATAATAAAGCAAATACAGAAAGCTTTTAATTAGTGGTGAGTATATGAATGTTTATTGTCAATTCTTTCAATTTCTCTACACCTTGAAATTGTCCGTAGTAAAACACTGGGGGGAAATTTAAGCTCTACTCATTACCTTGGTCAATCTTAAAACCCAACAATTCCACTCCTAGATATATATCCTAGCCTATAGAAACTTCACATGGGCTCCAAGAATGATCACATTTCCCATGACGGCAAAAAATAAGTAAAAAATGATCTGAGCATCCATCAAGTAGATTGGAACAATACAGTATGGTTGCAGCAGAAATTAATAAACCACAAAATTTTGAGTGAAAAAGCAAGTCACAAAAGAATATATACAAATATTAACCTTCTATAAAGCTTAAAAGAAAACAAATAAAGCTAAACAATATTGTTTAGGGACACATACAGATGTGGTAATCTATGAAAAAAGGCAAGGAAATGATTTAAAAAAAAAAGTTCCATGTAGCAGATGGGAGAGGATGCAGGAAGACTGAATTCAGCAGCAGTAACACTTGTAACTTCAATAGGCAAGTGTTCTTTTCATTAATTTGAGGAGTGATTTCACGAATGTTTCTTTTTTATGCGCCATCTTCATATTTGCATGCTTTATTCTCTTAGTATGTTTAGAATATTTCAGAATTTGAAATGGGAAATGCTATCTGATCGGGATTCAACCAAAACAATGACAAAAACAACTTAGACTTTTAAGATAATTATACACTATTTCCTTACAATTATTTAAGGTGTATATATGTCAAGGTTTCCTTACTTAGTCTATGTTGGCTTTACCTTGGGGCAAGATGTTTCTGAATTTAGAATTTCTGGATTTTAGAACAGTAATAAAATACACATACTATATACAGTATATTCTCCAAAACCCTCTTGGTAATCTAGGGTAGCACCCTGAAATCAAACACTAATTATTTCTCCAGGGAAAGCTATTATTACTATTTACACTGAGAGAAATGAACTGACTAAAATACTGTAATATCAGATCACGTCAGAGGTTACATCAAATAAATTTTACCAAAAACTTGGTTTTCAGAGCTCTTTTTATATCAGAACTGTGGGTGAGGGACTGTGTATCTGTACTTTCAAAAGGATTCAACTTCATCCAACTAGTAAGTTCCATACACTACTTTTTTAAACTTCTGTAGCTAATTCATTTTCTTTTCTTTTCTTTCCTTTTTTTTTTTTTTTGTCTTTTTGCTATTTCTTGGGCCGCTCCCACAGCATATGGAGGTTCCCAGACTAGGGGTCCAATCGGAGCTGTAGCCGCCAGCCTACGCCAGAGCCATAGCAATTCGGGATTTGAGCCACATCTGCAACCTACGCCACAGCTCATGGCAACGCTGGATTCTTAGCCCACTGAGCAAGGCCAGGGATTGAACCCGCAACCTCATGGTTCCTAGTCGGATTCGTTAACCACTGAGCCATGACAGGAACTCAGCTAATTCATTTTCTTTAAAGACTTCCTGACCATGGAGTTCCCGTTGCAGCTCAGCTGTAATGAACCAGACTAGTATCCATGAGGATGTGGGTTTGATCCCTGGTCCCACTCAGTGGGTCAAGGATCCCACACTGCTGTGAGCAATGGTGTAGGTCACAAACCCAGCTGGGATCCTAGGCTGCTGTGTCTGTGGCGTAGGCCAGCAGCTGCAGCTCTGATTTGACCCTCTAGCCTGGGAACTTCCATAAAGTTCCCTAAAAAGACAAAAAAAAAAAAGACTTTCTGACTATTAAAATGAAAGTTTTAAAGTAACATAATACCATTTATGTTCTAAATACCCACCCTTTATTTCACAAAAGAAAAACACATATAAAACTTTTTTTATTCAATTCTTATTCTATTTCACTTTTGTATCTTTATCACATTCACACTTGTTACACAGTGGGAGGAAAATGCACAATTTTATTTCATTTTATTTTGCTTTTTAGGGTTGCACGTGCAGCATATGGAAGTTCCCAAGCTAGAGGTCAAATCAGAGCTGCAGCTGCCAGCCTACACAGATAGGGCCCAGCAACAGAGGATTCAAGCCAAGACTGGGACCTACACCACAGCTCACGGCAATGCTGGCTCCTTAACCCACTGAGTGAGGTCAGGAATTGAACCTACATCTTCATGGATACTAGTTGGGTTTGTAACCCACTGAGCCACAACAGCAACTCCTCATGATTTCATTTTAAATAGGCAAATAACCAGCACTAAGCTGAAAGTCTGAGCACTGTGACATTCAACAAAATGAATCAAAGTATTTTGTGTTCTAAGTCAATGAAAATCATAAATGAAATTTTAATCACTGTTCCCCATCAACACCAGTCTTAAGGAACAGTTTACTTAAGTCTGAATCCCATTAGGTTATTATAACCACTTACTCTTTTAAAAAATAAATCAAAACATAAAAGCACAGGGAGTTCCCATCGTGGCACAGTGGAAACAAATCCAACTAGTATCCATGAGGTTGTGGGTTCGATCCCTGGCCTCGCTTAGTGGGCTGAGGATGCGGCGTCACCGTGAGCTGTGGTGTAGGTGGCAGACCCGACTCGGATCCCGAGTTATTGTGGCTGTGGAGTAGGCTGGCAGCTGTAGCTCTGATCTGACTCCTAGCCTGGGAAACTCCATACACCACAGATGCGCCCTAAAAAGTGAAAGAAAAAAAAAAAAAAACACACAAAAACACAGACCTTTAGAAAGACATCTCTCCAGCATAATAAAGGAGAATTCTTTTTAGCATAATATACTAGTAAGCAGTATGAAAAGCTTAGTTTTGACAACAAAACATGGGTATTTAACCGTAAGTTTCAATCACTGCAAAAGTATCTACTTAAGACCCTTCCCTCCAAAAAACAGTATTACAGAAACAAACCGCTCTGGAAACTCTATTTTTAAATGATACCAAGCACTCACAATCTACAACCACAAAAGGGATACATTTTCTTCAGATTAACTTTAAGGACCCATAGAAAGCCTCCATAAAATGAGCCTCTGAAGAGAAAAAAGACAATTTAAATTTAGTCTCTATGCTGACACAATCTTGTTGTGAGCCACACGGGAAGTCCTATGCTGACACAATCTTGGAACCCAGCTCTATCTATCTACGCTTGATGATTGCTAGCACTTTTCCAATGACACATTCGAAAGACAATGCTACTCATTTAAAACTGCATAGCAAGAAACAGTTGCCAATAAAACCACAAAGAAAATTTAAAGCTATTACCTAAAAACATACTAAATGCACACAAAAGTAAGCCAAATTTAAGGAGCACTATCATGTACCAAGCACTGAACTAAGCATTTTATATGTTATCTCACATAAGATTTTTTCCAACAGTTTTACCTTCCAGGTCTAGCCTACAGTAACTTTACTATGATAACCACTATGCAGTAACTTCTGGTATACTTCATCTTATTTTTGTCATCTTGGGCAATATACACTTTTAAATGGTACTTTCTAAACTGCTGAATAAGTAAGATTTATGATTGTGTTTTCATCAAATTATAGTTAAATAAGTTTTCTCTGTTAAAGAAAAAATATTTATTTTTTTATAATATACCAAAAGAAATGCCATACAGAGTAAAACAATGATCAATTGTGACACGCAGGCTAAACTGTGAGGTTTCAAATCTTTAAAGTGATCCTCATCATTATTTCATCAAAATTTTGGGAAATGTGTTTCTATAAACTCTTTTAAAGATTATTTTAAGGAATTTCTGATTGAAAAGATGAAAAAGTCCTGGAGATGGATAGTGGTGATAGTTGCACAATAATGTAAATGCAACCAATACCACTGAATTATACACTTGAAAATGGTTAAAATGGTAAATTTTATGTTATGTATGTTACCACAATTCAAAAAATTAATTCACTTTACTTCATACAGTGAAATACACATGACTTAAAGCTAACTTACTACACCGTGGTTTTTAAAAAATCTTCACCTCCTCATCTTGCAACAGAAGAACCAGCAACCTCAAAACCTCTAGGAGTAAAGGACAATTTTTGGCCTGATAAGATTTACTACAACTCAGCATCATAATAGTTAATCAGGTAAAAACAAAATCTGCCCAGTTAGCAAGCAGCATGTGATGTCATACCAGTAATATGTTACCTTAATAAAGGTGCAAAGTGCCTTGGCTGTATTAGGCACTCAATAAATGAATGGACCAGACTGCTGCTGAGCATGTGTAATACTTCATTTTTAAAAACAGCCTTCATCTTAATAACTTAGAAAATATTTCAGTAAGAAAAGAACATATGATCACTACCGTGTATAAATAAACTTAGGCACAGGCTCACAATAACTATGATTAACATTAATAAAGACTCAATAAATGAAAGTGAAGTGTGAAACACTTCTGAGATTTGAGCATAAACCTGATGAATATTTAAGATTTGCTGTACTATTTTTAACTGAACTTTCTGGCCTTAGGTCAAAGTTTTGCTAGCAAAATACCAAAGCGAAAATGCTGGGAGTGAAGCCCAGAGTCTCTGCTTTGGCCTAGGAAAAGCTGTGCCCTTCATGTAACCAATCCTACCCCCAACTGCAGACTTCTAAACACTGTTCAGGGTGTCACGATCCCATAAAAACATACGAAGAACACACTACTGTGGAAATTAGTAAAAGGAAGTGTCAACCACGGCGGCGAGAACAGAATACATCCCGACACTCTGTGCACTGTACAGAAAGACACTTTAGGCAGTTCTTGCACTTTGGCCAAAGAGCACTGAGTCACTCTGCAAATGATTCCAGAAACCTCAAAGGATAACCAACGGCTTCTGAAGAAAAGTCAGTCAGTCACTGGAGGAGGAAGGAGACACAGTTTTTCTCGCCGTATAATCACTAGATTTCTCCCATCAGGGAGGAGAACCGGACCGGAGTTCAGGTGGGGGAATAGCCACAGGATCCACGGCTCACCGATCCGAACTCTGGTCGTCCGGAGTGCATCTCACACCCAGAGCATCTCCTTTGCTTTCTTCGCTTCCCCGGGGTAAAAACCCACACCCCCTTTCCCCACAAATGCATCTCCACTGCCTGCTAACCGAAGTGTGGCTGAGATACAACAGTCGATCGTAACAAACGCAAGAAATAAACACGCATTCTCCAGGGCAGGTCTGACGCGTAAATCATGTTCCTTTCCTACACAAAGCCAACTAGCCCACTTTCCGCGGCTATTAATTTGGATTTCAAAGGCCCTCTCAAGAAAGAGGTACCATGAAAAGGACCGACGGATTCCACCCTACAATTCAATTCTTCAGCTCGGGCGCAATAATCTCGGAAATTAAATTTACCGAAACGAAATTAGAATGCACTAATTTGCAACTGTTAATATTCACACGCAAGTGAAAACAGAAGAACCTCAGCTGTGGGTTTCAGACTCCCCTCTTTGTCGCGTACCCCTGGTGGGTACTCCCCCACAGCGACAGCACCGGGTTTCTCCCCTGCGCGTCCCTCTTTCGAACCGCCCAGTCCGCTGTCGGGGGCAGCGCTCTGCCACCCACCTCCCCAGACCCAGAGGGCAGGCGGGAAGGAGAAGAGGGTGCTTCCTCCCAGCGCTCCGAGAAAGGCACAGCCTGGGATGACACCGGCTCCAGGAGCTAAAGGGGCAGGATCAAAGGTGGGTCTCTCCTCCCGGAACTTGGTCGCAGCAGTGTTCGCTCTCCGACCCGGGCCCCGGCCGCCGGAAGCTGGGCGGGGTGGGGCGAGACCTCCCCCACGGACCGACGGGCACACGGGGGAGTCCGCGGGGAGAGCGGTCAGCAGGGAGGGCTCCCGGGCGCCGGCCACCTACCAGCAAGCTCTCCACGTTGATGGGCGAGCGAGGGTCTCGGATCAGCGCCTCCAGTTTCCTCTGGCGACTCGCGCCCGCGCCGTCCCCCGACACGGCCTCGGGGGCGCCGGGCATTTTCCCCGTCGGCGGGGGCCGGCTCATGCCGCCGCCACCGCCGGGCCCGCACTCCCGTTCCCCGCGCTCCGGCCCGGCCGCCTCGGGGCCTAGCGCCGCCCCCGACCCGCCGGCTCCGGCCGGGGCTCCGCCCGGGCCCACCGCCCGCCTCGAGCTCCGGCCGCGGGTCTCAGCCCCCGGGGCCTGGGGCTGTCCGAGAGGCCGGCCCGGGAGCGGCGAGGAGCAGACGGCGTCCCCGCCCCTCAGTCAGATTCGCGCCGCCCGGTCCGCTCGTCCGCCGCGAGCTCCCTCAGGATCCGAGGGCGGGAGCGGGGAAGTGGCGCCGCCACCGCCGGGCCCGGACTGCCCCGCCCTCTGGGGCTCCGGGAAGCTGAACCCCAGGCTCCGACAACTACGGCCGCCGCCAACCCGCTCCCATGACCGCCGTCGGCTGCCTGGGTCCCGCAAGCCCGCGCCCCTCACACACTCCCGCGCGGCGCCCGTCTCCGGCCGCGCGCAGCCGCTACCCACAAGCCCCTCGGCCCGCGGCCGCCGGCGCGCCCCCGCTCGCCCCGCCCCGCGCGCGCCCCGCCCCGCCCCCCGCGCGCGGCCGCCCCCGCCCCCGCCCGCCGGCCTCCGCCTCCTCTCGCCCCTCTCCGTTTTTTTTTTTTTTTTTTTTTTTGGTTTCCTCCAGGCCGCTCGCCCCGCATTTCTCCTTTTTGAGCCTCCTTCCTTCCCCGCTTCCTCCTCCCCCGCTTTGAGTTCTTAGAGGGTAAATGGCCGGGCGCGCGGTCACCGCCTCACTTGACCCACGAGCTCCAGTTGGGGGAGGGGAGGGCGCGCCCGGGGCTCGGGTCACCCCCGAGGGTCACCCCCGCCTGACCCTGCCCGGGCTGACGACCCCTCTGGACACGGGGGCCCACCCCGACCGCCGGGTCCCGACCTGGCGGCACCCGGCGCGGGGGGGCGGGGGAGGGAGGGTTGCAGTAGGGGGATGGGCCGGCCCGCGCCCCCCGCCCCCGCCCGGCTCCGGCTGACTCAGCGCGCAGCTATGCGGCCCTTGCATCACCCGCGCCAAAATAATAGCGACCGCCAGTCGCTGCCCTCGCCTGCAGAGCTCTGCGTTTGCAAGGGGCCTGCCTGGGCCACGAAGATTTTAGTGGAAAGGCTGGAAGGGTGTGCAGTGCGAGTCGGAAACCCCGGAATAGGGCGGACGTTTGGAATTGCAGTCCTGGGGCGAGAGAGCCGGGACGAGCTGCTTCTGCCCCCAGGGCAGAAATCTTCGACTCCAGCAGGAAAGCTTTCTGCGCGTCCGTAACAGTCGTCTCCGAGCTGGGCTGAAACACCAGCTACGGAAGAGAACAAGAGGGCGATAGAAAAATGCTTTCCCTCTGCAGACCTTCTCGAGGTCTTTGCCTTTTGGGGGGGCGGTCATGGGGGCCGCTCGTCCACATTCCTGCCTCTCGCGGCCCTTGCCATTGGTCAAATCCACCCAGGCGCAATCTGAAAAATATGTGCCAAGAGCTATAAAACTGTTCATTGAGCCCCTTTGACCCAGTAAACCCATTTAAGGAAGTACATTTCTAAGGAAATGATCCAAAGGGGGGGAGGGGGGATGGAGGGGGAGAACTTGCATAAAGATGTTTATAGCAGGGCTATTCACTATGTTCATAAAGACCAAAACCTGGGAATGGGCCCAATTGTCCAACAATCGGGGAATAATCCAAACAAGCTCTGTCACATTAACAGAAGGAATCCTGGCAGGTATGCAGGGTTCCAGTTAAGCACGTCAAATTCTGGCAAGCACATGAAAAGGACACGTATTGGAAAGAAGATTAAATAAAAATAAAATGATGACTACAAAAAGCGGTTTGTACCTGCTATTTAAAATGATGTGAAACGAGCAGCTGTAAGAACACGAGGAGAACACAGTTGTTTCTCAGTGAATGGGATTTTTTTTTCCCTTAAAGATGCTCAAGGGAACATTTTGAATTTCAAAAATTGAATAACTGTGCTAAGACAGATGAGCCACTGCAAAAAGCTACAATCCGATATCCAGTGCATGGAAAAAGCTTAAGAACCTTTCTCCCTGGCATGTCAGAGAGAAGCCCACAGAAGGGCAACCTCTTCTAAGGGCCGATTCTTGTAAAAGCAGCATTGTAATGTAGTGTTCCGGGAGCCTCATCTTTCGTTTTGTGTTAAAGTTACCCTCTCTTGGATGAGGCAGGAAGAGGTCCCCGGTGGAGCCAATACAGCTTTTTCCTCTGAGATAACAACACGGACTTCTGGTCAAAAGGCAGTCCTTTAAAAGTGTATGTTGAGTGACTCATTCATACCTCTGCAGACCACACCAAGAGGACAGCGTGAGCTAGGCATGCCACCTGCCTCTGCACTGGAGCAAAATAACAAGATAATCCATGATTACAGATCTTTTTTCCCGATGGCCATATAGCAGGCAAAGCACACCATGCAGTTCTGTTTCCAAATTAGGTTTTCAATGACTGGCTGTATATTTGTATGGAGCTTGGTGGACGAACAGAAAGCTACCGTCCCAAATACTGGAAATTACTTCAAAAGAAAAAAGTAATCATCAGCCAGATAACAAGATACAGATAATGGGCACCTTTTTTTCCCCCCTTGGCCTCGCCTGTGGCATGAGGGAGTTCTGGGGCCAGAGTTACAGTAGTGACAGCACTGGATCTGTAACCACCAGGCCACCAGGGAACTCCTGGGCACCTCCTACATATGGTCATTTACATGGCTAGAAAAAGCTGTGGTATAGAAGTTTTTTGGGTTTTGTTTTGTCTTTCTGCCTTTTCTGGGGCCGCTCCCGCGGCATATGGAGGTTTCCAGACTAGGTGTCTAATTGGAACTGTAGCCGCCGGCCTACACCACAGCCACAGCAACTCGGGATCCAAGCTGTGTCTGTGACCTACACCACAGCTCACGACAACACCGGATCCTTAACCCACTGAGCATGGCCAGGGATCGAACCTGCAACCTCGTGGTTCCTAGTCCGATTCATTAACCACAGCGCCACGACAGGAACCCCTAGAAGATTTTTATTCAAGACCTACATCATTGTCTGCACGGAAGAAAAAGAGACTAATCTCTTGATATGAATTAGGCCTTTTTTATTTCTTGTGGTCAGTACGACAGTTCTTGTTTTACCAAAGGAGAGCACAAATGCATTCTTGTCAGGGTTCAGAAAAACGAGAAATACAGAGGACGTACCTTGAAAAATTATTTTCCCCAGGAATTCCCATTGTGGCGCAGTGGAAATGAATAGTATCCATGACTAGTATCCATGAGGATTTGAGTTCGATCTCTGGCTCCGCTCAGTGGGTGGGGGATCCTGCGTTGCTGTGGCTGTGGTGTAGGGCAGCAGCTCTAGCTCCAAATCAGCCCCTAGCCAGGTGCAGCCCTAAAAAGCAAAAATAATAATAATAATCATTTTCCAAATCTCCCTACACACACATTCTCTTCTCAATCAAGTCCTTTATCCATTCGCATACGTATGTATTTGTACATACACATATGTATCTTTTCCCTGCATAGATAGCATTATACCATATCACAGTGTTTTGCAACTGATTTTTGTCACTTTAATAATTCGTCTTAGAGACATCTCCATGTCTATACTGCAGGAGCGACCAAAAAAAAAAGTAAAAAGAAGAAGAGCAGACTCGAGAAACAAGTTGCCTGGGCTAAAATTCTGCCGCTACCACACACACTAGCTATGCACGTCTGTTTCCTCATGTTTGTTTTAAAGCGTTTGCAAGAGTGCCAACGTTATTCATGTTAGATATTATTACTATTTTCTCACCCTCACAAACACTGGTGCAGTGGACATCCTTCTACTTTTGCCTTCACGTGGACGTATTTGAATTGTATAAATTCCTAAAAGTGAAAATGTATCAAAGGGTAGGCCTACTGCCAGACTGTCCCTTAAAAGGACTCTACCAGTTTACATTCTCAACATCAGTGAAAGAAACTGTCAGTTTGTGGAGTTCCCACTGTGGCTCAGCGGTTAACAAACCCAACTAGTGTCCATGAGGACTCAGGTTCGATCCCTGGCTTCACTTGGTGGGTTAAGGATCCAATGTTACTGAGCTGTGGTGAAGGTCACAGGTGCGGCTCAGATCCTGCATGGCTGTGGGCTGTGGTGTAGGCTGGCAGCTGCAGCTCCGATTCGACCCCTAGCCTGGGAACTTCCATATGCCACGGATGTGGCCCTAAAAAGACAAAAACACAAACAGAAAAACAAACTGTCGATTTCCCTTTACCTTTGCTAATAGTAGATGTTATAAATCTTTTCCAATTTTGCCAATTGGATGGGCAGATAAAATGGCATGTTTTCATTTGTATCCCCTTCATTACTAATGAAGATGAGCATTGTGTGGGCATCTGCCCTCGCTCAGTGGGTCATATCGGAGCTGCAGCTGCCGGCCTACACCACAGTCACAGCAACGCAGGATCCAAACCACATCTGCAGCCTACACCATAGCTCACAGCAACGCTGGATCCTTAACCCACTGAGCGAGGCCAGGGATCAAATCTGCATCCTTGTGAATGCTAGTCAGATTCATTTCCGCTGAGCCACAACGGGAATTCCTGAAATTACCTATTGATGTCTTTTGTCCTTTGGATTGGCCTTTTGCTCACTGATTCAAAGTGCTTTTGTGCATGACAGATATTCCTCCTTGTTATAACGTAACACTAAAATATGTGTTACAGTGGTTCTCCCTGTGGCTCGGCAGTAATGAACCCAACTAGTATCCGTGAGGATGCAGGTTCAATCCCTGGCCTCGCTCAGTAGGTTAAAGATCCAGCATTACCATGAACTGTGGTGTAGGTCGAAGTCACAGCTTGAATCCCTTGTTTTGGTGGCTGTGGTGTAGGCCAGCAGCTGTAGCTCAAATTGAACCCTTAGCCTAGGAATTTCTGTAGGTTCAGCCCTAAGAAGAAAAAAAAAAAAGTATTTAAGTTTGCAATTTTTTTTCAACCTGTTGCTTATCATTTAGCTTTGGTTTTGGTTATCTTTTGCCACACGCAAAAGTGTTTACCTCTTATGAATTCAAATCTACCAATATTTTCTTCTATATAGGGTCTGGGTTTTATGTCTGGACTGGGAACAATCTTAAACCCAGTTTTTAGGGCACATGGAGGGCTGAAATTGGCAGTTTCCTGATAATATCAAAGTCATCACATCTCAAATGACCCATAGAAGGAGGTTCTCTCTGTGCTTGCTCTTTCAGAGGGATTTTTGCTGTGACTCAGTCCCAGGTGAGCTGCTTTCTTCTTAACACTGTCTCTGATGGGTCCTGAGCACATGTGGGACAGCCAGAAACACAGACAAAAACTTTGTCCAATACTAAGGAAGAAAAATGGCGAAAGAAACACATTTAAACAGGCCGATGTATGAATGAATAAGGCTTAGACTCTACCAGAGCTAGCTTGATCAGGGTTCTTTGTCCATCCCATTTCATATGAATTTTGGATTCCTTTTCTCTGTCTCTTCATTCCAAGCCCAATTCTACTCTTTTTTTTGTTGTTGTTGCTGCCGGCCTACACCAGAGCCACAGCAACTCAGGATCCAAGCTGTGTCCGAAACCTACACCGCAGCTCATGGCAACGCCGGATCCTTAACCCACTGAGCAAGGCCAGGGATCGAACCCGCAACCTCATGGTTCCTATTCGGATTTGCTTCTGCTGCGCCATGACGGGAACTCCCCACGACCAATGCTAGATGGCTGGTTTACCACTGAGAATTTAACCTCTCTTCCTAGCAGTACACTCCTACCTCTCCTGACGCTTCATAGCCCACCTGGAGAGAACAGGCTCCATCTCGGAGACCCACTTGCTGTGTTCCAGTTTTTAACTTGAGGAATCTACTCTTTCCTAGGACTTATGCCACCCTTTAGGTGTAACCTTGCCCTCTTCACCCATAAAGGGCCATTTTTTGTCTTTCCCTGTGGCCCTTGCAACTACCTGTTTAATGATAGCAATTAGCATTATGTAGCTGGGCTTACTGTGTGCTAGGCAGTGTGCCTTACAGAAATTATCTGACTTTTCAAAACAGTTACCCTGCCCATTTTCCAGGTGATGTCATAGGGACTCAGATATAGGATAATAGGATGAATAAATGAATTAATAAATGGGGAGATAGATGACAGCAACGAACTCTCAATGGTCCAGGCATCACCAACGCACATAGCTTTTCCCATCTTACTTCACGGCACAGCACCACTCAAGCTGGCGTTGTAGCGAGATGCCTCTGCCCCACAAAAGCCCAGATTTAATCACAGAATAAAGAAATGAACTCTCAATACAAAGCTGTCATTATTTTTGTAAACTCCACAACTATAAAGGATGCAGGGTTTAATGGTTTATGAAATTGAGTTTCATCCTAAGTTTCATTCATGGTTCTGGTCGTAACTCCCAGGGTGAAGGAGAAAATTGCTGTACCCCTCTGTGAGTCAGTTTCCTCATATGCAAAACAGAAATAATGAAGCTTGGTTGTCATTAAGTCTCCTTAAGATCTCTAGATGAAAGATACTGGATGCATCCAAGACAAATTATTCACCAGTAAACTGCAAAAAATTCTCAGAAGCAAAAGAAAGGGTCACAGCTCAAAAGCGTATTTGCCAGTAAGTGCTAAGTCATTCCCAAAATACTTAAATATATATATGGTTGAGAAGAGCGGTTCCAAGAAATGTCTAGGATCCTGGAAAGCTCAGCTTTGATTCTGGTCCTGCCAGTTTGGCAGGAGAGCTTGATGACATATTTGGAGATCTCGTTTTCCCCATTAGTGAGATATAAATGGCTCCAGGATGCTTCATGCGATCTCCCTGCTCAAAAACCTTCGTTGCATCCTCCGTGATCATGCATGAAATCCTCATTCTGGAACCCAGGACTTTCTACAAGATGTCCATAGCCTCCCTTTCCGGATGTCTCTTCCATGGCTCCTCTCCACTTTTGTTCGTCTCTTTTTGGCTAAGCCAGTTTCCACCCAGGCAGAATGTCATTCTTCCTTCCCTTCCCTGCCCACCCAGCTTCTAACCATCCTTCACTAAGACTTTCTGTTCCTGGAAAGAAGGGTTCGACTCTGCGCTCTGGATCCTCTGTAGCTTTTAGCAAAATATTTAGCGAGGTGCTTGTTTCATGTCCGGGAAAAGAGCAATATCTTTCTTTCTCTTTAGGCGTTTCTAAGACCCCCAAGATGGGTCTGTTATGTGTCCTGAGTAAAGTGGAGCTTTCTCATCACTTACCATCCACCATGGGAAGAGTAGTCTCCTACCATTCCATTCTCCAAACACGTTGGTCCAGTGGACTGTAAACTGTACAGGATGCTTTGTTGACAGAAGAGGCCATGCCATCCCCACCTCTGAGCTTTGCTGGCGTCATTCCACCTGCCCAAGTCTCTACCTCCCAGGCCTTCCCTCATGCCCACCCTGGGAGGTACGCTCCTGCCAGTCCACTTTCCTCTGTCATGCTTTTCTCCTAATTTTAACTTCAGTATTGGCTTGTTCTTTGAGTACGGATTCACCCTATACAGGGTTTACAACCAAGCGTTGGCAACTGAGGGGGTTCCCATGGTGGCTGAATGTGTTAAGAACCTGACCAGTATCCATAAGGATGCAAGTTCAATCCCTGGCCTCCCTCAGTGGGTCAGGGATCCAGCACTGCTATGGCTGTGGTGCAGGCTGGCAGCTGCAGCTCCGATTTGACCCTTAGCCTGGGAACTTCCATATGCCACAAGTGGGACCCTAAAAAGGAAAAAAAAAAAATAAGAATTGGTGATTGATTAGGTACTTAGAGCTTAAGGATCAAATAAATGATTGAATGAATGAAAAAAATACAACTAATTATAATTCAAGAAAGGCTAATGCCCAAATAAATTCACAGATAGTATGCTAAGAGAACTCAAAAGAGCTTGGAGCAAGAAATATCACCTAGCAAGGGGATCAGGAAATGAAAGTAGCATCTGGAGTTCCCGTCATGGTGCAGCAGAAATGAATCCAACTAGGAACCATGAGGTGCGGGGTCGATCCCTGGCCTCGCTCAGTGGGTTAAGGATCCAGCGCTGCCGTGAGCTGTGGTGTAGGCCACAGACGTGACTGGGATCCCGCATTGATGTGGCTGTGGTGTAGACAGGCAGCTACAGCTCCGATTCGACTCCTAGCCTGGGAACCTCCATATGCCATGGGTGCGGACCTAAAAAAAGGCAAAAAGACAAAAAAGAAAGTAGCATCAATTATAATAAAAAAATAAATTTTTTAAATTAAAAAATAAATCAATAAACGAAACAAAACAGGAAATGGAGGTTGTACATAGCCTGGGTCCTGAGGATTCAGTAGGGTTTGTAGGTGGAAAGAGAGGCCAGTCCTCCAAGCACAAGCAGAGCACGTGTGATAAAGTGGGAGGGAAATAAATGAAAAGCAGGTGACGACTTAAACAGGTGGGGCAGGAGTGTTTGGAGAGAGAGCGGAGAAAGTCAGGCGAGGCCGGGGAAGGCCTGGCGTCTCTTCCAGCATGCGTGCAATGTCACATGAGCCACCGCTGTCCTCTGGGACTTGCTGTCCTTGACGATACGGGCAGAAGGCACCGTCCCCTGGTTCTGTCGCCCTCTGGGGTGGCCTTAGAGGACGTCTCAGCCATGAGGGGCCTGGGGGCGGAGGGACCTGGGATCAGTCGCAGAGTGAGGGAGCAACATGGAAAGAGGCCAGTGAGGAAGATGTTTCGTAATCCACAGGCCGCCATATGTAATTAAGTGGTTTAAGATCATGAGTAATGCACCTAGCAAAGCAGAAGAGTGTCGTTCAAGTGGTTGGTCATTAGAATACAGGGCTAACGCTCCGTTTTCGTAAAAGCCAGCCTCATTGTGAAAGAAGGAACCACTCTAAACTCCCCGGGCCTTGAGAGGGCACTTTGATGGCTAAAGTGCCCTCTGATGTTCCCTTGGCTGCTTTGGCTTCCAGATGAAGTTGGGATCCTCCTGAAGTGAACACGGTGGAGGTGGGCCCACCGGGCATCTGAGCTGTGCGGCCAGAAGTGCAAGCTGGTCAAGGCCACGTCTTTGGACAGGCAGTGAGTGATGGCAACTTGCAGTAGCGTCGCAGAAACCTCCTTTCAGGCTAAGCTCTGTCCCTTTCTAGCTGTGGGACCTTAGGCAGAGTACCTTACCTCTCTGAGCTTCCATTTCTCTCCTGCGAGGAACAAATAAGGCTCACACAGCATTCAGCATCCCAAACAGGCATCCAGAAAGGATCCTCTCACCTGTCAGAAGCTGATACGATGCCAGACACTGTTTCTGCCATCGATTGATGTATTCATTCAATGAAGATATCTCTGTGCCGGTCACCCAGTGGTAAACAGCAGAGAAACAATCCAGGGGGTCCTTATTAGGCTTATGATCTAGTGGAGGGAACAGCTCAGACACACATAACCATACAAATGAATAAGCAGGAGTTCCCGTCGTGGCACAGCAGAAACGAATCCGACTAGGAACCATGAGGTTGCGGGTTCGATCCCTGGCCTCGCTCATTGGGTTAAGGATCTGGTGTTACCATGAGCTATGGTGTAGGTCGCAGAAGAGGCTTGGATCCCGCGTTGCTGTGGTTCCCAGCCTGGGAACCTCCATATGTCGTGAGGGCAGCCCTAAAAAGACAAAAGACAAAAAAGACAAAAAACAAACAAAAAAAAAAGAATAAGTAGTTGCAAGTGTGGTAAGCACTGCAACAGAAAATTCTAAGGTGCCATGAGAGTTATACCGGGGGCCTAATCCAGATGGGAATCAGGGAGGTTTCATGAGCAAGTAATACTTCTGACGAAATCTAAAAGGATGAATAAGAGCTGGGAAAAAATGGGCCTGGAAGTGGCGGGGGGTGGTGGTGGGGGTCGGGGGCAGGCCAAGGTCAAGGAGAAAAGCCTCTTCTTATTTAACGAACAGAGGCATTTCATAACAGACGGGCCTGTGTTGTGCCACCTGCGCTGTGGTTTGCTAGGAGTGACGCCACATCAGGAAAGTTACAGGCCCACAACGGGTGGACAGGAAGCCCTTGTTTGGCAGAACATTGAACCGTAGGCCACTCAGGTTTCAAGCGTTTTCTTCGACCTGTCCACGCACTCGATGTTTGCAAGGTTCTTTGCGGTGATTTTTCTAAGTGCTTTGGGAGTAATTTTTGGAAGCAAGTGAATCTAAAAACACCTGCTCGGGTAGAGCCTTGGTCTGATCTCTGGGGGCGGGGGGGGCGGCATTTTTCTCCTTATCTGAAGCAGCAGAACCCAATGGGAGAAGGAGAAGGTAGAGCCATGAATCCAGGGTCCAGGGCTCAGCCCCACCATCCTCATGTGGAAGAGGTACTCTGCCGAGCTGAGTCCAGCGTTGAAACAGTGTATGTGAGAGGGTTACACAAATAGGATCCTGGTGTCCATCTGAATTCTATTTTCTCATATCCTGAGATATTCCCAGCATGCCTCCCGAGCCTGGAAGATGAGAGAAGCAGAAATATCAATGACCTTCACACGTTTGACTAGGCTTCCCCAAGGAATAACCAAGACCGACTATTGCATCTCAATGCTACAAATTAGACATTTTCTTAAAAGTAGGTGCACAGGATAGGATAGGCCTTTGTGATTCTTTTGTACTTTTCCAGAAAAAAAAAGAAGAAGAAGAAAAGAGAGAAGAAATATAGTGTGGTAACCACCAGAAGCGGAATGACCCCCGTCTTCAAATCTTTCCATCTCTTGGTGACAGTCTCACCGACAGGCTTGAAACAGGGCTGGGCTGTTTACCCACGTTCATGGACCGGAAGGGAACGTCGTGCACGCCTTGACAGGCGTCAGCCCGTCACCCCAGCAAAGAGGTGTGAGCCGCAAGTCTGAGAGAAGGGCCAAAGTCTGCTTTCAGCTGTTTTGAAGCAGGCTGAGATTTCACAGCCCGAGCTGAGAGCTGGGAGGGGCTCAGCAGGGCGGAGCCGCCCCCGAAGAGAGACTCGGGCACCGTCCCTACCTCGGTGCCAGCAGAAGGGGTGTGAGTTCCCAGGCCTTTGAAAGCATTAGCCCTGGAACGGAATCCAAACTCTCATTCCAAGGCAGCATGACTGTGACTTAGAGATGAGTAAATACATCCACACCTCCTCCCGGGCCTCACGGGATGGGAGTGGGCACTAAGGCCGACACTGGGGCAGCATCCTTTTTTGGGTTTTTTTTTTTTGGCTATGCCCACCACCTGAGAACGTTCCCGGAGTAGGAATCAAACCTCCCCACAGCAGTGACAATGCCAAATGCTTAACCACTAGGCCACCAGGGACCTCCTGGGGCAGCGTCCTTTTGCACAATTCATCGTGGTCCTTAGGGGAGCTTGTGATCAACAAAATGGGTGGGACCCACCCCCCCCGCATCGTGGACTCTGACTGGGGAACTTGGAGATGCGTCAGGCAAAGTCACTGACCTCACGAGGAACGAGACACACACAGGGCTTGTCGAGGCCTTCGCACTCAGCTCGTTTATTGCCTGAACAAAGGGTTGACTAAAGGGATGAACGCCAGCGAGCCCGGTACAGAAGAACGCGCAGCACGTGGAGGCTGAAGGCAGAGCTGACATTCCAGCTCATCCGCTTTCCAGCTGAGTATTAGGCTGGATACTTCTGCTTGCTCCAAATTCATGGTCTACCCTGCTTTACGTCCCAGGGCCTGCCCACTATGGAATGCCTCCCTGGGCTCCCCTGTCCTCCGTCTTGGGGCTGGGCTCGGGTGGTGGATGGGTGGCCCTGGAAGGAGATTGGGAGGAAGGGCAGGCTTTCTTCCCCTCCTCGCTGGCTGGTCCTCTAGCAACAGCTCTGCACCTGACACCTGCTGCCCCACCACTGGCTACTCCCCTTCTCACTGGGATCCAGGAACACCGGGTCCTCCCCTGCCCTTGCGGCCCTAGCTTCTCTCTGATGCTGAAGTCTGGGAGCCTCGATATGCCTTACCTTCCTTTAACCCCGTCTACACTTCTGGAAAGAGTTCCTTCTTGGCAACCACCTGAATCAATTCTGTTTCCTGTTGAGACTGAACACATTCAATAAATTAGAACAAGATATGGAATGTCTTGGAGTGTCAAGTTCTTCCACTTTTTTTATGGTAATAATAACTATTCTTAGTATCTAGCATCGTGCTTGAACATGGGCTTGAATAAATGAGCAGATGGGAGTTCCCTTTGTGGCTCAGTGGTCAACGAATTCGACAAGGAACCATGAGGTTGTGGGTTCGATCCCTGGCCTTGCTTAGTGGGTTAAGGATCCGGCGTTGCCGCGAGCTGGGGTGTAAGTTGCAGATGTGGCTCGGATCCCGCGTTGCTGTGGCTCTGGTGTAGGCCGGCGGCTACAGCTCCGATTCGACCCCTAGCCTGGGAACCTCCATGTGCTGCAGGAGCGGCCCTAAAAAGACAAAAAGACAAAAAAAAATTTTTTAAATGAGTAGATAGATGGATGGACGGATGGATGGATGAATGGGTGGATGGGTGGATGGGTGAATGGATGGCTAAATACCTCTGAGAATTAATGACAAGATGTTAATATATTAGGTATGAAAATATTGATTATAATTTTTACTAAGCCGTGAAGGAACATAATAGATAGTATTAACACTCTTGATATCATAAGATGGGCCTGGGTCAAGACTCAGAAAAACTGGGTGCCAATTTTTCCATTTGTTAATTGCGTGGTCACAGGCAAATGATTTTTCCCCATCCTCTGCCTCCGGTTCCTCTTCTCTAAAACAAAAGAGTCGAGCTAATGGCCTCTAAGTGACCGTTCAGCTTGTACATCTTGTCGGTCCTAAGCCCTCCAGAGAAATGGGGAGCAGTTGGAATTGGCAAAGTGAGGGAAGCGCTCCGGGCAGGAGCAAAGACCAAATGACGGAGTAAGGACGAGAACAGCAGAAGGACTTTCCAAGGAGCAGAGGCGGGAGGACTTATAGGACAGACGTCAGTCATTTCTGGTGACCAAGCATAAACGTCTGGTGGAAACAGAAGTTTGCTTGTGGGACCCTAAGGGGCCTTGAGCCTCAGGCCGAGGACCTCACTGAAAAGGGAACCACTCTGACTCCCTCGAGGCCCCAGAAGCTGGAGGAGGACTGCAGCTGCAGTTTCTTCCGCTCACCCCTCTGAACTGTCCCCAGGGTCCCCGTCTCCATCTCTGGATGGCATCTGCCTTCTCCCTTTTGCGATTCCTTTCAGTGAAGGAGAATTTATTGGTTGATGAGACCATTTGGGAAGGGATATTCCTGGCGCTGTTCAAATCTTGGCAAAAGGCTCGTTCCCATCATTAGCCTACAGGCATTTTAAAATCTGTTCGTTGGCAGGAAAGTCGAAGGCAAGATCACCAAAAGAAAGTGATCATTAAAAATTATTGAAAGAACATGTAATGGGCCTTGAGCAAGAATATTACCTTGAGGAGTTCCTGTCGTGGCTCAGTGGTTAACAAATCCAACTAGGAACCATGAGGTTGCGGGTTCGATCCCTGGCTTTGCTCAGTGGGTTAAGGATCTGGCATTGCTGTGAGCTGTGGTGTAGGTCACAGACACAGCTTGGATCCTGTGTTGCTGTGGCTCTGGTGTGGGCCAGGAGCAATAGCTCCGATTAGACCCGTAGCCTGGGACCCTCCATATGCCGCGGGAACGGCCCTAGAAAAGGCAAAAAGACAAAAAAAAAAAAAAAAAAAAGAAGAAGAAGAAGAAGAAAAAAGAATATTACCTTGAAGGATCCTAGATAGGAAATTAAAACGCTTGGAAAAAATTTATTGAAATTAACAGTAAGAACAGTAATCGGAAACAACGTTAAGATCCACGGAGTTAATTGAAAATGTGGCCAGCTGGGGGAGGCAAGGCACATCCCTTCACTCTCGACCCCAGATGTCCAGTAGATTTGCCCCTACCCACCTGGGATGCAGGTTCGATCCCCGGCCCAGCACAGCAGGTTAAAGGTCCAGTGTTGCTATAGCCGCAGGATAGGTCACAGCTGCAGCTTGGATCTGATCCCTGGCCTGGGAACTTCATATGCAGGGGTCTGGGGGGGAGGGTGGCCAAAAGAGGGGAAAAAATTCTTTGTAAATTAAAATAAAAATAGCCCCTGTCCCCCGTGATTCCGGGTCCTATTCTCTTAGGTCATTCCTGGGAATCTTCTCCCCAGACAGGGCTCGTATGAAAATAATCTGTTAAAATCGGAAAAGAAAACGATTCTGAACTCTAAAAGGAACGCAAATGAGGACTTAATTAGCAATATTTCCCAAATTAAGGAGTTTAATTATTTGGCATTCAGACAGTCAGCAAGGAAATTGAGAACAAGGAAATAGGCACAGTGGGGCCCATCGGAACAGGCAGAGCAGATGTCATAACGCCCCGGCATGAAATAGGAGGCTTTTGCTCAAGGCTTTTTCTTCTGGAACCAACCCTAACAAGCCAATGACATATTAAAAACAGCAGATGGAAGTTTGGGGCTGGTGATGCAGAGACACTGCCTGAGTCAGCAGGTGCAATAGCTGACTGGGTGACAGAGAAGCGTGCCAAAGAAAAACAGATTTGGGGCCATTGGCGGAGGGGCAAAGAATCCTCTGATCATCAACAGTCTCAGCCTCTCGGGCCATTCTCAGGAAAGCCTCAGATGACCTGCCGCATCCTCTCTGAGTAGGCAGTGACATGTCCATAAGCTATCTGGGGAAAAACATTCTTTTTAAAAGTAGTTGTTCAAAAAGTTAAGATTTTCCCCAAGATGTGTTCACGGTTTACTCCTCTTGTTCTCAGGGCTTTGTTCAAATGTCACTTTCCTAAGCCTTGATTATTTATTTATGTTAATTTTAAAATGATTAATTTCAAAATTATTATTTTATTTTATTTATTTTTATTTTATTTTGGAGTTCCTGTTATGGAGTGGCAGGAATAAACCCGTCTAGTATCCATGAGGATGTGGGTTTGATCCCTGACCATGCTCAGAGGGTTCAGGATCCGGTGTTGCCATGAGCTGTGGTGTAGGTCGAAGATGCGGCTCGGATCTGGTGTTGCTGTGGCTGTGGTGTTGGCTGGCAGCTGCAGCTCCATTTTCACCCCTAGCCTGGGAAGTTCCATATGTTGCAGGTGCAGCTCTAAAAAGAAAAAATATATATTTTATATATTATTGTATTTTATTTTGGCCAAGACCAAAACGTACTTTATTTTATTTTGTGCAGCCATTTAATGTGGGATCTCAATTCTCAGACCAAGGACTGAACCCGGGCTACTGAACCTTGATGGAAAGTGCAGCCTCACTCGCTCCTGGCATGCCTTAGCTCCTTTTCTGACTGTAGTTTCTTCATACCAGTTGTCACTTAATATTGTGTATAGCTTAATGTTTGCTCATGAGCCTTCTCTCTTACCTCAAAGGAATGCAGACTCCACGAGGGTAAGAAGAATTAGGGTTTGTCTGTTTTGTTCACTGCCATGTAGTGGGAGAACCATGAGTCTGACACTTGATAGACGTCCATCTTTTTTTGTTTGTTTGTTTGTTTTGTTTTGTTTTTGTTGGACACACCCGAAGCATGCAGAAATTTCTAGGATGGAACCCGAGCCACAGCAGTGACAACACCAGATCCTTAACCCTCTAGGCCACCAGGTAAGCATTCATTCTTTATTGAACAAAAGCATAAACAAATAGATTTAGTTATTTGGAAAAACACATTTAAATTTAATTAAATTTCATTTACTTATTTTTTCTTTTCAGGGCCACACCTGCAGCAGATGGAAATTCCCAGGCTAGGGGTCAAATCAGAACTGCAGCTGCTGGCCTACGCCACAGCCACAGCAACACCAGATCCGAGCGGCAACTGCACCCTGCACCTACACAGCAACTCACAGCACCGCTGGATCCTTCATCCACTGAGCGAGGCCAGGGAATGAACCCGCATCCTCATGGATACTAGTTGGGTTCTTAACCCGCTGAACCACAATGGGAACTCCAAACACATTTAAATTTTAAAAAGTCATTCTATGGAAACACTGGCTAAAGGCAAAAAAGCTACATGAGAATTTCAAAGCATAGGCGCATGAAGTCATTGGCAAATATCTGTTAAGGTCACGCCGTATGGAGACATTATGCATTGGGGATTCGCTTATCTCGCTCACATTCACATGCTGGGGTGCCCTAAAACACCAAGTGTTCCACATACAGAGTCACTGACACACTTGAGAGGCACGCAAACATTCATGAATGCACACACGCTCATGCACACACTCACACACGCCACAGGCAACCTTCTGGCTCCTCCTGCAGTCTACCTTAGAGCTTTGGGGGTTTTTTTGTCTACCTTAGATTTTACCAGCTCTCTTCCATGAAGGTTTGACAAGTCTAGTCTCTGTCTCCTTCCGAGAATTCTTAGAAGTAGGAAGTGATGATATTGATTAGAAATGCTAGTGTTTCCCATGAGTGAGTCTCGAATCAACCTCTAACCACCATGTATTGTGATGCTGGAGGCAGAGACGGGATCCTAGAAAGTGCCCTGGACATGGAGCCAGAAAACTTGAGTAGGAGCCCTGGATCCGTCGTTTAAGAGCTGAACGATCTTGGCAAGTTCCTTAACCACAAATACCTCCCTCGGAGGTTTTTTTGGGGCAGGACTTTGTAAGCTATAAAGTGCTCTACAATTTCAAGAAATCATCGTTATTTTGTTAAGAAGTAAAAAGTGCGTGACGTGTCCCCAGCATTAGAGGGGACATCGGATCCTGATGACTAATGATGCTTGAAATGCATGGGTATCAATCTCGAGATCTTGGCCAGCTTCACTCTTATGTAATTTGTTGTGTGACCTTCAGTTGAGGCCCTCGTGAGGGCCTCGGTTTCATCATGTACAAAAAGGGATTCCACCCCGTGCCAGCAAGCTGGGATCATCTCTCTGACTCTGATTGCAACTGACAGAATCTGCAGGCCTGTAGCAGTACATTGGGCTGGCTTCCAACCCATCCTGCAGCCTGACCTGGTAGTTTTCTAAATGCAAAACCGTCACCTTTCTTCATTCATTCACGCCTTCATTCATTTCTCCGACAAATACTTGCTGAACCTTAATTATATGGCCGAGGCCCTATTAGATGCTGGAGATAAAAAAGCACCATCAGGAGTTCCCGTCGTGGCTCAGTGGTTAATGAATCCAACTAGGAACCGTGAGGTTGCGGGTTGGATCCCTGGCCTCGCTCCGTGGGTTAAGGATCCCGGCATTGCTGTGAGCTGTGGTGTAGGTCGCAGACGCGGCTTGGATCCTGCGTTGCTGTGGCTGTGGGGTAGGCTGGTGGCTACAGCTCCGATTAGACCCCTAGCCTGGGACCCTCCATATGCTGCGGGAGCGGCCCTAGAAAAGGCAAAAAGACAAAAAAAAAAAAAAAAAAAAAAAAAACCAACCATCAATGATCCAAGTGGAGCCGGAGAACCTGGTTCATAAGCACATCGCTGCTGTCCTCACGGGGAGCCATGAGAAGACAGGAGCACAATGCAGGTGCGCACAGAAGGTGCCGGGAGGCCCGACTCACTCTGGGAGACCCCGAGGCAGCTTCATACAGAGATGCCTTTTGTTGGGACCTCAGGGAACAGGTGGGAGGTAGCCAGGCAGGGGCTGGCGACAAACATGTCATTAAAGTAGGCAAAGAATGTGAAAAGCTTCAGGAACATTTCGCTTGGGCAGTTTAATTAGCACTTGTGCTGTATCTACTTCGTGCAAAGCCCGGTAAAGTTTTTCAGGGAAATAATAGGAAGCGGATAGGCTAGAGCTGAGAGTTATATTGTAAAGCACATGAATGCCATGCTCAGGACAGCCGTCTAGCTTTGTTGAATGCAAACAGGGAGATTACGAAACATGATCCCTTTGTGTAAAATTATTGACGTTATCATTCGATCAACGAATGTGTAGTGCTAACGGCAGCATATGAAACACTGCGGCAGATGCAATAACAAATAGACCGAATCCCTGAGTGGAACATGCTCCATAACCTGTGATATATGCTCTGATTACAGGCGCTCCAAGCAGGAGGGCTGGATCTAACCTGGGAAGACAGGTAGCCGCGGGAGGACTTCCCGGAGGAGGTGACATTTTAAGCCGAACATCTAAGGGTGAACGGAACCTACCTAGGTGGCTGGAGGGGGAAGTGTCCCAAGCAGAAGCAGAAGCAGAAGGGCGTATGAAGGCCTGGAGACCCGAGGAAGGAGCAGGAGACATCAGTGAGCCTGCGGAAGAGTCCGAGGTAGGGATGTGGCCGAGGGTCCAAGCTGTTTGGGCTTCATCTCAAGAAACCACTGGTGGATTTTAAGCAGGGGAGTGAATGACATGATGATATTTGTAATTTTTTTTTTTTTTGGCTTTTTAGAGCTGGACTTGTGGCATATGGAAGTTCCCAGCCTAGGGGTCGAACTGTAGCTGCAGCTGCCTGCCTAACGCCACAGCCACAGCAATGTGGAATCTGAGCCACGTCTGTGACCTACACTGCAGCTCACAGCAACGCCAGATCCTAACCCACTGAACAAGGCCAGAGATGGAACCCGCATCCCCATGGATACTAGTTGGGTTCTTAACCCACTGAGCCACAACAGGAACTCCAAGCTTTGTATTTGGATCTGTGTATCTATATCTACGCGATTGAAAGGTCCCACTTCACCCGCTTGGTATATCACCCTTCCTGAATATTCCAATCCTGATGGCCAGGAGCCCCCGCACCCAGATTTTTAGAAGAAAGATTCTGTTTTTGAGATTCTCTTCTCCAAATATTTCCTTTTGTAAAAAGTCGAGATAAAATTGACATATAACCCTGTGTAAGTTTCAGGTCCAGCATGTTCATTTGACGTACTCATCACTGCCCTGTGATGACCGTCGCAGGGTCAGCCCACCCCCCACCACATCACATAATTATCATTTCTTTTTTGTGGTAAGAACCTTTAAGATCTAGTCTTTCAGTAACCTTCACGTCTAGAGCACAGGATAGTTTTCAGTTATCACCATGCTGTGCATTGGGTCCCAGGACTCACTGACTTGTTGACCTTCTAACGCCAAGTTTCTACCCTTGACCCCCCCCCCCCGATTCCCACACCCACCCCCTGCTCCTGGAAACCACCACGCTACTCTCTGTTTCTATGAGTTCAGCTTCTTTAGATTCCACATAAAAGTGACTCAAATATTTCTCAGAACCTGTCCTGACTGTGAATTAGCCGTCACAGGCATGTCCTTGATGCCACTCCCCAAAGAACATGAACTTGGCTGTGTCCTTGGAGGCCGCCCTGCTCCGTGGATGACCAGCTTCTGCCCTTTGCCTCCAGGGTGGCCTTGCTGCGGTCACTAAAGCAGAGTGTCAGTGTCTTTGCAGACGGTGACCATCGGAGCAGCCAGAGGAAACACCAGGGTCCCTTCTGTGGCCGCATGCACCTCTTCTGACCCTACTGGCTGCCTCCGTGGTGGCTGGTACAGGCCCCACTGTTTCACCTCAGTGTCTCCCCAGCAGAAAAGGCAGGACTCTCTAACCCTTGTCATTTTCAGAAGAGGCCTCCTGTAGCCACTAGGTGACAACTGTGACAGCCCTGGTGGATCAGCCCCCTCTATGCATTTATGCAGAAGACCGTCTATCTTTTTCCTTTTTTGTTTTTTGTTTTTGGCTTTTGAGGGCCGCTCCTGCGGCATATGGAGGTTCCCAGGCTGGGGTCTAATCGGAGCTGCAGTCGCCCACTACACCACAGCCACAGCAACGTGGGATCCAAGCTGCATCTGCGACCTACACCACAGCTCACAGAGACGCTGGATTCTTAACCCACTGAGTGAGGCCAGGGATGGAACCCATGTGCTCATGGATACTAGTCAGGATTTAGTGATTTTTACAATCTTCATTTTACCTTCGTATCATATTTGAATTTTTTTTCTTAGTGGCTGTGCCTCATACTTGCAGGAAGAGGGTTTAGGCTTTGGAATCAGATACCTTTGGCCTGTCACATAGCCTTTGGCAGATCAGATGGTCAGTTTCCTCATCTATAAAATGAGGAGAGTAATATGACTATGACAATTTAATTCTAATTCTATTTTTCTCATGTTTTCACTACTTATAACCATATAGGTATTTTGCATAAATACATTTCTACGATTCTATTCTATATACAGGTGGATGTTCTTTAAGCTGAATTCTTTTCTTCTTTTCTCCTTATTTTGACTCCTTCTTCCCCCTCCTGTCGATCAACTGAAATCACAGCTCCTCGCCAAAACCAGGCCAACAACGGAGCACACGAAACCATGTTGACAACTTAAAAAATACCTTTCCTGGAGTTCCCATCGTGGCGCAGTGGTTAACGACTCCGACTAGGAACCATGAGGTTGCGGGTTTGGTCCCTGCGCTTGCTCAGTGGGTTAACGATCTGGCATTGCTGTGAGCTGTGGTGTAGGTTGCAGATGCGGCTCGGATCCCGCGTTGCTGTGGCTCTGGCGTAGGCTGGCGGCTACAGCTCTGATTCGACCCCTAGCCTGGGAACCTCCATAGGCCGCGGGAGCGGCCCAAAGAAATAGCAAAAAGACAAAAAAAAAAAAAAAAAAAAGCACCTTTCCTTATTTTTCTCCATGATAAGACAATAATAAAAGCATTTCAGTACATATACAAGGAAGTGACTAAACATAATCACATAAAAGGTTTTCGGTCATTTGTAAACAGACATCATATGACCGCAATCTTAGGCATCCTGTGTTTCTCACTCAACAACGTGTTCTGGAAATCCATCTTAGGCATCTGGTGAAGTCCTCACTTTAATAGCCACATAATTTTTCATGATTTGGAAATAACGTACTTTATCTGTTTGCATGGTTATTGATATTCACCTTGTTTTGGCTGCAATACACATGCACATGCATACACACACACACACACAGACACACACACACCCCTTTGTTGCAAAAATTATTTTATTTCTTTGCAGTAGATTTTTAGGAAGAGGATTTCTGGGTGAAACAGATATAGCACAGCCAGTCCGTAATATTTCTAATGTATGCTACATGCCTGTTATAGAGTAATTGCTCAAAAAAATGATACCTGCTCTTAATCTCATTATTAGCAGAGAAGTTATATTTTGGAAAAATTTCATCGGGTGTGAGATCCCCATTTAGAGAAATCACATTTACTTTAAAGACACGGGTTATCTGTAACAACCAAACTAACAACTGTCCTCTCGCTCTGTATACAAAGGCAAAAGGAAACAGGACTTCACTGGAAAACTAAAATAGACATGAAAGCTGACCTCCTACTTTCCTCTTGGCCATTTCAAATCCATTTCCTCAGCGAGGCAGGAACTCTGAAGCCAAGGGCTTGGCCCCTGTAATAGCAGATCCTAGCTTCATATTTTTAAAAATTGTTATCAGCTTATTTGTATATCTGATTTGAAAACCAAAAACAGGGCTCAGTGAAGCATTTTTCCCTGTTGTGACTAAGGAACCAATGTGCAGCCTTTGAGGGCGATTCATGAATAGTTCCTGTGTCTGCAGCCTCACCCCGCCCTCCCGCTGCAGAAGCTTGCGGGGGAAAATCGGGCGATTTCTAGCCTGAAGGTTCGTGTCAGATTCGGGCCACACCTTGGGAAGAGAGGGCAGCTGTGCAAAATGCAGACGCGGTGGATTCCGGACAGGAGGCTCCTAAGCCGTTTGACCCAAACGTCAACACGTGACACATTTCAAACTCCAGACTGAAATGGAATCTTGCAAGTTGGCCAAGGGCCAGGGGCTGGGCCCTGGACACAGCCTGAGCCCAGAACGTGAGGGAGATTCTGGAATGAAGAGGCACTCCCACACTTTTAACCAAACGGGAAATAGGTGCCTCCGCTCGTCTCCCGCTTTGTTCCCTTTTTGTCCGGACCCAGCCAGGCGAGGGCATCCGGGAGGCCCCGTGGGCTCCCGGGTGTTCTAAGCCACCAAATTGGGCTGAGCCTCCACGTCCAAGTTCACAACTGCAAAAACGAGCCTCAGGCTCACTAGTGGCTCCCAGCCCGTCGCCTGTGCCCCTCCTGTCCCCTCCCTCCCCACTCTGTCTACTTTTCCTGAGTGACACACCTCTGACTTTCTGACCTTTCTCTTTCTTTCCCTTTCTTTCTTTTTCTTCCTTCCTTTCTTTTTTATTTTTTTAAACTTTTTTTTAAAATTAAAGTATAGTCGATTTACCGTTTTGGGTCAATTTCTGCTAAACAGCCTGGTGACCCAGTCATACATATATACGTTATTTTTTTCTGGCTTTTCAAAACATTTTTGGGAGTTCCCGTCATGGCACAGTGGAAACAAATCCGACTAGGAACCATGAGGTTGCAGGTTCGATCCCTTGCCTTGTTCAGTGGGTTAAGGGTCCAGTGTTGCCGTGAGCTGTGGTGTAGGTCTCAGACACGGCTTGGATCTGGCATTGCTGTGACTGTGGCATAGGCTGGCGGCTACAGCTCCGATTAGACCCCTAGCCTGGGAACCTCCATATGCTGCCCTAAAATGACAAAAGACGAAAACATTTTTGGCTTCACGTTAACCCCTTAGATACAGTTCTGCTCTTCTGCTTTGCGTCACACCTTAATTCAGCTTTTGTTGATACACCGTAGATTTTCAAACTGTGAGCCAGCTCCAGCCGTAACGCTCTGTGTGTCCTTGGGGGCCCAGGCTGTCCCCTTGGAAGGGGGATTGGGCCTCATAGTGAAGGCGTCACAGAACCCAATTCAGAACGGGAAGGAGGACACGCTAATTCACACTTACGTGCTTTCCCAGCCTGTTCTACATCCATTATGCCTGGGTCATTAAAAGGCTCTAAGGTCTAGTCCTTATCTGTGGAGCACCTGCTGTGCGCAGAACCAGGCCTGAGATCATTGTGGTTTGGGGACGAGTATATCAATGACACTGGGAAGCATTAGGCTGAGTCCCTGTCTTCAAGGAGCTCACAGTCTGGGCTTAAGGCCCCACGTGCTTAGAGGAGCAATGTCTCAGTGCAGAGTCTGCTGTGTTAGCCAATAGCAGGAGTCTGCTGTGTTACCAGCCAATAGCAGGAGTCTGCTGTGTTACCAGCCAATAGCAGGAGTCTGCTGTGTTACCAGCCAATAGCAGGAGGAGGAGGAGTTTGTGGTCTGGGAGTTCAGCGGATGGGATGCACCTGGGGAAGGAGGGGGCGGCCAGGACTAGGACCAGGGCCCGGTCCCCCTTGACCGGAGGAGGAAGGAAGGGAAGCAGCAGTTACTAAGCACCTAGTATGTGTCAGTGTTAGCATAAGAGCTTTGGTGGTCATTTCAGGGTACTCCCAGGATTGGGGTTGGAAGAGAAGAGGGAAGCTGGTGTTTCCAGCAGGGAAGTGATTCCATTGACATTAACGCACTTTAACGACAGCATGAGATCTATTCAAGTTGGACATTTGGGCAAACTGTGCTTTTCTGCCAGGGCGGAAACCATGATCTGCATGTACGAAGCAAGGAAGGAGCAGGTCCAATCAGCTTAGCCCAGGGCCGCGATGAATTCGCTGAGAACCTACAAGGCTTTGGGGACTGTGCGCGTGGGGAGATGGGCAGAGACGACTGCGGATCCAGGGATTTGCTGGAAGACCCGGGCCTCCCTTCACAGCCAGAGGCGCAACGGTTTCAAGATGAGAAAGACTGTGGGAACCGCTGCAGCCTTGTTGAAAAGCCCACCCCAAACATCATTTCTCTTCTCATATGAAGAAAGAAGAGTGGTGAAAACTGAAAAAGGAAAGAATGTTAAAAAATCAGAAAATGTATGTTTCAGTTTTTAATACCTATATTTATTCAGATGTCCGTTCAACAAGCGTTTTCTTGAATCCCTCTGAAGCACTAGGAAAATGATGGCGCCCAAAATAGAGCTTTGGTTACTGTGTTTTCAGTCTAGCTAGAAAGATGGACATTTAAAAAGGCAACACAGGAGTTCCCGACATGACTCAGTGGTCTGCGAACCGGACTAGGATCCATGAGGATGCGGGCTCCATCCCTGGCCTCACTCTGTGGGTTAAGGATCCGGCCTTGATGCAAGCTGCTGTGTAAGTTGCAGATGTGGTTCAGATCCTGCATTGCTGTAGCTATGGTATAGGCTGGCAGCTGTGCCGCTGGTACAGCCATAAAAAGAAAAAAAAAGTCTAAATTTCTATGTATAAAAGAATAAAGTCAGAAGATAATGGCAAACAAAAACAATTTTTTAATACTAAAAAAAGGAGTTCCCATTGTGGCTCAGTGGTAATGAACCCAACTAGTATCTGTGAGGATGCGTGCTCAATCCATGGCCTCAATCCGTGGGTTAAGGATCTGGCGTTGCAAACTACATCACTGCTCATGGCTCGGATCCAGCATTGCTGTGGCTGTGGTGTAGGCCGGCAGCTGCAGCTCTGATTTGACCCCTAGCGTGGGAATGTCCAAATGCCACAGGTGCAGCCCTAAAAAGACAAAGAAAAAAAAAAAAGACAAAAAGAAATCAAAAAAATAAAAAACAAATTAAAAAGGCAACACATGGGAGTTCCCGTTGTGGAGCAGGGGAAATGAACCTGACTAGTATACGTGAGGATGCAGGTTCTAACCCTGGCCTTGATCAGCAGGTTGGGATCTGGCATTGCTGTGAGCTGTGGTGTAGGTTGCAGACATGGCTTGGATCCTGAGTTGCTGTGGCTGTGGCTGTGTCGTAGGTCGGCAGCTGTAGTTCCCATATGACCCCTGGTCTGGGTGGGAACTTCCATATGGCGTGGGTGTGGCCCTAAAGGACAAAAAAAGAAAAAGAAAAAAAAAAAGGCAACACACAAAGACATATGTGATTGCAAAGCCATCATGCCATCGTGTACAAGATCCAGGAGCTACAGGAGAGAAGGAACATGGAAGAGGTCTCTGCGGAGCTGACATGTGAGAAGAAACCCGAGCAGTGAAAGGATCCAGATGGGCAGAGAGTGGGGCCAAAGGCCCTTGCGTCTGGGCCGGCCTTGTCGCCCAGGTGAATTCATGAAACGGAGATAACAGTGATGCGTCAGCTCACGTTGTCATGGAGACTGTTTGTGGTCTATAAGTCACCTGGCCCGGTGCCTGATGCGTATTGGAGGCACTGAACAAATGTTTACTGAATCGGATCCAAAAGTCCCTCCCAGTCCTAGTATCCTAGGCTTCCAAGTTTCTCTCTGACTTTGACCTTGGGGAACCCCACCCTTGTCATCGGGGCCTGATGTGGCCTCTCTGGTACCTGCACAAGCAGGGAAGAGCTGGAAGCAGAGCCCCTTGGGGACCCATGACCATGACTTCCCTGCGATGCCCATTGGTCCCTTGGGAAGACAACTGCCAGCTCTTTCCTACCCGGCCATTCTAATGACAATAACCCTCGCTCTGAACTTGAGACGGTAGATATTTGAAAATCCTTAAATAGAGCCGATCCTCTCTTTACAAAGTACATACGCGCCATTGTACCGCAATTGACCATCACATGGAACTTTATGAGCCAGGCAAGCAGATACCACGCCCTGCTATCGCGCAGACGAAACTGAAATTCTGGGAGGGAAAGTGAGCCGCTGAGGGTCACGCAGCTAATTAGTGGGCCAGATCCGGGTCTCCTGCCATTGGTCCGGTTCTCCCCCCACCCGTGGCACCCTGGGTTGTCTGCCCAGAGCAGGCCCCCCGGGGAGAGGACAGGGCGGAGTGGTGTGTGCTTGTACTCTGCTCCGGGTTCACTTTCAAGTGCAAACACCTGCTGCGTGTTGCCTCTGTCAGGCTCTGTGCTTGGCCCCAGGGACACACCGACCTTCGGCGGGGGTGGTGTTTTGAGGCTTGAGATGGCAGGGAGATACCCGCAGAGGAATGCGGCTATTTCCCACCCCTGCCAGACGCTGCCCTGTGCCAGCCCTGCGGTAATGCACTTAACCTTTGAAACCGCATCTCATCTGCTGCCCCTGCTGTCTTGCGGTGTCTGGGTCTCCCTCTGCCAAGGGGACAGCCTATGAAAGGCTCAGCCTCCTCCTTCATTAGCCTCCAGAACCTGAGGCCGAATCCTGGCTGTGCTCCGTTGCAGCCGAAGTTGCCTTTTCAGATTTCCTACTCTCATCCTCGGGATGTTTCTCACTCACCCCCTCCAGTCCCGGCTGGGTGTCGAGTGTCTGTCGCCCCTCAGAAGGACGCTCCCTAAAATGCCCAGCCTCCAATCCAGGAGAGAGTCTCACGGTACCCACAGCCGGATCCTGCAGCTGGCCCCCAGTGCCAGCTCCTCCGATGGCAGGCTTTTGTAAGCGCCCAGTCCATGCACAAGCCGAGGATCTTGGGGATTTTCAAGTGCTGTTCTCTGCGCTTGGAGTCCCAGGTGGGCTCCCCCTCCCCAGCACCTTCCCCCAACCTCTAGGGGTGCTTTGTCCTGATGCCTCAAGCACCAGAGACTTTCGTAATTAGCTCTTCTTCGTCTACAGCCCATCGGACTAGGTCTCATTCTCCGTTGTGTCTGCAGCACCTAGCCCAGGCCCTGGCACATAGCAGGTCCTCACCGCACTTAATAAATGGGACTGATCTAACCTTCCACACCTTTGCCACCTGCGCACCATACCTCTGCGGCTTTTCCCTGGGGCTCTTCTTGGTGATGCATTTGACACGTCTGGTCAAGGGAGCTGTGGGTTTCTAGGGGTCTCCTGCTTGCTTCCTGTCTGTCATTCTGCGGCTCAACATCGCCATGTGTGACAAGGCGTTTGGAAATACATTCTGCGGGGCTGTAGATCAAGTTAAGGTTCTGGAGGCAACAGGAATCCCGGCTGCTGGTGGGTTAACCCACGAGGGTTGGCAGATGGCCACCTCCGTCCCTTCCTGTCCTTTGGGAATTTCAAGGATGCGTAAATCTATCCTTGTCCCCCTAGAGCTTAGCTTGAGGGTCTGGGGGTAGAAGATCGAACTAACACAAAGGCGATTCGAGAATGAAGACCACGAATGGCGTGTACTATTTGTTTAACACCTACTACGTGTGGGGCACTTAGGAGTTACCATGTCTCTCGTCGATAGGGACCTTGCAATTTGTGAACTGGCACCATTTTTAGGCTACAGAATTGAAATAAGGGAGCTGCCTTATATATCAGGGTGTAGAAGCTTCTGGGACCAGGATGGGCAATCACACCTTGTCAAGGAAAGACCACACAGCTTACTCCGTACCAAGTTGCCATTGCAGGGGCCTCCTCTGCTGACTGCCTGGGGGCTTTCTGCCTGGTCCTGGCTGCCTTGAGTCCTCTCCCTCCCTCAGAACCCCAAGCAGCAGAGCTGGTGGGACAGGGCCCTCAGCAACGTCCCTCAGCCCTCTGGGCTGCTGGGGACACCTGGGTCTAATTTCGTTGGTGACTCAGAAGTCCCATTCCCGAAATAGGCGACACCGGCACACACAAGCACCATGTCCCCTTTTTCGACCTCTTAACAATAAACCCAAACTTCCAACCCTGTTTTCTGTGATTGAGAAGAAGCAAAGCAATGGCACTGGGACCAGCTACTCCCAACCCGAACCTGGTACCCAAAGGGTGTCAAAGGACACAAATCAAGATGCTGATGGTTGAGTGAGAAACAAGTTGGAAAAGTTGGACGCATTAAGACTTCGTGGTGGATAATGCCATTTGCAGCAACCTGGATGGAACTAGAGACTCCCGTACTCAGTGAAAGAAGTCAGAAAGAGAAAGACAATTACCAGATGAGATGACTTAGGTCTGGAATCTCATATACGGCACAAACGAACCTTTCCACAGACAAGAAACTCATGGACGTGGAGATCAGACATGTGGTTGCCAAGGGGGAGGGGGGGAGTGGGATGGACTGGGGATTTGGGGTTCATAGATGCAGACAATTGTCTTTGGAGTGGGTAAGCGATGAGATCCCGCTGTGTAGCACTGGGAACTCTGTCCCGTCACTTATGATGGGGCAGGATGGACGATAATGTGAGAAAAAGAATGTATACATGTATGTGTGACTGGGTCACTTTTCTGTAAATGAGCTATAATGGAAAAAATAAAAATCATTTTTAACAAGTAAAACATTCCTAGTTAAAAAAAAAAAAAGAGACGTAGTGGTGGGGCTATGGTGTGTGCGTGTGTGTGTGTGTGTGTGTGTGTGTGTTGTTTGTCCATATTGGGGGAAAATTTGTCTACGCAGGTTTCACCTTCACTTTCTCAAACCAGAAGGGATAATCACATGAGATGCCAGTCAGTCCAGAAACTTGGCAACCACTGGCCGAAGGTGGATCCTGCCAGGAGGAACCTCCGTTTACAGCGTGGTGTCCCCAGGGCAGGCCTGGGAAGCTGCAGAACAGAGAAAGCTCTACTTTCCGGTTGAGCGATAAGTCTACTGTTAGAAGCAGGATTTTTATTCTTTTTTTCCTTGTTTTTTAGGGTCACATGTGTGGCATATGGAAGTTTCCAGGCTAGGGGTCAAATTGGAGCTGTAGCTGCTGGCCTACGCCACAGCCACAGCAACATGGGATGGGAGCCACGTCTGTGACCTATACCACAGCTCATGGTAACCCTGGATCCTTAACACACTGAGCAAGGCCAGGGATCGCTCATGGATACTAGTCGGGTTCTTAACCCTCTGAGCCATGACGGGAACTCCAAATGTTCTTTTTCTAGAAATTCTAAGCTTGGGTGATAATCCTGCATTTAATACATATTATTGAGCCGTTCTTTTGTGCCACCGTGTTTTAGGGATCCAGTGTTGTCCCTGCAGCAGCCCACACTGTTGCTCTGGTGCCAGTTTGATTCCTGGCCTGGGAACTTCCACATGCTGCAGGTGCAGCCAAAAAAACAAAAACCAAAAAACAAATTATTGAGCATTACTATAGGAGTCTGGGGACAGAAAGCAACCTGGGGGCTGGAGGACCTCTGGCTCTCCTTCTCTGACATTGGCTTTGACTGCGACACCCTAGATGACCTCAATAGCCCTTCCTATCTCCAAATATCAGATGGAAATGGCCCTCGCAGCAGTTTCCCGGGTCACTCTTGGAACGAGCCCCACCCTTGCCAGCGCCCAGCAGACCACCTGGCGTGCTGGCTTTGCCAAGTCAGTGCTCGCCTGCTGCTCACGGTCCAAACGAGGCGGCTCAGGACCCGCCCCGCGCTGACCTTGGGTCTCTGTCTCTCCGGAGAGCAGCTGGTAGATTTTTCCACTAAAAAAATTTTTAAAATATTCTAATAGGTCATCGTGTTACATAAATTTAAGCCCTAATAGAACATTCTGTTACAAGAAGATAGAGGGATATTTCAGGGAGCCCAAGGGTCTCGAAAGTGACTGGAGCCAGAAACAGGGAAGCTGTCAGAATTGTCTCTTGGGTGCTGGGGGTCAGCGGGGGACAGTCGCATCTTGTGTTTGTGACAAGCACCCTCCGCTTCTCATATGACAAGCACGGCTGCCCCAGGTCTGGCGTTGCTGGGCCTCTTGTTCCGGGCAAATCCTGGAGAGAGAACAGGGGTAACGAACCCGACTAGGATCCACGAGGATGCGGGTTCGATCCTGGCCTGGCTCAGTGGGTTAAGGATCCGGCGTTGCCGTCTGTGAGCTGAGGTGTGGTTCACAGACACGGCTCGGATCTGATGTTGCTGTGGCTGTGGTATAGGCCAGCAGCTGCAGCTGCAGTTCAGATCCCAGCCTGATCCTATGCTTCAAGGGCAGCTCTAAAAACCTGATAAAAGAAAAGAAAAACCTGGAGAGAAATATCCAGCTGGCCCTGCGTGGGTCGTTGGTCCAATTAACCCAAGCTTGAGAGAGGCAGGTTCCCTGCACGGATGTGCTGTGGGTGGCTTCCCAAAGTGAAGGGGGCTGGCAGAAGAACAGGTACCCCAAAGCTTGTCCAGAACAGTCTGTAACTTTACCCAAGACGGATATGTCGGGGCTATTGCTGTTTGATTGATTTATTTATTTTGCTATTGCTCTCTTTTAAAATATGGATAGTAATACCCACCTCCTTGAGTTTTGGTGAGAAAGTGAGTTGCCCACACCAGGACTTGGTCAAGTCTAGAGGTGCCAGGAGGAGACTGGTGACATTGTCCATCGCCAGGAAGTCGCCAGGGCCAGCCTGGTGCTGAGCCCGCAGAGCCAGCGGTGAGCCTCTGAGTGCCTGGCGTGGGGGGTTTGAGGAGCAGGGAGCCTGCAGCTTCACCCAGCACTCGGCAGCTCCATGCGCCCCCCCACCCCCACATCCCCTGCTGGGAGGCAGCACCCAGCCCCGCCCAAGTCAAGGCGGGTGGTGCCAAGGCCATGTCCACAGCCTTGGCGAGGCGCTGAGAGTGCCCAGGTTGTCTCTGAGACCCCAACAGTCCTAAACGTTCAGCAAGGAGATCGGCTCTGCAGAAGCCCGGAGCAGGATACATAGGCCTCTTTATTTCCCTGCCTGCACGCTAAGAAAAAAGAACAGCAGCGCTGGGGGAAAAGGACATTCCAGAAATGCCACAGAGAGACCTCTGTGAGCTCTGCGCTGTGTCTGCTACAGGAAGCACTTCACGAGGGAGACGGATGGGAGCTGCAGGAGGAGACGGGGCGGGGGGGCACCCGGCAGCCTGGATGGGGACACTGATGCCCCCAAGCTCCCTGGCCGAGCCCCAGAGCAAGGGCAGGGACTTGCTTCCCTGCAGCTTGCTTCCTTCCAGGTCGCATTTTGTCCCTTTAATAAGACGATGGAGTTTTGCCGCAGGGGGTCATTCTAAGTGGACTCCTGAGATGTCTGATGGCTGGAACGTCTGTAGGGGGTGTGGCTGGTATTCATTTTAAACTGAATGGATTTGGAGTCTCCATCCAAGGAAATCAAGAATAAAGTCCTCGGGAGTCCCCGCTGCGGCTCAGCGGTAATGAACCCGATTAGTAACCATGAGGATTCGGGTTGGATCCCTGGCCCTGTCCAGTGGGTTAAGGATCCGGCACTGCTGTGGCTGTGGTGGCGGCAGCTCCGATTCGCCCCCTAGCCTGGGAACGTCCGTATGCCACAGGTGGGGCCCTAAAAAGACAAAGACAAAGAACATTTAAGGAGATGGAAAAAATTGGGAGAGTAGACACCATGGCCTGTTGAAAGCCAGACTCACTCTCTGATCACGAGGCTCCTGGTACCCACTTCCTTGGGGAACTGGACTTTTCCCTCCTTGGCCACCAGGCTACAGATGCCGATGCCTGGTCTAGCCGCGCTCCGTGTACGAAGCCACCCGAAAGGGCTTACGCAGGCCCGGGCGTCGTCGCGGGGTGGGGTGTTGGAAGGGTCACGTGTGGAACTGCTCCCCACCTCCATCGCTTTTATTATTAGCTGGCCTACGAAGCAGGCAGAACCCCTCAAAGATTAGCAGGCTGCCAAGTTTCTGGGTCGAGTGATAAAGCACAAATATTTCCCTTTCTAAGACTCTCTGAACTCTCTGTAATATTCCTACGGCTGTCATTCTCCTTTTAAACCCAGGCTCAGCTAAGCTTCTCGTCTTCCCTGTTGCAGTGTTGGAAATAACTGTGTTTATTGTAGCAGTACGCGGGACATTGTCTGCTGTGACAGATCGTCACGGCCCCCCCCCCCGGGAACGTGCTTCTCGGAGCTCTTGGGAGGGAGAGTCTGGGGGGGCCCGTGGGTCCTGGGTCTGGGTACCGTGTGGCCCTGCGCTGGTCCCTTCTCCTTAAAAGGGGAAGGAGAACAGGTTTTAGAGTCAGGCTGAGCCTCGGGGTTCGTTTGGACTGCTGTAACAAAAATATCATAGATTGAGGCGTTCCTGTTGTGGTTCAGTGATAACGAACCCGACTAGTATTCATGAGGATGCAGATCCGATCCCTGGCCTCCATCAGTGGGTTAAGGATCCGGTGTTGCTGCAAGCTGTGGTGTAGTTTGCAGATATAGCTTGGATCCGGTGTTGCTGTGGCTGTGGTGTAGGCTGGCAGCTGTATCTCCGATTCGACCCCTAGCCTGGGAACCTCCATATGCCACGAGTGCAGCCCTAAAAAGCAAAACCAACCAAACAAACAAAAATGGAAGGAGAGCTGACATGGGTTTGACAGCATTTTGTCTGTGCTTGAAAGAGCAGTAAAACAATTTCCAAAGCAACCTAAGTTCCCATCAACAGATGAATAGATAAAAGATGTCAGATACACACACAATGAAATATTACTCAGTCATAGAAAAGAATGAAATAATACCACTTGCAGCAGCATGAATGGACTTAGAGATTCTCATACCAAGTGAGGTAAGTCAGACAGAGGAAAGCAAATGCTATATGATACCACTTACATGTAGAATCTAAAACATGACACAAAAAGAACTAATTACAAAACAGAAACAGACTCAGATACAGAGAATAGACTGATGGGAGAGGAAGGGGTTGGGGGAGAGGCATAGATTGGGAATTTGGGATTAGCAGATGCAAGCTGTTGTATATGGAATGGATAAGCAACAAGTCCTACTGTCTAGCACAGGTAACTATATTTAACTCCTGTGATAAACTCCGGTGATAACACATTTTTCGTCAACTATACTTGAATAAAACAAATTTTTAAAAAGATGTGGTATACACACACAATGGAGTATTACTCAGCCATGAAAAAGAGTGAAATTTTGACATTTGCAACAACATGGATGAACTTGGAGGGCAATGTGCTAAGTGAAATAAGTCAGACAGAGAAAGACAAATACCGTGTGACATCGCTTATACGTGGAAGCTAAAAAATTCAACAAACTAGTGAATATAACAAAAAAAAGAAGCAGACTCACAGATACAAAGAACAAACCAGTGGTGACCAATGAGGAGAGGAAAGTGGGGGGGGGGGAAACACAGGGGAAGGGAATTAAGAGGTACAAACTCTTTAGGTATACAACAAGCCGCAAGGTTATACTGTGCAACTCGCGGAATACAGCCAATACTTTATAACAACTGTAAATTGGGTGTGACTTTTTTTAAAATTGAGAATCACGGAGTTCCTGTCGTGGCGCAGTGGAAACGAATTTGACTAGGAACCATGAGGTTGTAGGTTTGATCCCTGGCTACGCTCAGTGGGTTAAGGATCTGGCATTGCCGTGACCTGTGGTGTAGGTCACAGACATGGCTCAGATCTGGCGTTGCTGTGGCAGTGGTGTAGGCTGGTGGCTACAGCTCTGATTCAACCCCAAGCCTAGGAGGCTCCTATGTTCCGAGGGTGTGGCCTTAAAAAGACAAAAAAAAAGAAAGAAAGAAAGAAAGAAAGAGGCAAGACCATATCCTTCCCTCCCACATCCACAAGAATCAGATCAGGATCCCTCCCAGATCCACATCAAGGCTGATCCGCCCAACGTGTCCCAAGAGCCCATGGACCCTGATGCGCTCAGTTAGCAGACGTGCTTATCTTCTTGCAGAGGCTTGGCTGCACCTGCGCGGGGGGGCAGATCACCTCTGTGCTCCCTGCCCTCAGCTCTGATACGTACTAACGCTGTGCTTTCTGCCAGATCCAAAGGCACTTCCCAGCATCCCGGGTGCAAAAGACACAGTTTGGAATAAACTCCATCAGGAGGGCAGGGTGCCTGCTCACCGGAGAGGAGCCCACTGACATCCTAGGGGCCTCGATTTCCCCACGTGTGTGCTTGGGACCACGTGCTCTCTCAGGGGTCTCCTGGCTCTGACGTCAGCAGTCCTACAGTCAGGACTCCTAAGAGCTGATTACCCTAAAGGGGTCCCAAGTTTTGGTCTAATTTCCCGGCAGCTAAAACCAAGAGAGGAGCAGATTGTTGCCTAGTTTTCTTTTTTTGACGAAAGAATGCACACACATTGATTTGCAAGTGCTGCGAATCTGCAGCTCTGGTTCGACCCCTCGCCTGGGAACTTCCATATGCTGCAGGTGCGGCCTGGAAAAAAAAAATAAAATAAAAAAGAAGAAGAAGGAGCCTCAACTAGAACTTACTAGAGTCACTTGCCTCCTTGTCCTAGTCGCCTCCATGGAACGCCCTACATACGCATCTATTGTGACCCTAGGGTCATTCTCTGTGGGTTTTTTGGTTGTGTCTCTCGAGCTTTTTTATTTAACAAGATTTTTAGAAGTACATTATGTAGAATACTAGTTTTGTGGGATTGTAATGAGCGGTCCATGAAGTAAGAGAATTGTCGTCAAGGCAGTCTGGAAAATGCTGAGCAAAATAGCTATTTTTTTTCTTTCTTGCAGGGCTTGTTGAAGCTTTCGTGTTTTCACGTTATCATCCATTTCCAAAACAAGGATATGGGTACAATATTTAACTCTGGAACATTTTCTTGCAGACATTATACAGAATTTGTGTCCTGAAAAACACATATGGGTCAAAGCTGTTAACATAATATGATATATCTTGTAATAAGTACCAGCCGTTAGCATAACATCATATATCTTGAAATAAGTATCAGCCATTAAATATCTTTCACATATTATGACTTTAATGGTTGCATACTTTCCCAGTGTATGTCTATTCTGAAGTCCTAGAAGTGAAATCAGCGCATTAAAAGGAATAAGCCTTAAGTTGTTTAGTAAACATTGCCAAGTGGCCATCTAAGGAGATGGTATTTATTGAGAATACAGGAGTACACGGCATTGTAAGAGCCTCACAGTTCAGGGTTTTCACCAGCCCTGGGTACCATTATTATTTTTAGAAATCTCAATTTGAAAGGTGAAAATGGCATCTTGACTTTCTTTTTTTTTTTTTTTTCCTTTTTAGGGCCTCACCCCCAGCATATGGAGGTTCCCAGGCTAGGGGTCCAATCGGAGCTACAGCTGCCAGCCTACACCACAGCCACAGCAAGGCCAGATCTGAGCCATGTCTGCAACCTAAGCCATAGCTCACGGCAACGCCGGATCCTTAACCCACTGAGCGAGGCCAGGGATCGAACCCGCATCTTCAAGGATACAGGTCTTGTTCATTGCCACTGAGCCACAACAGGAACTCTAGCTCATTCTAATTCTAGAGGCCAGAAAGGGAAAGCGGCTTGCCCAGGACCACACAGTGAGTCCTCGTTAGAGCCCCTGTGCGCTGGGCTGCCCTGAGATGAGGAATTAGCCAGAGTCACATTCACCTATTCTTGCAGGTCTACAATTAAAAAAATAGAATAATTTAACAATATCCAGGTACCCACCACGCAGCTTAAAAGATAAAATATTGCAAAGATAGCCCAAGTCTTCTGAGATCTCCGCCTTCTCACCTCCTGCTTCTTTGCTCCTAGGGGAACCACTGTCCGGAATTTGGTGCCAATTACTCCTGCTCATGTGTGTGCTTATACTGCTGTATTCATTTGCTAGGGCTGCCGGGACAAAGCAGAGACCGCTCCTTAAACAACAGCCACTTACTGTCTCAGGCTTCTGGAGTCTAGAAGTCCAAGACCAAGGTGTCAGCGGGGTTGGTTTCTTCTGAGGCCTCTCTGTCTGTAGATGGACCTCTCCTCCCCGTGTCCTCTTCTCTCTGCGCACAGGCACGTCCCTGGTGGCTCTTGGCTCAAGTCTCCCTTCTTAGATGGACATCGGCCGGATGGATGGTCTTCCTTCCGTGCTTGTCTGTGTCCTAAGCACCTCTTCTTAGAAAGACACTAGTCCTGCTGGGCTGCAGCCCCTCTCGTGACCTCATTTTAACTTAATCACCTCTGGAAAGACTCTCTCCAAATCCAGTTGCATTGCGAGGGGCTGGAATTAGGACTTGAACACATGAACTCAGGGGGCACGAATCAGCCCATTACGACCACCCACATACTCAATCTGTGGATAGGTTTGGGGGGGCCCTTATAAACAAGGCTGCAAGTGATATTCTCATATAAAACTCTGTGTCACATTCACTAACCAGATGTGTGTGCATATGCCCAGGAGTGGAATTGCTGAGTTAGTTGGGTAATTTAATGACTAGACCATCATTTTCTTGTAGATCTGTCATTGTGTCAGATTGCCGACTATACATGAGTCTATGTTCAAGTTCATGGGCTTGTGGGTCTATGAATCTCTCTGGACCAATTCATAAAGGAGAGGGCCTCTGCTATGGGTCAAGTTATGTGCCCCCACCCCAATGGTCAAAGTCCTAGCCTCGGGGACTTCAGAATGAGAACCAATTTGGAAACAGGGTCATTGCAGATGTAATTAATTGAGATGAGGTCAGACTGGGGTAGGGCGTCCCCTAGTCCAATATGTCCTTGTGAAAGGGGGACATTTGGACGTAGACACGGACACAAAGAGGATGCCCTATGGAGATGAAGACAGCCGGCTAGAAGCCAGCGAGAGGGGCCAGGAATAAATGCTCCCTTGCAGCTCTGGAAAGGAAGCTAATCCTGTGATTTCAGACTTCCAGCCTCCAGAACGGTGAGACAGTTCTTTGCTTTGCTTTGCTTTGGTATTTTTAGGGTTGCACTCATGGCATATGGAGGTCCTCAGGCTAGGGGTCAAATCGGAGCTGTAGCTGCTGGCCTACACCACAGCTCCAGCAGCATGGGATCTGAGCCTCACTTTTGACCTGCACCACAGCTCATGGCAACGCTGGATCCTTAACCCACTGAGCGAGGCCAGGGATCAAACCCGCATCCCCATGGATACTAGTCGCGTTCATTAACCACTGAGTCATGACAGGAACCCCACATTTCTCTTTTTTTAAATTTATTATTATAGTTGATTTACAGTGTTCTATCAGTTTCTGCTGCACAGCAAAGTGACCCAGTCATATACATATACATATTCTTTTTCTCAGATTATCTTCCATCATGTTCCGTCACAAGTGTTTGGATCTAGTTCCCTGGGGTATACAGCAGGACCTCATTGCTTATCCATTCTAAACGTAATAGTTTGCTTTTACTCACCCCAAACTCCCCGTCCATCGCCCTTCTTCCCCTCCCCCTCCCCCTCCCCCTCGGCCATCGCATGTCTGTCCCCCACGTCTGTACGCCTGCTTCTGTTTTGTAGGTGGGTTCATCTGTGCCGTATTTTAGATTCTACGTATAAGTGATTATCGTCTGGTATTGAGACAATACATTTCTATATTGTCTTAAACAGGCCGCCCAGACTGTGGTACTTTAGCCCAGCAGCCCTAAGAAACAAAGGCAGCCTTCCCTCTGCTTTTTACTTTCCATTCTCCATCTTCACTGCTTGCAAAGCCAGAAACCACACGGGAGGGTAGTCAGGACAAGTGGGTACATCCAGGACTGGCATTGCTGGAGAGAACGGCCAACCCTCTACCTCCAGCCCCACCAGTAAGAGAAAGTCTGAGCAGCGATACGGACCAGGACTCCCAGGATCTTGGCTGAGTCCTCAACCAGCCACAGTTGGCCTGTGTGTCTTTGACAAGTTGCTGGCCTTCTCTGGGCTTTGGTTCCCTCCGCTGTAAACTAAGGCTGTTAACTGTTGGTTGCCAGGGGCTGAGAGGAAAAGGGAAAATGAAGAATTATTGTTTAATGGGTATAGAGTTTTACAAGATGAAAGTTCTTGGAGGAGTTCCCTTGCGGCCTAGCGGGTTAAGGGTCCAGAACTGTTGCTGCTGTGGTTCGGGTTACTGCTGTGGCACAGGATCGATCCCTGGCCCGGGAATTTGTGTATGCTGCAGGCACACCAAAAGTTTTTTTTTTTTTTTAAAGAAAAAAGTTCTGGAGATGGATGGAGATAACACAACATTATGAATGTATTAAATACCCCTGAACTGTATGCTTAAAAACGGTTAAAAGATGGTAAATTTTATGTTATGTAAGTTCAAACCACAATAAAAAATAGGCGGAAAAATAAGGCTGTTAGGCTTCAGATCTTCCAACTGTTCTGTTTATGACATAGCATTTTAGGTCATCAGGAATAAAAATATTCTGCTGCCTCCTACTCTCTGCAAACCTGGGTGGCAAAGCTGATTTCAGTTCTCCTAATTGTCTGGGCCATGGCTGGTTCTGTCTCATCCTCAAAATGAGTTTTTTAAATCCAAGCCTCTGCTGGTTTTGCAGATGGTTATCTGTGAAAGTCCATTGTAAGACTGCATGTGTGTGTGTGTGTGTGTGTGTGTTGGAAAGGCTTGTAGTAGCTGCTTACCTGACTTCACAAGGATGCTGTCTGGCCAATGTCAGCATGACAAAGTCCCGATCCACTTGGCTAGATTTGAACCAGAGCCCCAGATAACATGTATAAATCTTCCCTAGTCTGTGGGGAATGGAAGCCATCAGACACTGAGCCACTGGTGTGTTCCAAAGGTTTCAGAACTGAACATTGGTTCCCTGGTTCCCTGCCTGGCATCTGGCCTTCATTAGGTTATAAAGAATAGTTTATGGCCCTTTTGGTTGGAACAATAACCTTTACAACATTCATGGTGGTTGAGTGGTTATCGGAAAAAGCGAGCCAGCCCTCTCAGCTCTGCATCCTGGCTATTTATCATGGGTGGTGCCCGCCATATGTGTTAGCTCTTCAATCCGACGTCAGCCCTGTAAAGCAGGTGTTATGACTGTTGTTTTCAGGTTTAGCTCAGAGAGGCTTAGAGACTTTACCGAGCTCACACAGCCCGCAGAGCCTGGGATCCAGGCTGGGTTTTTGGGCTCCTGGGCCAGTACTCTTTGTTCTTTTCTCCTTTTCAATGCTACCTGGCCAGTGTTGGTGACAGTTCTACTTGTTAAATTTTTATTTTATGTGTTTCTTTTTAGGACGGCACCTGCAGCATATGAAAGTTCCCAGGCTGGGGGTCGAAGCAGAGCTGCATCTGCTGGTCTACACCACAGCCAGGGCAACAACGGATCTGAGCCGCATTATCAACCTACACTGCTGGTTGTGGCAACTCGGAATCCTTAACCCACTGAGTGAGGCCAGGGGTCGAACCCTAAACCGCATGGATACGAGTCAGATTCTTAATCCGCTGACCCACAGTGGGAACTCCTAAAATCTTATTTCTTAGCTCAGTTAAACCCTGGGCTCCTGTGCCTCTGTAAGCTAATGCCTCTCCCCTAGTAAGATGCTGCTTCTCTTTTGGAACCGCTAGACTACACTGCATGAGGACTGGGGCTGCCTAGGTAGGTGTTTCGTAAACAGGGGTTCAGCGGGTGAGCAGTTGAGCCCCAGTGCAGTATAGAATCTGGCTTCCTGCGGCTTCCTCTGACTGGTTTCTGGCCTGCCTTCTGCAGCGGGGGCTGGGGTCGGGGGGTGGGGGACTGGAGTGCCACCTGGAGGCCCCTGCCCTGGAGGTCCTGCGTCCCAAGCTGCTGGGAGCTCTGTCTCCAAACAACCTCAGCTGTCAGCCCCTCAGGCTTTGCTTCAGCTGCAGAGAGCTGGCTGGTGCAAAGTCAGACCCTTTCCGTGGCGGCTGCATCCAGTGGGGACAGTGAAAAGGCTTGGCCAGCTCAATCCCAAGGGAGACGGCTCAGGCGATCGTCCTGGCTCCTGGTTCCCTGTGGGGTCGCCAAGGCAATGGTGGGACCTCATCTTCTCCCCTGCCCCACTTCCTTCTTCTCCCCTCCTCAGGGGCTGGTTCCATGAGAGCCCCCAACAAGCATCCTGTCTGCACATCCTTCGGAGTCTGCTTCCCAGGGGAGCCACCGCGTACCAGCACCCACCTGCGCCTTCCCCCTCGGAAGCAAGGTTCTTCCACGGCTCCTCTGCCCCCAGCGGGCAGTGAGCTTATCGGGCATCTGGGAAAGACAATAACTAAGGAAACGCAATTGCTGAGGCTCTTCAAAACCCAGCTCGGCGGGGTCCTGATGACGAGGGGATTTGAGATGAATGAAGTTCATGACGCCTTGGCTCAGCAGGTGGAAGTGACTTTAGTATTTTTAAATGAAATTCTGAGAAGGGACCTTGGTGAACTGAATTCCTTCAGAATATTACTGCCCATGCCCTGCCCTTCACATGGCACCTCCCCACTGAAAGGAAGTACCTCACTTAGGATACTTTGGTAGCAAGTAACAGAAATAATGACCTACGGAGTTCCCGTCGTGGCTCAGTGGTTAACGAATTTGACTAGGAACCATGAGGTTGCGGGTTCGATCCCTGGCCTCGCTCAGTGGGTTGAGGATCCAGCGTTGCCGTGAGCTGTGGCGCGGACGCGGCTCAGATCCCATGTTGGTGTGATTGTGTTGCAGGCCAGCAGCTACAGCTCCGATTCGACCTCTAGCCTGGGAACCTCCACAGGAATGGCCCTAGAAAAGGCAAAAAGATTAAAAAAAAAAAGAAAAGAAAAGAAAAGAAAAGAAATAATGACCTAGTTTAACAACAATAATAACAGAAGCCAGAAGGGGAAATTCATTTTAAGGTGTTTCATGAAACCTAAGGTCAGAAGCACGGCCAGGGAGTTCCCATTGCGACTCAGTGGGTAAAGGACCCAATGCTGTCTCTGTGAGGATAGGGGGTTAAGGATCTGACATTGCCATAAGCTGTGGTATAGGTCACAGATGTGGCTTGGATCCGGTGTTACCATGGCTGTGGCATAGGTTGCAGCTGCAGCTCCAATTTGACCCATGGCCTAGGAACTTCCATGTACCGCAGGTGAGGCCAAATAAAATAGAAAGAAAGAAAGAAAGAAAGAAAGAAAGAAAGAAAGGAAGGAAGAAAAGAAAGAAAGAAAGAAAGAAAGAAAGAAAGAGAGGAAGGAAGGAAGGAAGAAAAGAAAGAAAGAAAGGAAGGAAGAAAAGAAAGAAAGAAAGAAAGAAAGAAAGAAAGAAAGAAAGAAAGAAAGAAAGAAAGAAAGAAAGAAAGAAAGAAAGAAAGAAGGAAAGAAGGAAGGAAGGAAGGAAGGAAGGAAGGAAGGAAGGAAAGAAAGAAAGAAAGGAAGGAAGGAAAGAAACACTGCCAGGACCCAGAAAGGGATCAGATGCATAATCTGGGACCTCTGTCCCTGAATTCCACATCCATGTGTCAGGATGCACACGTGAGTATATATGTGCGTGTGCATGCGTGCTTCTGCGTGTGTGCGAATGTGTGCACAGCCTGGATTAAGTGCCTCTTGGTGGCCAATTGCCAGTTGTCCATTCCTGGCTTTCTCTATAAGCAGTTTAACCACATCAAGATACTCCCTGAACTCTTTCTTGGCCTCAATCCTAAATTCCTGGGAGAGACAATTTTTATTTGTGGGTTTTGTTCAGATATTAACTTCTGATGCAATTGGGCAAGGGTGCTGGGGTGGATCGTGTAGTTTAAACCTGCTGCCTGGACCCGGCCCTGGGGATGGGGTCCATGGACCCAAATGTGGGTGTTCCCAGCCAGCCTTGAGACTGTGACCGATTTTCAAGTGCTGTGACCAGTTTTAGCTGGGCGGCTCCCTTTACTATCTGACCTAGGTAATGACAGCTAGGTTGGAGGTTAAAATCATTAACCCCTTGCATTGCATTGCATTGACCAATGCAAGCCTTTCCTGAACCCCTCTTAGTGCAGAACCCTGTAAGGCACAGTCCTGCCTCCGTGAGCACCCAGCCTAACAGAGGACTAAAGAGAGGGGTGCAAATTACACCAACTGTGACAGCGGGTAGGAACCTCTGGGTTCAGTAAGAAAGGCTATCAGTTGTTGAATGACTGTTATGTAACGAGGGTTTTATATAATCTCTAAGCTTCACAGATTTGGCAGGCGATATCATTATTTGCCCATTTTTTGTTTTTTATTTTTGCTTTTTAGGGCTGCACCTCCGGCATATGAAGGTTCCCAGGCTAGGGGTCAAATCGGAGCCGCAGCTGTCGGCCTCCACCACAGCCACAGCCCCGCCAGATCTGATCCACGTCTGTGACCTACACCCCAGCTCACGGCCACACAGGATCCCTTCACCCACAGAGCGAGGCCAGGAATCAAACCCGCATTCTCATGGATGCTAGTTGGATTCATTACCACGGAACCACAATGGAAACTCCCCAGATGCCCATTTTTTTTTAAAAAAACAGGAAACCGGACTTTGCTGATGACTTAGCAGTTAAGGATCTGGTATTGTCACTGCTGTGATTCGGGTCATTGCTGTGGCACAGTTCGATCCCTGGCCCTAGAACTTCTGCACACTACAGGCAAGGTCACAAAAACGAAACAAACAGCCTAAAAAACAGAGGAGAAAAAAAAAAAAAAAAAAGAAAAAAAACAAACCCAGGATACTGATGCTCCAGGAAGTTAAATGATCCAAAATCACATGGGTGCTAAGTGGTAGAAGTTAGGATTTGGTTTCAAATGTAGTCAGCTCTAAAGCCGGGAATCTTCCCAGAACAATGTACCACCTTCTAAATAACTAATAGATTACACAATTACAACCTCAATAATTCATAAACGGTATGATTCAGTTTGCCATTAGAGGCTACGTGATGCCAAAACCACTCAAAGAAACACGGAAATCCTTCGTCAGTCATGGGCAGCCCAGACTTTAGTCTAGACGGGTTCCCAGTAATTTACAGGCTGGGAAGACCTCACTAAATTAATTCACGATTCCTGCTCTGTGCTTATTAATTGCTTTGACAATCGTCCAGATGCTTGTGTTGAGTTGGCCCAGGCATATGGTGCAGACCGTGAGTGACACGGGGAAGGAGAAGGGTCTGGGTGCTTTGCCCTCAGGGCCTCCGATTGAGGCAGGGAAGGAGGGCAGGCCCAGCGTGTCTCCTCTGCAAGATGGTCATGGAAACAGCCCTGGATTTAGAGCCCGAACAGCTGCCTTTTGCCCTAATGCTGATTCTTTTTTGGCCATGCCGGTGGCACTTGACGTTCCCCGGCTAGGGCTCGAACCCACACCACATCAGCTACCCGAGCCACAGCAGTGACAATGCCAGGTCCTTAAACTGCTGCGCCACAAGGAAGCTCCCTCTAGGACTGAGTTTTAACAATGCTGGGACTCAGGCAGAGTCATTCCCCATCTCTGAGCTCCAACGTCTTCATCTTAAAATGAAGATCCAACTTGTTTCCCTCTATACGGTAATAAAAGCAGTTATTAGTGTGTGGCAATCACAGTTACCATGTAACAATAGCCGTTCGATTTTTTTTTTTTCTTTTTTTGCTTTTTAGGGCCATACCTGCAACATATGGAAGTTCCCAGGCTAGGGGTCTACTCGGAGCTTCAGATGCCAGCCTACACCACAGCCACAGCCACGCAGAATCCAAGCCACATCTTTGACCTACACCACAGCTCATGGTAGTGCAGATTCTTCACCCACTGAGTGAAGACTGGGATCGAACCTGCATCCTCATGGATGCTAGTCGGGTTTGTTACCACTGAGCCACAATGGGAACTCCCCATAGTGATTCTATTTAATGGGTATTTCCATTTACCTTCCCCACAACCCTAAGAGGTTCAGCCTATTATTAGCCCCATTCTACAGATGTGGCCACTGAGAGCTCAGGGTTGAAATAATGTGCTCCAAACCAAGCCTACCTTGGGACCAGAGCTTAGTCTGGATGGTTTACCCCTGGTCAGATTGTCATCACTGCCCTGCAGGGCCCTAATCCAGGAAGCCCAGGGCATGACCTATGCAGCTGGGGAGGGGAACGGAGACTCTGATGCCTACTGCCTCATCTTCCTCATCATCACCAAGGCGACGAGCTCTCCCTTGCTGTTGCCATAGAAACCATCTAAGCTCTCTCTTTCTCTCACCTTCGCCATGGAGACAGCCAACTAGAAAGCAGCTCCTAGAGTGGGAGCAGGGCCCCACAGACGGTGAGGGGAGAGGGTGCCCCCAGACATTCCTTTGTTGCCTGCAAGGCAGCATCCAGGGGGAACCTGGGACTGGAAATTCCCACTCCACTGAGGAATGTGGAGGCATTCTTGGAGCTGCGCGGACATGCAATGTCAAAGCCAGGATGTCCCTGGGGAAGCATAGGTCAGAAGAATTGTTTTCTGCATTTATTTCTAGAGGCTGCCTTTCCTCTAGCCATCCATTGTCCAGTTCAAAGGAAATGCCCCAAATCTTCATGTCTTACAGATACTGAAAATCTGCCTGGCCAAGTCTTCTGTCTAATTTTGCTTCCAACCTGCTGGATGACATTGGGTCATTCAAGTGCATCTCCCTGGTACCTGCCAAATAACGTGGATGGGGCGAGCTCAGTGGCTCTCACACGTCCAGATTTCCAGATCAGTTCTTTAGAAAACATGAGCCTGCAGCCTAGGTTGCCAGATTTTTATTTTGCAAGATAAGGATATAAACATTTAAAAACTATGTTTACAACTCAACTTAGCTACACAACAAAAACAGGCTCAGATAACAGAGAACAGACTTGCAGTTGCTAAAGCGGAAGGGGGTTGGGGGAGAGGGAAGGCCTGGGAGTTTGGGGTTAGCAGATGCACAAAACCTATGCCATACAGACTGGATAAACAACAAGGTCCTACTGCAGAGCATAGGAACGTACAGTCAATATCCAGTGATAAGCCGTAATGGAATAGAATATGACCAAAAAATGTATAGCTGAGTCACTTCACTGCACAGCAGAAATTAACATAACATTGCAAATCAACTATACTTCAAGAAATTAAAAAAGCAACAACTGTATTTAATCTCCAGAGGAAGGAGGTGCTATGGCAAAGGGCATGAAATGAAATCAAATAGCCGAATTCGGGTCCTGGCTCCGTGACATCCTCCTGCAGAGCATGCGCCGACTAGATCACCACGTCTCAGCTTCTTTGGAAGTAATATTGCATTGGAGTTCCTGCCTTAAGGGTTAAGGATCCCGAGTTGTCACTGCTGTGGGAGGTGGGGGTTCCATCTCTGGCTTGGGAACTTCCACAGGCGGCAGGGGTGGCCAAAAAAAAAAGAAGAAGAAATGCTGGTAAATGTTAATATGATCACCGTCATTTCATAAAGGAGATTTTTTTCCCTTCTTTTTAGGGTCACACCTGCTGCATATGGAGGTTCCCAAGCTAGAGGTCCAATCGGAGCTGCAGCTGCCAGCCTACACCACAGCCGCAGCAATGCGGGATCCGAGCCGCATCTTCGACTTACACCACAGCACGTGGCAATGCTGGATCCTTTACCCACCAAGCGAGGCCAGGGATCAAAGCTGAGGCTTCATGGATACCAGCTGAGTGCTTAACCTTTGAGCCACAATGGAAACTCCCCATAAAGGAGATTTTAAACAAATAAAGTTAAAAAAAAAAAAAAAAAAAAAGACCCACTGGAAGCCAAAAGGACAATGTTTACACTGGATACATTTAGCTTTTGGAAAACGCTACTGTCCTCACTGATTTTCCATGTCATTAGGGTGGGACTGAGAAGCACTGAATTCTGTGATATTTAGGTTCTGGCTGCTCTAAGAGGCAATGCTTTTGTAATTCTCAACAGCCCTGATGAGCCAAAGGAGCATCCAGGGGCCCCTAGCCAAAGACGAGCGATACATCGGGTGCCTTTAGTGGCCGTCCTGAAGCTGTGGCAGGCCGGGCCCACGCAGGGCTGGATGGTCTCAGGAAACGAGGAAGCCCGGAGGCCCCAGCCTCGTCCAGCCTCCTCCCTGCCGCTCTGACGTCAGGGTCAAGCCGCCTCAGCAGTCAACTGAGGTCCTAGGGCCCTGGTCTGGGACTCAGAGTCTCTCCCAGGCCTGTTGCATCCTCCTGCCGAAGCTGCTGGTTTGGTCCGGTTCCCCGGCTGCCATCCTGGCCGCACCTGCCTCCCCTCCCTGGGCTGCAGGGTCGCGGGGAGTTCTCCAAACAGAGGCCGACTGGGCTCCCTCTGCCTCTCTCCGCTGGGACTCGGGACTCGGGTGATAGAAGCGGGCTGAGAGTCCGCAAACACTGCAAGCCAATGAGCCTGATCTCAGAATCCAGAAAAGCTTCAGAGGCAGATGAAGTACGCAGCTGGGTCTCCCGGCCTTGGTTTATTCTTTGCTGAGGAACAGGGGGGATCTCGTCCACCCTGCAGGTGGGCTGATATCATCCATGGGCTCCCCATCATAACGTTGCTTCAGGAGTGGGTCCAGTTTTTGCAAGGCCTGAAGCTTATTCGGTTCGGAGGGGTCTTTTTAAGAACAGCACAAATTTACCAATATGAAATTGACTATGAAAGCAAATGTTTACTTAGGAGAAAGAAGTCACAACACATGACAATTTTTTTTGGTTTATTTTTTTGTTTTGCTTTTTAGGGCCGCACCCACTGGCGTATGGAAGTTCCCAGACCAGGGGTCAAATCAGATCTACAGCTGCGGGCCTACACCACAGCCACAGCCACAGCCACAACCACAGCAACATGGAATCTGAGCCGAGTCTGTGACCACAGCTCATGGCGATGCCACATTTTTCACCCACTGAGCAGGACCAGGGATCGAACCTGCATCCTCATGGATACTAGTCAGGTTCGTTACCCCTGAGCCATAAGGGGAACATCAACAAATTATAATTTTTTTTAAAAAAAACCCGGAGTTCCTGTCATGGCTCAGCGGAAAGGATTCCGACTAGGATCCATGAGGACGAGGGGTCAATCCCTGGCCCAGCTCAGTGGGTCAAGGATCTGGCATTGCCGGGAGCTGTGGTGGAGGTCACAGAAGCGTCTTGGTTCCAGCATTGCTGTGGCTGTGGTGTAGGCCGGCGGCTACAGCTCCGGTATGACCCCTAGCCTGGCAACCTCCATATGCCACGGGTGTGGCCCTTAAAAAAAAAGACAAAAACAACAATAACAAAACAATACTGCAGACACCACGAAATCCAGAAAAATAACATATTTTACTAATTAACGGATATGTTTCTATAATATTTTTCCTAAATTTTTGGCTGCGTATACTTTAATTAGCCTCTTCATGGGATAATGCTTTTAAAATAATATTTCCTAGAGAGAGATTATAAAGTTGATACAGTCTGTTCCCTGGCGCAATTGATTCAAGTTTGTTTGCTTTCTCTTTTTCTTTCTTTCTTTTTTTTAGGGTCGCACCTGGGGAAGTTCCTGGGAGGCTACGGGTTGCATTGGAGCTGCAGCTGCCTGTCTACACCACAGCCACAGCAACACCAGATCTGAGCCATATCTGTGATCTACCCCACTGAGCGAGGCCAGGATTCAAACCCACATCCTCATGGACACTATGTCAGGTTCTTAACCCATTGAGCTGCAACAGGAAGGCCCCAAGTATTTTGTTTTTTGGGTTTGTTTTTTTTTTTTTTTTTTTTTTTTTTTTTGGATAGCTTTGAGTAGATATCCACAAGGAAAAAAATCCCCTGCTTGCAATCGTCCGTATTCGTAACTGGAAGACTTTGCCTTGGACTTCCTCTGACTTGCTGCTTCTCCACAACTCCTCGTCTTTGCAGCCTGCATGCGTTCATGTCACTGGCTGGCTTTTACTTCTGCAGTCTTCTGTCATGATGCCTGGTGGGTCCACACAGCAGGCCCCCAGAGAATGCCTAAAAGCCATTTCTCTCCTAGAACAGCTAGTGACAACTGGATGGGAGTGATTTAGAAACATGTAAATATATCCACTATTCAAAGTGCCTCTCTAGGCCCCCTCCTAACATTTGTGTAGCTCAGGACAAGCCTATATATGGAGGTTCACATTCTTTTATTACTATTATTATTATTATTTGCTTTTTAGGGCCACACTTGAGGCATATGGAGGTTCCCAGGCCAGGGGTCCAATCAGAGCTGCAGCTGCCGGCCTACACCACAGCCACAGCAACGCCAGATCCAAGCCACATCTTCAACCTACATCACAGCTCAGTGCAATGCCGGATCCTTAACCCACCCAGCGGGGCCAGAGATCGAACCTGCGTTCTCAAGAATACTAGTCCAACTGGGTACTGCTGAGCCACAACGGGAACATCCTGGAGGCCCGCATTCTTATATTTAAAATGAATACTTGAGTTCCCATTGTGGCTCAGTGGTAACGAACCTGACCAGGCTCCATGAGGACTCGGGTTCAATCCCTAGCCTCACTCAGTGGGTTAAGGATCCTGTGTTGCTGAGAGCTGTGGTGTAGGTTGCAGATGCAGCTCAGACCCCAAGTTGCTGTGGCTGTGGTGTAGGACAGCAGCTGTATTCCGATTCGACCCCTAGCCTGGGACCCTCCATATAACACGGGTGTGGCCCTAAAATGACAAAAATAAATAAAATAAATACTTGACAGTTATCAGCCAAGCCAACAACCTGCTAACTAACTGATCTTCCCTCCTCCTACCTTGATAACCTGCAAGGCCAAGTTCAAATTTGGAATTCGAAGAAGCTTCAGGGTTCCGCCTTAGAAGGTGTCAGGTGGGGAAAACGGCTCCGTGCCCAGCTTGCCGCCCGTCTCCTCCTGCCGGAGGGAGCTCTGTGGTTGCGCATCCACAAGCCCATGGGCACTGGCTCAGCGGCGGGGAGCTGGCCTCACCGACGGCATCCTCGGGCGTGGTGGCTCCCTGGCTTCCAGTTGGGTTTGGCCCCCGGGAGGCCCCCAGGGGAGATGCGGTGGCGCGGGCGGGGGGGGGGGGGGGGGGCGGGGCGCAGAGCTCCTGCTCGTGGCCCTCTCCTGGGGGCACCGCTCTCACGGAGCTCTGCCAGCGCTCCCTCTCTCTGCCCCTCCAGGCCAGCGTGTGGAAGGGCTTTCCTGCTCTTGCTGCCCCGGGAGGCTTCACGCTCCCACCCTGTTCCCCGGAGCCTGCTTAGACCTTTGCGCATCGGCCCTTCATTTCACTCCCATGAATCACCTCTTTGCCGATGGCCCTGTTTCCTGCTGGGAGCCTGGGTGATGGAGCTGTTATTACTGTCACTTTTAGTTTAAGACGCATGTCTGGCCTCCCGTGTGGTCCTGTGGAGGCAGCAATCTTTGCAGCCTCAGGTGCCTCATCTGTTAAATGAGAATATCATACCCCAGCCTTTCCTACTTCAGCAGGGTCTTGGGAGACTTGAATGAGTCAGTACAGGTGAAAATACTCTGGGGAAAACAATTACAATATAGACTATACACACACATAAATACACACATATGTACATGCATGTGTGTATACACACACATAATAACTCTATTATTCGAATTTCTAAAGGTAAAAAGAGCACAAAGTTTGTTCTTGTCCCTCGCTTTCCTCTCCAGCACCACAGCACTGACCCAGTCTTCGGTCCCTGGCAAAAGTGTGATCCTTTTGTCGCAAAGGTCTGTGTTGCCAGCAGATGCAACTTAGTGACCAGAGGTTCCCCGTTCTGAGAGCTGCTGCCACTGCCTTTCGGCAAATGAGCACAGTGGGCCCAAGGCTGTGCTGCAGGCCCTCGAGGCGCCGACCCCACCCTACCCTTGCTGCCTCTGGGCTGTGTTTGCTGAGAGCAGAGCCCAGGGCCCTGGCTGAAGCCCTGTGAGCACCAGGGTCCCTCCCCTGGGCGCAGAGAGTGGGTGGAGTCCGACCCGATGAGAGCCGGTGTGGCCTCAGGCTGCTCCAAGCTCCTGGCAGAATGAAAACTGCTGGTGGAGTTTGTGTCACCAGGGGGGCTGGGACTGCCCCTGAGCTGAGTGAGGATGGTGGCTCTACCGGGGACAGTGTTAGTTTCCAGTGCTCACCTCAAAACAGGAGCATGTCCCTAAGGGCTTCTGTCACTTTTCCCAACCGCTTTTTTTTTTTTTTTTTTCTTTTTAGGGCCACACCTGCTGCATATGGAGGTTCCCAGGCTAGGGGTCCAGTTGGAGCTGTGGCTGCCGGCCACAGCCACAGCCACAGCAACTTGGGATCCGTGCCGCGTCTGTGACCTACACCACAGCTCATGGCAACGCCAGATCCTTGACCCACTGAGCGAGACCAGGGATGGAACCCGCATCCTCATGGATCCTAGTCAGGTTCATTAACTGCTGAGCTACAATGGGAACTCCCTCCCAGCCTCTTAGTCAAGGGTTTCCGCTCTTCCTTCTTCCCAGCCCATCCTCTCCAGCAGGCTGCCAAGGGAGGGACACCAGGATTCACAAGGTTAATCCGTGGCCCCGGTGTAATCAAGTGATCTCTGCCCCAGAAATCAGAAGTCACTACCCCCGGGGCTGCAGAAAGAACGGTGAGTCAGTGGTCTGTTTCCTTTCAAAAGCTGACCCATGGCATCATTTGCATATCTGGGTTACATGGGCTCCTACGGTCGAGCCTAGACTCTAAGCCCTCATTAATCCCGTGGTACACTCACGGGAAAGTCTGCTCTGATCTCACGCGCTGACATCAGTGGACCTCTGGACAGGGACCAGCCTGATGTTGGGAAAGGCCTGAATTAACCGTAATCAGAAGTATCAAATCTGGCAGTGAGGCTGGCCTTGGAAAGCTGGGTGGGCTTTGGAGAGGGCGAGAGGAAGGAAGAGAAATATAGGTGGCACGACAGTGTGACAGCACAGGGAAAAGGCAGGGGGACTGCAGCATGCCTGGTGACATCCTGTGGCAGTCACCAGACAGCTCAAAAGGGAAAGTTCCCCAGAGCTCATCTCCACGGAGAGACTCCCCACAATCGTCCCCCTTTTATTTCTTGCTTTTTAGGGCCACACCTGCAGCATGTGGAAGTTCCCAGGCTAGAGGTTGAATCGGCTGCTAGCCTAAGCCACAGCCACAGCCACTGGGGATTCCGGCCGCGTCTGCAAGACCTACATCACAGCTCACGGCAGCGCCAGGTCCCCAACACACTGGGCGAGGCCAAGGATTGAACCCGAATCCTCTAGGATACTGGTCGGATTTGTTTCAGCTGCGCCACAACGGGAGCTCCAATCATCCCTTTTCTGTCTGGCTCTTTTAAAGGAAAACAATGTCTGAGGCCCATTCCCTGGGACTTCTCCTCAGGAGAAGCTATGGGAGCAGGCCTGGGAGCCGGAGGCCTCACGGAAGCTTCTAGATTGCAACCCGTCCCACGGACATGAGACAGAATTGCCTATAGAGAGTTGTATTATAGCCAAGTGCTAGGGTATATATTTATCTGTGCCTGAGACTCTTATCCCTTTTTAAAGAAAAAGCCACATATTTGGCCTAAAGACAAAGTGGAAAAAATGTACTGTTGAACAAATATTCAGCACGGTTGCTCAGAATGTTTGAAATGATGAACTGTGTGAAAAAAAAAATGCCTGTGGCAAATTGTCAGCAGGCTATATTTGGGGGGGTCCAGATCCAGGGGCCCCCAGCCAACTGAGTTCACACAGCCCTAGTGTTTTTCCATGTCTATTTATAACTATCCACACATTCACACACAAAAAATGCAGTGGACATCCGACTTCGTTTTTAAATGACTAAAATGTTCTAAATGTATCAGGTTACAGCACGTGAGAGCTTTTATTGCAGCTGTGATTAGCCTGTCTTCCTGGAGAAGGGATTAATCCATGTGCAGAAAACAACGTAACAGGATCCTTTGGGAATCTGAAAGTATGAAAACAACTTTGTAAAAAATTTCCCCCTTTTAAAAAAATGTAATTAACATCAACAAAACTTTGTTGGACACCCACCATTCGAACGGGCTAACGTGAGACCAAAATAGGAGGACGACGCAGTCTCTGGTCCCAAGGAGTTATCTGGGTTTACAGGTAGCGGAATAAAATACATGAAAGGGGCGATCGTTTCTTAACAGAACTGCTGACGGATGTATTAGGCACACAGATGAGGGAGTGAACAGAAAGGGCATTTGACTCTCCTCCAGCATATCCATCCGTTCTTCCTGCTCGCTTTAGGGTGACATGCGATTTAGGGAAGTCTTTGCTCGCTGCCCACGGCGGCGTCAGATGTTGAGCACATGAGCTAGCTCGGCCAATCAATGCACTCCGTTTTCCTGGGCACAGTGATTGGCTCAGAGGCGACCATGCCCTCTCAGCTGGACCAATCAGACTGAACATCAAGCCTTCTCTTAGAAATGCTACAGCAGACTCCTCTTGCTGTTGCTTTTGGAGGAAGAAGCCTCAGGAGCTGCTGAAAGCTATTTTGTACCGATGAGGTGAATTGGCCTTCAGTGTGGTTGATGGCTGATGGTGAATGAAGAGACAGAAATAAACTAGTCCCTGAGTCACCAGAATATTTCTTACCTAACACCATTTGTATTCTTGATGTTTCAGTCACATGAGCTAATACGGTCCTCTTTTTGCTGACATCAGTTTGAGTTGGGTCTTTTGAACTTCCAACGAAGATCGTCCATACCACAATCATTCCAGGATGAAATCGGATGTACTTCCTGGAGGAGGTGGCTAATAACCTAACACTGAGGATGAGAAGGACTCGGACCAGTGATGCCGGAGAAGACAAGGGTGTTGCTGGTGGCTGAACAGTTGCATGCGCCTGGAGATGGAACGAACCATGTTCCTGCCAAGCAGACCCTGAAAAGACTGGGCTGGGTTAGATCATGGCATAGCAAAGGACAGGCTAGGCAATTTGGTCTTAATTTTGCAGGTAATGCTTGTGTGGGTGCCAGGGGAGGCGGTCCCTTGCTTACTCAAATCCCTTCCCAGGTACCAAAAGTTCATTTAATGCATTAGAATTCGTGCTTTATATGACGATGGATCAAACTTTATAGCAAATGCAAGACGAAGCTAGACTCTTCCGGGGAAAAAGGAGAGACAGGCCGTATTAGTTTCCTAGGGCTGTCATAACCAATTACCACAAACTGGGTGGCTTAAAACAATAAAAATTTAACTCTCACACAGTCTGGAAGCTGGAAGTTCTCAATCAAGGGGTCAACGGGGTCATACTACCACAGAAGGCTCTAGGGAAGGGTCTTTATTGCCTCTTCCAACTTCAGGTGGCCTCAGACACCATGTGGCAGCATGACTATTCTCTGCCTCCGTCTTTAGGTGGCCTTCTCCCCTCCATCTCCCTGTGTCCTCTGCCTCGAAGGATATCGGTCATTGGATGTAGGGCCCACCCTAAATCTAGGATAATTTCATCTTGAGATGCTTAACTAATTACATCTGCAAACACTCTGAGAATAAGATCACATTCTGAGGGTCCAAATGGCATGAATTTTGAGGGGAGACACTATTCAATCCACTACGGTGACCAAAACCCAAAGCCAGCTTATGCCAGTTAAATCATGAGTCCCCCTCCTGGTGGCTGCACTGGGGCCTTTCTGGGCATTGCCCTCAGTCCTCCTGTGAGCCCCTCAGCTGTGCACCCCCCCACCCCCGCTAAAAATCAGAATAACTAATGTATTGAGAACTCATGCTATAAGAAATTCTGCACTAAAAGCTTCCTCTTCGAGTGCTGGTACTCCCCCTGGCATCTGACAGTCATGGCTTTTCAGGTGAGGAAAATAACAAGGAAGAAGGAGGGACATAGTTGGAAGGCCTTATAACCCACTGTACAGATTCGGCTTAAAAAGGCAAAGTGAGGAGTTCTCATCGTGGCTCAGCGGAAACGAATCTGACTAGCATCTGTGAGGATGCGGGTTCGATCCTTGGCCTTACTGAGTGGGTTAAGGATCTGGTGTTGCCACAAGCTGTGGTGTAGGTCGTAGACATGGCTCGGATCTGGCATTGCTGTGACTGTGGCATAGATGGTGGCTACAGCTCTGATTCAACGCCTCACCTGGGAACCTCCATATGCCACAGGTGTGGCCCTAAAAAGACAGAAAAAAAAAAAAAAGGAAGCAAAGTGAGGAGTTCCCTGGTGACTCAGTGGGTTAAAGACCTGGCATTGTCCCTGTTGTGGCTCAAGTGGCTCGGGTTTGATTCCTGGCCCTGGAACTTCTGCATGCTGCCAAAAAAAAAAAAAAAAAAAGAGCTAAAAAGGAGTTCCCACTGTGGTTCAGAACCCGACTGCAGTGGCTCGGGTTGCTGCGCAGGTGTGGGTTCAATCCCTGACCCTGAAGCAGTGAATTAAAGAATCCAGAGTTGCTGCCGCTGTGGTATAGATCACAGTTGTGGCTCAGCTTCAGTCCCTGGCCTGGAAACTTCTACATGCTGTGGATGTGGCCATTAAAAAAAAAAAAAAGAAAAGAAAAGTGACTTGCTCAGAGTGGAAGGCACAGTGCCAGGGTGTAAGGACATCCCAATGCCATACTTACGTTGTTAACCTCGCCCACACAGTGTCCTGGGCTCAGAAGGACAAAAATAAAAGATAGGATGATAAACTATCTTGCCTAATAAAAGTCTAAGAAACTCTCTTGACTCCTGGCTATCCTGATGGCTCAGTTAAGGGAGAAAAAGAGAGACTCGCTGCCCAGTATCTATGAAACCTGGAGCTCCATCTCTGAATATGCAGTTTTCACTTTCAAGTACCTTTAAGGACACAGTGTCGGGAAGGAGTAAGCCAACAGATTCTTCTGTGGGACATTTTGTTTCTGTGCTGAGCAGGGGCCCGACAGTGGCGGGGGTGGGGGGGGGCAGGGAAAAAGAAAGCTTTGCGGGAGGACATCATCCAATTTATATATAAAAAAATGAGTGCCTCGGTTTTCACAGGGGCCTGGGAGAGAGACTTGGGATTGAGTCATCATAGATGAGTCTCTGAATCCAACCAGCCAAAGTGATTTTATGGCTGAGAAAGCTAAAAGAATTGGGACAGGATTTCTCTGGGTTCTGGAAAGAAACCAGAATATGTCATCCTTCCCTTAGGTGACATCACAGGGCATTTGTGCCTGGCGTTCGGCGTGCAGTTCTGGAAATCTGGTCGCAAGAAAACGACTGTAATTCCTCACTTGCTTCATTGATGGGGGGATACGATCTACTCATAAGGGAACCTTCCAGGTAACGGAAGATGAAGCGGTTGAGAACGGAAACATTGAGACTCGGACCATTTGGGAAGGACCCTTTCGAGATGCTAGTACCCATCTCTGCACCTCCTGAGACCAGGAGTTGGAAGGAGGTCTCGGGGTCACCAGGAGGAGCACCGTTTGGCATCCTGGGCTCCCCCAGCCGTGCTGCCCCGCGGGACCCCACCGTGGAGAATCCCGGCTTCCAGTCTAGTTGACTCAACTTTGAATTCCAGCTGTGCAACCTTGCAGAAGGGGCCTAATGTATCAGACTCAGTTTCCTCCAATATAAAATGAAAAGAATAAGTCTCACCTCCCGGGGCTCCTGCAAGGATTGCAGGGGATCACGTGTGTGCCTAATACCCATAAAGCTTTTGGTAGCACACCTGACGAATGGAATGTGCGCATATCATTATTAATGACGCCCCAAAAAGCCAGGTGCTGTTATGACTGCCCCATGCTGCCCTCCTCCCCCGAGACTCTGATTTTCATTGCATTGTAATGTCTGAGCTCATTGAGTTTTCCATCTGTTTTGAGTTTTGTTTTTGTTTATTTGGGCCGTGCCTGTGGCACATGGAAGTTCCCAGGCCAGGGATCAAACCTGCTTCACGGCAGGGACAATGCCAGATCCTTAAGCCACTGAGCCACCAGGGAACGCCTGTTTTGTATTTTTATGTTCTCTTTTTGAAGCAGGGAGGTGGTGTGGTCACGTCGCTGCTGCCAACCTCCTCCTGCTGGGGGCGCTTGTCCCAAGTCACCTCCCTCAAGCTGTCTCATTCCATCCATCTGACATCCACCGGTGACAGAGCACGAGATAGAAAATAAATGCCGAGAAAAGAGTTCCAGATACAGAGTTTCGAAAACTGAGTGGAGAGGAGCGAGAAGAGACGCCGGAGGCCTGAGTGTGACTGTGTCGCGGATGAAGCAATGGGCAGGAAGGTCGGTCGCAAGAGGAGCTTCCACAGCCCGCTCGGCCCCTCCCGCACTGCACATCTCATTTCCCGCGGCCGTCAGGTATCTGCAGACGGCATCGCATCGAAGAGTCTGCCTTTAGCTCGGGAGAAAGATTTGGAAGAATCTCCGAGGTCCTCAAGCTCACACCCTTCGAGATGCAGTTATGTAAATTGTGGTGTCAGACGCAGCAGATCCAAAATACTAAGCGGATGACATTCACAGCCAGGACCGCCTCTCCTCCCCGCAGCCCCATCTCGGCCGCCGACGGGACATCTGGGGACGCTGCTGAAAATCTGGGAGATGTTAAGGCTCCGCCTCCTCGATCGCCTCCCGTCTCCACCAACCCCTAACAGATTCTCCTCTTCAGTGACCCCCTTTCCGTCCCCCTGCCTCGTCTCTGCTTGGAGTTCCTCTGATCCCTTCCCTAACATTTTCCCCGAGCCTTTCCGTGAATGCAGTGAGGAGGGATTCAGGAAGAGGCATCAGAGTTTCCGTCGTGGCGCAGTGGTTAATGAATCCGACTAGGAACCATGAGGTTGCGGGTTCGGTCCCTGGCCTTGCTCAGTGGGTTAAGGATCCGGCGTTGCTGTGAGCTGTGGTGTAGGTCGAAGACGAGGCTCGGATCCTGCGTTGCTGTGGCTCTGGTGTAGGCCAACGGCTATAGCTCTGGTCGGCCCCTTAGCCTGGGAACCTCCATATGCCGTGGAAGCAGCCCTAGAAAAAAAGGCAAAAAGATTAAAAAAAAAAAAGAGAGAGAAGATGCATCAAAGCTGTGAGGGTGGGGTGGGGGGAGAATTCGGTCTGGGAAAGGCTGGTCCCTTGGCAGTAAGAGGCCACTGTTTGGGGTTGTGATAGACTTTGGTGATTTTAGTCCAAAGTGCAACTCTAATGAGCATTACAGTGCACTATCCACTCCGCAACAGCAGAGACTTGCACGAGCATCAACGTGAGTGCCAGATCCAAAAGGACTGAGTGAGGCTGCAGCTCGTAACCTTAACTTTGCAGACACAGAAACTGACCCCACAGTAAGCGGCTGGCCCAAGTGAATGATGGAGCAGAGCCTTAGAATCTAGAGTCTCTAAGTTCCAAGATTCAGACCCTAATTTTTTTTTTCCCCACTAAATCAGTGGTTCGCAGGTTGGCTTCACGTTACAGAGCTTTTCTTTTTTTATACCTACGTCTGAGCTTTCCCTTGGAGATTCTGTAGACAGCTCGGCTGCGGGCGTTGTGGTGCACGTACCTTTTCAAATGAGAGTTCCCTCTGGATCCCCCGAGATTCTGATGTAACCGTCCTGAGACGGCGCTCAATCCACTGGACAAGAGCGAGCCTCCTTCCTTCCCTAGTTGAGCCTTTGACCTTCTCTCTGATTCAGTCCCTTCGTATGAAATAAAGGAGGGAAATGACTATTTCACTTCAAATGAAAACCAGAATTTAGGTAGAGAATCTGAAAATATTCCAATCAAAATGACATGAGAGAAAAACGAGTCCAGTGGTTTCTTAAAAATTCAGCTGTGGATCCCTTTCTCCAAGTGAGTTCTCTAGGGTGGGCCCACAATCTAAGCAGTTAAGACTGGGTAGCTATGGGTTTGCGGGCGGTGTGGGGGGGTCCTAGATGGGGCGGGGGGGTGGGCACAGGGAGAGGCAGGAAGCCCCTGGCTGCTGTGATGAGGAGGGCGGGGTGCTGGCAGGGCTCTTCAGTGCCAGCAGCTGAGTTTCCCTGCTCACCTGTCAGGGGAAGGAGGAGAGACTCCGGGAAGAGGAAAACCGATGCAATGGACCAGTGAACGCAACTGCGAGGAGCCGGGCAAGTGCGTTTTCCCTTCTAAGACGAGATTGTCAAGCGCACTGTTGATTAACAGCTTTGCAGAGACAAAAGAACCGCTGCTTATGCTGATGTCCGCAATTTAAGAAAAATCAATTGGACAGTAGCCTGTTTTATCCATACAGCTGATTGCCTGTAACTTTTTCTTTTTTTCTTTTTCTTTTTATTTTTTTGTCTTTCTGTCTTTTTAGGGCCTCTTTTTCAATATACTGTTAAATTTTTTTTTTTTTTTTGTCTTTCTATGGCCATACCTGTGGCCTATGGAGGCTCCCAGGCTAGGGGTCGAACTGGAGCCGTAGCCGCTGGCCTACACCACAGCCACAGCAACACTGGATCCTTAACCCACTGAGAGAGGCCAGGGCTCAAACCTGCATCCTCACGGATACTGGTCAGATTCATTTCTGCTGAGCCATGACGGGAACGCCTACAGTTAAAATTTTTATTTCAGCACATCCTGACTGTGAAAATTCTCCTAAATTCCTTTCTGCCGTTGGCACCCAGAGGACATGTGCTCATCACACTTGAACTTGTATCCTTGGCCTCTTGAGCGCCTTCAGAACCGACCAGCATATTGGGATTTGCTATGCCGGCGTTTCCTCTTTGGTTAAACCCCTGGTTTCAGTGTGTTCTTTTTTTCCCCTTCATTGAATTACTCATTACCAGATTCAGCGCATTTTCTTGGCAATCAGCCAGGAGCTTTTGATTCGTGGTTGTCTTGGAACCTGAGGGAAAAATGACTTTTTCGTTGACATTAACCTTGCCTCACTTAGAAGAATCTAAGATATGTTCTGAGCGATTTGGTGGTTTCAGTTGCATTTGATGTATTGGTACAGGAGAGGCAGAGGCTGGCATATAAATAACTTTTCATCTCAGTGCCGCAGTGCAGTGTAACATTATGAAGACAAATTTAGATGAGAGTTAGAGATCCCCACTTAAGACCCAGCAATGCGGATGACACCAGTGAAAAGAGCTTAACTGAGGAAAAGAGGGAGTCGGGGCACAGATTTGGTGAAGAACTATTGTGGACGTGGGCAGGCAGTGACCGTCAGACCGCTAGGCACCACCTGGACTTGATACGCTCCAAGGATTATGCTCGAATTTTTTTTTTTTTTTTTGCTTTTTAGGGTCACACCTGCAGCATATGGAGGTTCCCAGGCTAGGGGTCCAATTGGAGCTACAGCTGACGGCCTACACCGCAGCCACAGCAATGCGGGATCTGAGCTGCATCTGTGACCTACCCCTCAGCTCACGGCAATGCCGGATCCTTAACTCACTGAGTAAGGCCAGGGATCAAAGCTGCGTCCCCTCGTGGATCCTAGTCGGGTTCATTTACTGCTTAGCCATGAAGGGAACCTCTGCTCTGATTTTCAATCTTGGCTGTAGGCCACATCTTTCGGAACTGTCAATCAGATGAGACAATATGGAACGTGAAGCGGGGCATCCAGGGAAGGAGTCTGGATTCTCCGTAGCTGGGGCGGGTGGGACACAGTCATAATTTCCAAATGTCCTTAGTTTGTAGCCCCAGCTTGCCAGGATCTGAGGACATAGCAGCCACAGTGACATATATGGATAGGGAAGTGAGGGATACACAATCTTTAAAAATTCATTTTCTGGAGTTCCTGTTGTGGCTCAGCAGTCAACGAACCTGACTAGGAACATGAGGTTGCGGGTTCGATCCCTGGCCTTGCTCAGTGGGTTAAGGATCCAGCATTGCCGTGAGCTGTGGTGCAGGCCGGCGGCTACGGCTCCAATTGATCCCCTAGCATGGGAACCTCCATATGCCGCAGGAGTGGCCCAAGAAATGCCAAAATGACCAAAAAAAAAAAAAAAAAGTTCATTTTCTGGAGTTGTCGTTGTGGCTCAGAGGAAACACACATGACTAGGAACCATGAGGATACGGGTTCGATCCCTGGCCTCACTCAGTGGGTTAAGGATCTGGCGTTGCCGTGAGCTGTGGTGTAGGTCACAGATGTGGCTCGGATCTGGCATTGCCAAGGCTGTGACGGAGGCCAGCAGCTGCAGCTCCGATTGGACCCTTAGCCTGGGAACTTCCATGTGCCTCGAGCGTGGGCCTAAAAAGAAAAAAAAATCATTTTTAATGGACTGTTTTTTATTTGAAGACCTTGAAAAAGAAGCTCAGGAACCCATAAAGTTTGCTAAGGAAATCACGAAGCCAGCGTGAGGTTTCAATGACTGGCCTTTGGGGAGTTCTCTTGGGGTGCAGCCAGTTAAGGATCTGGCATTGACGCTGCAGCAGCTCGGGCTGCTGCTGGGGTGCGGGCTCCATCCCAGCCTGGGACTTCCGGGTGAGGTCAAAGCCGAAACACAACAAAGACTTGCCTGTAGAGGATGGCACGAGCCATCACTCTGGGCAAAGATCCCCTCCAGCCCTCGCAAAACGAGGAGGAGAACTAACACATTTCCCAGACCGAGAGGAACCACACCCCCTTGTCTTTCCAGCTCTAAGGGTCCTTGTTGCAGGGGCGGGGCCGGGCAGGATCGGGGGGCTGGAGGATGGAGGGGATGGGGAAGAGGACGTGTTTCCATTTTCGAGGGTTGCCCTGATGGACTGTAGTCTGAGAACGAGCAGAGGCTTTAGAATCTACCGAAAGGACAAGCTTAGGAGTTCCCATTGTGGCTCAGTGGAAATGAATCTGACTAGCATCCATGAGGACGCAGGTTCGATCCCTGGCCTTGCTCAGTGAGTTAAGGATCCAGCATTGCTATGAGCTGTGGTGTAGGTCGCAGACGCGGCTCGGATCCTGCGCTGCTGTGGCTCTGGTGTAGGCTGGTGGCTACAGCTCTGAATAGACCCCTGGCCTGGGAACCTCCATATGCCTTGGGGGCGGCCCTAAAAAGACCAAAAAAAAAAAAAGGGAAAGGACAAGCTTAAGGAAAGTGAGGTGGCCATTTGTGAAATTAGAAGGACGATTTGAGAGTTCATTCTGACCTGGTGATGCCGTCATAAATCAACTATTAATAGAAGAATTTCCACTTTGGTTGGTAGTTTCAGATCCCTGACAGGAAGGTCACATTGTTTTGCTGTCCAGCTGCATGAGGCCAGGTTCTGGGCTTCTCTCACTAAACTTACAGCGGATTCTGAATGAGGAGAAGAGCTGGCTTTTTGTGCTTTTCCAGGCAAAATTTCAAGTGTGTTTCTTGGATAGTCTTAATCATTACACGGAGACGTCACCTTGGTCACGTCTGTGGACAAGGTGGGACAGGACATCCCAGGCCATGCGTGAAGAGGAAGTCCCCGACCCCATCAAAGCCTGCCTTCTAGGGGCTGCGTGAACCAAGCTGGAGCCCTGGACATTTTGAGTCTAAAGAATCTTTCAATTTCTCAGACTCTGGCGGGAGGAAGAGAGCATTTTGAATATTTATGAAATTCAATGACCTCTTGAATCAGTCCCCTCGAAGGAAGGGTTAAACTTCTGAACCCTGGTTCTCCAGGGCTTTCCAGAATGGACATGTGCCATCAGCTCCCCCTGCAGGTCTGAGTCTTTCCAGCCAGGGAATTCCTGGATGTCCACCGTGAAAATGGGCTCTGGAGAAAGTAGTCCAGTCTTGCAGATGGAACACTTCAGCTGCTTGGATGTGACACCCGTCTTTCTGCTGGGACCGGCACATCCTAGCTGAGCACTGCAGTCTGAGACTCTGAGAACGGAAATATACTGCAGGAGACAAAGCTGGACCAGAATTCCTGGCCCAGGTAGTGAGTTTCTGGCACAAAATGCATTTTTTTTTTTTTTTGTCTTTTTAGGGCTGCACCCTCGGCATAGCGAGGTTCCCAGGGTAGGGGTTGAATCGGAGCTGTAGCTGCCGGCCTACACCACAGCCACAGCGACACCAGATCCTTAACCCACTGAGCGAGGCCAGGGATCGAACCTGCATCCTCATGGGTGCTAGTCAGATTCATTTCCACTGAGCCACAGTGGGAACTCCACAAAATGCATTTTTTAATATTCTCTTATCTCTTTCCTTTGTAAACACTGTGATTCTTGGTAGAGTCTTCACAATTAAAATTGCCCCTGTGAGAGCCTTTGCTAAGAAATGACACGGGTGCCCACGGTGTGTTAAGGCCACAAGCTGTTCCCCAAGAAGCTTTGGATTCTCCCAAATTTTAGATGCTAGTTGATCCATTCATTCTTTCAATAACTCTTGTTGGAGGAGGCCTCCTCGGACATGACTGATAAGTGAGAGACCTTGTCCAGGCACCCCGGATAAAGTGAGGACCGAGAGAGGCGGAGGTCTGCATGGTGCAGAAGTACCAGTGTGGGAGTTCCCGTTGTGGCCCAGTGGTTAACGAATCCGACTAGGAACCATGAGGTTGCAGGTTCGGTCCCTGGCCGTGCTCAGTGGGTTAAGGATCCGGCGTTGCCGTGAGCTGTGGTGTAGGTTGCAGACACGGCTCGGATCCCGCGTTGCTGTGGCTCTGGCGTAGGCCGGTGGCTACAGCTCTGATTGGACCCCTAGCCTGGGAACCTCCGTATGCCACGGGAGCGGCCCTAGAAAAGGCAAAAAGACCAAAAAAAAAAAAAAAAAAAAAAAAAAAAAAAAAGCAGGATAAAGGGCTATAGGGACCAGCTGGGTTTACTCTTCTCTAGAAAGTGGTGAAAGTCAGGTCAGTCAGAACCTGGTTCAGGTGAGACAGCAAATCTGTGGGAACATGCGAGTGAAGAGCATTTTAGCGGCATAAACAACAAATGCAAATGTCCTGGGGCAGGAATGGGCCAAGAAGAGCGGGAAGGCCCATGTGCTTCAAATAGAGAGGGTTAAGGGGACCATTATAGGGCAGTGATAGTCATAGGTGCCCAAGAAATAAGGAAGGGGAAGGATTTGCTAGGTAGGATCTTATAAAATACGGCGAGGAGTTGGGAGGTATTGTGAGATGAGAAGCCACTGGAGCCTGTGGGGTAATGGAGCAATGTGATCTGATTTATGGTTTTTTTCCCTAGGGCTGCACCTGTGGCATATGGAGGTTCCCAGTGACGCCAGACCCTTAATCCACTGAGCAAGGCCACAGATGGAACCCACATTCTCATGGATACTAGTCGGGTTCTTAACCCAATGAGCCACAATGGAAACTCCCTGATTTATGCTTTTAAGACTTCACTCTGATTACTGCGTGGAGGAGACTCAAGGAGGACACACGTGGAGCCAGAGAGCCGGGTAAGGTGGCCACGGTGGAAGCTCAGGGGAGAGGAGACGAGAGCTTGCTGGTGGTTGTGGCGGCGGTGGGATGGGTACATTCTGGAGGTACCCGGAGGGCAGAGCCTCAGCAGTGCTAGTGACTGGGTGTGGGGAGCGAGAAAGGTTTTGTCTGGGCAGCTGGCGATGAGCTGAGCTCGGTAGACCGGGGAATGGTGGTTGGCGGGGAGGTGGGATTGGGAGCTCTGCATGGACAAGTTCAGTTGAGAAAACTCATTAGTCATCCATCCGGAGATGTCAAGCTGGCAGCTGGATATGCGAGTCTGAAACACATGCTCGACGCAGGAATCACGGGGGGAAACTATTTCTGGAAAGAGGAGCTCCATTCTGCAAGATGTCGTGACACTGGGTTGGGAGCCTGCCCCTGCTTCGGGTCTCAGTTTTCTCAATTGTGGAATCGGGGGACGGTGGGCTGGCCTCTAAGGGGCCGTTCCGACAGACATGTGTGAAATAGAGCCTTAGCTTTACATTCAGAGGGTACCAGGCATGGGCTGAGTTGCTGCTGTTGGGACCTAAAAATCAAAAAGAGGTATAAGACCCAAAGGAGACTGGCAGCCTGTCTTACGAATCGGAATTGGAAATGCATCTTTGCAAAGCAGCCATAGTTGAAGTTCCCTGATGGCTGAGCGGGTTAAGGATCTGGCATGGTCACTGCTATGGCTTGGGTCACTGCTCTGTGGCGCAGGTTCAATCCCTGGTCCAGGAACTTCTGCATGCAACAGGCATGGCCAAAAAGAAAGCAACCAAGCTGCTGTTTGTTTCAAAAGTAGGGGGAGGCCACACCTCAGCAGCAGAGGGTGAACTTGCTGAAAGCAAAGCCGAGGAACACTCGGTGTAAACAGGACCCTGGGGGAAGGGCAGCGAAGTGGCTTGACCACCGTGACTGGTACGTCTGGACACCTGGGGCTGCTAGGAGCGCTGCAATTCAAGAAAGAAAAAGTGCAGAGGACTTTTGGTTTTGTCTTTTGCATTGCTTTCCCCCATACTGTCCTAAATTGCCTGGATAAAATTTCAGTTTATTCTCCGGTCTCATTTTTCTGAAGGATTCCTTAGTGGAAACAAACCTTGGGGGCTTGGATTTTGTCTTCCAGCTTTACAAACTGTTGTCATATCTCTCGTCCCCTCGCTTGAGCAGCAACACAGCCTCGTGGGATAATCATTAGATTATGATCTAATCTCGCTTTAGAGATGACAGCTGAAGGTCAGAGAGGTTAAGTCGGGTTTCAAGACCACAGAGCCAATATAGGGATGAGCTTGTGTCTGAACTCAGGCTCTATGGATCCCTAATTCGTTCCTCTCCCCATTATTCCATCTGACTTTCCAAACCGAGAGGCTCGATAAAGATTCCGTGACCAAATTCCTGATACTGCTACGACACGATTATTTAGCGCTTTCCTTTTTAGATTGGAATGCAATTTAAAATGACCTTGGTTTAGTGTTTCATGTTGCTTTATTAAGTTCTCCTTGCATTGCTAACGTCACGGGGCCCATGCCACGTTTCTGCAATCGTTTTCTTTGAAGCATTTCGAGCAGGGCTGGGGGGTTAGAGGCAGTGGGTCTTCTCCTCTGTGGTGGTGTGCAGAAGGGAAAAAGAGCAAAAGGCCAGGAAGAACACAGCAACAGTGTGATCAGAGCGAAGATTCAAATCTAAGTTTATGCATTTCAGTGCATAGGAGTTGTAGCACGAGGTGGTCAGGTGATTCTAATCCAGAAAAGCTTTATTCATTTAAAAAAAATGTTTGTGGCCTTGCCCGCAGCATGCGGAAGTTCCAGGGCCAGGGATCGAACCCGCACCACAGCATCGACAATGCCAGATCCTTAATCTGCGGAGCCACCAGGGAGCTCCCAGAAGAGCTTTACAGTGTGTGGCAGTTACGGTTGCTGTATGACAAATTATTCCTCAAATAAGATTGAAAAAGCCTTTTCCGACTCTCAGGGATTCTGCGGGCGGGTGTTTCGACAAGGCGGTGGGATGGCCCTGGAGCCTCACGATGCCGGGGGGAGGTGTAACGGCTGGAGGGGACTCAGCAATTGCAGGCAGGACGCTGACACGTCAGGTGGGTGATCTGGCTGTTGGGTGGGACCTCAGCTGGGACTGTTGACTGTAGAACCCACAGGTGGCCTTTCAGGTGGCCTGGGCTTCCTCACCACGTGGAGCCTTCTTACCTGGAGCCTCGGGTCCAGAAGCAAGTGACCTGGACAGCAAGGGAGCAGCTGCATTGCTTATTTAAATCGGCCTCAGAGGTCATGCATCACCCCTTTTTCACATTCTATTGGTTACAAGCAAGTCACAAGCCTGCTTAGATTCAAGGGCAGGGAACACAGACCTGGCCTCTGGGTGGAGGGGTGGCAAGGTCATTATGGGAGACCCTGTAGGTTGGAAGAATCGTTGCCACCACGTTTGGAAAATGCTATTTGCCATTCTCTGAGGCTAAGCCACCCCTGGGTTTCACCAGAAATAGCGAAGGAACGTACTTATCAACCAAATGTCATTAACACGTGGCTGGGGTGTGGCTTATGGCCAGTTACTGCTGGTTGAGTTTGAATCGATTCTCTCCACCAGCCAACCAACCAGCGCAGGAACCAGCCTGTCTAAAGCAACACCTGAGAAGCAGCAGACACTGAACTAAGAGCCAAGCAAACAACAGTGAATCAAAAATATCTCCATCCTCACGGAGCTCCTGGATCTTAAACGGTAGTACGTAAAGCTAGCTGGGGGAGAAGTTTCCAGTACAGATTCCGGGAGTTCCCTGCTGGCCTAGTGGTTAAGGATTTGGCATTGTCGCTGCTGTGGCTTGGGTATAATCCCCGGCTTGGGAACTTCTGCAGGTGAGGCCAAAAAAAAAAAATTTTTTTTTTCCTCTCTCCTTTCCTAATTCAGTTTGTCAGTTCTGTTTGGAGCCCAGGAATCTGCACTGTAACAAGCCTCTTGGACGGTCTGTGTATAACAGAGCAGGGCACTTTGAGACTCATAGGTCCAGCAGAACAAGTAGTTTGGTTCAGAGAATGAGCCAGAAAAAGTCATCCTTGTTGCCTGCTCTGTGAAAACCCATCTGGGCCCTTCAAAGATTGCCAGCTGGCACAATATTAAGCTTTGTCAGTTGAGGGCGCTAGAAAGACACTTCAGGAGGGAAAAAGGTTTTGCTTTCTCAATCTGGGGTGCTTGCAAGGCAGACTCCTGCAGCACATGCAGCTTGCCCCAAGTCGGGCTTCTCCAGGGCACAGTGGTCCTCAGTGGCCAGCTGTTTCCCCTGGCAGCCCCCTTTGGGCAGTTTTGTCACAGAGAGCCTCTAGTGAGACACCTTCTATGACGTTTTCCCCTGTAACAAAGAGAGAGGGTGATTTCTCGCAAGTTTCAGAGGGCAGATTTCCAGCAAGTTCCACGGCACCGCAGTGACTTCCGTGCTAGCCAGTGGACAGCAGTGAGCCAGCCCGTCTCCCCACTGTGGTCGGGATCTCAGCCCTGGGGGTGGGTGGGATCTGGACCTTGGTCTCCGCCTCGGAGGGTCTTAGGGGTAATGACTGCTCTTTCTCCCTGCTCTGCCTCTATTCCGTCGAGTTTTGTTCTTTTTAGCCAATCCTTTGTTATTCCAATCTCTTGTTATAGTTACTAGTTGTTCGTATTAAACTCTGCTTGTTCAAATGACTCTGTGGTTCTTCTTACAATTGTCCCAACAAATATTCACTCCCTTTCCCTCCATCCCTGTGGGAGAAATATATTTTCCTGCCCCATCAATGTTGAGCTTGGTTGGCCATGTGACCAGCTTCGGCCAATAGATTTGGGCAGAAATGACAGTGCACCAGTCCTGAGCCTAGACTTTAAGGGGCATCACATGTTTCCACCTGCACCAGGCAGCCACCACCATCCCTCCAGCCTCGTCCCTAAACGACACTGTCCAATTCACGCACCTGAGAACTTGAGGATACTTTTTTTTTGTTTTTTTTTTTTTTTGCTTTTTAGGACCAAACCCAAGGCACATGGAGGTTCCCAGGCTAGGGTTGAATCAGAACTGCCAGCCTACACCACAGCCACAGCCACGCCAGATCCGAGCCTTGTCTGTGACCTACACCATCTCACGGCAACACCAGATCCTTAAGCCACTGATGGAGGCCTGCAACTTCATGGTTGCTAGTCGGATTTGTTTCTGCTGTGCCACAACGAGAACTCTGAGGATAAAGTATTAGCATTTTAAGTCACTGAGTCTGGGGGTGGGTGGGTCGGGAAATTGTCACACATCATTATGGTGGCAATGCATGACCAGTATACTGTCTCAGGAGCAGCTGCTGCTAGTATAAGATTGGACATGTGGGCGAATGCATTCATTTGTGCCCTCACAATTCTGTCTAGTGTATCTGATTATTTCTTTTCATAGATAAAATAGCACTAAGTGAAAATAAGGCGCACTTCACATTTTATCTAAAATGGTTTGCAGTTCTAGACAGAGGTGTTTACCTTTCACCTTATCCGATTCAACTCATCTCCTTAAAATACTGATGTAAAGAATGCTGTCTAGGGCGTTCCTTTCATGGCTCAGCGGATGATGAACCCGACTAGGATCCGTGAGGATGTGGGTTCGATCCCTGGCCTCGCTCAGTGGGTTAAGGATCTGGTGTTGCCGTGAGCTGGGGTGGAGCTCGCAGACATGGCTTGGATCTGGTGTTGCTGTGGCTGCAGTTCCCATTCAACCCCTGGCCTGGGAACGTCCGTCGGCCACAGGTGCAGCCGAAGAAAGCAAAAAAAAAAAAAAAAAAAAAGAGGGAATGCTGTCCAGGTTTTCACATTGCAAGTAATGGTTTTACATAGGATAGATTCCATCATCTTCATGGAAAAGGGAGAGTCGGAAAAATTAAATTCCCTTGCAGATCTGTCCCCTCTGGGTACTGGGAATAGCAATTTCTAGAAGAAAGGTCTTGATACCACTGCCAAATGGTAGCTTCATAAACATATGCCAAGTGAGCTGTTTTCCATGGGGACGCCTCCTGCAGCTGGCGTCACCCTGCACAGCGAGCAGCTAAAGATACCGCGGTCTCGGCGCTGACGTCAAACGGTTATGAGAATGCCACCCAGCTGATGGCTTTGCTCTGAGTCCCAAAGTGGAAACATGAGCTTTGCCCGCATAAGAAGTTCCAACGAACTTGGCAAACGAATCCTCAAATGCTCCTCGTCATCACTTGTTGGAAAAAGCTCAAGTGATTTTTCATTGTCTCGATTTCTGTGGAAGATCGCCTACTACCCAAAAAGAAAAAAAAAAGGGACAAAAATCAAGTGGGCTATTTCCTAAGGCAGGGCAGAAAGAACAGAGCAGAAAGAAGGACAAGAAGGTCCACTGCTGAAAAAAATAAAATAGATGGAGACTCCTGATCAAGGAGACACATTTTTTAGAAAAGTGGGCTGTGCTGTTTTATTTTTAAAATGACATGCCACGAATGACACACACTGTACAGCATGCATGCTGTGTACTAACCTCTCCCCTAGTTCCAGTTTATTTTTTCTGCCCTTAGTTGCCCTTTGCCCCAATTTCCTTAACTCTAAAAAAATATCCTGTGTGGCATATTTTGATAAGATGTTGGAATGTTAATACAGTGTGAAGCATTAATAAGTAAAAGTGTCATATTTCAAAGGATTAATACCTTTTTAAATTGCCTCTGATGGATGAGTTTAGGCGAATCTGAAAAGAGCACAAATCGAGTTCCCTAATTGAATATAAAAATAAATGTCCCAGATTTCCAAAATCAAGATCTAAACAGCTACTTCAGAATACATATATTTACATGTGTGTTTTATTTGTATATATCACACATGTACACATCTGTATGTTTCATTGTACATATATATGTATATCTATTTATATGAGACCTATAGCTCAAACTTCTAATGAAAGTTCCAGGGGTTTACAGCCCAGCTAAAATAGACTTAGCCATGAATTGCAACACCCAGCTCAAAAACCGGCACTACCGCTTTCGTCAGATTTGCTTCTTTTCACTTTTCACCTGATATCCGTGCCCTGTGTCTTTGTGCCCATGTGTACCAGTCAAGGGAAGAGAGAACTGATCAGTGGTAGAAGAAATGGGACCAGGTAGTAGTATGGTTTTCACAATTTTTTTTTTTTTTTTTTTGTCTTTTTAGGGCCTCACCCATGGCATATGGAGGTTCCCAGGCTAGGGGTCGAACTGGAGCTGTAGCCACCCGCCTACACCACAGCCACAGCCACATAGGATCTGAATCCCGTCTTCCACCTACCACAGCTCACGGCAACACCAGATCCTTAACCCACTGAGCAAGGCCAGGGATCGAACCCGCATCCTTGTGGATCCTAGTCAGGTTTGTTAAGCGCAGAGCCACGAAGGGAACTCCAGTTTTCACAATTTGATACTTAATATTTCCCCAACTTCTAAAGCGTCGTCCAAACATTAAGACATTTTCCCATGGCAATAGCATAAGCGCGAAGAATTCTAGAACCTTAAAACATAGAGCCAACCAAGGGGTCACCTCTGTCTCTCTGAAGCAAATGTGGAACCGTGAATCACCCATCCTGGCTCTCAGACTTGTTAGCCGTGCAGCCCTGGGCAGGACTGTCATTTAGCCTCTCAAGACCCAGCTCTCTCATTTCTAAAAGGAGGGTCAGGATACCTATCCGACAAGGTAATATGAAGATTAAGCTATTTATATCTCTTACTCCAAAGACTGGCACGTGCTCAACAAAAGCAGTCATTGTTATGAATAGAGAATAATCACAGCGGTCATAAAATGTAAAACGATTCATAAAAACACAACAGATCTAGGGGCAGCTGAAATTGCTACAATTCACTGCCCAAACAAGACACAACGTTTACCTGCCACCCAATTGTCCTTTGGCACCAAATGAAATCCTGCACGAAGAATGATTCTTTGAGAGGGTTGTAAATATATTCTCAGAGTGAAATACGACATGAGAGCCTGTCTGCAGACAAGTGAGTCGGCTTGTGATGCGATGACATTTCTACCGAAGCTGTCATTAGAGAATCTGCAAGAATTTTGCAAAGTACTGGACACGATGTTCAGCTGCTTTGAAAGCTGATGAGCACAGAGCAAGGCATTCATTGCCTTGTTATCAAAAGCGAGTCAGTGTCACGATGTTTTCTGACTGAATAAGTTACCATATGTTAAGCGGAAACAAATGTTGAAAGGCTTGTAGCCAAGCGACACGTCAATAGTTCTGATTTTTTCCACCCTGAACACATTTTAATTCATCCTAACATGACCATCTAAATTCACCAGAGGTTCAGAACTAGCCAAATGGAAAAACAGCTCACAAAATGGGGAATCAGTTCAATCCATGGATTCCCAAACTCCGTGAATGTCAGCATGAACCCGTTTCCCAGGGCTGGTTTTTCTTCTCCCATGTAGTTTGGTAGTTTGTGCTGGACTCATCTGCCTTTATCCCCTGCTTGGTCTTGGGTACAATCCAGGTGCAAATCCTGCTATTGAGGAGAGTATTTCAGATGGTTTTTGTTTGTTTGTTTGTTTGTTTTTGGCCAAGCCCAAGGCATACGGACTTTCCCCAGGGCCAGGGATTGAACTTGCGCCACAGCAGTGACGACATGGGATCCTTAACCCGCTGAGCCGCCAGGGAATTCCAAGGAAGTACTTCTTTGTTTGTTTGTTTTTAATCTTTTTTTTTTTTTTTTTTTTAGGGCGTATGGAAGTTCCCAGGCTAGGGGTGAATCCGAGCTGTAGCTGCTGGCCTATGTCACAGCCACAGCAACGCCAGATCTGAGCCGTGTCTCTGACCTACACCACAGCTCACAGCAATGACGGATCCTTAACCCACTGAGCGAGGCCAGGCATCGAACCTGCGTCCTCATGGATGCTAGTCAGGTTCACTAACCGCTGAGCCACACAGCGGGAACTCCTATTTTGAAACTTATGAGTTTGAAAGTTCATTGTTCTGATCCAAAATGTTATTTTGGATGTTTCAAAACTCTATGTGTAAAGATGGATAGAAATAAAACTAGGAAGAAATATGGATGATTCTTTTTTTTTTTTTTTGGCCACACCCAGAGCATGTGGAAGTTCCCAGCCAGGGATCAAACCTGCTCCCAATTTCGGCCTGCGCCACAGCTGTGACAATGCCAGATCCTTAACCTGCTGTGACAGGGCAGGAACTTCTGAAATAACGGATGATTCTGTGCACATCTGCATTTTCCAATTTTTTTGCTACAACCATACATGGCTCTTAGAATAAAGCCATACCACAAGTGTAAAAAATGGATTTTTTAATAATCATGTTGAATTGCTTTGTATTTACCTTGGTCAAAGTGTCAGAGAAAGGTTTTCATTCGAGACCCCTGGGCCTGGAGCCCTCAACTTGCTTCTTCTCACGTAAACACTAATTGGCCCCTTTGTGCTTTTATCTGGACTGTGACACATCCTGGGAAAAGACCAAACGATATCATTATAGATGAGAATACGTATTCGCCAGGTTTGTTTTACTCACAGGAATTGGCAACGTTCTGTTGCTCAAAGTTTTAATTTACATGCTTTCCAGCTCATAATGCAGTGAAACTATCATTTCTTTTTCCCCCTTGTTTGAGGAGAAATGAGTAGAGATTTAAAAAGCCATGTGCGTTCAGCGAAACAGTCCTGACACGTGTGCTGGGCGGGACTGACTGGCCATGAAGATTCAAAACCCTGACGCCTCACAGCCGCTAATCACTCACGGTTCAGTAAAGCAGTAAGCGAGGTGTTGAGTTTATTTTTCGTTTACATGCAGTCCATATCTGTGGACATTATAAAATTAAGGCTAAAATGCTTTATTGATGACTATGCCACTAGATAAATCAGCTTAACTACTGTAAAAGCTTTACTTCTTATTAGAACCACTCTAATTAATCTTTGACAAGGAAAGGTTTTCTATTAAACATTTTAAATAACAAAATACAATTGGTTCAGCTTAGTTACAGTCTATTGGCCTTTGGGGGGGTTGCTATAATAAAAATTTACAACAGCAATGTTCACTAGAATCTTCTGTTTGGGACAGATGAGCTCTATCTGTGAGCTACCAGCTACACGGGGCCATTGAGACCTTGAGATGTGACTGCTGTGACTCAGGAATTGATTCCATTTTATTTGATTTTAAACTAATTACAATTTGTTTTTATTTTAAAAATAAATATTTTATTTTTATTTTATTTTTATTTATTTAATATTTAATTTAATATTTTATTTTTAATTTTTTAATATTTTATTTTTATTTTTTTATCAAAGTATAATTGAGCTACAATGCGCTAACTTCTGTTGTATAGCAAAGTGACTTGGTTACACATATACATTCTTTTTAAAAAATATTCCTTTCCATCATGGTCTCTCCCAGGAGACTGGATATAGTTGTCTATGTTATACAGTAGGAGCTCAATGGTGATTCATTCTAAATGTAATAGTTTGCATCAACTATTCCCAAATCCCCAGTCTAACCCTCTCTCTCTCTCTCCCATCCCCCTTGGCAACCAAAAGTCAGTTCTCGGAGTTCCCGTCGTGGCACAGTGAAAGCGAATCCGACTAGGAACCATGAGGTTGTGGGTTCGATCCCTGGCCTTGCTCAGTGGGTTAAGGATCCAGCGTTGCCATGAGCTGTGGTGTAGATTGCAGATGAGGCTCGGATCCCGTGTGGCTGTGGCTGTGGCGTAGGCTGGCGGCTACAGTCCCGATTCGACCCCTAGCCTGGGAAGCTCTCTATGCCCCTGGTGCAGCCCTAAAAAGACAAAAAAAAAAAAGTCAGTTTTTATATTCGTGAGTCTGTTTTTGTTTCATAGATATGTTGATTTTAAAACACAGCCTTTGTTTATTTATTTATTTTGTCTTTTTAGGGCTGCACTTGTGGCACATGGAGGTTCCCAGGCTAGGGGTCTAATTGGAGCTGTAGCTGCTGGTCTACACCACAGCCACAGCAACGCCAGACCTGAACTGTGTCTTCAACCTACACCACACCTCGCGGCAACACCAAATCTTTAACCCACTGAGCAAGGCCAGGGATCGAACCCGCATCCTCATAGATACTAGTCAGGTTCTTAACCCACTGAGCCACAATGGGAACCCCATGGAGATTTCTCAAGAGCATCCACAGAAGACTTCGCATCTGGCCAGGTGCTCCCAGGCCTTTCGGACCAAGACAGCCGAGGCAGCACAGCCTGCTCCATGGCTTCTCCTGCTCTGGAGGCCGGCTGGCCAGGAGGGCCAAGTGCACACACCAGAAACAGGACTAGAAAGCCCTGGGCACGTTCAGAAGCCTCCAAACCACGTAGCAGCTGCCTCTCGCTAGCAGAAAAATAAGGACAGACATGGGAGGCTCAGCATCAGAGTAAGACACGCCGCGGGGGACAGGACCGACACAGCAGAGTGCAGCAGGTAACCCCAGGCAGCTCCAACCTTTCCGCTTGGCATAATGTTATATATAAAATGAGCTTAACAGAACTGCTACACAGGTAAGGACAGCTGGGATGTTTTGACACTTAGTCCTGAAGATAACAGCGCTACGGCTACCTTAGGAAATGAACAGCAAATGTGTTAAAATTGCTCACTTTCTTTTTTGGCAGTGTCCGCAACATGCGGAAGTTCCCGGGCCAGGGATCAAATCCATGCCACGGCAGTGACCCGAATCTCTGCAGGGACAATGTTGGATCCCTCACCCACTGAGCCACCAGGGAACTCCCCGAGGCACTTTTGGAGATTTAATCACAGTTATTAAAAGCAAAACACCCTGGTCCATACCTTCAATATAAGCTATAGCTATTTTCCAAAACGGCTGAAGCAGGAAATAAAAATAACCCCTTTCTTTGCTACTGGTCTCTTATCTCCCCAAGCCCCTCCCACAGCAGGAGGCAGAAACCAGATATCTATGAACTGAACACTTATTTCAAGCCAGATACTATCTCGTCTTCTCAGACTGACTGTGTATGTGTCGCAGGGGGCGCAGGAGGAACAGATGGACTTATGCTATTAAGTGGGCTCCAGGGTTCGAGCCCCCACGGCCTCCTTTTTGCTTTGTTCTTGTTTCTCTTTGGCTGTGCGCTTGGCCTCCAGAAGTTCCCTGGCCAGGGATCAGACCTGTGCCACATCAGCCACCTGAGCCACAGCAGTGACAACGCCAGAACCGTAACCCACTGAGCCGCCAGGGAACTCGCTAGGTCCCCTTTTGTGAAGGTGGGGACCATGCTTGTGTGTCTGAGTGCCCAGCCCTTACGCATCGTGAAGCAGACATTCATGGAATGAAGGAAGGAATGAAGAAACAGATTCCTGGAGTTCCCGTCGTGGCGCAGTGGTTAACGAATCCCACTAGGAACCATGAGGTTGCAAATTCAATCCCTCGCCTTGCTCAGTGAGTTGAGGATCTGGCGTTGCGGTGAGCTGTGGTATAGGTCACAGACGCGGCTCGGATCTGGCTCTGGCGTTGCTGTGGCTGTGGTGTAGGCCGGCAGCTGCAGCTCTGATTCGACCCCTCGCCTGGGAACCTCCATATGCTGCGGGTGCGGCCCTAAAAAGACCAAGAAAAAAAAAAAAAGAAACAGATTCCCATTTTCCTGACTCTCAGTGACTCTCTCAAGGTTATTTCACAACTGTCTTTCTAGAATACAAATCTGATCTTCCCACTGAAAGAACAGCAGCCCTTTATCCCCCAGGAACTGGAGTGTCCTGGAAGCTCCGGCACAATGGGGCTGATGAGGTCTTTTTTGGCCACGCCCCCGGCATGTGCACGTTCCTGGGCCAGGGATCGAACCGGAGCCACAGCAGCGACCCGAGCTGCTGCAGTGAAAACGCTGGATCCTTCACCCGCTGCACCACAAGACACCTCGCAATGAAGTCTCAAAACGAAATGGAGCCCATGGAAGCGAGTTCCGCATGGTCGTGTGATAAATATTGTTCCGGAAACACCTGTGAGCCCCGGACATTTAAAACTGTCCTCACTCTAGGTCACAGTCAAATGTGAAAGCCACCACGGCAGCAGAGTCCCTGATGGCCCTTTGTCCTCTCCCTTCCTTTGCACATGTTGTTTCCTCCTCTGGAATGTTCTTCCCCTTGCTCTGCCCCCGGGGACCGCTAGGCCATCCTTCAAGTTCAAGTTCTAGTTTACTCTCCCTCAGCTCATTCTTGGCCCTTCTCCGCTGCCTGGGGGGTAATTCTGGTTCGCTGGTCTCCCTGGCGCTGTGGGTAAAGGCAGGAAACAGGTCACATTTACCTTTCTCTTTCAAATGCGTATTACAGACCTTGTCTCAGATAAGAATCTAAAACGTTCATTCTTTAACAGACCCCTGCCTCCAGTTAGTGAAACTGAACATCAATTTATCAGGTAATGTCTTATAATTTCCCATTATTGTCATATTCAGCTTTTAAAAGCAACATGAGGAGTTCCTATCGTGGCTCAGCAGAAAGGAATCTGACTGGTATCCATGAGGATGCGGGTTCAATCCCTGGCCTCGCTCAGTAGATTAAGGATCTAGTGCTGCTGTGAGCTGTGGGGTAGGTCGCAGATGTGGCTTGGATCCCTCGTTGCTGTGGCTGTGAGGTAGGCCGGCAGCTGCAGCTCCGATTCAACCCCTAGCCTGGGAGCCTCCATATGCCATGGGTTCGGCCCTAAAAAGACAAACAAATAAATAGAAGCAACATGATTCTTCTATGACTAAGGCTTAAAAAAAATAAAAAGTTGGGTGGCCAAAAAAGAAAAAGAAATAATGAAAAGTTTGAAAACAACACATCCACTGAGTGTGGTTCTTAGATTTGTCTTTTTGTGTGTGTGTTTTGTCCTTTTTAGGGCTGCACCCAAGGCATATGGAGGTTCTCAGGCTAGGGGTCTAATCGGAGCTGTAGCCACCGGTCTACACCACAGCCACAACAACATCAGATCCAAGCCGTGTCTTCGACCTACACCACAGCTCACGGCAACGCCAGATCCTTAACCTACTGAGCAAGGCCAGGGATCGAACCTGCAAGCTCATGGTTCCTAGTTGGATTCATTTCCCCTGCGCCATGATGGGAACCCCCAGATCTGTTTTGAATGAGGTGAGGTACCACAGAACACATTGGTGATGTCATCTGCTCATTTCCTCCTACTCCCAATATTGATGCAACCCCACTTATTTTAATTTAGTTTTTTTTTTTCTGGCTGCCCTGAGGCATATGGCCAGTGATCAGATCTGAGCCCAAGATGCCACCTATGGTGCAGCTGGGACAACGCCAGATCCTTTAACCCACTCTGCCAGGCCGGGGATCCAACATGCGTCCTGGCACTGCAGAGATGCCACTGACCCCGCTGAGCCAGTGGGAACTCTGATGCAATTCCGTCTAAATCAAGGATGTGATCGAGGCCGATTTCAGAAGATCCCTACACTTTTTCAGGTAGAGAAAACATGACGAAGAGTCCCCGTTGTGGCTCAGTGGGGTATGAACCTGACTGGTATCCAGGAGGATGTGGGTTCGATCCCTGGCCTTGCTCGGTGGGTTAAGGATCCAGCATTGCCCTGAGCTACAGTGCAGGTTGCAGGTAGCTCGGATCCCACTGGTGCTGTGGCTGTGGTGCAGGCTGGCAGCTCCCAGCTCCGATTCACCCCCTAGCCTGGGAACTTCCATATGCCACAGGTTCAGCTCTAAAAAAGCAAAAAGAAAGAAAACATGATGCATGGCAAAGAGGCTGATGGACTCTGGAGGAATAAGGCAGAGCAAAAAGATTAGTGAAGCTTTCACGTTTAAATAAAATTTCCTTCTTTGTAAATAAATTGATTTGGGGCAACTGAAGATACTTAGAGGGAACAAGCCTCATTCCATTCTGGTTAAGCCCGAAAATACTTTTCCCCCCACCAATTCCACTTATGTTCTTTATTTTTCCATGACAATGGCTGCCTTTGGAAACACCTAGAAGAAATTCTAGAAGAAACGTACAAAGGTCCTCAGTTACCAGTCTGATGTATGGAGGATGGCTTTCTTCTCTCTCCGCCTACACAGCACCGATGCTTCATGACTGAAATGCTGCAAAAATGCAGGACAGAGCTTCCAAGCCCATTCAAATCAGCGTGGTTCTGGGTTGGAACTGCTTAAAGACCAGCAGGCTGCACTCTTGGCCCCACATTTCAGGGCAGTGGAAAGCCTTTCTAGACACCACTCCCAGGTTTAAAGTCTATAAGGGAGCTGCCGTTGTGGCTCAGCGGTGCTAATAACCGACTAATATCCATGAGGAGGCAGGTTCGATTCCTGGCCTCGCTCAGTGGGTTAAGGATCCAGCACTGCTGCAAGCTGAACGTCCATACGCTGCAGGTGCGGCCCTAAAAAGAAAACAAAAGGACCGTAAGGTTTTACTTTCTCTCACCAGCGTTCCAGGCTGCAAATAGAGGAGAATTAGGTACCTGCTTGCCCCACAGCTTGTGCCTTTGGCAAAAGACCAAACAGAACGGGGATAAGAGCCACGACTCACTGCCTCCGATCCTTGTCCTAAACACAGCAAAGGAGAGTGGAGGTGAAGGAGGAAGGGCGGTGACGGCTCCCAAGGAGGCTTGTTTGCGTTTACGTAGCTCAAACCGTGTTACAACACACACCACCAGCAGGCAGATCTCCCAGAAACACCCCGGATCACAGCCATCGCCTTGGACTTGGGGTTGGCTTGGATGCAGGAATCAATTTAGAATCACAGACTAGGAGAACTACAGTTAACCCTGAATAAAGTGGGGCTTATGGACCCCCACTCGGCACAGTTGAAAATCCAGACTTTTTTTTATATAGGTATTATCTCCAATCACGTTGACTTTTTTGCTGTTTGTCTTTTTAGGTCTGAATCTGAGACACATGGAGCTTCCCAGGCTAGGGGTCGAATGGAGCTGCAGCTGCCGGCCTACACAACAACCACAGCCACTCGGGATCCGAGCCGTGTCGGCAACCTACACCATAGTTCATGGCAACACTGGACCCTTAACCCACTGAGCAGGGATCGAACCCACGTCCTCATGGACATTAGTCAGGTTCGTCAACCACTGAGCCACGACAGGAACTCGATGTGTTTGGGTTTTTTTTTTTTTTTTTGCTTTATAGGGCTGCACCCGCAGCATATGGAAGTTCCCAGGCTGGGGGTCAAATTGGAGTTGCAGCTGCTGGCCTACACCACAGCCACAGCCACACAGGATTCGAGTCTTGTCTTTGACCTACACCACAGCTCACAGCAATGCCATGCCCTTAACCCACTGAGTGAGACCAGGGATCGAACCCACATCCCCACGGATACGAGTCTGTTTTGTTTCCGTTGAGCCACAACAGGAACTCCCCCCACAGACTTTTATAGTCTGTCTTCCTATTGGCGGTTCCTTTGCACCTGCGGGTTCGGCATCAGGATTGTGTGATCCTGCAGTATTTATTGAAGAAAAAAAATCCACGTATCCACGTGGCTGCCACACCATGGGGCCATTCTGGGTCAGAAGGGCCTGCGGGGGGGCTTCCTCTCTCTCAGATGCAAGCCCACCTTTCCTGCTGATCTGTCATGCCAGGGCTGGGCTCTGCCAACTCAGTGGTCTATGCTCCTCTGCTGGCGGTTGGGGTCTGATAGGCAGGCAGCGGTGGAAGGATGGAAGGTAGGAGAGGAGACCTTATTCCTTTTTCCAGCTCCTGTCAGCGTCCCCGCGGCAACAGACGACAGCCAGGGCTCCTTTCCGGATTCCTTGGGTGGCCCCAGCACCAACCATGGTGTCCCCTCAGAAGTGCCAGCACTGGTGGCGCTTTCCCCCTTAGTGATGTGCACGCCAGGGTGTCTGAGCGCGATCCGAGGTTTGAGCACCCGTTGGTAGTGGGGGGGGGTGTCTCCTTCCCGACCAGAGCGCTGCTGTAGCATCTCCTCCAGGGAAGTGAGGGCCCCTCCCTGGGGCTCCCACACTATGGGAACCCTACATTATTCTGGCAGTGGGGGCTGCTTCCCGAACTATTAATACCTGCTACCCCCATGTCCCTTTTTGCTACATCAGGCTTTTTTTTTCTTTTTAGGGCCACACCTGCAGCATATGGATGTTCCCGGCCTATGTCACAGCCATTGCAAGAGGGATCCGAGCCGCATCTGCCAACTACACCGCAGCTCGCGACAACTCTGGATCCTTAACCCACTGAACGAGGCCAGGGATTGAACCCGCATCCTCAAAGACTTTGTGTCAGGTTCTTAACCCGCTGAGCCACAATGGGAACTCCTACATCAGCCTGCTTGTATGAAGTCACCTCTGATTTTAACATCTGCCCTGGTTTTCTGACTGGACCCTGCCTGGGACACTACCTGGTATTAAGAGTGAGTCTGAGAACTATGTCTAGTCACTTATGATGGAGCATGATAATGGGAGAAAAAAGAATGTACACATGTATGCATAACTGGGTCACCTTGCTATACGGTAGAAAATTGACAGAACACTGTGAGCCAGCTATAATGGAAAAAATAAAAATCATCATACAAAAATAAAAACGAATCAGGAAAAAAAAAAAGACTGAGTCTGTCACCACGCCTTGGGCACACATATGTCTTACCAAAACACCTAAGTAAGGCATTTGCTGTTTCCTGCCCACAAAGCCAATGGCCTGGCCGGATGCGATGTCCTGAGCAGCACAGACAATCAAGATCTCTGCAGCCTAGCTGACGGCAGGGCAGAGAAATGCACGGCCGATTTCTTAGTCGTAACTTCTTTCTTCCCAAGTTATTTCATTTAGTGTGGATTCACTGTATCAACAAGAATGAGACCTGCAATTTTTGGTTTTTGTTCGCACCTGCAGCATGCAGACGTTTAGGGCCAGGGATCAAGCCCGCACCACAGCTGCGCCCCGAGCCACAGCAGTGACCACACTGGATCCTTAACCTGCTATGCCATCAGAGAACGCCTAAAATACTATTCTCCACCAGCATCTGCTTCACTGGAAGAAAAATGAAAACTGTTACTTCTCCACTAGGTGGCAACCGTTACACAAACTTGTGTTGAGATTCCCATGAAGCTTGTAGCCAACAAAAGGTTAACAGGCAAATTCTACTGATCCTAAGCAACCGACCATAGCTGGGCATGTGCCAAAGGTAGGCAGGACACAGGTTTGGCGTGAGGTTGTTTTGAGCCTTTCACTCACCGACGTGTGGCAGAGGCTGCTAGTTGTCCCCAGACTACTAGTTAGGATAGGCTTGGTTGTGTGGCAGTAACAAATTAACTCCAAATCGATCCCAGTGATTTGACACACTTCCCATCTCTCAGGGATCCAGGCTCACTGAGGCTCCAGGATCTTGGAGCTGCATCATCTGGAACCCGCGGCTTTCCTGGTAGTTGGGACAAGAGCTACTGCCGAGCTGCGTGTGGGCTTTTCAGCACACGTCACTTCCTCTCACAGCCAACTGGCCAGACCTAGGCACGTGGTCTCCCCAGGCGGCCCTCCTCCTGCCCCAAAGGGAGGGAATCAGATCCAGCAAGTCCTCCACATGGCATATCCAATCTTCTCTTCTGCAGCAGCAACGGAACTCGGGGGGTTAGCAGGCACGTGGCTGCCCCTCCCCCCACGGAGATTCCATTTCTAAATCTAAGGGCTTAGTTGTGGCCAGTGGGTGTAGATTGAAGTGAGGTGCGGGCAAGTGTCCCTAAGGAGACGTGTACCCTTCTCCTTCTGCACCTGCCTGCTGGCGAGGACGTCCTTCCAATGCCTGGGTCTCCAACAGCTCTCCTGGACTCTGAAGTGACCCTGGCCCCTGACTCTTTGGAGGGCCATACCACCTGCATGTGACAGGCGAATGTGTATCTTCTTAAAGCCGCGGTTATTGGGGAGGGGGGTGTCCACTCCTTGCAGCTGACGAACATGGTGCCCCAATGCCAAGTCTGTGATAGGTTCTTTGCCCAATAGTACCATCCTTCTTTCCCTTCCGTGTTCAGAATTACCTGATAGCCAGAGGTCTAGGGACGGAGGTCAAATATCTGTTATTAATAAAACTGATCGGAGACACAGCTTTAGCTTGGTGGACAGAGGCGCTTGTTACACTTGACCTCTGAACCCGACAGATCGCCAGCTCGTTTGTGGGCATCACTCGGGTGCCTCAGCCTTCACACTGCTGACGATTGGCCTGGATGATTCTATTAGGGGGGCGGCTGTCTGGGCGCGGCAGGATGCTCGGCGGCAGCCTCAGCTTTGGCAAGACGGCCATCACGCTCTCCAGTCATGACCCTTGAAACCGTCTCCAGATGCTGCCGCACGTCCCCCAGGAACAAACTTTTCCCCAGTTGAGACCCCTCCCCAGCACAAAGCAAAACTCGTCTTCAAGCAGGAAAACGGGTCCCAAAGACAAAACCCAGAGGGACCGAGCCTTTAATGCCTACTTCCCTTTCCAAACTCATCATGCAAGCAGCCACGCCTTTTCTTCTGAAGCGGGGTCGGGGGGGGCAGCAGAGGCCACGAGGGTCCCTCTAGCCAGCTCCGACCTAGCGCTGGCGAGGTTCCCCTCTCCCTTCATTCCCCCTCCTCTCCCCACCTTCTCTCAGCAACCCCCCTCTTCTTCCTGAACCCCACCTCCTGTCCCCTGAAGGCCAGGCTGAAGACCTAGTCCCCCCTCCTCCCCACTGCAGTGACAATGGCCTGGAGCACACAAGCCCCCAGGTCGGTCCTTGGTCAGAGAAGCTCCTTCGTCTCAGCACCGACCCGAGGCTGATGGTGCTGGAGGGCAGGCAGGGAACACTGTCGTGGGAAAATTGTTTTTCATGGCTTTAGTGGGTTTATTCTGATTTTCTTTTTTCTTTTTGTCCTTTTAGGGTCACACCTGTGGCATATGGAGGTTCCCAGGGTAGGGGTCCAATCAGAGCTGTAGCCACCGGCCTACACCACAGCCACAGCAACTCGGAGATCTGAGCTGAGTCTGCAACCTACACCACTGCTCACGGCAACGCCAGATCCCTAACCCACCGAGCAAGGCCAGGGATTGAACACGCGACTTCATGGTTCCTGGTCGGACTTGTTTCCACTAGGCCACGACGGGAACTCCAAAAGTAGCCATTTACAGGCAGACCTCAGAGACCCTTCGGCTGCGGTTCCGGCCACTGGAGTGAGGAGTGGACAAAGGCGGCCACATCAGCCTGCTCGTTTGCGACGTGTACGTGTGCAATGGCATTACGTCTAAAAGAACGACACACATCCCTCCATCAAAAACACTCTGCTGCCATAAAATGCTACGCATCATCTGAGCCCCCTCTTTGGGCTGGCGGAAGGCCTTGCCTGGATGCTGACAGCTCATCACGGAGGTGGCTGCGAGGGCTGAGGCAGCTGTGGCAGTTTCTTGACGATGCAACCTGCCCTATCAACCACCTTCTTTCACACACGATTTCTCTGTGGCCTGCACCGCTGTTTGCGAGCATTTTACCTACAGCAGAATCTCCTTCAAAACAGGCATCAAGCCTCCCAAGCTCGGCCACCGCTGTAACAAGTTTATGTACCATTCTCAACTCTTGGGCGTCATTCCAACCATCTTTACGGCGTCTGCACCAGGAGCAGATTCCACCCAAGAAACCACTTTCTTGGCTCATGAAGAACCAGCTCCTTAGAGTTCCCGTGGTGGTGCCACAGATGGGTGTGTCTCCAGAGCACTGGGAGGCAGGCTCGACCTCCAGCCCGGCACAGTGGGTTAAAGGATCCGGTGTTGCCACAGCTGCAACACAGGTCGCAAGTGTGGCTCCGATCTGATCCCTAGGCCTGGGAACTTCATATGCGGTGGGGTGGCCACACGTGAGAAAAAAAAAGAAGAAACAACTCATCTGTTCAAGTTTTATATTTATAACAAACATAATAATAATGAAAAGGTTTGAAATATCACCGAGAATTACCAAAGCAGGAAATAAACAAATGTTACAGGGAAAAATGACGCCGACAGACTTTGCGGACACAGGGTGGCCGCAAACCTTCAATTTTTAAGCATCGCAGAATCTGCGAAGCACGACGCGAGGAGGTACGCCTGCGCCCACGGCGGGGGGCAGCGATGTTCGGGGCAGCTGGCTGTGGGGACGCTGGCTGGAGCAGTTGTAAAAAGAAGAGACCGAACACCAGAAGACGGCGTGAGCGGAGAGGTGGGTTTATGTGACACGTTTGCAACACGACTACAGTTCACAGAGGACTTGTGCTCACATGATGGCCTTTCCCCTGTGACACGATCTGCAGAGGAGAAGGTCTGCCGCGTTTCACACGTCAGGAACCGCTGCTCAGACACGAGGCTCCCGGCAGCAAGGCCCCCTTTGGCGGTTGGGCACGACCTTCTCCAGCTGGCTTCTCCCCACCTGTCATGATTCCCGCTCGGGAAAGGCTTTTTCTCCTGTCTTTCCCCTTAAAATAAATCTCACCAGGCCTCGCCCCAGCCCCGGCTGTACCCTCTCTTTAGCAGACCCGACCCACTCTCTCGTCTTTGCCGCCACACGTTCACCCACGGCTGCCAATCCTGCAGCCAGATCCCCGCCTCGGAGCCCTGTCCGCCTGCCTCCTGCTGAGCCGGGGCCGCGATGAGCAGCCGGGGCCACAGCAGCAGCCGGCGGGCCCTCGAGGGGGGAGGCCGGGGCGCAGCGGAGGTACGGGGCTGGCCAAGACCGAGGGAGCTCGGACTGTGTCCGCGAATCTGAAATACTCAGCATGATTCTTCAATATTTTCCTTTTTGATTCTCTGTTAACTCTTTTTATACCTGCTCTCAATTTCAAGCTGCTTCTATCCTTTCTGTGAAAGCAAGAGAAGTTTAAAATATGAATCTGAATGACACAAGAACCCTGTATGGTAGACAAGCCAAGGACTGTTAATTTCACGATTCACTCGCTCGCTCACTCACTGATTTGTTCAAACACTTGTTGGGCACTTTTCACGTGCCAGGCGTGGCGCGAGGCGCCAGGTTTAACAATGATTAAGACAAAGGCCCTCAAGGAGCTCACAGTCTACAGGTAACCTACTGAGCAAACCGAGGCACAGAGTGGTAAATGACTTACCCAATGAGGTAGTGACAGCTAGGGACTCGGAACGTGGGACCAGAGCCGGAGAGAGCGCAGGTACAACCAACTCGGCCCCTCTGACCGAAGAGCAAGGCTGTGCACAGAAACATATTACAAAATCTGCGTGCAAAACAGATTAAAATCATTTCCAATTTTCACCATGATTGAGTCATGTCTTGCAAGGCATTAAGCCACCACCTGATGGCATTTCTACACTTGCTCCCACAGCTCGGGGCATGCCACCAGTCTGCTCGGACACAATGACTCTGCAGGGAGCCTAAAGTCCAATTTTAGCACTGGGAACCACTTTGAGATCCTGCAATTAAGATCCACGAACTCTGTCTTTTTAGGGCCGCTCCCGTGGCATATGGAAGTTCCCAGGCCAGGGGTCAAATTGGAGCCGCAGCTGAAGGCCTACCCTACAGCCACACCGGATCCGAGCTAGGTCTACAAACTACACCACAGCTCATGGCAATGCCGGATCCTTAACCCCTTGAGCAGGGCCAGGGATTGAACCTGCGTCCTCATGGATACTAGTCGGGTTCATTACCACTAAGCCACAACGGGAATTCCCTAAGTCCATGAGCTTTAAATGGATAGAATATTTATGATACTTCTACATGTAGAAGTTTGGAAAAAACTCCCTCTAACCCTCATTCAGAGGATTCTAATAAGTTAGAGATACCACCGAAATTAGAGAATATGTCTGTCACTTTCCATATATACATCATTTCGGCTGTACAAGGCTGAAAAGCTTCACTTAGACATATTTCATAAGTCATCTAAACATCATACAAATATTTACAAAGACATCACATCCGGATGCACGTGGACACCCATCTATTGCAGACAGGAACCCGTGTAAGGCCACTTCTTTTGTGATAACAACACATGATCCGGGCGGCACAGGGCAGCGTCCACGAGGAAACGTCCGGCCAGCCTGCTCGCTGTTTCAGTGATACTCTGCGATTCCGTCATTTCAGGAGGCAGGATGTCTACTTCGCTGACAAAAAGGAGTGCATGATTATAAAAGGAGGTGTTTTCAAGTGCAGGAACCACAAGTACCCAGTCGTCCAAGCGGTGAACTGCTCGGAGGTGCGACGGTCTCGCTGCTGCTACTAACCGGGGAGCAAGGACGGTTATTGCTCCGAGAACCCCCTTGGACGCGAATCCGTCCACAAGGGATGTGCCGAGAGGCCGCGACACGTGACCCGCTCGTGCCGTCAGTTGCTCACTTCAAGCAGCTCTTCGCTTTGCTGCGGAGTCTTCTCTTCTGAAAAAGAACACACGTGAGAAAAATCCTCCTAAGCGAAGGTCGGAAAGGCAGGCAGGTAACAGAACGTACAATTCAAGCGCTTATTCCAACATCGGAAGGCCTCCGTCCGAACCGCATTCCCAGGCTGACGGCATGAGGCTGGGACCTTCAGTCTCACAGAATAACCTCGGACTCGAACACGTACCCGAGAGGACCGGGCAAAGGATGCCGCCGCCTTCTCCAGAGACCACCTCCCAGTCTGAGTGGTCACCGATACCCACGCTCCAGGGAACTGAACCGCAGAGGTGTTAAGAACGAGTCTAAGCTATACTTAAGAATTACCTCGTAACTTTTCTTCTCCTTCTTTTTTTCTTTTTACAGCCACACCCGCACGCAGCACATGGAAGTTCCCAGGCCAGGGATCAAACTGGAGCTACAGTTGCTAGCCTACACCACAGCCACAGCCACACTGGATCCGAGCCGCATCTGTGACCTACGCCTCAGCTTGTGGCAATGCCAGATCCTTAACCCGTGGAACAAGGCCAGGGTTCGAATCCTCACCCTCACAAACACTATAACGGGTTCTTAACCTGCTGGGCCACAAAGCAAACGCCCATCTTCTAATTTTTAAACTCATGTTTTTCTAGTAAGGAAGAATGAACATGTCTATAATGCCATAACATTCATTTTTAAAACTGTATGTATTTTTTTTTTTTTTTTTTTTTTTTTTTTTTTGTCTTTTTGATATTTCTTTGGGCCGCTCCTGCGGCATATGGAGGTTCCCAGGCTAGGGGTCCAATCGGAGCTGTAGCTGCCAGCCTACACCGGAGCCACAGCAACGTGGGATCCGAGCCGCGTCTGCAACCTACACCACAGCTCACGGCAACGCCGGATCATTAACCCACTGAGCAAGCGCAGGGATCGAACCCGCAACTTCATGGTTCCTAGTCGGATTCGTTAACCACTGCGCCACGACGGGAACTCCATAAAACTGTATGTATTTTAAAGATCATTAGAAGCTTAAATTTTCCTTGGCGTTCCCGAAGTGACTCAGAGGTTAACAAACCTGACTAGCATCCACGAGGACGCAGGTTCCATCCCTGGCCTCGCTCAGTGGGTTAAGGAGCCAGCACTGCTGTGAGCTGTGGCGTAGGTCACAGACGCGGCTCAGATCTGGCGTGGCTGTGGCTGCGGTGTAGGCCGGCAGCCGTAGCTCTGATTGGACCCCTAGCCTGGGAACCTCCATATGCTGCTGGTTCAGCCCTAAAACGCACACACGCACACACACAAAAGACAGGAAAAAAAAAGAATCTTACATTTTCCTCATCACAAAGCTGGTGGCTTACCTTTCTCAGGGGGTCCGGGACGTTTGCTTTTAGATGAAGAGGCCCCCGCCCCGTCCGACACTTTACTGCTCGAGTGGCCCTGCTCCACTTCGCACAAGTAAACGTCGATGGGGCCTTTGGTGCTCCGGATGTGCACTGTGATCGAGTCCTGGCGAGAGACCCAGAAAGCACGGAGATGAACGGCAGACGCACTAGTTATATCCGCCCCACTTGTTTCTTTCTATGTTGTGAGAACTATTTCACAGCTTCTGCTTCTGACGTGAAACACAGCACCACGGAGGTTTCAAGCTGTTGCATGTATCCTATGAGAAAAGCATGAGAGGGAGTTCCCGGCGTGGCACGGTGGTTAACCATCCGACTAAGAACCTCGAGGTTTCGGGGTTGATCCCCAGCCTCACTCAGTGGATTAAGGATCTGGCGTTGCCTGAGCTGGGGTGTAGGTCGCAGACGCAGCTCGGATCCCGCGTTGCTGTGGCTGTGGCGTAGGCTGGTGGCTACAGCTCCGATTAGCCCCCTAGCCTGGAACCTCCATATGCTGCAGGTGTGGCCCAAGAAAATACAAAAAGACAAAAAATTAAAAATTAGAACAGCACGAAAGAATACAACATAAAGAACATTTTACGCAACTCCAAAATAGTGTACTTAGTTGCATTTTTTTTTTAATTGTGGGCAATTCCCCCACTGATTACAGCTATAAAAGTTTCAAAGAACACTGTTGGAAACTCGGGCAGTTGCCTTTCTACCATACACCCAAGAAACCCATGTACCCAGTGAGCTTCAGTCACAGGAAACCCCTGGCCGATTCGCAGAGCAGAAACAGTGCCCTGATGGCGCAAGAAGGTCCTCAGAGCCAGACGGGGCGGCCTCGGTACCCAGGAGGGCGTCTCTCCCCTCAGGAGCTGACCCCCCGCCACCGCCACCCGGGGCGTCGGTACTTGAGACTCAAAAATCAGTATTCTGATGACAAACAAATCAATGCCCCCGCAGACTCAGATGGTAAAGGTGTGTTAAGACTTCAGGCCCCTGAAGAGGTACTGAGCTAACTGGAAGGACCACTCTTCCACCCACTTGAAAAGGAGGATGCCGTCCAGACCCAGGGTAGCTCGTAGTTTAAAATGTGGAAACGCCCGCGCCATCAGTGGGGTGGGAGCGCCTGAGAAGTGCCCTCGACGCCTAACCACATCCCGTTACAGATGATTCCGCTGCGGTTTTCCCAGGAGCGGGTTCAGCCGTGACGTCAGGGCCACCTTCGTCCCTCTCCCTGCCGGGCTGGGGACGAGGCGCCCTGCACGCTCCCCGCGGGCCACAGCTTCCCGAGACCGACGGGCGGGCTGTCCGACATCTGCCTGCCCCGGGGAGGCCAGGCCAGGGCTGCTCGGAGTGGCACAGCCCGCGCCCCCCGGTCGGTGTTTCTGAGCAGCGAAGGAACCACTGAGCTGCGGAGCGCGGCGGCGGAGGCGGTGGGACGCGCTCAGCCAGAGGCTGGTCAAGGCTTCCACGCAGGGAGCGGGTCCACGCCGCCCCTCCCTCAGCTGCCCAGCTCTGCCATGACACAGCAAAAGCAGCCAGAGACGACACCGAAACAAAGGGGCACGTGGCTGTGGCCCAAATGGATTATTTACTTACTAAACCCAGCAGGCTGCATCTGACCCGAAGGCCCGCCCATCCAGCCTGGCCCCAGATCCCCAGATCGGCCCCAGCCTGCCGTGGATCCGGGTGCACCCCTGCTCCCGCCGCCAGCCCCTGCTGCCAAGAGGGCCTCGCTGTCAGCTTTTAAATGCGACTCTGAAGAGACGCCTCAGGCATGATTCAAAGGCTCAGGAAGATCTGGCGATTACAGCCTGAAGCAGCTCACGGCACAGAGGAGAGAACAGACCAGCAGCACTGCAGTGTCGCGCCCCCAAGCCAGGACAGACGGCGACATCGGTGACTGTGCGTCAATCCGAGGATGGGAAATGACTCACGTTAAGTACAAACGTTACTTAGCAGACTTGGAATATGTCTAACTCTAAACAGAACACGTAGGAGGTATCGCCAAGAAGTCACAACGTGCGTGTGACTGGAGCCGGGAAAGCCGTTCCCGATCCGTCTATGATACACGGGGTCTCACGTGGAGAGGGCTCTGCGGGGTAAGAGGAAGGGCGGGGGGCGAGAACCTTCTTCCCAGCGAGGGAGCCAAGTCCCTACAGCAGCGCGAAGGGTGACACTAGGGCACAGATGGCCTAGCAGGCTGACGGAACTTGACCTGCCCTGAGAACGGCCACACTCCTGGGCCGTGCCCGCAGCATGCAAAAATTCTGGGGCCAGGGTTCGAACGCATATCGCAGCCGTGGCAACGCCAGATCCTTAACCTGCTGAGTCACCAGGGAACTCCAACAACTATCTTTCAACACAAAAGGTCCTGCAAGCAGCTGACAACTGATAATATTTTCACTGACAGCAATTTCACTTCTCGTTGTAAAAGTCTAACGGTGTTCTCTTTTGCTGGTTAGTCTTCTATGAGGCTGGTTCCTGAGTTCATTCCCTAGGGCCCTGGCTGACCCCAGCTCTTGCTTCTGGAACTTCAGCACTGAAGCCAATTCCTGGTGGCTCCTCTCAGGAGCATTAGAGAACAACCGTTAAGAACAAACTCGGGAGTTCCCGTCATGGCGCAGTGGTTAACGAATCCGACTGGGAACCTTGAGGTTTCGGGTTCGATCCCTGGCCTTGCTCAGTGGGTTAGGGATCCAGCGTTGCTGTGCACTTCGGTGTAAGTTGCAGACACAGCTTGGATCCATGGTTTCTATGGCTCTGGTGTAGGCCGGTGGCTACAGCTCCGATTCGACCCCTAGCCTGGGAACCTCCATATCCCGCGGGATCGGCCCTAGGAAAGGCAAAAAGACAAAAAACAAACAAAAACCAACAAACAAACGAAAAAACCAAACGTGGAAGCCAAACTACCTGGGTTTACATTCTGACTGTCCCTGTGTGACGGCGAGAAAGTTCATCTTTCTGTGCTTCAGATTCCTCAGCTTTAAGTGGGTGACAATCATGACCACTGCACTTGTTGTGCTATTAAAACAAATGATAACGTGTAAAGTGCCTCGAGCAGCATCAGGCCTGCAGCTAAGAGGCACGCACTGCTTAGGAAGTCGCTGGGACCGCCACAAAGCACTGACTAAGGACCTGGCCTGCCCCTCCCTTCAGTCTTCTGAGAATTGCAGGGCTACCTACTTCTCTGGGAGCAGGAACATCCAACCTGGTTTCTGCCGGAGCTTTAACTGCAATTACGATCTGTTCATGGAAGGCCTGAATGCTGTGAATATCTTGATACGTCACATACGCTAGTGTGAAAATCAGTCAAGGATCTTTAAGCAGAGTGGGGACATAATTTCTCTCTTATAATACATGAACGCAAAGGGTAATGCTGGAATACCTTTAGTTTTTATGGGCTACAAACTAAGCAGTCAGTAAAAAAAAAAAAAAAAAAAAAGTCATATATAAATCTTTTTTTTTCCATAAACAATTCTTAGGACTTTTTTTTTTGGTCTTTTTAGGGCTGTATCTGTGGCATATGGAAGTTTCCAGGCTAAGGGTCGAATCAGAGCTGCAGCTGCCAGCCACAGCCACAGCCACAGGAACGCGGGATCTGAGTCACATCTGTGATCTACAGTGCAGCTCATGGCAATTCTGGATCCTTAACCCCCTGAGGGGGGCCAGGGATCGAACCTGCGTCCTCCTGGATGCTAGGTGAGTTCATTACCTCTGAGCTGCAACGGGAACTCCTTAAGACTTTATAAAGTGTTTTATATTTACAACTTGAAGAAGCCCTTCTGACTATACTGCAGTGATTACGATGACATTTTCTGGAAAAAAAATAATAATAAAGTCTGAATCCCTAAAACAAATACAATGCATGAAGGTATTCAAATGCCTCCCTTCCCTACTCAGTGCTGGCTCTTACTAAGAAAAAATACTCAGTTTCAATATTTTGATGAGAAAGAATCTCCTAATATGTAAGGTGGAAAGAATCTCTAAAAAGTAGAAACAACTCAGACAATCGGTTTTCCAGGACTATCACGTACTCCCGGGACTGCCCTCATCCGAAACCATTTCCCATCTCGCTACCTGAAATTTTTTCATCTTCTCTTATTGTGTCTCCTGAAATTTTACCAATTATGTGATTTGGTGGGTTTCTGCAGCATTTTTTTTTTTTTTTTTTTTTGGTTACTCCACAAACCTTTTGACTGAGTATAGTAATAGCAATTATTTTCCTAATAACTGTACTGTGGAAACAGGAGTTTTGACTGGCATGAGGTTTAGGTAAACGTGAAGCATGAACAGCTCGGAAGCGGAGGCACCTCGGAAGGGTGCTGCAGGGGGGCCAGGGCAGCACAATAGCCCAGGAGACCCGGGAGCAGATCAGCCCCAAAGACAAGGCCCCTCCTGGCCCCAGAGACACTGAGCCTAAAAGCAATCCTGACATCCAGCTACGTTAGGCTTTGTGGACTGGAATGGCAGTTTCGGTACCATTTCTGCAGCCACTCATTTGCTTCTAGAGGTCTAATTTGTTACTTAACTCCTCAAGCTGACCCCACTATTTAAAGTAAACTGCTTTGGAAGGAGATATTTTTTTCAAAGGCACAGAGTTAAAGGATATCTTTCGTTTTCTTTGTCATCCGTTAACTCAAACAACTGCTGAGCACAATCCTTAATCAACTCATCCAGAGCGTCTTCCATCGCTGATAAGTCGGAAAGCTCCTCCTGCAGTTTCTTCTGCTGGGGCACTGCTCCGAAGTTGCTAAGATCAGATCCTCTTTAAAAGAAAAAGACCCCCATTAATAACACCGAGGCGACTACAAAGTAACACAAGTTAGGTTCCTGCCATTTCTATCTGGCGCCTCCTACAGTGACCGACAGAAACCAGGGGTGGAACCCCACTCCCGCCTCCCCTCCTTCCAGACAATCATCATTCCTCCTGGATTTTGCCCCCATGTCCATTCCTTTCCACAGGGACTCTAGAAACAAAACCAGCATCGTAACCCGATGGAAACGAGCAGTAGAAGGGAAAGCTTAATGCAGGTTACTAAGTGTTGAACTAAGAGTCAATAACACCCAGTTTCAGGCCCAGCTCACTCTATTCCTAAAGCATGATTTTTGACAAGCTGTAATCTTTTAATCTCTTAGTTTTTACATTGGAAAAACAGTGTTGACCAAATGATGGTCCCCCTGCTAAAATCCTCTAAGTCTTTCTTTTCCTCTTCTGTGCACATTCTATTCGGTTCTATCTGAATATAGTGATATAGAAACTCATATCATTTACAAGCTACAAACCCATATATATATATATTTATGACTGCACACGAAGGATGGAAGTTCCCGGGACCAGGGACTGCATCTGAGCTGTAGCTGCGACCCACGCCACAGCTGCAGCAACACCGGCTCCTTTAACCCATGGCACCAGGCTGGGGACTGAACCTGCACCTCTGCAATGACCAAGCCACTGCAGGCAGATTCTTTACCCATTTGTGCCACAGTGGGAACTCTCGAAGAGGAAATAAAGAGGGAACGGCTGCTACTACTCGCTCAAATCTGATCGCAATTAGTGATTCAGAACAGTCTGATATTAAGCCCCGAAGCGTTAACGTTACTTAGCAAACAAGCGCAGCTTCGAGTTCAACCTGTGCGGCCAGACAACTGAACAAAGCAACCTCCTTAATGAGCGCCTTTCCTCTAACAGCAAAGTGGGTTATTTAGAGTCAGTTTATGATCTTTGTTGGCAGATTTCTCATTTGCCTGGAAGGTCTCTGTGCACTTATACGCTGGAGATGTTTCTTCCTATTCCAGAACACTTGCCTCTTGCAGGTGTACCAGCGTCCTTCCCGCATGGGTGCGCCACACGGGAGCGCAGGCAGCCACAGGTACAGGGGCACCTGAACCATGAGGTCTTCTTTCCACGAGATCCTTCCCCATCAGCGAAATCTTGAGCACTTACCTTTTAGACAGGAAGTCTCCTGATTTTTTTTTTTTTTAACATTCAGGGCATGGTTTCAAAGTGTGGCCTATGTCACGGTCGCGTGGGGTGGTTGTTAAGAACGGAGATACCTGCCTTTTCCCAGAACTGAATGACCACCCCTGCAGAGAGAGGTCTCTAAGTGTTTACTGCACCACAGGGCGAGAACCCTGCTTTACAGCCTTAACTGACTTCTCCCTGAGGTCAATCGTCCACCGGAACTTAGGAAATGTTTTTTAAAAACTCCTATACAATCAGATGCCCCCTTACCCTGAAAAGCGAAATTTTACAAAGTTGTTTTATTTATTAAAGCTTTACTGAGGTACGGCTGATTGAACGTGTTGAGAGAATTTCTGCTGCACGACACGCTGATGGAGTTACACATGTGCACACGTGCATTCTCTTTCAGATGTTCTCCCACATAGACGACCAGCGAATACCGAGTGCTCTGTGCTCTACAGCAGGTCCCCGGTGGGCAATCATTCCGTATACCTCGGTGTGCTAAAATTCTTAAAACTAATTTTAATTCCATTGAACTTGTCCATAATATTGGAGTGACACTCTATGTCCATGACTTTTAATTGGTACCAAGCAGGAGAGAAGAAAAAAAACACAACTGCTAGTATCTAGTTTGTTTTAAGCACAGTACTGTCACTTAAAAGCAGGAAAAAAAAAAAAAAAAAAAAAACAGGGAAAGTTTGAAAACAACTCACATCCATCGAATATGGTTCTTGGACTTTTTTTCCACCAGATCGATGCCATCTAAGACGTTGGTGATGTCGTACACTCTTCGCTTCCGTACCCCCAGTTTTGTGGCAACCTTGTTTAAGTCAAGAATACCCCCAGGAGCAGATCTGACAAGATCCATAAATTTTCGAGTTAAATAAACCAGTGATACATCAAAACGAGGTCTCTTCACTTTTAGAGCTTCTGGGAAACAAAATAAACATGATGTGTAAAATTTTAGGTAGCATTTCTCAATGCATCAAAAAATCCATTCATTTCTTCCTTATCGGTAAGCACAGACACCTACAGATATGCCACCCACTGACCAAATCACAGCTCATCTTTACAACGCAGATTTCTCAAACTGGCTAAAAATGTATTAGCCTAGTCCAGGTAAACAAAGGCTTTACACTTAAGGAGTATATTTGAAATATGCCAACAGTTTCCACCGAGTAGCACAGCATCTTACTAGACACAAAGTAGAGAGTCTGCACCGCTACCAGGAATAATATTAAAAAAGATTTTTAGGGAGTTCCCATCGAGGCTCAGTGGAAACGAATCTGACAGCATCCATGAGGACAGAGGTTCAATCCCTGGCCTTGCTCAGTGGGTTAAGTGAGTTGTGGTGTAGGTGGCAGACATGGCTCAGATCTGGCTTTGCTGTAGCTGTGGTGTAGGCCAGCAGCAACAGCTCCAATTCGACCCCTAGCCTGGAAACATCCATGCGCCACAGGGGCGGCCCTAAAAGACAAAAAAAAAAAGAAAGAAAAAAAGATTTTTAGGGAGTTCCTGTTGCGGCTCAGCAGGTGAACCGAACCCAACTAGTATCCATGAGGAGACGGGTCCCATCCCTGGCCTTGCTCAGTGGGTCAAAGGATCTGGCCTTGCCACGAGCAGTGGTGTAGGTCGAAGACAAGGCTCACATCTGGCATCGCTGTGGCTGTGGCACAGGCCAGGAGCTGCAGCTCTAATTCAAAGCCTAGCCAGGAACTGCCATAGGCTGCTGGTGCAGCCCTAAATAAAAGACAAAAAAAAAAAAGATTTTTAAAATGAAAACCCTCATTTGGTCTTCAAGTTAAGAAATTCTCTATAAAGCAAAGGCAGAGACAGCGCCTCCCCCCCCCCGCCTTTTTTAATGTTGAAAATGCTCCTGTACTTGTCGTAGTGCTCCCCTGCTGACGAAGTCTGGAAAAATCTCAAATCAGTCTTCTAATGAGGATGATCATGATATACCTTGAGGAAAAGTGGCTTAACTACGTTTTAAGTCCTGCTACCCTGTATTAACCTGACAGATAAGCAACTGGAGGGGAAGCAATCTCTTTAATTCTCATTCACTCATCTACTGACATCGCTGGCTTTTCACACACACCCTGACCCTATACACTCGACAACATGTACATACGTATAGTTTTAAAAAAATTGAAAAACACACTACTTTTGAACATGCAGCTTTTAATTCAATACTGTGAATATCCTGACTTGTCGGCAAATGTATTTCAGCTTTACTCTGTACGGCTGCGTGTTGAACTGCATGGAGTATCTGCTAAACTCACGCCAATATTGGAAATTCAGACTGTCTCCAATTTCACTATTGTGCACAATATTTCAGTGACTCTCCTAGGGGCTAGATTTTTGCATGCATCTTGTTTCCTTCAGTTAAGTTCCCAGCTGCAGAACTGGAACTGTGGTTAAGGTGGCTAAACCTGCCTGGAGGGCGTGGCTTCCGTCAGCTCCGCCCACGCCCCAGGAGGCCCCTCTCACGCCCGTGTCAAAACAGGGGCCTTATCATTCTTTTCATCTTTCCCATTTGATACTAAAAAAGGTTTCGTGTGCAGAGGTCTGCAAATAATTTAATTTCCTCCTTCTGGTGTGGCGTAGGGCACCACTCTTGTTCTCTACGTCATCACGCACCACAGTTTGCTTTAAAAGAAAGCGTCGCCCTGTCTTCAATCAGAAAGGCCCTTATCCAGAACCCCTATAACACCTGCTCATTTTAACCAGCCTCCAAGAAGCAAAAGCATGTTTTACAATGTAAATAATTTCCACCTGCAGACCACTACTATACTCAAGATTAAACAGGGTGAAATATGAATACAATGTTTTTAAATGGAAGTAGGAGTTCCCATCGTGGCCCAGCAGCAACGGATCCGACTAGGAACCATGAGGTTGCGGGTTTGATCCCTGGCCTCTCTCAGTGAATCCGGTGTTGCCCTGAGCTGTGGTGTAGGTCGCAGACGCGGCTCGGATCTGGCATTGCTGTGGCTGTGGTGTAGGCCGGTGGCTACAGCTCTGATTAGACCCCCAGCCTGGGAACCTCTATGTGCCGCGAGAGTGGCCCTAAAATAAAAGACAAAAAAGGAAAAAAAAAAGGCAGTAGAAGGTAGTCACAATTCTACAAGAAACCCTGGAAGATGACAAGTGAGACACTCTGACTTTAAAAACATTTACATTTGACCCCTGAACAGGCAGGAGTTAAGCCGCACTAAACAACTGGGAACCCACAGCAGGTGGCCCTTCACCACAGGGGGCTCGGAGTGCCGCGAGACAGCTACAAAGAGGGGCAAGAAACGGCCTCCAAGGGCCCTGTCTGCCCGTCTGCCACTCTCTGCCGTGCTTCCCGTGAGCACAGGAGGCGGCTTCGCATTAACACCGGCGGAGAGTCGGGCTCCCCCACGCAGGTGGCTGCACCGCAGGTGGCTGCACTGAGGGCGTCCAGCAGCTTCTGCCCCAGACAAACCCGGGCAGCGCGGTGGGAGAGGTCGGGACAAGGGCCCAGGGGCTGTGCCCCCGCCGCCCTTTGGGACAGGGCGAGAGCCGCCACCAGGGGCGGTGGCCAGCACGTGGGGGGACTGTGGGCTTAGGCCAGAGGCACAGGCTTGACCCTGACCCGGCAAGTTACGTCAAGTCCCTGGGCCTGGGGGTCCTCATCCCGAGAGGAAGAGGACGACCCACTGCTGCATCGGGAAGGGTGGGTGTGACGATGCGTGCGGAGCGGAGCTTAGCACAGGCCGGGCACCCTGAGCTCAGGACCACGTCAGATGTGACTGGAAGCCTCTGAATGGGGCAGAGGAGGGAAACCCGTCCAGAGCAGAACGGACCACACGCGGGGCAGAGACGGGCGGGACTGGGTGAGCAGAAACGAGGCTGAGGCAGCATTTACACTGGGCGTCTAGGCACCACCTGGCCACTGGGGCTAAGGCCCCATGGCAGTGAGGGTGGGGCCGTGTGCCCAGAGAGATGGGGCACAGTCTAAGGGACTCCGAACACTGATCCACGGCAGGGGCAGAAGCAAAGGGCAGACGGAGGGCAAGAGCTGTCCTCATGCTTGCTGATGGCATTCAGTCCGGCCAATGGCAACAGCTGCGCTCACAGAACTCTGGGAAAACATCCCTAAACACATACCATCCTGGTTTAAAAACGACACTTCAAAGCAATGGAGAACCAACTGGCACGTGTGTACATTAACAGCCTGCAAGCTCAGGAGCTCCTCTTTTTGCCCAAATTCCAAGCTTTACAAATAATACATCTTATTTAAGTTACTCATCAACATGTGTACATTTAAAATAAATCCTTTATATCACACGAAGTTCCAGCTACAAAACCTAAAACCTCTTCAGAAGTCAACTTACTTCTCATGGACACATATTGTACATTATCTTCTAAATTTATCCTTATTTTTGATGGCTGGAAAAAAGAAGATACAAAAATTTAACTTAGTAATTTTAAAACAATGCAAAGGGACAGCAAAAAAAATCAAAACAAAAACAATGCAATAAATAGCATTTTCCTGGATAATAATAAAAGTTTTATTTCTTTCATGCTGGGGTAATACTTTGGGTGTGAGAAAACCAGACCTTCTTCTAAACTATATTTGCTCTAACTGTAATCACCTCTGACAGTGTTCACAGACTTGAACTGCTAAAGCTGCAGGGCCCTCCATCAGTCTGGAAGCAGTAATTAAAGAGACGGGTTGGAGAGGGAACAAATGGTGTGTGTGTGGGGGTGAATGTAAAAATTTATTACTAGACATTAATTTACTGACTGCATCAGGAATACAAAGGTGATCAGGCCACTGTCCTTGGTTCCGGAAAGCGCAGTCTAAGGCACATCCAAACTAACAAAACTGTCACAGGTAGCCATGCATTCCCCTGATAATTACTGCAAAAACAGCATTTCTAAAAATGGAAAATATTGCATCCTATACAACCAGAAACCTTGGCATTAGATTCGTAACTTCTTTTAAACTCCTGAGACAACCAGCTCCCCATTTTGCCAGCTCTTTGGAGGCTATGAAAGTTTATATAAACTGGTAGTAACACCTGCAGTACATTTAGAAATTAGTTTTTCAAAAAACAAACTTTACATAAAGCTGTGTAAACAGAAACCCATATCAGCCTGATGCTCAGAACAAAGTGTAACGATGCCACGTGCCTCCAGACAGGCTGCGAGCAGGCTCAGCTTCTGTCAAAGTGGACAAACTGGGGCCCAAATCGACAGGAGCAGACCCGGATAAGTGACTTCCACAAGGTGCTCTCGGAGGAGGGTCCGCAGCAGAGCGGGAAACAGCTGAGCCTCGGAAGATGAGGCAGACGTGGAGCCTGGAGGGAGGAGGAAGACGGGATCCCCGAGGCAGAAATGAGAGGAACGAACACAGGCATCCAAGATCAACTGCCCCGCACGTCTGAGGAGCCCCGAGGGGCCAGCGCGAACCCTCGGGACAGGAGGCTGGAAGGGCGTGCGAGCGCCTGGCTCGCAGCGAGGGTGGTGACAGTCCGCTACGGAGCCCGCTCGCCACGCTGGGGCCAGGGCAGGAGCTCCACACCCCTCCCAGCAGGCCCGGGGCGTCCTCGGGCTCACGGGTGAGAAACCTAAGCGTGTGGCCACTGGGCAAGAGGACCTGGGCAGGAAGCCTGAGGGCGAGCAGAGCGGCCAAGCTGCACGGGTCCCTGGCACGACGTCGCCCTGATCACCTGTGACAGGATGACAGCACCCGTCAGCAGGTTCACTGGATGTGGAATATTCCCCGAGACGGAATCCACTGTGAAATTAATTCGGTTGTTAGGATTTAAAGGCGCCCGTCGACAGGCGGGATGCAAAACCAGAGCTGGGGAAGCCGCCCCGGGAGGACTCTGCCCGGCCAGTGCTGCGCGGTGCTGACAACGGCGACCTGCAAGCCCAGGATCCAACAGGGACACGGAAGGGCAGGCCTAGCAAAGTCAAACGGCAGACAAGGAGGACCAGCTGTCACTGCTATTTTTACATTCCACCTCTCTGCTGATGCAGGAGGAGACAGAGCTGAAGGACCATTGGAAGATCCTTAAATGAGAAAAAAAAAAAAAAAATGCATCCTTATCACAGATTTGAAACCAAACACAAATATCCTGAGCTGTTACATACACTCCGGTCTGCTTACCAGTTTTCTGCTGAGTCCCTGCTGTTACTTCTGCATCTGCAGCCTATACCGCTGCGGTTACTGCCACGTCAGAATAAAGTTCACCGTCATCCTCAGGGCAGCCCCCGGCCCGTGGGCCCAAAGGGCGGGTCCCGCAGAGCCCGCAGGGGCCCTGCTGCTCCTGGGCTCCTACTCAGTTTGGAGCAGCAGGGCCGAGTCCTCCTCACCCAGTACTTAAGTTTCCCAGCAGGCCGCCTCCCTCTCCGCTCCCCACGTTTTCTAGAAGGGCACCTTCCTGCTCTCGCCACCCTCCCTCCGGGCTCCCTGTTGAGGCTGCTGCTGCTCACGGCCTGGCACGGGGTTAGGACGTTGGAGCCCCTTGCGCACACCCCTGGCTATAAGCCACATATTGGCTGTGCTGAGATCTGTGGGGAAAGAGACTCCATCCAACAGCACCCGCTCGGCTTTCCCTGCGAAAGTCAAAACACTCTCTCTTCATCTTAGAGGAATCGCAACACATCACGGCCCCTCAGGGGCAGACATCCCAAATAAAGATCTACAATTCTGGAGGTTTCCGAGGTGCCCAGAGCAAGGGCCTGTCATCTCATTTATACTCAAAACAGTTCCCGGCTTAAGACAGGGCTCAGGGCTACCTGGACTCCTCGACTGGGGGACGTCCCGGCCTTTGCCTCCAACACCTGTAGGGACACTGGTAACACTTGGAGGGTCACCTGTAACACCTGTAGGGACACCTCTATCACCTGTAGGGACGTCACTCTACTGCCTGTTCTCCCCACTACTGTGAAGAGTAAATGACACATTTTGTAAACTGTAAAAAAAACTATGAAAGCGCTTTTCCTTTCAGAACCAGAGCAGAGCCTGGCACAGCCGGGCACTCGGTAAACATTCGTTCACCGAGTGCACGGAGGTTGAAGCGGGACGCTGTCACAGCCGACGTCCACTGCTCAACAGCAGCGAGGACTTCCGTTCCCAAGGACGCAGGGCGGGGACACCCTCTTGGGGACACATCGGAGAGGCTCACTGACAGGCGATGAAACTCCTTTTCTGTTTTCTGACACAACTGCACCCTCTGGAAGCGGCTTTGCCATCAGAATGAAAGTTTCCTTACACAGCAGGGAGTAAGCTATTAATAAAAAGTAAAGGCAACGCCACCCCTGCCCTGGGCCTGGAGGGAGGCTGCCGACGGGACGGAGGAGAGGGAGAGGAGGTGAGGGCGCCCCCCGCAGGTGAGGAACAAGAGGCGCCCACGTTCTCTTCATCTTGGAATAATCTCAGCCTTCAGAAAAGGCACAGAAACAGAACCAAGAACTGCCGCATCCCCCACCCAAATCCCTCAAATGTTCCGGTTTTACTCCATTCGCTTTTTCATTTTTTTTCTCTACACACGTAATCTATTTGTCCTGACTCACTGGAGGGTAAACTGCAGATCTCTGAATAATTCAGTGCGCAGCTCCAGGACATTCTCTTAGACAAGCAGGAGAAATGCGGACTCTGAGGACAAGTAAGGGTGCAGAAGGAAGGGGAGCTTGTTACAGAAACTCCTTGTCAGGCTAAGACCGAGCACTCGGCCACACTGTCACCTGCAGGTCTGCGGGAAGCAGGCGTTAATGGACAGGGGACCTCACCCAGCAGGTTTCCTGCAGGGTTGAAGGCAGTACCGTTTCTCCGGGCAGCGCAGCGCATCCTACACAGTGAGAGAGAGACTGAGCAAAGGACGGTTAAAAAGAAGCCAGGACTGGAGTTCCCGCTGTGGTGCCACAGGATGGGTGGCCAGGACTCAGAGGTTTTAAAAAATCGCAGCCTCTCAAGAAGCTAAAAATTAAGAAATGACTTCTGAGCAAGAACAAATCGAAGGCACCGTGAGAAGAAGAGAATCTAAAGATGAAGGCGAGGATGCAACTGTTCAATTACTGGTGACGCCTCCAGATCACATGCCAGCACCTCAGAGTGCTTACTGCTCCGCTGCCCAGAGGCCCCTGCAGGAGGCGAAGGACGAAGCTCACCGATGCTCCCCATCCAAGGACAGGGCCTCCAGGCAGCCTCAGACGCCCCAGCAGGAGCCCAAGGCAGAGAAGAGGGTGGTAAAATCCTCACTACATCAGACACCCTCTCCGAAAAAAAGACGGGCAGACTCCGACAGCGGAACCCAGAGCCCCGAGGGAGACGTGGGAGCACAGAGCACCGTGCCCAGGTCTGAGACCTAATCAGGGAAGTCGCCACGTTTACCAGGCTGGATTCCAGAACTGCTCTGGACCACTTCCAGAGCGACGGTGACGCCCTGACCCGGAGTGTCTACGGCCGTCAGCCCGGGTCTGTCCCACCCGGGCAGTGCAGGCGGGGTGCTGGGGGGGTCAGGGAGCCGCATGTTTAGTTGCACCAGCCTAAGGAACTGCACTTGAGCAGCCGCCCTTGAAGAACGACACCCGAGAAGCCCGAACTCGCACTTCATTCCGTGAGTATAAAATCTGTTGTTTTGAGGCTCATGTTGGCCTGGATTAGGCCAACGGGAGCCTGTGCACAGCGGCCCCTGCAGAGAACACTTATTTTTTCAACACCTCGAGGATGGCAGGCCTCGGAGAAATGCTCCCTCCAACTGCCAGGGCGCGAACCTGCCCAGATGCCAGCAGAGCTGCTGCTGCTCCTGGTCCTGACAGCGTTTCTGTTGCGGAAGGAAGTCTCGGCGACAGGCTGGGCTCGGAGATGTCCCCGAAGACACGCCAAGGGGAGGCCGGGAGCAGCCCAAGCTCAAGGCCGGACCAGGAGCCTCCCGCTCCAGTCCTCGCACGGCTTCTCTCTCATCTGCTCAGGTCTAAGAGCCCCCCTGTACCTGAGCCGCCAAACCGAGACCACTGGGGCTGTGCTCGGCCCATGGGGCTCTCTAGGAACCGGCAGCTCCCGAGCAGCAATTCTGCACGTTCCAAGCCAGTTCACCAATGCGCCAAGGCCCGCGTCTAAAAACCCACTTTTCAATTTGAGGTCTCAAAGGAGAAAGACAAGAATAAAGGGTGAGTTTTACGGATAAAAGTCTTAAACAGCGCCTCCGAACTGGTTAAACATTCTCTACACGGATGCTTCGTTACACCGACGGCCTGTCTGGGGCGCGACAGCCCCCTCGGAGCCCTTTGGACCTGCACCTTTCCCAAGGTGACGGCACTGTGGTCACACATTTAAATTGTCCTTATTTTTCACCGTGCAGACGAAGTTCCATCTCTAATCAACACCGTGCTCTGCCTTCACGAAATCCCAGGTTTGAAACCATTGACTCGGGAACATCCACGCTCAGCTATACACCCACTACCGTTTGCACAGCATTTAATACACAGTTTCCTGAATACTCCCAGTCACCAGCCAATTAAAAAGTGCTGAGACAGCTGTCTGTTTTCCTGCCTGTAAAATGGTACAGTGATTCAAACACTCCAGCATTCAAACGTTTGCAGAGCACGTCCTTCCTTCATTCCATAATTATTTACCACGTCTTTTTATGAGAGGCACCACCTCTGCTGGGGATGCAACGAGATGGAGAGAGTCACTGCACTCGGGGACCAAAGAGGCAGATGCTGCAAAGAGGGAGCAAAGAGGATTTGTCACCCACAAATCAAGACCTGAAAAACCGTGGGAGGTAACAAGGAAAAGTGTGCAATATGGAGATATGGACATTTCAGCAACTACAAGCAGTTTAGGAAAAATAAATCCGGGGGTGTGATTACATTAAGAAGTTTCTCCTCTACCCTAAGAGCACTAGAGAACCTTGATACATTCTTTAAGCCAAATGACATGATCAGAAATAGGCTTTTAAAATACCACGACGGTTAGTTACTGTGCGGAAAATATCAAAAAGTCAGGGGCAAGACAAGAAGCGGGAGAAGAGGTTAAGAAGACACTGCACGAATCCAAAAGGCAGGCGATGGCTGCGATGGCAAGTGCTGGCGATTAATTTCACCGCGATTGAGAGGATGGAGGGGTCAGCTTGGAAAAGGCAAGGATGATGCCTGGGACACAGCTGGGCAACGTGGCGGGTGGGGCACCATTTACTGCGGTAGGAGCGAGGAAGCTGCCTGCTTAGGCAAGAAGATAATGAACTCAAATCTAAGTAGAGATGTCTAGTCGGCAGCAGGAAAGCTCTGAGCTGGATTTACAGATGTGGGAGTTATTATGACATGGTAACCAAAGCCATCGAATGGAGAAGAATATCTAAGACTTCAAGGAATATGAGTATCTTTGGAGAGTAAATGCAAAATTAAGCAGTTTACTCCGTAGTAAGAAGTTCAGAGCTTTTACCAAACTCTCCAAGACTAAGACCAATACAAACAGTTAATCCAAGTCACCAGAGTGGTGAATGACCCCCCCACCCACCCCCCACCCCGTGAAGAAACTGGAGAAAGTGGGAGATGCGCGAGGCCAACACAGCAGGGCTGGAAATGGAAGAGGAGTCTGCAAAGGAGAACAGGAGAGGCCAACTGATCAGACGGCGCGCAGAGATTACGTGTCCAAGGAGCCACTCGATGGCGAGAATTCCCCACAGGAGTGGCCAATCGTGTCAAAACTACAAAAGATACGGACACACACATCCACTGCAAGTGACAAGGTTGTTGGCAACCTGGGTTAGAACAGTCTCAGAGCTGTGCTGTGCGGAGGGGATAAGTCCCAGCAGCAGGTCAAGGTTAATGACAGGTGAGCCAGCAGACCCAGCAGTGTGAACAACTTTTTCAAAAAGTTTGGCTGTGCAGGGGAAGAGATGCAGTAGATGGAAGGGCACAAGGAACCAAGCGAGGGATCTTTCAAGCCAGAAATGAACTTGGCATGCGGTTTGAGGAGTGGAGAATTTACCATCCAGAGTCAGACCCTATGAGGTCAAATCCAGGTCTCCGTATTTACTGTCTAACCACAGGCAAGTCACCTAACATCTCCAAGTCTATTCGGGCAACTGTAAAACGAGAATAATCCCTGAGGACTGCTGCCTGGAATTAAATGAGATGATGCTCATGAACTATTTTTGAGCACCGAATCCTCCCCAGTCTCTGGGCAAACTGACTTGGGGAAATGCTTAGTTCCTGGTAAAAGGAAGAAATCAGCAGAGATGTTGAAGATGGGGGCGCGCGGGGGGGGGGGGGGGCAATGAAAAATGGTGGCTGCTTCAAGGGCTCTGAGAATCAAGGAGAATATATTGCATCTAGTCCGGAGCAATAGAGGAAATTGACCTTCTTCAGGGAGTTCCATGTCCCTTCCACTTCCTCTGTCAAACAGGAGGGAAAAATAACTTGCTGACTGGGGAGCCGGGCGGTGGGAAATGCAAGGTGTGGACAGTTTTAAATGGCTGCACTTAAGTAGGAGGAAGAACTGCAAGGAAGAACACAAGCGAGAGAACTTGCAGAGATCCACTGAGAGTCCGGAGGAAACCGAAAAGCATGATCATCTTAGGCGAAGTTGAGCGATTTTCTCCAACGCTGCTCTGTAGCCGACTTTGCAAAAGCCAAGGAGGCTGACAACATATCTGCCAGCAGATGCAAAGAAGGCGAGAGTTGAAGTGAGAGACCGGTCGGTTCACAAGACGTGATAGGCAGTACGCGCCAGGAGACGGAGGAGCAGCCCCGGGCCAGCCCCGGGCAGCGCACCCCCGAGACGACGGCCAGTCTGGCCTCGCCGCCGGCTTGGGGACCTCCCACCCCGCCGCTGGGACCCCCGCCTTTCCCGGGACTTACCAGCAGGCCCTCCACGTTGATGGGGTCTCGGCAGCGGCGGCGCACCGTCTCCTCCGCCGGGTCCACGAGCAGGCTGGGCAGCTTGCGCGCCGGCCGCTGCTGACTCATGCTGCCCGGCCGGCCGCCCCTCGCCCTCGCACCCTGCGAGCTCTCCCGCCTTCTCCCGCTCCACTCGGGCGCCGCCCCCAAGACGCCGGGTCCCGGGAGCCTGCACCCGCCGGGTCCCTGGCCTGCTCCGAGGCGCCGCCTGCCTAGGCCGGCCCGCGGACGGACGCGCCGCTGCCCCACGACCTCGGGACTTGGGACGCGGGCGGGAAGAGAGCAGGATGACCCGCGGGGCTCAGGACGCCCGGCCCGCCATCTTCCCGCATGCGCAGTGCGCCGCCCCCAGTGCGCATGCCCGCGGCGCCCGGCGCGCTCCCACGCGCCCCTCGGCTCCCGGAGGCCGGAGCGCGGGAAAGCCCGGAGGGCGGAGCTCCCGGAGGGGACGGCGAAGGGAGCGGACGGAAGACGTGGAGCAGGAATTCCCGGCGAAGGGGACGGGGCGAGAGAAAAGAGGCCGCCAGGTCGACGCAAGGGTCTCCTCGGAGCTCTTGGCACTACGGCCACTGGTAACTGAACGTGCTGAACGCTCAGTTTATCTTGAGCTCCCTCCGCACTTCTCAGGCACTTGCTCAGTGTTGAGGCTTCGGAAATGTTGATAACCAAACCGCCGTGGACGGACTGACTAGTATGCATCTTTCTTTCCCTTTTCTTCCCTCCTTTCACTTGAGGAATAAATGATTGGTTCCCCGTGGTGCCAGATATTGTGGTGGGCGCAGGAGAGAGTCATTGGGATCTGGCACGATTTCAGATGCCGGTGGAAAAAACAAAGAAAGGAACATTTAAAGCTGGGGCCAGAAGGTGTGCTTTCAGATCCCGGAGCCCGCTGCTTAGCGGATAAGACTAACTAAACTACCTAATCGCTGTGTGCTTCTGTTTCCTCATCTGTTCAGTGGGATTAAGGTTGTGGGGAGAATTAAGTGACTTAATGAATGCAGATTACTTAGCACCAGGAACAGCACCGTGTTTGATATAAATGCTCAAGTTCAGGGTGGAGTTCAGCAACTGAACGGTGATGGTTGGACTAGGGGCTTCTAGGCAGCCTGGGTGGGCTGGGAAGGCGTCCGGAGGAAGACGGGGTCAGAGGAATTCTTTAATCTTTGTGTCTCCAGAGTCTAGCCCAGTTCGTGGCAAACAGTAAGGGCCCGTCAAGGAATGATTTGAAGTAAAAGATAAATGAATGATTTAAAGTAAAAGATAACCTAGGGAAGCCTCTAGAAGACTGGATTTTGTGGCAGAAGGGAGAATTTCCCGGAGTGGTTAAATAACACCTTTACCAACCAGAATCCCTGGGAAGGCAAGCTTTGGAGACCAGAAGTGGATTTTTTTTTTTTTTTCCTTTTTTGCTGCCCCTTGTCATATGGGATTCCTGGGCCAGGGATCCGATCCCAGCTACAGTTGTGACCTATGCCGCAGTTACAGCAACACCAGGTCCTTAACCCATTGTGCCCGGCCAGGGATCAAACCCTTCGTCCCAGTGCTCCAGAGACATCAATGATCCTATTGTGCCGCAGTGGGAACTCCCAGAAATGGCTACTTTTAATAAGTAAGACATAGTTCAGATTTTACCATTTGAAGCAACATGGATGGACTTGGAGAGCAATTGCTAAGTGAAATAAGTCAGAGAAAGACAAGTACTTCATGGTATCACTTATATGTGGAATCTAAAAAATACAACAAAGTAGTGAATAAATCAAAAACGTAGACTCAGTATGTATAGAGAACAATCTAGTGGTTACCAGTGGCGAGAAAGATGGGGGAGGGGCAATATGGGGGAGGGGATGAAGAGGTACAAACTATTATGAATGAATAAGCCGCAAGTTCCCTTGTGGTGCAGTAGGTGAAGGATCTGGTGTTATTGCAACTGTGCTGCGGGTTGGAACTGTGGTGTGGGCTCAGTCCCTGGCCTGGGAACTTCTGGATGCTGCATGTGCAGCCAGAAACAAAAAAAATAATAAGCTACAAGGATATATTGTACTACATGAGAGAATAAAACCAATATTTTATAATAACCATAAACAGGATATAATGTTCAAAATTATAAATCACTATAGTGCACACTTGTAACATATAATATGGTTCATCAACTATACTTCAGTTTAAAAGATTACAAAGATAGGGAGTTCCCACTGTGGCTACTATCCATGAGGATACAGGTTCAATCCCTGGCTTCACTCAGTGGGTTAAGTTTCTGATGTTGCAGTGGCTGTGGTGTGGGCTGGCAGCTGCAGCTCTGATTCAATCCCTAGCCTGGGAACTTCCATATGTGAAGGGGTGGCCCTAAAAAGCAAAAAAAAAAAAATTACAAAGATAAATAAGAGGGAGTTCCCTCATGGCTCAGTGGGTTAAGGACCCAGCATTTTCACTGCTGTGGCTCTGGTTATGGCTGTGCTGTGTCTTCAATCCCTGACCCGGGAACTTTTGCATGTCACAGGCACAGCCAAAAAAAAAAAAAAAAAAAAGGTAAATAAGACATTAATCCAGCGTTTGTTGTATGTACTTCACACATTTTCTTATGTACATTTTATATCCAAAACTGAGGTATTTTCCTGACTCATTTACAGAACAAGAAAATGAAGATTAGCAAGATTACAAAAATTACCAAAGGTCCTGGCTAGGCAGTGATGGAGGCAGGATTTGACTTACTTTATAGCTGATTTATCTGGTATGCAGATCCTTGGGAAGTTTTTTTTTTTGTTTTTTTGTTTTTTTTTTGGCTTCTTAGGGCCACCTCCACAGCACATGGAGGTTCCCAGGATAGGGGTCAAATTGGAGCTGTAGCTGCTGGCCTACACCACAGCCACAGCAACACTGGATCCTTAACCCACTGAGCAAGGCTGGGAATCGAACCTGCGTCCTCATGGATGCTAGTCAGATTCATTTCCACTGAGCCATGACGGGAACTCCTTGGGAAGATTCTTGAAGGAGTCAGAGGTGGGGTCAGATGAGTGAAGGTGGGTGGGTCGGGATAAGGGTGGCGGGCACTGCAGGCTAAAGGCAGAGTGCGAGCACAGCTGTGGAGAGTCAGGGTCATGACACAGCCCTCCCGACACAATGCATGTGCTTTGGCTTTACCCCGAGAAAATTATTTGCACATTTTTTTGAGCCCTTGCCTGGCAGTAAAGCAGGTGCTGGGGAGAGAACTAAGTTGAAGGGGGGATCTTTTACCTTGTGCTCCAGTAGCCCCCAACATAACCAGAAGGCTTAAGTACTAAGTTAAAATGTGAATTGCAGCTCCCATTGTGGCTCAGGGGGTAAGAACCTGATATAGTGTCCATGAGGATGCAGGTTTGATCCCTGGCCTCGCTCAGTGGGTTAAGGATCCAGTGTTGCTGTGAGCTGTGGTGTAGGTCGAAGGCATGGCTCAGATCCCATATTGCTGTGGCTGTGGTATAGGCCGGCAGCTGCAGCTCTGATTCAACCCCTAGCCTGGGAACTTCCTTATGCCATAGGTGCAGCCCTAAAAAATAAATAAATAAATAAATAAATATGTGTAATATGAAGCACAGAGAAGGAAGAAAAAAATATCAGGGTGGTATAAATCACAGGAGCTTTTTCACACATCTCCCGGGGATGTAGCTATTTCTAGAACATGTTAGGGATAAAGACACAGAGGCTCGGAGAGGTTAAGTGACCTGCTCAGGGCTTCATCCTCAGGCAGCTCAAACACAGGACTTCAGCTACCAAACCCTTTGCTTTGTTCACTGTGTCCTACTGTGATGCACAGTCACAGTTTCCAGCAGAGAAATTCCAGATTTCCATTTCCAGTCCTGTTTTTTTGGAGTTTTTCCTGGGGCAAAATGGAGCCAGGGCAAAGTAGGGTGTGGGCTTTGGGGCTTAAAAATTGAAGCTAACAAATTGGCCAAGTGCACAGGTGCATCTGAGGGATGCTGAAAGGTCTTACCTATCAAGGATAGTTTCCCTTCCTTCTGTGGTAAAAATTCCTCCCCAGAGGTCTCTGAGGAAATGGCCACGTCCAATAGGGCTTTCTGTGATAATGGAACTCTTTTGTGATGTCCAGTATGGTAGCCACACACGGCTGATGAGCCCTTGAGGTGCGGCCAGCAAGGCACTGAATTTTAGATCAATTTCCTTTTGATTTTAATACCCAGCTGACTATACCATGTGGGATAGCATGGGTGAAGGTACGAAAATGTGGGCATCACCCAGCCTGGCAAGAGTCTAGGTGCGGTCTGTGGACCTCAGCATTGCCATCAGCTGGGAGCTTATTTTCTGGCCTCACTGCAGACCTGACAGACTCAGAAATTCCGAGGATTTGGGCATCCTTGGCAAGGCACTGGTCTAGCCCAACTTCAGATGCAGAAACTGATCCCCAGCCCCCTCCCCCCATCCAAGGGCTGATCCCCCAACTAAACTGAAGCCAAGTTAACTTTTCTTTTTCTTTCTTTCTTTTTTTTTTTTTTTTGTCTTTTCTAGGGCCACACCCACAGCACATAGAGGTTCCCAGGCTAGGGGTCTAATCAGAGCTGTAGCCGCCAGCCTACACCACAGCCACAGCAACATGGGATCTGAGCCGCATCTGCAACCTACACCACAACTCGTGGCAATGCCGGATCCTTAGTCCACTGAGTGAGGCCAGGGATCGAACCTGCAACCTCATGGTTCCTAGATGGATTTGTTAACCACTGCGCCCCAACAGCAACTCCCTGCTTTCATTTTTAAACAAAACAAAGGTCATTAAAAGGAGTAGCTAAGGAAAGAGGAGGTGCATCTAGACTATGGGTACCTAAATAGATATTAGAAAGGATGTTTTCTCTTTCTTTCCTCCTTCCTTCCTCCTTCCCTCCCTCTCTCCTTCCCTCTCTCCCTCCCTTCCTTTTCTGTTTTTTATTCTCTTTCCTACTTTGCTTCCTTCCTCTCCTCCATCTCCCCTTATTTTTTAAGAAGCTCCCCTTGTGGCACAGCAGAAATGAATCTGACTCGTATCCATGAGGTTGCAGATAACCCTGGCCTCGCTCAGTGAGTGAAGGATCCAGTGTGGTCGTGAACTGTGGTTGCAGACACAGCTTGGATCCCATGTTACTGTGGTTGTAGCTTGAATCTGGCGTGGCTGTGGCTGTGGTGTAGGCAGCAGCTGCAGCTCCGATTCATCCCCCAGCCTGGGAACTTCCATATGCCACGAGTGCAGCCCTAAAAAGCAGAAAACAAACAAAAGAACCCACACACAAAAAAGATAGGCGAGATGGAAGTTTGCTTAATGTTGATGAGAAGAAGCTAATAGAAGGGGAAGGTCGAAGGTATATTCGAGAAAGGGGATGGTGGCAGGGATTCTAGACAGGGGGCCAAGGGGGAGGAAAAATTGGAGACGAGGCGGGCTCCCTCCGCAGTGGCAGGAGGGACGTGTCAGGACAGAGGCGGGTCAGCTCATGGGTATTTTTAGCAGGAAGTCAAGGGAGTTCCTGCTCTGTGAGGCCGAAGTCATCTGAGAGGAAGGGAGATGCGGGGACTGGAGATCTGGGGACACCCCAGGCACTCAGTGTTCTAGAAGGATGGGTGGATGATGGACATGGAGTAGAAGGGCATGGGAAACAAGATTTGGGGTCCCCCTGGCGTTTCCGGCCGCAGTCCACGGCTGTCTGGCCGTGTCTCTGATGCACATGTCCTCGTGGGAGAACTGGAGGAAGACAAGGCGTGTGTAAGAAGTGGCCCAGCGGAAGTGGTGGCAGCAAGGACCATTCGCCATGAGTTTTCCATTCATTTTCTGTATGTAGTCGTCTGGGTCATAAAACCTTAAGCACAGGAAGAGGGCGTGGGGGTGATTGAGGAAAACCTTCTCATCTCACCAGGCACGGGGGAGGGAGGGCGGGAGGGAATGGAGAGCAGAGCAGAGAGGTTAAGTGACTTGCTAAGATCAAAAGGAGGGTCTCCGACGATTAAAAAATGGGCGGAAGAACCGAAGGGGCATTTTATCAGAGGAAATGCAGATGGCCAACAGGCACGAAAAGATAGCATCGCTCGTTATCAGGGAAATGCAGCTCAAAACCATCACAGCCACCAGCTCACACCTGTCAGAATGGCCATCGTCAAAAGAACAAAATAACAAATGTTGGCGAGGATGTGAAGAAAAGGGAACCCTCTTCCACTGTTGGTGGGAATATAAATTGGTGCAGCCGCTGTGGAAAACAGTTGGAGGTGTCTCAAAAAACTTGTACTAGACCCAGCAATTCTACTCCTGGGAATATATCAGAAAAAAACGAAAACACTAATTCAAAAAGATATAAGTACCCTAAGGTTCATAGCAGTATTGTTTACAACTGCTAAGGTATGGAAGCAACTTAAGTGTCCCTCAACTGATGAACGGATAAAAAAGATGTGATATATAGGTGGTATACACACACACACACACACACACTCACTCACACGCACACACACAATGGAATACTACTCGGCCATAAAAAAGAATGAAAATTTGTCATTGGCAGTTTTACTCAAATGGAATATTACTCAGCCATAAAAAAGAATGAAAACTTGCTGTTTGCAGCAACATGGATGGACTTGGAAGGCAATGTGCTAAGTGACATAAGTCAGACAGAAAAAGACGAATACTGTGTGATATCACTTATATGTGGAATCTCAAAAATACACCAGGAATTCCCTGGTGGCTCGTTGGATTAAAGAACCAGTGTCATCACTGCTGTGGCTTGGGTTGGATCCCTGGCCTAGGAACTTCTGCATGCTGCCAGTGCAAACAAAAAAATAAATACATAAAAATACAACAAAAGAATGAATAAAATAGAAAAGAAGCAGACTCGCAAATATAGAGAGCAAACTAGTGGTGACCAGTGGGGAGCAGGAAGGGGAAAGGGCAATATAGGAATAGGGGAAAAAAAGAATTTTCATGCGATTATGACATCTTGTGTGTCAAACTTTTGAAAACTGTAACGCACGATAGAATTTAAAGTCTCTCTCATTCACTAATTTAAAAAAGATGTTCTCTAGCAGAGCTGCAGCTCAAACGCTGGTCTTTTACTTTCCAGACTGATTCCCTTTTGATGAAGGTGATGAGGCGCCAGGACAAACATGTGGCAGGACACGAGTGCTGCAGAGATGGACGGAGGCTGAAAGAGTCGAGGTGGCCAGAAAGAAGGAACACAGAGCTCTGGGCTGGAGCGAGCCCTGCATCTACCCTTTCTAGCCTCTTTGGCAAGCATCCTACCCCGCAGGACCCCCAGTTTCTGCTCAAAAAACCGAGGGTAAAGGTACCTGCAACTCTGCTGTATTGGAGATGATGGATGCCAGGTCCCTGTGCGCAATCCGTGCCCAATGGTAACAGGAACTTCACACACTCACAGGGGCTGTTTCTAATCAAGTTCCCCAGCTCCCTTCTCCGGGGACTCAAAATGCTTCTAAAATGACATCCAATGGAACAAAGAGCTGGGCGGCTGACTCTTTGTTCTGAGGTTTTGTTCAGAACTTGACAAGCTTCACCGAGAGCTCCCAAGAAGATGCTAGCCCAGGAGAGTTCTCATTGGTCCAGACGCATACGGATTCAGCCTCTCCACTTAGCAACAGTATTTGCCGCCTGCTTCAGAAAGGAAACAACAAAAAAGTAAGCCTGCCGTTCAATACACCCACAAGGGCAAATCCCCATGAAAGCCCGTCCAAAAGGCGCTGTGGGAAAGATGAGCTATTGCTCTACGCCTCAGTGACCTCCAATGAGGGCGCATCAAAGGGAGGGAGGGTGGGCACAGGGGGGTGGGGGCTGGCCAGTTCTAGCCCCCAGAAAGGTTTCAACCTCTCCCCCTCCCCTGACTCCCACTGCCCCACGACTGCCCTCGTGGTCATTGTTCCTGGACTATTTTAACAGCTTCCTAATTCATCCCCCTGTCCTTCCAACTACCAGAGATGCTATACTATCACTGTCAACTTAAACAACTGCCTTTTGGGGGGGGGTGACTGTTGACCTCACATTGCCAGAGAAATTTCTAAAGCACGGGTCTGCTCTCACCACTTCTCTGCTCAAAATCTGTCAGGCTGCTTTGTCTGTGTTTTGCTCAAGGTTAGTATTTTCTGCTGAGCACTGGTCACTTGCCTGCCTGGCTGTCCCCTCCCCCCCCATCCCGCTTTGGAGAGAGGCAGGGGCTGGGTCCAGAGGGAACTCAGGAGCCCCCACCATCCTTCCAGACCTGTTGCATCACTTTCTCTGGTCAAGTCCCACGCATTGTCATTCAATTCCTTAAAAACTTTTCCTCACTGCTAAGTCTTCCCACATATTGCTTTGTTTTGGGGGGTTTTTGTTTGTTTGTTTTTCATTTTGGGGCCACACCCGCAGCATATGGAGGTTCCCAGGCTAGGGGTCTAATCGGAGCTGTAGCTGCCAGCCTACGCCAGAGCCACAGCAACTCGGGATCCGAGCCACATCTGCGACCCATACCACAGCTCATGGCAACACGGGATCCTTAACCCACTGAGCAAGGCCAGGGATCGAACCCTCAACCTCATGGTTCCTGGTCGGATTCATTAACCACTGAGCCACGATGGGAGCTCCACTAGTAGGATTCTTAACCCACTTAGCCACAAGGGGAACTCCTAATTTTCTTAGTGTTTCTTAAATAGGGTAGCTTTACCTTACTTTCATTTTGGGAAAAGAAAGCTGTTATAAAAATTCATTTGTAGTCATTGTGTGGAAAGAAGAAATACAACCAGCAAACTTGAAGCCTTTTGTTTTGTGAGGTAGTTACATATCATTTACCTAGTGCACCACTATTTCACCCTTGTTTGCATACTACTAGTCATACTATTTCTCAGGGTTTTTTTTTTTAAGTCAACAAAATATCTTGCAGATAGTTCACTAACAGTGCAATAACAGTTTTTCTCACCCTTTTTTTCTTTTAACCTCTACCCAGTATTGTACTGTGTGGATGTCCCATAAATCACCCAGGCTCTTCTCCACGTCTGGACACTTAGGTTAATTCCAATATTTTGCAACCACAAATAGCACTGACTATAGAACAGTCTCGTGCAGGGTTCCTTTCACACAGGTGTGCGTATACCTAAAAGATAAGTGGCTAGGAGGGAATTAGGAGACCAGAGGTGATTTTGATAAATATTGTCAAATTAGATTTCAAAGAAGTTGAATCAATTTACCTTCCCTCTAGCAAGAGAGAAGGTGTGAAAAATATAATAAATCAATTTTCTTGGCTTTTAAGAAACAGCATTCCTTGCTCTGTCTTAACGCATTTCTCCAACAAAGGCATTGTTATTCTCCTGAACAGAAGTTACACGTCAACTGCCAGAACTCTAATATTTCTTTGCTGATGCTGTCAAGGTTTTCCCAGTTATTTTGGCTAAAAGTCTGATATATGAATTTGGGGATGCATTACAATAATCCAGGTCTGTATACACCCTCATCGTGTCCATGACACTATTACATTCCTGGAGGAATAAACTTCCACGAGATGTTCTTTGATGAACGAGAGACCAATAAGGTTAAGAGCGGTAGGTATTGGGGAAGGATGAAGATGGCGGAGCAAGAAGACTCACGCTCATCTTCTCCCAAACACGTCAAAACCACACATCTACAAGAGTGATGGGTACCGGCATCTACAGGGATGTATTGTTTACATCCTTTGCCTTTCTTCAGTCTTATGTAATTTTGTTCTGTAAACGCCATTAGAGATCAGGAAACAGGGTGGCGGGAAGGGTCCTTAAATTTTGCTGCACAGCTGGCAGAGTGATTTATGTCTATACGTATTATCAGAACAGTGTATCTTCTTAAAGTTTTATATAATTTAATTCTTTCTGGTTGTGAAGTTCCATTGTTAAGTTGCTAGTGTGTGCAACCAGATTTTTCAAAAAAGCTCCCATGAATGTTGAATTAGTACATTTTCTTCCCCTTGAATTCTATACAAATGCAATGGAGCGTGTCTGTGCATGTGTTATCGATTGTTAAATGCGTCCTACTTAAAGGTTCACACCACGAAATACATGGGTTGCACCAAATTTGTTTGGCTTCGTCTGTTTATCTAATATTTGATACCAGCCACCAGGACGCTGGAAGCCGGGTTATAAACGAGGCTACCATTTGTGGACTGCAGCACCCTGACTCTCCACCAGGTGGAGCAGTTTCCCAGGGTCTCGGATTTGCGGGGGATCCATCTTCGCGGTAAAGTGGAAGCAGAGTGAAGGGCCATGGGATCTGGGTTTAAGGTTTCCAGTCAGGAAGTGCCCCAGCTAGGCCTCGCAGGTGTCATTGATCCGGGTGAAGCTGAGTTACCTCTGGTCTGAACCATTTGTGAAAACAAGGCAAATCCTAGTGTTAGGGGCTGAACTGTGGTCCCCAACCCTCCCTGCTTTGAAAGTTAGACGTTGAAGTCTGAGCCCCCCAGTACCTCAGAAGATCAGCTTATTGGAGAGAAGGTGTTTACAGAGGCAAGCAAATGAAGATAAGGACACTAAGAGGGGTCCTTATCCAATATGACCGGTGTCTGTACAAGAAGGGCCATTTGGGACCCTGACACAGGTGGAGGGAAGACAGCCACACCATAAGGGGTCCCAGAGAAGGGCCTGGAACAGCTCCTTCCCTCACGGCCCTCAGGAGGCGCCGACCCCCCGACGCCTTGATGTGGGGCTTCCGGCCTCCAGAACCGTGAGCTGATGCATCTCTGCTGTTGAAGCCACTCAGTTTGTGGCCCTATGTCACAGCCACCCAAGCCAAGGGACAGAGCGACACATTCCCTCACATTTGGGGGGAAGTGAAGTCAGCGGGGTTTAAGCATTTCCCAGGCTAGAGAAACATTTTCTCCAAAGAAAGTGATCGTTAGCATAAACTGGGTTAGCGTTTATAGAGATATTTACGATAAAGGAATAAACTTTGAGTACGCTTAAGCCATTCAGAAGCCCCGTTTATAGAGAAACAAGGGGTTTGCTGATAACAAATGATGCGACACTGCTTGCCACACATGCACGACAGCTTCTAAAGGCTGAATCCAATGCTACTCTGCGGCATTTTAAGGGGGAGGCTGTGGGGGAGGCGACCCCAAGAAGAAGCCGTTTCTGCTCAGGCAGGAAAGGCAAGGCACTGCGCGTATATTGGTGGATATATGTAGATCTAGTTCTTTATTCGTCGCACATACAAATATATCCACAGTCTCTTGTCAATCAACTAGAATTAAAAAAAAAGATTTAAAAAAGAAATAGAAGTATAGATGAGAATATGGGAGAGAATGAATTTGTGGGCTTATATTTTTACGTGCAACACAATAAATATGCAACTATATGAAAATGTGTGAGCGAGTGAATTTGTGTCTGAGTGTGGTCAGGGGAAATGTGTCTATGATAGAGAGAAAAAGGTCCGAGAAGAGATGGATTTGCAAGAAATAGATGTGGGTGCAAGGAGAATTGTGTACCCAGGGGAGAAATATTTGTGTGACAATACGTGTGTGTGTGTGTGTGTGTGTGACAGAGAAAGAAATATTTGGTATTGGTGGAAAGAAACATGCGTGAGAGACACATGTATGTGAAGAAGAGCCATATAGGAGTTCCTGTCGTGGCGCAGCGGAAATGAATCTGCCTAGCATCCACGAGGTTGCAGGTTCGATCCCTGGCCTCACTCAGTGGGTTAAGGATCTTGAGTTGCTGTGGCTGTGGTGTAGACTGGCAGCTGCAGCTCCGATTCAACCCCTAGCCTGGGAACCTCCATAGGCCTCAGGTGTGGCCCTAAAAAAAAAAAGACCAAAAAAAATCAAAGAGCCATCTATATGTTTGAAATGTGTGCGCTGTGTGCATTTAAGGAAGCGGGTGTGTGTTTAAGGAATGCATGTGTGTGGCACATACAGAACCGTGGAAGGAGAGATGTGTGTGAGGTTGTGTACGTGTGCAGAGAAGCATGTGTGTGTGCGTGTGAGAAGTACACGTGTGTCCTTCTTTAGGCTGATTCTGGTCAAAGGAACAAATGTGCCCAGAAGCCATGTCTAATTGCCTTCCTGACCCCGTGGCCTCTGTGAACCCTGCTCATTGAATGAGCTTAGAGGCTGACAGCTCCTTTGTAGGTTTGAGGTGGGCCACGGCGGTTTTTTTAATTTGGTCCCATTTTCGTCAACCTTTTAAACTAGCTTGGTTTGCCTCGTCGAAAAAAATATCTTGAAATGACTTTTTCAAGTTTTAGTTCAAGTGCAGTAAAGACATAAGAGCCATGAGTCAGGTTCAGTTCAGGACAAAAAGAAGCGAATCATTGGTGCTTGTGTGCTGGTATTTACATCATGGACAAGGAGCAGAGAGATGATTCATTCAGCAGGAAAAGAATACACAACTTTTTTTTACAGAATTTCATCTCTCGTCGAATTCCCCCCCCCCTTTTTTTTGGTCTTTTCAGGGCTCCACCCACAGCATATGGAGGTTCCCAGGCTAGGGTTTGAATCAGAACTACAGCTGCCAGCCTACATCACAGCTCACAGCAATGCTGGATCCTTAACCCACTGATCGAGGCCAGGGATTGAACCTGCATCTCCATGGATAGTAGTCAGATTCGTTTCCGCTGAGCCATGAAGGAGTCAATTCTTGAAAGGAGTCTGTGCCTTTCTGAAATTTATTATAGGTTTAAAAAATGGGATTAAATGGGTCCCCCCAAAGTCATTGTCCCAATTAGCTAAGGCATGGGACAGCCTCCTAAAAATTTTCCCCTAGCAAAAACTTCATATTCGCTTTGAGTCTTCTGGTGAGGCAGTTTATGTTTTTGTCTTTATTAAAGATGACTTCTTTTTTAGTGTTGGGTTTTAAGAAAAGGAATTAATTTTTAGAATGATTTACACATACCCAGAGCTGGGCAGGTAAAGTAACTGTGGTCCGTGAGTCAAATCCGTTCAGCTATCTTGCATTTTTTTAGGAGGAGGTGTCTTTTTTTACGACTCACGAGAAAAGAATGGTTTTTGCTTTTTTTTTTCATAGGGCTGCACCCGCGGCACGTGGAGGTTCCCAGGCTAGGGGTCTAATGGGAGCTGTAGCTGCCGGTCTACACCACAGCCACAGCCACGCCAGATCCGAGCTGCCTCTGCCACCTACACCACAGCTCACGGCAACGCTGAATCCCCAACCCACTGAGCGAGGCCAGGGACCGAACCCGCAACCTCATGGTTCCTAGTCAGATTCGCCAACCACTGAGCCACAATGGGAACTCCCCAGTTTTCACTTTTTAAAAATGTTACACCTCACAGGGTTATAGAAATACTTAAATCATAACATAGTGTGGATTTCGCCTCTTGGCTGGCAAAGCTTAAAATAGTTACTTTTATTCCTTCAAGGAAAAGTTTGCTGACTCTGCTCTGAAGGATTTGGGTTGCTTCATAAAATGTAAGCTGTCAAAAAGTAAGAGGGGAAAAAGTAAATACAGTAATTATTGGTTTAGCAATTGCAGTAATTAATCCAAGCCACAGAGCCAACATATTGGTGAGTGTCAATTTAGCACAGCTAGTCTGTACATATTTTTACTGGAGCGGTTGAAAAACTGTGTATTCCCAGCAAACACAAATGCAACCAAGAGCGCTCACTTGCCGGCTTGTTTATAATCATGAAAAACAGCATCAACTCAAATGTCCATCAAGAGAAGAACGTCTATGCAGATCGTGTCATGTTCGTGCAGTGGACTACTAACTAGTTAGCAGTTCAAATGAATAACCGAGGGCTGTATGTGTGATGAGATGACCCTTGCAAACAGAACACTGAGCAAAACAACATCAAACAGGTGTTCTCTTGTGGCACAGTGGGTTAAGGATCTGGCATTGTCCCTGCAGCAGCTTGGGTCGATGCTGGGGTGGCAGTTCAGGCCCTGGCCCTGGATCGTCCACATGCCAAGGGTGTGGCCAAAACGACAAACGAACAAAATCCCGCATAAAACAAGCCAAGCAGGTAATGGAACAAAACATAGACTATGATGACACACAAAAAGTTGTAAAACTGCTAAGAACACCTGCAGAGGTAGCACTAGAGTGACAACACTGATGGGATGTTTTAGCGTCCTCGGGATTGGGGGGAGGAAGGACTTGGGATTTGGGGGGGGGGCTGTGCAAGGGATTTTAACTGTAGTGTGATATTGATTTCTTACATAAGTATCTGAAATAACCACAGTGAGAGGTCAGAATGGCTGGTTCTTGGGCACAAAGAGAGGGACTCAGGAGGTTTCTCTCTAGCTTAGAGTGTGTTTGAAATATTTCATGATAAGAAAGGGACAATGACGGAGTACAGGACATCTGGCTAGATGGATTCAGGCAACGTTTCCCCCCAGGACCTGTTGTGGGCTGACACTTCCTGGGGGCCAGACCCTCATGCCTTCATGGAACCGCCCAGCTCAGGGAACTGTGGCTGTCTCCCCTCTCCTCGAGGACACGGTCAGACTGGCCCAAGGCCACAGTGTCAGTCGTGGGGGATGAGTGGCCGTCAGGATACAGGGCTGGTCGCCGGACTCTAATTCTGCGCTTCGAAGGATCCTGAAATCACAGGGGCTTCTCTTTTGAATAAAAAAAGAAAGAAATCTCGAGTTTTCCTCCTGCCCTGTGCTTATAACTCAGGCGGCCTCCGCACCAGCCACCGGCAGAGAATTCTTTGAGGTTCGTTGGTTCCTTCTTTCCTTCGCTTGCTCCTCTGACCCGCACAGGCCAGGGAATGTTGGCTGGATTCTGCCTGCTGGTGCCCACCGTTCCAGAATCTTCTTTCTCCTCCGCTGGTCTCCGTCAGGCCCCCTGGTGGGCCGCTGGCCGAGCCGCCCGTTGGGGTTCCCGCTGACCCCCGCTGCTGGAGCGGGTCCGCTGGAGGCGGGAGAAGGACAAGGGGAGCCGGGTCCTGCGGGCGCCCCGCCTTCGCGCCCCTCCGCAGGGCTCAGCCGGGTCCGCCGGGGTGGGCACCCCGGGGCCCTTGGAGTGGAGCCGTTGGGAAGCCTGGGCTCCGCTCCTGCTGCCTCGCAGATCTGCCTTGTCGCCTTTGGACGCCTGGGTCCCAAGCGACCAAATGACCACTGTTCTCCAAAGGTTCTTCCAACTTCTGCCCAGACTCCCTCCCCGGCTCAGCCTCTGGTGGCCGAAAGGGCTCCCAGGGTGGCCCCGTGGGAAGGTGGAGAGGTTGTGCCTGGGGGACGGGACGGGGACCGCGGGGGCAGGAATCCCTCGGGGAGATCCGAGTGGAAAGCGACATTCCCCGCGCGCAGGCGGCGAGCCTTCAGGTGGGGAGGCTGGGCTGTGGCCGGAAGAGCGCGCTCGGGGGCAGGGGCGAGGGGACCGGGCCCCGGGCCCCGGCGGCTGGGATAAAACTGGGGCGCGAGACCAGGCGGGCGGCGGGCAGGCGCGGGGCTCGGCTCCCGCCCTCGAATCTCCTCCCCTCGCCCGACGCCGCCGGATCCGGCCCCGGCGCCGCCCTCGCCGCGACCCTTCCCCGGCCGGGTCCCCGGGGAGGCCGAGAGCCCACCGCCGGCCCTCCTCCGCGGTCGGCCGGAAGACCCGGAGAAGCGGACTCCGGGGGCGGCCGGGGTCAGGGGTCAGTCCCCGGAGCGGGCCGGGCTCCGCGGATCCGGGCTTTGCCGCGCGCTCCCCGGCCGTCCGAGCCCTGCAGCCGGGGGAGTGACCGCGCGGGCGGCGGGGCCGGCCCTCCGACGGCGGCGGGCGCACCGGAGCCGGGCCGCGGCGGCGCGAGGACAAAGGGCGGCGGTAAGAGCGGCCGCGCACTGGCCGCGGGGCCGGGTCGGCGGAGCGGGCGGAGGGCGCCGAGCGGGGCCGAGGTGGGGGGACCGGTCGCGGCGCCGCGCGGGGCGCAGCCGGAGGAGCGCGCGGGAGGACGCGCGCACTTTTCCGCCCAGACTCTCCCGGAGCCTGCGGAAGTGTCGGGGTTCGGCCTCGAGGGCTCGCGGGGATCTGGGTGCTGCTGCCCCGTGTGCGTGTGTGAGTGTGCGCGTGTGTGAGTGTGCCAGCGGGATCGTCAGCGTTGGAGTTAAGGAGACCTAGAGCGCGCGCGGAGCGCTTGGCGCATGGTGAGCGCCCCGTAGGTGGGAGCGAATAAAAATGGCAATGATGGTGAGAATCACTGTTTTGAGGGTGCGCACGCGTGCGTGCCTGTCCACGTCTGTGTGTTTGGAGAGGCTGGAGCCATCTCCAACACTTGGGACACGGGGAAATGGGGCTTCTTTCCAGAACCGCCCCGGGACGGTCTTTGAGGGGCTCCGACCCTCGGCAAGGCTGGTTCAGGGCAGGCGGGGGCTTAGTAGCTGGATCCGTTTGGAATCTTGGGAACAAAGACTGCTTCCCTGCGGTCCAAGAAGGTGTGTGTGCGTGTGCGTGCGTGCGTGTGTGTGTGTGTGTGTGTGTCGCCGCCCGCGCGCCAGGCCCGGGGGAGGCCAGGACCATCGCCATTCACGAAGGATGCTGGGCCATTTCGCTGTCAAGCCTCTTTTGATTCCTGGTCATGAAGACCAGCCAGAAAGAGGAACTACTTAATTTGTATACTCAAGTTTTTCTTTAATAAACTTTTTATTCTAGAGGTGTAACTTAGGACTTGAAAGATTTGGGGTTATTTATTTATTTTTTTGGTATCGCAAAGAAACAAAGCTTAAATTTAACTTGATAAAAGCTTTTATTCCTAGTGAGAACGTTTTAATTTCTGCGATGAACACCGTGAGGTCTGGGAGGTTCTGAACTTCCTCTTATATAAATGTTGTGTTAATGTCACCTGGTTTGCAGCACTTTGTAGGAAAAACATTAGTGGAAGGTTTAAAGGCCAGTTAGACTCTTACCTCTTAGAATGTCTTGTGTCTCTGGGCAGAGGTGAGGAATTCCTGCTAACCAGTCCATTGCTCCTAGAGCACTGGTTGTGGATTTGCTCAGAAAAGTTTGTTTCTAGGACCCAAGAACCAAATTTAAGATGTGAAACAGGTGAAACTCAAGTGAGGAGATATTTCTACAAATCTTTTCATACTGCAATCTGGTCCATTTAAAGTTTGTGGGCTTTCCCACTGCGGTGCAGTGGAAACGAACCAGGAGGGTTCATGTTGGGATCCCTGGCCTCGCTCAGTGGGTTAAGGATCCGGCGTTGCTGTGAGCTGTGGTGTAGGTCACAGACGTGGCTTGGATCTGGCATTGCTGTGGCTCTGGCATAGGCCGGCAGCTGCAGCTCCTGTTCTACCCCTAGCCTGGGAACCTCCATATGCCGCGAGTGCGGCCCTAAAAAGCCAAAAAAATAAAAATAAAAAAGTTTATGTTGTGATCTGTGACATTTTCCATCCCGCATAGCAGTGGATGAGGTGGTTTGCTGCTCGTTCTGGAACAAATATATTCATTTTTTTAATAGTTTAAATTGAACTGTAGTTGAGGCACAATATTATATATTACAGGTGTTTAATATAGTGATTCACAATTCTTAAAGGTTACACTCCATTTGTGGTTCTTTTAAAATAGTGGCTATATTCCCTGGGTTGTACCATGTATCCTTGTAGCGTATTTCACACCTGGTGGTTTGTACCTCTTAATCCCTCCCCCATAAGGCCCCTCCACCATCACTCTCCCCTCTGCTAACCACTGGTTTGTTCTCTATATTTGAGAGTCTGCTTCTTCTTTGTTATATTCACTAGTTCATTGCATTTTTTAGATTCCACATGTGGATATAATACAGTATTTGCCTTTCTCTATCTGACTTATTTCACTTAGCGTAATATCCTCTAAGTCCATCCCTGTTACTGCAAATGGCAAAATTTCATTCTTTTTTATGGCTGAGTAGTACTCCATTATACATATACATATATATATCTCACATCTTCTTTATCCTTTCATCTGTTGATGGACACCTGAGTTCCTTCCATGTGTTGGCTATTGTACAAAATGCTGCTGTGAACACTGGGGTGCATATAGCTTTTCGAACTGATTTTTTTTTTGGAACCGATATTCTTTAAAGGGTGAGAAGTACGTTCAGATTGAAACTGACTCCATCCTGGCCTTTTTTGTCATAGCAGATGGTTTAAATGGCTTATTCGTGGTTTACAGCATTTTTAACTAGTGAAATAGTTACACCAATACCTGTAATCTTTTACTGGATGGGTAATTTGAAGCCACACTTTAGTATCTATGTTTTTGTCATTTGAAATAGGAGAGTTTATAATCTAGAGCCTGTCTAGAGCTTTCTCTGCTTAGCGCAACGTTGGTCCCTCTTTCATTCAGCAAGTGATTGACCCAACTCTGAGGTTCGAGTAGATGTTTATCCTGTCACTACCGTTTTATTTGACATGAGAACCCTCCATTTTAAGAAAAGGGTGTCCCGTTTGTGGGGTGAACTTTTGAATTATTTAGAGATCCTACAGTGTTCACAGGCAGTGTCAAAGGAGAGCTAATAAAGGGTTAAAACATTCAGAATGAGAAGAAGATCGACTAACTTAGAGAGAGAGGCAGGTGCCCTGCACCCTGTGCCATGGCCAAAGCCTAGTCATCAGAACCTGAGAGCGACCAGGACACTTAGGCAAAGGCTGTGGCGTGGCCCCTTCAGGCGTTGTGTGGGTGAAGGGAGCGTGCTTTTAAGAATCCACATTCCCTCTCCAGCCTGTGTCAGGGGTTCGGAGGGCCTTTGTGGGGGTAACTGACCATTAGGGCCGGCGGAGGGCCGCTCATGGAGCCCTGGCCTGGCCATTCCAAAGGCGCCACGAATCCGAATCTCTTCAAAAGTTTGCAGTCAGGTCATTTTCGCAGGTCACACACTGCTTCATGGGCACGCTTGTCTTTTTGGTTCAGTCTCTGGATGTGTAGATACATTGCAGTCCTTTAAAGCTAAATGCCCCTTAAAAAGCCCCAACAGGATGGCGAAGACTATTGTAAAAGTTGTATTTGTGACATAAAACTTAAAAACATATAGAAGAGTTTTTTAAAAAGGGAAAACTGGAAATCTGTGATCCGGATATAATTGCTGTTAATACTTTGGTGTATTTTTTCTGGTAGTGAAACTAAATTCTGGGAGTTCCCTGGTGGTCTAGAAGTTAAGGACTTGGCATTGTCACTGCTGTGGCTTGGGTTCCTGCTATGGCCCGAGTTTGATCCCTGGCCCAGGAACTTCTGCATGCTATGGGCATGGCTAAAAACCCAGTTAAATTCTATATGCTTCTAAACATTGGCATATGTGTATAATTATCTATAATATGTATTATACATAGTATCTATAATATATATTATAGCTATAATATCTATGTTATTTTGTGTCTTTCTCATATAAAAGTTACATTATGAATATACTTCTCGTTGTTTCATTGATATTTTAAATTACAACTTCATATTCTATTTTGTGGATAAATTACAATTTAACTCTTTCTCTGAAAGAGTCGGGCTTTTCCTCTTATTTGTGCTTTTGATGTTCTTTGCATTTTGATAACACGTCACTGAATGACGGTAATACACATTTCTGAAACTTCACTGCTGTTAGAAAATGGCAAGGAGTTCCTGTCGTGGCGCAGTGGTAACAAATCCGACTAGGAACCATGAGGTTGCGAGTTTGATCCCTGGCCTCGCTCAGTGGGTTAAGGATCCGGCGTTGCCGTAAGCTGTGGTGTAGGTGGCAGACGCAGCTTGGATCCTGCGTGGCTGTGGTGTAGGCTGGCGGCTGCAGCTCCAGTTCAACCCCTAACCTGGGAACCTCCTGATACTGTGGGTGCAGCCCAAAAATCCAAAAAAAAAAAAAGCAAAAAAAAAATTTAACTTCAAGAATATACATTGGGAAACTATGCAGTCTTACCTCGGTTCTCTCCGTCTCTTAGCTCACTCCTAATTATCTCATGCCAAGTATCTCTGTCCCTAAAACACAAATAATTTGCATTTTGTTTACCTCCCCACATTATGGGCTTCTTGGGGAAAGCAATGTGTCTTCGTTTTTTGTGACTCCCTCTAGTGGCCAACCAAGGCTTGGCATGGCACGGGTGGTCAAAATATTCTTTTGGGAGAGTTTTCTCCCAGGGTCTGTGTGGGAACCCAAGTCTTCTCAGAGATGTGCCATGACAGAGCTTGATCCAGCTGACTCCCAGGACCCCTTTTTTTTTTGGCCATGCATATGGAAGTTCCCTGGCCTGGGATCGAACCCACGCCACAGCAGCAACTTGAGCCACTGCTGTGACAACGCTGGATCCTTAACCGGCTGTGCCACAAGGGAACTCCCCCATGACCTTTTTATTGTGGAAAACTTCAAACATCTGCAGAAGTCAAAAGATCACGTAATGAACTTCTGCGTCATCTCATCCAGTGTCACAATTGTGAACACTGTGTCAATTTTGTTTCTTCCATCTCCTCTGTCCTCACACTGCAACCCTCCGGGATTACCCTGAATTAAATCCAAAATATGACGGCATTTCATGCCCCTGTGTTTGTGATGGTGAGTTTGCCTCTGAATCCACTGAGAAGGGTGTGTTTGGGGGCAGGAAGTGCTGCTGGGAGGCTGTGTAACAGACGGGCGAGGGAGCTGGGCCGGCGCTTGTGTAACTTGTTTGGCTTTGACCTTGAGAGAGTTGGCTCTCTGGCTCACCTGCCTGTCCCCCGAGGGGCTTAGCCTGGTTCATCCATAAATTTCCTTTCCAGTTACTTTCTTCGAGCTCAGGTCTGCCTTCCAGGTGAATGTGGGGGTCATCAAACAGTAGTTGCTGGACCGGCAGCTTTGACGTCCCCAGGGAACTGGTACAAAATGCAGATTCTCAGGTCCCGCATCTCCCCCTACGCAGAGGCTCTGGGAAGGGGGACAGGTGGCTGGCGAACACCCTCTAGGTGAGTCTACTGAACAGCCAGCCTTGAGAACCACGAATTTGTGAAGGTAGCCAAGAGATCTATAAGCTTTTAACAAAACAAAACAACCACAGAAGCAAAACCCTGGTGGAAATTGTGCATTTACCCCTCATTGAGTGTGGCAAATCAGTGCAGTCTCAGCGTCTCCCCTCCGTGCAGAATGACACCAATGGTGCGGGGCTGTGGGAGCTTCTGTGGATCAGGAACTCTGAGTCATAGCTTCAGTTCTTGACTCAGAAAGATTCGGGAGAGATTGATTAGAGAAAATCTGAACTGAGAAATTTTGGCATAAAACTGTTGGCAATTTTCATTTAAAGACAAAAACAAAAAAGCCAAGGCTGAGAACTGTTTCACAGGACACACCACATTGGGAGTGACCTGCCTGTTTGCTGTCTTATCTCCCCTGTCGCCTGTGGCCAGTCCTCTGAAGGATCAGGTCCCCTTGCTCGCCGTGGTGCCCCAGCCATCGGCACAAAGGCTGATCCGTCGCCTGGGCTCAGTAAATATTTGAGGCATGAATGCACTTTTGTTCTTTAGGGAACTTGCTGAACTCCGGGCAGAGACAAGCCTAAAACTGGTGGAAACAATTAGAGAACCGTGAAGGGTTCTATTTTGAGGTCTTGACTCCAGCATAGGAGAGTTTGAGCCAGAAGGTCAGTTTGTTTCATATTTGTCACATGTAAGTGTCTGTTATGTGTTTAGCAATGTCTTGGACTCTGGGGAGAAGAATGGAAGGTAGGATGGGAGTAAAACAAGGACCTCATGCCTGTGAGCATCTCATTGGTTGAGAATCACCTCTCATTCCAGTGCTTTTAGGCACACGGGTTAGCTGAATAATAATCATGAGAATGAGAATAAATTATTATTATAGGCACTGCAATCCTTGGGTATCTACCACATAAAAAGTATTCTGTTCTGGAGTTCCCATGGTGGCGCAGTGGTTAACGAATCCGACTAGGAACCATGAGGTTGCGGGTTCGGTCCCTGGCCTTGCTCGGTGGGTTGAGGATCCAGCGTTGCCGTGAGCTGGGGTGTGGGTTGCAGACACGGCTCAGGTCCCGCGTTGCTGTGGCTGTGGTGTAGGCTGGCAGCTGTAGCTCCGATTGGACCCCTAGCCTGGGAACCTCCATATGCTGTGGGAGCGGCCCAAGAAATGGCAAAAAAAAAGACAAAAAAAAAAAAGTATTCTGTTTTTCTGTCCTCTGTACTGTTCTCTGATGTGAACTAATTGGTAAGTTTTGAAATTTTGTCTTTTAATGGAGGGAATTAAAGACTCACCGGTATCTTCATTTGTAAGAATTAAGAACAAGGTTAGAAAGTTGTTTCCAAAATTTAAAAACCTGCAGACGTGATGGTCTGTAAAGGTAACACGTGTTTTAGCAACAAAATTCCGTTGTTTAATACATAAATATTTATTGAGGATGCACTGCATGCCAAGTACTAGTCGAAATGCTGTGGATACATCCGTGAACAGAATAAGCAATTCCTGCCCTCATGGAGTTTACATTCGAGTGGCGGGACTGGCTGTGAACTTCCGTACTGTGATTTTCATTTTCTAGAAAATAAGGCACAGATTCTGTTAGCTAAGATCATAGCCTGGCCACGTGTAGACTGTCATATGTTGTAATCCACGGAGACAGGTGGACAGGTGCGGGCATTCAGCCAACCCCTCTGAGCTGTAGGGTGCAGTTTCCTCATGATGCCTCTCCCGCCGTGTGTGACACATGCACCGGGGGGTCCGGGGAGCCAGGCTCAGTCCATCATCACCAGAGCTTAAAGGACGTATGATTTTTAAAGTAAAGAATACGTAAGAGTAAAGATCCAATATTGCCTTCTCGCCCTGCTCTGTGTGTGAGCTGTCATAACAAAATACCATAGACTGAGTAGCTTAAACAACAGAAATTTATTTCTCACAATTCTGGAGGCTAGAAATTCAAGATCAAGGGTCTGGCTGATTTGGTTTCTGGTGAGAGCTCTTCCCGGCTTGTAGGTGTCTTCTCATGGCCACTCCTCCCCTCCTCCCCCAGCAGGATGGGAGGAGAGAAAGAGGGAAGGGGTAAGGAGGGGGGGAGCTCTCTTTGCTGTCTCTTCTGATAAGGACACTAACGCTATTGATCAGCCCCCCCCCTTTCTGACCTCACTTAGCCTCAATCACCTCCTTTGAGGCTTTGTCTTCAACTACAGCCACACTGGGAATTAGGGCTGCAACATATGAATTTTGAGGGGACACAAGTCTTTAGTCTATGGCACACTCCAAAGGGTGCCTGCTTAGGTGAGCACACTCAGTTTCAGAGTCTGCAGTTCTAGGCTTGTTTGCAAGATCACACAGGGGGCTCCCGGGACTGGTGTGGGGGGCTTCAGGGAGGACCCAGACTCTTCCGCTATAGTGAGTAAGGTTGGAGGCCACCCAGGCGACCCCGTTGTCATCAGTGAGCTTTTCTGTGTCTGGCATGGAGACTGGGGGTGTACGCCCCTGTGCAGCCTGAGGCAGTGCAGGACACGGTACTTCCCTGTGGGTGTTTGTGGGTTCTTGGTGGACAGTTTGGATGGGACACAGCACATAAAAATTGCTAAGTCCTGTATAAAAGAGATGATTAATGAGAACCTACTGCACCGCACAGGACCGTCTACTCAAGAGCTTGTAATAAGCTGTATGGGAAAAAAGAATGGACATAGGCGTATGTGTGACGAATTCACTTTGCTGTACACCTGAAACTAATACAGTATCGTAAGTCCACTGAATTCCAATACAATTAAATCGTCAAAAATTGCTAAGTCCTCCAGAGAGCAAGCACTCCTGGATTTGAGCCATCAGATGAATCCCTGGTCACACTATGACCATTATTCACACGGTTCTTAAATGTACTTATTTGGGTGTTGAAGGCACACACAGAGACCACCCTTTACGAAGGATCCCGGCTCAGGGTCTCTGCTTCAGTCTTGACTAAGGATTCTGTTCCTTCCCTGTGCCTCTGCTCCCTTCTTTGCCTGATGTTCTTCTGTTAGACGTGCATGTGATCCGTTTAGGAATAATATGCCTGGAAACCCCTCTGGACCCTGGATTTACTAGGGCTTCCTTGCTCTTTAAAATCCATCATTCCAGGAGTTCCCGTTGTGGCTCAGTGGGTTATGAACCCAACTGGTATCTAGGAGGATGCGGGTTCCATCCCTGGCCTCTCTCAGTGGGTTAAGGATCTGGTGTTGCTGGGAGCTGTGGTGTAGGTCGTGGATGTGGCTCGGATCCCACACTGCTGTGGGAGGTGTGGTCTGAGGTGCCCCCAACACTAAAACCATTTTCCCTGACTTCTCATCCCAAACTCCGGAGACTTTAGCATTGTCCGGTATTTTCTGGATCAGCTAGTTTGATCCAGGGACTAACCGCCTTAGCATCGCCTGGGAATGCGTTAGAAATGTAACTTCTTGGGTCCCATGTAACTTCTTGCAGACCATATATATGCATTAGAATCTTCGATGAATCTGAAGCCCTCCAAGCGCGTCTTTGGGTCTTTGGCGTGGTGCAGGGTGAGGAACGCTGCTCTGGGAAGCTGCTCTGGCTCTGCCCCGGCCAGAGGTCGCTGGAAGGGATCTTTGGTCTAGAAATCCGAGTCCATTCCCGACGCGGCGCAGCTTGCCTTAGACGATGCTAACCCTCCGTCTGCTGACACGGTGGCTGATTGGAGTGGTTACGCTCACGGGAGTGTGGTTAAAGGCTGGTTGTCTGGGGTCCTGTAGACCCAGGGTCACATGTGAATGACACTTGGCCGAGGGACTTGATCTTCTCTAGGTCTGTTTTTTCATCCGTAAAATGGGGTCAATGATAACAAACACCTTGTAGTTTTTTATACAAGGAGAGGGGTGGCAAGAATTCAGTGTGTTGCATGTTAAGAGTTAGAACATCATCTTAGATGTAGAAAGAGCCCGAACTCCCTCCTCCCCCCTCCCTCCTCCCCCCTCCCTCCTCCCCCTCCTCCTTCTTCACCTCCCCTCCTTCTTCCTCCCCCTCCTCCCCCCTCCGCCTGCTGCTGCCGCCACCACTATTACTCCTTCCCGCCACCACTATTACTCCTTCCCCTCTTCCTCTGACACGTCCTTCTCCTTTTCATTACTGTTACTGTTACCGTTATTATTGTTATGATACTATCACCCTCAGGTGTAGGTCGCAGACTTGGCTCAGATCTGGTGTTGCTGTGGCTCTGGCGTAGGCTGGCAGCTACAGCTCTGATTAGACCCCTAGCCTGAGAACCTCCATATGCTGCGGGTGTGGCCCTAAAAAGACCAAAAAAAAAAAAAAAAATCATTCCTTCTTATTGGTTGTATTGGCCACATCGTAACCATTAGCCTGTTGAAGAATATCCAAATTGTTTCTGGGTTCTGGCTCTTATAAATAAAGCTGGTCTTGACATTGGTGCACAGGTTTTTGTTTAATAACTTTTAATTTTTGTGGCATAAACACCCAAGAGTGCAGTGGCTGGGTCTTCTGGTAGTGGCATGTTCAATTGTATAAGAACTCGCAAAACAGTGTTGCAGAGTGTCTGTGCTATCATTTTCCATCCCCACTAGCAAAGCACGAAGATCCAGTTTCTCTGCATTCTTCACATTTGGTATTGTCACTTTTTCACTCTTTTCTTTTTTCTTTTTTTTTTTTTTTGTCTTTTGTCTTTTTTTTTAGGGCTGCACCCGCAGCATGTGAAGGTTCCCAGGCTAGGGGTTGAATTGGAGCTGCTGCTGCCGGCCTACACCACAGCCACAGCAATGCCAGATCCTTAACCCACTGAGTGAGGCCAGGGATCGAACCCCCGTCCTCATGGATACTAGTCAGTTTCGTTAACCACTGAGCCACGATGGGAACTCCTGTCACTCTTTTTTTTTTAAGACATTCTGGTGAGTGTGCAGTGAAATCTTATGGTGGGTTTAATTTGTATTTTCCTCTTGGCTAATGAAGCTGAACATCTTTTTGTGGTTTATGCACTTCTTTATCCTTCGGTAAAGTGTCTCTTTGTATCTTCTGCCCGTTTTCTCATTGGATTTTTTAAACTGTTTAATTTGGGAGTTGAAAAATATTACAAGTGTGAGTCTTTTGTTGGATACGAAGCTTGCAACTATTTTCTTCCGTTCTGCAGCTTGTCTTTTAGTTTTCCTAGCAGGGTCTTTTGCAGAGCAAAACTTAAATTCTGATGAGGTACAGCGTATCAGCTTATCATTTTGCGATTGTGCCTTTGGTGTCAAGCCTAAAACCTTTTTGCTTAGCCATAGATCATGAAGAGTTCAGCTGTTGTTTTCTAGAGGTTTTCTAGTTTTGTTTTCCATGTCAGTCTGTGACGCATTTTGAGGTGATTTTTATATAAGGTATAAAGGTTTAGGTTAAGGTTCATGTCTTTGCCTGTGGGTATCCAGATGTTCTGGCACCTTTTGTTGAAAAGGCTGTCTGTCTTCACTGAATTGCTTTTGCCCTGATTTCTTCTAAGATTTTAAGAATTGGTGCTTTTTATTATCAAGGCAAATATGCCAGGCTACATAAGTGCCCACAGTTTTCTGTTTTATTTTATTTTTCTTTTTGTTTTTGCATATGAACGTTCCTGGGCCAGGGATCAAACCCTCGCCACAGCAGTGACCCAAGCCATTGCAGTGACAATGCTAGATCCTTAACCCGCTGCACCACAGTGGAAACTCCTAAGGGCCTGCAGTTTGTACAGTAAATTTGAGATGCTTGCATAGCTAATTACAGTCAGGAGATGGGTCAGCAGTTCCGCTTAGGGACGTGGCGGGGGCGTCAGGATTTGATGCCAGTTGGGGGAGGGAGAGTCAGGGCAAGAGGACTCTGGGTGGAAGGCTGAGTTGCTCTGGAGTTTTGCTGCTGCTGTAGAGCTGGGCAGTCTCCCTCTTCCAGGCAGGGGTGATGACACTGCGTGTTCTGGGCCAACCTGGGGCACGCTGACCTGCGGTGGAGTCGACCTTGTGGGCGGCATGGGCAAGACCGGGTTAGCTTCCCACTTGGTCCCTTCCGTCAGCTGCAGCCCTGCCCCATCCTGGGCATGTCAGCTGCCAGCTCCTCTCAGGCTCCCCCCTCCCTTTTCCCCACTGTGACCTCCAGCGGCTGGCTGGCTGCTTCCAAACTGGGGTCGGGGACCCGGAGCCCTCCAGTGCAACTCGGAAAGTGTGGGTTGACATTTGAAAAAGGATTTTGATTAGTTTAAAATGTTCTATGCCACATGCGGGGAGCCGAGAAAATGCAGGGACTCAAAAAAGGACCTTGCCGGATGGCAGAAAAACCTGAAGGCATGTTCTTAACCAAGAAAGGGAGCCCACCCGAACGGTACAAGCCGAAGGTGGGCTTTTGGTCAGGAAAAAAGCTCACCTGAACGGTGCATGCCGAAGGTGGGCCTCTGGTACAAGCCGAGGGCAGGCCCCAGGTACACAGCTCTCACTTGGATGTTGATGGGGAAGAATTAAGGCTTTCCTGGGAAAGCAATTTCCATGTTTGCCCTGGAGAACATGGACTGTTTCTCGGGTGACCTAGTCTTTCCTGCTGTTTTATTTGTTATTCAGTTTTCCTCAGTCTTTCCTGATCATTTACTTATTATTCTTATTTCCCATTCTTATTGTCCTGTGGTGATTTGTGATTTAACAAAATTACAACAATAATATAATAAGAATTTCATCCTGAAGGACTTTCCCCTATTTAAATCCAACTTAATCAAAACATAGTGTTTATCTATTAATTAGTTATACAGTAAACTTTAGAGTTAGGATTTTAATGAGGGTCCTAGAAGTTAGACATATATTATTCTTGACCAAAAGACACCTAGCTCTGAGTTATAGAAGCTTTTACGTGATAGCTAGTTAAGTTGGTTTATATTTTCTTACACTGTCTCCCTGCCATAACGTTTTAAGGATAAGCACCAGTCTAAAAACAAGATTTGTGAAGGCCAAATTCTCGTGTCTGTGACCTCTTCAACTTGTGGAGACTGGCTGGCCGTGGGATGATTTGTGCTGTCCCCTCCTTTCCATGATGTATGGTACCGGATTGCCCCTAAGTTGTACCACTAAGTTTAGTTAAAACAAAGATCTTAAAACATGATGTGTGGCTGCTGTACCATGTAACAGTTGACCACTGTACTTTTAACACTGTGATGTAATCTGCAGCAAAAAGCTGTCCATAGAATCAACCACTGTTGCCAATAAAATCTGAGCAGTCCAGCGCCCTGAAAGAAGGGACAAAGAGGCCGTCTCCGTCATTGCACATTCGCCGACGCCGCATCCCTCTCCGATCGGGAAAAAGCGGACGCTCCTTGGTCGCCGGAGCGGGCCTCTGGCAGCCACACACACATGTTCATAGGAGCAAAAGTTGAGAGCGTGATTCAACAAAATGATTTTGATTATTTTAAAATGTTCTATGCCACACAAACGTGTTCATAGGAGAAAAAGTTGAGAGCGTGATTCAATAAAATGTACCTGTAATCTCTGTAGCCTGAGATAATCCCTGTAATTATTAATTTGGAAGGAAGATTATTTTTCTGTGTGTGTGTGTGTGTGTGTGGTGTGTTTTCTGCTCATGTCTTTCAGCAGCTGGGCAAGGAAAATGCAAAGCTGGTTTGGGGGTCCGGGGCCGTGGGGGGGGGGCAGGAAAAAGGAAATTGTTCTCTCATTGGCTGAATCTGGAGAGAGGTTGGGAGCCCACTGACTGCAGTGCAGATGAGGCTGTGTGTGTGAGGTCCCCAAAGGGGGTCACAGCTGCCCCGAAAGTGGGAGCACCAAGGCCGGCCGGGGGCCAGTGCTGCCAGAATGATCTTTTGTGTCCCCTGCTCAGCTGTCCAGGCTCCCGGCTGAGGACATCAAAGACACGTCTAAACACTGTGATCTGGCCCCATCCTTTGCCCCACCTGCAGAAGGGGGTCTCCCCAAAGGGAGCCCAGAAGAGCAGAGCCCCTGGGTTCTATCACACTCTTCATTCCTGGCAAAAGCGGGTCAATGATATTTGCATGAGCTGTGCATATCCATCACTCTGTTTTGTTCTGGGGAAGATTTATTTATTTACTTTCCTGATTAAAAGATTAAAAAGCATTTTTTGGAGTTCCCATTGTGACTCAGCCAGTTAAGGGCCTGACATTCTCTCCGTGAGGATGTGAGTTCCATCCTTGGTCTTGCTCCGTGGGTTAAGGATCTGGGGTGATGGTGTAGGCCGCGGCTGCAGCTCAACCCTAGCTCGGGAACTTCCAAATGCTGCAGGTGCAGGTGCAGCCATAAAAGGGAAAAAAAAAAAATGGATTTTTTTTTTTCAAATGTCAAATGTTATATGTCTTCATTGCAGAAAACTTAAAAAACACGGAAAAATACAAACCAAAAAACTAAAACTCCTCCACCTAGAAATAACCAAGTTCTTCTCATCTTTTTTATGTCCATATCTAATAGAAAATGAACCAAAAATGCTACCATCCTGTATACACAGCCTTCCTGTATGTAATGCTAGCTGTGCTAGGATTTTTTTTAACCATGTCGTTACCGTAAATATTCTACTACACGAGCATCGATATCTGCAGAGTAGTGTATCAGATATCCCTTTTATGTGATTTCTTTACATTTTAGTATTGTCTAAAAAAAATAACATGGGGAGTTCCCGTCGTGGCGCAGTGGTTAACGAATCCGACTAGGAACCATGAGGTTGCAGGTTCGGTCCCTGCCCTTGCTCAGTGGGTTAAGGATCCAGCGTTGCCGAGAGCTGTGGTGTAGGTTGCAGACGCGGCTTGGATCCCACGTTGCTGTGGCTCTGGCGTAGGCCGGTGGCTACAGCTCCGATTGGACCCCTAGCCTGGGAACCTCCATGTGCCGCGGGAGCGGCCCAAAGAAATAGCAAAAAGACAAAAAAAAAAAAAAAATAACATGGTATTGTTGCCATTTCTGGTTAGTGACTGGATCTTACTGGAGCCCGCTAAACTTTGTATAAAATTACCTGCTTTGCTTATAGTAACTTTGTAAAAGTATCATTCAAATAACAGATTGCTACTCTATTAGTTAAAAGGGGACAGTTGCTTCCAAAGAGGGAACCCCTGAGACTCAGTGTTGCTGAGCCAATAGTGGGTACTTGACATCTGTCCAGCCGAGAAGGAATCCTGATCAGATTGCTGAGCATCTCTGTGGAGAAAGGCTGAGAACGGGATGGTGCGTAGGTCCCTGGTGCATGTTCCTGGGGCAGCTTTCGGTTAAGAAACAACCAAGAAAGTTGGGAGTGTCCTGGCAGACTGGTTGGGGTTCGGTGTTAGCCTGTGATGTAAGAAATGTCCCACGTGATGCCCATGTGATGCCGTTTTACTCCACCTTTTCGTCTGTGATGTGACTTGGCTGCGATGCGGGGCTCAGGTTTGCAGCCCTGCTTGGAGTCCTCGGGCACACGCTGTGACAGGCTCTGTCTTCATACTGTCCACACTGCGTGTCGTTGCCTATTTACCTGCACTTTCCCTGCAGGAATTGCCCAACTTTTCTTTCTTTCTTTCTTTTTCTTTTTTTTTTTTTTAATTTTTTTTATTTTTTGCTTTTTAGGGCCACTCCCATGGCATATGGAAGTTCCCAGGCTAAGGGTCGAATCGAAGCTACAGCTGCCGGCCTACACCACAGCCACAGCAACGCAGGATCTGAGCTGCATCTGCAATCTACACCACAGCCTACGGCAACACTGGGTCCGTAACCCACTGAATGAGGCCAGGGATTGAACCTGCGTCCTCATGGATACTAGTCGGATTCACTTCCGACTCGCCACAGCGGGAACTCCTCCTTTTAGGTTTGCAGACCCGGTGCAACCTGCTGCTTCTCTCAGTTCATCCGTTTGCTCCTTTAATAGTGTATCTATCTGAATAAAGGCAATAATGACAAATACGATGAAAACATTTACTGGCCACAGATATTGTTTGTCAGATACTTCATCTGTCTCTCCATGTACTTTCTGCATTGCGTTTTTGTTTGTTTGTTTTGTTTTGGTCTTTTTATGGCCGCACCCGCAGCATATGGAAGTTCCAGGCTAGGGGTTGAATGGGAGCTGCAGCCGCAGCCATAGGGGATCTGAGCCACATCTGCGACCTACACCACAGCTCACAGCAACACTGGATCCTTAACCCTCTGAGTGAGACCCGGGGTCAAACCTGCATCCCCATGGATACCAGTCAGGTTCATTAGCGATGAGTCATAACGGGAGCTCCTCAGCATCGTGTTAGCCGTAGCACCTGGTGTAATGAAGGCCCAAGGGAGGCTGCGTAAAGCATCATTTAATGCTTGGAACAGGCCCTCAGAGGTAGGTGTTACTGTCCCCATGTCACAGTTGAGGACCAGAGGGCTGAGGGAGTCCCAAGGACAGGGGCATGCAGCCGGAAGGGGTCACTTGGGCTTCAAACTGAGGTCTCTCTGGCCTCAAGGCTGTGTGGGGCAGGCTTCATGGGCAGTGCTGGAAAAGGAGGGCCACAGCGCTGACGGGCTCAAAAGAAGATTCCAGAAGATGAGGAGACCACGTGGTGGTCGTGGTGCCTCGTCGCAGCCACCAGCTTGCACAGCGCTTTCACACGCCCTGGGTCAGAGACGGCCTTCCGGCCCAGACGCCCTTGTTATTTAAGGTTGTTGGAAGAGGCCATCGACTCTTTCATTGGTTTCCTCATAAATTCTTGTGACCAACGGCTGTGGGGAAAAAAGAATTAAAAACAAACACCCCCCCCCCAAAAAAAACCCCTCTGGCTCCTGATCCCAGAGTCCTTCCTGATGTGGAAACCATCAGAGAGTTATCAGCAAGCCAGAAAACATGAGTGTAGCAGCTGCTGCCGCTCTTAACATCATTTTTACGTCTTGATCTACTTCGGTGCGATGGCAATAGTTCCTTCCAGCTGGTAACTCTGATAGAATATTCTTTTTGCAAGGGTGAATCAAAAACACTTCCCCCCAAAAAACCAAACAGAAAACCCCAAGCCCGAAACACGTCCAAATCTCTGTGTGATATACAGTGAGTTTAGAGAGGGGCAGGCGTCCATCAAGATCTCGGTCAAGGACAGACCCAGCCCCAGAACATTCATTTCGGTCCTTGAGGAACTCCAGGCGTAACGAAGCAATGCGCTGCAACACGTGATGCAAGTGGGTGAACTGGTCAGCAGACACTGGCAGGAAGGCGGTAGTCAGTTCTGCTCCTCCTAAGGATGAAATGGGTGGAAATGAAAATGTTTCGTGTTTTTGTAACGTTTATTTGGGGGAGGTCCCGTTGCGGCTCAGTGGAAACGAATCTGACCAGGATCCACGAGGACGCAGGTTGGATCCCTGGCCTCGCTCAGTGGGTTGAGGATCCGGGGGCTACGGCTCCAGTTTCACCCCCAGCCTGGGAACCTCCCTCTGCCACGGAGGCAGCCCTGAAAAGACTGAACAAGAAAAAGTTTATTTTATTGAAGCATCGTTGACGTGCAATGCTGTGTTAATTTCTGCTGCGTGGCACAGTGATTCAGTTCTATGTGTGTGCATTCTTTTTCACATTCCCTTGCTTTGTGGTTTATATTGAATAGAGTTCCCTGTGCTGTACGGTCGGACTGAGAGTGTTTAAGGTTGGCAGACCTTCAGGGTTGGGGGAGGGGGGCGGCGAGAGAGAGCAGTTTGCCCGAGGTTCTGAAATGCGGAGGTGACAGGCTGGCATCACAGTGACCATGTTTGCTTATTGCTATAGAGCAATTATTTTCTGAGCACCTGCCGTGTGTCGGGCACCAGGACAGCCCAGTGAGCTGCCCCCACAGCTCCCATGGGTGCAGGTGTTGAGGCTGTATGGGGAGGGGGGTTAGACTTTATCCCACAGTCCCTGGATGAACAAGGAAGGAGGCCCCCTGAAGAAAGTTCCAGAGAGCAGAGAGCAAAGAAACCTGACCTCGATAGGAACTTGATCCGCAGATGACTTGGCAGGACCTGTGAGGCCTGGGGCAAGGCCAGAGGGAGCTTGGTCCTGACCCAAGAAGCCGTGTGAGCCTCGGAGGTCAGACTCAGTGGGGTCAGCGCCTGCAGGGGGCAGGAGGGGGGCATGTCTGGAGGGCAGAGGTGGCAGCCAGGAGCAGGAGGAAGCTGCTGCAGGGGCCTAAGCAGGGATGGGGTCGGGGGGGGGTTGAGGGGGGTGTGGAAGTGGGATCCGGGGATGGGTCAGTGGGCTGCCCCTCGGCTCTGTCCTTTCCAAGCTGCCCCTGGAAACTTGATGTTTTCTGCGAAGCTGTTTTGGGGGTGTTCAGCAGATGGCGCTGAAGGGGGCTGGGGGGGTGAGCCTTCCTCGGCACCTCCAGTGGAGACCGCGCCATGTGGATCCGGAGTCCATGGTGAGCCTTTTTCAGACAAGCGCCACGGTGGCACTTCCTCTGTGGCTGGACCTGTAACATCTGGAGAGTTCGAGGCACGGGGGCCGATAATGGGGCGACCCCTCTTCTTGCTGGTCCCCACCCTCCCGTTTGAAAGTCCCGCAGAATCCCAGGCTTCTAAGCAACCTGATGTTTGCGGGGGGGGGGGGGGGGGCGCGATCTCGCCTTTCTTCTCTGCTTGAAACTTGCAGTCCACGCTGCGGTGGGCTGGGGGTGGGGCAGTGGATTTCAGTGTCACCACGTGGACGCACGCGGCTCTTGGTCCTTGGTGGCAGGGGAGGAAAGGTGTCCTCTGCACGTCCCAGCGGGTGCACCTGTGACACAAGGCGCCTGGTCGTTCCACACACAGCCTGAGCGAAGCCCGTGCCTGCCTCCTCCTTGTCTCCTGACTCCAGCTTCTTCGATGAAGGGAGGAACCAAGTCGGGGCCTCTGACAGCCGTAGATGCTGCAGCTCCATTCAGATTTTCAGTTCACCACCCCCCACTGGCCAAGAGAGGGAGTCTCTTTCCTTCCTGTCTTCCTTTCCTCTGTTGGCCGTGTGTGTGTGTGTGTGTGTGTGTGTGTGTGTGTGTGTGTGTGTGTGTGAGAGAGAGAGAGAGAGAGAGAGAGAGAGAGAGAGAGAGAGAGAGAGAGATGGGTTGGGGGCAGGTGGTGGGACATTGGTTCAGTCCCTCTCATGATTGAAGGTGGATGGACGCAGACTTCATCTAGTTCACTTCCTGAATCCTGTTCCCGGGTGAGATTGGGGCACAGACAGCTTCTCCAGGATGCATAAATAGAAGATAGACATCCGTGCCCTCAGCTCTGGTGGCACCTGGTCAATTAAATTCATTTAATTCTGAAGAGGTCAAGCAGGAGAGACGTGCCCCCCACCCAGAAGGGCCCTGCTTTCTCCACACGCCTGGAGGGGCTGGAATGAGTTTAAACATGCATTTAAAAGTTTCTTTGGGAGTTCCCGTCGTGGCACAGTGGTTAACGAATCCGACTAGGAACCATGAGGTTGCGGGTTCGGTCCCTGCCCTTGCTCAGTGGGTTAACGATCCGGCGTTGCCGTGAGCTGTGGTGTAGGTCGCAGACGCGGCTCGGATCCCGCGTTGCTGTGGCTCTGGTGTAGGCCGGTGGCTACAGCTCCGATTCAACCCCTAGCCTGGGAACCTCCATATGCCGCGGGAGCGGCCCAAGAAATAGCAACAACAACAACAACAAAAGACAAAAAAAAAAGACAAAAAAAAAAAAAAGAAGTTTCTTTGAATAGACGAATGTGCTGTGTACATCACATACATGGAAGAAAATGTTTTCTGAAACTATAACAGGAACATGTGGACTGTGGATATTCTCTCTTTTTTTTTTTTCCTTCTTTTTAGGGCCACGCACACAGCATGTAGAAGTTTCCAGGCTAGGGGTTGAGTTGGAGCTGCAGCTGCGGGCCTACACCACAGTCACAGCAACCCCAGATCCAAGCCGAGTCTGTGACCTACACCACAGCTCACGGCAACACCGGATCCTTAACCCACTGAATGAGGCCAGGGATCGACCTGCATTTTCCCGTACACTGTGTCAGGTTCTTAACCCGCTGAGCCACAGCGGGAACTCCCTGTGGATGTTCTTGTATTTTGATTCCTTAAAGTGGCAGGGATGGGAATCAGTTTAGTCACCAACTTCCTTAGGCTTCCCAGGGATGCTCTTTGGATGGGAATTTTCTCACCTGATCCAGTGGATCTAGGTCCCCTTCCGTGATACTGTCCTGGGGCCCGGGAGGGTGGTTTCCAACCACAGGCAAGTCTCCCTCTGTCTTTGCTTGACTGAAGATGCTGGCATCTCCTCTCCTCGAGAAGCATGGTTTGGGGAGGCAGCTGGCTGGGGGAGCAGGTGGTTAACATGCTGCTGAGCCAGGGTGGGTACCGGCCGTGCTGTGTGCAGGCGTTTCCCTGGGCACTGAGCCTGTGTTACTGGCCTAAGGGGAACCAGCCGCACTGTCTCATCGGGAAGGCCCATGATGACAGGAATCAGGCTTCATGAATCAAAGCTTCTCCGCCCACGATGGATGGCAGGCTTTTCTGCACATCCTCCCCCAAATCCTGGCACCTTGCTCATTAGGTGATGACGAGAAACCTCCGGTGGCCGATGGAGAGCATGAGGGGGTTGGGTGGTGTACGTATTATTTTTCCATTACACCAGATACCTTTGCAATTAGTTAAGAATTAGTGCTGGTTTTCCCCAAAGCAGATAGAAATAATCACAGAGTCCCCGTCTCTCTCCTTTACTTATTAAAAGTTCGTTATGCTTAAATGCTGGGACGTGTGCAGGGGAGGAGAGAAAGGACGTGGCCTGGGGCTTGCAGTTGCGTTGGGCGGGGGTGGGGGGGTGGGGGGTGGGTACCATGAGGGGCGACGTGCAAATGCAGCAGGTGAGGAGGAGCCCCTTGGGTGGAAATGTCTCAGGGTCCTTCGTGGAGAAAGCTCCTCACGCTGGCCTTGGCGTGGGCACCAGAAGGTCGGTTTTCTCCTTTCCAGAATTCTTCTAAGTGGGGATCCTGGTCCTTCCTTTAATTCTTTGCATTATTGCCTCTAAACTGGGGCTGCATTGCTTTATAATGACACATTGAAGAAATTATCCTAGGAGGGCGTTATCGTCTGGAAAACACATAACCGCAGATGAGATGTGTTTGCAGAGGCTCCTAGGCAGTTTCGAGGCCATTTCTCCAATGGTAGAGGTTTGCCCTCTTCTCTCCAGAAACAGATGTAGGGGGTAGCGGGGGTGGGGTCGGGGGGGAGACAGAGGCACAGAGCAGGCTCTCCCCGGCTGTCTCCACTGTCCCCAGTCCCCTGTCCTAGGCCTGCTCCCCTTGTCCACTTTCCACCCCCTAGATCTGCCCTTTCCAGAGATTCTTGGCAGCTGGAATTTCTCTCTCCTTCGGGAGAAAAAACCCCCACCCCTTGCAGCCCGGCCTGGCCTTGCCCTGCGTCACCCCTCCCACTCCACGCACTGGGCCACCTGGAGGGCTCCCAGTTTCCAACCAACAGCAGTGCCCACAGGCTCTTCAGCAGAAGGGCTTGCTTTCTTTTTAAAATTTATTGGAATATAATTTTTACAATGTTGGATTCGTTCCTGGTGTATAGCAAAGTGAATCAGTTATACATAAGCATATATGCATTCTTTTCCCATATAAGTTATTACAAACCATTGAGTACATTTCCCTGTGCTGTAGGTAGGGTTTTGTTAATTATCTATTTTATACAGTGGTGTGTATATGTTATTCCCACCCTCCTGTTGGGAAAACTGCAGTGGAGAGGGAGGGGTCAGGAGGCTGGAATAACAGAAGGGTTTCCTTTCTTTCTTTCCTTCGTCCCTTCTTTGTGTCTTTGTTTCTTTGTGTCTGTCTTTCTTTCTTTCCTTCCTTCCTTCCTTGGGTCTTTGTGTCTTTGTTTCTTTGTGTCTTTCTTTCCCTCCTTCCCTCTTTCTTCCCTTCCTTCCTTCTTTTTTTCTTTTTAAAATTTTATTGGAGTGTAATTGACTTACAGTGTTGTATTAGTTTCAGGTGAATGGCAAAGCGACTCAGTTATACATATATACATATATAGATAGATCCATTCTTTTTCCCATATAAGTTATTACAAACTATTGAGTACCCTTCCCTGTGCTGTATAGTTGGGTCTTGTTAATTATCTGTTTTACGAATCCGACTAGGAACCATGAGGTTGTGGGTTCCATTCCTGGCCTTGATCAGTGGGTTAAGGATCCGGTGTTGCTGTGAGCTGTGGTGTAGGTTGCAGATGTGGTTCGGATCTGGCGTGGCTGTGGCTGTGGTGTAGACCCGTGGCTACAGCTCCGATTCGACCCCTAGCCTGGGAAATATGCCGCGGGTGCGGCCCTAAAAGACAAAAGACAAAAAAAAAATTATCTGTTTTATACAGTAGTGTGTATATGTTATTGCCATCCTCCTGGACGGAAAACCATGGTGCTGGGGGGGAGGAATTCGGAGGATGGGAGGGATGGAGGGGCTTTCTGAGCCTGGTCCTTCACCTGGCCTGGGCCAGGCTTGTGTTCCCATCCTCCCTCCATCTTTGCATGGCCACGCCCACTTTTATGTGTCTGAGCAAGAACGTGCAGTCCTTCCAGGAACAAACAGTCATTTTTCCAGGACAGTGTGGACTAAACCTGAATTTAGAGTGGGAGAAAACAAAACAAGATAAAACAAAATATCCTTTCAGAGCCAACATAACTATACAGATTCGGCCTCCACACATTAAAGACCATTTCTCTGGTAGGTCTGTCCCATTCGGACTCCTTGTCTGGCAGGTGGGACTCTTCACTAACTGTTGCTCACCCCAAACACCCTTTGAGGTGGTTTTCTGAACACAGAGACCCTATGCCTGAAAGGTTGGTCTAAACTTTTTCCCTTTACCATTGATATGCCAGAAATTATCATTTCCCACCAGTCTAGTGGTTCCAGGGCTGAATCTGCTTATTTGCTTTTTCTTGTTTATTATGGAAAATTTTGAACTACACAAAAGAAACAAGAATATTGTTATGAACCCCCACATGCAGTCTGCCCTCCGTTTCTGGGGGTTCCACATCCTAGGATTCAACCAGCTGTGGGTTGAAAATATTTGGGAAAAACAATTCCAGAAAGTCCTAAAAAACAAAACTTGAATTGGCCACTCTGGCAACTGTTTCCATGGTACATACTCTATATTAGGATTTTAAATAATCTAGAGATGATTTAAAGTATTTGGAAGGGATGTTCATGGGTTATATGCAAATATTACACCATTTTATATAGGGGACTTGGGCATCTGCAGATTTTGAATACTAAAGGACAACTGTATGCATTTCCCTTTTTTATTTTTATTTTTTTCTGGCGGCACCTGTGGCATCTGGAAGGTTCCTGGGCCAGGGATTGAACCTGAGCCACCACAGTGACAACACCGAGTCCTTAACCACGAGACCACCAGGGAAATCTTGCATTTCCCATTTAAAAAAAAAATCAGGAGTTCCCGTCGTGGCTCAGTGGTTGGCGAATCCGACTAGGAACCATGAGGTTGCGGGTTCGATCCCTGGCCTTGCTTAGTGGGTTAACGATCCAGCGTTGCCGTGAGCTGTGGTGTAGGTCGCAGACTTGGCTCGGATCCCGCATTGCTGTGGCTCTGGTGTAGGCTGGCAGCTACAGCTCCGATTAGACCCCTAGCCTGGGAACCTCCATATGCCGCGGGAGCGGCCCAATGAAATAGCAAAAAGACAAAAAAAAAAAAAAAATCAGCAACATGTAGACAATTTTGTTTCTATACCACCACCAAGAGTTTTCTTTTCCTTGTTGGATTATTTTAAAGCAACCCCCAGATAAATCGTTTCATCTAAAAATAGTTTTGTATGTATCTCCAAAGGTATTCTGTTTTCAAGAAAGCCTTATCACCCTGAAATAAATAACGAACAATAATTCTGTATTATCCCAAACATCCAATCAGTGTTTGATTTTCCCTGATGTTTCATTAACATGTTTTTGCCATGGATTCAAATGAGGTCCATGTTTTGCATTTTATTATGTCTCTTAGGGCTCTTTCGGTTGATAACTATGTTGGCTTTTTTTTTTTTTCTTGCCATTTATTGTTTGAAACCACCAGGTCACTGGCTTCTCCCTACTTTCTGGATGTTGCTGATTGCATCGCTGGACCGTTATTTAGTATGTCCCTTTGTCCCTGTGTAACCAATAAATTGGTAGCTTGATGTAGAGTCTTGATCAGATTCAGGCTCAGTATTTGGCCAGAGGTGTTGGAGTGATGATGGGTACCTTACACTGCATCACACTGGGAGGCTCATTGCACCCAGTTGCCTTCTTTGGTGGCTGTTAGGGTCAGCCAGTGGGTTCAGGGGTTGTCAGCCTGATCTACCCATTTAAAAATTCTCCATCAGAGCCCTCCTGCATTGTTGGTGGGAATGTAAATTGGTACAAACACTATGGCAAGCAGTATGGAGGTTCCTCAAAAAACTGAATGTAGAACTACCATATGATCCAGAAATCCCACTCCTGGGCATATATCTGGACAAAACTGTAATTCAAAAAGATACACACACCCATATGTTTGTAGCGGCACTAGTCACAGTAGCTAAGATGTGGAAACAACCTAAATGTCCATCCACAGAGGAATGGATTAAGAAGATGTGGTGTATATACACAGTGGAATACTACTCAGCCATAAAAAAGAATGAAATAATGCCATCTGCAGCAACATGGAGGCAACTAGAGAGTCTCACACTAAGTGAAGTAAGTCAGAAAGAGAAAAACAAATATCATAGGTATCACTTGTATCCGGAATCCCAAATGTGGCACAAATGAACCCATCTACAAAACAGAAACAGACTCACAGACATAGAAAACAGACTTTTCTGTGGTTGCCAAGGGGGAGGGGAGGAGGGAGTGGGAGGGACTGGGAATTTGGGTTGGTAGATGCAGACTGTTACCTTTTGGGTGGATAAGCAGTGAAGTCCTACCGTACAGCACAGGGAACTAGATCCAGTCTCTTGGGATGGACCATGATAGAAGATGATACAGGAAAGGGAATGTGTGTGTTTATGTGTGTATGTCTGTGTCACTTTGCTGTCCGGTAGAGATTGACACAATATTGTGAATCAACTGTACTTTAATAGTCGTCATAATAAATTCCTCATCAGCTTTTCAGCCTTGTGTCTGGCCACACATGACAGTCACTTCCCAGATCCCTGATTTCATTCGGGGGTTGCAAAATGATGATATACTGGTTTAGAAGTCCTTCATCGATTGGCTGGGGGTTTTTTTTTGTAAAGGACTTCTCCTCAAATACTTAGCTACCCTAAAATACAGATCATACAGGAAAGGCGGGGGAAGTGCTGGCTCCTTATCCAGAGTTTTCCGGATGAGCTGGTTCCCTCACGCCCTCCAAAACCAGACAATGAGCGTTTTTTTAAGTATTATTATGAACGCATGGATTTTTAGCATCTTCGGCGGACTCAGTTCCTGCCAAGTGATTCGTCCTTCCTCTGGCCAATGGGAGCCCTTCATACAGTGGGCGAGGCCCGGGGGCGGGGTTCACCTCGCTCCTGCAGTTTCTTTGGGACACAGCTTCTTCCCGCGAATGGCCGTGCCGCTTGGACAAAGGGGCGGCAGAGGGTCACTCTCTCCACTTTCCCGCCACCGTTTTTTTCCAGGGGGCAGGGCTTTTTGGTCGTCACAGCATCATCCCCATCCGAGCGGAAGTTCAGTTTGCCCCAAGCTGATGTGGCGGGTTAAGGCGGCCCTGGGACTCAGGGAGCGCGGGGCCGGCGGTCCAGGGCTGGGGACTGGAGGGGGCCTGAGACGGGCAGGAGGGCCAGTTCAGGGCAGGGTCCGCTCGAAGCGGGCAAGTGCAGAAGTGAAGGGTGGGTGGAGGAGGCAAGAGGAGCTGGATCTTGGAGACCCTGGAGGCCTTTCTGAGGAATCCCAGGGAATCTGCTGGTGACTTGGGCGGGGGAAGGGCGGAAGGTTTACACAGGTGACAGCCCTCCTCCTCAGCCTCACCTGGGCTCCTGACACTCCCCCTGTGGCCCTTCCTCCCCCTTAACCCCTGGGTCCTCTGCTCCCTTCCACCCCAGACTCCCAGCATCTGGGGCACAGGACCCGTTCCTAATGACACCGTGAGCCCACCTCTGGCCCCAATCAGAGCCTCCTCCTACACAGGCCACATCTCTTAGATAAGGATGCTCACGTAAGCCGGGGTAATCACAATAGTCCTGTCTCTGAGGGTTGTCGTGGGGATTAAAAGAGCTAATACACCTCAGATAGTGGCCCAGCACTGGTCCACAGGGAGGGCTTCCAAGGTCGCGACCACTGTACCTTCAATGAGACGTTTCTTCCTGCCAGTCGCTTTGGCATTTGTGTTCCTAGAAAAGAAATCTGGATTCAGTCTCTCTTGTTACCAGGGAATTTCTAGCTGGCAGCTGATGGAATTTCCAGCCGGCAGCTGATGGAATTTCCATGGCACAAGGCAGTGGAGTTATTCGTGAATGCAGTGCCAGAAATACAAAAGCTTTTTTAATTTTCTTTAAATTGAGGTGAAGCGTTCCCGTCGTGGCTCAAGGGATGCGAATCTGACTACTATCCATGAGGTTGCGGGTTCAATCCTTAGCCTTACTCAGCGGGTTAAGGACCTTTTGCCGTGAGCTGTGGTGTAGGTGGCAGACACGGCTCAGATCCTGGGTGGCTGTGGCGGAGGCCAGCGGCTACAGCTCCGAATCGACTCCTAGCCTGGGAACCTCCATACGCTATGGGTGTGGCCCTAAAAAGACAAAAAAAAATTGAGGTGAAATTTATCTGACATAGCAGTTAATGACTTGCTGTTGTCACTGCTGTGGATCAGATCACTGCTGTGCTTAGGGTTTGACCCCGGGCCCAGGAACTTCTGCATGCTGGAGGCATGGCTTTAAAAAAAAAAAAAAAAAAAAAAGATTTAGTGGCATTTTGTACGTTAGCAATTCTGTGCCACTGCCACCTTTGGCAATTCTGTCTCTAAAATCTTTTTTGTTTGTTTGCTTGTTTTGTTTGGTGGTTTTTTGTTTTTTTTGCTTTTTAGCGCCACACCTATGGCATATGGAGGTTCCCAGGCTAGGGGTCTAATCGGAGCTGTAGCTGCTGGCCTACACCACAGCCACGGCACTTCAGGATCCGAGCCACGTCTGCGACCTACACCCCAGCTCACGGCAACGCTGGATCCTTAACCCACTGAGCAAGGCCGGGGATCAAACCCTCAACCTCACGGTTCCTAGTTGGATTCATTTCCACTGTGTTAGGATGGGAACTCCCGAAATTCCTTTGTTTTCATTTTAAAAAGTTTGGGGAGAGGCACAGATGCTCTATTTCTGTGGATCAGAATTCAGCTTTCATCATTTTTCTATTTGTTCTCCCCACGTTTTGTCTATCTCAGGTGGCTGATCACCCCTTGCTTTGCGGCCACCGTGACCAGTAACCTTCTGGTTCCATTCCAAGGCCTTTGGGTCAGGCTTCCTCCCCCCCGGCTGCTCCGTCAACCTTTAGCTTCTGCGGAAGAACTCATTTCTTAGAGCCATGATTCAATTACATAGAACTTGAAGAAAGAAAGGACCCTTTTTATGGGGCTAAAGTAGAAAAATTTTTAGCAAATCACAGAGGCACCTCTTCCTGTAAATAAAAATTAATTCGCTCAACAAATATTTATTGAGTGCTTACTAGGTGCTAAGCCCTGGGTAGTGAGGAATGCTTTAAACAGATGTGACTCCCGCCAGGATTTTCTTGGTGACATCAGAGCACAGGAAGCTTTGCTTGTTTCTTAAGGCCTTAGAACAAAACTACTCTTGAGCTTCTAGGACCAAGGCTTGTTGAAGCGCCTCTAGTTTGGATGGAAGGCGCAGGGAGCTTGGAGTAGCTGCATTGGGATTGTCTGCCCATCAGCGGAATCAGAGCAAAGTACCAACCTGGGCCTCTGTCCCCCACCCCGTAATCAGTGACTTGCAGGCAGGATCTGCAGAGCAGAATGAAAAATACTGCTTCCCAGCAACTCCCAAGACGTCTGACGCAGTTTAGCTGGGTTTATGTTTTACTTAAGTGAATGTGATTTAAGAGTTACACACAAAGATAATTGGGTCATTCTGACCCTCCTTCTGTTGTTGGAGCAGCTTGGGTGAAGGAACCCGGGGACTGTGGGAAGACGGCTGTGGGCTCTTCCCTCACACCCTCTGCCTGGGAGGGGACTTTCTGATAAAGTTGGAGCGTCTCTGTTCTTGACTTGAAAGGAAAAGTTTAAAAATAATAGGTTTGATTGGACTCGGTTGTTTTCCTGTGTGTTATTCATACATGAGACCATGTATTTTTTAAATTAATTTAATTTATTTTCTTTTTAGGGCCGCACCTGCCGCATATGGAAGTTCCCAGGCTAGGGATCGAATCAGAGCTGCAGCTGCCGGCCTACACCACAGCCACAGCCACGTGGGTTCTGAGCCGCATCTGCGACCTACACCGCAGCTCACAGGACCATCGGATCCTTAACCCATGGGGTGGGGCCAGGGATCGAACCTGCGTCCTCACAGATACTAGTCAGGTTCGTAACCAGGGAGCCACCGCAGGAACTCCGGACCTTTCCTCTTTAATTGCCCAAGGAAGGCTCTGTTTTCACCCATCCTGGGTGTCAGCCGGGGACCCATAGCTCATCCTCCTGACAGAGCGGTGGGTGTCTTTAACTTGGACCCAGTGTGGGGAGCGGAAGGGCCTCTATGTATCCATCCTAGAATTGAAGCATGAGCTTCACGGGGAAGGAAGTTTTAAGCTGCTTGGCCATTGGAATCAATGTTTCCAACATTCAAGATCTCCGATTGGGCTCTCTGAGTCTCTGAGCGCCTGGGAAACCTCTTAATCACCCTTCAAGGCCAGCTTCTTTCAGGAAGCCTTCCGTGCTTTCCTTAGCTAATAGAATTGTCTTTCTTCTTCTGCATCCCTGGGTTGGAGCTTTATTCAGACTCATCAGAACCCTACAGAGTTTCTGTGTGGCTCAGCAGGTTAAGGAAGGAACCAGTGTTGTCACGGCAGCTCTGCGGGTTCAGTCCCTGGCCCAGGAACTTCCACATGCTGCGGGCGCCGCCAGGAAGAAAAGCAAACAAACAAAGCCCCTTAAATTTACAGGAACATCCTGCTTCCCAATCATGCTAATTCACTGAGGATTCTTAGTCTTGCTTTAAAAAAATAAGAACAGTGGCTTCTTTGTAACACGTCGCACTTAGTTTTTATGGAGCAAACCAGTTTATGAAGTACTTTCCCACGCTGGCTTTTTTTGGTGCTGAGTGTGACATGTTGGCTCGGCCTCCTGGCTTAGTATGGCCAGCTGTACCCACATGGGCTATAATAGGACAGTGGCAGCAGCAGCATAGTTTGTGGTTTCATTCAGCAAATATTTTCTCTTCTTTTTTTTTTTGGGCCATGCCCAAGACATGCAGAATTTCCTGGGGCCAGGGACTGAACCCATGCCACAGCACTGACCCGAACCACAGCAGTGACAATGCTGGATCCTTAACCTGCTGAGCCGCCAGGGAACTCCCAGCAAATATTTTCTTTCTTTCTTTTTTTTTTTTTAAAGGGCTGCACCCATGGGATATGGAAATTCTCAGGCTAGGGTCCTGCGCCACAGCCACAGCAACACCAGGTCCTTAACCCACTGAGCAGGGTTGGGGTTGAACCTGCATCCTCGTGGATAGTTGTGGTTTTTTTTGGTTTGTTCATTTTTTCTTTTTTTTTTTTTTTAACTGCTGAGCCACAACAGGAACTCCCCAGCAGCTATTTTCTTGATAGCCTATGCCAGGCACGGAACTGGGCTTAGGGGCTGTAGAGCTGAGTAGGTTCTGATCTCTGCCCTTGGGAGCTCAGGCGCTAGAGGGAGAAGACGGATCTCCTTCCTACTCCGACAGCCTAGGACAGAGAATAACGCTGGAGAGTCTGGGTGAATCATTGTGGGAAGGGAGGGGATGGCTGGAGGAAGGGATTTTTTTTTTTTTCTATCTTTTTAGGGCTGCACCTGCAGCATATGGAGGTTCCCAGGCTAGGGGTCCAATCAGAGCTACGGCTGCCAGCCTACACCACAGCCACAGCCACGCCAGATCCCAGCTGCATCTGCAACCTACACCACAGCTCACGGCAGTGTCGGATCCTTTAACCCACGGATTGAGGCCAGGGACCGAACCCGCAACCTCATGGTTCCTAGTCAAATTCATTTCCACTGCGCCGTGATGGGAACTCCCAGAATATTTTTGATTAGCAGCTGGAGCCAGAGGGTATAGAGTTGCGTCGATCCAACAAAAGACGCCGCCGGGAAATGATGGAGTTTCAAAATCCCAGGACGCATCAGCTCAGTTACCATGGAGGCCGAGGGTGTCTGTGCCACCCACTGGCTGGGCTGGGGCCCTACAGTTCCCAAGTAATCCTTTAATCAGTCCTGTTGTGTCGGTAAGCACGTTACGGATTGTGTATGTGGGAAACCTGAGAATTAGCGAACATAAGTTATTTTCCTAAGTTGTCTACTGTGTTGTTGAGCTTGTAAGCCACCAGCTGGGGACTCTGCCTCCAAGTCCTACACCCGTCCAGCGGCCACCATCCACTGCCGAATCCCCTCTGTGTTTCTATCGTCAGATGTCAGTGTTGGGTCTTCAGATGTCTGCACCGTGGAACTGCTTTCTCTGGCAGGGGGTTGGCCCACAGAAATGCTCGTTGAGGAAAAGGGGAGGGGAGTTCCCGTTCGTAGCTCGGTGGTTGATGAATCCGACTAGGAACCATAAGGTTGCGGGTTCGATCCCTGGCCTTGCTCCGTGGGTGAAGGATCCGGTGTTGCCGTGAGCTGTGGTGTAGGTTGCAGACGCGGCTCGGATCCTGCATTGCTGTGGCTCTGGCGTAGGCCGGCGGCTACAGCTCCGATTGGACCCCTAGCCTGGGAACCTCCATATGCCACGGGAGCGGCCCAAGAAATGGCAAAAAGACAAAAAAAAAAAAAAAAAGGGAGAAAGGGGAGGGCAGTGATTGATTGCACCGGGCTCTTTAGAGGGAAGGAGCTGGAATTCACTCTTTGGAGAGTTCAGTTACGCCAAAGGCATAGCACTGAAGTTTTGGGAATCATCTGCTGAACACAATGTCCAAGAGACACTTGTGTATCTTTCAGGACACGGTCTGTACAGCCCCTCTTTATGCTGAGACCATTGATTCTTCCCTGTGTGATAGCACTTCTGTACTGATTCAGTCATGCGGCATTTTGTCCTGTTAGATTGTGAGCTCCTGTTAAGCTAAGAGCAGGTGCTCATCTTGTGCCTAGCACTGTGCCTGGCACAGAGTAGGTATTTGAGAGCTACTTATTGGTCCATCCATTTTCCCACTAAGCCATCTGCCCAGCTACCCATCTAGCAATTCATCCAGCCACCATCCCACCCATCAATCCATGCAGCCACCTACCTACCCACCCACTGACATATCCTTTCATCCATCTGCCCATCCATCATCCATCTATCCATTCCACCATTTATCCACCCATTCATCCACCCACCCATCCATCTACTCATCCACCTACCCACACACCCATCCATCCATCCATCTGCCAATCCATCCCTCTACCCCTCCATCTCCCCATCTGTCCATCCATCCAACTGGTATTATGGCCATCGATGAGGTCACATCCATCTATCCATCTACCTATCCATCCATCTATCCATCCATCCATCATCCATCCATCCTTCCATCCACCCACTTATTTATCCATCCATTCATTGACCCATCTACACATCTGTCCATCTACCCCTCCACTCACCCATTCAATCCTTCATTGAGAGTTCTCTGAACAGTTCAATATGCCTGGTATTATGGCCATCGATGAGGTCACAGAGATTGAATCAGATGTAGACGATGCTCTCAAAGAGTCTAAGAGTAATGAGAAGAAAATGCAGTAAGTAGGAAAAAAAATGACCCAATGAAGGCTTTATGATCGCCAAGCCTACAACTTTCTGAGAAGATAATAGGTTGTTTCTTTTCTTTTTTTTTTTTCTGTCTTTTTGCTATTTCTTGGGCCGCTCCCGCGGCATATGGAGGTTCCCAGGCTAGGGGTCCAATCGGAGCTGTAGCCACCGGCCTACGCCAGAGCCACAGCAACGCGGGATCCGAGCCGCGTCTGCAACCTACACCACAGCTCTCGGCAACGCCGGATCGTTAACCCCCTGAGGAAGGCCAGGGACCGAACCCGCAACCTCATGGTTCCTAGTCAGATTCGTTAGCCACTGCGCCACGACGGGAACTCCGAGGTTGTTTCTTTATCTTAAATGAATGAGACATGAAGCAGGCCACCTCTCCCTCTCTATGCTGCTTCCCTGGTATCTCAGCCCCGCTGAGGTTTTCACTGGCACCACCTGGCTCCATGCTCTGCCCAGAGCCCTTGCAGACACAGGGCTCTCCACAGGAGCTGCGTGCGGAGGGGAGGGCAGGGGGTACCAACCTGGCAGTTCAAGGTGGCCGAGTCACCCTCCCCTCCTGTGTCTTCCCAAGAGAAATGCTGCCTCAAAGGACAGAGCAGATGTTCTTTGGGCAGAGTGATCATTCGTCAGCCCTTCCCCTGGGGACAGGAGGTAACAGCGCATTTATCTGAGAGCCGAGGCTAAATCCTCTGATTTTTTAGGGCTGCACCTGTGGCATAGGGAAGTTCCCAGGCCCAGGGATGGCATCGGAGCTGCAGCTGCCAGCCTGTCACAACCACCAGCCACGGCAATGCCAGATCCAAGCCATATCTGTGACCTACACTGCAACTTTCGGCAATGCCACATCCTTAACCCACTGAGCGAGACCAGGGATTGAATCCACATCTTCATGGGTGCTAGTCTGATTCGTTTCCGCTGCGCCACAAGAGGAACTCCCAACGCCTCGATTTTCAGAGACACAGTTCAACCCCTAAGTTACCCTCTTGCCATCAAAGGTGCTTAAGACTTTGACAGGCAGTGACATGGGGAAGGGCGTTTCTGGGTGGCGGGGGCCCAGCAGCGGCAAAAGCACTGGGGGTTGGGGGTGGGCTTCCTCTGTTTCTCCCAAGGCAGTCAGCCCCCTGTGGCTGATCTGTGGTTCACATCACCCTGCTGAGAAGCTTGTCCCTGTGGTAAACTTGGGCATTTTAATTACATACGTGACTTCGGATTGATGGGACTTCACCTTGCGCCACAGCTGGACCCAAGGCCCTCCCCACGTGGCTTCCTCTTGCATCAGGGCAGCCCATTGGAACACGGGGATCGAATAACCTCCGCTGATAGGAGATGCTTGGCTTCAACTTGGATTTTTTTTTTTTTTTGGCCGTGCCCCATGGCATGCGGAAGTTCCCAGACCAGGGATCAAACCTACGTCACAGCAGTGACACTGTCAGATCCTTTAACCATTAGGCCACCAGGGAACTCCTCAACTTGAATTTTGTGTTGGCTCCTCAGTTCCGAATCGACTGTCTCTGTTAACCAAGAGGATGAAATCAAATCCCCGGGTTACTGGGGACGATTTTTGTTTTGTTTTCCTTTTTTAGGGCCGCATCTGCAGCATATGGAAGTTCCCAGGCTCGGGGTTGAATCAGCTGTAGCTGCTGGCCTACACCACAGCCAGAGCAACGTCAGATCCGAGCTGCGTCTGTGACCTACACTGCAGCTCATGGCAACACCAGATCCTCAACCCACCGAGCGAGGCCAGGGACCGAACCTGCATGGATACTAGTCGGGTTCTTTACCCACTGAGCCACAGCGGGAACTCCCAGGAGAGTCTTTTGAGGAGAAATGCTGACGGAGCTGGGAGGATTTGTCTGAATGGAGAGTAAGCTGGTCAGCAGAGCTCTTTGTGGGTTGGACAGATGCCACGAGCCCCACCCCGGCCTTCCTCCCGAGAGGATGCCTGTGGCTCTGGGCTCTGCCTTCCATGCCTGGAGTGCCACCTTCCCAGCCTCCTTGGCTCCTGTGGCCAGCACTTCTCACTCTTCTCCTGGGACCTGGGGTCTGTGACACCTCCGTCACTTGGCCCCAATTTTCCTGCTCTTGTAGGCCTGGCAAGTGGACACTCATTTTTCAGCCTGTTCCCTGGTGCTTCCTCGGGGTAGTTTTTCCTGGGAACTGGACTTACCTTGAAACTCAGATAAATCCATATTTTAGGGTCCATCCACCACTTGGGGGGCCCTGGTACATTTCTGAGTTTCAGCTCCTCACCTGTAGAATCATCCCCATTGTGGCTTTTCCCACCCCTGGCAGGGGTCCTTCTGTCCTCCTGGGGGCCCCAGGCCACTGTCGCAGGCATCACCAAGGCAACCTGTGCTTTGGAACAGCAAGGAGCTTTTTACTTCGACATCATAGAGAATTATGGCATGATCGCATGCCCATTTCTAAAAGCTCTTCTTTCTTCAGGAAAGCATCTGATTAACAAAAATCTATGCATTCACAGCTTTTTATCTGGCAGAACTTGTGACTGATGTCGTCCAGCGGGTGGGTGGCTTTTCCAACAGTTTCTTATGTTCGCAAGCATTTTCCCAGTTGCGTTTCCTTCTCTGCAAAAGGTCCTGGCTCCCTGAAAACACTTACAAAATACTTATGGAAACTTTCAGGCCTTTGGAAAACAGGCTATTTTAGGTGAAGGGTCCTTGACATTCCCATTTTGTGAATTTTTTTTTTTTTTTAAACCGATGGTGGAGCCGGTATTTGGAAAGATGGAGTTAATTATACCCCTGGGTCTGCTGTTATTTCCTGTGTGGTCCTGTTGTGACCAGGCTCAGTTGCTCTGTATGTAAAAACAGGTGATAATGATTAAAAAAAAAAAGCCACTTTCCCCACTCTGTTATTGAAGACTAAATTAAGGCTCTTAAGGCTGGGGGTATTTTATTATCACCTGGCATAAGGTGGCTTCCTGCCCTTATTATTCAAAGGGACCTTCCCACACACCTTGTTTGATGTACTAGTCACCCTAGGGCAGCCTAGGTCCTCTCGTTCTAATGTGTAATATAGTGCTTGCTACTGTTGCATTTAACAGCTGGTAGCAAAACATCGAGAGGTAATTAAACGGTGCCGGGAACAGGACCCAGAGAATTTTCCTGGGAGGCGTTGTTTTCTTTCCTTGTCTGAGGGCATTTTGCTGGAGAAAGTGATTTAGTGCTTGTTCTTCAAGAGCAAAGGCAAAAAGGAGCCAGGGTCTCTAACCAAGTGACCCCCGCATGTTTCATCCCTGGTAATAACTCACTTTTATCTCCTGCCGTGGGGAGTGGACCACCTGCCCAGGAGGCCGGGGGGCCTCTTTCCAGCTGGGGCCTAATGTCAAGGGCAGCAGGAGCAGGAGAATCCTTTCGGGTGGGAGTGTATGACTTCGCAGTCCTTGAGCGCTGAACACAAACACTTAAAAAAAAAAAAAAAAATCCGTGTGGGAGAAAGGCAGGCTGATTGAAAGGTGGCATTCGGATTGTTCTGGTAACTGATGTTTTCCTTTCTGTTCAGGAGGAAGAAGCCTGTGGGCTCTCTGAGGCTTCTCCTCTGGGCCTGAGCCCCCAAGCGGAGAGTTTCAGAAAGCCAAGGTCAGGGCGCTGGACCAGCTGAGCTTTGCGCTGCACTTGGGAAGCGGCGGGGGCGTTGAGTAACGCAGATCTTTGTACCCAGTCTGGCTGAAGACTATAAACCAAAGGTGTCCTTTATTTGGCCAAGGCTGAAGCCTATGGAATCAAGTCACCTTAGACGCAGAGGCGATTGGAAACTCTGGCCGGCTGGGTATCCAGATTCTGGGTTGAGCAGAACCGTGACTGAATCTCACCCAGCATCTCAGGCCAGCGTCCAGTGTCTAGAGATTAAAGTGGACGAGAGGGGGGAGTTCCCGTTGTGACTCAGTGGTTAATGAACCCAACTAGGAACCATGAGGTTGTGGGTTCGATCCCTAGCCTCACTCAGTGGGTGAAGGATCCGGTGTTGCCATGAGCTGTGGTGTAGGTCACAGACGCGGCTCAGATCTGGCGTGGCTGTGGTGTAGGCCGGCAGCTGTAGCTCCGATTAGACCCCTAGCCTGGGAACCTCCATATGCCTTGGGTGCAGCCCTGACAAAAAGACGACAAACAAAACAAAAAAGAAATAAAGTGGACGAGAGGGAAAGTGGAGAGGCGGCGGGCTTGGGGGATGATGGGTTTGCATTCAGATCCCTCTCTGCCTCTTCCTGGTTTTGAACTTGGGCAAGACAGCCGTCTCTGTGGCCCTGGCATCCTTCTCCCGTAGATCTCAGGACCGTGCGGGGGTGTATTGAAGTGAAGTGTCCAGTGCCCCTCGAAGGCTCCCCCAGGGGCTGTTGGTGTGCCAGCCTTGTCGGGTGGATGACAAACACTTAAAGCAGCCTCCTCTGCAGGACCGTCAAATAGCACGTTGATGTTTTTGCATTTGCCTCGCCGTACCATGCCCTGTCTGAACATCCTCTGCTCCCCAGAAGGTCAGCATGACCTCATTGTCTGGGACAGATTTGGCCTTGGTCTGTTTTGGTCTTATCGTTACTTTTCATGCTGTGCTTTCCAAAACACATCACACGTCTTCTTGTCACTGGCTGAACGGACGCCGGATTCTGTGCAGCCCCTGGCAGGCAGCTCTGTCCCTTCTCTTATTCCTGACTCATGGGACCCTGGGCTTGTTTAGGATGGCAGAGTGCCTGGCTGAAAACCCAACTTCCTAGGCTCCACTGGAGCGTAGGTGGCCGTAATGCCAAGTTCCGGCCAATGTTTTACAAGCAGAAATCTATTGGGTGGGACTTCTGGGAAAACAGTTGTTTTCCTGGTAAAGAAGCGTGCTCCTTTTATTCTTTGCTTTCCTCCCTTCCTCTGGTCTGGATTGGGAACTCCAGGGGTCAGCGTCCAAGGCAGAAGAAGCTTTGGGCTTGGATGGCATTGTCAAGAGGCCACTCTGGCTCTGGACCAGGTCCCTGCAGCCTCCGAGTTACATGGGAAGAGTAAATCCCTATTGGGTTGAGCCACAGTGGTTGGGTTTCTGTAACAGCCAACCACATATGATTACTGAGGAGTTCCCATCGTGGCTCAGTGGAAGTGAACCCAACTAGTATCCATGAGGATGCAGATTCGATCCCTGGCCTTGCTCAGTGGGTTGGGTTAAGGATCCAGTGTTGCTGTGAGTTGTGGTGTAGCTTGCAGACATGGCTTGGACCCCGCATTGCTGTGACTGCGGTGTAGACCGGCAGCTGCAGCTCTGATTCGACCTGTAGCCTGGGAACCTCTGTATGCTATAGGTGCGGCCCTAAAAAGACAAAAAATAAATACATAAATTTGATCATTGATATTAGGGGTGCTTCTCTGACCTCACATTGACATGGCTATCAATTTAAATGTGTTTCATGTGGCCTTTTGAAAGGTGTCTTGGTCACATTCTTTCTCTTGTGTCCACCTCCTTCTGCAATGACGCACCCTATAGATTTACTTGGGACTCTTTTTTTTTTTTTAACCCCTTACGTTTATTTATTTTTAAATTTTGTTTTATTGAACTGTAGTTGATTTTCAGTGTGTTTACTTTTGCTGTATAGCACAGCGATTCAGTTCTTTTGCATACATTCTTTTTCATATTCTTTTCCATTATAGTTTATCAGAGGATATTGGACATCGTTCTCTGTGTCCTATAGGAGGGCCTTGTTGTTTATCCATCTTAGACGTAATGGTTTGCACCTGCTAACCCTAAAATCCCAGTCCGTCTGTCTCCCCCGCCACTGCCCCACCTTGGCGACCACAAGTCTGTTCTCTGTATCTGTGAGTCTGTTTCTGTTTTTTTGTTTGTTTGTTTGTTTGTTTGGTTTTGTCTTTTGTCTTTTTAGGGCCACTCCTGCGACATATGGAGGTTCCCAGGCTAGTGGTCAAATCGAAGCTGAGGCCACCAGCCTACACCACAGCCACAGCAACACCAGATCTGAGCTGTGTCTGCGACCTACACCACAGCTCATGGCAATGCCGGATCCTTAACCCATTGAGCGAGGCCAGGGACCGAACCTGCAACCTCATGATTCCTGGTCGGATTCGTTAACCACTGCGCCACAATGGGAACTCCAAGGTGAGAATTTTCGTGAAGATTAAATAAGATAGTATATGTTGCATCCTCATGGCAGTCTTTGCATGTGTGTGTCTTTTTGCCTTTTCTAGGGCTGCACCTGCGGCATATGGAGGTTCCCAGGCTAGGGGTCAAATTGGAGCTGTAGCCGCCAGCCCATGCCAGAGCCACAGCCACTCGGGATCCAAGCTGCGTCTGCGACCTACACCACAGCTCACAGCAATGCTGGATCCTTAACCCACTGAGCAAGGCCAGGGCTCGAACCCGCAACCTCATGGTTCCTTGTCGGATTCGTTAACCACTGAGCCCTGACGGGAACTCCTAATGGCAGTCTTATTCTAGACAGCTACCTCTCTCTCCCTTTTGGTTTTCTTGGGAAGCAGCAACTTTCATTTTTTTTTTTTGATAGATCCTGCCATAGGTTTATTTGTACAAACACTAGTCCCTGACAGACAGCAGCCTGGGAAGCACACCAGTCCTTCTGTCCTCCCATGGGGAGACAAGACGCCCCTATTGTGGAGCCTTTTGGGGGCCTGGGCACATTTGGGAGCTGGAGCCGGAGCTGGATCTCCAGCTGCGGCCTTGGCCTTGGTCTGAGCCTTGACCTGGGGCTTTGGCCGGCAGAGCCTGAGGCCCTCGGCCATGCAGGCACGAGCAGGTTTCCCAAGGTTGGGGCCAGCAATGCAGTCAAGTCGACGGAGCCTGCAGCTGCTGCCTTTGGGGATGCTGGGTTTGACCTCCTAGGGTTTTACAAGGCCCTTGATCTCTTCTGAGTGGCCTTGGCGTTGATGGCCTGCATCTTCTTTAGGCCCCTCTTGCTGTGCCTCTTGGCAAAGCGCATGCACCTCAGAACTTGGGGTCCACTCCCTTAAGAGATTCATGTCGCCGTCATCGGGGTTTCCTGCTGCTGTTTCTGTGCCACTTTCGGGACTGATGATGTGGGTGTGGTTCTTGGACTTTGCCATGTCTGCACCCGGGTCGGCCGATCCGGAAGCGCCTGGGGCTGGAAGAGTCGATCCTTTTTTTCAGTTATTCAGTTTTATTGGGGTGTAGTTGATGTACAGTGTTGTGTTAGTCAACAACTTTGAATCCTTTTCCCTGATTCTTTCAGTAATTCTCCCCACATTTCTAAAGAACCTACTTTGCCGCTTCTCGATGCTTGAGTCCTGGTAATATTTATTAACCTCCCAATGTGGGAGATAAGGATTTTGCCCGTTTGCACATATGCCCTGGGCTCCCCACTCCGAGACACTCGTCCTGCCCTCTGTCCTCCCAAGAGAGTTCTTGATGGTGTTTGAAAGCTCCCGTTTGCATGAGTAGGGCCGTGTAAACAGTTTGATGGCTGAGCCAAGGGTGTACTGTTATTATTCTTTTTTTCTTTTTCCTGCATAGCTTTTGCTTTCCCTAAAATTAGTCATTGCTTGCTTGATGTGATGCATTTATCGCTATTTGTCTGGTGATCAGCCCCAAACAGGGAAGTGATAAGTGCTTAGTTCTATGAGAAAAGAAGAGACAGGGCCGGTTCTTCAGGAGAAAGAGTCCCCCCCATTCAATTCTTAAAGCAACTTCTATATGTGATCTTGTGACAGGGCGGACTTAATTTGGTAGCAGATGCCGAAGTCAGTTTCCATATGGCTGTTTTCCATGAGGGTGTTGACAAAAAGCCGAAGTGACAATATTGCAGTGCCACCCTGGGGAGATGACTCCACGAGGGGCCAAGTTAATGGCGCTGAGAATGTCTTGGGGCGAAACTTGATCTTGTGGGTGAACTCGAGCCGCCGGTGGACTGGATGGACGGCGTGGCTCCTGGACTGTCCTTTCTGCCGGTCATCCTCTCTAAATAGCAAGCCTGCACTCATTCATTCAATCAGGAAGCACCCCTGGGGACAGCCAGGCGGGGGCTGGGCTCTGGACAGTCTGCGGTCAACAAAGCAGGTGCAGTCTTTGCCCTCCTGGAGTTCCTGGTCTTGTGGGAAGGCAGAGGCTGAGCCTTGCTGGCTGGTGCAGGTTGAGAAGGAGGAAGGCAAGATGTCCTTTCATCCCACTTCTATCGGTCGCTGAGCCAAGTCTGCCACCTCGATTGTTCTGTTGATAAGAATTCCCCACATCTCTTTTTGAAGGCTTATCTCCTTTTTGCATAGATGCTCAAACAGCTGTTGAGTAGAGTAAACCCACAGGACGGCAGAATCTGTCTTTCGCAGGCTATAAAGTCAAACAGCATCCAGAAAGATACTTGCTCGGGGCAACAGTGCAGCTGCCTTTGGGTTGGACACGGGTTCCCAGATGGTCACGCTGGGAAAGGGCTCTAAAGAGATGCTGGCTGCTGTGTCGATCCAGGGGTCGCTATTCTAGTAGGATGAGGAATGATGAGGCTTAAAGGTTGCAAACCTCTCACTTTGCATCTACTCCAAATTCACACCGACGTCAAGGTTACCGAGTGCCAGAAATCTCTGGTCCATAAGAGGCAAGAGTTTCTAAGGTGCAGATACCCTAATCGGAAGTAGCAGAGGTATTTATTTGGATCGAATGTTCTATTCCTTGTCTTTAAAACAATATAACAGCTTCTTATTATAAGGCAGAGGGTTGGACCAGGTGATAGTTTCAAGTCCCCTTTCAGCTGTAAAACCTGTGATTAGAGAATGTTTTACAAAGCTTTTTGTCACACGGTGCTTTGCGAGCAGTAAGTGGTATGAAGTCTGTATTTTCTGGCAGAAATCTTTCGCACCAGTACCCTCATGAAATTATATACATTTGTCAAATTTCACTTTTGTCTTTGCTGGCTGTAGATATTTATTCCCCCAAAAAAACCTTTTTTTTTTTTTTTTTTTTTTTTTTTTTTTTACTTTGGAAGTTATTCAGGAATGAGTCCTTTTGGCAATTCTTTTTCAACTGGCTTGGATCATTCTCAACATTATTAAAATGCGACTTTGGTCACTAGAAGTACAGAATTTTATTGCAGTGTAGTTATTATCTTCAAAAATAATCAGAAGATTTTCTTTTCTTTTAGTTTATATGTTTATTTTGCATAATTCCTTCGAAAATTCCCATTTGCTAGTGCTGAGAGGATCTTCCTCATTTGAAAATAACAGGCAGTCCTAAAAATATTTAAAATAATGAAATTATTATTAGAAATAAGAATCTGTTAAACCTGTGAGAGTCCCCTTACTCTAATCAGTGAAAAAGACCCTATAAAACAGTGAAGAGAGGAGTTCCTGTCATGGCTCAGCGGTTAACGAATCTGACCAGCATCCATGAGGACGCAGGTTCGATCCCTGGCCTTGCTCAGTGGGTTAAGGATCCAGCGTTGCCGTAGCTGTGGTGTGGGTCGCAGACGCAGCTCGGATCCTGCATTGCCGTGGCTGTGGTGTAGGCCAGTGGCAACAGCCCTGATTCAACCCCTAGCCTAGAAAGCTCCATATGCCACGGGTGTGGCCCTAAACAAACAAACAAACAGTATATGGAGAAATCAGAATATACTGCAGAACAGGGATTAAACCTGTAAAGTAAAAGTGAGATGGTAATATCTACAGAGGGTTTTTTTTTTTTTGGTTACTAAGGTAAACTGAAGGGTGGTTTAGGAATTTAGAGAAACAGATAACTAATAAACATATGAAAAGATGCTCAACTTCACTAGGAAAGGGGGAAATGCAAATTAAACTACAGTGAGATACCATTTCACACCCCCTAGATTAGCCAAAATTTAAGAGTGGGAAAGTCAAGGGTATATAAGGATGTGGGACATCCAGGTTTATTCACTCAAATTGATACGACCTTTGTGCTCCCTGGGGTGCTATTCATGTAGCTACAATGTGAACAGTACCCCCTGGAGTTGTGTGGCAGCCTCGAGATTGTGTATAGCAGGAGACGCGCCTGATAAGTTTATCCTGGTGTCATTTGTAATCACACGCAAGCAGACAAAAACGGGAAGTAATTTACACAATCACCATCTCTGGCGTGGAAAAATAAGTCGTATATTTACACGATAAGGTGCCATATGGTAGTAAAGCAACTCACAGATACAGGCAACGTCCTGGATGAATCTTGGAATGTTGCATTGACCAAAAAAGCGTATCATAGAAAAATCATACAGTGCGTCCGTTCATACCGAACGTAAAGGAGGTGAAACTGGACAGTATGTTGCTTAGGCTGAAACAAATGCAAATGAAGTTAAACTAGCTCGTAAGAGCCAAATTTCAGGCTCTAAAGCAGAGCGACTGAAGCAGAATCTGCATTTTAATAAGACCCTCGGGTGATTTGTAGACATTAACTTCGACCTTTCCCCACTAGGAAAGAAAAAAAAAAAAAAAGCCAAGGTAATTCTGTGTCAAATTTTAGGTTAACGTGAAGTTAAATAAGGTAAGAGTTGTGTTAAAATTATAAAGAAAAAGCAAGGGAATGAGAAACATAAAATGTAGGGTACCGGTTCCCTGGGCATGGGGGCGAATAAGAAGCCCATAAGGTGGCAGAGGGTGGGGAGAGGTCCAGGGATGCTGGGATGGTCTTGGTCCTTACCCTGGCAGTGGGCAGGTGGCTTTTCCTTGTGTCATGAGTCTTTTTTTTTTTTTTTTTTTTGTCTTTTTAGGACCACCCCCGTGGCATATGGAAGTTCCCAGGCTATGGTTCGAATTGGAGCTTCAGCTGCCTGCCTACACCACAGCCACAGCAGTGCCCGAGCCAGGACTCGGACCTACACCACAGCTCACGGCCACCGAGAGAGACCAGGGATGGATCCTGCATCCCCATGGATACTAGTTGGGTTTGTTACCACTGAGCCACAACGGGAACGCCCCCTGAGTCTTTATCACGTAAATATGTACAACTATTCTTTGGGGTCTGCTCAAATTTAATAAGCACAATTCAGAAAAAAAGGGAAGGGCTGAGAGTAACGATATGCCCAAACTGCCTCGACCAGTCGGACCTGAGGTTGGCCTAGGAGGATGGGGAGTCTGGCGTCTGCGGAGGGGAGGCCCTCCTAGGTCTCTTTTGGGTCAGAAAAGAGTGGACTTTGTGCAAGTCCATCCATTCCAGCCCACAACTCTCTCGGGCCCCAAAGTCCATGCAGTTCCAGGGAGAAAGGACCTAGGTGGTAGGCTGATGTTAAGGGGGCAGGTGCCCTGGCTGCCTCCCAGATTCCAGACAGTGACTCAGGCCTTGAACTGGAGGACTTTGCTCCCCATTCAGCCCCCGCAGGGTTCCTAGTTTACCCTGTGAGTGCTGCCACCTGAAATATACTAATAGCTGTTGAGCTGGGGCTGTGGGGTGCAGAAGAGAAGATGTAGCTGGGAGCTCGTTTTGCAGAGGTCAAATGACTGATCAACTGGGGAGTAGCAGTCAGGTCAGGGTGGCTCCAGCACTCAGGTCCTCTTATCTTTTTTTCTTTCTTTCTTCTTCTTCTTTTTTTTTTTTTTTTGGTCTTTTTAGGGCCACCCCTGAGGCATATGGAAGTTCCCAGGCTAGGGGTCAAATCGGAGCTACAGCCACAGCAATGCTGGATCCGAGCTGCGTCTGTGACCTACACCACAGCTCACGGCAACGCCAGATCCTTAACCCACTGAGCGGGCCAGGGATCGAACCTGCATCATCATGGGTACTAGTTGGATTCATTTTTGCTGAGCCACAACGGGAACTCCCAGGTCCTCTCATCTTTTTCATATCATGCTGTCTTGAAAAGGCTTCAGGCTTGATGGAATTTCCTGAGTATAACAACCCCCAATTATTTATACAAACCGCATTTTAAAACATTAGAAAATACAGAAAAATAGAATATAGAGAATTAGAAATCGGATGAAGAGAAAAGTGTCCATAGTTTCATTTCCACAAACATCTACTGTTAACATTTCAGTGTGTTTCCTTCCAGTCTTTTTTTCTCTCTGCATTTAAAATACTTCATCTAGAAGCTCCCATCGTGGTGCGGCAGAAATGAATCTGATTAGGAACCATGAGATTGAGGGTTCGATCCCTGGCCTCTCTCAGTGGATTAAGGATCTGGCATTGCCATGAGCTGTGGTGTAGGTCCGAGTCCTGGCTCGGGCACTGCTGTGGCTGTGGTGTAGGCAGGCAGCTGAAGCTCCAATTCGAACCATAGCCTGGGAACTTCCATATGCCACGGGGGTGGTCCTAAAAAGACAAAAAGACAAAATAAAATAAAATAAAATACTGCACCTATTGTAGGTACTAAGGACGTGAGTAATGTAACTTTCTAGCCTTACGTCTATTTCTCTGTTTTCTGTCATTATTTCCTGCTATTTGTCATTTAAACACGTCATATGACATACGTAAGAAGCGCTCCTGTTAATGAGTCAACCTTAGGCAGAATGAAGCGGGAGGGGTTCCTTCATTCCTGGAGAGTTTAGCAGCCAGCAGACACTTGGGGTCATGGATTTTCCTTTTTTCTTCCTGCCTGTGGGAGCCTTTAATGAGAGTGTTTATTCTGATGGTTGTTCTTTCGTTCCAGGAGCTTGGGAAACAGGTGGACAGGATAGGTTTCTGTGAGTTCCAGGCTAGGGCACCCGTCCACGTTATACTCGTGTCTAGTCAAATGAAAGACTTGGCACATTGATGGCTCTCTGGGGAGGGGGGGACTGGCCTCTGAAGGGCAGAGCTGTCAATGTCCCGCCTCTGAGCAGCCGCCGCCAAGGAGCTGGCTTTTCCTGAGCCTTTGGTTTCTGAGCAGTGGGGGAAACAAGAAATAGTGCAGTAACTGGGTCATTCTGACCTAGAACCCAGCAAAATGCTTCTAATTACTGCGGCAGACAGTGATGAATCATACCTAAGCAGGCTCGCTGCCTTTTCCATCCAACGGGCTCAGAATCAGACGCATTGTTTCGTGGCCAGTGGAACATTCGCTGCAGCTTCTTTGGATGTGCGGGGGGAGAGGCGTTTGCACATCTTCCCAGCGTGGGGAGCCGCTGCTCGCCCGCAGCGGGGAGGGGTCTTCGTGTTCTCAGGGCTCCTTCGTAGTCACGTCCATCACGGGGCCACCACCATGAAGCTGCCTTTCTGGAGCCCCGACTCTGGGGCAGGTGGGGAAAACGGTGCTCTATGGTCCTGGTATCACGGGAGCCTCCCAGCAGCCTTCTGCCAGGGGGGATTATTATCCTCCTTTTGCTGGGCAAACAGGCTCTGGGACGTGAAGCCACCGCCGTGCCCAGTGGATGTGAGCTCAGCACCCAGCCAGGGTGCAGGGACAGGATGAACGATGCCTCGGAGCCAGTGGGAGGCAAAGGCAGACCGGGAACCTGGCCCCCGGGAGGTGCCATACCTCCCAGATGTTCCGTTTTGCAATGTTTGAGCGCCACTGGGAGTAGCGGTGGGGGAGGAGAGGGGAGGGGACATCAGTGTCGGCAAATAGCAGGACACGGGTGAGAGCCTAGCGCTGTGACCTGGAAAGAGATCAGCCTGACTAGTCCTCAAAAAAAAAAAAAAAAGGGAAAACACTTAAGGATCCGTCCCTGCGCTCAATACCTTTGTTGTCCATTATCTCCTGTAAAGCTCCCCAGGCCCCTTTGAAGTAAAGCCTTGTTAGCTCCGTTTGTGGGGGAGGGGACTGGAGCTGCCCAAGGTCACACAAGGTCACACAGCACCGGGTGAGTGAGGGGCTGGGCTGGAAACCCAGGGCCAGCGTCCCAGCTTCTCCATGACTCAGCTGCCTTCCTGTAAACAGAAGCTAGGAACGGAGTCTGCAGTATTTGTGCCTGCATTTATTTGGTGTTTGATGGAAGGGACAGAAATCCTGGTGTGATATGCTGATGTCTTTTATACGAACAAACCCAACAACTGGCCCTATCCCAGGGAGAGTTTCCAGCACGGTCGGTGCCGGGAGGAGGCCAAGCAGGAGAGGAAAGTCTTGGGATGGCCAGAAAAAAATGAGCTCGGACAAGGAGGAGAATTTCACTTCGTTGGAGAACTTGGATGAGCCAGGCCTGAGGACCATCTTGATACGAGGCCCCGAAGCCCTTCACATTCTTTGTAAAAAGAATTTCTTGCTTTGGAGTTTCCGCTGTGGTGCAGCAGAAACGAATCCGCCTAGGCACCATGAGGTTGCGGGTTCGATCCCTGGCCCCGCCCGGTGGGTTAAGGATCTGGCATTGCTGTGAGCTGTGGTGTAGGTCGCAGACGTGGCTCGGATTTAGTGTTGTTGCGGCTGTGGTGTAGGCTGGCAGCTACAGCTCTGATTCGACCTGTAGCCAGGGAACCTCCATGTGCCGTGGGTGTGGCCCTAAAAAAAAAAAAAAAAAGGAACTTCACCTAGAAGTGCGAGGTAAGAGGAGTTTTGCATATGGAAGTGGTCATTGGAAGGGTTGCAACTTGTGCGTTATTAGGAAGTAGAGGAAAGAGAGGGAGAATCCTGTGGAAAGTTCTTTCTCATTCTTTGTTTGCGACCTACACGCAGTTCATGGCAACGCCAGGTCCTTAACCCACCGAGCAAGACCAGGGATTGAACCCGTGTCCTCATGGATGCTCGTCGGGTTCGTTAACCACCGAGCCACAAAGGGAATTCCAAAGAATCCTATGGAAAGCTTGAACACCGGCTGTGGATGGGTGTGGCTTATAACAGGTTCAGCAATCAGAGGTAGCTGGTAGGTGTTTGAGGTATGTGGTTTTGTGCATATTCCAAACAGCTTGCTTCAGCTGGATTCCCGTTTTCTGCATTCCCCTTAGTGTTTCTTGCAGAGGAAGCCATGCCTAAAGGCACTGAAAATTCACAAAGTGTCCAAGTTGCTCTCTAATGTACTAATCTGTTGCTGCAGATTTGTGGTTTAAAAAGAAGTTTTGGAGTTCCCTTGTGGCACAGCAGGGTAAGGACTGGGTGTTGTCATTGCTGTGGCTTGGGTCATTGCAGTGGCATGGGTCAGTCCCTGGATTGGGAACTTCCATATGCTTCAGGTGTGGCCAAAAACAAAAGCAAAAGGCCCCAAACCCCTCAAAAAACAAGACAAAAAAAAAAAAACAAAAAACAAAAAACAAGCATCATAGCAACACGGGTGGGAGCAACACCACAGAAAATACATATCAAAATGTGTGTGGCCTCCACTCCCAAGCCTTTCCGCTTGGCTCTCTAGTTGCCGAGCAGTCCCTGCCAGAGGCTGAATGTTTGCGTCCTCCCCAGATTCATGTCTTAAAGCCTAACCTCCAAGGTGATGGTGTCGGGAGGTGGGGCCTTTGGGAGGAGATGAGGTCAGAGGGCGGAGCCTTCAGGAATGGGATGAGTGCCCTTTTATTTCCTTTTTTTTTTTTAAATTTTTTTCTTTTTTTTATTGCTCAATGAATTTATTACATTTATAGTTGAATAATGATCATCACAATCCAATTTTATAGGATTTCCATCCCACACCCCCAGCGCATCCCCCCACCCCCCAAACTGTCTCCTCTGGAGACCATAAGTGTTTCAATGTCTGTGAGTCAGCATCTGTTCTGCAAAGAAGTTCCGTCTGTCCTTTTTTCAGATTCCACCTGTCAGTGAAAGCATTTGATGTTGGTGTCTCATTGTATGGCCAACTTCACTCAGCATGATAGTTTCTAGGTCCATCCATGTTGCAAAAAATGCCGGTATTTCGTTCCTTTTAATGGCTGAGTAATATTCCATTGCGTATATGGACCACATCTTCTGGAGCCACTCTTCTGTCCATGGACATTTAGGTTGTTTCCATGTCTTGGCTATTGTAAACAGTGCTGCAATGAACACTGGAGTACATGTGTCTTTGCGAGTCCTGGTTTTCTCTGGGTAGATGCCCCGGAGTGGGATTGCTGGGTCAAATGGGAGTTCTCTTTTGAGTTTTCTGAGGATTCTAGATTAGGTCACGAGGGTGCCGCCTTCAGGGATGGGATTAGTGCCCTTTTAAAAGAGACCCTGCCGAGCCCCTCGCCTGTTCTGCTGAGTGAGGACACAGTGAGGAGACGGACCGTCTGAGCCAAGCAGTGGGCTCTCATCAGCTACTAAATCTGCTGGCTCCTTGATCTTGGACGTCCTAGCCTCCAGAACCGGAGAAATAAATGTTTGTTGTTTGAGCCGCGTGCCCTGTGGTATTTTTGTCTCAGCAACCTGAGAGGGTTAAGACAGTCCCTCAGCTCTTAAGCCAGTGGATGGACCAGGTCACCTCTAAGAACACCTCCTCTGTGACTTTTGAGTCTCTCAGTGAATGGGCTGGGTGACCAAGTATGCCCCCGCCACCCCCAGTCTCAGAAGATAATAATTAAAGGGTTTTGTTTTTTCTTTTTTTTTTAAATTCTTTAGGCATCTCTGTTTTTTCCTTTGGTTGCCTTGGTATCTTTTCTTCTGCTGGATGTTCTATTCATGCGTCGGTCCTGC